>NC_057848.1:24484115-25894115 GCF_910594005.1 Cervus elaphus
TGAGTGCAACTGTGCAGTAGTTTGAGCATTCTTTGCTATTGCCTTTCTTTGGAATTGGAATGAAAACTCACCTTTTCCAGTCCTGTGGCCACTGCTGAGTTTTCCAAATTTGCTGACCTATTGAGTACAGCACTTTCACAGCATCATCTTTTAGGATTTGAAATAGCTTAACTGGAATTCCATCACCTCCACTAGCTTTGTTTGTAGTGATGCTTTCTAAGGCCCACTTGACCTCACATTCCAGGATGTCTGGCTCTAGGTGACTGATCATGCCATCGTAATTATCTGGGCCATGAAGATCATTTTTGTACAGTTCTTCTGTGTATTCTTGCCACCTCTTCTTAATAGCTTCTACTTCTGTTAGAGCCATAGCATTTCTGTCTTTTATTGAACCCAATCTTTGCATGGAATGTTCCCTTGATATCTCTAGTTTTCTTGAAGAGATCTCTAGTCTTTCCATTTCTGTTGTTTTTCTCTATTTCTTTGCATTGATCAGAGTAAGGCTTTCTTATCTCTCCTTGCTATTCTTTGGAACTCTGCATTCAAATGGCGCAGGCTGTGACGGACCATGCAGAAGCATGGCCATGAGGAGCTACCTCTCGCCCAAGGTAAGAGGCAGTGGCTGAGGGGAGCCACCCCATGTCCGAGGCCAGGGGCAGTGGCCGAGAGGAGCTACCTCACGCCTGAGGTCAGGGGAGGTGGCTGAGATGAGCTACCCCATGCCCAAGGTCGGGGGCTGTGGCCAAGAGGAGCAATCCCACATCCAAAGAGCAGCAGCTGCACGGGTGCAGGAGGACCGAGAGGAGCTACTCCACATTCAAGGTCAGGAGGGGCGGCCTGAGGAGATACCCATCGTCCAAGGTAAGGAGGAGGGGCTGCGCTTTGCTGGAGCAGCTGTAAAGAGATACCTCACGTCCAAGATAAGAGAAACTCAAGTAAGATGGTAGGTGTTGTGAGAGGGCATCAAAGGGCCCTCTCTGTGATTATGAAATCATAATCACAGAAAACTAGCCAATCTGATCACATGGACCATAACCTTGTCTAACTTAATGAAACTAAGCCAAGCCGCGTGGAGCCACCCAAGACGGACGGGTCATGGTGGACAGGTCTGACAGAATGTGGTCCACTGGAGAAGTGAATGGCCAACCACTTCAGTATTCTTGCCTTGAGGACCCCATGAACAGTATGGAAAGGCAAAATGATAGGATACTGAAAGAGGAACTCCCCAGGTCGGTAGGTGCCCAATATCCTACTGGAGCTCAGTGGAGAAATAACTCCAGAAAGAATGAAGGGATGGAGCCAAAGCAAAAACAATACCCAGTTGTGGATGTTACTGGTGATAGAAGCAAGGTCCAATGCTGTAAAGAGCAATATCGCATAGGAACCTGGAATGTTAGGTCCATGAATCAAGGCAAATTGGAAGTAGTCAAACAGGACAAGGCAAGAGTGAATGTCAACATTCTAGGAATCAGCAAATTACAATGGACAGGAATGGGTGAATTTAACTCAGGTGACCATTATATCTACTACTGTGGGCAGGAACCCCTTAAAAGAAATGGAGTAGCCATCATGGTCAATAATAGAGTCCAAAATATGGTGCTTGGATGCAATCTCAGAAAGTGTAGGGAAATACAATGCTCTGACTCTGGAATTTGGGTCCTCAGGGCAAACCTGGAAGTCTCACATCTTTGAGTCTATACAGTTTGTGATACACAGAGGCCTGATAAAACACTCTCTGTTGATGCCTTATCTTCCTGGATGGAACATAATTTTCCCAGCTTTTTGTGTGCTCAGAATCACACACTGCTTGAAAACGCTTGTTGGAAGTAATTTTTCAGTAGCAACTTCCCCTGATGTTGTGACCTTAGGGAAGACCACCACACTCACAGGAAAAGGCAAAGGATCATCCAGACGTCTGCTCAATCACGTTTTCTTGATAGGAGCGATCCATTCAACTTAACTGTCTAGAATACTCATGGATACTGTTCCTACACATCCTGTGTTTGAACCTGGATACCAGACCTTTGCAGCAAAATTTGCATTTTTTTCTCAGTTGGCCCTAAAACGGTTAGACCTAGTTACTGCCTGAAAATGCGTCTAATTGCTATTTTCTTACTTCTGACAGTGATAGTGTTGGTGCACCCTTTGGGATTTATGAATCAAGCAGGAGGCTCTCCACTCCAAGCCACTAGCCCCTTTCCAGGGAGATGTCATCTCATCTAGGTTAGCACAATATGTCACCCAGCACTCTGAGACACACTCTTGCAGCCTGACTTTTCATGGTCAGATATGGTATGACCTAGGAATGTGTTTACAAATCTCAGAAAGTGGTGGGAAACACACTGCCCTGACTCTGGTATTTAGGTCCTCTGGGAAACTTGGAGGACTCACATGTTTGAATCTAGACAGTTCATGACAGGTAGAGGCCTGATAACATATTCTCTCGAGATGCCTTTCCTTCCTCAAAGGAATATAGCTTTCTCAGCATTCTGTGTGTTGAGTGTCACACACTGCTTGAAAACGCTTGTTGGAGGTCATTTTTCATTAGCAATTTCCCCTGGAGGTGTGACTGTAGGGAAGGTGCCACACTCACAGGTAAATTCAAAAGCACTTTCAAACATCTGTTCAATCACGTTTTCTTGGTAGGGGCCATCCATTCAACGGAAGTCTATCTAGAAAACTCGTGGACACTGTGGGGAAACACCTATGTTTGAATCTGGATACCAGACTTTGGTGTTAAAATATGCATTTTTGGGGGGGAGGAGCCAAGATGGCGGAGGAGTAGGACGGGGAGACCACTTTCTCTCCTACAAATTCATCAAAAGAATAACTGAATGCAGAGCAAACTTCACAAAACAACTTCTGATCGCTAGCTGAGGTCATCAGGCGCCCAGAAAAGCAGACCATTGTCTTCGAAAGGAGGTAGGACAAAATATAAAAGATAAAAAGTGAGACAAAAGAGCTAAGGACAGAGAGCCGTCCCGGGAAGGGAGTCTTACTTGGGCTTGGGTCCTTGCTTGGGCTAGGGTCCGGGCCTGAGTGCCCTGAGGACAATCGGGGGGAGCTTCTGTGAGGTGCCAACTTGAACTGTGGGAGACCAAAAGAGAGAGAGAAAATTAACCGGCCGGAACACACTGCCGGCCGTTCGCAGAACAAAGGGACGGAGAAAGTCCCGAGAAGAGCTCACAGGCTGCGGACCGGCCCAGCCCCGCCGGAGGCAGGAGGCAGGGGGGAGGGGAAGGTCGCGGTGAGACACAGGGTGCAGGCACCCGACTGGCGCGGGCGGGGACTGGGGCTGGGGACGCAGAGGGCGGAAGGCCGCGCACCCGACTGGCGCCAGCGGAAACTGAGACTGGGTCCGCGGAAGGGAGTGAGTGCACCACACCTGGGTATAGCGCGCCCATCAAGCCCCTCGCTGCCTGGACCGCTCTGACGGGGAAGGCACAGAGAGCAGGCGCAGCTTTTCCTTCCGCGCTTTTGTGTAACACCCGAGGGCTGGAACCTAGCGCAGCGCGGGGCGCGCTCCATATAGAACAGCTGGGAGCTTGAGCAGCGCAGACGGAGGAAGCAGCGTCAGCCCCTCCCGGCAGCGCCAGCCCGCCCCCGCAGGGCCAGCCCCTCCCCGCAGCGTCAGCCCCGCCCTGCAGCGCCAGCCCATCCCCTCAGCATCAGCCCCTCCCAGCAGCGCAACGGAACTAGCTACCTGAATAAGAGTCCGCCTCCGCCCGCCTGTGTCAGGGCGGAAATGAGGCTCTGAAGAGACCCGCAAACAGAAGCCAAATAAACAAAGGGAACCGCTTCAGAAGGGACTGGTGCAACAGATTAAAATCCCTGTAGAAAACACCGACTTCACCGGAAGGGCCCTGTAGATATCGAGAAGTGTAAGCTGGAACGAGGAGCTATCTGAAACTGAGCCGAACCCACACTGACCGCAACAGCTCCAGAGAAATTCCTAGATATATTTTTACTTTTTTTTTTCTAAGTAAGGAAAAAAAAAAATTTTTTTTTCTTTTTATATTTTTTCTTTTTTATTTTTTCTCTTTTATTTTCCTTTAAAATTCCCTATTACTCCCCCATTACTCCTTAACTTTCATTTTCATAGATTTTTACGATTTTTTTAATTAGGGGAAAAAAAAATTTTTTTTTTCTTTCTTTCTTTTTTTTTGTTTTTTTTTTTCTTTTTTTTCTTTTTCTTTTTTTTTCTTTTTTCTTCTTTTTTTTTCTTTCCGTTTTCTCTTTTATTTTCTATTTTTCTTTTTCTCTTATTTCTTTTAAAGTCCTCTAGTACTCCTCTACTACTCTTCATTTTCATTTTCACTACACTATAACCTTACAAAAAAAAAAAGAAGCCCTATCTTTAAACTGAAGATTATTCTCTCCCAACCTTGACTCTCTGTTTTCTACCTCAGAACACCTCTATTTCCTCCTTTCCCCTTCTCTTCCCAATCCAATTCTGTGAATCCTTGTAGGTGTCTGAGATACAGAGAACACTCTGGGAACAGACAGCTGCGTAGATCTGTCTCTCTCCTCTTGAGTCCCCCTTTTTCTCCTCCTGCTCATCTCTATCTCCCTCCTCCCTTTTCTCCTGTTCATGTAACTCTGTGAACCTCTCTGGGTGTCCCTAACGGGGGAGAATCTTTTTGCCATTAACCTAGAAGTTTTATTATCAGTGCTGTATAGTTGGAGAAGTCCTGAGACTACAGGAAGAATAAAACTGAAATCCAGAGGCAGGAAACTTAAGCCCAAAACCTGAGAACACCAGAAAACTCCTGACTACATGGAACTTTAAGTAATAAGTGACCGTCCAAAAGCCTCCATAACTACACTGAAACCAAACACCACCCAAGAGCCAATAAGTTTTAGAGCAAGACATACCACGCAAATTCTCCAGCAACACAGGAACATAGCCCCGAATGTCAACATACAGGCTGCCCAGGTCACACCTAACACATAGACCCATCTCAAAACTCATTACTGGGCACTCCATTGCTCTCCAAAGAGAAGAAATCAAGTTCCACGCACCAGTACACTGACGCAAGCTTCCCTAACCAGGAAACCTTGACAAGTGAATCGTCTAACCCCACCCACTGGGTAAATCCTCCACAATAAAAAGGAACCACAGACCTCCAGAATACAGAAAGTCCATTCCAGACACAGCAATCTAAACAAGATGAAAAGGCAAAGAAATACCCAACAGGTAAAGGAACATGAAAAATGCCCACCAAGTCAAACAAAAGAGGAGGAGATAGGGAATCTACCTGAAAAAGAATTTAGAATAATGATAATAAAAATGATCCAAAATCTTGAAAACAAAATGGAGTTACAGATAAATAGCCTGGAGACAAAGATTGAAAAGATACAAGAATTGTTTAATAAAGACCTAGAAGAAATAAAAAAGAGTCAATTAAAAATGAACAATGCAATGAATGAGATCAAAAACACTTTGGAGGGAACCAAGAGTAGAATAACGGAGGCAGAAGACAGGATAAGTGAGGTAGAAGATAAAATGGTGGAAATAAATGAAGCAGAGAGGAAAAAAGAAAAAAGGATCAAAAGAAATGAGGACAACCTCAGGGACCTCTGGGACAATGTGAAACGCCCCAACATTCGAATCATAGGAGTCCCAGAAGAAGAAGACAAAAAGAAAGGCCATGAGAAAATACTCGAGGAGATAATAGCTGAAAACTTCCCTAAAATGGGGAAGGAAATAGCCACCCAAGTCCAAGAAACCCAGAGAGTCCCAAACAGGATAAACCCAAGGTGAAACACCCCAAGACACATATTAATCAAACTAACAAAGATCAAACACAAAGAACAAATATTAAAAGCAGCAAGGGACAAACAACAAATAACACACAAAGGGATTCCCATAAGGATAACAGCTGATCTATCAATAGAAACCCTCCAGGCCAGAAGGGAATGGCAGGACGTCCTGAAAGTAATGAAAGAGAATAACCTACAACCTAGATTACTGTATCCAGCAAGGATCTCATTCAGATATGAAGGAGAACTCAAAAGCTTTACAGATAAGCAAAAGCTGAGAGAATTCAGCACCACCAAACCAGCTCTTCAACAAATGCTAAAGGATCTTCTCTAGACAGGAAATGCAGAAAGGTTGTATAAACGTGAACCCAAAACAACAAAGTAAATGGCAACGGGACCACACCTATCAATAATTACCTTAAATGTAAATGGGTTGAATGCCCCAACAAAAGACAAAGATTGGCTGAATGGATACAAAAACAAGACCCCCATATATGCTGTCTACAAGAGACCCACCTCAAAACAAGAGACACATACAGACTAAAAGTGAAGGGCTGGAAAAAAATATTTCATGCAAATGGAGACCAAAAGAAAGCAGGAGTCGCAATACTCATATCAGATAAAATAGACTTTCAAATAAAAGCTGTGAAAAGAGACAAAGAAGGACACTACATAATGATCAAAGGATCAATCCAAGAAGAAGATATAACAATTATAAATATATATGCACCCAACATAGGAGCACCGCAATATGTACGGCAAACACTAACGAGTATGAAAGAGGAAATTAATAGTAACACAACAATAGTGGGAGACTTTAATACCCCACTCACAACTATGGATAGATCAACTAAACAGAAAATTAACAAGGAAACACAAACTTTAAATGACACAATGGACCAGCTAGACCTAATTGATATCTATAGGACATTTCACCCCAAAACAATCAACTTCACCTTTTTCTCAAGTGCACACGGAACCTTCTCCAGAATAGATCACATCCTGGGCCATAAATCTAGTCTTGGAAAATTCAAAAAAATTGAAATCATTCCAGTCATCTTTTCTGACCACAGTGCAGTAAGATTAGATCTCAATTACAGGAAAAAAATTGTTAAAAATTCAAACACCTGGAGGCTAAATAACACGCTTCTGAATAACCAACAAATCATAGAAGAAATCAAAAAAGAAATCAAAATATGTATAGAAATGAATGAAAATGAAAACACAACAACCCAAAACCTATGGGACACTGTAAAAGCAGTGCTAAGGGGAAGGTTCATAGCATTACAGGCTTACATCAAGAAACAAGAAAAAAGCCAAATAAATAACCTAACTCTACACCTAAAGCAATTAGAGAAGGAAGAAATGAAGAACCCCAGGGTTAGCAGAAGGAAAGAAATCTTAAAAATTAAGGCAGAAATAAATGCAATAGAAACTAAAGAGACCATAGCAAAAATCAACAAAGCTAAAAGCTGGTTTTTTGAAAAAATAAACAAAATTGACAAACCATTAGCAAGACTCATTGAGAAACAAAGAGAGAAGAACCAAATTAACAAAATTAGAAATGAAAATGGAGAGATCACAACAGACAACACTGAAATACAAAGGATCATAAGAGACTACTACCAGCAGCTCTATGCCAATAAAATGGACAACTTGGATGAAATGGACAAATTCTTAGAAAAGTATAACTTTCCAAAACTGAACCAGGAAGAAATAGAAGATCTTAACAGACCCATCACAGGCAAGGAAATCGAAACTGTAATCAAAAATCTTCCAGCAAACAAAAGCCCAGGACCAGATGGCTTCACAGCTGAATTCTACCAAAAATTTAGAGAAGAGCTAACACCTACCTTACTCAAACTCTTCCAGAAAATTGCAGAGGAAGGTAAACTTCCAAACTCATTCTATGAGGCCACCATCACCCTAATTCCAAAACCAGACAAAGATGCCACAAAAAAAGAAAACTACAGGCCAATATCACTGATGAACATAGATGCAAAAATCCTTAACAAAATTCTAGCAAACAGAATCCAACAACATATTAAAAAAAATCATACACCACGACCAAGTGGGCTTTATCCCAGGAATGCAAGGATTCTTCAATATCCGCAAATCAATCAATGTAATACACCACATTAACAAATTGAAAGATAAAAACCATATGATTATCTCAATAGATGCAGAGAAAGCCTTTGACAAAATTCAACACTCATTTATGATTAAAACTCTCCAAAAAGCAGGAATAGAAGGAACATACCTCAACATAATAAAAGCTATATATGACAAACCCACAGCAAGTATCACCCTCAATGGTGAAAAATTGAAAGCATTTCCCCTGAAATCAGGAACAAGACAAGGGTGCCCACTCTCACCACTACTGTTCAACATAGTGTTGGAAGTTTTGGCCACAGCAATCAGAGCAGAAAAAGAAGTAAAAGGAATCCAGATAGGAAAAGAAGAAGTGAAACTCTCACTGTTTGCAGATGACATGATCCTCTACATAGAAAACCCTAAAGACTCTACCAGAAAATTACTAGAACTAATCAATGAATATAGTAAAGTTGCAGGATATAAAATTAACACACAGAAATCCCTTGCATTCCTATATACTAACAATGAAAAAACAGAAAGAGAAATTAAGGAAACAATACCATTCACCATTGCAACAAAAAGAATAAAATACTTAGGAGTATATCTACCTAAAGAAACAAAAGACCTATACATAGAAAACTATAAAACACTGATGAAAGAAATCAAAGAGGACACAAACAGATGGAGAAACATACCGTGTTCATGGATTGGAAGAATCAATATTGTCAAAATGGCTATTCTACCCAAAGCAATCTATAGATTCAATGCAATCCCTATCAAGCTACCAACGGTATTTTTCACAGAACTAGAACAAAGAATTTCACAATTTGTATGGAAATACAAAAAACCTCGAATAGCCAAAGTAATCTTGAGAAAGAAGAATGGAACTGGAGGAATCAACCTGCCTGACTTCAGACTCTACTACAAAGCCACAGTCATCAAGACAGTGTGGTACTGGCACAAAGACAGAAATATAGACCAATGGAACAGAATAGAAAGCCCAGAGATAAATCCACGAACCTATGGACAACTTATCTTTGACAAAGGAGGCAAGGATATACAATGGAAAAAAGACAACCTCTTTAACAAGTGGTGCTGGGAAAACTGGTCAACCACTTGTAAAAGAATGAAACTAGAACACTTTCTAACACCATACACAAAAATAAACTCAAAATGGATTAAAGATCTAAATGTCAGACCAGAAACTATAAAACTCCTAGAGGAGAACATAGGCAAAACACTCTCCGACATAAATCACAGCAAGATCCTCTATGACCCACCTCCCAGAATATTGGAAATGAAAGCAAAACTAAACAAATGGGATCTAATGAAACTTAAAAGCTTTTGCACTACAAAGGAAATTATTAGTAAGGTGAAAAGACAGCCGTCAGATTGGGAGAAAATAATAGCAAATGAAGAAACAGACAAAGGATTAATCTCAAAAATATACAAGCAACTCCTGCAGCTCAATTCCAGAAAAATAAATGACCCAATCAAAAAATGGGCCAGAGAACTAAACAGACATTTCTCCAAAGAAGACATACAGATGGCTAACAAACACATGAAAAGGTGCTCAACATCACTCATTATTAGAGAAATGCAAATCAAAACCACAATGAGGTACCATTACACACCAGTCAGGATGGCTGCTATCCAAAAGTCTACAAGCAATAAATGCTGGAGAGGGTGTGGAGAAAAGGGAACCCTCTTACACTGTTGGTGGGAATGCAAACTAGTACAGCTGCTATGGAGAACAGTGTGGAGATTCCTTTAAAAACTGGAAATAGAACTGCCATATGACCCAGCAATACCACTTCTGGGCATACACACTGAGGAAACCAGATATGAAAGAGACACGTGCACCCCAATGTTCATCGCAGCACTGTTTATAATAGCCAGGACATGGAAGCAACCTAGATGCCCATCAGCAGATGAATGGATAAGGAAGCTGTGGTACATATACACCATGGAATTTTACTCAGCCGTCAAAAAGAATTCATTTGAACCAGTCCTAATGAGATGGATGAAACTGGAGCCCCTTATACAGAGTGAAGTAAGCCAGAAAGATAAAGAACATTACAGCATACTAACACATATATATGGAATTTAGAAAGATGGTAATGATAACCCTATATGCAAAACAGAAAAAGAGACACAGAAATACAGAACAGACTTTTGAACTCTGTGGGAGAAGGTGAGGGTGGGATGTTTCAAAAGAACAGCATGTATACTATCTATTGTGAAACAGATCACCAGCCCAGGTGGGATGCATGAGACAAGTGCTCGGGCCTGGTACACTGGGAAGACCCAGAGGAATCGGGTGGAGAGGGAGGTGGGAGGGGGGATCGGGATGGGGAATAAGTGTAAATCTATGGCTGATTCATATCAATGTATGACAAAACCCACTGAAATGTTGTGAAGTAATTAGCCTCCAACTAATAAAAAAATTAAAAAAAAAATATGCATTTTTCTCTCACTTGGCCCTAAAACAGTGCAGCCGAGCAACTGCTTGAAATTCCATCTGAATGCTGTTTTCTTACTTCTGACAATGTTAGCTTTGGTTCACCCTTCGGGATTTCTGAAGCACGTGAATGACTTGCAACTCCTAGCTGCAGGCCCATTTCCAGTGGAATGACACCTCATCTATGTGACCACAGTATTTCACCCAGCACACTCTGATACACTCCCTCAGCATCCTGCCTTAGGAGCAGACCTGGTATGACCTAGGAATGCATTTAGAAGTCTCAGAAAGTGCAGCAAGACACACTGTCCTGACTCTGGAACTTAGGTCCTTTAAGCAGGCCTGAGCTCTCACATCTTAGAAGCTGAACAGTTCCTGCTATAAAAAACACACTCTCTATTGATGCCTTTCCTTCACTGAAGGAACATAACTTTCCCAATGTACTGTGTGCTGAGAGTCACACACTGCTTGAAAACGTTTGCTTGGAGTTCATTTTTCAGTTGCAATTTCCCCTGAGACTGTGACAGTAGGGAAGCGCCCACAATCACAAGACAAGCAAGCAAGCATCCAAATGCCTGTTCCATCACGTTTTCTCTGTTACAGAGGTCCAGTGAACACAGGTCTATCTGGAAAAGTTTGGATCCTGTGGGGTCACATCCTGAGTGTGAACCTGAATACAGGACAAAATTCACCTTTTTCTCTCAGTTGGCACTAAAACGGTTTGGCATAGCAACTGCTTGAATATCCATCCAGTACTTGTTTTCTTATTTCTGACAGTGACAGATTTGGTCCACCCATGTAATTTCTGAAGCAAGCAGTCCGCTTGCCACTTCTATCTGGTGGTCCCTTTCCTATGAAATGTCACATAATGTAGGTAGCACCACATGGCACCCAGCTCTCTCAGACACACTCTGACATCCTGTTTCCTCATTGGCAGGCCTGGTATGACCTAGGAATGTATTTACAAGGCTCAGAGATTGTATGGAAACATATGCCCTGACTCGGGATGTTAGGTCATCTGGGCAAGACTGGAGGTCTCACGTCTTACAATCTAGACAGTTCCTAATAGATAGAGGCCTGGAAACACACTCTCTGTTGATTCCTTTCCTTACTCAAAGGGCCATTGCTTTCCCAACATTTTAGGGCCAACCTAGAGGAAAATGCAAATTTTCCCACCAAGGTCCATTACCCAGGTTCACACGCAGGATGTGTCCCCACAGCACTGAAGAACTTTCAAGACAGACCTAGGCTAACCCTAACCCTAACCCTAACCCTATCCCTAACCCTAACCCTAACCCTAGGATCTCTCCTACAGAGAAACATGATAGAACAGACGTTTGGATGATGTTTTCCCTTTTCCTGTGAGTGTGGTGGACTTCCCTATGGTCAAACCATCAAGGGAAATTGCTACTGAAAAATGACTTCCAGGCAAGCATTTTCAAGCAGTATGTGACTCTCAGCACACAGAATGCTGGGAAAGCTATGTTCATTCGAGGAAGGAAAGGCATCAATAGAGAGTGTGTTTTCAGGCCTCTATCTATCAGGATCTGTCTATATTCTAAGATGTGAGATCTCCAGGCTTGTTCAGAGGACCCATCTTCCAGAGTCTGGGCAGTGTTTCCCTGAAAATTCTGAGCCTTGTCAGCACATTCCAAGATCACTCAGGAATGCCCATGATGAAACAGGCTATGGAAGAGTGTCCGTGTGTGCTGTGTGTCATTCTGTCCTAACCAAATGAACTGACATTCCACTGGAAATGGGCCAGGGACTAGGAGTTATGAACCGCCTGTTGCTTCAGAAATCCAGAAAGGTGGAACAAAGCTATCATTGTCAGAAGCAAGAAAACAGGTATTAAATGAACTTTCAAGCAGTTGTTAGGCCACAACTTTTTAAGCCCAATGGAGAGAATAATGCAAATTTTGCCACCAAGATCCGCTATCAAGATTCACATTCAGGATGTGTCCCTGCAGTATCCAAGAATGTTCCAGATAGGACTAGGCTCACTATATCTCACCTACAGAGCAAACGTGATGGAACAGACATTTGAATGTGGTTCCTTTTTACTGTGTTTGTGGGGCTTTCCCTCCAGTCACATCTTCAGGGGAAATTCTTAGTGATAAATGGCCTCCAAGCAAGTGTGTGACACTCAGGAAGCAGAATGTTGGGAAAACAATGTTCCTTCAAGGAAAGAAAGTCATCAGCAGAGAATGAATTTTCAGTCCTTTATCTATCAAGAATTGTCTAGATTCTAAGATGTGAGACCTCCAGTCTTACCCTGAGGACCTAACTTGCAGAGTCAGGGCAGTGTGTTTCCCTGCACTAGCCCAGGCTTTTGACCACCTTCCTACATCATCCCAGAACTGCCCACGAGGAAACAGGCTGCAGGAATGTGTTCAGATTGCTGGGTGTCATCTGTTGTTACCCAGGTGAGGTGACATTCCATTGCAAATAGGCCATCAGCAGCACCTGCAAGCCGCCTTCTTGGTTCTGAAATCCCAAAGGTGGGTCAAAAGCAATCACTGTCAGAAGTAAAAAAAAAAAAAAAAAAAGCAATTGTATGGATTTTCTAGCAGTTGCAAATTTGGCCATCAAGATCCAGTATCCACTGTCAGACTCAGGAGGTGTCTCTGCTGTATCTACCCATAGTTCACAAAGACCTAAGCTCACTGGCTGCTCCTATAGAGAAAATGTGATGGAACAGATGTTTGGATCTTGGATTGCCTTACCCTGTGAGTGTGGGGGACATCCTTACTGTCACAACATCACAAGAAATTGCTACTGAAAAATGACCTGCAAGCAAACGGTTTCAAGCAGTGTGTGACTCTCAGTTCACAGAATACTGGGAAAGTACTGTTCCTTTGAGGAAGGAAGGGTATCAACAGAGAGTGTGTTTTCAGGCCTCTATCTATGAAGAGCTGTCTTGATTCTAACAAGAGAGCCCCCCAGCCTTCCCAGAGAACCGAACTTCCAGAGTCAGGGCAGTGTCTTCCCTGCCCTTTAAATGCTTTGTAAACATTTTCCTAGGTCACACCAGGACTGTCCATGAGGACACAAACTGTGGGAGTGTGTCTGAGTATACAGAGGGGCCATGATGTGCTTACTTAGATAAGGTAACATTCCACTGGAAATAGGCCCATGACTAGGAGTGGTGATCTGCTTGCTTGCTTCAGAAATCCCAAAGGGTGAACCAAAGTTATTGCTCTTCAAAGTAAGAAAACAGCAATTAGATGGATTTTCAAGCAGGTGCCAGGCCACACAGTTTTAGGACAAACCGAAAGAAAAATGTGAATTGTGCCACCAGTTCCAGTAGCCAGGTTCACACTTAGGATGTGGTCCTGCAGTATACATGATTTTCCAGACAGACCTAGGTTCTCTGGATCACTCCTAGAGACAAAATGTGATGCAACAGAAGTTTGGATGTTGGTTTGCCTTTTCCAGTGAGTGTGGGGGCCTTCCCTAAGGTTACACTGTCAGAGAAAGTTTCTACTGAAAAATGACCTCCAAAGAGCATTTTCAAGCAGTGTGTGACTCTCAGCACAGAGAATGCAGGGGAAAGTATGTTTCTTCAAGGAAGAAAAGGCATCAACAGAGAGTGTGTTATTAGGCCTATATCTATTAGGAACTGTCTAGAATCTAACATTGACCTCCAGGCTTGTCCAGGGGACCTAACTACCAGAGTCAAGGCACTGTTTTTCCTGCAATTTCCAAGCCTCCCAAAGACATCCTAGCTCATATAGGGACTGCCCATGAGGAAACAGACTGTAGGAGAGTGTCTGAGAGTGTATGGTACCAATACTGTGCTTACCTAGATGAGATGACATTCCCCTGGGAATGGGCCAGAGGCTAGGAGTGGTGAGTCGCCTGCTTGATTCAGAAATCCCAAAGGATGGACCAAAGCTATCATTGTCAGAAGGAAGAAAACAGCAATTGGATGGATTTCCAAGCAGTTGCAAGGCCGTAGCATTTTCCCAAATCAAGAGAAAAAATGTTATTTTTGCCCCCAAAATCCGGTATCCATGTCCAGACTCAGGATGTCTCCATGCAGTATCCACAAAGTTTCCAGACAGAACTAGTCTCAGTGGATCGATGCTACTGAGAAAATGTGATGGAACAGACATTTGGATGCTAATTTGTCTTCCTCTATGAATGGGGAGTGCGTCATCCCCATGGTCACACCATCAGGGGAATGTGCTACTGAAAAATGACCTCCATGCCAGCATATTCAAGCCGTGTGTGTCTCTCTGCACACAAAATATTTGGAAAGTTATGTTCCTTCAAGAAAAGAAATGCATCAACAGAGAGTGCTTTCAGCCCTCTATCTATCAGGAATGGTCTACATTCTAAGTCGTGAGACCTTCAGTCTTTCCTAGGGATCCTAACACCCAGAGTCAGGGCAGTGTGTTTCCATGAACTTTGCAAGCCTTGTAAACACTTTCCAAGTATATACTGGGACTGCTCCTGAAGAAACAGGCTGCACGAGTGTATCCGAGTGTGTTCGGCAGCATACTGTGCTTACCTGCATGAGGTGCCAATACAATGGAAATTGGCTAGTGGCTGGAGTGGTGAGCAACCTGCTTGCTTCAGAAATTCCAAAGGGTGGACAAATCTATCCCTGTCAAAAGTAAGAAAACAGCAATTGGATGGATTTTCAAGGATTTGCTACGCTGCACCATTTTAGAACCAATGTGGTCCCAAAATGAGTGTGGGAGATAAAAATGAGAATTTTGCCACCAAGTTGATATACACAAGTTCACACTCATGATGTGTCCCCACAATACCCACGAATTTTCCAGACAGACCTAGGCTCACTTGATCACACCTAAAGACAAAATGTGATGGAGTACACGCTTGGATGTTGGTTTGCCTTTCCCCGTGAGTGTGGGAGCCTTCCCTACCATTGCACCTTCAGGGGAATTTTCTACTGACCAATGACCTACAAGCAAGTGTTTTCAAGCACCATGTGACTCTCAGCACACAGAATGTTGGGAAAGCTATGTGCCTTCGAGGAAGGAAAGGCATCCATACGGAGTGTATTCTTAGGCCTCTATCTATCAAGAACTGTCTAGAACCCAAGGCATGAGACTTCAAGGCTTTCCCAGGGTCCTAACTTCCAGAGTTAGGGCACTGTGTTTCCCTGCACCTTCCAAGGCTTTAAACACATTGCTTATTCAAACTGGGACTGCCCATGAGGAAACAGGATGCAGGAGTATGTCTGAGAGGGCTGGGTGCCATACAGTGCTTAACTAGATGAGGTGACATTCCATTGGAAATGGGCCAGCAGATAGGAGTAGCGAGCCGCCTGCTTTCTTTAGAAATCTCAAAGGTTTGACCAAAGTTATCACTGTCATTATTAAGAAGAGAGCAACTGGATGGGTTTTCAGGCAGTTGCTAAGGCCGCACTCTTTTAGATCCAACTGAGAAAAATTGCTAATTTTGCCAACAAATTCAAGGATGCAGATTCACACTCAGTACGTGTCCCTGTAGTATCCGAGAATTTTCCAGACAGACAGAGGATCATTGGATCTCTCCTAAGAGAAAACTTGATAGAACAGACATTTGATTGTTTGTTTTCTTTTTCCTGTGAATTTGGGGGTCTTCCCTACAGTAACACAGTCATGGGAAATTGTTACTGAAAAATCACCTTCAAGCAAGGATTTTCAACCAGTGTGTTACTCTCATCACACAGAAATCTGGAATAACTATGTTACTTCAATGCACGCAAGACATAAAAGAGGGTGTTTTTCAGGCATCTATCTATCAGCAACTATCTAAAGTCTAAGATGTGAGAACTCCAGGTTTGCACACAGGCCCTAATTTCCAAAGTCATAGCCAGTATGTTTCATTGCACTTTCAGAGCCTTATGAACACATTCCTGGCTCCTATTGGGTCTGATTCAGAGGAAACAGGCTCTGAAATTGTCTAAGAGTGCTGAGAGCCATACTGTTGTTACCTAGATTATTTGACATTTTAATGGAAATGATCCACCCAATGGGGTTGCAAGCCACCTGCTTGTGTCAGAAATCTGAAAGATTTGACCAAACCTATTGATGTCAGAAGTAGGAAAATATCAATTGGATGGATTATCAGGCAGCTGCCAGCGCACATCCTGTTAGTGCCAAAAGAGAGACAATGCTAATTTTGCCAAGAAGGTCAAATATTCAGGTTCACAGTCAGTATGTTTCCCATGCAGTATCCAAGAAATTTCCAGAGAGACCTGGGACCATTGGATCCTTCTGACAAAGAAAAATTGATGGAAGAGACATTTTGATGTTTGCTTGCTTTTCCCTGTGAGTGTGGGAGCCTTCCCTACTGTAACACACGTGAGGGGAAATTTTTACCTAAAAATGACTTTCAGGCAAGGGTTTCCACTTAGCGGGTTACTCTCAGCAAACAGAATGCTGGGACACCTGTGTTCACTCATGGAATGAGCAGCAATGAATAGGGTGCTCTTCAGGCATCTCTCTTTCCATGACTGCTGTCTGGATTCTAAGATGTGAGAAGACCACGCTTCCACAGATGCCCTAAATTCCAGAGACACAGCCAGTAAGTTTCCCTGAACTTTCCATGGTTAATGAGCACAGTACTCTATCTTACTGGGACTCCCCATGAGGAAAGAGTCTGGAGGAGTGTGTCTGACACAGCTGAGTGCCATACTGTTTTTAAGCAGTTTAATTGGCATTCCAATGGAAATGATCTTGCCACAAGGAGTTGCACGCTGCCTGCTTGCTTCAGAAATTCCAGTGTTTGGACTAAAGCTATTGCTGTCGTTAGTGGGAAAAGAGCAATTGTACTGATTTTCAAGGAGTTGCTAAACCCCAGCCTACTGTGGCCAACACAGAGAAAATTCTAATTTGCCAACAAGGTCCAGAATCCAGGTTCACACTGAGCATGTGTCCAAGCACTATCCAAGAATTTTCCAGACAGTCTTAGGATCACTGGATCCCTCCTACAGGGGACTTCACGGAACAGATGTTTTGACATTTGTTTACTTTTCTCTGTCAGTGTGGGGGCATTTCCCATGGTAACACAGGGGAGGGGAAATTGTTACTTCAAAATGACCTCCAGGCAAGAATTTCCAAGCAGTCTGTCACTCTCAGCAAACATAATGCTGTGAAATCTATGTTTCTTTGATGAATGAAAGGCAAAAAATAAAGAAGAGTGTATTTCAGACATCTATCAGAAACTGTCTAGATTCTAAAATGTTAAAACTCCAGATTTGCACAGAGCACCTAATTTTCAGAGTCAAAGCCAGTATGTTTCCTCGCATTTCTGACACTAGCAAACCCATTCCTAGGTCCTCCTGGGACTGCCTATGAAGAAACAGGCTGTAGGAGTGCTGAGAGTGCTGTGTGTCTGAGAGTGCTGAGTGCCATCTAGTCTGGTTACCTAATGAGTTTACCTGCCATTGGAAATGATCCAGTGGCAAGGAATCGAAAGTCCCATGTTTGCTGCAGAAGTCCAAGAGGTCTGACCAAAGATATTGCTGTCACAAGTAAGAAAACAGCAACTGGATGGATCTTCAGGCAGTTGCTACTCTGCACCATTTTAGGACCACCTGAAAGAAAACGCTGATTTAGGCAACAAGGTCCAAGATCCAGCTTCACACTCAGTATGTGTCCATGCAGTATCCAAGCATTTTCCAGACAAACCTAGGATCACTGGATCTCGCCTACAGAGAAAACCTGATGGAACAAACGTTTGGATGTTAATTTGCTTTTTCCTTGTGAGTGTGGGACCCTCCTGACTGTAACGCAGTCAGGGGAAGTTCTTACTAAAAAATGAAATCCAAGCGAGCATTTTAGAGCAGTGAGTTACTCTCAGCACACAGAATGCTAGGAAATCTATGTTCCTTTCATGAAAGAAAAACATAAAAGTAGAGTGTTTTTCATGCATCTGTCTATCAGGAACTGTCTAGATTGTAAGATGTCAGAACTCCAGGTTTGCACAGAGACCCTAACTTCCAGTTACAGCCAGTGTATTGCCTTTTGAACACACTCCTAGCTCATATTGGGTCTGTCCCTCAGGAAAAAGGCTTAGGAAATTATCTAAAAGTGCTGAGTGCCATAATGTTGTTACCTTGATTAGTTGACAATCTATTGGAAATGATCCTGCCACAAGGAGTTGCAAGCTGCCTGTTTGCATAGAAATAGAAATAATTTGACCAAACCCATTTATGTCATAAGTAGGAAATTGTCAATTGGATGGATTCTCAGGCAGCTGTCAGGCCACACCCTTTTAATGCCAACAGAGAGAAAAGGTGAATTTTGCCAACAAGGTTCAATATCCAGGTTCACACTCAGTATGTGTCCCTGCACTGTCCAAGACTTTTCAAACAGGTCTAGGATCACTAGATCTCTCATGCAGAGAAAACTTGATGTAACTTTTACTCTGAAGCAGGGTCAGTCTTGTTGAGGTGACTCCTTCCCCAAGGCCACAGCTGGGAGGCTTCACACCAAGGCCATACAAGTGGGGCCCAGAACCAAGGTCACCTGTGGATCTGACTGGGCCCCCTTTGCAACTGTTGCCAAAGGCACCTGATCATCGCTAATGAGCTTCCTGACTCCCTACCAGGCAAAGATGCCCACTCCAGTAAACACCCTATGGTACCCCACCCAATCACCTAATATCAACCTTCCAGCAGGAATTTTCTTTGTCTCGAAACTATAAAAATTGGCTCTTAACCCAGGAGATCAGTCAACTTTCCCTAGTCTGTCAGGTGGTTGGCCCCCTGAGCTCACAGTGCCCACTTTATCTCTGCTCTTTGTTCTTAATACAAACTCACTCCCTTCTGAAATGCTCTATGTCTGGACATTCTTTTCCAACTCGTGCTCAGACGGCCTCAACAAGCCTCCCATCACCAGGGCCACTTTCCTGGATCACACTCACCACTTGCTTGTCCACTCCCAGCTCAGAGCAGAAAGGTCCCCTCAGCCTGGTCCTTCCCTCTCACGTCCCATGCCTGGTCACCAGGAGCTCCCACCATCCCTGGGCAGGCTGACTTCTGTGTCCTGCAGAGGCCTCTGTGGTGTCAGGTGAAGAAACAAGAGGCACTCATGAAGCTTCCCACTCCAGCACAGCAACCAGTACCCACCTACTGAACTCTTCACTCTGGATGGGCCTGGGGGTGTTTCAGGGAACGTCCCCCAACATGTCCTTGTTCTCATCTAACTCCAGCACTGCCCACGTGAGAGTCACTAAGCTACTCTGTGATGACTGCACAGAGAGAATACTTGTTCACTCGCCCCTCCCAGGATACATGGTTCTTATGGGCAGGTGCCTCCCAGGATATGGGGCTCACCTGGGCAGGTACCCTGCAGGGCTCTGCACCCAGGAACTGTGCACAGAGCCCTCATTGCAAAGAGCCCCCAGCTCCTCTGTTGGACAGATCTGACCTTGAGACCCTCAGAGGAGGACCTGAGGTAACATACAGCAGCTTCAGGATAGCTTTGTGACCTTGGGCTTCACTGGTTGCAGCCTCCTTCCAGCAGGTTTTACAGAGGGTCCCATTGCACCTGGGCACTGAGTCTGTCTCCACCCACCACCCATCCTCTCCCTGACCCCTGGGTCCCTCTCATTAGAAGAAGGCCTTCCTGAAATCCTCTCCCATTTAGAGGTCAGATAAAAAGATTAGAAAACAAGTCAGAGCAGCAGCCCCATATCCATCCTGACCCAAAGGACCCACACCTGTTCCTGGAACCCTGGCCAGGACAACGAGGCCCATTTTCTGAAACCACAAGCCCAGGTGGGCAGATTGGCTGTCCTGACTGGCCTGCCCTTTGGATGTGTGCCTGGGTTGAGGTCTATATAAACCCCCTCAAGTGCCTGCAGCTGTACCTGATGCTGTCTTTCTGCTTAGATCTTGCAGGGCTGGCTTGATAAGAGAGAGTGAGGGCCCATGGTGTTTCGGGGGACTGGGTCTATGTTGGGCTCTGCTGGACCTTCTGCAGGAGGTGCTAAGCTGTCACTTCCTAAGGATGGGCTGTGTCGCCTGTTCCTGCTGTTGGAAATCTTCTTAGGCAGAGATGAGGAAGCAAGAAAACAGGCAATGGGAGCAGCACAGGAGGAGTAACTCAGGTAGGAAAATGCACAGCTTCCAGATCACCCAGTCCAAGACCATTCTGCCTGACCTACAGGAGCCACGTCAGTAAGCATGCTGTCGCTAGAGTGGTTCCACTTTTCTCCAGCCTGTGAGGTCTTTGCACATATTCAAGTGTTTTATCTGTGAAGGGCGGATGAGGTTCAGGAATGGCTAGCCTGGGGGTCAGCCAGCACTTACTTAGAGATGACTCCATGGAGTCTCCCAGCGTCCCACTGAGGACCCTCCTTGGGAGGGGAGGGGGTGGGGTATGTGCAAGGGCTGCTGGCTACACATGAGTAAGTCCCCATCCCTGACCATCTTCAGAATTGCTCATCCCTGAAGCAAGTGCCCTAATTGGGCTTTCACCTGTGCAACTGGTGGCTTCTTAATTCGCAATGTGGCCACTGATATTATATGTCCTCCATCAGGACTGAGATGTTACACCACATGTACTGGTGTAAGAACCTGAGGTGGCGTGTGCATCCAGTACCCCTAGTCACAGGCTTCAGACTTGACCCCTCAACATTCTGGAGCCCAGCCACTGCTTTAGCATTTCTGAGGGTCCAGTGCTGATTTTAAGGGTTCTGTAATCCACCCTTCATCTGCTTTAATGAGACCCACATATCTAGGATCCTACAGAGCAGGGTCTGTGTGGCTGCTCTGTGGCTTCTCTAACATGATCACAAGCTGGGTGGTTTAAAACAACAGGAGTTCATCCTCCCCCAGTCCTGGAGACCAGACATCGGAAATCAAGGTGGCACAGGGCTGAGGTCCCTCCAGAGGCTCCAGGATAGGATCATTCCTGCCTTTTCCAACTTCAGGGGCTCCAGGGGTCCCTGGGCTTGTGGCACCCTCCCTCCCATCTCTGCCTCTGCCTTTAAGAGGCTTCCCCTTTGTGTCCTCTTTCGTCTCTTTGAAGGGCTCTGTCAGTTGGATTGAAGGTCACCCTAACCCTAGATGACCTTACGTTGTTATCCTTAACTACATCTACAAAGACTCTTTTCCCAGATACGGCCCTGTTCTGGGGGGACACATCTTTGGTGGCCACCATTTACCCCATTCTCTCTGTATCAAATAACCCTCATTTTAGGAGATCACCACAGGCCCATAAAGATGGGCACAGAGAGCGGCCACACACATGGAGTCTGGAGAGAATGAGGCCCTTGGAGTCACCTGGAATGGATGAAGGCCTGGCTTCATCAGGCGAGGGGAATCACAGGGAGGAGAGGAGTATGGTCTTGTTTAGGCTTCAAAAAGACCACGTTGGGGTGGGATGTGAGATACACAATGTGGGCAGGGAGCTTCATCAGGGCCTGAGGGGGAGGTTAGGCTTGGGCCAGGGCCATGGGTGTAGAGGGGACTTAGTGTGGGGGTTGGTCATACACCCAGGAGGAAGAGCTCACAGTCACTAGGGCACAAGGGCCTGGGAACCTGGGAGGTCTTCGTCTTTCTGAACCTGAAGAGGAAACGTTAAAATTTTACATCACCTCCTGCTCCTTCTGCCTCTGTAACTCAGCTTGCTCCTTGCAAAGTCTGGATCATGTAGGTCATGCAATCTCAGAAAGTGGGGACTTAGAATACTCGGAGCTGGAGCTCGTCTCCCTTGCCCTTGCCCTGGCCCCATGCAAACCTTCTTGAACATGCCTGTTTGTGATAATGAAGAGCCCACCTCCCTGACACTCCCCTCACCCCAGGGGGAACTCCCCACTCTGCTGGAGCACCTGGCTGTTGGTGGCCACTGACACCTCAAGACCCACTAGGGCTTCAGCTTTGGGATACTGTGAGGTTCAGTTCAGGCAGATGGAATCTGGTCTCCTCAGAACCCACTGGGGCTTCAGTTTGGGGGCATTGTGGGGTTTAGTTCAGGTTGATGGAATCTGGTCTCCTCAGGACCTGCTGGGGGTTCAGCTTTGGGACATTGTGGGGTTCAGTTCAGGCTGACAGGAGATGGGTCACCACAAGACCCATGTGGTTTCAGCTTTGGGGCATTGTGGGGTTCAATTCAGGCTGAAAGAACTTGATCTCCTCAGGACCTTATGGAGGTTCAGCTTTGTGACATTGTGGGGTTCAGTTCAGGCTGACAGGAGATGGATCACCACAGGATCCACTGTATTTTGGCTTTGGGGCATTATGGGGTTTAGTTTTGGCTGATGGAATCTAGTCTCCTCAGGATCCACTAGGACTTCAATTTTGGGGCATTGTGGGGTTCAGTTGAGGCTGACAGGACTCTGATCTCCTCAGAACCCATTGGTGCTTCAGCTTTGGGACATTGTGGGGTTCAGTTGAGTCTGACGGGAGTCTGGTTTCCTCAAGATTCCTGCAATGACGAGCTGCTGAAAGAAAAAGTGAGGAAAATTGGGAAGAAGCTTCTGTGTATGGCTGTTGCTGAAAATCTGTCTTAAGAGGACCCAAGACTGTTAGGGCTTGATGTGGAAAGTGGTGGGATTTTAGTCAGTTTTTGTCTGTAGAATAAGATGGTGTCCTATACTGTTCCTTGGTGTGTGGTTTCCATTTTTCCCAGCACAGTTTATTGGGGCGGGGGCGACTGTCCTTTCCCGCGTGTATGTTCTTAGTTCCTTTCCTGTAAATTAATTACCATGCACCTGTAGGTTTGCTTCTGAGCTCTCCTGACTATTTCTGTGCCAATTCCACTCGTCTTCTGGTGACTTTAGGTCCATACTCTAGATTGAAGTCAGGGATAGACATGCCACCAGCCTGTTCTGCTTTCTCAGGATCCCTTTGGCTCTTCTGGTTCCTTTGTGGCTCCACACAGATGTGAAGATTGCTTTTGTTTCTGTGAAAAATGTCATTGAAATGTTGGCAGTGATTGCATGAATGTGTACATTGGTTTGTTTAGAATGGATATTTTAATGGTATTTTCACCCATAAGCATGGGATATCTTTTTACTTGTGTCCATTCAGTTTCTTTGATCATTGTCTTGTAGTTTTTAGCTTGCAGGTCTTTCAAGTCCTTGGTTAGATTTCTAGTTATGTGGGGGAGGGGATGCAATTGTAAATGGAATTATTTTCTTAATTTCTCTTTCTGATAGTTCATTATTAGTGTAGAGAATCACAAATGATCTTGCAGTTCTGCTGATTTTCTTTTTTCTTTTTTTCTTTTTTTTTTTTTTTTTTTTTTTTTTGGCCCCACAGCTCGACATGTTGGATCTTAGTTCCCTGACCAAGGATCAAACCTGTACCCCCTGCAGTGGAAGTGCAGTCTTAACCACTGGACTGCCAGGAAAGTCCGTGAATTCGCTTTTTAGTTCTGACAGTTGCTTTGGTGTAGTGTTATGCAGAAAACTAGAATTAAGACATCTCATAGTTTCAGTTCCATCTGGTCATCCACAGCACCCAGGGCATGGTGTCTACTAATATACTCTTCCTATGGTGCCTTTTAATACCATGTGGACTACTACAAGGCAATTAGCATCAAACTACTTTAGCTGAATTTGGTTTGGTTAAGTCTTGGCCTCTATTGCAATGTTTGATGTCATCTCTGATTTTCTGGCATGTGACTTACATGGCTGTGTTGAAAAGTAACTTACTTTCTAGTAAAATTTCAAACGTGTCTACTTTAAATAGTGGTACAAAGTTTTCTACGTTCACACCAAATACCGCAATGTGTTTAACCCAAAACATGGTCACTTTCCCGGGGAACCAGCCCACAACCCCAAAATGGGGGATAATTATGGTTTCCACATTACAATCCCATCCATAGGACCAGTTCAACTTTCATCAGCTGCCCAAGCTTTGTGCAACTGTCTTTCTTCATTCTAAGGCAGTTTTCTTTTTTCTGGAGCCATCACTGGGGCTTTCCCTCATGTTAAAAACCTTCATGGATTTAAAGTGACAAGATGACTATGATCTGGGTGGCTTTTCAGTGTGGTTTCTTTCACTGAGAATGTTTTTAGTGCTTTTTCATGTTGTGCCATGTGTCATTTTTTTCATTGTGCTTACAAACATATAACAACATTTATTATTTGAGTCATTTTAAGTATGAACTTCTATAGCATTAACTGCACTCACATTGTAAAAATTTCCCCACCATTCATCTCCAGAACCTTTTCCTTTTCCTGAAGTGACACTGTAACCATTAAATACTCATAACCCCCAATCCCTGGCCATCTTATTCTACTTGGAATTTGTCTTATATGGATATCTCATACTAGTGGAATCACAGAACATTTTTCCTTTTCTGTCAGGCTTGTTTCACTTCACCTAATGACTTGAAGTTTCATCTACACTATAGCATGTATGAGAGTTATCTTGTTTTTAAAGGTTGAATCACATCCCATTGTGTATATGCTACATCATGCTTATCCAGTCATCTGTTGAACACTTGTGCTGCTTCCACCTTTTGGTTACTATGAATAATGCTGCTATGAATATGGGGTTTGAATATCTGTTCCAGTATTTGGTTTTCAATATTTTGAGTGTATAACCTGGACCAGAATTGATGGATTCTATGTTAACTCTGTGTTTAAGTTTTTGAAAAGCCCCCTACTATTTTCTGAAGCTGTGGCATTATTTTACTATATTCCTTTATATGGCAGAGTAATGCATCTCATGGATGGAACTGCCCTATTTGCTCTTCCATTCACTTGTTGGTGGACATTTTCATTGTTTTTAACTTGGGCTATCAAGAACACTGCTGCTGTAAATATTGGTGTACAAGTATATATTTGAACACCTCTTTTAAATTCTTTGGATGTATATCTAGGAGTGGAGTTACCAAAACATATGGTATTTCAGTTCAGTCACTCAGTCATGTCCGATTCTTTGTGACCCCGTGGACTGCAGCACACCAGGCTTCCCTATCCATCACCAACTCCCGGAGCTTGCTCAAACTCATGTCCATCGAGTTGGTGATGCCATCAACCATCTCATCCTCTGTTATCCCCTTCTGCTCCTGCCTTCAATCTTTCCCAGCATCAGGGTCTTTTCCAATGAGTCAGTTCTTCACATTAGGTGGCCAAAGTATTGCAGTTTCAGCTTCAGCATCAGTCCTTCCAATGAATATTCAGGGCTGATTTCCCTTAGGATTGACTTGTTGGATCTCCTTGCAGTCCAAGTGATGCTCAAGAGTCTTCTCCAACACCACAGTTCCAAAGCATCACTTCGTCAGTGCTCAGTTTTCTTTG
Source organism: Cervus elaphus (assembly GCF_910594005.1). NCBI lineage: Eukaryota > Metazoa > Chordata > Mammalia > Artiodactyla > Cervidae > Cervus > Cervus elaphus. Next base: position 24,509,656 of record NC_057848.1, read on the forward strand.
TAGTCCAGCTGTAACAGCTATACATGACTATTGGAACAACCATAGCTTTGAGTACATGGACCTTTGTTGGTAATGTCTCTGCTTTTTAATATGCTATCTAGATTGGTCATAACTTTTATTTCAAGGAGCAGGTGTCTTTTAATTTCATGGCTGCAGTCACCATCTTCAGTGATTTTGGAGCCCCCCCCCCCCCCACAATAAAGTCTGTCACCATTTCCATTGTTTTCCCATCTATTTGCCATGAAGTGATGGGGCCGGATGCCATGATCTTAGTTTTCTGAATACTGAGTTTTAAGCCAACTTTTTCACTCTCCTCTTTCACTTTCATCAAGAGACTCTTTAGTTCTTCTTTGCTTTCTGCCATAAGAGTGGTGTCATCTGTGTATCTGAAATTATTGATATTTCTCCTGGCAATTTTGATTCCAGCTTGTGCCTCATCCCGCCCCGGGATTTCACATGATATACTCTGCATATAAGTTAAATAAGCAGGGTGCTGTACTCCTTTCCTGATTTGGAACCAGTCCATTGTTCCATGTCTAGTTCTAATTGTTGCTTCTTCACCTGCATACAGATTTCTCAGGAGGCAGGTAAGGTGGTCTGGTATTCCCATACCTTTCAGAATTTTCCACAGTTTGTGGCGATCTGCACAGTCAAAGGCTTTGGCATTGTTAACAAAGCAGAAGTAAATATTTTTCTGGATGTTTTTCTCTCTTGCTCTTTCAATGATCCAACGGGTGTTGGCAATTTGATCTCTGGTCCCTCTGTCTTTTCTAAATCCAGCTTGAACATCTAGAAATTCATGGTTCACTTACTGTTGAAGCCTGGCTTGGAGAAATTTGATCATTACTTTGTTAACATGTGAGATGAGTGCAACTGTGTGGTAGTTGGAACATTCTTTGGCTTTGCCTTTCTTTGGGATTGGAATGAAAACTGACCTTTTCCAGTCCTGCAGCCACTGCTGAGTGATATAATTACATTTTTATGTTTTCGAGAAAATGCTTGTCTTGCACACATTGATTGCACCATTTTACCTCTCCACAAGTAAAGTTTTGAGTTTCAATTTTGTACATTTTCGCCAACATTTGTCATTTGTCTTTATTGTTGATTTTCCTCATGTCCATCCTGAGTGGCTTATTAAGGAGGAAGTCATAATGCAGGACCCACATTTGAGGAGAGGGGAGTTAGCTTCATATACTTGATGGACAGCTGAGTCTGTATCAATTATTTAGAATCTTTCTGTGTGAGATTTTTATTCAACATTACTCATAATACCTAATTTTTACTTTTTACCAGTTTGGACACCTGAAAATTATTTTAAACTTTTGGGAGCTTCCCTGGTGGCTCAGCCTGTAAAAGCATATGCTTGCAATGCAGGAGACCTGGGTTCAATCCCTGGGTGGGGAAGATCCCCTGGAGAAGGAAATGGCAACCCACTCCAGTACTCTTGCCTGGAAAATTTCATGAATGGAGGTGCCTCGTAGCTTACAGTCCATGGGGTTGCAAAGAGTCAGACACGACTGAGCAATTTCACTTTCACTTTCTTTTGGCTATAATCCAGCCAATTAGACTGCTTAGTTCATTCTAGCTTTGGCTATTGAGAGCTTTTTCCATACTCTCCTGCTTTTATTTTACATAATTCAGCTTTTATGGGGCTTTTTGGTCCTTCTTTCTCACATTTTAAGATTATGCTGCTTTACATAGTTACTGTCTCAGTCCTAGTATCAGACACATATTTAAAGAGTCCTTGTCCCTTTTTATTAGAGCATATTAATAAAAACTTGTATGTGGGAACTTAATAATCTCAGCAGACAATGCATGGAAATATACATGCATGTATCCAGACTATGCATACACACGGTTATGAAGATTTTCACATGGAGTTATATGTTTCTGTATTAGGCTAAAGATAGTTTATAATGATGTCTCCAACCTGATCTCTTATGACACAGGTATTATAACCTTCTCCTTTTGTCTGCCTGTAACTTCCCACTCCAATGGTAAGAAACCTGGCTTCCACTACTCATCATTTATCAAATTCAGGGCTTGCTCCTTCAATGACTGATATGGTAGTTTCAGTCCTGTTAGCTACAAACCCCCGTGGAAAGAACTTACAGAGCCCACTGTTTATGTATGGTGCATTTTGCCTTTGGCCTGCAGATTCCATTCAATTACACAGTGAACTTAGGTCAGATAATTTTGTCCTAACAGTGACAGTGGCTTTTTAAAAATTTTCTCCTTCCTTTTCAATCTTTTGGCTGTGCCGCAGCATGTGGGGTTTTAGGTCCCTGACCAGGAATTGAACCCAACTTTCCTGCACTGACAATGTGGAGTCTTAACCACTGGGCCCCTAGGAAAGTCTGAAGCTTTTCATGTATTTCTAAATCTCTTAGATTCTTTGTTAAATTCTGCATTCCAGTCTTTGGCACTCCATACCATAAATAAATAAATGTGAATAGGTAATAAATTACTTGTGTTCTGAAAACAAAAATCTATGTACTTAGACAAATGCATAGTGGCAGGTATTCCTCACTAAAGTACCATGTGAAATATTTCAGCCATATATTCCATAAACTGTTTATCATGTCTGTTTTACCTTTGCTAGAATGTCTTATAAGATCATACAGTGTGTAGCACTTGAGGCTGGATTCCTTCACTTAGTAATGTAAGTGTTAGATTCATGCTTTTCTTTATTTTTTTTAAATTGGTCTGTGGTTCATTCCTCTATATCTCTGAATGCTATTTTATTGCATTAGATGAGAGGAAAGATAATTTTCCCCCTATCCTCAATCTTCTTCACTGAGATGTTCATAATGAAAGGGAGATGGATTGGAGAAAAACAATCAGAAGTTTAATATATGCCATGCATACCTCCTATATAGTTGAAAGATACCTGGGAAAACAGTCACTTTCTGAAATGGCCCAAGACTTTACCTTAAATGCTATCATCAGCTAAGAATGAAAGAAGGAGGTTAAGGAATGGAAGAAGCTATTTAAGGGAGATTATTAGGTGAAGCACAGTAAACAAAGGCATGGTGGTATGCAGATTAACTTCCAGGTCCATTCCATAGACCTTCTTGATATTTAGTCAAGTCATTTAGTGAAATCAAGTCAGTCTTGATACTTAGTCCATTCCTGATATTTAGTCATCCTTTATTTCCTGGTCCAGACAGGGACACATCCTTAAAGATGTAGATATCCTTAATAAATGTAAATCTACTTCATAAAATGGCATTTTTAAAATTTATTTATTTTTTTCAGTGGGTTTTGTCATACATTGACATGAATCAGCAATAGATTTACACGTATTCCCCATCCCGATCCCCCCTCCCACCTCCCTCTCCACCCGATTCCTCTGGGTCTTCCCAGTGCACCAGGCCCGAGCACTTGTCTCATGCATCCCACCTGGGCTGGTGACCTGTTTCACCATAGATAATATACATGCTGTTCTTTCAAAACATCCCACCCTCACCTTCTCCCACAGAGTTCAAAAGTCTGTTCTGTACCTTTGTGTCTCTTCTTCTGTTTTGCATATAGGGTTGTCGTTACCATCTTTCTTAAATTCCATATATATATGTTAGTATGCTGTAATGTTCTTTATCTTTCTGGCTTACTTCACTCTGTATAGTGGGCTCCAGTTTCATCCATCTCATTAGGACTGGTTCAAATGAATTCTTTTTAATGGCTGAGTAATATTCCATGGTGTATATGTACCACAGCTTCCTTATCCATTCATCTGCTGATGGGCATCTAGGTTGCTTCCATGTCCTGGCTATTATAAACAGTGCTGCGATGAACATTGGGGTGCACGTGTCTCTTTCAGATCTGGTTTCCTCAGTGTGTATGCCCAGGAGTGGGATTGCTGGGTCATATGGCAGTTCTATTTCCAGTTTTTTAAGAAATCTCCACACTGTTTTCCATAGCGGCTGTACCAGTTTGCATTCCCACCAACAGTGTAAGAGGGTTCCCTTTTCTCCACACCCTCTCCAGCATTTATTGCTTGTAGACTTTTGGATAGCAGCCATCCTGACTGGCGTGTAATGGTACCTCATTGTGGTTTTGATTTGCATTTCTCTGATAATGAGTGATGTTGAGCATCTTTTCATGTGTTTGTTAGCCATCTGGATGTCTTCTTTGGAGAAATGTCTGTTTAGTTCTCTGGCCCATTTTTTGATTGGGTCATTTATTTTTCTGGAATTGAGCTGCAGGAGTTGCTTATATATTTTTGAGATTAATCCTTTGTCTGTTTCTTCATTTGCTATTATTTTCTCCCAATCTGAGGGCTGTCTTTTCACCTTACTTATAGTTTCCTTTGTAGTGCAAAAGCTTTTAAGTTTCATTAGGTCCCATTTGTTTATTTTTGCTTTTATTTCCAATATTCTGGGAGGTGGGTCATAGAGGATCTTGCTGTGATTTATGTCGGAGAGTGTTTTGCCTATGTTCTCCTCTAGGAGTTTAATAGTTTCTGGTCTTACATTTAGATCTTTAATCCATTTTGAGTTTATTTTTGTGTATGGTGTTAGAAAGTGTTCTAGTTTCATTCTTTTACAAGTGGTTGACCAGTTTTCCCAGCACCACTTGTTAAAGAGGTTGTCTTTTTTCCATTGTATATCCTTGCCTCCTTTGTCGAAGATAAGGTGTCCATAAGTTCGTGGATTTATCTCTGGGCTTTCTATTCTGTTCCATTGATCTATATTTCTGTCTTTGTGCCAGTACCATGCTGTCTTGATGACTGTGGCTTTGTAGTAGAGTCTGAAGTCAGGCAGGTTGATTCCTCCAGTTCCATTCTTCTTTCTCAAGATTACTTTGGCTATTCGAGGTTTTTTGTATTTCCATACAAATTGTGAAATTCTTTGTTCTAGTTCTGTGAAAAATACCGTTGGTAGCTTGATAGGGATTGCATTGAATCTATAGATTGCTTTGGGTAGAATAGCCATTTTGACAATATTGATTCTTCCAATCCATGAGCATGGTATGTTTCTCCATCTGTTTGTGTCCTCTTTGATTTCTTTCATCAGTGTTTTATAGTTTTCTATGTATAGGTCTTTTGTTTCTTTAGGTAGATATACTCCTAAGTATTTTATTCTTTTTGTTGCAATGGTGAATGGTATTATTTCCTTAATTTCTCTTTCTGTTTTTTCATTGTTAGTATATAGGAATGCAAGGGATTTCTGTGTGTTAATTTTATATTCTACAACTTTACTATATTCATTGATTAGCTCTAGTAATTTTCTGGTAGAGTCTTTAGGGTTTTCTATGTAGAGGATCATGTCATCTGCAAACAGTGAGAGTTTCACTTCTTCTTTTCCTATCTGGATTCCTTTTACTTCTTTTTCTGCTCTGATTGTTGTGGCCAAAACTTCCAACACTATGTTGAATAGCAGTGGTGAGAGTGGGCATCCTTGTCTTGTTCCTGATTTCAGGGGAAATGCTTTCAATTTTTCACCATTGAGGCTGATGCTTGCTGTGGGTTTGTCATATATAGATTTTATTATGTTGAGGTATGTTCCTTCTATTCCTGCTTTCTGGAGAGTTTTAATCATGAATGGGTGTTGAATTTTGTCAAAGGCTTTCTCTGCATCTATTGAGATAATCATATGGTTTTTATCTTTCAATTTGTTAATGTGGTGTATTACATTGATTGATTTGCGGATATTGAAGAATCCTTGCATTCCTGGGATAAAGCCCACTTGGTCGTGGTGTATGATTTTTTTAATATGTTGTTGGATTCTGTTTGCTAGAATTTTGTTACGGATTTTTTCATCTATGTTCATCAGTGATATTGGCCTGTAGTTTTCTTTTTTTGTGGCATCTTTGTCTGGTTTTGGAATTAGGGTGATGTTGGCCTCATAGAATGAGTTTGGAAGCTTACCTTCATCTGCAGTTTTCTGGAAGAGTTTGAGTAAGATAGGTGTTAGCTCTTCTCTAACTTTTTGGTAGAATTCAGCTGTGAAGCCATCTGGTCCTGGGCTTTTGTTTGCTGGAAGATTTTTGATTACAGTTTTGATTTCCATGCTTGTGATGGGTCTGTTAAGATCTTCTATTTCTTCCTGGTTCAGTTTTGGAAGGTTATACTTTTCTAAAAATTTGTCCATTTCATCCAAGTTGTCCATTTTATTGGCATAGAGCTGCTGGTAGTAGTCTCTTATGATCCTTTGTATTTCAGTGTTGTCTGTTGTGATCTCTCCATTTTCATTTCTAATTTTGTTAATTTGGTTCTTTTCTCTTTGCTTCTTAATGAGTCTTGCTAATGGTTTGTCAATTTTGTTTATTTTTTCAAAAAACCAGCTTTTAGCTTTGTTGATTTTTGCTATGGTCTCTTTAGTTTCTTTTGCATTTATTTCTGCCCTAATTTTTAAGATTTCTTTCCTTCTGCTAACCCTGGGGTTCTTCATTTCTTCCTTCTCTAATTGCTTTAGGTGTAGAGTTAGGTTATTTATTTGGCTTTTTTCTTGTTTCTTGATGTGAGCCTGTAATGCTATGAACCTTCCCCTTAGCACCGCTTTTACAGTGTCCCATAGGTTTTGGGTTGTTGTGTTTTCATTTTCATTCATTTCTATGCATATTTTGATTTCTTTTTTGATTTCTTCTATGATTTGTTGGTTATTCAGAAGCGTGTTATTTAGCCTCCATATGTTTGAATTTTTAACAATTTTTTTTCCTGTAATTGAGATCTAATCTTACTGCACTGTGGTCAGAAAAGATGACTGGAATGATTTCAATTTTTTTGAATTTTCCAAGACCAGATTTATGGCCCAGGATGTGATCTATTCTGGAGAAGGTTCCGTGTGCACTTGAGAAAAAGGTGAAGTTGATTGTTTTGGGGTGAAATGTCCTATAGATATCAATTAGGTCTAGCTGGTACATTGTGTCATTCAAGGTTTGTGTTTCCTTGTTAATTTTCTGTTTAGTTGATCTATCCATAGTTGTGAGTGGGGTATTAAAGTCTCCCACTATTATTGTGTTACTATTAATTTCCTCTTTCATACTCGTTAGCATTTGCCTTACATATTGTGGTGCTCCTATGTTGGGTATAAAATGGCATTTTGACTTGGATTTCAAAGATCCTCCTGGGGCGGCTGTTTTTTTTTTTTTTTTTTTTTTTAATTAATCAGTCCAAAATAACCCTTTTGTCAAATGGGCATATTTTGGGTGTGCTGTTTTGTGCTCCCCTTGAAATGTGCATTCAGGGGAGGAGTGTCACCCTGGAGACTGTTGATATGTGACCCCATGGACAGGGACTGGGTTGGTCACTCTGGAGAATGTGGATATGTGACCCCAGGGGAATGGACAGAAGGAAGTCACCCTGGAGACTGTGGAATTGTGAGACCAGTTGCAAGGCTTGGGAAGGGGTCACCGTGGAGACTGTGGATGTGTGACTCCAGGTACAGTGTCTGGGAGGGATCACCAAGGGGACTGTAGATATGTGATCCTAGATATAGGGTTTGGGAGAGTGTCATCCTGCAGACTGTGGACATGTGACCCCAGGTGCATGATCCAGTGTGTTGTAGTCACCCTGGAGATTGTGGAAGCGTGACCCCAGGTACTGGGTCTGGGAAGTGGGGTCATCCTGGAGATGTGCACATGTGATTCCAGACACAGGATATTTCAGGTGGAGTCACCTTGGAAACTGGACGAGTGACCCCAGGTGCAGGGTCTGGTGTGAGGTCACTCTGGAGATGGTGGACGAGTGACAAATGTGCAGGGTTAGGGGATGGGGTCACCTTGGAGACTGTGGACATGTGGCCCCAGGTGCACTGTTTAGGAGGGACATCATTCTGGAGACTAGACATGTGACCATAGGTACAGGGTCTGAATGGGGTTACCCTGGACACTTGGATATCTAATCCCAGGTACAGGGTCTGGGATGGGAATGACCCAGGAGACTCTGGACATATGACCTCAGGTACAGTGTATGGAGGGGTCACTCTGGAGATAGCAGACTTTTAACAATAGGTAAAGGGTCTTCAAGTGGTGTCACCCTAGAGAATGTGGACGTGTGAGCCCAGATGCAGTGTGTGAAATGCAGTTCACCCTGGAGACTGTGGACATGTGAATCCAGCTACAGCATAGGGGAGGGCAGTCATCCTGGAGATTGTGGACGTGTGACAACAAGTACAGGGTCTGGCGGGGAGGGGTCACCCTGGTAACTGTGGACAACCCACCCCCGGTACAGATTATGAGAGGTGGGGTCACACTGGAAACTGAGGACATGTAATCATGTAATCCTGATTCCAGAGTCTGGGAAGGGATAACACTGGAGCCTGTGGACCTGTGACCACAGGTTCAGTGTCTGGGAAGTGACATCCCACAGGAGACTGTGGACATGTGACTCCAGGTGCAGAGTCCGAGAGGGAGTCACCCTGGAGACTGGATGTGTGACCCCAGGTACAGGCTCTTGAGGGTGGGGAAACTCTGGAGACTGTAGACATGTAACCTCAGGTACAGGATTTTGGATGAGTCATTCTGGAGACTGTGGATATGTGACTCCAGGGTGAGTGTCTGAGAGGGGCTCACCTTGGAGACTGTGTATGTGTGACCCCAGGTACAGGGTCTGGAAGTTGGAGTAACCCTGGTGACTGTGTCCATGTGACTCCAGGTACAGTGTCTGGGGAGGGTTGTCATCCTGGCCACCATGAACATGTGACTCCAGGTACAAGGTCTGAAATGTGAGGTCAGCCTGGAGACAGGCCAAGTAAACTGAGGTACAAAGTTTGGTGAGGTGGGGTCACACTGGAGACTGTGGATGTGTAACCACAGCTGCAAGGTCTAGAAGGGGTGTCACCCTGGAATCTATGGATGTGTGACCCTAGGTGGAAAAGGGGAGTCACACTGGAGACTGTGGTCACGTGACCCCAGGTGCAGAGCCTGAGACATGGGGTCACACTGGAGACTGTGGATGTGTGATGCCAGGTACAAGAAATGGGAGTGGTGTTAGCCTGGAGAATGTTGACGTGTGAGACCAGGTGCATGAACTGGGAGGGGTTACTCCCTGGTGAACGTGAGCATTTGACCCCCGCTTCAGGGTCTCTGAAGGGTGTCACTCTGGAGAATGTGGAAATCTGATCCCAGCATTCCTCTTGAGTTGCAGCAGGGAATATGGGGTTTCTCTCGAGTTGCAGTGGGAAACTCAGGATTCCTCTTGAGTTGCATCAGGGGACTCAAAACTCCCCTAGAGTTGCGATGGGAACTCAGTGTTCCTCTCCAATTGCAGTGTGGAACTCAGGGTTCCACTCGAGGCATGGCGGAGAATTTGGGTTCCTCTCGAGTTGGAGGGTTACTCAGGGTTCTCCTCGACTTGTGGTGGGGCCTCCTCTCGAGTTTCCTTGGGGCAATTCATCTCTAGCAGGGATGTGCAGGGTGACTCCTTTCTTATTGCAATGTGCAGGTGGCTACTCACTAGTTTTGGCATAGCTGTGGTTGGGGTCAGCTCTGTACTGTGGTGGGTTTGATTCTCTCTAGTTGTGGTATGCAAGCTCCTCTCTATTTGTGGTGTGAGGTTCGTCTCTCTTAGCAGCAGAGGGTCTCCTCTCAATGTGTGATTTCCATAGAGTTCCTCTCGAGTAGTGATGGAGAGCTTCTCTCGAGTTGCAGGGCTATGTCCTCTCTGGCTGGGGTGTGGGTGGCTCCAAGGGGGAGGTCCTCTATTTTGGCAATAGGGGTTCCTCACTAACATTAGTGGGATTGCTTCTCTCTAGTTGTGAAGGATGCTACTCAACTTACTTCAGGGAGCTCATCTCTATTTGTGGCAGAGGGGCTTCTCTCTAGGAGTGATGTCCTGGGGGAATCCACTCTAGTTTTTCTGGGGGGATCTGCTTCAGTTTTATCTGGGGAGCCCCACTGTCATTATGGCCAGAGGCCCCTTTTCTTGTTATTGACTAGGGTTCCTGTCAAATTGCAGCAGGGAACTCGAAGTGCATCTTGAGTTACAGAAGGTGACTCAGGGATCCTTTAGAGTTGTGGTGGAGCCTCCTCTCGAGCTGCATTAGGGCAGATCCTCTCCAGTAGTGCTGTGCAGGCTAGTCCCTGTCTACCTCCATTGTGTGGGAGGCTACTCTCTAGTTGCAGCATGGGGCTCCTCTCTAGTTGCAGTAGGGGTCCACTCTTTACTTGTGGTGGGTTGGCTCCTCTCTTCTTGTCATTTGCAGAGTCCTATCTGTTCTGTCAGGGAGGCGCCTCCTTAGTTGTGTAGTTGGGTTCCTCTCTAATTGTGGTAAAGAGTTCTCAGATTGTGATGGGTATGGCTTCTCTCTGGTTGTGATGTGAAGGGGCCATTTTCTAGTTGCAATGTGCAGGAGGCTACTCTCTAGTTGTGGCAGTGGGTGTTTTCTTTAGTTGTGGCATGGTGGGTGACTTGCTACTCGTGGCAAGGGTCTTCTGTCTAATTGTGATTTGTGGGTATGCTCCTGTCTAATGGCGATGTTAAGGGGGTTTTATCTCTAGATAAGGCAGGGGTCTCCTTTCTAGTTGCAGTGTTGGCCTCCTCTTTCGTTTTTGATCTGTGTGGGAGTTCCACTCTAGTTTTGATGTGAATGGGCACTTTTTTCTAATTGTGATGTGTTGGTCGCACTCCTGTCTGTCTGTGCAAGGGTTATTCACTCTAGTTATGGCAGTGGTGCTCCACTCCAGTTGCGATTTAAGGCGGGAGTGGCACCTCTGTAGTTGCGGCAATATGCTCCTTACTAGTTATGACTGAATGGCAACTATCTAGTTGTGGCATGTATTCAACTCTCTAGTTTTGGTGGTTGAGCTTCACTATGGTTGTGATGTACCGGGCTGGTCCTCTGTAGGTGTGCTGTGCTTGGGGACGTCCTCTTTAGTTGTGGAGTGGGAACTCCTGTCTTGTTGCATTGTGCTGTGCAACTCTTCTCCAGGTTCAATTTTCTGGCTCATTTCTATTTGTAGTTTGAGGGGCTACTCTCTAGTAGTGGTGTAGCTCCTCCTCTCTGGATGTGCTGTGTGAGATTGCTCCTCTCTAGTTACAGGGTGAGGGGCCTCATTTTTACATGTGGTGTCTGGGTGGGCGCCTCTTTAGTTCTGGTGGGATACTCCTCACGATGTGCATCGGGGGAATTTGTGTTTCTCTCGAGTTGTGCTGGAGATATCATTTGAGTTCTGATGGGGTTACTTCTCTCTCAATCGAAGCCAGGGAATCAGCTCTCATCTCGAGTTGATTTGGAGTACACGGAGCTCTTTCATGTTGCTGTGGTGACTTCAGGGTCCCTATAGACTTGTGACAGTGTTCTTGGGGACTCTCTGGAGTTCCATCAAGGAAGGCAAGGCTCCTTTCATATTTGACAGTGAACAAGGAATTTCTCTGCACGCAATGCAGGTGAATCGGACCTCATCTCACGGCAAGGGGGAAGTCTCATGGTTTTTCCCGACTTGCGGCGGGAACCTCAGGTATAATCTCGAGTTACAACGGGGTTGGCCCTTCAAAACTCGTGTTTGTTCAGCTACGTCAGGACTCAAACCTAGTTGCGAGGGACACCTCGGGTTTCTCCTCGTGGATTTGCTGGGCAATAGGGATGCCACTCGAGGTGAGGGGGGAGACCCAGGGTGCCTTTCCAGTTGCAACAAGAAAATTGGGATTCCTGTCAATTTTCAAGAGGAGTTAGGCATCGTCTCCTTTTGAAGCATTGAACTCCGCGTTACTCTCGAATTGTCAAAGGGATGTGAGGCCTCCTGTCCAGATAAGGTGGTGAACTAGGGGGTTCTATAGGGTCTCCACAGGGGATTCAGACATCTCTTCTTATTGTGAGATTAAAGACGAGCCTATATTCAAGGCACTGCAGGGAAACCCGGCTTTATTTCGAGTCAGGGCATATCGGTGTCCATTCCACTTGAGGCAGCAAACTCTGGATCCCTCTCACATACCCATAGCTGAGAGAAGCCTGCTCTTGAGGTGCTTGTGGAAAGTTGGCTTTTCTTTTGAGTCAAAGCCATGGAATCATCTCTCATCTTGAGATGATTTGGGGTACACGGAGCTTTCCTCGATTTACTGTGCTGAATTTGGTGTTCCTCTAGATTTGGGATGGTGTTCTTGGGAAATCTGTGGAGTAGCCTAAAGGAAGTCAAGCCAATTGTCATTTTTGATGGGGAACGAGGGATGGTTCTGGAGCCAATGCAGGGGAATCAGGCCTCATCTCACGGTGAGGGGGAAGTCTCATCGTTTTTCAAGAGTTGCGCCTGGAACCTGGGTTATATTCTCGAGTTACGACGGGGATGGCCCTTCAAAACTCGTGTTTGTCCAGCTACGTCAGGGCTCCTGTCTAGTGGCGAGGGACACCTTGGGATTCTCCTCGAGGCTTGGCAGGGCAATAGGGATGCTTCTTGATGTGAGGCGGGAGCCCCAGGATCCCTTTCCAGTTGCCTAAGGGATATTGGGATTCCTGTCAATTTTCAAGAGGAGTCAGGCATCATCTCCTTTTGAAGGATTGAACTCCGCGTTCCTCTCAAGTCGTCAGAAGGATGTGAGGCCTCCTGTTGATATGAGGTGGGGAACTAGGGCTATCTCTAGGGTCTCCACAGGGGATTCAGTCAACCCTTCATTTTGTGAGATGAAAGACGCAAATGCGTTCAAGTCACTGCAGGGAAATCCGGCCTTATTACGAGTCAGGGCATCTTGGTGTCCATTCCACCTGAGGCAGCATTCTCAGGGTCCCTCTCACATACTTATAGCTGAGAGAAGCCTCCTCTTGAGGTGCTTGTGGAAAGTTGGCATTCCTTTTGAGTCGAAGCTAGGGATTCAGCTCTCATCTCGATATGATTTGGGGTGCACAAAGCTTTTGTGGAGTTGCTGTGCTGGACTTGGTGTTCCTGTAGACTTGGGACGGTGTTCTTGGGGAATCTCTGGAGTTGCCAAAAGAAATTCAAGCCACTTGTCATGTTTGATGGGTAAAGCGAGATTGCTCTGGAGCTAATGCAGGGGAATTGGGCCTCATCTCGCGGCGAGGGGGAAGTCTCATTGTTTTTCTAGATTTGCGACTGGCACCTGGGATGTATTCTCGAGTAACGACGGAGATGGACCTTTAAAACTCGTGTTTGTCCAGCTAAGTCAGGGCTCTTGTCTAGTGGCGAGTAACACCTTGGGATTATCCTCAAGGCTTGGCAGGGCAATAGGGATGCCTCTCGACATGAGTCAGAAGACCCAGGGTTCCTTTCAAGTTGCCACAAGGATACTGGCATTCCTGTCAGTTTTCAAGAGGAGTCAGTCATCGTCTACTTTTGAAGCATTGACCTCAGCATTCCTCTCGAGTTGTCAAAGGAATGTGAGGCCTCCTGTCGAGATGAGGGGTGGAACTAGGGCTTTCTCTAGGGTCTCCACAGGGGATTCAGACATCCCTTCATCTTGTGAGATGAAAGACGAGCCTGCATTCAAGTCACTGCAGGGAAATCCGGCCTTATTATGAGTCAGGGCATTTCGTTGTCCATTCCCCTTGAGTCAGCAAACTCAGGGTCTCTCTCACATACCTAAAGCTGAGAGAAGCCTCCTCCTGAGGTGCTTGTGGAATGTTGAATTTCCTCTTGATTCGAAGCCAGCGAATCAGCTCTCATTTCGAGATGATTTGGGTTACAAGGACCTTTTCTCGTGTTGCTGTGCTGAACTTGGTGTTCCTCTAGACTTGGGACGGTGTTCTCTGGGAATCTCTGGAGAAGCCTTAAGGAAGTCGAGCCACTTGTCGTGTTTGATGGGGAATGGGGGATGGCTCTGGAGCCAATGCAGGGGAATCGGGCCTCATCTCAAGTTGATTTGGGGTACACGGAGCTCTTTCCTGTTGTTGGTGTGACCTCAGGGTCCCTCTAGACTTGTGACAGTGTTCTTGTGGACTCTCTGGAGTTCCATCAAGGAAGTCAAGGCTCCTTCGTGTTTGATGGCAAACAAGGAATTTCTCTGCACCCAATGCAGGGGAATTGGGCCTCATTTCGCGGCGAGGGGGAAGGCTCATGGTTTTTCACGTGTTGCGGCAGAAACCTGGGGTATATTCTTTACTTAGGACGGGGATGGCCCTTCCAAACTCGTGTTTGTTCAGCGACATGAGGATGCCTGTCTAGTTGCGTGGGACACCTCGGGATTCTCCTTGAGGCTTGGCAGGGCAATAGGGACGTCTCTCGAGGTGAGGTGGGAGACACAGGCTCATTTACAAGTTTCCACAGAGATATTTTTATTCCTATCAACATTCAAGAGGAGTCTGGCATCGATTCCTTTTGAAGCATTGAATTCCGCATGCCTCTCTAGTTGTCAAAGGGATGTAAGGCCTCAAGTTGAGATGAGGCAGGGAATTAGGGCTTTCTGTAGGGTCTCCACAGGGGATTGATCTCCACATTCCTCTCGAATTGTCCAAGGGATGTGAGGCCTCCTGTCGAAATGAGGTGGGTACTTGGGCTTTCTCTAGGGTCTCCACAGGGGATTCACACATCCCTTCATCTTGGGAGATGAAAGATGAGCCTACCTTCAAGTCACTGCAGTGATATCCGGCCTTATTTTGAGTCAGGGCATCTCGGGGTCCATTCCACTTGAGGCAGCACACTCAGGGTCCCTCTCACATACCTAGAGCTGAGAGAAGCCTCCTCTTGAGATGCTTGTGGAAAGTTGGCATTCCTCTTGAGTCAAAGCCAGACAATCAGCTCTCATCTTGAGATGATTTGGGATACAGGGAGCTTTAATCGAGTTGCTGTGCTGAACTTGGTGTTGCTCTCGACGTGGGAAGGTGTTCTCTGGGAATCTCTGGAGTTGCCTAAAGGAAGTCAAGCCACTTGTCTTGTTTGCTGCGGAATGCGGGATGGCTCTGGAGCCAATGCATGGGAATCGGGCCTCACCTTGATTTGATTTGGGGTATATGGAGCTCTTTCGTGTTGCTAAGGGGACCTCAGGTTGCCTTTAGAATTGTGACAGGTTTCTTGGGGACTCCCTGGAGTTCCATCAAGGAAACCAAGTCTCCTATCTTCTTTGATGGGGAACTCGGACTTGCTTTGCATGCAGTGCAGGGGAATCGGGACTGATCTCGCGTCGAGGGGGAAATCTCATGGTTTTTCTCGAGTTGCGGCGGGAACCTGGGGTATGTTCTTGTGTTATGTCGGAGATGGCCCTTCAAAACTTGTGCTCCTTCACCGACTTCGGGACTCCTGTCTAGTTGCGAGGGACACTTCGGGATTCTCCTCGAGGCTTGGCAGGGCAATAGGGACGCCTCTCGAGGTGAAACGGGAAACCCAGGGTCCCTTTCCAGTTGCCACAGGGATATTGGGATTCCTATCAATTTTCAAGAGGAGCCGGTCGTCGCCTCCTTTTGAAGCACTGAACTCCGCGTGCCTCTCGAATTGTCAAGGGGATGTGAGGCCTCCTGTCAGGATGAGGCGGTGAACTAGGGTGTTTTCTAGGGTCTCCACAGAGGATTCAGACATCCCTGCATCTTGTGAGATGAAAGACGAGCCTGCATTCAAGTCACTGCAGGGATATCCGGCCTTATATCAAGTCACGGCATCTCGATGTCCTTTCCACTTGAGGCAGCAAACTCAGGGTCCCTCTCACATACCTATAGCTGAGAGCAGCCTCCTCTTGAGGTGCTTTAGGAAAGTTGGCATTCCTCTTGAGGCGAAGCCAGGGAATCAGCTCTCATATCGACATGATTTGAGGTACACGGAGCTTTTCTCGACTTGCTGGGCTGAAATTGGTTTTCCTCTTGACTTGCGACGATGTTCTCGGGGAATCTCTGGAGTTGCCTAAAGAAGTTAAGCCACTTGCCGTGTTTGTTGGGGAACCCGGGATGGCTCTGGAGTCAATGCTGGTGAATCCGGCCTAATCTGGAGTTGATTTGGGGTACACGGATTTCTTTCGTTTTGCTGCAGTGACCTTAGGGTCCCTCTAGACTTGTGACAGTTTTCCTGGGTACTCTCTGGAGTTCCATCAAGGGAGTCAAGGCTCCTTTCCTGTTTGATGGGGAACACGGAATTGCTCTGCATGCAATGCATGGGATTCGGGCCTCATCTCGATTTGATTTGGGGTACATGGAGCTCTTTCGTGTTGCTATGGAGACCTCAGGTTCCATCTAGACTTGTGACAGGGTTCTTGGGGACTCCCTGGAGTTCCATCAAGGAAATCAAGTCTCCTATCTTCTGTGATGGGGATCTCGGACTTGCTTTGCACGCAGTGCAGGGGAATCGGGACTCATCTCGCAGCGAGGGGGAAGTCTCATGGTTTTACTCGAGTTCCGGCGGGAACCTGGGGCATTTTCTCGAATTACGGAGGAGATGGCCCTTCAAAACTCATGTTGGTTCAGCGATGTCAGGACTCCTGTCTAGTTGCGAGGGACACCTCGGGATTCCCCTCGAGGCTTGGCAGGGCAAGAGGGATGCCTCTCGAGGTGAGGCGGGAGACCCAGTGTCCCTTTCCAGTTGCCACAGGGATACTGGGAATCCTATCAATTTTCAAGAGGAGTCAGGCATCGTCTCCTTTTGAAGCATTGATCTCTGTGTGCCTCTCGAGTTGTCAAATGGGTTTGAGGCATCCGGTCAAGATGAGGTGGGGAACTAGGGCTTTCTCTAGGGTCTCCACAGGGGATTCAGACATTCCTCCTCTTGTGAAATGATAGACGAGCCTGCATTCAAGTCACTGCAGGGAAATCCGGCCTTATTTCGAGTCAGGGCATCAGCGAGTCCATTCCACTTGAACCATCAAACTCAGGGTCTCTCTCACGTACCTATAGCTGAGAGAAGCCTCCTCATTAGGTGTTTTTTAAAGCTGGCATTCCTCTTGAGTCCAAGCCAGGGAATAATCTCTCATCTCGAGATGATTTGGGGTACACGAAGCTGTTTTTGATTTGCTGTGCTGAAAGTGGTGTTCCTCTAACTTGGGACGGTGCTCTCGGGGAATCTCTGGAGTTGCCTAAAGTAAGTCAAACCACTTGTCCTGTTTGATGGGGATTGTGGGATGGCTCTGGAGACGATGCACGGAAATCTGGCCTCATGTCGAGTTGATTTGTGGTACACCAAGCTTTTTCGTCTTGCTGCGGTGACCTCAGTTTCCCTCTAGACTTGTGACAGTGTTCTTGGGGATTCTCTGGTGTTCCATCAAGGAAGGCAAGGCTCCTTTCATGTTTGATGTGGAACACGGAATTGCTCTGCATGCAATGCAGGGGAATCTGGTCTCATCTTTCATCGAGGGGGAAGACCCATGGGTGACCTCAAGTCATGGAGGGAAACTGGGGTATATTCTCGAGTTAAGACGGGGATGGCCCTTCCAAACTCGTGTTTGTTCAGTGATGTCAGGACGCATGTCTAGTTGCGAGGGACACTTCGGGATTCTCCTCCAGGCTTGGCAGGGCAATAGGGATGCCTCTCGACGTGAGTCAGAAGACCCAGGGTTCCTTTCAAGTTGCCACAAGGATACTGGGATTCCTGTCAGTTTTCAAGAGGAGTCAGTCATCGTCTACTTTTGAAGCATTGACCTCAGCATTCCTCTCGCGTTGTCAAAGGAATGTGAGGCCTCCTGTCGAGATGAGGGGTGGAACTAGGGCTTTCTCTAGGGTCTCCACAGGGGATTCAGACATCCCTTCATCTTGTGAGATGAAAGACGAGCCTGCATTCAAGTCACTGCAGGGAAATCCGGCCTTATTATGAGTCAGGGCATTTCGTTGTCCATTCCCCTTGAGTCAGCAAACTCAGGGTCTCTCTCACATATCTAAAGCTGAGAGAAGCCTCCTCCTGAGGTGCTTGTGGAATGTTGAATTTCCTCTTGATTCAAAACCAGCGAATCAGCTCTCATTTCGAGATGATTTGGGTTACAAGGACCTTTTCTCATGTTGCTGTGCTGAACTTGGTGTTCCTCTAGACTTGGGACGGTGTTCTCCGGGAATCTCTGGAGAAGCCTTAAGGAAGTCAAGCCACTTGTCATGTTTGATGGGGATCACGGGATGGCTCTGGATCCAATGCAGGGGAATCGGGCCTCATCTCGAGTTGATTTGGGGTACACGGAGCTCTTTCCTGTTGCTGGTGTGACCTCAGGGTCCATCTAGACTTGTGACAGTGTTCTTGTGGACTCTCTGGAGTTCCATCAAGGAAGTCAAGGCTCCTTCGTGTTTGATGGCAAACAAGGAATTTCTCTGCACCCAATGCAGGGGAATTGGGCCTCATTTCGCGGCGAGGGGGAAGGCTCATGGTTTTTCACGTGTTGCGGCAGAAACCTGGGGTATATTCTTTACTTAGGAGGGGGATGGCCCTTCCAAACTCGAGTTTGTTCAGCGACATGAGGATGCCTGTCTAGTTGCGTGGGACACTTCGGGATTCTCCTCGAGGCTTGGCATGAAAATAGGGACACCTTTCAAGGTGAGTTGGGAGACCCAGATTCCCTTTCCAGTTGCCATAGGGATATTTGGATTCCTATCAATTTTCAAGACGAGTCAGGCATCGTGTCCTTCTGAAGCATTGAACCCTGAGTTCCTCTCGAGTTGTCAAAGGAAAGTGAGGCCTCCTGTCGAGATTAGTCGGGGAACTAGGGCTTTCTCTAGGGGCTCCACAGGAGATTCAGACAACCCTTCATCTTGTGAGATGAAAGATGAGCCTGCATTTGAGTCACTGCATGGAGATCCGGCCTTATTTCGAGTCAGGGCATGTCAGTGTCCATTCCACTTGAGGTAGCAAATTCAGGGTCCCTCTCACATACCTCTAGCTGAGAGAAGCCTCCTCTAGAGTTGCTTGTGGAAAGTGGGCATTCCTCTTGAACCAAAGCCAGGGAATCAGCTCTCATTTCGAGATAATTTGGGGTACAGGAGCTTTTCTGGAGTTGCTGTGCTGAACTTGGTGTGCCTCTAGACTTGGGACGGTGTTCTCGGGGAATCTCTGGAGTTGCCTAACGGAAGTCAAGCTACATGTCATGTTTGATGGGGAATGCGTGATGGCTCTGGTGTCAAGGATGGGGAATCGGGCCTCATCTCGAGTTGATCTGGGTAGACGGAGCTCTTTCGTGTTGCTGAGGTGACTTCAGGATCCCTCTAGACTTGTGACAGTGTTCTAGGGGACTCTGCAGTCCCATTATGGAAGTCAATGCCATTTCCTGTTTGATGGGGACCACGGAATTGCTCTGCACACAATGCAGGGGAATCGGGCCTCATCTCATGGAGAGGGGCAAGTCTTATTGATTTTCTCGAGTTGCGGCGGGAACCTGGGGTATGTTCTCCAGTTACGGCGAGGTTGGCACTTCAAAACTGCCGTTGGTTCAGCGACGTCAGGACTCCTGTCTAGTTGCAAGGGACACCTCGGGTTTCTCCTCGAGGCTTGGCAGGGCAATAGGGCGCCTCTCGAGGTGAGGTTGGAGACACAGTGTCCCTTTCCAGTTGACACAGGGATATTGGGATTCACATCCATTTTCAAGCGGAGTCAGGCAGCGCCTCCTTTTGAAGCACTGAACTGCGTGTGCCTCTCGAATTTTCAAAGGGATTTGAAGCCTCCTGTCCAGATTAGGCGAGGAACTAGGGCTTTCTCTAGGGTTTCCACAGGGGATTCACACATCCCTTCATCTTGGAAGATGAAAGACAAGCATGCATTCAAGTCACTGCAGGGAAATCTGTCCTGATTTTGAGTCAGGGCATCTCAGTGTCCATTCCACTTGTGGCAGCAAACTCAGGGTCCCTCTCACATACCTATTGCTGAGAGAAGTCTCCTCTTGAGGTGCTTCTGGAAAGTTTGCATTCGTCTTGAGAAGAAGCCAGGGAATCAGCTCTCATCTCAAACTATTTTGGGGTACACGGAGCTTTTCTCGAGTTGCTGTGTTGAATTTGGTGTTCATCTATACTTTGGACGGTGTTCTCGGGGAATCTCTGGAGTTGCCTCAAATAAGTCAAGCCTCTTGTTGTGTTTGAAGGGGGATGTGGAATGGCTCTGGAGCCAATGCAGGAGAATTGGGCCTCATCTCGAGTTGATTTGGGGTACACGGAGCTCTTTTATGTTGCTGTGGGGACGACAGGGTTGCACTATAATTGTGACAGTGTCCTTGGGGACTCTCTGGAGTTCCATCATGGAAGGCAAGTGTCCTTTCGTGTTTGTTGGGGAACACGGAATTGCTGTGCACACAATGCGGTGGAAACGGGACGCATCTCGCTGCAAGCTGGAAGTCTCATGGTTTTTCTCGAGTTGTGGCGGGAACCTGGGGTATATTCTCGAGTTACGACAGGGAAGGCTCTGCAAGACTCGTGTTTGTTCAGCAAAGTCAGGATTCCTGTCTAGTTTTGAGGGACACTTCAGGATTCTCCTCGAGGCTTGGTTGGGCAATACGGACGCCTCTCGATGTGAGGCGGGAGATGCACGGTCCGTTTCCAGTTGCCAGAGGGATACTGGGATTTCTGTCAGTTTTCAAGAGGAGTCAGGCATCGTCTCCTTTTGAAGCCTTGAACTCCACGTTCCTCTCGAGTTGTCAAAGGGATGTGCGGAATTCTGTCAGGATGAGGCAGGTAACTAGTCAGTCCTTCCTCTAGGCACTCCACAGGCGATTCAGACATCCCTTCATCTTTGGGATGAAAGACGAGCCAACATTCATAGTCACTGCAGGGAAATCCAGCTTTATTTCAAGTCAGGGTATCTCATTGTCCATTGCACTTGACGCAGCAAAATCAGGATCCCTCTCACATAGCTATAGCTGACAGAAACCTCCTCTTGAGGTACTTGTGGAAAGTTGGCATTACTCTTGAATCGAAGCCAGGGAATCAGCTCTCATCTTGAGATGATTTGGCTTACAAGGAGCTTTTCTCGTGTTGCTGTGCTGAACTTGGTGTTCCTCTAGACTTGGGACGGTATTCTCGGGGAAACTCTGGAGTTGCCTAAAGGAAGTCAAGCCAATTGCCATGTTTGATGGTGAACTCCGCGTGGCTCTGAAGCCAATGCAGGGGAATTGGGCCTCTTCTCAATTTGATTTGGGGTACACGAACCACTTTCATGTTGCTGCTGTGACCTCAGGGTCCCTCTAGACTTGTGACAGTGTTGTTGGGGACTCTCTGGAGTTCCATCAAGGAAGTCAAGGCTCCTTTCATGTTTGATGGGGAACATGGCCTTGCTCTGCACGCAATGCAGGGAAATCTGGCCTCATCTCGCGGCGAGGGGGAAGTCTCATGGTTTTTCTCGAGTTGCGGCAGGAACCTGGGGTATGTTCTCGAGTTACAGCGGGCATGGGCCTTCAAAACTTGTGTTGGGTGCTCGCTTCCGCAGCACATATACTAAAATTGAAATGATACAGAGAAGATTAGCATGGCCCCTGCGCAAGGATGACACGCAAATTCGTGAAGCGTTCCATATTTAAAAAAAAAAAAAAAAAACTCGTGTTGGTTCAGCGACTTCAGGACTCCTGTCTAGTTGCGAGGGACACTTAGGGATTCTCCACGAGGCTCGGCAAGAAAAAAGGGACACCTCTCAAGGTGAGTTGGGAGACCCAGATTCCCTTTCCTGTTGCCATAGGGATATTTGGATTCCTATCAATTTTCAAGATGAGTCAGGCATCGTGTCCTTTTGAAGCATTGAACTACGAGTTCCTCTTGAGTTGTCAAAGGGATGTGAGGCTTCCTGTTGAGTTTAGTCGGGGAACTAGGGCTTTCTCTAGGGACTCGACAGGGGACTCAGACATCCCTTCATCTTGTGAGATGAAAGACGAGCCTGCATTTAAGTCACTGCAGGGAGATCCGGCCTTATTTCGAGTCAGGGCATGTCGGAGTCCATTCCACTTGAAGTAGCAAATGAGGGTCCCTCTCACATACCTCTAGCTGAGAGAAGCGTCCTCTTGAGTTGCTTGTGGAAAGTGGGCATTCCTCTTGAGCCAAAGCCAGGGAATCAGCTCTCATTTCGAGATAATTTGGGGTACAGGAGCTTTTCTGGAGTTGCTGTGCTGAACTTGGTGTTCCTCTAGACTTGGGACGGTGTTCTCAGGGAATCTCTGGAGTTGCCTAAAGGAAGTCAAGCTACATGTCATGTTTGATGGGGAATGCATGAATGCTCTGGTGTCAAGGCTGGGGAATCGGGCTTCATCTTGAGTTGATCTGGGGTAGACGGAGTTCTTTCCTGTTGCTGAGGTGACTTCAGGGTCCGTCTAGACTTGTGAGAGTGTTCTAGGGGACACTCTGCAGTCCCATCATGGAAGTCAAGGCCCATTTCCTGCTTGATGGGGAACACGGAATTGCTCTGCACGCAATGCAGGGGAATTGGGCCTCATCGCACGGAGAGGGGCAAGTATCATGGATTTTCTCGCATTGTGGAGGGAAACCTGGAGTATGTTCTCGAGTTACGGTGGGGATGGCCCTTCAAAACTCGTGAAGGGTCAGCGACGTCAGGACTCCTGTCTATTGCAAAGACAAGTCGGGATTCTCCTCAAGGCTTGGCAGGGCAATAGGGACTCCTCTCGAGGTGAGGTGGGAAACACAGTGTGCCTTTCCAGTTGCCACAGGGATATTGGGATTCCTATCAATTTTCAAGCGCAGTCAGGCATCACCTCCTTTTGAAGCACTGAACTCCATGTGCCTCTCGAATTCTGAAAGGGATTTGAAGCCTCCTGTCCAGATTAGAAGAGGAAATATGGTATTCTCTAGGGTTTCCACAGGGGATTCACACATGCCTTCATCTTGGAAGATGAAAGAGAAGCATGCATTCACATCACTGCAGGGAAATCTGTCCTGATTTTGAGTCAGGGCATCTCAGTGTCCATTCCACTTGTGGCAACAAACTCAGGGTCCCTCTAACATACCTATTGCTGAGAGAAGTCTCCTCTTGAGGTGCTTCTGGAAAGTTTGCATTCGTCTTGAGAAGAAGCCAGGGAATCAGCTCTCATCTCGAGATATTTTGGGGAACACAGAGATTTTCTCGAGTTGCTGTGTGGAATTTGGTGTTAATCTATACTTGGGATGATGTTCTCGGGGAATCTCTGGAGTTGCCTCAAATAAGTCAAGCCTCTTGTCGTGTTTGAAGGGGAATGCGGAATGGCTCTGGAGCAAATGCAGCGGAATCGGGCCTCATCTCGAGTTGATTTGGGGTACATGGAGCTCTTTCGTGTTGCTGCGGAGATGGTAGGATCACGGTAGATTTATGACAGTGCTCTTGGGGACTCTCTGGAGTTCGATCACAGAAGTCAAGCTCCTGTCCTGTTTGATGGGGAACACGGAATTGCTCTGCACGCAATGCGGTGGAAAAGGGCCTCATCTTGCTGCGAGCTGGAAGTCTCATGGTTTTTCTCGAGTTGCCATGGGAACCTGTGGTATATTCATGAGTTACGACAGGGAAGGCTCTGCAAGACTCATGTTTCTTCAGCGATGTCAGGACTCCTGTCTAGTTGCGAGGGACACTTCGGGATTCTCCCCGAGGCTTGGCAGGGCAATAGGGAAACCTCTCGAGGTGAGGCGGTACACCCAGTGTCCTTTTCAAGTGGCCAGAGGGATACTGGGATTCCTGTCAGTTTTCAAGAGGAGGCAAGCATCCTCTCCTTTTGAAGCATTGAACTCCGTGTTCCTCTCGAGTTGTCAAAGGGATGTGCGGCCTTCTGTCAGCATGAGGTGGGTAACTAGGTTCTCCACAGGCGATTCAGACATCCCTTCATCTTTTGAGATGAAAGACAGGCCTGCATTCAAGTAATTGCAGGGAAATCCAACTTATTTCCAGTCAGGGCATCTCTTTGTCCATTCCACTTGACACAGAAAAATCAGGGTCCCTCTCACATACCTATAGCTGACAGAAGCCTCCTCTTGAGGTGCTTGTGGAAAGTTGGCATTCTCTTGAATTGAAGCCAATGAATCAGCTCTCATCTCGAGATGATTTGGGGTACATGGAACTTTTCTCTAGTTGCTGTGCTGAAAGTGATGTTCCTCTAGACTTGGGACGGTGTTCTCAGGGAATCTCTGGAGTTGCCTAAAGGAAATCAAGCCACTTGCGATGCTTGATGGGGAATGTGGTATGGCTCTGGAGCCAATGCAGGGCAATCAGGCCTAATCTCGATTTGATTTGGGGTACACGGACCTCTTTCATGTTGCTGCGGTGACCTCAGGGTCCCTCTAGACATGTGACAGTGTTCTTGGGTACTCTCTGGAGTTCCATTAAGGAAGTCAAGGCTCGTTTCATGTTTGAAGGGGAACACTGAATAGTTCTGTACGCAATGCAGGGAAATCGGGCCTCATCTCACGGCGAGGGGGATCTCTCATGGTTTTTTCGAGTTGCGGCAGGAACCTGGGTTATGTTCTCGAGTTACGGCGGGGATGGTCCTTCAAAACTCGTGTTGGTTCAGCAACGTCAGGAGTCCTGTTTAGTTGCGAGGGACACCTCGGGATTCTCCTCGAGGCTTGGCAGGGCAATAGGGAAGCCTCTCGATGTGAGGCGGGAGACCCAGAGTCCCTTTCCAAATGCCACAGGGATATTGGAATTCCTACCAGTTTTCAAGAGGAGCCTGGAATCGATTCCTTTTGAAGCATTGAACTCCGCGTGCCTCTCAAATTGTCAAGGGGATGTGAGGCTTCCTGTCGGGTGGGGGCGAGCAATTAGGGCTTTCTCTAGGGTCTCCACAGGGGATTCACACATCCCTTCATCTTGTGAGATGAAAGACGAGCCTGCATTCAAGTCACTGCAGGGAAATCCGGCCTTATTTCGAGTCAGGGCATCTCGGTGTCCATTCCACTTGAGGCACAAACTCAGTATCCCTCTCACATATCTATAGCTGAGAGAAGCCCCGTCTTGAGGTGCTTGTGGAAAGTTGGCATTACTCCTGAGTCGAAACCGTGAAATCTTCTCTCATGTCGAGATGACTTGGCGTACATGGACCTTTTCTCGAATTCCAGTGCTGAAATTGGTGTTCCTCTTAACTTGGGACAGTGTTGTCGAGGAATCTCTGGAGTTGCCTAAAGGAAGTCAAGCCACTTGCCGTGTTTGATGTGGAACGCGGGATGTCTCTGGACCAATGCAGGGAATAGGGCCTCATCTCGATTTGATTTGGGGTACACGGAGCTCCTTCATGTTGCTGCGGTGACCTCAGGGTCCCTCTAGACTTGTGACAGTGTTCTTGGGGACTCTCTAGAGTTCAATCAAGGAAGTCAGGTCTCCTTTCTTGTTTGAAGGGGAACACGGATTTGCTCTGCAAGCAATGCCTGGGAATCGGTCCTCATCTCGAGGCGAGGGGGAAGACTCATGTATTTTCTCCAGTTGCGGTGGGAACCTGGGTTATGTTCTTGAGTTACGGCGTGGATGGCCCTTCCAAACACGTGTTGGTTCAGCGACGTGAAGACTCCTGTCTCATTGCGAGGGACACTTCGGGATTCTCCACGAGGCTTGGCAGGAAAATAGGGACACCTCTCAACGTGAGTTGGGAGACCCAGATTCCCTTTCCTGTTGCCATAGGGATATTTGGATTCCTATCAATTTTCAAGACGAGTCAGGCATCGTGTCCTTTTGAAGCATTGAACTCCGAGTTCCTCTCGAGTTGTCAAAGGGATGTGAGGCTTCCTGTTGAGTTTAGTCAGGGAACTAAGGCTTTCTCTAGGGACTCGACAGGGGACTCAGACATCCCTTCATCTTGTGAGATGAAAGACGAGCCTGCATTTAAGTCACTGCAAGGAAATCCGGCCTTATTTCGAGTCAGGGCATGTCGGAGTCCATTCCACTTGAGGTACCAAATTGAGGGTCCCTCTCACATACCTCTAGCTGAGAGAAGCGTCCTCTTGAGTTGCTTGTGGAAAGTGGGCATTCCTCTTGAGCCAAAGCCAGGGAATCAGCTCTCATTTCGAGATAATTTGGGGTACAGGAGCTTTTCTGGAGTTGCTGTGCTGAACTTGGTGTTCCTCTCGACTTGGGATGGTGTTCTCTGGGTATCTCTGGAGTTCTCTAAAGGAAGTCAAGCTGCATGTCATGTTTGATGGGGAATTCATGATGGCTCTGGTATCAAGGCTGGGGAATCGGGCTTCATCTTGAGTTGATCTGGGGTAGACAGAGCTCTTTCTTGTTGCTGCGGTGACTTCAGGGTCCGTCTAGACTTGTGACACTGTTCTAGGGGACTCTCTGCAGTCCCATCACGGAAGTCAAGGCCCATTTCCTGTTTGATGGGGAACACGGAATTGCTCTGCACACAATGCAGGGGAAGCGGGCCTCATCTCACGGAGAGGGGCAAGTATCATGGATTTTCTCTAGTTGCAGAGGGAAACCTGGGGTATGTTCTCGACTTACGGTGGGGATGGCCCTTCAAAACTCGTGAAGGGTCAGCGACGTCAGGACTCCCGTCTAGTTGCGATGAACAAGTCGGGATTCTCCTCGAGGCTTGGAAGGGCAATAGTGACTCCTCTTGAAGTGAGGTGGGAGACACAGTGTGCCTTTCCAGTTGCCACAGAGATATTGGGATTCCTCTCAATTTTCAAGCGGAGTAAGGTATCGCCTCCTTTTGAAGCACTGAACTCCGTGTGCCTCTCGAGTTTTCAAAAGCATTTGAAGCTTCCTGTCCAGATTAGAAGAGGAAATATGGCTTTCTCTATGGTTTCCACAGGGGATACAGACATCCCTTCATCTTGGAAGATGAAAGACAAGCATGCATTCAAGTCACTGCAGGGAAATCTGTCCTGATTTTGAGTCAGGGCATCTCAGTGTCCATTCCACTTGTGGCAGCAAACTCAGGGTCCCTCTCACATACCTATTGCTGAGAGAAGCCTCCTCTTGAGGTGCTTGTGGAAAGTTGGCATTCCTCTTGAGACAAACCCAGGGAATCAGCTCTCATCTCGAGATAATTTGAGGTACACGGAGTTTTTCTCAAGTTGCTGTGCTGAATTTGGTGTTCATCTATACTTGGGACGGTGTTCTCAGGGAATCTCTGGAGTTGCCTCAAATAAGTCAAGCCTCTTGTCGTGTTTGAAGGGAATGCGGAATGGGTCTGGAGCCAATGCAGGGGAATCGGGCCTCATCTCGAGTTGATTTGGGGTACACGGAGCTCTTTCGTGTTGCTGCGGGGATGACAGGGTCGCTCTAGAATTGTGACAGTGTTCTTGGGGACTCTCTGGAGTTCCATCACGGAAGTCAAGGCTCATGTCCTGTTTGATGGGGAACACGGAATTGCTCTGCACGCAATGCGGTGGAAACGGGCCTCATCTTGCTGCGAGCTGGAAGTCTCAAGGTTTTTCTCGACCTGCGGCGGGAACCTTGGGTATATTCGCGAGTTAGGAGAGTCAAGGCTCTGCAAGACTCGTGTTTGTTCAGCAATGTCAGGACTCCTGTCTAGTTCCGAGGGACACTTCGGGATTCTCCTCGAGGCTTGGCAGGGCAATAGGGACGCCTCTCGAGGTGAGGTGGTAGACCCAGGGTCCCTTTTCAGTGTCCAGAGGGATACTGGGATTCCTGTCAGTTTTCAAGAGGAGTCAGACATCGTCTACTTTTGAAGCATTGATCTCCGCATTCCTCTCGAGTTGTCAAAGGGATGTGCGGCCTTCTGTCAGCATGAGGCTGGTAACTCGTCCTTTCTGTCGGTTCTCCACAGGCGATTCAGACATCCCTTCATCTTTTGAGATGAATGACGAGGCTGCATTCAAGTCACTGCAGGGAAATCCGGACTTATTTCAAGTCAGGGCATCTTGTTGTCCATTCCACTTGATACAGCAAAATCAGGGTCCCTCTCACATAACTATAGCTGACAGAAGCCTCCTCTTGAGGTGCTTGTGGAAAGTTGGCATTCCTCTTGAATCGAAGCCAGGGAATCAGCTCTCATCTTGAGGGTGATTTGGGGTACATGGAGTGTTTCTCTAGTTGCTGTGCTGAACTTGGTGTTCCTCTAGACTTGGGATGGTGTACTCAGGGAATCCTGGAGTTGCCTAAAGGAATTAAAGGCCCTTGTCATGTTTGATGGGGAACGTGGAGTGGATCTGGAGCAAATGCAGGGGAATCGGAACTCATCTCGAGTTTATTTGGGGTACACGGAGCACGTTTGTGTTGCTGCGGTGACTTCAGGGTCCCTCTAAACGGGTGACAGTGTTGTTGGGGTCTCTATGGAGTTCCATCAAGGAAGTCAAGGCTCTTTTCGTGTTTTAATGGGGAACATGGACTAGTTCTGCATGCAATGCAGGGAAATTGGTCCTCATCTCGCGGCGAGAGGGAAGTCTCATGGTTTTTTCGAGTTGCCCGGGAACCTGGGGTATGTTTTCGAGTTACGGCGGGGATGGGCCTTCAAAACTTGTGTTGGTTCAGCGACGTCAGGAGTCCTGTCTAGTTGCGAGAGACAACTCCGGATTCTCCTCGAGGCTTGGCAGGGCAATAGGGACTCCTTTCGATGTGAGGCGGGAGACCCAGTGTCCCTTTCCAAATGCCACAGGGATATTGGAATTCCTATCAATTTTCAAGAGGAGCCTGGCATCGATTCCTTTTGAAGCATTGAACTCCGCGTGCTTCTCAAATTGTGAAGGGGATGTGAGGGTTCCTGTCAGGTTGAGGCGGGCAATTAGGGCTTTCTCTAGGGTCTCCACAGGGCTTCAGACATCCCTTCATCTTTTGAGATGAAAGATGAGCCTGCTTTCAAGTCACTGCAGGGAAATCTGGCCTTATTTTGAGTCAGGGCATCTCGGTGTCCATTCCACTTGAGGCAGCAAACTCAGGGTCCCTCTCACATATGTATAGCTGAGAGAAGACTCCTCTTGAGGTGCTTGTGAAAAGTTGGCATTACTCCTGAGTCGAAACCATGGAATCTTCTCTCATCTTGAGATGACTTGGCATACACGGACCTTTTCTCGATTTCCAGTGCTGAACTTGGTGTTCCTCTCGACTTGGGACGGTGTTCATGGAATCTCTGGAGTTGCCTAAAGGAAGTCAAGCCACTTGCCGTGTTTGATGGGGAACGCGGGATCGCTCTGGACCAATGCAGGGGAATAGGGCCTCATCTCGATTTGATTTGGATTATATGGAGCTCTTTCGTGTTGCTGCGTTGACCTCAGGGTCCCTCGAGACTTGTGACAGAATTCTTGGGGACTCTCTGGAGTTCCATCAAGGAAGTCAAGTCTCCTTTCTTGTTTGAAGGGGAACACGGATTTGCTCTGCAAGCAATGCCTGGGAATCGGTCCTCATCTCGAGGGGAGGGGGAAGACTCATGGTTTTTCTCGAGTTGCGGCGGGAACCTGGGTTATGTTCTCGAGTTACGGCGGGGATGGCCCTTTAAAACTCGTGTTGCTTCAGTGACGTCAGGACTCCTGTCTAGTTGCGACAGACACTTTGGGATTCTCCACGAGGCTTGGCAGGAAAAAAGGGACACCTCTCAAGGTGCGTTGGGAGACCCAGATTCCCTTTCCAGTTGCCATAGGGATATTTGGGTTCCTATCAGTTTTCAAGATGAGTCAGGCATCGTGTCATTTTGAAGCACTGAACTCCAAGTTCCTCTCGAGTTGTCAAAGGGATGTGAGGCCTCCTGTCGAGTTTAGTCGGGGAACTAGGGCTTTCTCTAGGGACTCGACAGGGGACTCAGACATCCCTTCGTCTTGTGAGATGAAAGACGAGCCTGACTTTTAGTTACTGCAGAGAGATCCAGCCGTATTTCGATTCAGGGCATGTCGGAGTCCATTCCACTTGAGGTACCAAATTCAGGGTCCCTCTCACATACCTCTAGCTGAGAGAAGCGTCCTCTTGAGTTGCTTGTGGAAAGTGGGCATTCCTCTTGAGCCAAAGCCAGGGAATCAGCTCTCATTTCGAGATAATTTGGGGTACAGGAGCTTTTCTGGAGTTGCTGTGCTGAACTTGGTGTTCCTCTAGACTTGGGACAGTGTTCTTGGGGAATCTCTGGAGTTGTCTAAAGGAAGTCAAGCTACATGTCATGTTTGATGGGGAATGCGTGATGGCTCTGGTGTCAAGGCTGGGGAATCGGGCCTCATCTCGAGTTGATCTGGGGTAGACGGAGCTCTTTCGTGTGGCTGAAGTGACTTCAGGGTCCGTCTAGACTTGTGACAGTGTTCTAGGGGACTCTCACGGAAGTCAGTCCCATCATGGAAGTCAAGGCCCATTTCCTGTTTGATGGAGAACACGGAATTGCTCTGCACGCAATGCAGGGGAATCGGGCCTCATCTTGCGAAGAGGGTCAAATCTCATGGATTTTCTCGAGTTGTGGCAGGAACCTGGGGTATGTTCTCGAGTTAAGGCGGGGATGGCCCTTAAAAACTCGTGAAGGGTCAGCGATGGCAGGACTCCCGTTTAGTTGCGATGAACAAGTCGGGATTCTCCTCGAGGCTTGGCAGGGCAATAGGGACTCCTCTCGAGGTGAGGTGGGAAACACAGTGTGCCTTTCCAGTTGCCACAGGGATATTGGGATTCATATCCATTTTCAAGGGGAGTCAGGCAACGCCTCCTTGAAGCACTGAACTCCGTGTGCCTCTCGAATTTTCAAAGTGATTTGAAGCCTCCTGTCTAGATTTGAAGACCAAATACGGCTTTCTCTATGGTTTCGACAGGGGATTCATACATCCCTTCATCTTGGAAGATGAAAGACAAGCATGCATTCAAGTCACTGCAGGGAAATCTGTCCTGATTTTGAGTCAGGGCATCTCAGTGTCCATTCCACTTGTGGCAGCAAACTCAGGGTCCCTCTCACATACCTATTGCTGAGAGAAGCCTCCTCTTGAGGTGCTTATGGAATGTTGAATTTCTTCTTGAGATGAAGCCAGGGAATCAGCTCTGATCTCGAGATATTTTGGGGTACACAGAGATTTTCTTGAATTGCTGTGCTGAATTTGGTGTTCATCTATACTTGGGACGGTGTTCTCGGGGAATCTCTGGAGTTGCCTCAAATAAGTCAAGCCTCTTGTCGTGTTTGAAGGGGGATGTGGAATGGCTCTGGAGCCAATGCAGGAGAATTGGGCCTCATCTCGAGTTGATTTGGGGTACATGGAGCTCTTTCGTGCTGCTGCGGGGATGACAGGGTTGCTCTAGACTTGTTACAGTGTTCTTGGGGACTCTCTGGAGTTCCATCACGGAAGTTAAGGCTCATGTCCTGTTTGATGGGCAACACAGAATTGCTCTGCATGCAATGTGGTGGAAACGGGACTCATCTCGCTGTGAGCTGGAAGTCTCATTGTTTTTCTCGAGGTGCTGCGGGAACCTGGGGTATATTCTCGAGTTACGACAGGGAAGGCTCTGCAAGACTCCTGTTTCTTCAGCGATGTCAGGACTCCTGTCTAGTTGCGAGGGACACTTCAGGATTCTCCACGAGGCTTGGCAAGCCAATAGGGTCGCCTCACGTGGTCAGGCTGTAGACCCAGGGTCCCTTTCCAGTTGCCAGAGGGATACTGGGATTCCTGTCAGTTTCAAGAGGAGACAGGCATCGTCCCCTTTTTAAGCAATGAACTCTGCATTCCTCTCGAGTTGTCAAAGGGATCTGCAGCCTTCTGTCAGGATGAGGCAGGTAACTAGTCCTTTCTCTAGGTTCTCCACAGGCGATTCAGACATCCCTTCATCTTTTGAGATGGAAGACGAGTCTGCATTCAAGACACTGCAGGGAAATCCGGCCTTATTTCAAGTCAGGGCATCTCGTTGTCCGTTTCAGTTGATGCAGCAAAATCAGGGTCCCTCTCACATACCTACAGCTGAGAGAAGCCTCTTCTTGAGATGCTTGTGGAAAGTTGGCATTTCTCTTGAATCGAAGCCAGGGAATCAGCTCTCATCTTGAGATGATTTGTGGTACATGGTGCTTTTCTCTAGTTGCTGTGCTGAACTTGGTGTTCCTCTAGACTTGGGACGGTGTTCTCTGGGAATCTCTGGAGTTGCCTTAAGGAAGTCAAGCCACTTGCCATGTTTGTTGGGGATCCCGGGATGGCTCTGGAGTCAATGCTGGTGAATCTGGCCTATTCTGGAGTTGATTTGGGGTACACAGAGTTCTTCCGTTTTGCTTCAGTGACCTTAGGGTCCCTCTAGACTTGTGACAGTTTTCCTGGGTACTCTCTGGAGTTCCATCAAGGGAGTCAAGGCTCCTTTCCTGTTTGATGGGGAACACGGAATTGCTCTGCATGCAATGCATGGGATTCAGGCCTCATCTCGATTTGATTTGGGGTACACGGAGCTCTTTCGTGTTGCTATGGGGACCTCAGGTTCCCTCTAGACTTGTGACAGGGTTCTTGGGGACTCCCTGGAGTTCCATCAAGGAAATCAAGTCTCCTATCTTCTGTGATGGGGATCTCGGACTTGTTTTGCAGGCAGTGCAGGGGAATCGGGACTCACTTCGCGGCGAGGGGGAAGTCTCATGGTTTTTCTCGAGTTCCGGCGGGAACCTGGGGCATTTTCTCAAATTACGGAGGAGATGGCCCTTCAAAACTCATGTTGGTTCAGCGATGTCAGGACTCCTGTCTAGTTGCGAGGGACACCTCAGGATTCTCCTCAAGGCTTGGCAGGGCAAGAGGGATGCCTCTTGATGTTAGGCGGGAGACCCAGTGTCCCTTTCCAGTTGCCACAGGGATACTGGGAATCCTATCAATTTTCAAGGGGAGTCAGGCATCGTCTCCTTTTGAAGCATTGATCTCCGTGTGCCTCTCGAGTTGTCAAATGGGTTTGAGGCATCCGTTCGAGATGAGGCGGGGAACTAGGGCTTTCTCTAGGGTCTCCACATGGGATTCAGACATCCCTTCATCTTGGGAGATGCAAGACGAGCCTGCATTCAAGTCACTGCAGGGAAATCCGGCCTTATTTCGAGTCAGGGCGTCAGCGAGTCCATTCCACTTGAACCATCAAACTCAGGGTCTCTCTCACGTACCTATAGCTGAGAGAAGCCTCCTCATTAGGTGTTTTTTAAACCTGGCATTCCTCTTGAGTCCAAGCCAGGGAATAATCTCTCATCTCGAGATGATTTGGGGTACACAAAGCTGTTTTTGATTTGCTGTGCTGAAAGTGGTGTTCCTCTAACTTGGGATGGTGTTCTCGGGGAATCTCTGGAGTTCCCTAAAGTAAGTCAAACCACTTGTCCTGTTTGGGTATTGCAGGATGGCTCTGGAGACAATGCAGGGAAATCTGGCCTCATGTTGAGTTGATTTGTGGTACACTGAGCTCTTTCGTGTTGCTGCGTTGACCTCAGTGTCCCTCTAGACATGTGACAGTGTTCTTGGTGACTCTCTGGTGTTCCATCAAGGAAGTCAAGGTTCTTTTCAAGTTTGATGTGGAACACGGAATTGCTCTGCATGCAATGCAGGGGAATCTGGTCTCATCTTTCATCGAGGGGGAAGACCCATGGGTGACCTCAAGTTGTGGAGGGAACCTGGGGTATATTCTCGAGTTAAGACGGGGATGGCCCTTCCAAACTCGTGTTTGTTCAGCGATGTCACGACTCCTGTCTAGTAGCGAGGGACACCTCGGGATTCTCCTCGAGGCTTGGCAAGGCAATAGGGACGCCTCTCGAGGTGAGTCAGAAGACCCAGGGTTCCTTTCAAGTTGCCACAAGGATACTGGCATTCCTGTCAGTTTTCAAGAGGAGTCAGTCATCGTCTACTTTTGAAGCATTGACCTCAGCATTCCTCTCGAGTTGTCAAAGGAATGTGAGGCCTCCTGTCGAGATGAGGGGTGGAACTAGGGCTTTCTCTAGGGTCTCCACAGGGGATTCAGACATCCCTTCATCTTGTGAGATGAAAGACGAGCCTGCATTCAAGTCACTGCAGGGAAATCCGGCCTTATTATGAGTCAGGGCATTTCGTTGTCCATTCCCCTTGAGTCAGCAAACTCAGGGTCTCTCTCACATACCTAAAGCTGAGAGAAGCCTCCTCCTGAGGTGCTTGTGGAATGTTGAATTTCCTCTTGATTCAAAGCCAGCAAATCAGCTCTCATTTCGAGATGATTTGGGTTTCAGGGAGCATTTCTCGTGTTGCTGTGCTGAACTTGGTGTTCCTCGAGACTTGGGATGGTGTTCTCCGGGAATCTCTGCAGATGCCTTAAAGAAGTCGAGCCACTTGTCGTGTTTGATGGGGAATGCGGGATGGCTCTGGAGCCAATGCAGGGGAATCAGACCTCATCTCGAATTGTTTTGAAGTACACGGAGCTCTTTGCCGTTGCTGGTGTGACCTCAGGGTCCATCTAGACTTGTGACAGTGTTCCTCCAGACTCTCTGGAGTTCCATCAAGGAAGTCGAGGCTCCTTCGTGTTTGATGGCGAACAAAGAATTTCTCTGCACACAATGCAGGGGAATTGGGCCTCATTTCGCGGTGAGGGGGACGGCTCATGGTTTTTCACGTGTTGTGGCAGAAACCTGGGGTATATTCTTTACTTAGGACGGGGATGGCCCTTCCAAACTCGTGTTTGTTCAGTGACGTGAGGATGCCTGTCTAGTTGCGAGGGACACCTCGGGATTTTGCTCGAGGCTTGGCAGGGCAATCAGGATGCCTCTCGAGGTGAGGCAGGAGACACAGGGTCATTTACAAGTTGTCACAGGGATATTTTTATTCCTATCAACATTCAAGAGGAGCCTGGCATCGATTCCTTTTGAAGCATTGAACTCCGCATGCCTCTCAGGATGTCAAAGGGATGTAAGGCCTCAAGTCAAGATGAGGCGGGGAAGTCGGGCTTTCTCTAGGGTCTCCACAGTGCATTGATCTCCACATTCCTCTCGAATTGTCCAAGGGATGTGAGGCCTCCTGTCGAAATGAGGTGGGTACTTGGGCTTTCTCTAGGGTCTCCACAGGGGATTCACACATCCATTCATCTTGGGAGATGAAAGATGAGCCTACCTTCAAGTCACTGCAGTGATATCCGGCCTTATTTCGAGTCAGGGCATCTCGGGGTCCATTCCACTTGAGGCCAGAACCTCAGGGTCCCTTTCACGTACCTATAGCTGAGAGAAGCCTCCTCTTGAGGTGCTTGTGGAAAGTTGGCATTCCTCGTGAGTCAAAGCCAATCAGCTCTCATCTTGAGATGACTTGGGATACATGGAGCTTTTCTCGAGTTGCTGTGCTGAACTTGGTGTTCCTCTAGACGTGGGACGTTGTTCTCGGGGAATCTCTGGAGTTGCCTAAAGGAAGTCAAGCCACTTGTCTTGTTTGTTGCGGAATTCAGGATGGCTCTGGAGCCAATGCATGGGAATCGGGCCTCATCTTGATTTGATTTGGGGTACATGCAGCTCTTTCGTGTTGCTATGGAGACCTCAGGTTGCCTTTAGACTTGTGACAGGTTTCTTGGGGACTCCCTGGAGTTCCATCAAAGAAACCAAGTCTCCTATCTTCTTTGATGGGGAACTCGGACTTGCTTAGCACGCAGTGCAGGGGAATCGGGACTCATCTCGCGGTGAGGGGGAAGTCTCATGGTTTTTCTCGAGTTGCGGCGGGAACCTGGGGTATGTTGTTGTGTTGTGTCGGAGATGGCCCTTGAAAACTTGTGTTCCTTCACCGAATTCGGGACTCCTGTCTAGTTGCGAGGGACACCTCAGGATTCTCCTCGAGGCTTGGCTTGGCAATGGGGACGCCTCTCGAGGTGAGACAGGAAACCCAGTGTCCCTTTCCAGTTGCCACAGAGATATTGATTTTCCTATCACTTTTCAAGAGAAGTCAGGCATTGTGTCCTTTTGAAGCATTGAACTCCATGTTCCTCTCGAGTTGTCAAAGGGATTTCAGGCCTCCTTCGTGATGAAGCATTGAACTAGGGCTTTCTCTAGGGTCTGCACAGGGAATTCAGTCTTCCCTTCGTCTTGGGAGATGCAAGACGTGCCTACCTTCATTCACTGCAGCAATATCCAGCCTTATTTCGAGTCAGGGCATCTCGGTGTCCATTCCAGTTGAGGCAGCAAACTCAGGGTCCCTCTCACATACCTATAGCTGAGAGAACCTCCTTTGAGGTGCTTGTGGAAAGTTGGCATTCCTCTTGAGGTGAAACCAGGGAATCAGCTCTCATTTCGAGATGATTTGAGGTACACGGAGCTTTTCTCGACTTGCTGGGCTGAACATGGTTTTGCTCTTGACTTGCGACGATGTTCTCGGGGAATCTCTGGAGTTGCCTGAAGAAGTCAAGGCACTTGTCGTGTTTGTTGGGGAAACCGGGATGGCTCTGGAGTCAATGCTGTTGAATCGGGCCTAATCTCGAGTTGATTTTGGGTACACGGAATTCTTTCATCTTGCTATGGTGACCTTGGGGTCCCTCTAGACTTGTGACATTTTCCCTGGGTACTCTCTGGAGTTCCATCAAGGGAGTCAATTCTCCTGTCCTGTCTGATGGGGAACACAGGAGTGCTCTGCATGCAATGCAGGGGAATCAGGCCTCATTTCGCGGCGAGTGGGAAGTCTCATTTTTTTCCTCGAGTTCCGGCGTGAACCTGGGATATTTTCTCAAATTACGACGGGGATGGCCCTTCAAAACTCGGGTTTGTTCAGCGACGTCAGGACTCCTGTCTAGTTCCGAAGGCGACCTCGGGATTCTCCTCAAGGCCTGGCAGGGCAATAGTGACGCCTCTCGATGTGAGGCGGGAGACCCATGCTCCCTTCCCAGTTGCCACAGGGATATTCGGTTCCGTATCAATTTTCAAGGGGAGTCAGGCGTCGTCTCCTTTTGAAGCATTGAACTCTGTGCGCCTTTCGAGTTGTCAAAGAGATGTGCATCCTCTTGTCGAGATGAGGCGGGAACTATGTCTTTCTCTAGGGTCTCCCCAGGGGATTCAGACATCCCTTCTTCATGAGAGATGAAAGACGAGCCTGCATTCAACTCACTGCAGGGAAATCTGCCTCATATCGAGTCAGGGCATCTCGGTGTCCATTCCACTTCAGGCAGCAAACTCAGGGTCCCTCTCACATACCTATAGAGGAGAGAAGCCTCCTCTTGAGATGCTTTTGGAAAGTTGGAATTCCTCCTGAATCAAAACCAGGGAATCTTCTCTCATCTCGAGATGCCTTGTGGTACACGGACCTTTTCTCGAGTTCTGTGCTGAGGTTTGTGTTCCACTCGACTTGGATGTTGTTCTCGGGGAATCTCTGGAGTTGCCTAAAGGAAATGAAGCCACTTGTCGTGTTTGATGGGGAACGTGGGATGGCTCTGGAGCCAATGCAGGGAAATCTGGCCTCATCTCGATTTGATTTGGGGTACAAGGAGCTCTTTCATGTTTCTGCAGCAACTCAGGGTCCCTCTAGATTTGTGACTGTGTTCCTGGGGACTCTCTGGAGTTCCATCAAGGAAGTCAAGGCTCCTTTCATGTTTGAAGGAGAACACGCATTTGCTCTGCAACAATGCCAGGGAATCCTTCCTCATCTCGAGGTGAGGGGGAAGACTCATGGTTTTTCTCGAGTTGCAGCGGAAACCTAGGTTATGTTCTCAAGTTACAGCGCGGATGGCCCTTCAAAACTCGTGTTGGGTCAGCAACGTCAGGACTCCTGACGAGTTGCGAGGGACACTTCGGGATTCTCCTCGAGGCTTGGCAGGAAAATAGGGACACCTTTTAAGGTGAGTTGGGAGACCCAGATTCCCTTTCCAGTTGTCATAGGGATATTTGGATTCCTATCAATTTTCAAGACGAGTCAGGCATCGTGTCCTTTTGAAGCATTGAACTCCGAGTTCCTCTCGAGTTGTCAAAGGGATGAGAGGTCTCCTGTCGAGATTAGTCGGGGAACTAGGGCTTTCTCTAGGGTCTCTACAGGAGATTCAGACATCCCTTCATCTTGTGAGATGAAAGATGAGCTTGCATTTGAGTCACTGTAGGGAGATCCGGCCTTATTTCAAGTCAGGGCATGTCAGTGTCCATTCCACTTGAAGTAGCAAATTCAGGGTCCTCTCATATAACTCTAGCTGAGAGAAGCCTCCTCTTGAATTGCTTGAGGAAAGTAGGCATTCCTCTTGAATGAAAGCCAGGGAATCAGCTCTCATTTCGAGATAATTTGGGGTACAGGAGCTTTTCTGAAGTTGCTGTGCTAAACTTGATGTTCCTCTAGACTTCGAACGGTGTTCTCGGGGAATCTTTGGAGTTGCCTAAAGGAAGTCAAGCTACATGTCATGTTTGATGGGGAATGCATGATGGCTCTGGTGTCAAGGATGGGGAATCGGGCCTCATCTCGAGTTGATCTGGGTAGACGGAGCTGTTTCGTGTTGCTGAGGTGACTTCAGGATCCCTCTAGACTTGTGATAGTGTTCTAGGGGACTCTATGCCGTCCCATCATGGAAGTCAATGCCATTTCCTGTTTGATGGGGAACACGGAATTGCTCTGCACACAAAGCAGGGGAATCAGGCCTCATCTCGCGGAGAGGGGCAAGTCTCATGGATTTTCTTGAGCTGCGGCGGGAACCTGGGGTATGTTCTCGAGTTACGGTGGGGATGGCCCTTCAAAACTCGTGTTGGTTCAGCAATGACAGGACTCCTGTCTAGTTGCAAGGGACACCTCGGGATTCTCCTCGAGGCTTGGCAGGGCAATAGGACGCCTCTCGAGGTGAAGTGGGAGATACAGTGTCCCTTTCCAGTTGACACAGGGATATTGGGATTCGTATCCATTTTCAAGCAGAGTCAGGCAACGTCTCCTTTTGAAGCACTGAACTCTCGAATTTTCAAAGGGATTTGAAGCCTCCTGTCCAGATTAGGCGAGGAACTAGGGCTTTCTCTAGGATTTCCACAGGGGATTCAGACATCCCTTCATCTTGGAAGATGAAAGACAAGCATGCATTCAAGTC
Source organism: Cervus elaphus (assembly GCF_910594005.1). NCBI lineage: Eukaryota > Metazoa > Chordata > Mammalia > Artiodactyla > Cervidae > Cervus > Cervus elaphus. The sequence goes on from NC_057848.1 coordinate 24,548,212, forward strand.
ACTGCAGGGAAATCTGTCCTGATTTTGAGTCAGGGCATCTCAGTGTCCATTCCACTTGTGGCAGCAAACTCAGGGTCCCTCTCACACCCCTATTGCTGAGAGAAGCCTCCTCTTGAGGTGCTTCTGGAAAATTTGCATTCCTCTTGAGAAGAAGCCAGGGAATCAGCTCTCATCTTGAGCTCTTTTGGGGTACACGGAGCTTTTCTCGAGTTGCTGTGTTGAATTTGGTGTTCATCTATACTTTGGACGGTGTTCTCGGGGAATCTCTGGAGTTGCCTCAAATAAGTCAAGCCTCTTGTTGTGTTTGAAGGGAATGCAGAATGGCTCTGGAGCCAAGGCCGGGGAATTGGGCCTCATCTCGAGTTGATTTGGGGTACATGGAGCTCTTTCGTGTTGCTGCGGGGACGACAGGGTCATTCTAGAATTGTGACAGTGTCCTTGGGGACTCTCTGGAGTTCCATCACGGAAGGCAAGGGTCCTTTCGTGTTTCTTGGGGAACACGGAATTGCTCCACACACAATGCGGTGGAAACAGGCCTCATCTCACTGCAAGCTGGAAGTCTCATGGTTTTTCTCGAGTTGTGGCGGGAACCTGGGGTATATTCTCGAGTTACGACAGGGAAGGCTCTGCAAGACTCGTGTTTCTTCAGTGAAGTCAGGATTCCTCTGTAGTTGTGAGGGACACTTCGGGATTCTCCACGAGGCTTGGCAGGGCAATAGGGATGCCTCTCGAGGTGAGCCAGGAGACCCAGGGTGCGTTTCCAGTTGCCAGAGGGATACTGGGATTCCTGTCAGTTTTCAAGAGGAGTCAGGCATCGTCTCCTTTTGAATCATTGAAGTCCTCATTCCTCTCGAGTTGTCAAAGGGATGTGCGGAATTCTGTCAGGATGAGGCGGGTAACTAGTCCTTCCTCTAGGTTCTCCACAGGCGATTCAGACATCCCTTCATCTTTGGGATGAAAGACGAGCCTACATTCAAGACACTGCAGGGAAATATGGCCTTATTTCAATTCAGGGCATCTCTTGGTCCATTGCACTTGATGCAGCAAAATCAGATTTCCTCTCACATACCTATAGCTGACAGAAGCCTCCTCTTGACGTGCTTGTGGAAAGTTGGCATTACTCTTGAATCGAAGCCAGGGAATCAGCTCTCATCTCGAGATGATTTGGTGTACACGGAGTTTTTCTCTAGTTGCTGTGCTGAACTTAGTGTTCCTCTTGACTTGGGACAGTGTTGTAGTGGAATCTCTGGAGTTGCCTAAAGGAAGTCAAGCCACTTCCCATGTTTGATGGCATACTCGGCATGGCCCTGGAGCCAATGCAGGGGAATTGGACCTCTTCTCAATTTGATTTGGGGTACACGAACCACTTTCGTGTTGCTGCTGTGACCTCAGTGTCCCTCTAGACTTGTGACAGTGTTGTTGGGGAATCTCTGGAGTTCCATCAAGGAAGTCAAGCTTCCTTTCGTGTTTGATGGGGAACACGGACTTGCTCTGCATGCAATGCAGGGAAATCGGGCCTCATCTCGCGGTGAGGGGGAAGTCTCATGGTTTTTCTCGAGTTGCGGTGGGAACCTGGGGTATGTTCTCGAGTTATGGCAGGGATGGGCCTTCAAAACTTGTGTTGGTTCAGCGACGGCAGGAGTCCTGTCTAGTTGTGAGGGACATCTCGGGATTCTCCTTGAGGCTTGGCAGGGTAATAGAGACACCTTTTGATGTGAGGCGGGAGACCCAGTGCCCCATTCCAGTTGCCACAGGGATATTGGAATTCCTATCAATTTTCAAGAGGAGCCTGGCATCCATTCCTTTTGAAGCATTGAACTCCGCGTGCCTCTCAAATTGTCAAGGGGATGTGAGGCTTCCTGTCAGGTTGAGGCGGGCAACTACGGCTTTCTCTATGGTCTCCACAGGGGATTCAGACATCCCTTCATCTTGTGCGATGAAAGACGATCCTGCATTCAAGTCACTGCAGGGATATCCGGCCTTACTTCGAGTCAGAGCATCTCGGTGTCCATTCCACCTGAGGCAGCAAACTCAGGGTCCCTCTCACATACCTATAGCTGAGAGAAGCCTCCTCTTGAGGTGCTTGTGGAAAGCTGGTATTCATCTTGATTCAAAACCAGGGAATCAGCTCTCATCTCGAGATGATTTGGGGTACACGGAGCTTTCTCGAGCTGCTGTGCTGGACTTGGTGTTCCTCTAGACTTGGGACGGTATTCTCTGGGAATCTTTCGAGTTGCCTAAAGGAAGTCAAGCCACTTGTAGTGTTTGATGGGGAACGAGGGATGGAACTGCAGCCATTTCAGGGGAATTGGGCCTCATCTCGAGTTTATTTGGAGTACACCAAGCATTTTCGTGTTGCTGCGGAGACCTCAGGGTCCCTCTAGACTTGTGACAGTGTTTTTGGGTACTCTCTGGAGTTCCATCAAGGAAGTCAAGGCCCATTTCCTGTTTAATGTGGAGCATGGAATTGCTCTGCACTCAATGCACGGTAATCGGTCCACATCTCGGGGCGAGGGGAAAGTCTCATTGTTTTTCTCGAGTTGCAGTGGGAACCTGTGTTGTTTTCTTGAGGTACGGCGTGGAAGGCCCTTCAAAACTAGTGGTGGTTCAGCGACGTCAGGACTCGTGTCTAGTTGCGAGGGACACCTCAGGATTCTCCTCGAGGCTTGGCAGGGCAATAAGGACGCCTCTCGAGGTGAGGCAGGAGACACAGGGTCATTTACAAGTTGCCACAAGGATATTGTTATTCCTACCAACATTCAAGAGGAGCCTGGCATTGATTCCTTTTGAAGCATTGAACTCCGCATGCCTCTCGAGTTGTCAAAGGGATGTAAGGCCTCAAGTTGAGATGAGGCGGGGAAGTAGGTCTTTCTCTAGGGTCTCCACAGGGCATTGATCTCCACATTCCTCTCGAATTGTCAAAGAGATGTGAGGCCTCCTGTTGAGATGAGGTGGGAACCTGGGCTTTCTCTAGGGTCTCCACAGGGGATTCACACATCCCTTCATCTTGGGAGTTAAGGACGAGCCTACCTTCAAGTCACTGCAGTGATATCCGGCCTTATTTCGAGTCAGGGCATCTCGGTGTACATTCCCCTTGAGGCAGCACACTCAGGGTCCCTTTCACATACCTATAGCTGAGAGAAGCCTCCTCTTGAGGTGCTTGTGGAAAGTTGGCATTCCTCGTGAGTCGAAGCCAGACAATCAGCTCTCATCTTGAGATGATTTGGGATACACGGAGCTTTTCTCGACTTGCTGTGCTGAAAGTGGTGTTCCTCTAGACTTAAGACGGTGTTCTCGGGGAATCTCTGGAGTTGCCTAACGGAAGTCAATCCACTTGTCGTGTTTGATGGGGAATGTGGGATCACTCTGGAGCCAATGCATGAGTATCGGGTCTCATCTCGATTTGATTCGGGGTACTCAGAGTACTTTCGTGTTACTACGCTTTCCTCAGGTTCCCTCTAGACTTGTAACAGGGATCTTGGGGCGTCTCTGGAGTTCCATCAAGGAAGTCAAGGCTCCTTTCATGTTTGATGGGGAACCCGGAATTGCTCTGCACACAATGCAGGGGAATTGGGCCTTATCTCGTGGCGAGGGGGAAGTCTCATGGTTTTGCTCTAGATTAGGTGGGCACCTGGGGTATATTCTCGAGTTACGATAGGGATGGCGCTTCAAAACTCGTGTTTGTTCAGCGATGTCAGCACTTCTGTCTAGTTGCGAGGGACACTTCGGGATTCTCCTCAAGGCTTTGCAGGAAAATAGAGATACCTCTCAAGGTGACTTGGGAGACCCAGATTCACTTTCCAGTTGCGATAGGGATATTTGAATTCCTATCAATTTTCAAGACGAGTCAGGCATCGTGCCCTTTTGAAGCATTGAACTCCGAGTTCCTCTCGAGTTGTCAAAGGGATGTGAGGACTCCTGTCGAGATTAGTCAGGGAACTAGGGCTTTTTCTAGGGTTTTTACAGGGGATTCAGTCATCCCTTCATCTTGTGAGATGAAATACCAGCCTGCATTCAAGTCACTGCAGGGAAATCTGTCCTGATTTTGAGTCAGGGCATCTCAGTGTCCATTCCACTTGTGGCAGCAAACTCAGGGTCCTTCTCACATACCTATTGCTGAGAGAAGCCTCCTCTTGAGGTGCTTGTGCAAAGTTTGCATTCCTCTTGAGACAAAGCCAGGGAATCAGCTCTCATCTCGAGATAATTTGGGGTACACGGAGCTTTTCTCGAGTTGCTGTGCTGAATTTGGTGTTCATCTATACTTGGGACAGTGTTCTCGGGGAATCTCTGGAGTTGCCTCAAATAAGTCAAGCCTCTTGTCATGTTTGAAGGGGAATGCGGAATGGCTCTGTAGCCAATGCAGGGGAATCTGGCCTCATCTTGTGTTGATTTGGGATACACGGAGCCCTTTCGTGTTGCTGTGGGGATGACAGGGTCGCTTTAGACTTGTGACAGTGTTCTTGGGGACTCTCTGGAGTTCCATCATGGAAGTCAAGGCTCCTGTCCTGTTTGATGGGGAACACGGAATTGCCCTGCACATAATGCAGTGGAAACGGGCCTCATCTTGCTGTTAGCTGGAAGTCTCATGGTTTTTCTCGAGTTGCGGTGGGAACCTGGGGTATATTCTCGAGTTACGACAGGGAAGGCTCTGCAAGACTCGTGTTTGTTCAGCGATGTCACGACTCCTGTCTAGTTGCAAAGGACATTTCAGGATTCTCTTCAAGGCTTTGCAGGCCAATAGGCATGCTTCTCGAGGTGAGGCAGGAGAACCAGTGTCCCTTTCCAGTTGCCAGAAGGATACTGGGATTCCTGTCTGTTTTCAGGAGGAGTCAGGCATTGTGTCCTTTTGAAGCACTGAACTCCGCGTTCCTCTCGAGTTGTCGAAAGGAATGTGCGGCCTTCTGTCAGGATCAAGCAGGTAACTAGTCCTTTCTCTAGGTTCTCCACAGGCGACTCAGACATCCCTTCATCTTTTGACATGAAAGACGTGCCTGCATTCAAGTCACTGCAGGGAAATCCCGCCTTATTTCTAGTCAGGGCATCTCGTTGTCCATTCCACTTTACGCAGCAAAATCAGTGTCCCGCTCCCATACCTATAGCTGACAGAAGCCTCCACTTGAGGTGCTTATGGAAAGCTGGCATTCCTCTTGAATCAAAGCCAGGGAATCAGCTCTCATCTCGAGATGATTTGGGGTACACGGAGCTTTTCTCTAGTTGCTGTGCTGAACTTGGTGTTCCTCTAGACTTGGGACGGTGCTCTCAGGGAATCTCTGGAGCTGCCTAAAGGAAGTAAAGCCCCTTGTCGTGTTTGATGGGTAATGCGGAGTGGATCTGGAGCAAACGCAGGGGAATCAGAACTCATCTCGAGTTTATTTGGTGTACACGGAGCATGTTTGTGTTTCTGCAGTGACCTCAGTGTCCCTCTAGACTTGTGACAGTGCTGTTGGGGTCTCTCTGGAGTTCCATCAAGGAGGTCAAGGCTCCTTTCGTGTTTGATGAGGAACACAGACTTGCTCTGCATGCAATGCAGGGAAATCGGGCCTCATCTAACGGCGAGGGGGAAGTCTCATGGTTTTTTCGAGTTGCGGCGGGAACCTGGGCTCTGTTCTCAAGTTATGGCTCGGATGGGCCTTCAAAACTTTTGTTGGTTCAGCAATGTCAGGAGTCCTGTCTAGTTGTGAGGGACACCTCGGGATTCTCCTTGATGCTTGGCAGGGCAATAGGGACGCCTCTTGATGTGAGGCGGGAGATCCAGTGTCCCTTTCCAGTTGCCACAGGGATATTGGAATTCCTATCAATTTTCAAGAGGAGCCTGGCATCGATTCCTTTTGAAGCATTGAACTCCGCATGCCTCTCAAATTCTCAAGGGGATGTGAGGCTTTCTGTCAGGTTGAGGCGGGCAACTATGGTTTCTCTATGGTCTCCACAGGGGATTCAGACATCCCTTCAACTTGTGAGTTGAAAGATGAGCCTGCTTTCAAGTCACTGCAGGGAAATCCAGCCTTATTTCGTATCAGGGCATCTCGGTGTCCATTCCACTTGAGTCAGCAAACTCAGGGTCTCTCTCACATATCTATAGCTGAGAGCAGCCTCCTCTTGAGGTGCTTGTGGAAAGTTGGCATTACTCCTGAGTCGAAACCATGGAATCTTCTCTCATCTCCAGATGACTTGGCATACATGGACCTTTTCTCGATTTCCAGTGCTGAACTTGGTGTTCCTCTCGACTTGGGACGGTGTTGTCATGGAATCTCTGGAGTTGCCTAAAGGAAGTCAAGCTACTTGCCATGTTTGATGGGGAACACGGGATGGCTCTGGAGCCAATGCAGGGGAATAGGGCCACATCTCGATTTGATTTAGGGTACACTGACCTCTTTTGTGTTGCTTCGGTGACCTCAGGGTCCCTCTAGACTTGTGACAATGTTCTTGGGGACTCTCTGGATTTCCATCAAGGAAGTCAAGGCTCCTTTCTTGTTTGAAGGGGAACACGGATTTGCTCTGCAAGCCATGCCAGGGAATCGGTCCTCATCTCGAGGCGAGTGGGAAGACTCATGGTTTTTCTCGAGTTGCGGCGGGAACCTGGGTTATGTTCTCGAGTTACGGCGGGGATGGCCCTTCAAAACTCGTGTTGATTCAGCATCGTCAGTAGTCCTGTCTAGTTGCAAGGGACACTTCGGGATTCTCCATGAAGCTTGGCAGGAAAATAGGGACTCCTCTCGAGGTGAGGTGGGAGACACAGTGTCCCTTTCCAGGAAGCCACAGGGATATTGGGATTCCTATCAATTTTCAAACGGAGTCAGGCATCGCCTCCTTTTGAAGCACTGAACTCCATGTGACTCTCGAGTTTTCAAAGGGAGTTTAAGCCTCCTGTCCAGATTAGTAGAGGAAATATGGCTTTCTCTAGGGTTTCACAGGGGATTCAGAAATCCCTTCATCTTGGAAGATGAAAGACAAGCATGCATTCAAGTCACTGCAGGGAAATCTGTCCTGATTTTGAGTCAGGGCATCTCAGTGTCCATTCCACTTGTGGCAGCAAACTCAGGTTCCCTCTCACATACCTATTGCTGAGAGAAGCCTCCTCTTGAGGTGCTTCTGGAAAGTTTTCATTCCTCTTGAGATGAAGCACGGGAATCAGCTCTCATCTCAGGATAATTTGGGGTACATGGAGCTTTTCTCGAGTTGCTGTGCTGAATTTGGTGTTCATCTATACTTGGGACGGTGTTCTCAGGGAATCTCTGGAGTTGCCACAAATAAGTCAAGCCTCTTGTCGTGTTTGAAGGGGAATGCAGAATGGGTCTGGAGCCAATGCAGGGGAATCGGGCCTCATCTCGAGTTGATTTGGGGTACACGGAGCTCTTTCGTGTTGCTGCGGGCACCACAGGGTCACTCTAGAATTGTGACAGTGTTCTTGGGGACTCTCTGGAGTTCTATCACGGAAGTCAAAGCTCCTGTCCTGTTTGATGGGGAACACAAAATTGCTCTGCACGCAATGCATTGAAAACGGGCCTCATCTCACTGCGAGCTGGAAGTCTCATGGTTTTTCTCAAGTTGCGGCGGGAACCTGGGGTATATTCTCGAGTTACGACAGGGAAGGCTCTGCAAGACTCGTGTTTGTTCAGCGATATCGGGACTCCTGTCTAGTTGCGAGGAACACATCAGGATTCTCCGCGAGGCTTGGCAGGGCAATAGCGACGCCTCTCGAGGTGAGGTGGTAGACCCAGGGTCCCTTTCCAGTTGCCAGAGGGATACTGGGATTCCTGTCAGTTTTCAAGAGGAGTGAGACATCGTCTCCTTTTGAAGCATTGAAATCCGCGTTCCTCTCGAGTTGTCAAAGGGATGTGTGGCATTCTGTCAGGATGAGGCTGGTAACTAGTCCTTTCTGTAGGTTCTCCACAGATGATTCAGACATCCCTTCATCTTTTGAGATGAAAGACGAGGCTGCATTCAAGTCACTGCAGGGAAATCCGGCCTTATTTCCAGTTAGGGCATCTCGTTGTCCATTTCACTTTACTCAGCAAAGTCAGGGTCCCTCTCACATACCTATAGCTGAGAGAAACCTCCCTTGAGGTGCTTGTGGAAAGTTGGCATTCCTCTTGAATCGAAGCCAGGGAATCAGCTCTCATCTCGAGATGATTTGGGGTACACGGAGCTTTTCTCTAGTTGCTGGGTTGAACTTGGTGTTCCTCTAGACTTGGGACAGTGTACTCAGGGAATCTCTGGAGTTGCCTAAAGGAAGTCAAGCCACTTGTCCTGTTTGATGGGGAATGCGGGATTGCTCTGGAGCCATTGCAGGGGAATGGGGCCTCATCTCAAGTTGATTTGGGGTACACGGTGCCGTTTCGTGTTGCTGTGGTGACCTCAAGGTCCCTGTAGAATTTTGACAGAGTTCTTGGGGGCTATGTGGAGTTTCATCTAGGAAGTCAAGGCTCCTTTCGTGTGTGATAGGGAACATGAACTTGCTCTGCAGGCAGTGCAGGGGTATCGGGCCTCATCTCGCGGCGAAGGGGAAGTCTCATTGTTTTTCTTGAATTGCGACTGGACTTGTGCTATGTTCTCGAGTTACGGCGGGGATTGCCCTTCAAACTCTTGTTGGATCAGCGACATCAGGACTCCTGTCTAGTTGCGAGGGACACCTCGGGTTTCTCCTCAAGGCTTGACAGGGCAATAGGAACGCCTCTCGAAGTGAGACGGGAGACCCAGTGTCCCTTTCCAGTTCCCACGCGATACTGGGATTCCTGTCAATGTTCAAGTGGAGTCAGGCATCATCTCCTTTTGAAGCATTGAACTCCCCGTGTCTCTCGAGATGTCAAAGGAATGTGTGGCCTCCTGTCGAGATGAGTGGGGGAACTAGGTCTTTCTCTAGGGACTCCAGGGTGGGTTCAGACAGCCCTTCATCTTGGGAGATGAAAGGCGATCCTGCATTCAAGTCACTGCAGGGAAATCCGGCCTTATTTCGAGTCAGGGCATCTCGGTGTCCATTACACTTGAGGCAGCACATTCAGGGTACCTCTCACATACCTATAACTGACAGAAGCCTCCTCTTGAGCTGCTTGTCTTAAAATGATTTGGGGTACATGGAGCTTTTCTCAAGATGCTGTCCTGAATTTGGTGTTCCTGTAGACTTGAGATGGTACTCTCTGGAAATCTCTGGACTTGCCTAAAGGAAGTCAAGCGACATGTGGTGTTTCATGGGGAATGCAGGTTGGCACTGGAGATAATGCAGGGGAATCGGGCCTCATCTTGATTTGATTTGGAGTACACGGAGCACTTTCATGTTGCTGGGAGGAACTCAGGGTCCCTCTATACTTGTGGCAGTGTTCTTGGGGACTCTCTGGAGTTCCATCAAGGAAGTCAAGGCTCCTTTCGTGTTTGATGGGGAGCATGGACTTGCGCTGCATGCAATGCAGAGGAATCAGTCCGCATCTCAGGGCCAGGGGTCTTCTCATGGTTTTTCTCAAGTTGCGGCTGGAACCTGCGGTATGTTCTCGAGTTACGGCGGGTATGACACTTCAAAACTCGTCTTGGTACAGCGACGTCAAGACTCCTGTCTAGTTGCGATGGACACTTCGGTATTCACCTTGATGCTTGACAGGGAAATAGGGATGCCTCTCGAGGTGAGGCGGGAGACCCAGTGTCCCTTTCCAGTTGCCACAGGGATATTGGGATTCCTATCAGTTTTCAAGAGGAGTCAGGCATCGTTTCCTTTTGAAGCATTGAACTCCTCATGCCTCTTGAGTTGTCAAAGGGATGTGCGTCCTCCAGTCGAGATGAGGTGGGGAACTAGGGCTTTCTCTAGGGTCTCCACAGGGGAATCAGACATCCCTTCATCTTGGGAGATGAAAGACAAGCCTGCATTCAAGTCACTGCAGGGAAATCCGGCCTTATTTCAAGTCAGGTCATCTCGGTGTCCATTGCACCTAAGGCAGCATATTCAGGGTCCCTCTCTCGTACCTATAGCTGAGAGAATCCTGCTCTTGAGGTGCTATTGAAAGGTCACATTGCTCCTGAGTCGAAGCCCAGGAATCAGCTCTCATCTCAAGATGATTTGGGGTTCACGGAGCTTTTCTCGAGTTTATGTGCTGAACTTGGTGTTCCTCTAGATATGGGGTGGTGTTCTCGGGGAATCTCTGTAGTTGCCTAAAGGAAGTCAAGCCACGTGTCCTGTTCGATGGGGAATGCAGGATTGCTCTGGAGCCATTGCAGGGGAATTGGGCCTCATGTCAAATTGATTTGGGGTACATGGAGCTCTTTCATGTTGCTGCAGTGACCTCAGGGTCCCTGTAGAAATGTGACAGAGTTCTTGAGGCTATGTAGAGTTTCATCTAGGAAGTCAAGGCTCCTTTCATGTTTGATGGGGAACATGAACTTGCTCTTCATGCAATGCAGGGGAATCGGGCCTCATCTCGCGGCGAGGGGGAAGTCCCTTTGTTATTCTTGAGTTGCGGCTAGAACTTGGGGTATGTTCTCGATTTACGGCGGGGATGGCCCTTCAAAACTCATGTTGGTTCAGTGACGTCAGGACTCCTGTGTAGTTGCGAGGGACACCTTGGGATTCTCCTCGAGGCTTGGCAGGGCAATAGGGAGGCCTCTCGATGTGAGGCGGGAGACGCAGTGTCCCTTTCTAGTTGCCACAGGGATACTGTGATTCCTGTCAATTTTCAAGTGCAGTCCGTCATCGTCTCCTTTAGAAGCATTGAACTCCGCATGCCTCTTGAGGTGTCAAAGGGATGTGCAGGCTCCTGTCGATATGACGCGGGGAACTCGGGGTTTCTCTAGGGTCTCCACAGGGGAATCAGACATCCCTTCATCTTGGGAGATGAAAGATGAGCCTGCATTCAAGTCACTGCAGCGAAATCCTGCCTTATTTTGAATCAGGGCGTCTCGGTGTCCATTCCACCTGAGGCAGCATACTCAGGGTCCCTCTCACATACCTATAGCTGAGAGAATCCTGCTCTTGAGGTGCTGTTGGGAAGTTGGCATTCCTCTTGAGTCAAAGCCCAGGAATCAGCTCTCATCTCGTGATGATTTGGGGTTCATGGAGCTTTTTTCGAGTTGAAGTGCTAAACTTGGTGTTGCTCTAGATATGGGGCGGTGTTCTCGGGGAATCTCTGTAGTTGCCTAAAGAAAGTCAAGCCACTTGTCATGTTTGATGAGGAATGCGAGTTGACTCTGGAGCCAATGCAGGGGAATCAGGCCTCCTCTTGAGTTGGTTTGGGTTACAGGGAGCACTTTTGTGTTTCTGTGGTGACCTCAGGGTCCCTCTAGACTTCTGACAGTGTTCTTGGGGACTCTCTGGAGTACCATCAAGGAAGTCAAGGCTCCTTTGGTGTTTGATGGGGAACACGGACTTGCTCTACAACCAGTGCAGGGGAATCGGGCCTCATCTTGCGGCTAGGGGAAAGTCTCCTGGTACTTCTCGAGCTGCAACGGGAACATGTGGTATGTTCTCGAGTTATGGCGGGCATGGCTCTTCAAAACTCATGTTGGATCGGCGACGTCAGGACTCTTGTCTAGTTGTGAGGGACACCTCGGGATTCTCCTCGAGGTTTGGCAAGGAAAGAGAGACGCCTCTCGAGGTGAGGCGGGTGACCCAGTCTCCCTTTCCGGTTGCCACAGGGAAATTGGGATTCCTGTCAATTGTCAAGAGCAGTCAGGCATCGTCTCCTTTTGAAGCATTGAATTCCGCGTACCTCTCGAGTTGTCAAAGGGATGTGAGGCCTCCTGTCGGGATGAGGTGGGGAAATATGGCTTTCTCTAGGGTATCCACAGTTGATTCAGACATCCCTTCATCTTGGGAGATGAAAGACAAGCCTGCATTCAAGTCACTGCAGGGAAATGGGGCCTTATTTCGAGTCAGGGCATCTCGGTATCCATTCCATTTGAGGCAGCAAATTCAAGGTCCCTCTCACACACCTATAGCTGACCGAAGCCTCCTCTTGAGGTGCTTGTGGAAAGTTGGCAATCCCCTTGAGTTGAAGCCACGGAATCAGCTCTCATATCTAAATGATTTGGGGTACAGTGAGCTTTTCTCGATTTCCTATTCTGAATTTAGTGTTCCTCTAGACTTGAGACGGTATTCTCGGGGATTCTCTGGACTTGCCTAAAGGAAGTCAAGCCACTTGTCGTGTGTGATGGGGAATGCGGGATGGCACTGGATCCAGTACAGGGGAATCAGGCCTCATCTCGAGTTGATTTGGATTACACGGAGCAATTTCGTGTTGCTGCGGGACCTCAGGATCCCTCTAGACATGTGACAGTTTCTTGGGGACTTTCTGGAGTTCCATCAAGGAAGTCGAGACTCCTTTCGTGTCTGACGGGGAACATGGATTTGCTCTGCATGCAATGCAGGGAAATTGGTCCTCATCTCGGGGTTAGGGGGAAGTCTCCTGGTTTTTGTCAGGTTGCGGCAGGAACCTGCTTTATGTTCTCGAGCCGGCGGTGATGGGCCTTCGAAACTCGTGTTGGTTCAGCGACGTCAGGACTCCTGTCTTGTTGCGAGGGACTCCTCGGGACTCTCCTCGAGGCTTGGCAGGGCAATAGGAAGCCGCTCGAGGTGAGGCAAGGGACCCAGTTTCCTTTTGCTGTTGCCACAGGGATACTGTTATTCCTATCAATGTTCAAGAGGTGTCAGGCATCGTCTCCTTTTGAAGCACTGAACTCAGCGTGCCTCTCGAGTTGTCAAAGGCATATAAGGCCTCCTGTTGAGATTAGGCGGGGAACAAGGGCTTTCTCTAGGGTCTCCACAGAGGATTCAGACATCTCTTCGTCTTGTGAGATGAAAGACAAGCCTGCATTCAAGTCACTGCAGGGAAATCCGGCCTTATTTCATGTCAGGGCATCTCGGTGTCCATTCCACCTAAGGCAGCATATTCAGGGTCCCTCTCTCGTACCTATAGCTGAGAGAATCCTGCTCTTGAGGTGTTATTGAAAGTTCACATTGCTCTTGAGTTGAATCCCGGGAATCAGCTCTCATCTCAAGATGATTTGGGGTTCACGGAGCTTTTCTCGAGTTTATGTGCTGAACTTGGTGTTCCTCTAGATATAGGGTGGTGTTCCCGGGGAATCTCTGTAGTTGCCTAAAGAAAGTCAAGCCACTTGTCATATGTGATGGGGAATTCCGGATGGCTCTGGAGCCAATGCAGGGGAATTGGGCTTCATCTCGAGTTGATTTGTGTTACACGGAGCACTTTCGTGTTGCTGCGGTGACCTCAGGGTCCCTCCAGACTTCTGACAGTGTTCTTGGGAACTCTCTGGAGTACCATCAAGGAAGTCAAGGCTCCTTTCGTGTTTGATGGGGAACACGGACTTGCTCTGCATGCAATGCAGGGGAATGGGGCCTCATCTCACAGCGATGAAGAAATCTCATGATTTTTCTTGAGTTGCGCCAGGAATTGGGATGTGTTCTCGAGTTACAGCAGGGATTGCCTTCAAAACTCGTGTTAGTTCAGTGACGTCAGGACTCCTGTATAGTTGCGAGGGACATGTCTTGATTCTCCTCAAGGATTGGCAGGGAAATAGGGACTCCTCTCGAGGTGTGGCGGGTGACCCAGTGTCCCTTTCCAGTTGCCACAGGGATATTGGGATTCCTATCAATTTTCAAGAGGAGTCAGGCTACGTCTCCTTTTGAAACACTGATCTCCGCGTGCCTCTTGAGTTGTCAAAGGCATGTAAGGCCTCCTGTCGAGATGAGGCGGGGAACTAGGGCTTTCTCTAGGGTCTCCAATGTGGATTCAGACATCCTTTCATCTTGGGAGACGAAAGACGATCCTGCATTTAAGTCACTGCAGGGAAATCCGGCCTTATTTCAAGTCAGGGCATCTCGGTATACACTCCACTTGAGGCAGCACATTCAGGGTCCCTCTCACATAACTATAGCTGACAGAAGCCTCCTCTTGAGGTGCTTGTGGGAAGTTGGCATTCCTCTTGAGTTGAAGCCAAGGAATCAGCTCTCATCTTAAAATGATTTGGGGTACATGGAGCTTTTATCGAGTTGCTGTCCTGAATTTGGTGTTCCTCTAGACTTGAGTTGATATTCTCAGGGAATCTCTGAGTTGCCTAAAGGAAGTCAAGCCACATGTGTTGTTTGATGGGGAATGCGGTATTGCACTGGAGACAATGCAGTGGAATCGGTCCTCATCTCGATTTGATTTGGAGTACAGGGAGCACTTTCGTGTTGCTGCGAGGACCTCAGGGTCCCTCTAGACTTGTGACAGTGTTTTTGGGGGCTGTCTGGAGTTCCATCAAGGAAGTAAGACTCCTTTCGTGTTTGATGGGGAACACGGACTTGCTCTGCATGCAATGCAGGGGAATCAGTCCTCATCTCGGGGCCAGGGGGAAGTCTCATGGTTTTTCCCGAGTTGCGGCGGGAACCTGTGGTATGTTCTCGAGTTACGGCAGGGATAGCCCTTCAAAACTCGTGTTGGTTCAGTGACGTCAGGACTCCTGTCTAGTTGCGAGGGACTCCTCGGGATTCTCCTCGAGGCTTGGCAGGGCAATAGGAAGCCTCTCGAGGTGAGGCTGTTGACCCAGTTTCCCTTTGCAGTTGCCACAGGGATATTGTTATTCCCATCAATGTTCAAGAGGTCTCAGGCATCGTCTCCTTTTCAAGAACTGAACTCCATGTGCCTCTCGAGTTGACAAAGGCATGTAGGCCTCCTGTCGAGATTAGGAGGGGAACCAGTGCTTTCTCTGGGTCTCCATAGTGGATTCAGATATCCCTTCATCTTGGGAGATGAAAGACGAACCTGCTTTCAAGTCACTGCAGGGAAATCCAGCCTTATTTCGAGTCAGGGCATCTTTGTGTCCATTACACTTGGGCAGCACATTCAGGGTACCTGTCACATACCTAGAGCTGACAGAAGCGTCCTCTTGAGCTGCTTGTGGAAAGTTGGCATTCCTCTTGTGTTGAAGCCACGAAATCAGCTCCCATCTTGAAATGATTTGGGGTACACACAGCTTTTCTCGAGGTGCTGTGATGAACTTGGTGTTCCTCTAGACTTGGGATGCTGTTCTTGGGGAATCTCTGAGGTTTCCTAAAGGAAGTCAAGCCACTTGTCCTGTTTGATGGGGAATGCGGGATTGCTCTGGAGCCATTGCAGTGGAATGGGGCCTCATCTCAAGTTGATTTGGGGTACACGGTGCTTTTTCGTGTTGCTGTGGTGACCTCAAGGTCCCTGTAGAATTTTGACAGAGTTCTTGGGGACTATGTGGAGTTTCATCTAGGAAGTCAAGGCTCCTTTCGTGTGTGATAGGGAACATGAACTTGCTCTGCAGGCAGTGCAGGGGTCTCGGGCCTCATCTCGCGGTGAAGGGGAAGTCTCATTGTTTTTCTTGAATTGCGACTGGACTTGTGCTATGTTCTCGAGTTACGGCGGGGATTGCCCTTCAAACTCTTGTTGGATCAGCGACATCAGGACTCCTGTCTAGTTGCGAGGGACACCTCGGGTTTCTCCTCAAGGCTTGACAGGGCAATAGGAACGCCTCTCGAAGTGAGACGGGAGACCCAGTGTCCCTTTCCAGTTCCCACACGATACTGGGATTCCTGTCAATGTTCAAGTGGAGTCAGGCATCATCTCCTTTTGAAGCATTGAACTCCGCGTGTCTCTCGAGATGTCAAAGGAATGTGTGGCCTCCTGTCGAGATGAGTGGGGGAACTAGGTCTTTCTCTAGGGACTCCAGGGTGGGTTCAGACAGCCCTTCATCTTGGGAGATGAAAGGCGATCCTGCATTCAAGTCACTGCAGGGAAATCCGGCCTTATTTCAAGTCAGGGCATCTCGGTGTCCATTACACTTGAGGCAG
Source organism: Cervus elaphus (assembly GCF_910594005.1). Lineage (NCBI taxonomy): Eukaryota > Metazoa > Chordata > Mammalia > Artiodactyla > Cervidae > Cervus > Cervus elaphus. Next base: position 24,564,008 of record NC_057848.1, read on the forward strand.
CACATTCAGGGTACCTCTCACATACCTATAACTGACAGAAGCCTCCTCTTGAGCTGCTTGTCTTAAAATGATTTGGGGTACATGGAGCTTTTCTCAAGATGCTGTCCTGAATTTGGTGTTCCTGTAGACTTGAGATGGTACTCTCTGGAAATCTCTGGACTTGCCTAAAGGAAGTCAAGCGACATGTGGTGTTTCATGGGGAATGCAGGTTGGCACTGGAGATAATGCAGGGGAATCGGGCCTCATCTTGATTTGATTTGGAGTACACGGAGCACTTTCATGTTGCTGGGAGGAACTCAGGGTCCCTCTATACTTGTGGCAGTGTTCTTGGGGACTCTCTGGAGTTCCATCAAGGAAGTCAAGGCTCCTTTCGTGTTTGATGGGGAGCATGGACTTGCGCTGCATGCAATGCAGAGGAATCAGTCCGCATCTCAGGGCCAGGGGTCTTCTCATGGTTTTTCTCAAGTTGCGGCTGGAACCTGCGGTATGTTCTCGAGTTACGGCGGGTATGACACTTCAAAACTCGTCTTGGTACAGCGACGTCAAGACTCCTGTCTAGTTGCGATGGACACTTCGGTATTCACCTTGATGCTTGACAGGGAAATAGGGATGCCTCTCGAGGTGAGGCGGGAGACCCAGTGTCCCTTTCCAGTTGCCACAGGGATATTGGGATTCCTATCAGTTTTCAAGAGGAGTCAGGCATCGTTTCCTTTTGAAGCATTGAACTCCTCATGCCTCTTGAGTTGTCAAAGGGATGTGCGTCCTCCAGTCGAGATGAGGTGGGGAACTAGGGCTTTCTCTAGGGTCTCCACAGGGGAATCAGACATCCCTTCATCTTGGGAGATGAAAGACAAGCCTGCATTCAAGTCACTGCAGGGAAATCCGGCCTTATTTCAAGTCAGGTCATCTCGGTGTCCATTGCACCTAAGGCAGCATATTCAGGGTCCCTCTCTCATACCTATAGCTGAGAGAATCCTGCTCTTGAGGTGCTATTGAAAGGTCACATTGCTCCTGAGTCGAAGCCCAGGAATCAGCTCTCATCTCAAGATGATTTGGGGTTCACGGAGCTTTTCTCGAGTTTATGTGCTGAACTTGGTGTTCCTCTAGATATGGGGTGGTGTTCTCGGGGAATCTCTGTAGTTGCCTAAAGGAAGTCAAGCCACGTGTCCTGTTTGATGGGGAATGCAGGATTGCTCTGGAGCCATTGCAGGGGAATTGGGCCTCATGTCAAATTGATTTGGGGTACATGGAGCTCTTTCGTGTTGCTGCAGTGACCTCAGGGTCCCTGTAGAAATGTGACAGAGTTCTTGAGGCTATGTAGAGTTTCATCTAGGAAGTCAAGGCTCCTTTCATGTTTGATGGGGAACATGAACTTGCTCTTCATGCAATGCAGGGGAATCGGGCCTCATCTCGCGGCGAGGGGGAAGTCCCTTTGTTATTCTTGAGTTGCGGCTAGAACTTGGGGTATGTTCTCGATTTACTTCGGGGATGGCCCTTCAAAACTCATGTTGGTTCAGTGACGTCAGGACTCCTGTGTAGTTGCGAGGGACACCTTGGGATTCTCCTCGAGGCTTGGCAGGGCAATAGGGAGGCCTCTCGATGTGAGGCGGGAGACGCAGTGTCCCTTTCTAGTTGCCACAGGGATACTGTGATTCCTGTCAATTTTCAAGTGCAGTCCGTCATCGTCTCCTTTAGAAGCATTGAACTCCGCATGCCTCTTGAGGTGTCAAAGGGATGTGCAGGCTCCTGTCGATATGACGCGGGGAACTCAGGGTTTCTCTAGGGTCTCCACAGGGGAATGAGACATCCCTTCATCTTGGGAGATGAAAGATGAGACTGCATTCAAAACAGCGTCAGCCCCTCCTGGCAGCGCCAGCCCGTCCCCGCAGCGCAAGCCCGTCCCCGCGGCGCAAGCCCATCCCCACAGCGCCAGCCCCTCCCCACAGCGCCAGCCCTCCCTGCAGCGCCAGCCCCTCCCCGCAGAGCGACAGAACTAGCTACCTGAATAAGAGCCCACCTCCACCCGCCTGTGTGAGGGCAGAAATGAGGCTCTGGCGAGACCGGCAAACAGAAGCCAAATAAACAAAGGGAACCGCTTCAGAAGGGACTGGTGCAACAGATTAAAATCCCTCTAGAAAACACCGACTACTATCGAGAAGCGTAAGCTGGAACGAGGAGCTATCTGAAACTGAGCTGAACCCACACTGACCACAGCAGCTCCAGAGAAACTCCTAGATATAATTTTACTTTTTTCTCTTTTTTTTTTCTTTTTTCTTTTTTATTTTTTTTTCTTTTATTTTCCTTTAAAATACCCTATTACTCCCCCATTACTCCTTAACTTTCATTTCCATAGATTTTTACAATTGTTTTAATTAGGGAAAAAAATTTTTTTTCTTTCTTTCTTTTTTTTCTTTTTCTTTCTTTTTTTCCCTTTTTTTCTTCTTTTTTTTCTTTCCTTTTTCTCTTCTATTTTCTATTTTTCTTTTTCTCTTATTTCTTTTAAAGTCCTCTAGTACTCCTCTACTACTCCTTAATTTTCATTTTCAATACACTATAACCTTACAAAAAAAAAAAAAAAAAAAGAAGACCTATTTTTAAACCGAAGATTATTCTCTCCCAATCTTGACTCTCTGTTTTCTACCTCAGAACACCTCTATTTCCTCCTTTCCCCTTCTCTTCCCAATCCAATTCTGTGAATCTTTGTAGGTGACTGGGCTACGGAGAACACTCTGGGAACAGACAGCTGCATAGATCTGTCTCTCTCCTCTTGAGTCCCCCTTTTTCTCCTCCTGCTCATCTCTATCTCCCTCCTCCCTCTCCTCTTCTTCATGTAACTCTGTGAACCTCTCTGGGTGTCCCTAACAGGGGAGAATCTTTTCGCCATTAACCTAGAAGTTTTCTTATCAGTGCTGTATAGTCGGAGAAGTCCTGAGACTACAGGAAGAATAAAACTGAAATCCAGAGGTAGGAGACTTAAGCCGAAAACCTGAGAACACCAGAAAACTCCTGACTACATGGAACTTTAAGTAATAAGTGACTGTCCAAAAGCCTTCATACCTACACTGAAACCAACCACCACCCAAGAGCCAATAAGTTTTAGAGCAAGACATACCATGCAAATTCTCCAGCAACGCAGGAACCCATAAACCCATCTCAAAACTCATTACTGGGCACTACATTGCTCTCCAAAGAGAAGAAATCAAGTTCCATGCACCAGAACACTGACGCAACCTTCCCTAACCAGGAAACCTTGACAAGTGAATCGTCTAACCCCACCCACTGGGTAAATCCTCCACAATAAAAAAGAACCACAGACCTCCAGAATACAGAAAGCCCACTCCAGATACAGCAATCTAAACAAGATGAAAAGGCAAAGAAATACCCAACAGGTAAAGGAACATGAAAAATGCCCACCAAGTCAAACAAAAGAGGAGGAGATAGGGAATCTACCTGAAAAAGAATTTAGAATAATGATAATAAAAATGATCCAAAATCTTGAAAACAAAATGGAGTTACAGATAAATAGCCTGGAAACAAAGATTGAAAAGATACAAAAAATGTTTAATAAAGACCTAGAAGAAATAAAAAAGAGTCAATTAAAAATGAACAATGCAATGAATGAGATCAAAAACACTTTGGAGGGAACCAAGAGTAGAATAACGGAGGCAGAAGACAGGATAAGTGAGGTAGAAGATAAAATGGTGGAAATAAATGAAGCAGAGAGGAAAAAAGAAAAAAGGATCAAAAGAAATGAGGACAACCTCAGGGACCTCTGGGACACTGTGAAACGCCCCAACATTCGAATCATAGGAGTTCCAGAAGAAGAAGACAAAAAGAAAGGCCATGAGAAAATACTCGAGGAGATAATAGCTGAAAACTTCCCTAAAATGGGGAAGGAAATAGCCACCCAAGTCCAAGAAACCCAGAGAGTCCCAAACAGGATAAACCCAAGGCGAAACACCCCAAGACACATATTAATCAAATTAACAAAGATCAAACACAAAGAACAAATATTAAAAGCAGCAAGGGAGAAACAACAAAGGACACACAAAGGGATTCCCATAAGGATAACAGCTGATCTATCAATAGAAACCCTCCAGGCCAGAAGGGAATGGCAGGACATACTTCAAGTAATGAAAGAGAATAACCTACAACCTAGATTACTGTATCCAGCAAGGATCTCATTCAGATATGAAGGAGAATTCAAAAGCTTTACAGACAAGCAAAAGCTGAGAGAATTCAGCACCACCAAACCAGCTCTTCAACAAATGCTAAAGGATCTTCTCTAGACAGGAAGTGCAGAAAGGTTGTATAAACATGAACCCAAAACAACAAAGTAAATGGCAACGGGACCACACCTATCAATAATTACCTTAAATGTAAATGGGTTGAATGCCCCAACCAAAAGACAAAGATTGGCTGAATGGATACAAAAACAAGACCCCCATATATGCTGTCTACAAGAGACCCACCTCAAAACAAGAGACACATACAGACTAAAAGTAAAGGGCTGGAAAAAAATATTTCATGCAAATGGAGACCAAAAGAAAGCAGGAGTCGCAATACTCATATCAGATAAAATAGACTTTCAAATAAAAGCTGTGAAAAGAGACAAAGAAGGACACTACATAATGATCAAAGGATCAATCCAAGAAGAAGATATAACAATTATAAATATATATGCACCCAACATAGGAGCACCGCAATATGTACGGCAAACACTAACGAGTATGAAAGAGGAAATTAATAGTAACACAATAATAGTGGGAGACTTTAATACCCCACTCACAACTATGGATAGATCAACTAAACAGAAAATTAACAAGGAAACACAAACCTTAAATGACACAATGGACCAGCTAGACCTAATTGATATCTATAGGACATTTCACCCCAAAACAATCAATTTCACCTTTTTCTCAAGTGCACACGGAACCTTCTCCAGAATAGATCACATCCTGGGCCATAAATCTGGTCTTGGAAAATTCAAAAAAATTGAAATCATTCCAGTCATCTTTTCTGACCACAGTGCAGTAAGATTAGATCTCAATTACAGGAAAAAAAATTGTTAAAAATTCAAACATATGGAGGCTAAATAACACGCTTCCAAATAACCAACAAATCATAGAAGAAATCAAAAAAGAAATCAAAATATGTATAGAAATGAATGAAAATGAAAACACAACAACCCAAAACCTATGGGACACTGTAAAAGCAGTGCTAAGGGGAAGGTTCATAGCATTACAGGCTCACATCAAGAAACAAGAATAAAACCAAATAAATAACCTAACTCTACACCTAAAGCAATTAGAGAAGGAAGAAATGAAGAACACCAGGGTTAGCAGAAGGAAAGAAATCTTAAAAATCAGGGCAGAAATAAATGTAAAAGAAACTAAAGAGACCATAGCAAAAATCAACAAAGCTAAAAGCTGGTTTTTTGAAAAAATAAACAAAATTGACAAACCATTAGCAAGACTCATTAAGAAACAGAGAGAAGAACCAAATTAACAAAATTAGAAATGAAAATGGAGAGATCACAACAGACAACACTGAAATACAAAGGATCATATGAGACTACTACCAGCAGCTCTATGCCAATAAAATGGACAACATGGATGAAATGGACAAATTCTTAGAAAAGTATAACCTTCCAAAACTGAACCAGGAAGAAATAGAAGATCTTAACAGACCCATCACAAGCAAGGAAATTGAAACTGTAATCAAAAATCTTCCAGCAAACAAAAGCCCAGGACCAGATGGCTTCACAGCTGAATTCTACCAAAAATTTAGAGAAGAGCTAACACCTATCTTACTCAAACTCTTCCAGAAAACTGCAGATGAAGGTAAGCTTCCAAATACATTCTATGAGGCCACCATCACCCTAATTCCAAAACCAGACAAAGATGCCACACAAAAAAAAAGAAAACTACAGACCAATATCACTGATGAACATAGATGCAAAAATCCTTAACAAAATTCTAGCAAACAGAATCCAACAACATATTAAAAAAATCATACACCACGACCAAGTGGGCTTTATCCCAGGAATGCAAGGATTCTTTAATATCCACAAATCAATCAATGTAATACACCACATTAACAAATTGAAAGATAAAAACCATATGATTATCTCAATAGATGCAGAGAAAGCCTTTGACAAAATTCAACACTCATTTATGATTAAAACTCTCCAGAAAGCAGGAATAGAAGGAACATACCTCAACATAATAAAAGCTATTTATGACAAACCCACAGCAAGCATCAGCCTCAATGGTGAAAAATTGAAAGCATTTCCCCTGAAATCAGGAACAAGACAAGGGTGCCCACTCTCACCACTACTATTCAACATAGTGTTGGAAGTTTTGGCCACAGCAATCAGAGCAGAAAAAGAAGTAAAAGGAATCCAGATAGGAAAAGAAGAAGTGAAACTCTCGCTGTTTGCAGATGACATGATCCTCTACATAGAAAACCCTAAAGACTCTACCAGAAAATTACTAGAGCTAATCAATTAATATAGTAAAGTTGCAGGATATAAAATTAACACACAGAAATCCCTTGCATTCCTATATACTAACAATGAAAAAACAGAAAGAGAAATTAAGTAAACAATACCATTCACCATTGCAACAAAAAGAATAAAATACTTAGGAGTATATCTACCTAAAGAAACAAAAGACCTATACATAGAAAACTATAAAACACTGATGAAAGAAATCAAAGAGGACACAAACAGATGGAGAAACATACCATGCTCATGGATTGGAAGAATCAATATTGTCAAAATGGCTATTCTACCCAAAGCAATCTATAGATTCAATGCAATCCCTATCAAGCTACCAACGGTATTTTTCACAGAACTAGACCAAAGAATTTCACAATTTGTATGGAAATACAAAAAACCTCGAATAGCCAAAGTAATCTTGAGAAAGAAGAATGGAACTGGAGGAATCAACCTGCCTGACTTCAGACTATACTACAAAGCCACAGTCATCAAGACAGTATGGTACTGGCACAAAGACAGAAATATAGATCAATGGAACAGAATAGAAAGCCCAGAGATAAATCCACGAACTTATGGACACCTTATCTTCGACAAAGGAGGCAAGGATATACAATGGAAAAAAGACAACCTCTTTAACAATTGGTGCTGGGAAAACTGGTCAACCACTTGTAAAAGAATGAAACTAGAACACTTTTTAACACCATACACAAAAATAAACTCAAAATGGATTAAAGATCTAAATGTAAGACCAGAAACTATAAAACTCCTAGAGGAGAACATAGGCAAAACACTCTCTGACATAAATCACAGCAAGATCCTCTATGACCCACCTCCCAGAATATTGGAAATAAAAGCAAAACTAAACAAATGGGACCTAATGAAACTTAAAAGCTTTTGCACTACAAAGGAAACTATAAGTAAGGTGAAAAGACAGCCCTCAGATTGGGAGAAAATAATAGCAAATGAAGAAACATACAAAGGATTAATCTCAAAAATATACAAGCAACTCCTGCAGCTCAATTCCAGAAAAATAAATGACCCAATCAAAAAATGGGCCAAAGAACTAAACAGACATTTCTCCAAAGAAGACATCCAGATGGCTAACAAACACAGGAAAAGATGCTCAACATCACTCATTATTAGAGAAATGCAAATCAAAACCACAATGAGGTATCATTACATGCCAGTCAGGATGGCTGCTATCCAAAAGTCTACAAGCAATAAATGCTGGAGAGGGTGTGGAGAAAAGGGAACCCTCTTACACTGTTGGTGGGAATGCAAACTAGTACAGCCGCTATGGAAAACAGTGTGGAGATTTCTTAAAAAACTGGAAATAGAACTGCCATATGACCCAGCAATCCCACTTCTGGGCATACACACTGAGGAAACCAGATCTGAAAGAGACACGTGCACCCCAATGTTCATCGCAGCACTGTTTATAATAGCCAGGACATGGAAGCAACCTAGATGCTCATCAGCAGATGAATGGATAAGGAAGCTGTGGTCATATACACCATGGAATTTTACTCAGCCATTAAAAAGAATTCTTATGAACCAGTCCTAATGAGATGGATGAAACTGGAGCCCCTTATACAGAGTGAAGTAAGCCAGAAAGATAAAGAACATTACAGCATACTAACACATATATATGGAATTTAGAAAGATGGTAATGATAACCCTATATGCAAAACAGAAAAAGAGACACAGAAATACAGAACAGACTTTTGAACTCTGTGGGAGAATGTGAGGGTGGGATATTTCAAAAGAAGAGCATGTATAGTATCTATGGTGAAACAGATCACCAGCCCAGGTGGGATGCATGATACAAGTGCTCGGGCCTGGTGCACTGGGAAGACCCAGAGGAATCGGGTGGAGAGGGAGGTGGGAGGGGGGATCGGGATGGGGAATAAGTGTAAATCTATGGCTGATTCAGAGCAATGTATGACAAAACCCACTGAAATGTTGTGAAGTAATTAGCCTCCAACTAATAAAAAAAATAAAATAAAATAAAACCAAAAAAAAAAAAAAAGAGAGACTGCATTCAAGTCACTGCAGCGAAATCCTGCCTTATTTTGAATCAGGGCGTCTCGGTGTCCATTCCACCTGAGGCAGCATACTCAGGGTCCCTCTCACATACCTATAGCTGAGAGAATCCTGCTCTTGAGGTGCTGTTGGAAAGTTGGCATTCCTCTGGAGTTGAAGCCCAGGAATCAGCTCTCGTCTCGTGATGATTTGTGGTTCATGGAGCTTTTCTTGAGTTGAAGTGCTAAACTTGGTGTTGCTCTAGATATGGGGCGGTGTTCTTGGGGAATCTTTGTAATTGCCTAAAGAAAGTCAAGCCACTTGTCATGTTTGATGGAGAATGCGAGTTGACTCTGGAGCCAATGCAGGGGAATCAGGCCTCCTCTCGAGTTGATTTGGGTTACAAGGAGCACTTTTGTGTTTCTGTGGTGACCTCAGGGTCCCTCTAGACTTCTGACAGTGTTCTTGGGGACTCTCTGGAGTACCATCAAGGAAGTCAAGGCTCCTTTGGTGTTTGATGGGGAACACGGACTTGCTCTACAACCAGTGCAGGGGAATCGGGCTCATCTCATGGCAAGGGGAAAGTCTCCTGGTATTTCTCAAGCTGCGGCGGGAACATGTGGTATGTTCTTGAGTTATGGCGGGCATGGCTCTTCAAAACTCATGTTGGATTGGCCACGTCAGGACTCTTGTCTAGTTGCGAGGGACACCTCAGGATTCTCCTCGAGCCTTGGCAGGGAAATAGGGACGCCTCTCGAGGTAAGGCGGGTGACCCAGTGTCCCTTTCCGGTTCCCACAGGAAAATTGGGATTCCTGTCAATTGTCAAGAGCAGTCAGGCATCGTCTCCTTTTGAAGCACTGAATTCCGCATGCCTCTCGAGTTGTCAAAGGGATGTGAGGCCTCCTGTTGGGATGAGGCAGGGAAATATGGCTTTCTCTAGGGTATCCACAGTTGATTCAGACATCCCTTCATCTTGGGAGATGAAAGACAGGCCTGCTTTTAAGTCACTGCAGGGCAATCCGGCCTTATTTCGAGTCAGGCCATCTCGGTACCGATTCCACTTGAGGCAGCAAATTCAGGGACCCCCTCTCATACCTATAGCTGACAGAAGCCTCTTCTTGAGGTGCTTCTGGAAACTTGGCATTCCCCTTGAGTTGAAGCCACGGAATCAGCTCTCATCTCTAAATGATTTGGGGTACACTGAGCTTTTCTCGATTTCCTATTCTGAATTTGGTGTTCCTCTAGACTTGAGATGGTATTCTCGAGGATTCTCTGGACTTGCCTAAAGGAAGTCAAGCCACTTGTCGTGTTTGATGGGGAATGCGGGATGGCACTGGATCCAAAGCAGGGGAATCGGGCCTCATCTCGATTTGATTTGGAGTACACTGAGCAATTCCGTGCTTCTGCGGGAGCTCAGGGTCCCTCTAGACATGTGACAGTTTCTTGGGAACTTTCTGGAGTTCCATCAAGGAAGTCGAGACTCCTTTCGTGTCTGATTAGGAACACAGATTTCCTCTGCATGTAACCCAGGGGAATTGGTCCTCATCTCGGGGCAAGGGGGAAGTCTCACGGTTTTTCCCGAGTTGCGGCGGGAACCTGCTTTATGTTCCCGAGCCAGGGGGATGGCCCTTCAAAACTCGTGTTGGTTCAGCAACGTCAGGACTCCTGTCTTGTTGCGAGGGACTCCTCGGGATTCTCCTCAAGGCTTGGCAGGGCAATAGGAAGCCTCTCGAGGTGAGGCGGGTGACCCAGTGTCCCTTTCTGTTAGCCACAGGGAAATTGGGATTCCTGTAAATTGTCAAGAGCAGTCAGGCATCATCTCCTTTTCAAGCATTGGATTCCACATGCCTCTTGAGTTGTCAAAGGGATGTGAGGCCTCCTGTCTGGATGAGGTGGGGAAATATGGCTTTCTCTATGGTATCCACAGTGGATTCAGACATCCCTTCATCTTGGGAGATGAAAGACAAGCCTGCATTTAAGTCACTGCATGGAAATGGGGCCTTATGTCGAGTCAGGGCATCTCGGTATCCATTCCACTTGAGGCAGCAAATTCAAGGTCCCTCTCACATACCTATAGCTCACACAAGCGTCCTCTTGAGGTGCTTGTGGAAAGGTGGCATTCCCCTTGAGTTGAAGCCATGGAATCAGCTCTCATCTCTAAATAATTTGGGGTACACTGAGCTTTTCTTGATTTCCTATTCTGAATTTGGTGTGCCTCTAGACTTGAGACGGTATTCTCGGGGATTCTCTGGACTTGCCTAAAGGAAGTCAAGCCACTTGTCGTGTTTGATGGGGAATGCGGGATGGCACTGGATCCAAAGCAGGGGAATCGGGCCTCATCTTGATTTGATTTGGAGTACACGGAGCAATTTTGTGTTGCTGCGGGACCTCAGGGTCCCTGTAGACTTGTGACAGAGTTATTGGGGACTTTCTGGAGTTCCATCAAGGAAGTCGAGACTCCTTTCGTGTCTGACGGGGAACACGGATTTGGTCTGCATGCAATGCAGGGGAATTGGTCCTCATCTCGGGGACAGGGGGAAGTCTCATGGTTTTTCCTGAGTTGCGGCGGGAACCTGCTTTATGTTCCTGAGCCGGCGGGGATGGCCCTTCAAAACTCGTGTTGGTTCAGCGACATCAGGACTCCTGTCTAGTTGCGAGGGACTCCTTGGGATTCTCCTAGAGGCTTGGCAGGGTAATAGGAAGCCTGTCGAGGTGAGGCGGGGGACCCAGTCTCCCTTTGCTGTTGCCACAGGGATATTGATATTCCCATCAACGTTCAAGAGGTCTCAGGCATCGTCTCCTTTTGAAGCACTGAACTCAGCGTGCCTCTCGAGTTGTCAAAGGCATGTAAGGCCTCCTGTCGAGATGAGGCGGGGAACCAGTGCTTTCTCTAGGGTCTCCACAGGGGATTCAGACATCTCTTCATCTTGTGAGATGAAAGACAAGCCTGCATTCAATCACTGCAGGGAAATCCGGCCTTATTTCGAGTCAGAGCATCTCGGTGTCCATTCCACTTGAGGCAGCAAACTCAGGGTCCCTCTCACATACATAGAGCTGAGAAAGCCTCCACTTGAGCTGCTTCTGGAAAGTTGGCATTCCTCTTGAATCGAAGCCAGGTAATCAGATCTCATCTCGAAATGATTTGTGGTACACTGGACTTTTCTCGAGTTGCTGTGCTGAACTTGGTGTTCCTCTAGACTTGGGACAGTGTTCTCAGGGAATCTATGGAGTTGCCTAAAGGAAGTCAAGCCACTTGTCCTGTTTGATGGGGAAAGTGGGATTGATCTGGAGCCAATGCAGGGTAATTGTGCCTCATCTCGAGTGGATTTGGGGTACAGGGAGCTCTTTCATGTTGCTGCGGTGACCTCAGGGTCCCTCTAGACTTCTGACAGTGTTCTTGGCTACTATGTGGAGTTTCATCTTGGAAGTCAAGGCTCCTTTCGTGTTTGATGGGGAACACAGAGTTGCTCTGCTCGCAATGCCAGGGAATCGGACCTCAACTCGCGGGGAGGGGGAATTCTCATGGTGTTCTCGACTTGCGGCGGGAGTCTGGGGTATGTCTCGAGTTACGGCAGGAATAGCCTTTCAAAACTCATGTTGGTTCAGCGACGTTGGAACTCCTGTCTAGTTGCGAGGGACACCTCAGGATTCACCTCGAGGCTTGGCAGGGAAAAAGGGACGCCTCTCGAGGTGAGGCGGGAGACCCAGGTTCCCTTTCCAGTTGACACAGGGATATTAGGATTTCTATTAATTTTCAAGAGGAGTCAGGTATCGTCTCCTTTTGAATCTTTGAACTTCGCGTGCCTCTCGAGTTGTCAAAGAGATGTGAGGCCTCCTGTTGAGATGAGGCAGGAAAATATTGCTTTCTCTAGGGTCTCCACAGTGGATTCAGACATCCCTTCATCTTGGGAGATGAAAGACAAGCTTGCATTTAAGTCACTGCAGGGACATCCAGCCTTATTTCAAGTCAGGCCATCTCGGTACACATTCCACTTGAGACAGCAAATTCAGGGTCCCCCTCTCATACATATAGCTGACAGAAGCCTCCTCTTGAGGTGCTTGTCGAAAGTTGGCATTCCTCCTTAATGAAAGCCATGGAATCAGCTCTCATCTCAAAATGATTTGGGGTACAATGAGCTTTTCTCGATATCCTATTCTGAATTTGGTGTTCCTCTAGACTTGAGACGGTATTCGCAGGGAATATCTGGATTTGCCTAAAGCAAGTCAAGCCACTTGTCTTGTTTGACGGGGAATGCGGGATTGCACTGGATCCAATGCAGGGGAATCGGGCCTCATCTCGAGTTGATTTGGCGTACACCGAGCAATTTCTTGTTGCTGCGGGACCTCAGGGTCACTCTAGACTAGTGACAGTGTTCTTGGGGACTCTCTGGAATTCCATCAAGGAAGTCTAGACTCTCTTTGTGTCTGATGGGAAACATGGATTTGCTCTGCATGCAATGCAGGGGAATCGGACCTGATCTCACGGCCAGGGGGAAATCTCATGGATTTACCCGAGTTGCGGCACAACCTGTAGTATGGTCTCGAGTTACGGCGGGGATGGCCCTTCAAAACTCGTGTTGGTTCAGTGACGTCAGGACTCCTGTCTAGTTGCAAGGGACTCCTCGGGATTCTCCTCGAGTCTTGGCAGGGCAATAGGAAGCCTCTCGAGGTGAGGCAGGTGACCCTGTTTCCCTTTCAGTTGCCACAGGGTATTGTTATTCCTATCAATGTTCAAGAGGTGTCAGGCATTGTCTCCTTTTGAAACACTGATCTCTGTGTGCCTGTCGAGTTATCAAAGGCATGTAAGGCCTCCGGTCGAGATGAGGTGGGGAACTAGGGCTTTCTCTAGGGTCTCCAGAGTGGATTCAGGCATCCCTTCATCTTGGGAGATGAAAGACGATCCTGCATTTAAGTCACTGCAGCGAAATCCAGCCTTATTTCGAGTCAGGGCATTTCGGTGCCAATTCCACTTGAGACAGCAAACTCAGGGTCCCTCTCACCTAGGTTCCCAACCTAGAGTTGGGAAAAGCCTCCGCTTGAGCTGCTTGTGGAAAGTTGGCATTCCTCTTGAGTCGAAGCCCGAGAATCAGCTCTCATCTCGTGATGATTTGGGGTTCATGGAGCTTTTCTCGAGTTGATATGCTGAACTTGGTGTTGCTCTAGATATGGGGCGGTGTTCTCGGGGAATCTCTGTAGTTGCCTAAAGAAAGTCAAGCCACTTGTCATGTTTGGTGGGGAATGCGAGTTGACTCTGGAACCAATGCAGGGGAATCGGGCCTCCTCTCGAGTTGCTTTGGGTTACAAGGAGCACTTTTGTGTTTCTGCAGTGACCTCAGTGTCCCTCTAGACTTCTGACAGTGTTCTTGGGGACTCTCTGGAGTACCATCAAGGAAGTCAAGGCTCCTTTGGTGTTTGATGGGTAACACGGACTTGCTCTGCACCCAGTGCAGGGGAATCGGGCCTCATCTCGGGGCCAGGGGGAAGTCTCATGGTTTTTCCCGAGTTGCGGCGGGTCCTGCTTTATGTTCCCGAGCCGGCGGGGATGGCCCTTCAAAACTCGTGTTGGTACAGCGACGTCAGGTTTCCTGTCTAGTTGCGAGGTACTCCTCGGGATTCTCCTTGAGGCTTGGCAGGGTAATAGGAAGCCTCTTGAGATGGGGCAGGGGACACAGTTTCCCTTTGCTGTTGCCACAGGGATACTGTTATTCCTATCAATGTTCAAGAGGTGTCAGGCATCGTCTCCTTTTGAAGCACTGAACTCAGCGTGCCTCTCGAGTTGTCAAAGGCATGTAAGGCCTCCTGTCGAGATTAGGCGGGGAACCAGTGCTTTCTCTAGGGTCTCCACAGGGGATTCAGACATCTCTTCATCTTGTGAGATGAAAGACAAGCCTGCATTCAAGTCACTGCAGGGAAATCCGGCCTTATTTTGAGTCAGAGCATCTCGGTACCCATTCCACTTGAGGCAGCAAATTCAGGGTCCCCCTCTCATAACTATAGCTGACAGAAGCCTTCTCTTGAGGTGCTTGTGGAAAGTTGGCATTCCCCTTGAGTTGAAGCCATGGAATCAGCTCTCATCTCTAAATGATTTGGGGTACACTGAGCTTTTCTCAATTTCCTATTCTGAATTTGGTGTTCCTCTAGACTTGAAACGGTATTCTTGGGGATTCTCTGGACTTGCCTAAAGGAAGTCAAGCCACTTGTCATGTGTGATGGGGAATGCGGGATGGCACTGGATCCATTGCAGGGGAATCGGACCTCATTTCAAAGTGATTTGGAGTACTCGGAGCAATTTCATGTTGCTGCGGGACCTCAGGGTCCCTCTAGACATGTGACAGTGTTCTTCGGGACTTTCTGGAGTTCCATCAAGGAAGTCGAGACTCCTTTCGTGTCTGATGGGGAACACAGATTTGCTCTGCATGCAACGCAGGGGAATTGGTCCTCATCTCGGGGCCAGGGGGAAGTCTCATGGTTTTTCCCGAGTTGCAGCGGGAACCTGCTTTATGTTCCCGAGCCGGCGGGGATGGCCCTTCAAAACTCATGTCGGTACAGCGAAGTCAGGTCTCCTGTCTAGTTGCGAGGTACTCCTCGGGATTCTCCTCGTGGCTTGGCAGGGTAATAGGAAGCCTCTCGAGATGAGGCGGGGGACACAGTTTCCCTTTGCTGTTGCCACAAGGATACTGTTATTCCTATCAATATTCAAGAGGTGTCAGGCATCATCTCCTTTTGAAGCACTGAACTCAGTGTGCCTCTCGAGTTGTCAAAGGCATGTAAGGCCTCCTGTCAAGATTAGGCGGGGATCCAGTGCTTTCTCTAGGGTCTCCACAGGGGATTCAGACATCTCTTCATCTTGTGAGATGAAAGACAAGCCTGCATTCAAGTCACTGCAGGGAAATCTGGCCGTATTTCGAGCCAGGGCATCTCGGTGTCCATTCCACTTGAGGCAGCAAACTCAGGGTCCCTCTCACATACATAGAGCTGAGAAAGCCTCTGCTTGAGCTGCTTCTGGAAAGTTGGCATTCCTCTTGAATCGAAGCCAGGTAATCAGATCTCATCTCGAAATGATCTGTGGTACACTGAGCTTTTCTCGAGTTGCTGTGCTGAACTTTGTGTTCCTCTAGACTTGGGACAGTGTTCTCAGGGAATCTCTGGAGTTGCCTATAGGAAGTCAAGCCACTTGTCCTGTTTGATGGGGAATGCAGGATTGATCTGGAGCCAATGCAGGGGAATTTTGCCTCATCTGGAGTGGACTTGGGGTACAGGGAACTCTTTCTTGTTGCTGTGGTGACCTCAGGGTCCCTCTAGACTTGTGACAGAGTTCTTGGCTACTATGTGGAGTTTCATCTAGGAAGTCAAGGCTCCTTTCATGTTTGATGGGGAACACGGAGTTGCTCTGCACGCAATGCCAGGGAATCGGACCTCAACTCGCGGGGAGGGGGAATTCTCATGGTGTTCTCGACTTGCGGCAGGAGTCTGGGGTATGTTCTCGAGTTACAGCAGGAATAGCCTTTCAAAACTCATGTTGGTTCAGCGACGTCAGAACTCCTGTCTAGTTGCGAGAGACACTTTGGGATTCACCTCGAGGCTTGGCAGGGATATATGGACACCTCTGGAGGTGAGGCGGGAGACCCAGGGTCCCTTTTCAGTTGCCATAGGGTTAATGGGATTTCTATTAATTTTCAAGGAGTCAGGTATCGTCTCCTTTTCAATCTTTGAACTTCGCGTGCCTCTCGAATTGTCAAAGGCATGTGCGGCCACCTGTCGAGATGAGCTGGAGAAACAGGGCTTTCTCTATGGTATCCACAGTGGAATCATACATTCCTTCATCTTAGGAGATGAAAGACAAGACTGCATTTAAGTCACTGCAGGGAAATCCGGCCTTACTTCGAGTCAGGGCATCTCGGTACCCATTCCACTTGAGGCAGCAAATTCAGGGTCCCCCTCTCATACCTATAGCTGACAGAAGCCTCCTCTTGAGGTGCTTGTCGAAAGTTGGCATTCCTCCTTAATGAAAGCCATGGAATCAGCTCTCATCTCAAAATGATTTGGGGTACATGGAGCTTTTCTTGAGTTGTTGTTCTGAATTTGGTGTTCCTCTAGACTTGAGACGGTATTCTCAGGGAATCTCTGGAGTTCCCAAAGGAAGTCAAGCCACTTTTCTTGTTTGATGGGGAACACGGGATGGCCCTGGATCCAATGCAGGGGAATCGGGCCTCATCTTGAGTTGATTTGGAGTACACGGAGCAATTTCATGTTGCTACGGGAGCTCAGGGTCACTCTAGACTAGGGACAGTGTTCTTGGGGACTCTCTGGAGTTCCATCAAGGAAGTCTAGACTCCTTTTGTTTCTGATGGGGAACACGGATTTGCTCTGCATGCAATGCAGTGGAATCGGACCTTATCTCACGTGCAGGGGGAAATCTCCTGGTTTTTCCCGAGTTTAGGCGGAACCTGTGGTATGTTCTCGAGTTACGGTGGGGATGTCCCTTCGAAACTCATGTTGGATCAGCGACAGCAGGACTCCTGTCTAGTAGCGAGGGACTCCTCGGAATTCTCCTTGAGGCTTGGCAGGGCAATAGGAAGCCTCTCGAGGTGAGGCAGGTGACCCAGTTTCCCTTTGCATTTGCCACAGGGATGTTGTTATGCCTATCAATTTTCAAGAGGTGTCAGGCATCGTCTCCTTTTGAAACACTAATCTCTGTGTGCCTGTTGGGTTATCAAAGGGATGTAAGGCCTCCTGTCGAGATGAGGCGGGGAACTAGGGCTTTCTCTAGGGTCTCCAGAGTGGATTCAGACATCCCGTCACCTTGGGAGATGAAAGACGATCCTGCATTTAAGTCACTGCAGGGAAATCCGGCCTTATTTCGAGTCAGAGCATCTCGGTGTCCATTCCACTTGAGGCAGCAAACTCAGGGTCTCTCTCACATACCTAGAGTTGGGAAAAGCCTCCACTTGAGCTGCTTCTAGAAAGTTGGCATTCCTCTTGATTCGAAGCCCGGGAATCAGCTCTCATCTCGAGATGATTTGAGCTACACGGAGCTTTTCTCGCATTGCTGTGCTGCGCTTGGTGTTCCTCTAGACTTGGGATGGTGTTCTCAGGGAATCTCTGGAGTTGCCTAAAGGAAGGCAAGCCAATTTTTGTGTTTGACGGGGAACCCGGGATGGCTCTGGAGCCAATGCAGGGGAATCATGCCTCATCTCGAGTTGATTTGGTGTACACGCATCTCTTTCTTGTTTCTGCTATGACCTCAGGGTCCCTCTAGACTTGTTACAGTGTTCCTGGAGACTCTCTGGAATTCCATCAAGGAAGTCAAGGCTCCTTTCGTGTTGATGTGGAACACCGAATTTCTCTACATTCTATGCAATGGAATCGGGCCTCATCTCGCAGGGAGGTGGAAGTCTCATGGTTTTTCTCGAGTTGCGGTGGGAACCTGGGGTATTTCTCGAGTAACAACGGGGATGGCCCTTCAAAACTCGTGTTTGTTCAGCGACATCAGGACTCCTGTCTAGTTACGAGAGACACTTCGGGATTCTCCTCATGGCTTGACAGGGAAATAGGGAAGCCTCTCAAGGTGAGGCGGGAGACCCAGGGTCCCTTTCCAGTTGCCACTGGGATACTGGGATTCCTGGCAATTTTCTTTTTTTTTTTTTTTTTTTTTTTTTGGCTTCAAATTCTAACTCTCTCAGCCTGGTCAGAAGAAATTTATTTAAATGTTGAGAAGGACTTGCTAAAAGCAATTTTTCAGGGGACTTTGGGGAATCTTTTTTTTTTTTTTTTTTTTTTTTACTTTCATTTTAGGTTTATTTATTTTTTTTTTTTTTTATTTTTTTTAATTTTTTTATTAGTTGGAGGCTAATTACTTCACAACATTTCAGTGGGTTTTGTCATACATTGATATGAATCAGCCATAGATTTACATTTATTCCCCATCCCGATCCCCCCTCCCACTTCCCTCTTCACCCGACTCCTCTGGGTCTTCCCAGTGCACCAGGCCCGAGCACTTGTCTCATGCATCCCACCTGGGCTGGTGATCTGTTTCACCATAGATAGTATACATGCTGTTCTTTTGAAACATCCCACCCTCACATTCTCCCACAGAGTTCAAAAGTCTGTTCTGTATTTGTGTGTCTCTTTTTCTGTTTTGCATATAGGGTTATCATTACCATCTTTCTAAATTCCATATATATGTGTTAGTATGCTGTAATGTTCTTTATCTTTCTGGCTTACTTCACTCTGTATAATGGGCTCCAGTTTCATCCATCTCATTAGGACTGATTCAAATGAATTCTTTTTGACAGCTGAGTAATATTCCATGGTGTATATGTACCACAGCTTCTTTATCCATTCATCTGCTGATGGGCATCTAGGTTGCTTCCATGTCCTGGCTATTATAAACAGTGCTGCAATGAACATTGGGGTGCACGTGTCTCTTTCAGATCTGGTTTCCTCAGTGTGTATGCCCAGAAGTGGGATTGCTGGGTCATATGGCAGTTCTATTTCCAGTTTTTTAAGGAATCTCCACACTGTTTTCCATAGTGGCTGTACTAGTTTGCATTCCCACCAACAGTGTAAGAGGGTTCCCTTTTCTCCACACCCTCTCCAGCATTTATTGCTTGTAGTCTTTTGGATAGCAGCCATCCTGACTGGCGTGTAATGGTACCTCATTGTGGTTTTGATTTGCATTTCTCTAATAATGAGTGATGTTGAGCACCTTTTCATGTGTTTGTTAGCCATCTGTATGTCTTCTTTGGAGAAATGTCTGTTTAGTTCTTTGGCCCATTTTTTGATTGGGTCATTTATTTTTCTGGAATTGAGCTTCAGGAGTTGCTTGTATATTTTTGAGATTAATCCTTTGTCTGTTTCTTCATTTGCTATTATTTTCTCCCAATCTGACGGCTTTCTTTTCACCTTACTTATAGTTTCCTTTGTAGTGCAAAAGCTTTTAAGTTTCATTAGATCCCATTTGTTTAGTTTTGCTTTTATTTCCAATATTCTGGGGGGTGGGTCATAGAGGATCTTGCTGTGATTTATGTCGGAGAGTGTTTTGCCTATGTTCTCCTCTAGGAGTTTTATAGTTTCTGGTCTTACATTTAGATCTTTAATCCATTTTGAGTTTATTTTTGTGTATGGTGTTAGAAAGTGTTCTAGTTTCATTCTTTTACAAGTGGTTGACCAGTTTTCCCAGCACCACTTGTTAAAGAGGTTGTCTTTTTTCCATTGTATATCCTTGCCTCCTTTGTCAAAGATAAGGTGTCCATAGGTTCGTGGATTTATCTCTGGGCTTTCTATTCTGTTCCATTGATCTATATTTCTGTCTTTGTGCCAGTACCATACTGTCTTGATGACTGTGGCTTTGTAGTAGAGTCTGAAGTCAGGCAGGTTGATTCCTCCAGTTCCATTCTTCTTTCTCAAGATTACTTTGGCTATTCGAGGTTTTTTGTATTTCCATACAAATTGTGAAATTCTTTGGTCTAGTTCTGTGAAAAATACCGTTGGTAGCTTGATAGGGATTGCATTGAATCTATAGATTGCTTTGGGTAGAATAGCCATTTTGACAATATTGATTCTTCCAATCCATGAACACGGTATGTTTCTCCATCTGTTTGTGTCCTCTTTGATTTCTTTCATCAGTGTTTTATAGTTTTCTATGTATAGGTCTTTTGTTTCTTTAGGTAGATATACTCCTAAGTATTTTATTCTTTTTGTTGCAATGGTGAATGGTATTGTTTCCTTAATTTGTCTTTCTGTTTTTTCATTGTTAGTATATAGGAATGCAAGGGATTTCTGTGTGTTAATTTTATATCCTGCAACTTTACTATATTCATTGATTAGTTCTAGTAATTTTCTGGTAGAGTCTTTAGGGTTTTCTATGTAGAGGATCATGTCATCTGCAAACAGTGAGAGTTTCACTTCTTCTTTTCCTATCTGGATTCCTTTTACTTCTTTTTCTGCTCTGATTGCTGTGGCCAAAACTTCCAACACTATGTTGAACAGTAGTGGTGTCAGTGGGCACCCTTGTCTTGTTCCTGATTTCAGGGGGAATGCTTTCAATTTTTCACCATTGAGGGTGATGCTTGCTGTGGGTTTGTCATATATGGCTTTTATAATGTTGAGGTATGTTCCTTCTATTCCTGCTTTTTGGAGAGTTTTAATCATAAATGAGTGTTGAATTTTGTCAAAGGCTTTCTCTGCATCTATTGAGATAATCATATGGTTTTTATCTTTCAATTTGTTAATGTGGTGTATTACGTTGATTGATTTGCGGATATTGAAGAATCCTTGCATTCCTGGGATAAAGCCCACTTGGTCGTGGTGTATGATTTTTTTAATATGTTGTTGGATTCTGTTTGCTAGAATTTTGTTAAGGATTTTTGCATCTATGTTCATCAGTGATATTGGCCTGTAGTTTTCTTTTTTTGTGGCATCTTTGTCTGGTTTTGGAATTAGGGTGATGGTGGCCTCATAGAATGAGTTTGGAAGTTTACCTTCTTCTGCAATTTTCTGGAAGAGTTTGAGTAAGGTAGGTGTTAGCTCTTCTCTAAATTTTTGGTAGAATTCAGCTGTGAAGCCATCTGGTCCTGGGCTTTTGTTTGCTGGAAGATTTTTGATTACACTTTCGATTTCCTTGCCTGTGATGGGTCTGTTAAGATCTTCTATTTCTTCCTGGTTCAGTTTTGGAAAGTTATACTTTTCTAAGAATTTGTGCATTTCATCCAAGTTGTCCATTTTATTGGCATAGAGCTGCTGGTAGTAGTCTCTTATGATCCTTTGTATTTCAGTGTTGTCTGTTGTGATCTCTCCATTTTCATTTCTAATTTTGTTAATTTGGTTCTTCTCTCTTTGCTTCTTAATGAGTCTTGCTAATGGTTTGTCAATTTTGTTTATTTTTTCAAAAAACCAGCTTTTAGCTTTGTTGATTTTTGCTATGGTCTCTTTAGTTTCTTTTGCATTTATTTCTGCCCTGATTTTTAAGATTTCTTTCCTTCTGCTAACCCTGGGGTTCTTCATTTCTTCCTTCTCTAATTGCTTTAGGTGTAGAGTTAGGTTATTTATTTGGCTTTTTTCTTGCTTCTTGATGTAAGCCTGTAATGCTATGAACTTTCCCCTTAGCACTGCTTTTACAGTGTCCCATAGGTTTTGGGTTGTTGTGTTTTCATTTTCATTCATTTCTATACATATTTTGATTTCTTTTTTGATTTCTTCTATGATTTGTTGGTTATTCAGAAGTGTGTTATTTAGCCTCCATGTGTTTGAATTTTTAACAATTTTTTTCCTGTAATTGAGATCTAATCTTACTGCACTGTGGTCAGAAAAGATGACTGGAATGATTTCAATTTTTTTGAATTTTCCAAGACCAGATTTATGGCCCAGGATGTGATCTATTCTGGAGAAGGTTCCGTGTGCACTTGAGAAAAAGGTGAAGTTGATTGTTTTGGGGTGAAATGTCCTATAGATATCAATTAGGTCTAGCTGGTCCATTGTGTCATTTAAAGTTTGTGTTTCCTTGTTAATTTTCTGTGTAGTTGATCTATCCATAGTTGTGAGTGGGGTATTAAAGTCTCCCACTATTATTGTGTTACTATTAATTTCCTCTTTCATACTCGTTAGTGTTTGCCGTACATATTGCGGTGCTCCTATGTTGGGTGCATATATATTTATAATTGTTATATCTTCTTCTTGGATTGATCCTTTGATCATTATGTAGTGTCCTTCTTTGTCTCTTTTCACAGCTTTTATTTGAAAGTCTATTTTATCTGATATGAGTATTGCGACTCCTGCTTTCTTTTGGTCTCCGTTTGCATGAAATATTTTTTTCCAGCCCTTCACTTTCAGTCTGTATGTGTCTCTTGTTTTGAGGTGGGTCTCTTGTAGACAGCATATATAGGGGTCTTGTTTTTGTATCCATTCAGCCAATCTTTGTCTTTTGGTTGGGGCATTCAACCCATTTACATTTAAGGTAATTATTGATAGGTGTGGTCCCGTTGCCATTTACTTTGTTGTTTTGGGTTCACGTTTATACAACCTTTCTGCATTTCCTGTCTAGAGAAGATCCTTTAGCATTTGTTGAAGAGCTGGTTTGGTAGTGCTGAATTCTCTCAGCTTTTGCTTATCTGTAAAGCTTTTGAGTTCTCCTTCATATCTGAATGAGATCCTTGCTGGATACAGTAATCTAGGTTGTAGGTTATTCTCTTTCATTACTTTCAGGACGTCCTGCCATTCCCTTCTGGCCTGGAGGGTTTCTATTGATAGGTCTGCTGTTATCCTTAGGGGAATCCCTTTGTGTGTTATTTGTTGTTTTTCCCTTGCTGCTTTTAATATTTGTTCTTTGTGTTTGATCTTTGTTAGTTTGATTAATATGTGTCTTGGGGTGTTTCGCCTTGGGTTTATCCTGTTTGGAACTCTCTGGGTTTCTTGGACTTGGGTGGCTATTTCCTTCCCCATTTTAGGGAAGTTTTCAGCTATTATCTCCTCGAGTATTTTCTCATGGCCTTTCTTTTTGTCTTCTTCTTCTGGAACTCCTATGATTCGAATGTTGGGGCGTTTCACAGTGTCCCAGAGGTCCCTGAGGTTGTCCTCATTTCTTTTGATCCTTTTTTCTTTTTTCCTCTCTGCTTCATTTATTTCCACCATTTTATCTTCTATCTCACTTATCCTATCTTCTGCCTCCGTTATTCTACTCTTGGTTCCCTCCAAAGTGTTTTTGATCTCATTCATTGCATTATTCATTTTTAATTGACTCTTTTTTATTTCTTCTAGGTCTTTATTAAACAATTCTTGTATCTTTTCAATCTTTGTTTCCAAGCTATTTATCTGTAACTCCATTTTGTTTTCAAGATTTTGGATCATTTTTATTATCATTATTCTAAATTCTTTTTCAGGTAGATTCCCTATCTCCTCCTCTTTTGTTTGACTTGGTGGGCATTTTTCTTGTTCCTTTACCTGTTGGGTATTTCTTTGCCTTTTCATCTTGTTTAGATTGCTGTGTCTGGAGTGGACTTTCTGTATTCTGGAGGTCTGTGGTTCCTTTTTATTGTGGAGGATTTACCCAGTGGGTGGGGTTGGACGTTTGGCTTGTCAAGGTTTCCTGGTTAGGGAAGCTTGCGTCAGTGTACTGGTGCGTGGAACTTGATTTCTTCTCTTTGGAGAGCAATGGAGTGCCCAGTAATGAGTTTTGAGTTGGGTCTATGTGTTAGGTGTGACCTTGGGTAGCCTGTATGTTGACATTCAGGGCTATGTTCCTGTGTTGCTGGAGAATTTGCGTGGTATGTCTTGCTCTAAAACTTATTGGCTCTTGGGTGGTGGTTGGTTTCAGTGTAGGTATGGAGGCTTTTGGACGGTCACTTATCACTTAAAGTTCCATGTAGTCAGGAGTTTTCTGGTGTTCTCAGGTTTTGGGCTTAAGTTTCCTGCCTCTGGATTTCAGTTTTATTCTTCCTGTAGTCTCAGGACTTCTCCAACTATACAGCTCTGATAATTAAACTTCTAGGTTAATGGCGAAAAGATTCTCCCCCGTTAGGGACACCCAGAGAGGTTCACAGAGTTACATGAACAGGAGAAAAGGGAGGAGGGAGATAGAGATGAGTAGGAGGAGAAAAAGGGGGACTCAAGAGGAGAGAGACAGATCTACGCAGCTGTCTGTTCCCAGAGTGTTCTCGTATCTCAGACACCTACAAGGATTCACAGAATTGGATGGGGAAAAGAAGGGGAAAAGAGGAAACAGAGGTGTTCTGAGGTAGAAAACAGAGAGTCAAGATTGGGAGGGAATAATCTTCGGTTTTAAGATAGGGCTTCTCTTTTTTTTTTTTTTTGTAAGGTTATAGTGTAGTGAAGATGAAAATGAAGAGTAGTAGAGGAGTACTAGAGGACTTTAAAAGAAATAAGAGAAAAAGAAAAATAGAAAATAGAAGAGAAAAAGGAAAGAAAAAAAAAAGAAGAAAAAGGAGAAGAAAAAAAAAGAAAAAGAAAAAAAAAAAAAAAAGAAAGAAAAAAAAAAAATTTTTTTTTTCCCCTAATTAAAAAAATCGTAAAAATCTATGAAAATGAAAGTTAAGGAGTAATGGGGGAGTAATAGGGAATTTTAAAGGAAAATAAAAGAGAAAAAATAAAAAAGAAAAATATAAAAAGAAAAAAAATTTTTTTTTTTTTTCCTTACTTAGAAAAAACAGAAAAATAAAAAAAAAAGTAAAAATATGTCTAGGAATTTCTCTGGAGCTGTTGCGGTCAGTGTGGGTTCGGCTCAGTTTCAGATAGCTCCTCGTTCCAGCTTGCACTTCTCGATATCTACAGGGCCCTTCCGGTGAAGTCGGTGTTTTCTTCAGGGATTTTAATCTGTTGCACCAGTCCCTTCTGAAGCGGTTCCCTTTGTTTATTTGGCTTCTGTTTGCCGGTCTCTTCAGAGGCTCATTTCCGCCCTGACACAGGCGGCCGGAGGCGGACTCTTATACAGGTAGCTAGTTCAGTTGCGCTGCTGGGAGGGGCTGACGCTGCGGGGCGGGGCTGGCGCTGCGGGGCGGGGCTGACGCTGCGGGGAGGGGCTGGCCCTGCGGGGGCGGGGCTGACGCTGCGGGGAGGGGCTGGCCCTGCGGGGGCGGGCTGGCGCTGCCGGAAGGGGCTGACGCTGCTTTCTCCGTCTGCGCTGCTCAGGCTCCCGGCTGTTCTATATGGAGCGCGCCCCGCGCTGCGCGAGGTTCCAGCCCTCGGGTGTTACACAAAAGCGCGGAAGAAAAAGCTGCGCCTGCTCTCTGTGCCTTCCCCGTCAGAGCGGTCCAGGCAGCCAGGGGCTTGGTGGGCGCGCTATCCCCAGGTGTGGCGCACCCACTCCCTTCCGCGGACCCAGTCTCAGTTTCCGCTGGCGCCAGGCGGGTGCGCGCGCCTTCCGCCCTCTGCGTCCCCAGCCCCAGTCCCCGCCCCGCGCCGGTCGGGTGCCTGCGCCCTGTGTCTCGCCGCGACCTTCCCCTCCCCCCTGCCTCCTGCCTCCGGCGGGGCTGGGCCGGTCCGCAGCCTGCGAGCTCTTCTCGGGACTTTCCCCGTCCCTTTGTTCTGCGAACGGCCGGCAGTGTGTTCCGGCCGGTCAATTTTCTCTCTCTCCTTTGGTCTCCCACAGTTCAAGTTGGCACCTCACAGAAGCTCCCCCCGATTGTCCTCAGGGCACTCAGGCCCGGACCCTAGCCCAAGCAAGGCCGCCTAAGACTCCCTTCCCGGGATGGGTCTCCGTCCTTAGCTCTTTTGTCTCACTTTTTATCTTTTATATTTTGTCCTACCTCCTTTCGAAGACAATGGTCTGCTTTTCTGGGCGCCTGATGACCTCAGCTAGCGATCAGAAGTTGTTTTGTGAAGTTTGCTCTGCATTCGGTTATTCTTTTGATGAATTTGTAGGAGAGAAAGTGGTCTCCCGGTCCTACTCCTCCGCCATCTTGGCTCCTCCCCTGGCAATTTTCAAGAAGAGTCAAGCATCGTCTCCTTTTGAATCATTGAACTCCACATTCCTCTCGAGTTGTCAAAGGGATGTGACGCCTCCTGTCGAGATGAGGCAGGGAACTAGGGCTTTTCTAGCATCTACACAGGGGATTCAGACATCCCTTCATCTTGTGAGATGGAAGACGAGCCTGCATTCAAGTCACTGCAGGGAAATCTGGCCTCATTTCGAGTCAGGGCATCTCGGTATCCATTCCACTTGAGGCAGCAAACTCAGGGTCTCTCTCACATACCTATAGCTGAGAGCAGCCTCCTCTTGAGGTGCTTTTGGAACTTTGGCATTCCTCTTGAGTCGAAGCCAGGGAATCAGCTCTCATCTCGAGATAATTTAGGGTTCACAGAGCTTTTCTCGAGTTGCTCTTCTGAACTTGGTGTTCCTCTAGGTATGGGGCGGTGTTCTTGGGGAATCTCTCTAGTTGTAAAGGAAGTCAAGCCAGTTGTCATGTTTGATGGGGAATGCGGGATGGCTCTGGAGCCAATGCAGGGGATCAGGCCTCCTCTAGACTTGATTTAGGGTACATGGAGCACTTTCGTGTTGCTGCGGTGACCTCAGGGTCCCTCTAGACTTCTGACAGTCTTCTTGGGGACTCTCTGGAGTATCATCAAGAAAGTCAAAGCCCCATTGGTGTTTGATGGGCAACTCGGACTTGCTCTGCATGCACTGCAGGGCAATCGGGCTTCATCTCGTGGCGAGGGGAAAGTCTCCTGGTATTTCTCGAGTTGTGGTGGGAACCTGGGGTATGTTCTCGAGTTACGGCGGGCATGGCTCATCAAAACTCGTGTTGGATCAGCGATGTCAGGACTCCTGTCTATTTGTGAGGGACATTTCGGGATTCTCCTTGAGGCTTAACAGGGCAATAGGGACGCCTCTCGAGGTGAGGCAGAAGACCTAGGGTCCCTTTCCTTTTGCCACAGGGATATTGGGATTCCTATCAATTTTCAAGAGGAGTCAGGCATCGTCTCCTTTTAAAGCATTGAAATCCGTGTGCCTCTCAAGTTGTCAAAGGAATATGAGGCCT
Organism: Cervus elaphus; assembly: GCF_910594005.1. NCBI lineage: Eukaryota > Metazoa > Chordata > Mammalia > Artiodactyla > Cervidae > Cervus > Cervus elaphus. The sequence continues at coordinate 24,591,024 of NC_057848.1, forward strand.
CCTGTCGAGATGAGGCGGGGAACTAGGGCTTTCTCTAGTGTCTCCACAGGGGATTCAGACATCCCTTCATCTTGTGAGATGAAAGACTATTTTGCATTCAAGTCACTGCAGGGAATTCTGATCTTATTTCGAGACAAGGCATCTCGGTGTCCGTTCAATTTGAAACAGCAAATTCAGGGTCCGTCTCACATACCTATAACTGAGAGAAGCCTCCTCTTCAGGTGCTTGTGGAAAGTTTGCATTCCTCTTGATTGGAAGCCAGGGAATCAGCTCTCATTTCGAGATGATTTGGGGTACACGGAGCTTTTCTCTCATTGCTGTGCTGAACTTGATGTTCCTCTAGACTTGGGATGGTGTTCTCAGGAACCTCTGGAGTTGCCTAAAGGAAGTCAAGCCACTTGTCGTGTTTGATGGGGCACGCGGGATAGCTCTGGACCCAATGCAGGGGAATAGGACCTCATCTCGAGTTGATTTGGTGTACCCAGATCTATTTCGAGTTGGTCCACTGACCTCAGTGTTCCTCTAGGCTTGTGACAGTGTTCTTGGGGACTCTCTGGAGTTACAGCATGGAAGGCAAGGCTCCTTTCGTGTTGATGTGGAACACGGAACTTCTCTGCAAGCAATGCAGGGGAATCTGACCTCATCTCGTGGGGAGGGGGAAGTCTCATGGTTTTACTCAAGTTGCGGTGGGAAACTGGGGTGTGTTCTCGAGTTACGGCGGGCATGGCTCTTCAAAACTCCTGTTGGATCAGTGAAGTCAGGACTCATGTCTATTTGCGAGGGACACCTCAGGATTCTCCTCGAGGCTTGGCAAGGAAATAGCGACGCCTCTCAAGGTGAGGCGGGAGACCCAGTGACCCTTTCCAGTTGAAACAGGGTTATTGGGATTCCTATCAATTTTCAAGAGGAGTCAGGCATTGTCTCCTTTTGAAGCATTGAACTCTGCGTGCCTCTCGAGTTGTCAAAGGGATGTGAGGCCTCCTGTCAAGATGAGGCGGGGAAATAGGCCTTTCTCTAAAGTCTCCACAGTGGATTCAGACATCCCTTCATCTTGAGAGAAGAAAGACAAGCCTGCATTTAAGTCACTGCAGGGCAATCCGGCCTTATTTCGAGTCAGGCCATCTCGGTACCCATTCCACTTGAGGCAGCACATTCAGGGTACCTCTCACATACATATAGCTGACAGAAGCCTCCTCTTGAAGTGCTTGTGGAAAGTTGGCATTCCTCTTGAGTTGAAGCCACGAAATCACCTCTCATCTCAAAATGCTTTTGGGTACACAGAGCTTTTCTCCAGTTGCTGTGCTGAACTTTGTGTTCCTTTAGACTTGGGACCCTATTCTCGGGGAATCTCTGAGGTTGCCTAAAGGAAGTCAAGCCACTTGTCCTGTTTGATGGGGAATGCGGGATTGCTATGGAGCCACTGCAGGGGAATTGGGCCTCATCTCGAATTGATTTGGGGTACATGGAGCTCTTTCGTGTTGCTGCGGTGACCTCAGGGTCCCTGTAGAAATGTGACAGAATTCTTGGGGGCTATGTAGAGTTTCATCTAGGAAGTCAAGGCTCCTTTCAAGTTTGATGGGGAACATGAACTTGCTCTTCATGCAATGCAGGGCAATCGGGCCTCATTTCACGGCGAGGGGGAAGTCCCTTTGTTATTCTTGAGTTGCGGCTAGAACTTGGGGTATGTTCTCGATTTACGGCGGGGATGGCCCTTCAAAACTCATATTGGTTCAGCGATATCAGGACTCCTGTGTAGTTGTGAGGGACACCTTGGGATTCTCCTCGAGGCTTGGCGGGGCAATAGGGAGGCCTCTCGATGTGAGGCGGGAGACCCAGTGTCCCTTTCTAGTTGCCACAGGGATATTGTGATTCCTGTCAATTTTCAAGTGGAGTCCGTCATCGTCTCCTTTAGAAGCATTGAACTCCGCGTGCCTCTTGAGTTGTCAAAGGAATGTGCAGCCTCCTGTGGATATGAGGTGGGGAACTCGGGGTTTTTCTAGGGTCTCCACAGGGGAATCAGACATCCCTTCATCTTAGGAGATGAAAGATGAGCCTGCATTCAAGTCACTGCAGGGAAATCCTGCCTTATTTTGAATCAGGGCATCTCAGTGTCCATTCCACCTGAGGCAGCATATTCAGGGTCCATCTCACATAACTATAGCTGAGAGAATCCTGCTCTTGAGGTGCTGTTGGAAAGTTGGCATTCCTCTTGAGTTGAAACACAGGAATCAGCTCTCACCTCGTGATGATTTGGGGTTCATGGAGCTTTTCTCGAGTTGAAGTGCTGAACTTGGTGTTGCTCTAGATATGGGGCGGTGTTCTCGGGGAATCTCTGGAGTTGCCTAAAGAAAGTCAAGCCACTTGTCATGTTTTATGGGGAATGCGAGTTGACTCTGGAGCCAATGCAGGTGAATCGGGCCTCCTCTTGAGTTGGTTTGGGTTACAAGGAGCACTTTTGTGTTTCTGTGGTGACCTCAGGGTCCCTCTAGACTTCTGACAGTGTTCTTGGGGACTCTCTGGAGTACCATCAAGGAAGTAAAGGCTCCTTTGGTGTTTGATGGGTAACACAGACTTGCTCTGCACCCAGTGCAGGGGAATCAGGCCTCATCTCACGGCGAGGGGAAAGTCTCCTGGTATTTCTCGAGCTGCGGCGGGAACATGTGGTATGTTCTCGAGTTATGTTGGGCATGGCTCTTCAAAACTCATGTTGGATCAGCGACATCAGGACTCTTGCCTAGTTGCGAGGGAAACCTCGGGATTCTCCTCGAGGCCTTGCAGGGCAATAGGAAGCCTCTCGAGGTGAGGCGGGGGACCCAGTTTCACTTTGCTGTTGCCACAGGGATACTGTTATTCCTATCAGTGTTAAAGAGGTGTCAGGCATCGTCTCCTTTTGAAGCACTGAACTCAGCGTGCCTCTCTAGTTGTCAAAGGCATGTAAGGCCTCCTGTCGAGATGAGGCGGGGAACCAGTGCTTTCTCTAGGGTCTCCACAGGGGATTCAGACATCTCTTCATCTTGTGAGATGAAAGACAAGCCTGCATTCACGTCACTGCAGGGAAATCCGGCCTTATTTCGATTCAGGGCATCTTGGTGTACATTCCACTTGAAGCAGCAAACTCAGGGTCCCTCTCACATACGCAGAGCTGACAGAAGCCTCCTCTTGAGGTGCTTGTGGAAAGTTGGCATTCCCCTTGAGTTGAAGCCACGGAATCAGCTCTCATCTCTAAATGATTTGGGGTACAATGAGCTTTTCTCGATATCCTATTCTGAATTTGGTGTTCCTCTAGACTTGGGACGGTGTTCTCGGTGAATCTATGGAGTTGCCTAAAGGAAGTCAAGACACTTGTCCTGTTTGATGGGGAATATGGGATTGATCTGGAGCCAATGCAGGGGAATTGGGCCTCATCTCGAGTGGATTTGGGGTACAGGGAGCTCTTTCGTGTTGCTGCGGTGACCTCAGGGTCCCTCTAGACTTGTGACAGAGTTCTTGGCTACTATGTGGAGTTTCATCTAGGAAGTCAAGGTCATCTAGAAGTCAAGTTTCATCTAGAAGTCAAGGGGAATCTCTGTAGTTGCCTAAAGGAAGTCAAGCCACTTGTCATGTTTGATGGGGAATGTGGGATGGCTCTGGAGCCAATGAAGGGGAATCGGGCCTCTTCTCGAGTTGATTTGTGGTACACGGAGCACGTGAGGTCACTGTCTGCAGTAACCTCAGATTCCTCTAGCCTTCTGACAGTGTTCTTGGGGTCTCTCTGAAGTACCATCAAGGAAGGCAAGGTTCTTTGGTATTTGATGTGTAACACGGACTTACTCTGCAGGCAGTGCAGGGGAATCGGGCCTCATCTCAAGGCGAGGGGAAAGTCTCCTGGTATTTCTCTTGTTGCGCCGGAAACCTGGGTTATGTTCTCGAGGTACGGAGGGCATGTCTCATCAAAACTCGTGTTGGATCAGGGACTTCAGGATGCCTAATTGCGAGGGACACATCGGGATTCTCCTCAAGGCCTAGAAGGACAATAGGGACTCCTCTCGATGTGAGGCGGGAAACCTAGTGTCCCTTTCCAGTTGCCACAGGGATATTGGGATTCCTATTAATTTTCAAGAGAAGTCAGGCATCCTCTCCTTTTGAAGCACTGAACTCCTCGTGCCTCTCGAGTTGTGAAAGGGATGTGAGGCCTCCTGTTGAGATGAGGCGTGGAAATATGGCTTTCTCTAGGGTCTCCACAGTGGATTCAGACATCCCTTCATCTTGGGGGATGAAAGACAAGCCTGCTTTTAAGTCACTGCAGGGGAATCCGGCCTTATTTCGAGTCAGGGCATCTCGGGACACATTCTACTTGAGGCAGCAAATTCAGGGTCTCCCTCACATACATATAGCTGACAGAAGCCTCCTCTTGTGGTGCTTGTGGAAAGTTGTCATTCCTCCTTAATTAAAGCCATGGAATCAGCTCGCATCTCGAAAGGATTTGGGGTACACGAAGCTTTTCTTGAGTTGTTATTCTGAATTTGGTGTTCCTCTAGACTTGAGACGGAATTCGCGGGGAATCTCTGGAGTTGCCTAAAGGAAGTCAAGCCACTTGTCTTGTTTGACGGGGAATGCGGGATGGCACTGGATCCAATGCAGGGGAATTGGGCCTCATCTCGAGTTGATTTGGCGTACACCGAGCAATTTCGTGTTGCTGTGGGACTTCAGGGTCACTCTAGACTAGTGACAGTGTTCCTGAGGAGTCTCTGGAGTTCCATCAAGGAAGTCTAGACTCCTTTTGTGTCTGATGGGAAACATGGATTTGCTCTGCATGCAATGCAGGGGAATCGGACCTTGTCTCACATCCAGGGGGAAATCTCATGGTTTTTCCCGAGTTGCGGCGGAACCTGTGGTATGTTCTCGAGTTACGGCGGGGATGGCCCTTCAAAACTCGTGTTGGTTCGGCGATGTCAGGACTCCTGTCTAGTTGCAAGGGACTCCTCGGGATTCTCCTCGAGTCTTGGCAGGGCAATAGGAAGCCTCTCGAGGTGAGGCAGGTGACCCTGTTTCCCTTTTCAGTTGCCACAGGGTATTGTTATTCCTATCAATGTTCAAGAGGTGTCAGGCATTGTCTCCTTTTGAAACACTGATCTTTGCGTGCCTGTCGAGTTATCAAAGGCATGTAAGGCCTCCGGTCGAGATGAGGTGGGGAACTAGGGCTTTCTCTAGGGTCTCCAGAGTAGATTCAGTCATCCCTTCATCTTGAGAGATGAAAGACGATCCTGCATTTAAGTCACTGCAGCGAAATCCAGCCTTATTTCGAGTCACGGCATCTCGGTGTCCATTCCACTTGAGGCAGCAAACTCAGGGTCCCCCTCACATACCTGGAGCTGAGAAAAGCCTCCTCTTGAGGTGCTTGTGGAAAGTTGGCATTCCTCTTCAGTCGAAGCCAGGGAATCTGCTCTCATCTTGAAATGATTTGGGGTACATGGAGCTTTTCTCGAGGTGCTGTGCTGAACTTGGTATGCCTCTAGATATGCGGCAGTGTTCTCGGGGAATCTCTGGAGTTGCCTAAAGGAAGTCAAGTCACTTGTCATGTTTGATGGGGAATGTGGGATGGCTCTGGAGCCAATGAAGGCGAATGGGCCTCTTCTCATGTTGATTTGTGGTACACGGAGCACTGTCCTGTTTCTGCGGTGACCTCAGATTCCTCTAGACTTCTGACAGTGTTCTTGGGGTCTATCTGAAGTACCATCAAGGAAGTCAAGGCTCCTTTGGTGTTTGATGGGTAACACGGACTTGTTCTGCACCCAGTGCAGGGGAATCGGGCCTCATCTCAAGGCGAGGGAAACGTCTCCTGGTATTTCTCTTGTTGCGGCAGGAACCTGGGTTAAGTTCTCGAGTTACAGAGGGCATGGGTCATCAAAAACTCGTGTTGGATCAAGGACGTCAGGATTCCTGTCTAGTTGCGAGGGACATATCGGGATTCTCCTGGAGGCCTGGAAGGACAATAGGGACGCCTCTTGATGTGAGGCGGGAGACCCAGTGTCCCTTTCCAGTTGCCACAGGGATATTGGGATTCCTATCAATTTTCAAGAGGAGTCAGACATCCTCTTCTTTTGAAGCACTGAACTCCGAATGCCTCTCGAGTTGTCAAAGGGATGTGATGCCTCCTGTCGAGTTGAAGTGGGGTAATAGGCCTTTCTCTATTGTCTCCACAGTGAATTCAGACATCCCTTCATCTTGAGAAATGAAAGACGATCCTGCATCAAGTCACTGAAGGGAAATCCGGCCTTATTTCAAGTCAGGGCATCTCGGTATCCATTCCACTTGAGGCAGCAAAATCAGGGTCCCTCTCACATACCTATAGCTGACAGAAGCCTCCTCTTGTGGTGCTTGTGGAAAGTTGGCATTCCTCCTTAATGAAATCCATGGAATCAGCTCTCATCTCAAAATGATTTGCGGTATACAGAGCTTTTCTCGAGTTGCTGTGCTGAACTTGGTGTTCCTCTAGACTTGGGAGGGTGTTCTCGGTGAATCTATGGAGTTGCCTAAAGGAAGTCAAGACACTTGTCCTGTTTGATGGGGAATATGGGATTGATCTGGAGCCAATGCAGGGGAATTGGGCCTCATCTCGAGTGGATTTGGGGTACAGGGAGCTCTTTCGTGTTGCTGCGGTGACCTCAGGGTCCCTCTAGACTTGTGACAGAGTTCTTGGCTACTATGTGGAGTTTCATCTAGGAAGTCAAGGTCATCTAGAAGTCAAGTTTCATCTAGAAGTCAAGGGGAATCTCTGTAGTTGCCTAAAGGAAGTCAAGCCACTTGTCATGTTTGATGGGGAATGTGGGATGGCTCTGGAGCCAATGAAGGGGAATCGGGCCTCTTCTCGAGTTGATTTGTGGTACACGGAGCACGTGAGGTCACTGTCTGCAGTAACCTCAGATTCCTCTAGCCTTCTGACAGTGTTCTTGGGGTCTCTCTGAAGTACCATCAAGGAAGGCAAGGTTCTTTGGTATTTGATGTGTAACACGGACTTACTCTGCAGGCAGTGCAGGGGAATCGGGCCTCATCTCAAGGCGAGGGGAAAGTCTCCTGGTATTTCTCTTGTTGCGCCGGAAACCTGGGTTATGTTCTCGAGGTACGGAGGGCATGTCTCATCAAAACTCGTGTTGGATCAGGGACTTCAGGATTCCTGTCTAATTGCGAGGGACACATCGGGATTCTCCTCAAGGCCTAGAAGGACAATAGGGACTCCTCTCGATGTGAGGCGGGAGACCTAGTGTCCCTTTCCAGTTGCCACAGGGATATTGGGATTCCTATTAATTTTCAAGAGAAGTCAGACATCCTCTCCTTTTGAAGCACTGAACTCCGCATGCCTCTCGAGTTGTCAAAGGGATGTGAAGCCTCCTGTCGAGTTGAAGTTGGGTAATAGGCCTTTCTCTATTGTCTCCACTGTGAATTCAGACATCCCTTCATCTTGAGAAATGAAAAACCATCCTGCATCAAGTCACTGCAGGGAAATCCAGCCTTATTTCAAGTCAGGGCATCTCGGTATCCATTCCACTTGAGGCAGCAAAATCAGGGTCCCTCTCACATACCTATAGCTGACAGAAGCCTCCTCTTGTGGTGCTTGTGGAAAGTTGGCATTCCTCTTGAGTTGTAGTCACAGAATCAGCACTCATGTCAAAATGATTTGGGGTACACGCAGCTTTTCTCGAGTTGCTATCCTGAATTTTGTTTTTCTCTAAACTTGGCTCCGTGTTCTTGGGGAATCTCTGGAGTTGCCTAAAGGAAGTCAAGCCACTTGTCCTGTTTGATGGGGAATGCGCAATTGCTCTGGAGCCAATGCAGGGGATTTGGGCCTCATCTCGAGTTGATTTGAGGTACACGGAGCTGTTTCTTGTTGCTGTGGTGACCTCAGTGTTCCTCTAGAAGTGTGACAGTGTTCTTGGGGACTATGTGGAGTTTCATGTAGGAAGTCAAGGCTCTTTTCGTGTTTGATGGGGAACACGAACTTGCTCTGCATGCAATGCAGGGGAATCGGGCCTCATCTCGCGGTGAGGGGGAAGTCTCATGGTTTTTCTAGAGTTGCGGCTAGAACCTGAGGTATGTTCTCGTGTTACGGCATGGATGGCCCTTCAAAACTCGTGTTGGTTCAGCGACTTCAGGACTCCTGTCTAGTTGTGAGGGACACCTCTCGATTCTCCTCGGGGCTTGGCAGGTCAATAGGGATTCCTCTTGAAGGGAGGAGGGAGACCCAGTGTCCCTTTCCAGTTGCCACAGGGATGTTGGGATTACTATCAATTTACAAGAGGAGTCAGGCATCGTCTCCTTTTGAAGCATTCAACTCTGCATGCCTCTCGATTTGTCAAAGGCATGTGAGGCCTCCTGTCGAATGGGGGGGGGGGAACTATGGCTTTTTCTAGGGTCTCCACAGGGGATTCAGACATCCCTTCATCTTGTGAGCTGAACAACCAGCCTGCATTCAAGTCACTCCAGGGAAATCCGGCCTTGTTTCGAGTCAGGACATTTTGGAGTCCATTCCAATTGAGGCATAAAACTCAGGGTCTCTCTCACATACCTATAGCTGAGAGAAGCCTCCTCTTGAGGTGCTTGTGAAACTGGCATTCCTCTTGAGTCGAAGCCAGGGAATCAGCTCTCATCTCAAGATGATTTGGGCTACATGGAGCTTTTCTCGCATTGCTGTGCTGAATTTGGTGTTCCTCTAGACTTGGGGTGGTGTTCTAGGGGAATCTCCGCAGTTGCCTAAAGGAAGGCAAGCCACTTGCTATGTTTGATGGGGATCCCGGAATGGGTCTGGATCCAATGCAGGGGAGTTGTGCCTCATCTCGAGTTGATTTGGTGTACACGCATCTCTTTCGTGTTGCTGCGGTGACCTCAGTGTCCCTCTAGACTTCTTACAGTGTTCTTGGAGACTCTCTGGAGTTCCATCAAGGAAGTCAAGGCTCCTTTCGTGTTGATGTGGAACACGGAATTTCTCTGCATTCAGTGCAAGGGAATCGGGCCTCATCTCGCAGGGAGGTGGAAGTCTCATGGTTTTTCTCGAGTTGCAGTGGGAACCTGGGGTATTTCTCAAGTAACGACAGGGATGGCCTTCAAAACTCCTGTTTGTTCAGTGACGTCAGGACTCCTGTCTAGTTACAAGGGACAGTTCGGGATTCTCCTCGTGGCTTGACAGGGAAATAGGGACTCCTCTCAAGGTGAGGTGGGAGACCCAGGGTCCCTTTCCAGTTGCCACTGGGATACTGGGATTCCTGGCAATTTTCAAGAGGAGTCAGGCATCGTCTCCTTTTGAAACATTGAATTCCACGTTCCTCCATAATTGTCAAAGGGATGTGACGCCTCCTGTCGAGATGAGGCAGGGAACTAGGGCTTTCTCTAGCATCTCCACAGGGGATTCAGACATCCCTTCATCTTGAGAGATGAAAGGTCAGCTTGCATCAAGACACTGCAGGTAAATCCGGCCTTAGCTCGAGTCATGTCATCTTGGTGTCCATTCCACATGAGGCAGCAAACTCAGGGTCTCTCTCAAATACCTATAGCTGAGAGAAGCCTCCTCTTGAGGTGCTTGTGGAACTTTGGCATTCCTCTTGAGTTGAAGCCAGGGAATCAGCTCTCATCTCGAGATGATTTGGGCTACACGTAGCTTTTCTCACATTTCTGTGCTGAACTTGGTGTTCCTCTAGACTTGGGATGTTGTTCTTGGGGAATCTCTGGAGTTGCCTAAATGAAGGCAAGCCCCTTGCTGTGTTTGATGGGGATCCCGGAATGGGTCTGGATCCAATGCAGGGGAGTTGTGCCTCATCTCGAATTGATTTGGTGTACACGCATCTCTTTTGTGTTGCTGCACTGACCTCAGTGTCCCTCTAGACTTGTTACAGTGTTCTTGGAGACTCTCTGGAGTTTCATCAAGGAAGTCAAGGCTCCTTTCGTGTTGATGTGGAACACCGAATTTCTCTGCATTCAATGCAAGGGAATCGGGCCTCGTCTCGCGGGGAGGTGGAAGTCTCATGGTTTTTCTCGAGTTGCGGTGGGAACCTGGGGTATTTCTCGAGTAAAGACGGGGATGGCCCTTCAAAACTCGTGTTTGTTCAGCGACATCAGGACTCCTGTCTAGTTATGAGGGACACTTCGTGATTCTCCTCGTAGCTTGACAGGGAAATAGGGAAGCCTCTCAAGGTGAGGCGGGAGACCCAGGGTCCCTTTCTAGTTGCCACTGGGATACTGGGATTCCTGGCAATTTTCAAGAGGAGTCAGGCATCCTCTCCTTTTGAAACACTGAACACCGCGTTCCTCTCGAGTTGTCAAAAGGATGTGACGCCTCCTGTCGAGATGAGGCAGGGAACTAGGGCTTTCTCTAGCATCTCCACAGGGGATTCAGACATCCCTTCATCTTGTGAGATGGAAGACGAGCCTGCATTCAAGTCACTGCAGGGAAATCTGGCCTTATTTTGAGTCAGGGCATCTCGGTATCCATTCCACTTGAGGCAGCAAACTCAGGGTCTCTCTCACATACCTATAGCTGAGAGAAGTCTCCTCTTGAGGTGCTTGTGGAACTTTGGCATTCCTCTTGAGTAGAAGCCAGGGAATCTGCTCTCATCTTGAGATAATTTAGGGTTCACAAAGCTTTTCTCGAGTTGCTCTTCTGAACTTGGTGTTCCTCTAGGTATGGGGCGGTGTTCTTGGGGAATCTCTCTAGTTGTAAAGGAAGTCAAGCCAGTTGTCATGTTTGATGGGGAATGCGGGATGGCTCTGGAGCCAATGCAGGGGGATTGGGCCTCCTCTAGACTTGATTTAGGGTACACGGAGCACTTTCATGTTGCTGCGGTGACCTCAGGGTCCCTCTAGACTTCTGACATTCTTCTTGGGGATTCTCTGGAGTATCATCAAGAAAGTCAAGGCTCCTTTGGTGTTTGATGGGCAACGCGGACTTGCTCTACATGCACTGCAGGGGAATCGGGCCTCATCTCGTGGCGAGGGGAAAGTCTCCTGGTATTTCTCGAGTTGTGGTGGGAACCTGGGGTATGTTCTCGAGTTACGGCGGGCATGGCTCATCAAAACTCGTGTTGGATCAGCGATGTCAGGACTCCTGTCTATTTGTGAGGGACATTTCGGGATTCTCCTTGAGGCTTGACAGGGCAATAGGGACGCCTCTCGAGGTGAGGCAGAAGACCTAGGGTCCCTTTCCTTTTGCCACAGGGATATTGGGATTCCTATCAATTTTCAAGAGGAGTCAGGCATCGTCTCCTTTTAAAGCATTGAAATCCGTGTGCCTCTCAAGTTGTCAAAGGAATATGAGGCCTCCTGTCGAGATGAGGCGGGGAACTAGGGCTTTCTCTAGTGTCTCCACAGGGGATTCAGACATCCCTTCATCTTGTGAGATGAAAGACAATTTTGCATTCAAGTCACTGCAGGGAATTCTGATATTATTTCGAGACAAGGCATCTCAGTGTCCATTCCATTTGAAACAGCAAATTCAGGGTCCTTCTCACATACCTATAACTGAGAGAAGCCTCCTCTTGAGGTGCTGGTGGAATGTCTGCCTTCCTCTTGATTGGAAGCCAGGGAATCAGCTCTCATTTCGAGATGATTTGGGGTTCATGAGCTTTTCTCGTGTTGCTGTGCTGAACTTGGTGTTCCTCTAGACTTGGGATGGTGTTCTTGGAGAATCTCTGGAGTTGCCTAAAGGAAGTCAAGCCACTTGTCATGTTTGAAGGGGATCGCGGGATGGCTCTGGAGACAATGCAGGGGAATCCGGCCTCATCTCGAGTTGATTTGGTGTACCTGGATCTATTACGTGTTGCTGCGCTGACCTCAGTGTCCCTCTAGACTTCTGACAGTGTTCTTGAGGACTCTCTGGAGTTCCGTCAAAGAAATAAAGGCTCCTTTTGTGTTTGATGGAGAACAAGAATTGCTCTGCACACAATGCAGGGGAATTGCGCCTAATCTCGCAGCGAGGGGGAATGCTCATGGTTTTTCTCGAGTTACCGCGGGAACCTGGGTTATATTCTCTAGTTACGATGGGGATGGCCCTTCAAAACTCGTGTTTGTTCAGTGACGTCAGGACTCCTGTCTAGTTGCGAGGTACACCTTGGGATTCTACTTGAGGCTTGGTAGGGCAATAAGGATGCCTCTCGAGGTGAGTCGGGAGACCCAGGGTTCCTTTCCAGTTGCCACAGGGATATTAGGATTCCTATCAATTTTCAAGACGAGTCAGACATCATGCCCTTTTGAAGCATTGAACTCTCCGTTCCTCTCGAGTTGTCAAAGGGATGTGCGGCCTCCTGTTGAGATGAGGCAGGGAATGAGGGCTTTCTCTAGGGTTTCCACAGGGGATTCAGACATCTCTTCATCTTGGGAGATGAAGACGAGCCTGCATTTAAGTCACTGCAGGGAAATCCAGCCTGATTTCGAGTCAGGGCATGTCGGTGTTCATTCCACCTGAGGCAGCAAACTCAGGGTCCCTCTCACATACATATAGCTGAGAGAAGCCTCCTCTTGAGGGGCTTGTGGAAAGTTGGCATTCCTCTTGAGTCGAAGCCAGAGAATCTGCGCTCATCTTGAAATGAATTGGGGTACAAGGAGCTTTTCTCGAGTTGCTGTGCTGAATTTGGTGTTCCTCTAGACGTGAGACGGTACTCTCCGGGAATCTCTGGAGTTGCCTAAAGGAAGTCAAGCAACTTGTCGTGTTTGATGGGGAATGCAGGATGGCTTTGGAGAAAATGCAGGAGTATCAGGCCTCATCTTAAGTTGATTTGGAGTACACGGAGGGCTTTCGTGTTCCTGCGGTGACCTCAGGGTCCCTCTAGACTTGTGACAGTGTTCTTAGGGACTCTCTGGAGTTCCATCAAGGAAGTCAAGGCTCCTTTCGTGTTTGATGGGGAACACGAACTTGCTCTGCATGCAGTGCAGTGGAATCGGGCCTCATCTCGTGGCGAGGGGAAAGTCTCATGGTTTTTCTCGAGTTGCGACAGGAATCTGGGTTATGTTCTCAAGTTACGGCGGGTATGGCCCTTCAAAACTCGTGTTGGTTCAGCGACGTCAGGACTCCTGTCTAGTTGCGAGGGACACTCGGGATTCACCTTGATGCTTGGTAGGACAATAGGGACGCCTCTCGAAGTGAGGCAGGATACCCAGTTTCCCTTTGCAGTTGCCACAGCTATATTTTGATTCCAATCAATTTTCAAGAGGAGTCATGCATCGTCTCTTTTTGAAGCATTGAACTCAGCATGCCTCTTGAGTTTTCAAAGGGATGTGAGGCCTCATGTGAAGATGAGGCAGGGAACTGGGGATTTCTCTACGGTTTCCACAGGGGATTCAGACATCTCTTCATCTTGGGACATGACAGACGCACCTGCATTCAAGACAATGCAGGGAATTCCGGCCTTATTTCGAGTCAGGGCATTTAGGTGTCCATTCCACTTGAAGTAGCACATTCAGGGTCCCTTTCACATACCTAAAGCTGAGAGAAGCCTCCTCTTGAAGTGCCTGTGGACAGTTGGCATTCCTCTTAATTCAAAGCCAAGGAATCAGCACTCATCTCGAGATGATTTGTGGTACACGGAGCTTTTTTCAAGTTGCTGTTCTGAACTTGGTGTTCCTCTAGACTTGGGACGGTGTTCTCGGGGAATCTCTTGACTTGCCTAAAGGAAGTCAAGCTACATGTGATGTTTCATGGGGAACGCGGGATGGCTCTGGAGCCAATGCTGGGGAATCGGGCCTGATCTGAAGTTGATTTGGGGTACGCGGAGCACTTTCTTGTTGTTGTTGGGAACTCAGTGTCCCTCGAGACTTGTGAGAGTGTTCTTGGGGACTCTCTGGAGTTCCATCAAGGAAGTCAAGGCTCCTTTCGTGTTTGATGGGGAACACGGACTTGCTCTGCACGCACTGCAGGGGAATGGGGCCTCATCTCGTGGCGAGGGGGAAGTCTCATGGTGTTTCTCAAGTTGCAGCGGGAACATGGGCTATATTCTCGAGTTACGACTGGGATGGCCCTTCAAAACTCGTGATTGTTCAGCGACATCAGGACTCCTGTCTAGTAGCGAGGGACAACTTGGAATTGTCGACGAGGCTTGGAAGGGCAAGAAGGACGCCTCTCGAAGTGAGGCGGTAGACCCAGGGACCCTTTCCAGTTGCCACAGGAATATTGGGATTCCTATCAATTTTCAAGAAGAGTCAGGCATCGTCTCCTTTTGAAGCACTGAACTCCCCATGCCTCTTGAGTATTCATAAGGATATGAGGCCTCCTGTCGAGATGAGGTAGAGAATTGGGCTTTCTCTAAGGTCTCCACAGGGGATTCAGACATCCCTTCATCTTGTGAGATGAAAGACCAGCCTGCATTCAAGTCACTGAAGGGAAATCTGGCATTATTTCGAGTCAGGGTATCTTGGTGACCATTCCATTTGACTCAGCAAACTAAGGGTCCCTCTCACATAGCTATAGCTGACAGAAGCCTCCTCTTGAGGTGCTTGTGGAAAGTAGGCATTCCTCTTAAGTTGAAACCAGGGATTCAGCTCTCATCTCGAAATGATTTTGGGTACACGGAGCTTTTCTCGAGTTCCTGTGCTGAACTTGGTGTTCCTCTAGACTTGGGACGGTTTTCTCGGGGAATCTCTGGAGTTGTCTAAAGGAAGTCAAGCCACATGTCCTGTTTGATGTGGAATGTGGGATTGCTCTGGAGCCAATGCAGGGGAATCAGGCCTCATCTCGAGTTGATTTGGGGTACAAGGAGTTCTTTCATGTTGCTGCAGTGACCTCAGGGTCCCTCTAGATATGTGACAGTGTTCTTGGGGACTATGTGGAGTTTCATCTAGGAAGTCAAGGCTCCTTTTGTGTTTGATGGGGAACATGGACTTGCACTGCACTTAATGCCGGGGAATCGGTCCTCATCTTGTGGCGAGGGGGAAGTCTCATGATTTTTGTCGAATTGCCGCGGGAACCTGGTTTATGTTCTAGAGATATGGCGTGTATGGCCCTTCAAAACTCGTGTTGGTTCAGCGATGTCAGAACTCCTGTCTAGTTGTGAGGGATATCTCGGTATTCTTCTCGAGGTTTGGCAGGGCAATAGGGACGCCTCTCGAGGTGAGGCGGGAGACCCAGGGTCCCTTTCCAGTTGCCACAGGGATATTGGGATTCCTATCAATTTTCAAGAGGAGTCAGTCATTGTCTCCTTCTGAAGCATTGAACTCCTCGTGCCTCTTGAGTTTTCCAAGGGATGTGAGGCCTCCTGTCGAGATGAGGCGGGAAACTTGGGATTTCTCTAGGGTCTCCACTGGGGATTCAGACATCTCTTCATCTTGTGAGCTGATAGATGAGCCTGCATTCAAGTCAGTGCAGGGAAATCCGGCCTTATTTCGAGTCAGGGCATTTCGGTGTCCATTCCACTTCAGGCAGCAAACTCAGGGTCCCTCTCACATACCTATAGCTGAGAGAAGCCTCCTCTTGAGGTGCTTGTGGAATTTTGGCATTGCTCTTGAATCGAAGCCAGGGAATCAGCTCTCATCTCGAGATGACTTAGGGTTCATGGAGCTTTTCACAAGTTGATGTGCTGATCTTGGTGTTCATCAAGATATGGGGCTGTGTTCTCGGGGAATCTCTGTAGTTGCCTAAAGGAAGTCAAGGCACTTGTCATGTTTTATGGGGAATGCGGGATGTCTCTGGAGCCAAAGCATGGTAATCGGACCTCCTCTCCATTTGATTTGGGGTACACTGAGGACTTTCCTGTTGCTGTGGTGAGCTCAGGTTCCTCTCGACTTCTGACAGTGTTCTTGTGGATTCTCTGGAGTACCATCATTGAAGTCAAGGCTCCTTTGATGTTTGATGGGTAACACGGACTTGGTCTGCATGCAGTGCAGGGGAATTGGGCCTCATCTCATGGTGAGGGGAAAATCTCCTTGTATTTCTCGAGGTCGGCGAGAACCTGGGGTATGTTCTCGAGTTACGGCGGGCATGGCTCGTCAAAACTCTTGTTGGATCAGCGACGTCAGGACACCTGTCTAGTTGCGAGGGACACCTCGGGATTCTCCTTGAGGCTTGGTAGGGAAATAGGGACACCTCTTGAGGTGAGGCAGGACACCCAGGGTCCCTCTCCACTTGCCACAGGGATATTGGGATTCCTATCAATGTTCAAGAGAAGTCAGGCATCGTCTACTTTTGAACCATTGAACTCCATGTGCCTCTCGAGTTGTCAAAGGGATGTGAGGCCTCCTGTTGAGATGAGGCGGGCAAATAGGCCTTTCCCTAAAGTCTCCACAGTGGATTCAGACATCCCTTCATCTTGGGAGATGAAAGATGATCCTGCATTACATTCACTGCAGGGAAATCAGACCTTATTTCGAGTCTGGGCATCTCGGTATCCATTCCACTTGAGGCAGCAAATTCAGGGTACCTCTCACATACCTATAGCTGACAGAAGCCTCCTCTTGAGGTGCTTGTGGAAAGTTGGCATTCCTCTTGAGTTGTAGCCATGGAATCAGCTCTCATCTCAAAATGATTTGGGGTACACGGAGCTTTTCTCGAGTGGCTGTCCTGAAATCTGTGTTCTTCTAGACTTGGGTCCATTTTCTCGGGGAATCTCTGGAGTTGCCCAAAGGAAGGCATGCCAGTGTCATGTTTGATGGGGAATCCTGGATGGCTCTGGAGCCAAAGCATGGTAATCGGACTTCCTCTCCATTTGATTTGGGGTACACGGAGCTCTTTCGTGTTGCTGAGCTGACCTCAGTGTCCCTCTAGACTTGTAACAGGTTGCTTGGGAACTCTCTGGATTTCCATCAAGGAAGTCAAGGCTGCTTTCTTGTTGATGTGGAATACGGAATTTCTCTGCAAGCAATGTAGGGGAATCGGGCCTCATCTTGAATTGATATGGAGTACCCGGAGCACTATCTTGTTGCTGTGGGGACCTAAGGGTCCCTCT
Organism: Cervus elaphus; assembly: GCF_910594005.1. Lineage (NCBI taxonomy): Eukaryota > Metazoa > Chordata > Mammalia > Artiodactyla > Cervidae > Cervus > Cervus elaphus. The sequence continues at coordinate 24,607,919 of NC_057848.1, forward strand.
AAACTTGTGACAGTGTTCTTGGTGACTCTCTGGAGTTCCATCAAGGAAGTCAAGGCTCCTTTCATGTTTGATGGGGAACACGGACTTGCTCTGAACGCAGTGCAGGGGAATCGGACCTCATCTCGCAGCGAGGGGAAAGTCTCATGTTTTTTCTCGAGTTGCAGTGGGAACCTGGGTTATGTTCTCGAGTTACGATGGGGATGGCCCTTCAAAACTAGTGTTGGTTCAGCGACTTCAGGACTCCTGTCTAGTTGCGAGGGACACATCGGAATTCTCCTTGAGGCTTGGCAGGTCGATAGGGATGCCTTTAAAGGTGAGGCGGGAGATCCAGTTTCCTTTTCCAGTTGCCACAGGGATACTGGGATTCCTATCAATTTTCAAGAGGAGTCAGGCATCATCTCCTTTTGAAGCACTGAAAACTCCACGTGCCTCTGGAGTTGTCAAAGGGATGTGAGGCCTCCTGTCGAGATGAGTCAGGGAACTAGGGCTTTCTCCAGGGTCTTCACAGGGGATTCAGACATCCCTTCATCTTGTGAGCTGATAGACGAGCCTCTATTCAAGTCACTGCAGGGAATTCCGGCCTTATTTCGAGTCAGGGCATCTCGGTGTCCATTCCACTTGAGGCAGCAAACTCAGGGTCCCTCTCACATACCTATAGCTGGGAGAAGCCTCCTCTTGAGGTGGTTGTGGAAAGTTGGCATTCCTCTTGAATCTAAGCCAGGGAATGAGCTCTCATCTTGAGATGATTTAGGGTTCATGGAGCTTTTCTCGAGTTGCTGTGCTGAACTTGGTGTTCCTCTAGGTATGGGGCGATGTTCTTGGGGAATCTCTCGAGTTGTAAAGGAAGTCAAGCCACTTGTCCTGCTTGATGGGGAATGCTGCATTCCTCTGGAGCCAATGCAGGGGAATTGGGCCTCATCTCGAGTTGATTCGGGGTACAGGAAGCTCTTTTGTGTTGCTGTGGTGAACTCAGGGTGCCTCTAGATATGTGACAGAGTTCTTGGGTACTATGTGGACTTTCATCTAAGATGTCAAGGCCCCTTTCGTGTTTGATGGGGAACACGGACTTGCTCTGCACACAATGCAGGGGACTTGGGCCTCATCTCGCGGCGAGGAAGAAGTCTCATGGTTTTTCTTGAGTTGCAGCTGGAACCTGGGGTATGTTCTCGAGTTCCGGTGGTGATGGCCCTTCAAAACTCATGTTGGTTCAGCGACGTCAGGACTCCTGTCTAGTTGCGAGGGACACCTCGGGATTCTCCTCGAGGCATGGCAGGGCAATAGGGACGCCTCTCGAGGTGAGGCCAGAGACCCAGTGTCCCTTTCCAGTTGCCACAGGGATAATGGGATTCCTTTCAATTTTCAAGAGGAATCAGGCATCGTCTCCTTTGGAAGCATTGAACCCCGCGTGCCTCTTGATTTGTTAAATGGATGTGAGGCCTCCTGTCGAGATGATACGGGGAACTAGAGCTTTCTCTAGGATCTCCACAGGGGATTCAGAGATCCCTTCATCTTGTGAGCTGATAGACGAGCCTGCATTCAAGTCACTGCAGGGAAATCCAGCCTTATTTCGAGTCAGGGCATCTCGGTATCCATTACACTTGAGGTAGCAAACTCCGGGCCCCTCTCACATACCTATAGCTGAGAGAAGCCTCTTTTGGTGCTTGTGGAACTTTGGCATGCCTCTTAAGTCGAAGCCAAGGAATGAGCTCTCATCTCGAGATGACTTAGGGTTCACAAAGCTTTTGTCGAGTTGTTGTGCTGATCTTTGTGTTCCTCTAGACTTGAGTCCGTGTTCTCGGGGAATCTCTGGAGTTGCCTAAATGAAGCCAGACCACTTGTCGTGGTTGATAGGGAACCGGGATGGCTCTGGAGCCAATGCAGGGGAATTGGACCTCCTCTCGAGTTGATTTGGCATAGATGGAGTTCTTTCGTGTTGCTGCGCTGACCTCAGTGTCCCTCTAGACTTGTTACAGTTTTCTTGGGGACTCTCTGCAGTTCCATCAAGGAAGTCAAGGCTCCTTTCATGTTTGATGGATAACACGGATTTACTTTGCATGCAGTGCAAGGGAATTGGGCCTCATCTCGCGTAGAGGGGAAAGTCTCATTGTTTCTCTCCAGTTGCGATGGGAACCTGGGTTATGTTCCTGAGTGACGGCGGGTATGGCCTTCAAAACTCGTGTTGGTTCAGCGACGTCTCGACTCTTGTCTAGTTGCAAGGGACACCTCGGGATTCACCTCGAGGCTTGGCAGGACAATAGGAACGCCTCTCGAAGTGAGGCAGGATACCCAGTTTCCCTTTGCAGTTGCCAAAGGTATATTTGGATTCCTATCAATTTTCTTTTTTTTTTTTTTTCAGTGGGTCTTGTCATACATTGATATGAATCAGCCATAGATTTACACTTATTCCCCATCCCGATCCCCCCTCCCATCTCCCTCTCCACCCGATTCCTCTGGGTCTTCCCAGTGCACCAGGCCGGAGCACTTGTCTCATGTATCCCACCTGGGCTGGTGATCTGTTTCACCATAGATAGTATACATGCTGTTCTTTTGAAACATCCCACCCTCACCTTCTCCCACAGAGTTCAAAAGTCTGTTCTGTATTTCTGTGTCTCTTTTTCTGTTTTGCATATAGGGTTATCGTTACCATCTTTCTAAATTCCATATATATGTGTTAGTATGCTGTAATGTTCTTTATCTTTCTGGCTTACTTCACTCTGTATAAGGGGCTCCAGTTTCATCCATCTCATTAGGACTGGTTCAAATGAATTCTTTTTGACGGCTGAGTAAAATTCCATGGTGTATATGTACCACAGCTTCCTTATCCATTCATCTGCTGATGGGCATCTTGGTTGCTTCCATGTCCTGGCTATTATAAACAGTGCTGCGATGAACATTGGGGTGCATGTGTCTCTTTCAGATCTGGTTTCCTCAGTGTGTATGCCCAGAAGTGGTATTGCTGGGTCATATGGCAGTTCTATTTCCAGTTTTTTAAGGAATCTCCACACTGTTTTCCATAGTGGCTGTACTAGTTTGCATTCCCACCAACAGTGTAAGAGGGTTCCCTTTTCTCCACACCCTCTCCAGCATTTATTGCTTGTAGACTTTTGGATAGCAGCCATCCTGACTGGTGTGTAATGGTACCTCATTGTGGTTTTGATTTGCATTTCTCTAATAATGAGTGATGTTGAGCACCTTTTCCTGTGTTTGTTAGCCATCTGTATGTCTTCTTTGGAGAAATGTCTGTTTAGTTCTCTGGCCCATTTTTTGATTGGGTCATTTATTTTTCTGGAATTGAGCTGCAGGAGTTGCTTGTATATTTTTGAGATTAATCCTTTGTCTGTTTCTTCATTTGCTATTATTTTCTCCCAATCTGACGGCTGTCTTTTCACCTTACTAATAATTTCCTTTGTAGTGCAAAAGCTTTTAAGTTTCATTAGATCCCATTTGTTTAGTTTTGCTTTTATTTCCAATATGCTGGGAGGTGGGTCATAGAGGATCTTGCTGTGATTTATGTCGGAGAGTGTTTTGCCTATGTTCTCCTCTAGGAGTTTTATAGTTTCTGGTCTTACATTTAGATCTTTAATCCATTTTGAGTTTATTTTTGTGTATGGTGTTAGAAAGTGTTCTAGTTTCATTCTTTTGCAAGTGGTGACCAGTTTTCCCAGCACCACTTGTTAAAGAGGTTGTCTTTTTTCCATTGTATATCCTTGCCTCCTTTGTCAAAGATAAGGTGTCCATAGGTTCGTGGATTTATCTCTGGGCTTTCTATTCTGTTCCATTGGTCTATATTTCTGTCTTTGTGCCAGTACCACACTGTCTTGATGACTGTGGCTTTGTAGTAGAGTCTGAAGTCAGGCAGGTTGATTCCTCCAGTTCCATTCTTCTTTCTCAAGATTACTTTGGCTATTCGAGGTTTTTTGTATTTCCATACAAATTGTGAAATTCTTTGGTCTAGTTCTGTGAAAAATACCGTTGGTAGCTTGATAGGGATTGCATTGAATCTATAGATTGCTTTGGGTAGAATAGCCATTTTGACAATATTGATTCTTCCAATCCATGAACACGGTATGTTTCTCCATCTGTTTGTGTCCTCTTTGATTTCTTTCATCAGTGTTTTATAGTTTTCTATGTATAGGTCTTTTGTTTCTTTAGGTAGATATACTCCTAAGTATTTTATTCTTTTTGTTGCAATGGTGAATGGTATTGTTTCCTTAATTTCTCTTTCTGTTTTTTCATTGTTCGTATATAGGAATGCAAGGGATTTCTGTGTGTTAATTTTATATCCTGCAACTTTACTATATTCATTGATTAGTTCTAGTAATTTTCTGGTAGAGTCTTTAGGGTTTTCTATATAGAGGATCATGTCATCTGCAAACAGTGAGAGTTTCACTTCTTCTTTTCCTATCTGGATTCCTTTTACTTCTTTTTCTGCTCTGATTGCTGTGGCCAAAACTTCCAACACTATGTTGAACAGTAGTGGTGAGAGTGGGCACCCTTGTCTTGTTCCTGATTTCAGGGGAAATGCTTTCAATTTTTCACCATTGAGGGTGATGCTTGCTGTGGGTTTGTCATATATAGCTTTTATTATGTTGAGGTATGTTCCTTCTATTCCTGCTTTTTGGAGAGTTTTAATCATAAATGAGTGTTGAATTTTGTCAAAGGCTTTCTCTGCATCTATTGAGATAATCATATGGTTTTTATCTTTCAATTTGTTAATGTGGTGTATTACATTGATTGATTTGCGGATATTGAAGAATCCTTGCATTCCTGGGATAAAGCCCACTTGGTCGTGGTGTATGATTTTTTTAATATGTTGTTGGATTCTGTTTGCTAGAATTTTGTTAAGGATTTTTGCATCTATGTTCATCAGTGATATTGGCCTGTAGTTTTCTTTTTTTGTGGCATCTTTGTCTGGTTTTGGAATTAGGGTGATGGTGGCCTCATAGAATGAGTTTGGAAGTTTACCTTCTTCTGCAATTTTCTGGAAGAGTTTGAGTAAGGTAGGTGTTAGCTCTTCTCTAAATTTTTGGTAGAATTCAGCTGTGAAGCCATCTGGTCCTGGGCTTTTGTTTGCTGGAAGATTTTTGATTACAGTTTCGATTTCCTTGCCTGTGATGGGTCTGTTAAGATCTTCTATTTCTTCCTGGTTCAGTTTTGGAAAGTTATACTTTTCTAAGAATTTGTCCATTTCATCCAAGTTGTCCATTTTATTGGCATAGAGCTGCTGGTAGTAGTCTCTTATGATCCTTTGTATTTCAGTGTTGTCTGTTGTGATCTCTCCATTTTCATTTCTAATTTTGTTAATTTGGTTCTTCTCTCTTTGTTTCTTAATGAGTCTTGCTAATGGTTTGTCAATTTTGTTTATTTTTTCAAAAAACCAGCTTTTAGCTTTGTTGATTTTTGCTATGGTCTCTTTAGTTTCTATTGCATTTATTTCTGCCTTAATTTTTAAGATTTCTTTCCTTCTGCTAACCCTGGGGTTCTTCATTTCTTCCTTCTCTAATTGCTTTAGGTGTAGAGTTAGGTTATTTATTTGGCTTTTTTCTTGCTTCTTGATGTAAGCCTGTAATGCTATGAACCTTCCCCTTAGCACTGCTTTTACAGTGTCCCATAGGTTTTGGGTTGTTGTGTTTTCATTTTCATTCATTTCTATACATATTTTGATTTCTTTTTTGATTTCTTCTATGATTTGTTGGTTATTCAGAAGCGTGTTATTTAGCCTCCAGGTGTTTGAATTTTTAACAATTTTTTTCCTGTAATTGAGATCTAATCTTACTGCACTGTGGTCAGAAAAGATGACTGGAATGATTTCAATTTTTTTGAATTTTCCAAGACTAGATTTATGGCCCAGGATGTGATCTATTCTGGAGAAGGTTCCGTGTGCACTTGAGAAAAAGGTGAAGTTGATTGTTTTGGGGTGAAATGTCCTATAGATATCAATTAGGTCTAGCTGGTTCGTTGTGTCATTTAAAGTTTGTGTTTCCTTGTTAATTTTCTGTTTAGTTGATCTATCCATAGTTGTGAGTGGGGTATTAAAGTCTCCCACTATTATTGTGTTACTATTAATTTCCTCTTTCATACTCGTTAGTGTTTGCCGTACATATTGCGGTGCTCCTATGTTGGGTGCATATATATTTATAATTGTTATATCTTCTTCTTGGATTGATCCTTTGATCATTATGTAGTGTCCTTCTTTGTCTCTTTTCACAGCTTTTATTTGAAAGTCTATTTTATCTGATATGAGTATTGCGACTCCTGCTTTCTTTTGGTCTCCATTTGCATGAAATATTTTTTTCCAGCCCTTCACTTTTAGTCTGTATGTGTCTCTTGTTTTGAGGTGGGTCTCTTGTAGACAGCATATATGGGGGTCTTGTTTTTGTATCCATTCAGCCAATCTTTGTCTTTTGGTTGGGGCATTCAACCCATTTACATTTAAGGTAATTATTGATAGGTGTGGTCCCGTTGCCATTTACTTTGTTGTTTTGGGTTCACGTTTATACAACCTTTCTGCATTTACTGTCTAGAGAAGATCCTTTAGCATTTGTTGAAGAGCTGGTTTGGTGGTGCTGAATTCTCTCAGCTTTTGCTTATCTGTAAAGCTTTTGAGTTCTCCTTCATATCTGAATGAGATCCTTGCTGGATACAGTAATCTAGGTTGTAGGTTATTCTCTTTCATTACTTTCAGGACGTCCTGCCATTCCCTTCTGGCCTGGAGGGTTTCTATTGATAGGTCAGCTGTTATCCTTATGGGAATCCCTTTGTGTGTTATTTGTTGTTTTTCCCTTGCTGCTTTTAATATTTGTTCTTTGTGTTTGATCTTTGTTAGTTTGATTAATATGTGTCTTGGGGTGTTTCGCCTTGGGTTTATCCTGTTTGGGACTCTCTGGGCTTCTTGGACTTGAGTGGCTATTTCCTTCCCCATTTTAGGGAAGTTTTCAGCTATTATCTCCTCGAGTATTTTCTCATGGCCTTTCTTTTTGTCTTCTTCTTCTGGAACTCCTATGATTCGAATGTTGGGGCGTTTCACAGTGTCCCAGAGGTCCCTGAGGTTGTCCTCATTTCTTTTGATCCTTTTTTCTTTTTTCCTCTCTGCTTCATTTATTTCCACCATTTTATCTTCTACCTCACTTATCCTATCTTCTGCCTCCGTTATTCTACTCTTGGTTCCTTCCAAAGTGTTTTTGATCTCATTCATTGCATTGTTCATTTTTAATTGACTCTTTTTTATTTCTTCTAGGTCTTTATTAAACAATTCTTGTATCTTTTCAATCTTTGTCTCCAGGCTATTTATCTGTAACTCCATTTTGTTTTCAAGATTTTGGATCATTTTTATTATCATTATTCTAAATTCTTTTTCAGGTAGATTCCCTATCTCCTCCTCTTTTGTTTGACTTGGTGGGCATTTTTCATGTTCCTTTACCTGTTGGGTATTTCTTTGCCTTTTCATCTTGTTTAGATTGCTGTGTCTGGAATGGACTTTCTGTATTCTGGAGGTCTGTGGTTCCTTTTTATTGTGGAGGATTTACCCAGTGGGTGGGGTTAGACGATTGGCTTGTCAAGGTTTCCCAGTTAGGGAAGCTTGCGTCAGTGTACTGGTGCGTGGAACTTGATTTCTTCTTTTTGGAGAGCAATGGAGTGCCCAGTAATGAGTTTTGAGATGGGTCTATGTGTTAGGTGTCACCTTGGGCAGCCTGTATGTTGACATTTGGGGCTGTGTTCCTGTGTTGCTGGAGAATTTGCGTGGTATGTCTTGCTCTAAAACTTACTGGCTCTTGGGTGGTGTTTGGTTTCAGTGTAGGTATGGAGGCTTTTGGACGGTCACGTATTGCTTAAAGTTCCATGTAGTCAGGAGTTTTCTGGTGTTCTCAGGTTTTGGGCTTAAGTTTCCTGCCTCTGGATTTCAGTTTTATTCTTCCTGTAGTCTCAGGACTTCTCCAACTATACAGCACTGATAATAAAACTTCTAGGTTAATGGCGAAAAGATTCTCCCCTGTTGGGGACACCCAGAGAGGTTCACAGAGTTACATGAACAGGAGAAAAGGGAGGAGGGAGATAGAGATGAGCAGGAGGAGAAAAAGGGGGACTCAAGAGGAGAGAGACAGATCTACGCAGCTGTCTGTTCCCAGAGTGTTCTCCGTATCTCAGACACCTACAAGGATTCACAGAATTGGATTGGGAAGAGAAGGGGAAAGGAGGAAATAGAGGTGTTCTGAGGTAGAAAACAGAGAGTCAAGATTGGGAGAGAATAATCTTCGGTTTAAAGATAGGGCTTCTCTCTTTTTTTTTTTTTTTTGGTAAGGTTATAGTGTAGTGAAAATGAAAATGAAGAGTAGTAGAGGAGTACTAGAGGACTTTAAAAGAAATAAGAGAAAAAGAAAAATAGAAAATAAAAGAGAAAACGGAAAGGAAAAAAAAGAAGAAAAAAGAAAAAAAAGAAAAAGAAAAAAAACAGAAAAAAAAAGAAAGAAAAAAAAATTTTTTTTTCCCCTAATTAAAAAAATCGTAAAAATCTATGTAAATGAAAGTTAAGGAGTAATGGGGGAGTAATAGGGAATTTTAAAGGAAAATAAAAGAGAAAAAATAAAAAAGAAAAAATATAAAAAGAAAAAAAAATTTTTTTTTTTTCTTACTTAAAAAAAAAAAGTAAAAATATATCTAGGAGTTTCTCTGGAGCTGCTGCGGTCAGTGTGGGTTCGGCTCAGTTTCAGATAGTTCCTCGTTCCAGCTTACACTTCTCGATATCTACAGGGCCCATCCGGTGAAGTCGGTGTTTTCTACAGGGATTTTAATCTGTTGCACCAGTCCCTTCTGAAGCGGTTCCCTTTGTTTATTTGGCTTCTGTTTGCGGGTCTCTTCAGAGCCTCATTTCCGCCCTGACACAGGCGGGCGGAGGCGGACTCTTATTCAGGTAGCTAGTTCCGTTGCGCTGCTGGGAGGGGCTGACGCTGCGGGGATGGGCTGGCGCTGCGGGGCGGGGCTGACACTGCGGGGAGGGGCTGGCCCTGCGGGGGCGGGCTGGCGCTGCCGGGAGGGGCTGACGCTGCTTTCTCCGTCTGCGCTGCTCAGGCTCCCGGCTGTTCTATATGGAGCGCGCCCCGCGCTGCGCTAGGTTCCAGCCCTCGGGTGTTACACAAAAGCGCGGAAGGAAAAGCTGCGCCTGCTCTCTGTGCCTTCCCCGTCAGAGCGGTCCAGGCAGCGAGGGGCTTGATGGGCGCACTATCCCCAGGTGTGGCGCACTCACTCCCTTTCGCGGACCCAGTCTCAGTTTCCGCCGGCGCCAGTCCGGCGCGCGCGCCTTCCGCCCTCTGCGTCCCCAGCCCCAGTACCCGCCCGCGCCGGTCGGGTGCCTGCGCCCTGTGTCTTGCCGCGACCTTCCCCTCCCCCCTGCCTCCTGCCTCCGGCGGGGCTGGGCGGGTCCGCAGCCTGCGACCTCTTCTTGGGACTTTCTCCGTCCCTTTGTTCTGCGAACAGCCGGCAGTGTGTTCCGGCCGGTTAATTTTCTCTCTTTTGGTCTCCCACAGTTCAAGTTGGCACCTCACAGAAGCTCCCTCCGATTTTCCTCAGGGCACTCAGGCCCGGACCCTAGCCCAAGCAAGGCCACCTAAGACTCCCTTCCCGGGACGGGTCTCCGTCCTTAGCTCTTTTGTCTCACTGTTTATCTTTTATATTTTGTCCTACCTCCTTTCGAAGACAATGGTCTGCTTTTCTGGGCGCCTGATGACCTCAGCTAGTGATCAGAAGTTGTTTTCTGAGGTTTGCTCTGCATTCAGTTATTCTTTTGATGAATTTGTAGGAGAGAAAGTGGTCTCCCCATCCTACTCCTCCGCCATCTTGGCTCCTCCCCCCCCATCAATTTTCAAGAGGAGTCAGGCATCATGTCTTTTTGAAGCATTGATCTTTGCGTGCCTCTCGAGGTTTCAAGGGATGTGAGGCCTCATGTCGAGATGAGGCAGGGAACTAGGGATTTCTCTAGGGTCTCCACAGGGGATTCAGACATCCCTTCATCTTGTGAGATGAAAGACGTGCCTGCATTCAAGTCAATGCAGAGAATTCTGGCCTTATTTCGAGTCAGGGCATTTCGGTGTCCATTCCACTTGAGGCAGCAAACTCTGGGTCCCTTTCACATACATATAGCTGAGACTAGTCTCCTCCTGAATTGCTTGTGGAAAGTTGGTATTCCTCTTAATTCAAAGCCAAGGATTCAGCTCACATCTCGAAATAATTTGGGGTAAATGGAGCTTTTCTGGAGTTGCTGTGCTGAACTTGGTGTTCCTCTAGACTTGGGACGGTGTTCTCAGGGAATCTCTGGAGTTGCCTAAAGGAAGTCAAGCAACATGTCCTGTTTGATGGGGAATGCGGGTTGGCTCTGCATCCAACGCAGTGGAATTGGGACTCATCCCGAATTGATTTGGGTTACACGGAGCTCTTTCCTGTTGCTGCAGTGACGTCAGGGTCCCTCTAGAAATCTGACAGTGTTCTTGGGGACTATGTGGAGTTTCATCTAGGAAGTCAAGGCTCCTTTCGTGTTTGATGGGGAACACGTACTTGCTCTGCACTCAATGCAGTTGAATCGGGCCTCATCTCACAGTGAGGAGGATGTCTCATGCTTTTTGTTGAGATGCGGCGGGAACCTGGGGTATTTTCTCAAGTTACGCCAGGGATGGCCCTTCAGAACCCGTGTTGGATCAGCGACAAGACTCCTGTCTAGTTGCGAGGGACACCTCGGGATTCACCTCGAGGCCTGGCAGGGAAATAGGGACGCCTCTCAAGTTGAGGCAGGAGACCCAGGGTCCCTTTCCAGTTGCCACAGGGATATTGGGATTCCTATCAATTTTCAAGAGGAATCAGGCATCGCCTACTTTTGAAGCATTGAACTCCACGTGTCTCCTGAATAGTCAAAGGGATGTGAGGCATCCTCTCGAGATGAGACAAGAAACTAGGGCTTTCTCTAGGGTCTCCACAGGGGATTCAGACATCTCTTCATCTTGTGAGATGAAAGATGAGCCTACATTCAAATCACTGCAGGGAAATCCGGCCTTATTTCGAGTCAGGGCATCAGGGAGTCCATTCCACTTGAGGCAGCAAACTCAGGGTCCCTCTACAGTACTTATACCTGAGAGAAGCCTCCTCTTTACGTGTTGTTTAAAGATGGCATTCCTCTGGAGTAAAAGCCAGGGAATCAGCTCTCATCTTAAGAAGATTTGGGGTACACGGAGTTGTTTTCGAGTTGCTGTGCTCAACGTGGTGTTCCTCTATACTTGGGATGGGGTTCTTGGGATATCTCTGGAGTTGCCTAAAGGAAGTCAAGCCAATTGTCGTGTTTGACGGGGAACGCGGGATGGCTCTGGAGCAAATGTAGGGGAATCTGGCCTCATCTTGATTTCATTTTGGGTACACTGTGCTCTTTCGTCTTGCTGTGGTGACCTCAGGGACCCTCGACACATGTGACAGTGTTCTTCGGAATCACCGGATTTGAATCAAGGAAGTCAAGGCTCCTTTCATGTTTGACAGGAACATGGAATTCCTCTGCATGCAGTGTAGGGGTTTCTGCTCTCATCTCTCATCAAGCGGGAAGTCTCAAGGGCAATAAGGACCCCTCTTGATATGAGGCGGGAGACCCAGGGTCCCTTTCCAGTTGCCACAGGGGTATTGGGATTCCTATCAACATTCAAGAGGAGTCAGGCATCGTCTCCTTTTGAGGTATTGATCTCTGCGTGAATCTCGAGTTGTCAAAGGGATGTGAGGCCTCTTGTCGAGATGAGGCGGGGAACTAGGGCTTTCTCTAGCGTCTCCACAGGGTATTCAAACAGACCTTCATGTTGTGTGATGAAAGACGAGCTTGCATTCAATTCACTGCAGGGTAGTCCGGCCTTATTTGGCATCAGGGCATCTCGGTGTCCATTCCACTTGAGGCAGCAAGTTCAGGGTCCCTCTCACATAACTTTAGCTGACACAGTTCTCCTCTTGAAGAGCTTGTGGAAAGTTGGCATTCCTCTTGAGTCGAAGCCAGGGTATCAGCTCTCATCTCAAGATGCTTTGGAGTACAAGGAGCTTTTCTCGAGTTGCTGTGCTGAACTTGATATTCCTCTAGACTTGGGACGGTGTTCTCGGGGAAACTCTGTAGTTGCATAGAGGAAGTCAAGGACTTTGTCCTGTTTGATGAGGAAGGCAGGATGGCTCTGGAGACAATGCATGGAATCGGGCCTCATTTCGATGTGATTTGGGGTGCACGGAGCCCTTTGCTGTTTCTGCGGGGACCTCAGGGTCCCTCTCGACTTGTCACTGTGTTCTTGGGGACTCTCTGGAGTTCCATCAAGGAAGTCAAGGCTCCTTTCCTGTTTGATGGGGAACACGGATTTCTCTGCACACAATGCAGGGGAATCGAGTGTCATTTTGGGGCGAGCCGGAAGTCTCATGTTTTGTCTGGAGTTGCGGTGGGAACCAAGGGTATATTCTCGAGTTACGCCGGGGATGGCCCTTCAAAACTCATGTTGGTTCAGTGACGTCAGGAATCCCGTCTGGTTACGAGGGACACCTCGGAGTACTCCTCAAGGCTTGGCAGGGCAATAGGGACGCCTCTCAAGGTGAAGCAGGAGACCCAGGGACCCTTTCCAGTTGCCACAGGGATATTGGGATTCCTATCAATTTTCATTTGGATGCAGTCATCGTCTCCTTTTGAGGCACTGAACTCCACGTGCCTCTCAAGTTGTCAACGGGATGTGAGGCCTTCTGTCGTGATGAGGCTGGGAAATAGGGCTTTCTCGAGGGTTTCCACAGTGGATTCAGACATCCCTTTTTCTTGTGAGATGAAAGAGGAGCCTGCATTCAAGTCACTGCAGGAAATCTGGCCTTATTTTGAGTCGGGGCATCTTGGTGCCCATTGCACGTGAGGCAGCAAACTCAGGGACCCTCTCACATACATATAGCTAGAGAAGCCTCATCTTGAGGTGCTTGTGGAAAGTTGGCATTCCTCTTGATTCGAAGTCAGGGAATCCGCTCTCATCTCTAGATCATTTGGGGTACACAAAGCTTTTCTCGAGTTGCTGTGCTGAGCTTTGAGTTCCCTTAGACTTGAGACGCTGTTCTCGGGGAATCTCTGGAGTTGCTTAAAGACGTCAACCACTTGTCGTGTCTGATGGGGAGCACGGGATGTCTCTGGAGCAAATTCAGGGGAATCGGGCCTCATCTCGAGTTGATTTGGGGTACACGGAGCTCTTTTTTGTTCCCGTGGGGACCTGAGGTTCCCTCTAGACTTGTGACAGTATTCGTGGGGACTCTCTGGAGTTCCATCAAGGAAGTCAAGTCTCCTTTCTTGTTTGACGGGGAACACGGACTTGCTCTGCATGCAGTGCAGGGAAATCGGGCCTCATCTCGCGTGGAGGGAGAAGTCTCACGGTTTTTCTCGAGTTGAGCATGCAACCTGGGTTATGTTTTCCAGTTACAACAGGGATGGCCCTCCAAAACTCATGTTGGTTCAGCGAAGTCATGAGTCCTCTCTATTTGTGACGGACACTCGGGATGCTCCTCCAGGCTTGGCAGGGCAATAGGGACGCCTCTCGAGATTAGGCGGGAGATCCAGGTTCCCATTCCAGATGCCACAGGTATATTGGAATTCCAATCAATATTCAAGAGGAGTCAGGCATCGTCTCCTTTTAAGGCATTGAACTCCGCGTGCCTCTCGAGTTGTGCAAGGGATGTGAGGCCTCCCGTCGAGATGAGGCGGGGAACTAGGTCTTTCTCTAGGGTCTCCACAGGGGATTCAGACATCCCTTCTTCTTGTGAGATGAAAGACCAGCCTGCATTCAAGTCACTGCAGGGAAACCCAGACTTATTTCGAATCAGGGCATCTCGTTGTCCATTCTTCTTCAGGCAGCAATCTCAGGGTCCCTCTCATAGCCCTATAGCTGAGAGACGAGTCCTCTTGAGGTTTCTGTAGAAAGGTGCCATTCCTCTTGATTCGAAGCCAGGGAATCTGCTCTCATCTCGAAATGATTTGGGGTCCACGGAGCTTTACTCGAGTTGCTGTGCTGAACTTGGTGTTCCTCTAGACTTGATACGGTTTTCTCGGGGAATCTCTGGAGTTGCATAAAGGAAGTCAAGCCACCTGTCATGTTTGATGGTGAAAGCAGAATGGCTCTGGAGCAAATCCAGGGGAATCGGACCTCATCTTGAGTTTATTTGAGTTACACGGAATTCTTTCGTATTGCTCAGGTGAACTCATGGGCCCTCTAGACTTGTGATAGTATTCTTGGGATCTCCCTGGAGTTCCATCGTGGATGTCAAGGCTCCTTTTGTGTTTGACATGGAACTCGGAGTTTCTCTGCATGCAATGGAGGGAAATCAGAGCTCATCTCGCAGGGAGTGGGAAGTCTCATTGTTTTTCTCGAGTTTCGGCGGGAACCTGGTGTATGTTCTCGAGTTACGATGGAGATGGCCCTCCAAAACTCATGTTTGTTCAGCGATGTCAGGACTCCTGACGAGTTGCGAGGGATAACTCGGGATGTATCTCGAGGCTTGGCAGTGCCATAGGGATGCCTCTCGAGGTGAAGTGGGAGACCCAGGGTCCCTTTCCAGTTGCCACAGGGATATTGGGATTCCTATCAATTTTCAAGGGGAGTCAGGCATCGTCTCCTTTTGAGGCATTGAACTCCACGTGCCTCTCGAGTTGTCAAAGGGATGTGAGGCCTCCTGTCGAGATGGGGCCGGGAAATAGGGCTTTCTCTATGGTCTCCACAGGGCATTCAGACATCCGTTCTTCTTGTGAGATGAAAGGCGAGCCTGCATTCAAGTCACTGCAGGGAAATCCGGCCTTATATAGAGTCAAGTCATCTCGGTGTCCATTCCACTTGAGGCAGCAAATTTTGGGTCCCTCTCATACACGTATAGTTGAGAGAAGCCTCCTCTTGACGTGCTTGTTGCAAGTTGGCATACCTCTTGAGTCGAAGTCAGGGAATCAGCTCTCATCTCGAGATCATTTGGGCTACACGGAGCTTTTCTCGAGTTGCTGTGCTGAATTTGGTGTTCCCTTATACTTGAGACGGTGTTCTCGGGGAATCTCTGGAGTTCCCTAGAGGCACTCAAGCCACTTGTCATGTTTGATGGTGAACGCGGGATGTCTCTAGAACCAACACAGGGGAATCGGGCCTCATCTCGAGTTGATTTGGGGTACATGGAGCTCTTTCTTGTAGCTGCGGTGACCTCAGGGTCCCTCTAGACTTGTGACAGTGTTCTTGGGGACTCTCTGGATTTCCATCAAGGAAGTTAAGGCTCATTTCGTGTTTGATGGGGAACACTGACTTGCTCTGAAGGCAGTGCAGGTCAATCGGGCCTCATCTCGCGGGGAGGGGGAAGTCTCATGGTTTTTCTCGAGTTGCGGTGTTAACCTGGGGTATCTTCTCTACTTACGATGGGGATGGCCCTTCAAAACTCATGTTTGTTCAGCGACGTCAGGACACCTGTCTAGTTGCTATGGACACCTCAGGATGCTCCTGTACTCTTGGCAGGGCAAAAAGGACCCCTCTCGATATGAGGCGGGAGACCCAGGGTCGCTTTTCAGTTGCCACAGGGATATTGGGATTCCTATCAACATTCAAGAGGAGTCAGGCATCGTCTCCTTTTGAGGCATTGAACTCTGCGTGAATCTCGAGTTGTCAAAGGGATGTGAGGCCTCTTGTCGAGATGAGGCGGGGAACTAGGGCTTTCTCTAGGGTCTCCACAGGGCATTCAAACAGACCTTCATGTTGTGTGATGAAAGACGAGCTTGCATTCAATTCACTGCAGGGTAGTCGGGCTTTATTTGGCGTCAGGGCATCTCGGTGTCCATTCCACTTGAGGCAGCAAGCTCAGGGTCCCTCTCACATAACTTTAGCTGACACAGTCCTCCTCTTGAGGAGCTTGTGGAAAGTTGGCATTCCTCTTGAGTCAAAGCCAGGGTATCAGCTCTCATCTCAAGATGATTTGGAGTTTAAGGAGCTTTACTCGAGTTGCTGTGCTGAACTTGATATTCCTCTAGACTTGGGACGGTGCTCTCGGGGAAACTCTCTTGTTGCGTAGAGGAAGTCAAGGCCCTTGTCCTGTTTGATGAGGAAGGCAGGATGGCTCTGGAGACAATGCATGGAATCGGGCCTCATTTCGATGTGATTTGGGGTGCACGGAGCCCTTTGCTGTTTCTGCGGGGACCTCAGGGTCCCTCTCGACTTGTCACTGTGTTCTTGGGGACTCTCTGGAGTTCCATCAAGGAAGTCAAGGCTCCTTTCCTGTTTGATGGGGAACACGGATTTCTCTGCACACAATGCAGGGGAATCGAGTGTCATTTTGGGGCGAGCCGGAAGTCTCATGTTTTGTCTGGAGTTGCGGTGGGAACCAAGGGTATATTCTCGAGTTACGCCGGGGATGGCCCTTCAAAACTCATGTTGGTTCAGTGACGTCAGGAATCCCGTCTGGTTACGAGGGACACCTCGGAGTACTCCTCAAGGCTTGGCAGGGCAATAGGGACGCCTCTCAAGGTGAAGCAGGAGACCCAGGGACCCTTTCCAGTTGCCACAGGGATATTGGGATTCCTATCAATTTTCATTTGGATGCAGTCATCGTCTCCTTTTGAGGCACTGAACTCCACGTGCCTCTCAAGTTGTCAACGGGATGTGAGGCCTTCTGTCGTGATGAGGCTGGGAAATAGGGCTTTCTCGAGGGTTTCCACAGTGGATTCAGACATCCCTTTTTCTTGTGAGATGAAAGAGGAGCCTGCATTCAAGTCACTGCAGGAAATCTGGCCTTATTTTGAGTCGGGGCATCTTGGTGCCCATTGCACGTGAGGCAGCAAACTCAGGGACCCTCTCACATACATATAGCTAGAGAAGCCTCATCTTGAGGTGCTTGTGGAAAGTTGGCATTCCTCTTGATTCGAAGTCAGGGAATCCGCTCTCATCTCTAGATCATTTGGGGTACACAAAGCTTTTCTCGAGTTGCTGTGCTGAGCTTTGAGTTCCCTTAGACTTGAGACGCTGTTCTCGGGGAATCTCTGGAGTTGCTTAAAGACGTCAACCACTTGTCGTGTCTGATGGGGAGCACGGGATGTCTCTGGAGCAAATTCAGGGGAATCGGGCCTCATCTCGAGTTGATTTGGGGTACACGGAGCTCTTTTTTGTTCCCGTGGGGACCTGAGGTTCCCTCTAGACTTGTGACAGTATTCGTGGGGACTCTCTGGAGTTCCATCAAGGAAGTCAAGTCTCCTTTCTTGTTTGACGGGGAACACGGACTTGCTCTGCATGCAGTGCAGGGAAATCGGGCCTCATCTCGCGTGGAGGGAGAAGTCTCACGGTTTTTCTCGAGTTGAGCATGCAACCTGGGTTATGTTTTCCAGTTACAACAGGGATGGCCCTCCAAAACTCATGTTGGTTCAGCGAAGTCATGAGTCCTCTCTATTTGTGACGGACACTCGGGATGCTCCTCCAGGCTTGGCAGGGCAGTAGGGACGCCTCTCGAGATTAGGCGGGAGATCCAGGTTCCCATTCCAGATGCCACAGGTATATTGGAATTCCAATCAATATTCAAGAGGAGTCAGGCATCGTCTCCTTTTAAGGCATTGAACTCCGCGTGCCTCTCGAGTTGTGCAAGGGATGTGAGGCCTCCCGTCGAGATGAGGCGGGGAACTAGGTCTTTCTCTAGGGTCTCCACAGGGGATTCAGACATCCCTTCTTCTTGTGAGATGAAAGACCAGCCTGCATTCAAGTCACTGCAGGGAAACCCAGACTTATTTCGAATCAGGGCATCTCGTTGTCCATTCTTCTTCAGGCAGCAATCTCAGGGTCCCTCTCATAGCCCTATAGCTGAGAGACGAGTCCTCTTGAGGTTTCTGTAGAAAGGTGCCATTCCTCTTGATTCGAAGCCAGGGAATCTGCTCTCATCTCGAAATGATTTGGGGTCCACGGAGCTTTACTCGAGTTGCTGTGCTGAACTTGGTGTTCCTCTAGACTTGATACGGTTTTCTCGGGGAATCTCTGGAGTTGCATAAAGGAAGTCAAGCCACCTGTCATGTTTGATGGTGAAAGCAGAATGGCTCTGGAGCAAATCCAGGGGAATCGGACCTCATCTTGAGTTTATTTGAGTTACACGGAATTCTTTCGTATTGCTCAGGTGAACTCATGGGCCCTCTAGACTTGTGATAGTATTCTTGGGATCTCCCTGGAGTTCCATCGTGGATGTCAAGGCTCCTTTTGTGTTTGACATGGAACTCGGAGTTTCTCTGCATGCAATGGAGGGAAATCAGAGCTCATCTCGCAGGGAGTGGGAAGTCTCATTGTTTTTCTCGAGTTTCGGCGGGAACCTGGTGTATGTTCTCGAGTTACGATGGAGATGGCCCTCCAAAACTCATGTTTGTTCAGCGATGTCAGGACTCCTGACGAGTTGCGAGGGATAACTCGGGATGTATCTCGAGGCTTGGCAGTGCCATAGGGATGCCTCTCGAGGTGAAGTGGGAGACCCAGGGTCCCTTTCCAGTTGCCACAGGGATATTGGGATTCCTATCAATTTTCAAGGGGAGTCAGGCATCGTCTCCTTTTGAGGCATTGAACTCCACGTGCCTCTCGAGTTGTCAAAGGGATGTGAGGCCTCCTGTCGAGATGGGGCCGGGAAATAGGGCTTTCTCTATGGTCTCCACAGGGCATTCAGACATCCGTTCTTCTTGTGAGATGAAAGGCGAGCCTGCATTCAAGTCACTGCAGGGAAATCCGGCCTTATATAGAGTCAAGTCATCTCGGTGTCCATTCCACTTGAGGCAGCAAATTTTGGGTCCCTCTCATACACGTATAGTTGAGAGAAGCCTCCTCTTGACGTGCTTGTTGCAAGTTGGCATACCTCTTGAGTCGAAGTCAGGGAATCAGCTCTCATCTCGAGATCATTTGGGCTACACGGAGCTTTTCTCGAGTTGCTGTGCTGAATTTGGTGTTCCCTTATACTTGAGACGGTGTTCTCGGGGAATCTCTGGAGTTCCCTAGAGGCACTCAAGCCACTTGTCATGTTTGATGGTGAACGCGGGATGTCTCTAGAACCAACGCAGGGGAATCGGGCCTCATCTCGAGTTGATTTGGGGTACATGGAGCTCTTTCTTGTAGCTGCGGTGACCTCAGGGTCCCTCTAGACTTGTGACAGTGTTCTTGGGGACTCTCTGGATTTCCATCAAGGAAGTTAAGGCTCATTTCGTGTTTGATGGGGAACACTGACTTGCTCTGAAGGCAGTGCAGGTCAATCGGGCCTCATCTCGCGGGGAGGGGGAAGTCTCATGGTTTTTCTCGAGTTGCGGTGTTAACCTGGGGTATCTTCTCTACTTACGATGGGGATGGCCCTTCAAAACTCATGTTTGTTCAGCGACGTCAGGACACCTGTCTAGTTGCTATGGACACCTCAGGATGCTCCTGTACTCTTGGCAGGGCAAAAAGGACCCCTCTCGATATGAGGCGGGAGACCCAGGGTCGCTTTTCAGTTGCCACAGGGATATTGGGATTCCTATCAACATTCAAGAGGAGTCAGGCATCGTCTCCTTTTGAGGCATTGAACTCTGCGTGAATCTCGAGTTGTCAAAGGGATGTGAGGCCTCTTGTCGAGATGAGGCGGGGAACTAGGGCTTTCTCTAGGGTCTCCACAGGGCATTCAAACAGACCTTCATGTTGTGTGATGAAAGACGAGCTTGCATTCAATTCACTGCAGGGTAGTCGGGCTTTATTTGGCGTCAGGGCATCTCGGTGTCCATTCCACTTGAGGCAGCAAGCTCAGGGTCCCTCTCACATAACTTTAGCTGACACAGTCCTCCTCTTGAGGAGCTTGTGGAAAGTTGGCATTCCTCTTGAGTCAAAGCCAGGGTATCAGCTCTCATCTCAAGATGATTTGGAGTTTAAGGAGCTTTACTCGAGTTGCTGTGCTGAACTTGATATTCCTCTAGACTTGGGACGGTGCTCTCGGGGAAACTCTCTTGTTGCGTAGAGGAAGTCAAGGCCCTTGTCCTGTTTGATGAGGAAGGCAGGATGGCTCTGGAGACAATGCATGGAATCGGGCCTCATTTCGATGTGATTTGGGGTGCACGGAGCCCTTTGCTGTTTCTGCGGGGACCTCAGGGTCCCTCTCGACTTGTCACTGTGTTCTTGGGGACTCTCTGGAGTTCCATCAAGGAAGTCAAGGCTCCTTTCCTGTTTGATGGGGAACACGGATTTCTCTGCACACAATGCAGGGGAATCGAGTGTCATTTTGGGGCGAGCCGGAAGTCTCATGTTTTGTCTGGAGTTGCGGTGGGAACCAAGGGTATATTCTCGAGTTACGCCGGGGATGGCCCTTCAAAACTCATGTTGGTTCAGTGACGTCAGGAATCCCGTCTGGTTACGAGGGACACCTCGGAGTACTCCTCAAGGCTTGGCAGGGCAATAGGGACGCCTCTCAAGGTGAAGCAGGAGACCCAGGGACCCTTTCCAGTTGCCACAGGGATATTGGGATTCCTATCAATTTTCATTTGGATGCAGTCATCGTCTCCTTTTGAGGCACTGAACTCCACGTGCCTCTCAAGTTGTCAACGGGATGTGAGGCCTTCTGTCGTGATGAGGCTGGGAAATAGGGCTTTCTCGAGGGTTTCCACAGTGGATTCAGACATCCCTTTTTCTTGTGAGATGAAAGAGGAGCCTGCATTCAAGTCACTGCAGGAAATCTGGCCTTATTTTGAGTCGGGGCATCTTGGTGCCCATTGCACGTGAGGCAGCAAACTCAGGGACCCTCTCACATACATATAGCTAGAGAAGCCTCATCTTGAGGTGCTTGTGGAAAGTTGGCATTCCTCTTGATTCGAAGTCAGGGAATCCGCTCTCATCTCTAGATCATTTGGGGTACACAAAGCTTTTCTCGAGTTGCTGTGCTGAGCTTTGAGTTCCCTTAGACTTGAGACGCTGTTCTCGGGGAATCTCTGGAGTTGCTTAAAGACGTCAACCACTTGTCGTGTCTGATGGGGAGCACGGGATGTCTCTGGAGCAAATTCAGGGGAATCGGGCCTCATCTCGAGTTGATTTGGGGTACACGGAGCTCTTTTTTGTTCCCGCGGGGACCTGAGGTTCCCTCTAGACTTGTGACAGTATTCGTGGGGACTCTCTGGAGTTCCATCAAGGAAGTCAAGTCTCCTTTCTTGTTTGACGGGGAACACGGACTTGCTCTGCATGCAGTGCAGGGAAATCGGGCCTCATCTCGCGTGGAGGGAGAAGTCTCACGGTTTTTCTCGAGTTGAGCATGCAACCTGGGTTATGTTTTCCAGTTACAACAGGGATGGCCCTCCAAAACTCATGTTGGTTCAGCGAAGTCATGAGTGCTCTCTATTTGTGACGGACACTCGGGATGCTCCTCCAGGCTTGGCAGGGCAATAGGGACGCCTCTCGAGATTAGGCGGGAGATCCAGGTTCCCATTCCAGATGCCACAGGTATATTGGAATTCCAATCAATATTCAAGAGGAGTCAGGCATCGTCTCCTTTTAAGGCATTGAACTCCGCGTGCCTCTCGAGTTGTGCAAGGGATGTGAGGCCTCCCGTCGAGATGAGGCGGGGAACTAGGTCTTTCTCTAGGGTCTCCACAGGGGATTCAGACATCCCTTCTTCTTGTGAGATGAAAGACCAGCCTGCATTCAAGTCACTGCAGGGAAACCCGGACTTATTTCGAATCAGGGCATCTCGTTGTCCATTCTTCTTCAGGCAGCAATCTCAGGGTCCCTCTCATAGCCCTATAGCTGAGAGACGAGTCCTCTTGAGGTTTCTGTAGAAAGGTGCCATTCCTCTTGATTCGAAGCCAGGGAATCTGCTCTCATCTCGAAATGATTTGGGGTCCACGGAGCTTTACTCGAGTTGCTGTGCTGAACTTGGTGTTCCTCTAGACTTGATACGGTTTTCTCGGGGAATCTCTGGAGTTGCATAAAGGAAGTCAAGCCACCTGTCATGTTTGATGGTGAAAGCAGAATGGCTCTGGAGCAAATCCAGGGGAATCGGACCTCATCTTGAGTTTATTTGAGTTACACGGAATTCTTTCGTATTGCTCAGGTGAACTCATGGGCCCTCTAGACTTGTGATAGTATTCTTGGGATCTCCCTGGAGTTCCATCGTGGATGTCAAGGCTCCTTTCGTGTTTGACATGGAACTCGGAGTTTCTCTGCACGCAATGGAGGGAAATCAGAGCTCATCTCGCAGGGAGTGGGAAGTCTCATTGTTTTTCTCGAGTTTCGGCGGGAACCTGGTGTATGTTCTCGAGTTACGATGGAGATGGCCCTCCAAAACTCATGTTTGTTCAGCGATGTCAGGACTCCTGACGAGTTGCGAGGGATAACTCGGGATGTATCTCGAGGCTTGGCAGTGCCATAGGGATGCCTCTCGAGGTGAAGTGGGAGACCCAGGGTCCCTTTCCAGTTGCCACAGGGATATTGGGATTCCTATCAATTTTCAAGGGGAGTCAGGCATCGTCTCCTTTTGAGGCATTGAACTCCACGTGCCTCTCGAGTTGTCAAAGGGATGTGAGGCCTCCTGTCGAGATGGGGCCGGGAAATAGGGCTTTCTCTATGGTCTCCACAGGGCATTCAGACATCCGTTCTTCTTGTGAGATGAAAGGCGAGCCTGCATTCAAGTCACTGCAGGGAAATCCGGCCTTATATAGAGTCAAGTCATCTCGGTGTCCATTCCACTTGAGGCAGCAAATTTTGGGTCCCTCTCATACACGTATAGTTGAGAGAAGCCTCCTCTTGACGTGCTTGTTGCAAGTTGGCATACCTCTTGAGTCGAAGTCAGGGAATCAGCTCTCATCTCGAGATCATTTGGGCTACACGGAGCTTTTCTCGAGTTGCTGTGCTGAATTTGGTGTTCCCTTATACTTGAGACGGTGTTCTCGGGGAATCTCTGGAGTTCCCTAGAGGCACTCAAGCCACTTGTCATGTTTGATGGTGAACGCGGGATGTCTCTAGAACCAACGCAGGGGAATCGGGCCTCATCTCGAGTTGATTTGGGGGACATGGAGCTCTTTCTTGTAGCTGCGGTGACCTCAGGGTCCCTCTAGACTTGTGACAGTGTTCTTGGGGACTCTCTGGATTTCCATCAAGGAAGTTAAGGCTCATTTCGTGTTTGATGGGGAACACTGACTTGCTCTGAAGGCAGTGCAGGTCAATCGGGCCTCATCTCGCGGGGAGGGGGAAGTCTCATGGTTTTTCTCGAGTTGCGGTGTTAACCTGGGGTATCTTCTCTACTTACGATGGGGATGGCCCTTCAAAACTCATGTTTGTTCAGCGACGTCAGGACACCTGTCTAGTTGCTATGGACACCTCAGGATGCTCCTGTACTCTTGGCAGGGCAAAAAGGACCCCTCTCGATATGAGGCGGGAGACCCAGGGTCGCTTTTCAGTTGCCACAGGGATATTGGGATTCCTATCAACATTCAAGAGGAGTCAGGCATCGTCTCCTTTTGAGGCATTGAACTCTGCGTGAATCTCGAGTTGTCAAAGGGATGTGAGGCCTCTTGTCGAGATGAGGCGGGGAACTAGGGCTTTCTCTAGGGTCTCCACAGGGCATTCAAACAGACCTTCATGTTGTGTGATGAAAGACGAGCTTGCATTCAATTCACTGCAGGGTAGTCGGGCTTTATTTGGCGTCAGGGCATCTCGGTGTCCATTCCACTTGAGGCAGCAAGCTCAGGGTCCCTCTCACATAACTTTAGCTGACACAGTCCTCCTCTTGAGGAGCTTGTGGAAAGTTGGCATTCCTCTTGAGTCAAAGCCAGGGTATCAGCTCTCATCTCAAGATGATTTGGAGTTTAAGGAGCTTTACTCGAGTTGCTGTGCTGAACTTGATATTCCTCTAGACTTGGGACGGTGCTCTCGGGGAAACTCTCTTGTTGCGTAGAGGAAGTCAAGGCCCTTGTCCTGTTTGATGAGGAAGGCAGGATGGCTCTGGAGACAATGCATGGAATCGGGCCTCATTTCGATGTGATTTGGGGTGCACGGAGCCCTTTGCTGTTTCTGCGGGGACCTCAGGGTCCCTCTCGACTTGTCACTGTGTTCTTGGGGACTCTCTGGAGTTCCATCAAGGAAGTCAAGGCTCCTTTCCTGTTTGATGGGGAACACGGATTTCTCTGCACACAATGCAGGGGAATCGAGTGTCATTTTGGGGCGAGCCGGAAGTCTCATGTTTTGTCTGGAGTTGCGGTGGGAACCAAGGGTATATTCTCGAGTTACGCCGGGGATGGCCCTTCAAAACTCATGTTGGTTCAGTGACGTCAGGAATCCCGTCTGGTTACGAGGGACACCTCGGAGTACTCCTCAAGGCTTGGCAGGGCAATAGGGACGCCTCTCAAGGTGAAGCAGGAGACCCAGGGACCCTTTCCAGTTGCCACAGGGATATTGGGATTCCTATCAATTTTCATTTGGATGCAGTCATCGTCTCCTTTTGAGGCACTGAACTCCACGTGCCTCTCAAGTTGTCAACGGGATGTGAGGCCTTCTGTCGTGATGAGGCTGGGAAATAGGGCTTTCTCGAGGGTTTCCACAGTGGATTCAGACATCCCTTTTTCTTGTGAGATGAAAGAGGAGCCTGCATTCAAGTCACTGCAGGAAATCTGGCCTTATTTTGAGTCGGGGCATCTTGGTGCCCATTGCACGTGAGGCAGCAAACTCAGGGACCCTCTCACATACATATAGCTAGAGAAGCCTCATCTTGAGGTGCTTGTGGAAAGTTGGCATTCCTCTTGATTCGAAGTCAGGGAATCCGCTCTCATCTCTAGATCATTTGGGGTACACAAAGCTTTTCTCGAGTTGCTGTGCTGAGCTTTGAGTTCCCTTAGACTTGAGACGCTGTTCTCGGGGAATCTCTGGAGTTGCTTAAAGACGTCAACCACTTGTCGTGTCTGATGGGGAGCACGGGATGTCTCTGGAGCAAATTCAGGGGAATCGGGCCTCATCTCGAGTTGATTTGGGGTACACGGAGCTCTTTTTTGTTCCCGTGGGGACCTGAGGTTCCCTCTAGACTTGTGACAGTATTCGTGGGGACTCTCTGGAGTTCCATCAAGGAAGTCAAGTCTCCTTTCTTGTTTGACGGGGAACACGGACTTGCTCTGCATGCAGTGCAGGGAAATCGGGCCTCATCTCGCGTGGAGGGAGAAGTCTCACGGTTTTTCTCGAGTTGAGCATGCAACCTGGGTTATGTTTTCCAGTTACAACAGGGATGGCCCTCCAAAACTCATGTTGGTTCAGCGAAGTCATGAGTCCTCTCTATTTGTGACGGACACTCGGGATGCTCCTCCAGGCTTGGCAGGGCAATAGGGACGCCTCTCGAGATTAGGCGGGAGATCCAGGTTCCCATTCCAGATGCCACAGGTATATTGGAATTCCAATCAATATTCAAGAGGAGTCAGGCATCGTCTCCTTTTAAGGCATTGAACTCCGCGTGCCTCTCGAGTTGTGCAAGGGATGTGAGGCCTCCCGTCGAGATGAGGCGGGGAACTAGGTCTTTCTCTAGGGTCTCCACAGGGGATTCAGACATCCCTTCTTCTTGTGAGATGAAAGACCAGCCTGCATTCAAGTCACTGCAGGGAAACCCAGACTTATTTCGAATCAGGGCATCTCGTTGTCCATTCTTCTTCAGGCAGCAATCTCAGGGTCCCTCTCTTAGCCCTATAGCTGAGAGACGAGTCCTCTTGAGGTTTCTGTAGAAAGGTGCCATTCCTCTTGATTCGAAGCCAGGGAATCTGCTCTCATCTCGAAATGATTTGGGGTCCACGGAGCTTTACTCGAGTTGCTGTGCTGAACTTGGTGTTCCTCTAGACTTGATACGGTTTTCTCGGGGAATCTCTGGAGTTGCATAAAGGAAGTCAAGCCACCTGTCATGTTTGATGGTGAAAGCAGAATGGCTCTGGAGCAAATCCAGGGGAATCGGACCTCATCTTGAGTTTATTTGAGTTACACGGAATTCTTTCGTATTGCTCAGGTGAACTCATGGGCCCTCTAGACTTGTGATAGTATTCTTGGGATCTCCCTGGAGTTCCATCGTGGATGTCAAGGCTCCTTTTGTGTTTGACATGGAACTCGGAGTTTCTCTGCATGCAATGGAGGGAAATCAGAGCTCATCTCGCAGGGAGTGGGAAGTCTCATTGTTTTTCTCGAGTTTCGGCGGGAACCTGGTGTATGTTCTCGAGTTACGATGGAGATGGCCCTCCAAAACTCATGTTTGTTCAGCGATGTCAGGACTCCTGACGAGTTGCGAGGGATAACTCGGGATGTATCTCGAGGCTTGGCAGTGCCATAGGGATGCCTCTCGAGGTGAAGTGGGAGACCCAGGGTCCCTTTCCAGTTGCCACAGGGATATTGGGATTCCTATCAATTTTCAAGGGGAGTCAGGCATCGTCTCCTTTTGAGGCATTGAACTCCACGTGCCTCTCGAGTTGTCAAAGGGATGTGAGGCCTCCTGTCGAGATGGGGCCGGGAAATAGGGCTTTCTCTATGGTCTCCACAGGGCATTCAGACATCCGTTCTTCTTGTGAGATGAAAGGCAAGCCTGCATTCAAGTCACTGCAGGGAAATCCGGCCTTATATAGAGTCAAGTCATCTCGGTGTCCATTCCACTTGAGGCAGCAAATTTTGGGTCCCTCTCATACACGTATAGTTGAGAGAAGCCTCCTCTTGACGTGCTTGTTGCAAGTTGGCATACCTCTTGAGTCGAAGTCAGGGAATCAGCTCTCATCTCGAGATCATTTGGGCTACACGGAGCTTTTCTCGAGTTGCTGTGCTGAATTTGGTGTTCCCTTATACTTGAGACGGTGTTCTCGGGGAATCTCTGGAGTTCCCTAGAGGCACTCAAGCCACTTGTCATGTTTGATGGTGAACGCGGGATGTCTCTAGAACCAACGCAGGGGAATCGGGCCTCATCTCGAGTTGATTTGGGGGACATGGAGCTCTTTCTTGTAGCTGCGGTGACCTCAGGGTCCCTCTAGACTTGTGACAGTGTTCTTGGGGACTCTCTGGATTTCCATCAAGGAAGTTAAGGCTCATTTCGTGTTTGATGGGGAACACTGACTTGCTCTGAAGGCAGTGCAGGTCAATCGGGCCTCATCTCGCGGGGAGGGGGAAGTCTCATGGTTTTTCTCAAGTTGCGGTGTTAACCTGGGGTATCTTCTCTACTTACGATGGGGATGGCCCTTCAAAACTCATGTTTGTTCAGCGACGTCAGGACACCTGTCTAGTTGCTATGGACACCTCAGGATGCTCCTGTACTCTTGGCAGGGCAAAAAGGACCCCTCTCGATATGAGGCGGGAGACCCAGGGTCGCTTTTCAGTTGCCACAGGGATATTGGGATTCCTATCAACATTCAAGAGGAGTCAGGCATCGTCTCCTTTTGAGGCATTGAACTCTGCGTGAATCTCGAGTTGTCAAAGGGATGTGAGGCCTCTTGTCAAGATGAGGCGGGGAACTAGGGCTTTCTCTAGGGTCTCCACAGGGCATTCAAACAGACCTTCATGTTGTGTGATGAAAGACGAGCTTGCATTCAATTCACTGCAGGGTAGTCGGGCTTTATTTGGCGTCAGGGCATCTCGGTGTCCATTCCACTTGAGGCAGCAAGCTCAGGGTCCCTCTCACATAACTTTAGCTGACACAGTCCTCCTCTTGAGGAGCTTGTGGAAAGTTGGCATTCCTCTTGAGTCAAAGCCAGGGTATCAGCTCTCATCTCAAGATGATTTGGAGTTTAAGGAGCTTTACTCGAGTTGCTGTGCTGAACTTGATATTCCTCTAGACTTGGGACGGTGCTCTCGGGGAAACTCTCTTGTTGCGTAGAGGAAGTCAAGGCCCTTGTCCTGTTTGATGAGGAAGGCAGGATGGCTCTGGAGACAATGCATGGAATCGGGCCTCATTTCGATGTGATTTGGGGTGCACGGAGCCCTTTGCTGTTTCTGCGGGGACCTCAGGGTCCCTCTCGACTTGTCACTGTGTTCTTGGGGACTCTCTGGAGTTCCATCAAGGAAGTCAAGGCTCCTTTCCTGTTTGATGGGGAACACGGATTTCTCTGCACACAATGCAGGGGAATCGAGTGTCATTTTGGGGCGAGCCGGAAGTCTCATGTTTTGTCTGGAGTTGCGGTGGGAACCAAGGGTATATTCTCGAGTTACGCCGGGGATGGCCCTTCAAAACTCATGTTGGTTCAGTGACGTCAGGAATCCCGTCTGGTTACGAGGGACACCTCGGAGTACTCCTCAAGGCTTGGCAGGGCAATAGGGACGCCTCTCAAGGTGAAGCAGGAGACCCAGGGACCCTTTCCAGTTGCCACAGGGATATTGGGATTCCTATCAATTTTCATTTGGATGCAGTCATCGTCTCCTTTTGAGGCACTGAACTCCACGTGCCTCTCAAGTTGTCAACGGGATGTGAGGCCTTCTGTCGTGATGAGGCTGGGAAATAGGGCTTTCTCGAGGGTTTCCACAGTGGATTCAGACATCCCTTTTTCTTGTGAGATGAAAGAGGAGCCTGCATTCAAGTCACTGCAGGAAATCTGGCCTTATTTTGAGTCGGGGCATCTTGGTGCCCATTGCACGTGAGGCAGCAAACTCAGGGACCCTCTCACATACATATAGCTAGAGAAGCCTCATCTTGAGGTGCTTGTGGAAAGTTGGCATTCCTCTTGATTCGAAGTCAGGGAATCCGCTCTCATCTCTAGATCATTTGGGGTACACAAAGCTTTTCTCGAGTTGCTGTGCTGAGCTTTGAGTTCCCTTAGACTTGAGACGCTGTTCTCGGGGAATCTCTGGAGTTGCTTAAAGACGTCAACCACTTGTCGTGTCTGATGGGGAGCACGGGATGTCTCTGGAGCAAATTCAGGGGAATCGGGCCTCATCTCGAGTTGATTTGGGGTACACGGAGCTCTTTTTTGTTCCCGCGGGGACCTGAGGTTCCCTCTAGACTTGTGACAGTATTCGTGGGGACTCTCTGGAGTTCCATCAAGGAAGTCAAGTCTCCTTTCTTGTTTGACGGGGAACACGGACTTGCTCTGCATGCAGTGCAGGGAAATCGGGCCTCATCTCGCGTGGAGGGAGAAGTCTCACGGTTTTTCTCGAGTTGAGCATGCAACCTGGGTTATGTTTTCCAGTTACAACAGGGATGGCCCTCCAAAACTCATGTTGGTTCAGCGAAGTCATGAGTGCTCTCTATTTGTGACGGACACTCGGGATGCTCCTCCAGGCTTGGCAGGGCAATAGGGACGCCTCTCGAGATTAGGCGGGAGATCCAGGTTCCCATTCCAGATGCCACAGGTATATTGGAATTCCAATCAATATTCAAGAGGAGTCAGGCATCGTCTCCTTTTAAGGCATTGAACTCCGCGTGCCTCTCGAGTTGTGCAAGGGATGTGAGGCCTCCCGTCGAGATGAGGCGGGGAACTAGGTCTTTCTCTAGGGTCTCCACAGGGGATTCAGACATCCCTTCTTCTTGTGAGATGAAAGACCAGCCTGCATTCAAGTCACTGCAGGGAAACCCAGACTTATTTCGAATCAGGGCATCTCGTTGTCCATTCTTCTTCAGGCAGCAATCTCAGGGTCCCTCTCATAGCCCTATAGCTGAGAGACGAGTCCTCTTGAGGTTTCTGTAGAAAGGTGCCATTCCTCTTGATTCGAAGCCAGGGAATCTGCTCTCATCTCGAAATGATTTGGGGTCCACGGAGCTTTACTCGAGTTGCTGTGCTGAACTTGGTGTTCCTCTAGACTTGATACGGTTTTCTCGGGGAATCTCTGGAGTTGCATAAAGGAAGTCAAGCCACCTGTCATGTTTGATGGTGAAAGCAGAATGGCTCTGGAGCAAATCCAGGGGAATCGGACCTCATCTTGAGTTTATTTGAGTTACACGGAATTCTTTCGTATTGCTCAGGTGAACTCATGGGCCCTCTAGACTTGTGATAGTATTCTTGGGATCTCCCTGGAGTTCCATCGTGGATGTCAAGGCTCCTTTCATGTTTGACATGGAACTCGGACTTTCTCTGCACGCAATAGAGGGAAATCAGAGCTCATCTCGCAGGGAGTGGGAAGTCTCATTGTTTTTCTCGAGTTTCGGCGGGAACCTGGTGTATGTTCTCGAGTTACGATGGAGATGGCCCTCCAAAACTCATGTTTGTTCAGCGATGTCAGGACTCCTGACGAGTTGCGAGGGATAACTCGGGATGTATCTCGAGGCTTGGCAGTGCCATAGGGATGCCTCTCGAGGTGAGGTGGGAGATCCAGGGTCCCTTTCCAGTTGCCACAGGGATATTGGGATTCCTATCAATTTTCAAGGGGAGTCAGGCATCGTCTCCTTTTGAGGCATTGAACTCCACGTGCCTCTCGAGTTGTCAAAGGGATGTGAGGCCTCCTGTCGAGATGGGGCCGGGAAATAGGGCTTTCTCTATGGTCTCCACAGGGCATTCAGACATCCGTTCTTCTTGTGAGATGAAAGGCAAGCCTGCATTCAAGTCACTGCAGGGAAATCCGGCCTTATATAGAGTCAAGTCATCTCGGTGTCCATTCCACTTGAGGCAGCAAATTTTGGGTCCCTCTCATACACGTATAGTTGAGAGAAGCCTCCTCTTGACGTGCTTGTTGCAAGTTGGCATACCTCTTGAGTCGAAGTCAGGGAATCAGCTCTCATCTCGAGATCATTTGGGCTACACGGAGCTTTTCTCGAGTTGCTGTGCTGAATTTGGTGTTCCCTTATACTTGAGACGGTGTTCTCGGGGAATCTCTGGAGTTCCCTAGAGGCACTCAAGCCACTTGTCATGTTTGATGGTGAACGCGGGATGTCTCTAGAACCAACGCAGGGGAATCGGGCCTCATCTCGAGTTGATTTGGGGGACATGGAGCTCTTTCTTGTAGCTGCGGTGACCTCAGGGTCCCTCTAGACTTGTGACAGTGTTCTTGGGGACTCTCTGGATTTCCATCAAGGAAGTTAAGGCTCATTTCGTGTTTGATGGGGAACACTGACTTGCTCTGAAGGCAGTGCAGGTCAATCGGGCCTCATCTCACGGGGAGGGGGAAGTCTCATGGTTTTTCTCGAGTTGCGGTGTTAACCTGGGGTATCTTCTCTACTTACGATGGGGATGGCCCTTCAAAACTCATGTTTGTTCAGCGACGTCAGGACACCTGTCTAGTTGCTATGGACACCTCAGGATGCTCCTGTACTCTTGGCAGGGCAAAAAGGACCCCTCTCGATATGAGGCGGGAGACCCAGGGTCCCTTTTCAGTTGCCACAGGGATATTGGGATTCCTATCAACATTCAAGAGGAGTCAGGCATCGTCTCCTTTTGAGGCATTGAACTCTGCGTGAATCTCGAGTTGTCAAAGGGATGTGAGGCCTCTTGTCGAGATGAGGCGGGGAACTAGGGCTTTCTCTAGGGTCTCCACAGGGCATTCAAACAGACCTTCATGTTGTGTGATGAAAGACGAGCTTGCATTCAATTCACTGCAGGGTAGTCGGGCCTTATTTGGCGTCAGGGCATCTCGGTGTCCATTCCACTTGAGGCAGCAAGCTCAGGGTCCCTCTCACATAACTTTAGCTGACACAGTCCTCCTCTTGAGGAGCTTGTGGAAAGTTGGCATTCCTCTTGAGTCAAAGCCAGGGTATCAGCTCTCATCTCAAGATGATTTGGAGTTTAAGGAGCTTTACTCGAGTTGCTGTGCTGAACTTGATATTCCTCTAGACTTGGGACGGTGCTCTCGGGGAAACTCTCTTGTTGCGTAGAGGAAGTCAAGGCCCTTGTCCTGTTTGATGAGGAAGGCAGGATGGCTCTGGAGACAATGCATGGAATCGGGCCTCATTTCGATGTGATTTGGGGTGCACGGAGCCCTTTGCTGTTTTTGCGGGGACCTCAGGGTCCCTCTCGACTTGTCACTGTGTTCTTGGGGACTCTCTGGAGTTCCATCAAGGAAGTCAAGGCTCCTTTCCTGTTTGATGGGGAACACGGATTTCTCTGCACACAATGCAGGGGAATCGAGTGTCATTTTGGGGCGAGCCGGAAGTCTCATGTTTTGTCTGGAGTTGCGGTGGGAACCAAGGGTATATTCTCGAGTTACGCCGGGGATGGCCCTTCAAAACTCGTGTTGGTTCAGTGACGTCAGGAATCCCGTCTGGTTACGAGGGACACCTCGGAGTACTCCTCAAGGCTTGGCAGGGCAATAGGGACGCCTCTCAAGGTGAAGCAGGAGACCCAGGGACCCTTTCCAGTTGCCACAGGGATATTGGGATTCCTATCAATTTTCATTTGGATGCAGTCATCGTCTCCTTTTGAGGCACTGAACTCCACGTGCCTCTCAAGTTGTCAACGGGATGTGAGGCCTTCTGTCGTGATGAGGCTGGGAAATAGGGCTTTCTCGAGGGTTTCCACAGTGGATTCAGACATCCCTTTTTCTTGTGAGATGAAAGAGGAGCCTGCATTCAAGTCACTGCAGGAAATCTGGCCTTATTTTGAGTCGGGGCATCTTGGTGCCCATTGCACGTGAGGCAGCAAACTCAGGGACCCTCTCACATACATATAGCTAGAGAAGCCTCATCTTGAGGTGCTTGTGGAAAGTTGGCATTCCTCTTGATTCGAAGTCAGGGAATCCGCTCTCATCTCTAGATCATTTGGGGTACACAAAGCTTTTCTCGAGTTGCTGTGCTGAGCTTTGAGTTCCCTTAGACTTGAGACGCTGTTCTCGGGGAATCTCTGGAGTTGCTTAAAGACGTCAACCACTTGTCGTGTCTGATGGGGAGCACGGGATGTCTCTGGAGCAAATTCAGGGGAATCGGGCCTCATCTCGAGTTGATTTGGAGTACACGGAGCTCTTTTTTGTTCCCGCGGGGACCTGAGGTTCCCTCTAGACTTGTGACAGTATTCGTGGGGACTCTCTGGAGTTCCATCAAGGAAGTCAAGTCTCCTTTCTTGTTTGACGGGGAACACGGACTTGCTCTGCATGCAGTGCAGGGAAATCGGGCCTCATCTCGCGTGGAGGGAGAAGTCTCACGGTTTTTCTCGAGTTGAGCATGCAACCTGGGTTATGTTTTCCAGTTACAACAGGGATGGCCCTCCAAAACTCATGTTGGTTCAGCGAAGTCATGAGTGCTCTCTATTTGTGACGGACACTCGGGATGCTCCTCCAGGCTTGGCAGGGCAATAGGGACGCCTCTCGAGATTAGGCGGGAGATCCAGGTTCCCATTCCAGATGCCACAGGTATATTGGAATTCCAATCAATATTCAAGAGGAGTCAGGCATCGTCTCCTTTTAAGGCATTGAACTCCGCGTGCCTCTCGAGTTGTGCAAGGGATGTGAGGCCTCCCGTCGAGATGAGGCGGGGAACTAGGTCTTTCTCTAGGGTCTCCACAGGGGATTCAGACATCCCTTCTTCTTGTGAGATGAAAGACCAGCCTGCATTCAAGTCACTGCAGGGAAACCCAGACTTATTTCGAATCAGGGCATCTCGTTGTCCATTCTTCTTCAGGCAGCAATCTCAGGGTCCCTCTCATAGCCCTATAGCTGAGAGACGAGTCCTCTTGAGGTTTCTGTAGAAAGGTGCCATTCCTCTTGATTCGAAGCCAGGGAATCTGTTCTCATCTCGAAATGATTTGGGGTCCACGGAGCTTTACTCGAGTTGCTGTGCTGAACTTGGTGTTCCTCTAGACTTGATACGGTTTTCTCGGGGAATCTCTGGAGTTGCATAAAGGAAGTCAAGCCACCTGTCATGTTTGATGGTGAAAGCAGAATGGCTCTGGAGCAAATCCAGGGGAATCGGACCTCATCTTGAGTTTATTTGAGTTACACGGAATTCTTTCGTATTGCTCAGGTGAACTCATGGGCCCTCTAGACTTGTGATAGTATTCTTGGGATCTCCCTGGAGTTCCATCGTGGATGTCAAGGCTCCTTTCATGTTTGACATGGAACTCGGACTTTCTCTGCACGCAATAGAGGGAAATCAGAGCTCATCTCGCAGGGAGTGGGAAGTCTCATTGTTTTTCTCGAGTTTCGGCGGGAACCTGGTGTATGTTCTCGAGTTACGATGGAGATGGCCCTCCAAAACTCATGTTTGTTCAGCGATGTCAGGACTCCTGACGAGTTGCGAGGGATAACTCGGGATGTATCTCGAGGCTTGGCAGTGCCATAGGGATGCCTCTCGAGGTGAGGTGGGAGATCCAGGGTCCCTTTCCAGTTGCCACAGGGATATTGGGATTCCTATCAATTTTCAAGGGGAGTCAGGCATCGTCTCCTTTTGAGGCATTGAACTCCACGTGCCTCTCGAGTTGTCAAAGGGATGTGAGGCCTCCTGTCGAGATGGGGCCGGGAAATAGGGCTTTCTCTATGGTCTCCACAGGGCATTCAGACATCCGTTCTTCTTGTGAGATGAAAGGCAAGCCTGCATTCAAGTCACTGCAGGGAAATCCGGCCTTATATAGAGTCAAGTCATCTCGGTGTCCATTCCACTTGAGGCAGCAAATTTTGGGTCCCTCTCATACACGTATAGTTGAGAGAAGCCTCCTCTTGACGTGCTTGTTGCAAGTTGGCATACCTCTTGAGTCGAAGTCAGGGAATCAGCTCTCATCTCGAGATCATTTGGGCTACACGGAGCTTTTCTCGAGTTGCTGTGCTGAATTTGGTGTTCCCTTATACTTGAGACGGTGTTCTCGGGGAATCTCTGGAGTTCCCTAGAGGCACTCAAGCCACTTGTCATGTTTGATGGTGAACGCGGGATGTCTCTAGAACCAACGCAGGGGAATCGGGCCTCATCTCGAGTTGATTTGGGGGACATGGAGCTCTTTCTTGTAGCTGCGGTGACCTCAGGGTCCCTCTAGACTTGTGACAGTGTTCTTGGGGACTCTCTGGATTTCCATCAAGGAAGTTAAGGCTCATTTCGTGTTTGATGGGGAACACTGACTTGCTCTGAAGGCAGTGCAGGTCAATCGGGCCTCATCTCACGGGGAGGGGGAAGTCTCATGGTTTTTCTCGAGTTGCGGTGTTAACCTGGGGTATCTTCTCTACTTACGATGGGGATGGCCCTTCAAAACTCATGTTTGTTCAGCGACGTCAGGACACCTGTCTAGTTGCTATGGACACCTCAGGATGCTCCTGTACTCTTGGCAGGGCAAAAAGGACCCCTCTCGATATGAGGCGGGAGACCCAGGGTCCCTTTTCAGTTGCCACAGGGATATTGGGATTCCTATCAACATTCAAGAGGAGTTAGGCATCGTCTCCTTTTGAGGCATTGAACTCTGCGTGAATCTCGAGTTGTCAAAGGGATGTGAGGCCTCTTGTCGAGATGAGGCGGGGAACTAGGGCTTTCTCTAGGGTCTCCACAGGGCATTCAAACAGACCTTCATGTTGTGTGATGAAAGACGAGCTTGCATTCAATTCACTGCAGGGTAGTCGGGCCTTATTTGGCGTCAGGGCATCTCGGTGTCCATTCCACTTGAGGCAGCAAGCTCAGGGTCCCTCTCACATAACTTTAGCTGACACAATCCTCCTCTTGAGGAGCTTGTGGAAAGTTGGCATTCCTCTTGAGTCAAAGCCAGGGTATCAGCTCTCATCTCAAGATGATTTGGAGTTTAAGGAGCTTTACTCGAGTTGCTGTGCTGAACTTGATATTCCTCTAGACTTGGGACGGTGCTCTCGGGGAAACTCTCTTGTTGCGTAGAGGAAGTCAAGGCCCTTGTCCTGTTTGATGAGGAAGGCAGGATGGCTCTGGAGACAATGCATGGAATCGGGCCTCATTTCGATGTGATTTGGGGTGCACGGAGCCCTTTGCTGTTTCTGCGGGTACCTCAGGGTCCCTCTCGACTTGTCACTGTGTTCTTGGGGACTCTCTGGAGTTCCATCAAGGAAGTCAAGGCTCCTTTCCTGTTTGATGGGGAACACGGATTTCTCTGCACACAATGCAGGGGAATCGAGTGTCATTTTGGGGCGAGCCGGAAGTCTCATGTTTTGTCTGGAGTTGCGGTGGGAACCAAGGGTATATTCTCGAGTTACGCCGGGGATGGCCCTTCAAAACTCGTGTTGGTTCAGTGACGTCAGGAATCCCGTCTGGTTACGAGGGACACCTCGGAGTACTCCTCAAGGCTTGGCAGGGCAATAGGGACGCCTCTCAAGGTGAAGCAGGAGACCCAGGGACCCTTTCCAGTTGCCACAGGGATATTGGGATTCCTATCAATTTTCATTTGGATGCAGTCATCGTCTCCTTTTGAGGCACTGAACTCCACGTGCCTCTCAAGTTGTCAACGGGATGTGAGGCCTTCTGTCGTGATGAGGCTGGGAAATAGGGCTTTCTCGAGGGTTTCCACAGTGGATTCAGACATCCCTTTTTCTTGTGAGATGAAAGAGGAGCCTGCATTCAAGTCACTGCAGGAAATCTGGCCTTATTTTGAGTCGGGGCATCTTGGTGCCCATTGCACGTGAGGCAGCAAACTCAGGGACCCTCTCACATACATATAGCTAGAGAAGCCTCATCTTGAGGTGCTTGTGGAAAGTTGGCATTCCTCTTGATTCGAAGTCAGGGAATCCGCTCTCATCTCTAGATCATTTGGGGTACACAAAGCTTTTCTCGAGTTGCTGTGCTGAGCTTTGAGTTCCCTTAGACTTCACACGCTGTTCTCGGGGAATCTCTGGAGTTGCTTAAAGACGTCAACCACTTGTCGTGTCTGATGGGGAGCACGGGATGTCTCTGGAGGAAATTCAGGGGAATCGGGCCTCATCTCGAGTTGATTTGGGGTACACGGAGCTCTTTTTTGTTCCCGCGGGGACCTGAGGTTCCCTCTAGACTTGTGACAGTATTCTTGGGGACTCTCTGGAGTTCCATCAAGGAAGTCAAGTCTCCTTTCTTGTTTGACGGGGAACACGGACTTGCTCTGCATGCAGTGCAGGGAAATCGGGCCTCATCTCACGTGGAGGGAGAAGTCTCACGGTTTTTCTCGAGTTGAGCATGCAACCTGGGTTATGTTTTCCAGTTACAACAGGGATGGCCCTCCAAAACTCATGTTGGTTCAGCGAAGTCATGAGTCCTCTCTATTTGTGACGGACACTCGGGATGCTCCTCCAGGCTTGGCAGGGCAATAGGGACGCCTCTCGAGATTAGGCGGGAGATCCCGGTTCCCGTTCCAGATGCCACAGGTATATTGGAATTCCAATCAATATTCAAAAGGTTCAGGCATCGTCTCCTTTTAAGGCATTGAACTCCGCGTGCCTCTCGAGTTGTCCAAGGGATCTGAGGCCTCCTGTCGAGATGAGACGGGGAACTAGGTCTTTCTCTAGGGTCTCCACAGGGGATTCAGACATCCCTTCTTCTTGTGAGATGAAAGACCAGCCTGCATTCAAGTCACTGCAGGAAAACCCGGACTTATTTCGAATCAGGGCATCTCGTTGTCCATTCTTCTTCAGGCAGCAATCTCAGGGTCCCTCTCATAGCCCTATAGCTGAGAGACGAGTCCTCTTGAGGTTTCTGTAGAAAGGTGCCATTCCTCTTGATTCGAAGCCAGGGAATCTGCTCTCATCTCGAGATGATTTGGGGTCCACGGAGCTTTACTCGAGTTGCTGTGCTGAACTTGGTGTTCCTCTAGACTTGATACGGTTTTCTCGGGGAATCTCTGGAGTTGCATAAAGGAAGTCAAGCCACCTGTCATGTTTGATGGTGAAAGCAGAATGGCTCTGGAGCAAATCCAGGGGAATCGGACCTCATCTTGAGTTTATTTGAGTTACACGGAACTCTTTCGTATTGCTCAGGTGAACTCATGGGCCCTCTAGACTTGTGATAGTATTCTTGGGATCTCCCTGGAGTTCCATCGTGGATGTCAAGGCTCCTTTCGTGTTTGACATGGAACTCGGAGTTTCTCTGCACGCAATGGAGGGAAATCAGAGCTCATCTTGCAGGGAGTGGGAAGTCTCATTGTTTTTCTCGAGTTTCGGCGGGAACCTGGTGTATGTTCTCGAGTTACGATGGAGATGGCCCTCCAAAACTCATGTTTGTTCAGCGATGTCAGGACTCCTGACGAGTTGCGAGGGATAACTCGGGATGTATCTCGAGGCTTGGCAGTGCCATAGGGATGCCTCTCGAGGTGAGGTGGGAGACCCAGGGTCCCTTTCCAGTTGCACAGGGATATTGGGATTCCTATCAATTTTCAAGGGGAGTCAGGCATCGTCTCCTTTTGAGGCATTGAACTCCACGTGCCTCTCGAGTTGTCAAAGGGATGTGAGGCCTCCTGTCGAGATGGGGCCGGGAAATAGGGCTTTCTCTATGGTCGCCACAGGGCATTCAGACATCCGTTCTTCTTGTGAGATGAAAGGCAAGCCTGCATTCAAGTCACTGCAGGGAAATCCGGCCTTATATAGAGTCAAGTCATCTCGGTGTCCATTCCACTTGAGGCAGCAAATTTTGGGTCCCTCTCATACACGTATAGTTGAGAGAAGCCTCCTCTTGACATGCTTGTTGCAAGTTGGCATACCTCTTGAATCGAAGTCAGGGAATCAGCTCTCATCTCGAGATCATTTGGGCTACACGGAGCTTTTCTTGAGTTGCTGTGCTGAATTTGGTGTTCCTTATACTTGAGACGGTGTTCTCGGGGAATCTCTGGAGTTCCCTAGAGGCACTCAAGCCACTTATCATGTTTGATGGTGAACGCGGGATGTCTCTAGAACCAACGCAGGGGAATCGGGCCTCATCTCGAGTTGATTTGGGGGACATGGAGCTCTTTCTTGTAGCTGCGGTGACCTCAGGGTCCCTCTAGACTTGTGACAGTGTTCTTGGGGACTCTCTGGATTTCCATCAAGGAACTTAAGGTTCATTTCGTGTTTGATGGGGAACACTGACTTGCTCTGAAGGCAGTGCAGGTCAATCGGGCCTCATCTCGCGGGGAGGGGAAAGTCTCATGGTTTTTCTCGAGTTGCGGTGTTAACCTGGGGTATCTTCTCTACTTACGATGGGGATGGCCCTTCAAAGCTCATGTTTGTTCAGCGACGTCAGGCCACCTGTCTAGTTGCTATGGACACCTCAGGATGCTCCTGTACTCTTGGCAGGGCAAAAAGGACCCCTCTCGATATGAGGCGGGAGACCCAGGGTCCCTTTTCAGTTGCCACAGGGATATTGGGATTCCTATCAACATTCAAGAGGAGTCAGGCATCGTCTCCATTTGAGGCATTGAACTCTGCGTGAATCTCGAGTTGTCAAAGGGATGTGAGGCCTCTTGTCGAGATGAGGCGGGGAACTAGGGCTTTCTCTAGGGTCTCCACAGGGCATTCAAACAGACCTTCATGTTGTGTGATGAAAGACGAGCTTGCATTCAATTCACTGCAGGGTAGTCGGGCCTCATTTGGCGTCAGGGCATCTCGGTGTCCATTCCACTTGAGGCAGCAAGCTCAGGGTCCCTCTCACATAACATTAGCTGACACAATCCTCCCCTTGAGGAGCTTGTGGAAAGTTTGCATTCCTCTTGAGTCGAAGCCAGGGTATCAGCTCTCATCTCAAGATGATTTGGAGTACAAGGAGCTTTTCTCGAATTGCTGTGCTGAACTTGATATTCCTCTATACTTGGGACGGTGTTCTCGGAGAAACTCTGTCGTTGCCTAGAGGAAGTCAAGGCCCTTGTCCTGTTTGATGAGGAAGGCAGGATGGCTCTGGAGACAATGCATGGAATCGGGCCTCATCTCGATTTGATTTGGGGTGTGCTGAGCACTTTCCTTTTTCTGCGGGGACCTCAGGGTCCCTCTCGAATTGTCACTGTGTTCTTGGGGACTCCCTGGAATTCCATCAAGGAAGTCAAGGCTCCTTTCGTGTTTGATGGGGAACACGGATTTCTCTGCATGCAATGCAGGGGAATCAAGTGTCATTTTGGGGCGAGCCGGAAGTCTCATGTTTTGTCTGGAGTTGCAGTGGGAACCAAGGGTATATTCTCGAGTTACGCCGGGGATGGCCCTTCAAAACTCGTGTTGGTTCAGTGACGTCAGGAATCCCGTCTGGTTGCGAGGGACACCTCGGAGTACTCCTCAAGGCTTGGCAGGGCAATAGGGACGCCTCTCAAGGTGAAGCAGGAGACCCAGGGACCCTTTCCAGTTGCCACAGGGATATTGGGATTCCTATCAATTTTCATTTGGATGCAGGCATCGTCTCCTTTTGAGGCACTGAACTCCACGTGCCTCTCAAGTTGTCAACGGGATGTGAGGCCTTCTGTCGTGATGAGGCTGGGAAATAGGGCTTTCTCGAGGGTTTCCACAGTGGATTCAGACATCCCTTTTTCTTGTGAGATGAAAGAGGAGCCTGCATTCAAGTCACTGCAGGAAATCTGGCCTTATTTCGTGTCAGGGCATCTTGGTGCCCATTGTACGTGAGGCAGCAAACTCAGGGACCCTCTCACATACATATAGCTAGAGAAGCCTCTTCTCGCAGGGAGGTGCTTGTGGAAAGTTGGCATTCCTCTTGATTCGAAGTCAGGGAATCCGCTCTCATCTCTAGATCATTTGGGTACACAAAGCTTTTCTCGAGTTGCTGTGCTGAGCTTTGAGTTCCCTTAGACTTGAGACGCTGTTCTCGGGGAATCTCTGGAGTTGCTTAAAGACGTCAACCACTTGTCGTGTTTCATGGGGAGCACGGAATGTCTCTGGAGCAAATTCAGGGAAATCGGGCCTCATCTTGATTTGATTTGGGGTACACGGAGCTGTTTTGTGTTCCTGCGGGGACCTCAGGGTCCCTCTAGACTTGTGACAGTGTTCTTGGGAACTCTCTGGAGTTTCATCAAGGAAGTCAAGTCTCCTTTCTTGTTTGACGGGGAACACGGACTTGCTGTGCATGCAGTGCAGGGAAATCGGGGTTCATCTCCCATGGAGAGGCAAGTCTCATGGTTTATCTCGAGTTGAGCAGGCAACCAGGGTTATGTTTTCCAGTTACAACAGGGATGGCCCTCCAAAACTCATGTTGGTTCAGCGAAGTCATGAGTGCTCTCTATTTGTGATGGACACGTCGGGATGCTCCTCCAGGCTTGGCAGGGCAATAGGGACGCCTCTCGAGGTTAGGTGGGAGATCCAGGTTCCCATTCCAGATGCCACAGGTATATTGGAATTCCAATCAATATTCAAGAGGTTCAGGCATCGTCTCCTTTTAAGGCATTGAACTCCGCGTGCCTCTCGAGTTGTCCAAGGGATGTGAGGCCTCCCGTCGAGATGAGGCGGGGAACTAGGTCTTTCTCTAGGGTCTCCACAGGGGATTCAGACATCCCTTCTTCTTGTGAGATGAAAGACCAGCCTGCATTCAAGTCACTGCAGGGAAACCCGGACTTATTTCGAATCAGGGCATCTCGTTGTCCATTCTTCTTCAGGCAGCAATCTCAGGGTCCCTCTCACATCCCTATAGCTGAGAGACGAGTCCTCTTGAGGTTTCTGTAGAAAGGTGCCATTCCTCTTGATTCGAAGCCAGGGAATCTGCTCTCATCTCGAGATGATTTGGGGTCCACGGAGCTTTACTCGAGTTGCTGT
This sequence comes from Cervus elaphus, assembly GCF_910594005.1. Lineage (NCBI taxonomy): Eukaryota > Metazoa > Chordata > Mammalia > Artiodactyla > Cervidae > Cervus > Cervus elaphus. The sequence continues at coordinate 24,649,393 of NC_057848.1, forward strand.
GCTGAACTTGGTGTTCCTCTAGACTTGATACGGTTTTCTCGGGGAATCTCTGGAGTTGCATAAAGGAAGTCAAGCCACCTGTCATGTTTGATGGTGAAAGCAGAATGGCTCTGGAGCAAATCCAGGGGAATCGGACCTCATCTTGAGTTTATTTGAGTTACACGGAATTCTTTCGTATTGCTCAGGTGAACTCATGGGCCCTCTAGACTTGTGATAGTATTCTTGGGATCTCCCTGGAGTTCCATCGTGGATGTCAAGGCTCCTTTCATGTTTGACATGGAACTCGGACTTTCTCTGCACGCAATGGAGGGAAATCAGAGCTCATCTCGCAGGGAGTGGGAAGTCTCATTGTTTTTCTCGAGTTTCGGCGGGAACCTGGTGTATGTTCTCGAGTTACGATGGAGATGGCCCTCCAAAACTCATGTTTGTTCAGCGATGTCAGGACTCCTGACGAGTTGCGAGGGATAACTCGGGATGTATCTCGAGGCTTGGCAGTGCCATAGGGATGCCTCTTGAGGTGAGGTGGGAGACCCATGGTCCCTTTCCAGTTGCCACAGGGATATTGGGATTCCTATCAATTTTCAAGGGGAGTCAGGCATCGTCTCCTTTTGAGGCATTGAACTCCACGTGCCTCTCGAGTTGTCAAAGGGATGTGAGGCCTCCTGTCGAGATGGGGCCGGGAAATAGGGCTTTCTCTATGGTCTCCACAGGGCATTCAGACATCCGTTCTTCTTGTGAGATGAAAGGCGAGCCTGCATTCAAGTCACTGCAGGGAAATCCGGCCTTATATAGAGTCAAGTTATCTCGGTGTCCATTCCACTTGAGGCAGCAAATTTTGGGTCCCTCTCATACACGTATAGTTGAGAGAAGCCTCCTCTTGACGTGCTTGTTGCAAGTTGGCATACCTCTTGAGTCGAAGTCAGGGAATCAGCTCTCATCTTGAGATCATTTGGGCTACACGGAGCTTTTCTCGAGTTGCTGTGCTGAATTTGGTGTTCCCTTATACTTGAGACGGTGTTCTCGGGGAATCTCTGGAGTTCCCTAGAGGCACTCAAGCCACTTGTCATGTTTGATGGTGAATGCGGGATGTCTCTAGAACGAACGCAGGGGAATCGGGCCTCATCTCGAGTTGATTTGGGGGACATGGAGCTCTTTCTTGTAGCTGCGGTGACCTCAGGGGCCCTCTAGACTTGTGACAGTGTTCTTGGGGACTCTCTGGATTTCCATCAAGGAAGTTAAGGCTCATTTCGTGTTTGATGGGGAACACTGACTTGCTCTGAAGGCAGTGCAGGTCAATCGGGCCTCATCTCGCGGGGAGGGGGAAGTCTCATGGTTTTTCTCGAGTTGCGGTGTTAACCTGGGGTATCTTCTCTACTTATGATGGGGATGGCCCTTCAAAACTCATGTTTGTTCAGCGACGTCAGGCCACCTGTCTAGTTGCTATGGACACCTCAGGATGCTCCTGTACTCTTGGCAGGGCAAAAAGGACCCCTCTCGATATGAGGCGGGAGACCCAGGGTCCCTTTTCAGTTGCCACAGGGATATTGGGATTCCTATCAACATTCAAGAGGAGTCAGGCATCGTCTCCATTTGAGGCATTGAACTCTGCGTGAATCTCGAGTTGTCAAAGGGATGTGAGGCCTCTTGTCGAGATGAGGCGGGGAACTAGGGCTTTCTCTAGGGTCTCCACAGGGCATTCAAACAGACCTTCATGTTGTGTGATGAAAGACGAGCTTGCATTCAATTCACTGCAGGGTAGTCGGGCCTTATTTGGCGTCAGGGTATCTCGGTGTCCATTCCACTTGAGGCAGCAAGCTCAGTGTCCCTCTCACATAACTTTAGCTGACACAATCCTCCTCTTGAGGAGCTTGTGGAAAGTTCGCATTCCTCTTGAGTCGAAGCCAGGGTATCAGCTCTCATCTCAAGATGATTTGGAGTACAAGGAGCTTTTCTCGAATTGCTGTGGTGAACTTGATATTCCTCTAGACTTGGGACGGTGTTCTCGGAGAAACTCTGTCGTTGCCTAGAGGAAGTCAAGGCCCTTGTCCTGTTTGATGAGGAAGGCAGGATGGCTCTGGAGACAATGCATGGAATCGGGCCTCATCTCGATTTGATTTGTGGTGTGCAGAGCACTTTCCTGTTTCTGCGGGGACCTCAAGGTCCCTCTCGAATTGTCACTGTGTTCTTGGGGACTCCCTGGAATTCCATCAAGGAAGTCAAGGCTCCTTTCATGTTTAATGTGGAACACGGATTTCTCTGCATGCAATGCAGGGGAATCAAGTGTCATTTTGGGGCGAGCCGGAAGTCTCATGTTTTGTCTGGAGTTGCAGTGGGAACCAAGGGTATATTCTCGAGTTACGCCGGGGATGGCCCTTCAAAACTCGTGTTGGTTCAGTGACGTCAGGAATCCCGTCTGGTTGCGAGGGACACCTCGGAGTACTCCTCAAGGCTTGGCAGGGCAATAGGGACGCCTCTCAAGGTGAAGCAGGAGACCCTTTCCAGTTGCCACAGGGATATTGGGATTCCTATCAATTTTCATTTGGATGCAGGCATCGTCTCCTTTTGAGGCACTGAACTCCACGTGCCTCTCAAGTTGTCAATGGGATGTGAGGCCTTCTGTCGTGATGAGGCTGGGAAATAGGGCTTTCTCGAGGGTTTCCACAGTGGATTCAGACATCCCTTTTTCTTGTGAGATGAAAGAGGAGCCTGCATTCAAGTCACTGCAGGAAATCTGGCCTTATTTCGTGTCAGGGCATCTTGGTGCCCATTGTACGTGAGGCAGCAAACTCAGGGACCCTCTCACATACATATAGCTAGAGAAGCCTCTTCTCGCAGGGAGGTGCTTGTGGAAAGTTGGCATTCCTCTTGATTCGAAGTCAGGGAATCCGCTCTCATCTCTAGATCATTTGGGGTACACAAAGCTTTTCTCGAGTTGCTGTGCTGAGCTTTGAGTTCCCTTAGACTTGAGACGCTGTTCTCGGGGAATCTCTGAAGTTACTTAAAGACGTCAACCACTTGTCGAGTTTCATGGGGAGCACGGAATGTCTCTGGAGCAAATTCAGGGGAACCGGGCCTCATCTTGATTTGATTTGGGGTACACGGAGCTGTTTTATGTTCCTGCGGGGACCTGAGGGTCCCTCTAGACTTGTGACAGTGTTCTTGGGAACTCTCTGGAGTTGCATCAAGGAAGTCAAGTCTCCTTTCTTGTTTGACGGGGACATGGACTTGCTCTGCATGCAGTGCAGGGAAATCGGGGTTCATCTCCCGTGGAGGGGCAAGTCTCATGGTTTTTCTCGAGTTGAGTAGGCAACCAGGGTTATGTTTTCCAGTTACAACAGGGATGGCCCTCCAAAACTCATGTTGGTTCAGCGAAGTCATGAGTGCTCTCTATTTGTGATGGACACGTCGGGATGCTCCTCCAGGCTTGGCAGGGCAATAGGGTCGCCTCTCGAGGTTAGGTGGGAGATCCAGGTTCTCATGCCAGATGCCACAGGTATATTGGAATTCCAATCAATATTCAAGAGGTTCAGGCATCGTCTCCTTTTAAGGCATTGAACTCCGCGTGCCTCTCGAGTTGTCCAAGGGATGTGAGGCCTCCCGTCGAGATGAGGCGGGGAACTAGGTCTTTCTCTAGGGTCTCCACAGGGGATTCAGACATCCCTTCTTCTTGTGAGATGAAAGACCAGCCTGCATTCAAGTCACTGCAGGGAAACCCGGACTTATTTCGAATCAGGGCATCTCGTTGTCCATTCTTCTTCAGGCAGCAATCTCAGGGTCCCTCTCACATCCCTATGGTTGAGAGACGAGGCCCCTTGAGGTTTCTGTAGAAAGGTGCCATTCCTCTTGATTCAAAGCCAGGGTATCTGCTCTCATCTCGAGATGATTTGTGGTACATGGAGCTTTTCTCGAGTTGCTGTGCTGAACTTGGTGTTCCTCTAGACTTGGTACGATTTTCTCGGGACATCTCTGGAGTGGCATAAAGGAAGTCAAGCCACCTGTTATGTTTGATGGTGAATGCGGAATGGCTCTGGAGAAATGGAGCGGAATCGGACCTCATCTTGAGTTTATTTGAGTTACACGGAATTCTTTCGTATTGCTCAGGTGAACGCATGGGCCCTCTCGACTTGTGATAGTGTTCTTGGGAACTCCCTGGAGTTCCATCATGGATGTCAAGGCTCCTTTCGTGTTTGACATGGAACACGGACTTTCTCTGCATGCAATGCAGGGGAATCAGGCCTCATCTCGCAGGGAGTGGGAAGTCTCATTGTTTTTCTCGAGTTTCGGCGGGAACCTGGTGTATGTTCTCGAGTTACGATGGAGATGGCCCTTCAAAACTCAGGTTTGTTCAGTGATGTCAGGACTCCTGACGAGTTGTGAGGGATAACTCGGGATGCTCCTCGAGGCTTGGCAGTGCCATAGGGATGCTTCTCGAGGTGAGGTGCGAGACCCAGGGTCCCTTTCCAGCTGCCACAGGGATATTGGGATTCCTATCAATTTTCAAGAGGAGTCAGGCATCTTCTCCTTTTGAGGCATTGAACTCCACGTGCCTCTCAAGTTGTCAAAGGGATGTGAGGCCTCCTGTCGAGATGGGGCCGGGAAATAGGGCTTTCTCTATGGTCTCCACAGGGCATTCAGACATCCCTTCATCTTGTGAGATGATAGGCGAGCCTGCATTCAAGTCACTGCAGGGAAATCCGGCCTTATATAGAGTCAAGTCATCTCGGTGTCCATTCCACTTGAGGCAGCAAATTTTGGGTCCCTCTCATACACGTATAGTTGAGAGAAGCCTCCTCTTGACGTGCTTGTTGCAAGTTGGCATACCTCTTGAGTCGAAGTCAGGGAATCAGCTCTCATCTTGAGATCATTTGGGCTACACGGAGCTTTTCTCGAGTTGCTGTGCTGAATTTGGTGTTCCCTTATACTTGAGACGGTGTTCTCGGGGAATCTCTGGAGTTCCCTAGAGGCACTCAAGCCACTTGTCATGTTTGATGGTGAATGCGGGATGTCTCTAGAACCAACGCAGGGGAATCGGGCCTCACCTCGAGTTGATTTGGGGTACATGGAGCTCTTTCTTGTAGCTGCGGAGACCTCAGGGGCCCTCTAGACTTGTGACAGTGTTCTTGGGGACTCTCTGGATTTCCATCAAGGAAGTTAAGGCTCATTTCGTGTTTGATGGGAAACACTGACTTGCTCTGAAGGCAGTGCAGGTCAATCGGGCCTCATCTCACGGGGAGGGGGAAGTCTCATGGTTTTTCTCGAGTTGCGGTGTTAACCTGGGGTATCTTCTCTACTTACGATGGGGATGGCCCTTCAAAACTCATGTTTGTTCAGCGAAGTCAGGACACCTGTCTAGTTGCTATGGACACCTCAGGATGCTCCAGTACTCTTGGCAGGGCAAAAAGGACCCCTCTCGATATGAGGCGGGAGACCCAGGGTCCCTTTTCAGTTGCCACAGGGATATTGGGATTCCTATCAACATTCAAGAGGAGTCAGGCATCGTCTCCTTTTGAGGCATTGAACTCTGCGTGAATCTCGAGTTGTCAAAGGGATGTGAGGCCTCTTGTCGAGATGAGGCGGGGAACTAGGGCTTTCTCTAGGGTCTCCACAGGGCATTCAAACAGACCTTCATGTTGTGTGATGAAAGACGAGCTTTCATTCAATTCACTGCAGGGTAGTCCGACCTTATTTGGCGTCAGGGCATCTCGGTGTCCATTCCACTTGAGGCAGCAAGCTCAGGGTCCCTCTCACATAACTTTAGCTGACACAGTCCTCCTCTTGAGGAGCTTGTGGAAAGTTCGCATTCCTCTTGAGTCGAAGCCAGGGTATCAGCTCTCATCTCAAGATGATTTGGACTACAAGGAGCTTTTCTCGAATTGCTGTGCTGAACTTGATATTCCTCTATACTTGGGACGGTGTTCTCGGAGAAACTCTGTCGTTGCCTAGAGGAAGTCAAGGCCCTTGTCCTGTTTGATGAGGAAGGCAGGATGGCTCTGGAGACAATGCATGGAATCGGGCCTCATCTCGATTTGATTTGAGGTGCACGGAGCACTTTCCTGCTTCTGCGGGTACCTCAGGGTCCCTTTCGACTTGTCACTGTGTTCTCGGGTACTCTCTGGAGTTCCATCAAGGAAGTCAAGGCTCCTTTCGTGTTTGATGAGAAACTCGGATTTCTCTGCATGCAATGCAGGGGAATCGAGTGTCATCTTGGGGCGAGCCGGAAGTCTCATGTTTTGTCTGGAGTTGCGGTGGGAACAAAGGGTATATTCTCGAGTTACGCCGGGGATGGCCCTTCAAAACTCGTGTTGGTTCAGTGACGTCAGGAATCCCGTCTGGTTGCGAGGGACACCTCGGAGTACTCCTCAAGGCTTGGCCGGGCAATAGGGACGCCTCTCAAGGTGAAGCAGGAGACCCAGGGACCCTTTCCAGTTGCCACAGGGATATTGGGATTCCTATCAATTTTCATTTGGATGCAGGCATCGTCTCCTTTTGAGGCACTGAACTCCACGTGCCTCTCAAGTTGTCAACGGGATGTGAGGCCTTCTGTCATGATGAGGCTGGGAAATAGGGCTTTCTCGAGGGTTTCCACAGTGGATTCAGACATCCCTTTTTCTTGTGAGATGAAAGAGGAGCCTGCATTCAAGTCACTGCAGGAAATCTGGCCTTATTTCGAGTCAGGGCATCTTGGTGCCCATTGCACGTGAGGCAGCAAACTCAGGGACCCTCTCACATACATATAGCTAGAGAAGCCTCATCTTGAGGTGCTTGTGGAAAGTTGGCATTCCTCTTGATTCGAAGTCAGGGAATCCGCTCTCATCTCTAGATCATTTGGGGTACACACAACTTTTCTCGAGTTGCTGTGCTGAGCTTTGAGTTCCCTTAGACTTGAGACGCTGTTCTCGGGGAATCTCTGGAGTTGCTTAAAGACGTCAACCACTTGTCGTGTTTCATGGGGAGCACGGAATGTCTCTGGAGCAACTTCAGGGGAATCGGGCCTCATCTCGAGTTGATTTGGGGTACACGGAGCTGTTTTGTGTTCCTGCGGGGACCTGAGGGTCCCTCTAGACTTGTGACAGTGTTCTTGGGGACTCTCTGGAGTTCCATCAAGGAAGTCAAGTCTCCTTTCTTGTTTGACGGGGAACACGGACTTGCTCTGCTTGCAGTGCAGGGAAATCGGGGTTCATCTCGCGTGGAGGGGCAAGTCTCACGGTTTTTCTCGAGTTGAGTAGGCAACCAGGGTTATGTTTTCCAGTTACAACAGGGATGGCCCTCCAAAACTCATGCTGGTTCAGCGAAGTCATGAGTGCTCTCTATTTGTGATGGACACGTCGGGATGCTCCTCCAGGCTTGGCAGGGCAATGGGGATGCCTCTCGAGGTTAGGCGGGGGATCCAGGTTCCCATTCCAGGTGCCACTGGTATAATGGAATTCCAATCAATATTCAAGAGGTTCAGGCATCGTCTCCTTTTAAGGCATTGAACTCCGCGTGCCTCTCGAGTTGTCAAAGGGATATGAGGCCTCCCGTCGAGATGAGGGGGGGAACTAGGTCTTTCTCTAGGGTCTCCACAGGGGATTCAGACATCCCTTCTTCTTGTGAGATGAAAGACCAGCCTGCATTCAAGTCACTGCAGGGAAACCCGGACTTATTTCGAATCAGGGCATCTCGTTGTCCATTCTTCTTCAGGCAGCAATCTCAGGGTCCCTCTCACATCCCTATGGCTGAGAGACGAGTCCTCTTGAGGTTTCTGTAGAAAGGTGCCATTCCTCTTGATTCAAAGCCAGGGAATCTGCTCTCTTCTCGAGATGATTTGGGGTACACGGAGCTTTTCTCGAGTTGCTCTGCTGAACTTGGTGTTCCTCTAGACTTGGTACGGTTTTCTCGGGGAATCTCTGGAGTGGCGTAAAAGAAGTCAAGCCACCTGTCATGTTTGATGGTGAATGCGGAATGGCTTTGGAGAAAATGCAGGGGAATCGGACCTCATCTTGAGTTTATTTGAGTTACACGGAATTCTTTCGTATTGCTCAGGTGACCTCATGGGCCCTCTAGACTTGTGATAGTGTTCTTGGGAACTCCCTGGAGTTCCATCATGGATGTCAAGGCTCCTTTCGTGTTTGACATGGAACACGGACTTTCTCTGCATGCAATGCAGGGGAATCAGGCCTCATCTCGCAGGGAGTGGGAAGTCTCATTGTTTTTCTCGAGTTTCGGCGGGAACCTGGTGTATGTTCTCGAGTTACGATGGAGATGGCCTTTCAAAACTCAGGTTTGATCAACATTGTCAGGACTCCTGACGAGTTGTGAGGGATAACTCGGGATGCTCCTCGAGGCTTGGCAGTGCCATAGGTTTGCCTCTTGAGGTGAGGTGATAGACCCAGGGTCCCTTTCCAGTTGCCACAGGGATATTGGGATTCCTATCAATTTTCAAGAGGAGTCAGGCATCGTCTCCTTTTGAGGCATTGAACTCCACGTGCCTCTCGAGTTGTCAAAGGGATGTGAGGCCTCCTGTCGAGATGGGGCCGGGAAATAGGGCTTTCTCTATGGTCTCCACAGGGCATTCAGACATCCCTTCATCCTGTGAGATGAAAGGCGAGCCTGCATTCAAGTTACTGCAGGGAAATCTGGCCTTATATAGAGTCAGGTCATCTTGGTGTCCATTCCACTTGAGGCAGCACATTTTGGGTCCCTCTCATATACGTATAGTTGAGAGAAGCCTCCTCTTGACGTGCTTGAGGCAAGTTGGCATACCTCTTGAGTCGAAGTCAGGGAATCAGCTCTCATCTTGAGATCATTTGGGCTACACGGAGCTTTTCTTGAGTTGCTGTACTTAATTTGGTGTTCCCTTATACTTGAGACGGTGTTCTCGGGGAATCTCTGGAGTTCTCTAGAGGCACTCAAGCCACTTGTCGTGTTTGATGGTGAACGCGGGATGTCTCTAGAACCAATGCAGGGGAATCGGGCCTCATCTCGAGTTGATTTGAGGTACATGGAGCTCTTTCTTGTACCTGCGGTGACCTCACGGTCCCTCTAGACTTGTGAGAGTGTTCTTGGGGACTCTCTGGATTTCCATCAAGGAACTTAAGGCTCATTTCAAGTTTGACGGGGAACACTGACTTGCTCTGAAGGAAGTGCAGGTCAATCGGGCCTCATCTCACGGGGAGGGGGAAGTCTCATGGTTTTTCTCGAGTTGCGGTGTTAACCTGGGGTATCTTCTCTACTTACGACGGGGATGGCCCTTCAAAACTCATGTTTGTTCAGCGACATCAGGACACCTGTCTAGTTGCTATGCACACCTCAGGATGCTCCAGTACTCTTGGCGGGCAATAAGGACCCCTCTCGATATGAGGCGGGAGACCCAGGGTCCCCTTCCAGTTGCCACAGTGATATTGGGATTCCTATCAACATTCAAGAGGAGTCAGGCATCGTCTTCTTTTGAGGCATTGAACTCTGCGTGAATCTCGAGTTGTCAAAGGGATGTGAGGCCTCTTGTCGAGATGAGGCGGGGAACTAGGGCTTTCTCTAGGGTCTCCACAGGGTATTCAAACAGACCTTCATGTTGTGTGATGAAAGACGAGCTTGCATTCAATTCACTGCCGGGTTGTCGGGCCTTATTTGGCGTCAGGGCATCTCGGTGTCCATTCCACTTGAGGCAGCAAGCTCAGGGTCCCTCTCATATAACTTTAGCTGACACAGTCCTCCTCTTGAGGAGCTTGTGGAAAGTTGGCATTCCTCTTGAGTCGAAGCCATTGTATCAGCTCTCATCTCAAGATGCTTTGGAGTACAAGGAGCTTTTCTCGAGTTGCTGTGCTGAACTTGATATTCCTCTAGAAATGGGATGGTGTTCTCGGGGAAACTCTGTCGTTGCCTAGAGGAAGTCAAGGCCCTTGTCCTGTTTGATGAGGAAGGCAGGATGGCTCTGGAGACAATGCATGGAATCGGGCCTCATCTCGATTTGATTTGGGGTGCACGGAGCACTTTCCTGCTTCTGCGGGTACCTCAGGGTCCCTCTCGACTTGTCACTGTGTTCTTGGGGACTCTCTGGAGTTCCATCAAGGAAGTCAAGGCTCCTTTCGTGTTTGATGGGGAACTCGGATTTCTCTGCATGCAATGCAGGGGAATCGAGTGTCATCTTGGGGCGAGCCGGAAGTCTCATGTTTCGTCTGGAGTTGCGGTGGGAACCAAGGGTATATTCTCGAGTTACGCCGGGGATGGCCCTTCAAAACTCGTGTTGGTTCAGTGACGTCAGGAATCCCGTCTGGTTGCGAGGGACACCTCGGAGTACTCCTCAAGGCTTGGCAGGGCAATAGGGACGCCTCTCAAGGTGAAGCAGGAGACCCAGGGACCCTTTCCAGTTGCCACATGGATATTGGGATTCCTATCAATTTTCATTTGGATGCAGGCATCGTCTCCTTTTGAGGCACTGAACTCCACGTGCCTCTCAAGTTGTCAACGGGATGTGAGGCCTTCTGTCGTGATGAGGCTGGGAAATAGGGCTTTCTCGAGGGTTTCCACAGTGGATTCAGACATCCCTTTTTCTTGTGAGATGAAAGAGGAGCCTGCATTCAAGTCACTGCAGGAAATCTGGCCTTATTTCGAGTCAGGGCATCTTGGTGCCCATTGCACGTGAGGCAGCAAACTCAGGGACCCTCTCACATACATATAGCTAGAGAAGCCTCATCTTGAGGTGCTTGTGGAAAGTTGGCATTCCTCTTGATTCGAAGTCAGGGAATCCGCTCTCATCTCTAGATCATTTGGGGTACACAAAGCTTTTCTCGAGTTGCTGTGCTGAGCTTTGAGTTCCCTTAGACTTCACACGCTGTTCTCGGGAAATCTCTGGAGTTGCTTAAAGACGTCAACCACTTGTCGTGTTTCATGGGGAGCACGGAATGTCTCTGGAGCAACTTCAGGGGAATCGGGCCTCATCTCGAGTTGATTTGGGGTACACGGAGCTGTTTTGTGTTCCTGCGGGGACCTGAGGGTCCCTCTAGACTTGTGACAGTGTTCTTGGGGACTCTCTGGAGTTCCATCAAGGAAGTCAAGTCTCCTTTCTTGTTTGACGGGGAACACGGACTTGCTCTGCTTGCAGTGCAGGGAAATCGGGTTTCATCTCGCGTGGAGGGGCAAGTCTCACGGTTTTTCTCGAGTTGAGTAGGCAACCAGGGTTATGTTTTCCAGTTACAACAGGGATGGCCCTCCAAAACTCATGCTGGTTCAGCGAAGTCATGAGTGCTCTCTATTTGTGATGGACACGTCGGGATGCTCCTCCAGGCTTGGCAGGGCAATGGGGACGCCTCTCGAGGTTAGGCGGGAGATCCAGGTTCCCATTCCATATGCCACTGGTATAATGGAATTCCAATCAATATTCAAGAGGTTCAGGCATCGTCTCCTTTTAAGGCATTGAACTCCGCGTGCCTCTCGAGTTGTCAAAGGGATATGAGGCCTCCCGTCGAGATGAGGGGGGGAACTAGGTCTTTCTCTAGGGTCTCCACAGGGGATTCAGACATCCCTTCTTCTTGTGAGATGAAAGACCAGCCTGCATTCAAGTCACTGCAGGGAAACCCGGACTTATTTCGAATCAGGGCATCTCGTTGTCCATTCTTCTTCAGGCAGCAATCTCAGGGTCCCTCTCACATCCCTATGGCTGAGAGACGAGTCCTCTTGAGGTTTCTGTAGAAAGGTGCCATTCCTCTTGATTCAAAGCCAGGGAATCTGCTCTCTTCTCGAGATGATTTGGGGTACACGGAGCTTTTCTCGAGTTGCTCTGCTGAACTTGGTGTTCCTCTAGACTTGGTACGGTTTTCTCGGGGAATCTCTGGAGTGGCGTAAAAGAAGTCAAGCCACCTGTCATGTTTGATGGTGAATGCGGAATGGCTTTGGAGAAAATGCAGGGGAATCGGACCTCATCTTGAGTTTATTTGAGTTACACGGAATTCTTTCGTATTGCTCAGGTGACCTCATGGGCCCTCTAGACTTGTGATAGTGTTCTTGGGAACTCCCTGGAGTTCCATCATGGATGTCAAGGCTCCTTTCGTGTTTGACATGGAACACGGACTTTCTCTGCATGCAATGCAGGGGAATCAGGCCTCATCTCGCAGGGAGTGGGAAGTCTCATTGTTTTTCTCGAGTTTCGGCGGGAACCTGGTGTATGTTCTCGAGTTACGATGGAGATGGCCTTTCAAAACTCAGGTTTGATCAACATTGTCAGGACTCCTGACGAGTTGTGAGGGATAACTCGGGATGCTCCTCGAGGCTTGGCAGTGCCATAGGTTTGCCTCTTGAGGTGAGGTGATAGACCCAGGGTCCCTTTCCAGTTGCCACAGGGATATTGGGATTCCTATCAATTTTCAAGAGGAGTCAGGCATCGTCTCCTTTTGAGGCATTGAACTCCACGTGCCTCTCGAGTTGTCAAAGGGATGTGAGGCCTCCTGTCGAGATGGGGCCGGGAAATAGGGCTTTCTCTATGGTCTCCACAGGGCATTCAGACATCCCTTCATCCTGTGAGATGAAAGGCGAGCCTGCATTCAAGTCACTGCAGGGAAATCTGGCCTTATATAGAGTCAGGTCATCTTGGTGTCCATTCCACTTGAGGCAGCACATTTTGGGTCCCTCTCATATACGTATAGTTGAGAGAAGCCTCCTCTTGACGTGCTTGAGGCAAGTTGGCATACCTCTTGAGTCGAAGTCAGGGAATCAGCTCTCATCTCGAGATCATTTGGGCTACACGGAGCTTTTCTTGAGTTGCTGTACTTAATTTGGTGTTCCCTTATACTTGAGACGGTGTTCTCGGGGAATCTCTGGAGTTCTCTAGAGGCACTCAAGCCACTTGTCGTGTTTGATGGTGAACGCGGGATGTCTCTAGAACCAATGCAGGGGAATCGGGCCTCATCTCGAGTTGATTTGAGGTACATGGAGCTCTTTCTTGTACCTGCGGTGACCTCACGGTCCCTCTAGACTTGTGAGAGTGTTCTTGGGGACTCTCTGGATTTCCATCAAGGAACTTAAGGCTCATTTCAAGTTTGACGGGGAACACTGACTTGCTCTGAAGGAAGTGCAGGTCAATCGGGCCTCATCTCACGGGGAGGGGGAAGTCTCATGGTTTTTCTCGAGTTGCGGTGTTAACCTGGGGTATCTTCTCTACTTACGACGGGGATGGCCCTTCAAAACTCATGTTTGTTCAGCGACATCAGGACACCTGTCTAGTTGCTATGCACACCTCAGGATGCTCCAGTACTCTTGGCGGGCAATAAGGACCCCTCTCGATATGAGGCGGGAGACCCAGGGTCCCCTTCCAGTTGCCACAGTGATATTGGGATTCCTATCAACATTCAAGAGGAGTCAGGCATCGTCTTCTTTTGAGGCATTGAACTCTGCGTGAATCTCGAGTTGTCAAAGGGATGTGAGGCCTCTTGTCGAGATGAGGCGGGGAACTAGGGCTTTCTCTAGGGTCTCCACAGGGTATTCAAACAGACCTTCATGTTGTGTGATGAAAGACGAGCTTGCATTCAATTCACTGCCGGGTTGTCGGGCCTTATTTGGCGTCAGGGCATCTCGGTGTCCATTCCACTTGAGGCAGCAAGCTCAGGGTCCCTCTCATATAACTTTAGCTGACACAGTCCTCCTCTTGAGGAGCTTGTGGAAAGTTGGCATTCCTCTTGAGTCGAAGCCATTGTATCAGCTCTCATCTCAAGATGCTTTGGAGTACAAGGAGCTTTTCTCGAGTTGCTGTGCTGAACTTGATATTCCTCTAGAAATGGGATGGTGTTCTCGGGGAAACTCTGTCGTTGCCTAGAGGAAGTCAAGGCCCTTGTCCTGTTTGATGAGGAAGGCAGGATGGCTCTGGAGACAATGCATGGAATCGGGCCTCATCTCGATTTGATTTGGGGTGCACGGAGCACTTTCCTGCTTCTGCGGGTACCTCAGGGTCCCTCTCGACTTGTCACTGTGTTCTTGGGGACTCTCTGGAGTTCCATCAAGGAAGTCAAGGCTCCTTTCGTGTTTGATGGGGAACTCGGATTTCTCTGCATGCAATGCAGGGGAATCGAGTGTCATCTTGGGGCGAGCCGGAAGTCTCATGTTTCGTCTGGAGTTGCGGTGGGAACCAAGGGTATATTCTCGAGTTACGCCGGGGATGGCCCTTCAAAACTCGTGTTGGTTCAGTGACGTCAGGAATCCCGTCTGGTTGCGAGGGACACCTCGGAGTACTCCTCAAGGCTTGGCAGGGCAATAGGGACGCCTCTCAAGGTGAAGCAGGAGACCCAGGGACCCTTTCCAGTTGCCACATGGATATTGGGATTCCTATCAATTTTCATTTGGATGCAGGCATCGTCTCCTTTTGAGGCACTGAACTCCACGTGCCTCTCAAGTTGTCAACGGGATGTGAGGCCTTCTGTCGTGATGAGGCTGGGAAATAGGGCTTTCTCGAGGGTTTCCACAGTGGATTCAGACATCCCTTTTTCTTGTGAGATGAAAGAGGAGCCTGCATTCAAGTCACTGCAGGAAATCTGGCCTTATTTCGAGTCAGGGCATCTTGGTGCCCATTGCACGTGAGGCAGCAAACTCAGGGACCCTCTCACATACATATAGCTAGAGAAGCCTCATCTTGAGGTGCTTGTGGAAAGTTGGCATTCCTCTTGATTCGAAGTCAGGGAATCCGCTCTCATCTCTAGATCATTTGGGGTACACAAAGCTTTTCTCGAGTTGCTGTGCTGAGCTTTGAGTTCCCTTAGACTTCACACGCTGTTCTCGGGAAATCTCTGGAGTTGCTTAAAGACGACAACCACTTGTCGTGTTTCATGGGGAGCACGGAATGTCTCTGGAGCAACTTCAGGGGAATCGGGCCTCATCTCGAGTTGATTTGGGGTACACGGAGCTGTTTTGTGTTCCTGCGGGGACCTGAGGGTCCCTCTAGACTTGTGACAGTGTTCTTGGGGACTCTCTGGAGTTCCATCAAGGAAGTCAAGTCTCCTTTCTTGTTTGACGGGGAACACGGACTTGCTCTGCTTGCAGTGCAGGGAAATCGGGTTTCATCTCGCGTGGAGGGGCAAGTCTCACGGTTTTTCTCGAGTTGAGTAGGCAACCAGGGTTATGTTTTCCAGTTACAACAGGGATGGCCCTCCAAAACTCATGCTGGTTCAGCGAAGTCATGAGTGCTCTCTATTTGTGATGGACACGTCGGGATGCTCCTCCAGGCTTGGCAGGGCAATGGGGACGCCTCTCGAGGTTAGGCGGGAGATCCAGGTTCCCATTCCATATGCCACTGGTATAATGGAATTCCAATCAATATTCAAGAGGTTCAGGCATCGTCTCCTTTTAAGGCATTGAACTCCGCGTGCCTCTCGAGTTGTCAAAGGGATATGAGGCCTCCCGTCGAGATGAGGGGGGGAACTAGGTCTTTCTCTAGGGTCTCCACAGGGGATTCAGACATCCCTTCTTCTTGTGAGATGAAAGACCAGCCTGCATTCAAGTCACTGCAGGGAAACCCGGACTTATTTCGAATCAGGGCATCTCGTTGTCCATTCTTCTTCAGGCAGCAATCTCAGGGTCCCTCTCACATCCCTATGGCTGAGAGACGAGTCCTCTTGAGGTTTCTGTAGAAAGGTGCCATTCCTCTTGATTCAAAGCCAGGGAATCTGCTCTCTTCTCGAGATGATTTGGGGTACACGGAGCTTTTCTCGAGTTGCTCTGCTGAACTTGGTGTTCCTCTAGACTTGGTACGGTTTTCTCGGGGAATCTCTGGAGTGGCGTAAAGGAAGTCAAGCCACCTGTCATGTTTGATGGTGAATGCGGAATGGCTTTGGAGAAAATGCAGGGGAATCGGACCTCATCTTGAGTTTATTTGAGTTACACGGAATTCTTTCGTATTGCTCAGGTGAACGCATGGGCCCTCTAGACTTGTGATAGTGTTCTTGGGAACTCCCTGGAGTTCCATCATGGATGTCAAGGCTCCTTTCGTGTTTGACATGGAACTCGGACTTTCTCTGCACGCAATAGAGGGAAATCAGAGCTCATCTCGCAGGGAGTGGGAAGTCTCATTGTTTTTCTCGAGTTTCGGCGGGAACCTGGTGTATGTTCTCGAGTTACGATGGAGATGGCCCTCCAAAACTCATGTTTGTTCAGCGATGTCAGGACTCCTGACGAGTTGCGAGGGATAACTCGGGATGTATCTCGAGGCTTGGCAGTGCCATAGGGATGCCTCTTGAGGTGAGGTGATAGACCCAGGGTCCCTTTCCAGTTGCCACAGGGATACTGGGATTCCTATCAATTTTCAAGAGGAGTCAGGCATCGTCTCCTTTTGAGGCATTGAACTCCACGTGCCTCTCGAGTTGTCAAAGGGATGTGAGGCCTCCTGTCGAGATGGGGCCGGGAAATAGGGCTTTCTCTATGGTCTCCACAGGGCATTCAGACATCCCTTCATCCTGTGACATGAAAGGCGAGCCTGCATTCAAGTCACTGCAGGGAAATCTGGCCTTATATAGAGTCAGGTCATCTTGGTGTCCATTCCACTTGAGGCAGCACATTTTGGGTCCCTCTCATATACGTATAGTTGAGAGAAGCCTCCTCTTGACGTGCTTGAGGCACGTTGGCATACCTCTTGAGTCGAAGTCAGGGAATCAGCTCTCATCTTGAGATCATTTGGGCTACACGGAGCTTTTCTTGAGTTGCTGTACTTAATTTGGTGTTCCCTTATACTTGAGACGGTGTTCTCGGGGAATCTCTGGAGTTCTCTAGAGGCACTCAAGCCACTTGTCGTGTTTGATGGTGAACGCGGGATGTCTCTAGAACCAATGCAGGGGAATCGGGCCTCATCTCGAGTTGATTTGAGGTACATGGAGCTCTTTCTTGTACCTGCGGTGACCTCACGGTCCCTCTAGACTTGTGAGAGTGTTCTTGGGGACTCTCTGGATTTCCATCAAGGAACTTAAGGCTCATTTCAAGTTTGACGGGGAACACTGACTTGCTCTGAAGGAAGTGCAGGTCAATCGGGCCTCATCTCACGGGGAGGGGGAAGTCTCATGGTTTTTCTCGAGTTGCGGTGTTAACCTGGGGTATCTTCTCTACTTACGACGGGGATGGCCCTTCAAAACTCATGTTTGTTCAGCGACGTCAGGACACCTGTCTAATTGCTATGGACACCACAGGATGCTCCAGTACTCTTGGCCGGCAATAAGGACCCCTCTCGATATGAGGGGGGAGACCCAGGGTCCCTTTCCCGTTGCCACAGTGATATTGGGAATCCTATCAACATTCAAGAGGAGTCAGGCATCGTCTCCATTTGAGGCATTGAACTCTGCGTGAATCTCGAGTTATCAAAGGGATGTGAGGCCTCTTGTCGAGATGAGGCGGGGAACTAGGGCTTTCTCTAGGGTCTCCACAGGGTATTCAAACAGACCTTCATGTTGTGTGATGAAAGACGAGCTTGCATTCAATTCACTGCAGGGTAGTCGGGCCTTATTTGGCGTCAGGGCATCTCGGTGTCCATTCCAGTTGAGGCAGCAAGCTCAGGGTCCCTCTCACATAACTTTAGCTGACACAGTCCTCCTCTTGAGGAGCTTGTGGAAAGTTGGCATTCCTCTTGAGTCGAAGCCATTGTATCAGCTCTCATCTCAAGATGCTTTGGAGTACAAGGAGCTTTTCTCGAGTTGCTGTGCTGAACTTGATATTCCTCTAGAAATGGGATGGTGTTCTCGGGGAAACTCTGTCGTTGCCTAGAGGAAGTCAAGGCCCTTGTCCTGTTTGATGAGGAAGGCAGGATGGCTCTGGAGACAATGCATGGAATCGGGCCTCATCTCGATTTGATTTGGGGTGCACGGAGCACTTTCCTGCTTCTGCGGGTACCTCAGGGTCCCTCTCGACTTGTCACTGTGTTCTTGGGGACTCTCTGGAGTTCCATCAAGGAAGTCAAGGCTCCTTTCGTGTTTGATGGGGAACTCGGATTTCTCTGCATGCAATGCAGGGGAATCGAGTGTCATCTTGGGGCGAGCCGGAAGTCTCATGTTTCGTCTGGAGTTGCGGTGGGAACCAAGGGTATATTCTCGAGTTACGCCGGGGATGGCCCTTCAAAACTCGTGTTGGTTCAGTGACGTCAGGAATCCCGTCTTGTTGCGAGGGACACCTCGGAGTACTCCTCAAGGCTTGGCAGGGCAATAGGGACGCTTCTCAAGGTGAAGCAGGAGACCCAGGGACCCTTTCCAGTTGCCACAGGGATATTGGGATTCCTATCAATTTTCATTTGGATGCAGGCATCGTCTCCTTTTGAGGCACTGAACTCCATGTGCCTCTCAAGTTGTCAACGGGATGTGAGGCCTTCTGTCGTGATGAGGCTGGGAAATAGGGCTTTCTCGAGGGTTTCCACAGTGGATTCAGACATCCCTTTTTCTTGTGAGATGAAAGAGGAGCCTGCATTCAAGTCACTGCAGGAAATCTGGCCTTATTTCGAGTCAGGGCATCTTGGTGCCCATTGCACGTGAGGCAGCAAACTCAGGGACCCTCTCACATACATATAGCTAGAGAAGCCTCATCTTGAGGTGCTTGTGGAAAGTTGGCATTCCTCTTGATTCGAAGTCAGGGAATCCGCTCTCATCTCTAGATCATTTGGGGTACACAAAGCTTTTCTCGAGTTGCTGTGCTGAGCTTTGAGTTCCCTTAGACTTCACACGCTGTTCTCGGGAAATCTCTGGAGTTGCTTAAAGACGTCAACCACTTGTCGTGTTTCATGGGGAGCACGGAATGTCTCTGGAGCAAATTCAGGGGAATCGGGCCTCATCTCGAGTTGATTTGGGGTACACGGAGCTGTTTTGTGTTCCTGCGGGGACCTGAGGGTCCCTCTAGACTTGTGACAGTGTTCTTGGGGACTCTCTGGAGTTCCATCAAGGAAGTCAAATCTCCTTTCTTGTTTGACGGGGAACACGGACTTGCTCTGCATGCAGTGCAGGGAAATCGGGGTTCATCTCGCGTGGAGGGGCAAGTCTCACGGTTTTTCTCGAGTTGAGCAGGCAACCAGGGTTATGTTTTCCAGTTACAACAGGGATGGCCCTCCAAAACTCATGCTGGTTCAGCGAAGTCATGAGTGCTCTCTATTTGTGATGGACACGTCGGGATGCTTCTCAAGGCTTGGCAGGGCAATAGGGACGCCTCTCGAGGTTAGGTGGGAGATCCAGGTTCCCATTCCAGATGCCACAGGTATATTGGAATTCCAATCAAAATTCAAGAGATTCAGGCATCGTCTCCTTTTAAGGCATTGAACTCCGCGTGCCTCTCGAGTTGTCCAACGGGTGTGAGGCCTCCCGTCGAGATGAGGCGGGGAACTAGGTCTTTCTCTAGGGTCTCCACAGGGGATTCAGACATCCCTTCTTCTTGTGAGATGAAAGACCAGCCTGCATTCAAGTCACTGCAGGGAAACCCGGACTTATTTCGAATCAGGGCATCTCGTTGTCCATTCTTCTTCAGGCAGCAATCTCAGGGTCCCTCTCACATCCCTATGGCTGAGAGACGAGTCCTCTTGAGGTTTCTGTAGAAAGGTGCCATTGCTCTTGATTCGAAGCCAGGGAATCTGCTCTCATCTCGAGATGATTTGGGGTACACGGAGCTTTTCTCGAGTTGCTGTCCTGAACTTGGTGTTCCTCTAGACTTGGTACGGTTTTCTCGGGGAGTCTCTGGAGTGGCGTAAAGGAAGTCAAGCCATCTGTCATGTTTGATGGGGAATGCACAATGGCTCTGGAGAAAATGCAGGGGAATCAGACCTCATCTTGAGTTTATTTGAGTTACACGGAATTCTTTCGTATTGCTCAGGTGACCTCATGGGCCCTCTAGACTTGTGATAGTGTTCTTGGGAACTCCCTGGAGTTCCATCATGGATGTCAAGGCTCCTTTCGTGTTTGACATGGAACACGGACTTTCTCTGCACGCAATGCAGGGGAATCAGGCCTCATCTCGCAGGGAGTGGGAAGTCTCATTGTTTTTCTCGAGTTTCGTCGGGAACCTGGTGTATGTTCTCGAGTTACGATGGAGATGGCCCTTCAAAACTCAGGTTTGTTCAGTGATGTCAGGACTCCTGACGAGTTGTGAGGGATAACTCGGGATGCTCCTCGAGGCTTGGCAGTGCCATAGGGATGCTTCTCGAGGTGAGGTGCGAGACACAGGGTCCCTTTCCAGTTGCCACAGGGATATTGGGATTCCTATCAATTTTCAAGAGGAGTCAGGCATCTTCTCCTTTTGAGGCATTGAACTCCACGTGCCTCTCGAGTTGTCAAAGGGATGTGAGGCCTCCTGTCGAGATGCGGCCGGGAACTAGGGCTTTCTCTATGGTCTCCACAGGGAATTCAGACATCCCTTCATCCTGTGAGATGAAAGGCGAGCCTGCATTCAAGGCACTGCAGGGAAATCTGGCCTTATATAGAGTCAGGTCATCTCGGTGTCCATTCCACTTGAGGCAGCAAATTTTGGGTCCCTCTCATATACGTATAGTTTACAGAAGCCTCCTCTTGACTTGCTAGTTGCAAGTTGGCATACCTCTTGAGTCGAAGTCAGGGAATCAGCTCTCATCTCGAGATCATTTGGGCTACACGGAGCTTTTCTCGAGTTGCTGTGCTGAATTTGGTGTTCCCTTATACTTGAGACGGTGTTCTCGGGGATTCTCTGGAGTTCCCTTGAGGCACTCAAGCCACTTGTCGTGTTTGATGGTGAATGCGGGATGTCTCTAGAACCAATGCAGGGGAATCGGGCCTCATCTCGAGTTGATTTGGGGGACATGGAGCTCTTTCTTGTAGCTGCGGTGACCTCAGGGTCCCTCTAGACTTGTGACAGTGTTCTTGGGGACTCTCTGGATTTCCATCAAGGAAGTTAAGGCTCATTTCGTGTTTGATGGGGAACACTGACTTGCTCTGAAGGCAGTGCAGGTCAATCGGGCCTCATCTCGTGGAGAGTGGGTAGTCTCATGGTTTTTCTCGAGTTGTGGTGTTAACCTGGGGTATCTTCTCTACTTACGACGGGGATGGCCCTTCAAAACTCATGTTTGTTCAGCGACGTCAGGATACCTGTCTAGTTGCTATGGACACCTCAGGATGCTCCAGTACTATTGGCCGGCAATAAGGACCCCTCTCGATATGAGGCGGTAGACCCAGGGTCCCTTTCCCGTTGCCACAGGGATATTGGGATTCCTATCAACATTCAAGAGGAGTCAGACATCGTCTCCTTTTGAGGCATTGAACTCTGCGTGAATCTCGAGTTATCAAAGGGATGTGAGGCCTCTTGTCGAGATGAGGTGGGGAACTAGGGCTTTCTCTAGGGTCTCCACAGGGCATTCAAACAGACCTTCATGTTGTGTGATGAAAGACGAGCTTGCATTCAATTCACTGCAGGGTAGTCGGGCCTTATTTGGCGTCAGGGCATTTCGGTGTCCATTCCACTTGAGGCAGCAAGCTCAGGGTCCCTCTCACATAACTTTAGCCTACACAGTCCTGCTCTTGAGGAGCTTGTGGAAAGTTGGCATTCCTCTTGAGTCGAAGCCATTGTATCAGCTCTCATCTCAAGATGCTTTGGAGTACAAGGAGCTTTTCTCGAGTTGCTGTGCTGAACTTGATATTCCTCTAGAAATGGGATGGTGTTCTCGGGGAAACTCTGTCGTTGCCTAGAGGAAGTCAAGGCCCATGTCCTGTTTGATAAGGAAGGCAGGATGGCTCTGGAGACAATGCATGGAATCGGGCCTCATCTCGATTTGATTTGGGGTGCATGCAGCACTTTACTGCTTCTGCGGGGACCTCAGGGTCCCTCTCGACTTGTCACTGTGTTCTTGGGGACTCCCTGGAATTCCATCAAGGAAGTCAAGGCTCCTTTCCTGTTTGATGGGGAACACGGATTTCTCTGCATGCAATGCAGGGGAATCGAGTGTCATCTTGGGGCGAGCCGGAAGTCTCATGTTTTGTCTGGAGTTGCGGTGGGAACCAAGGGTATATTCTCGAGTTACGCCGGGGATGGCCCTTCAAAACTCGTGTTGGTTCAGTGACGCCAGGAATCCCGTCTGGTTGCGAGGGACACCTCGGAGTACTCCTCAAGGCTTGGCAGGGCAATAGGGACGCTTCTCAAGGTGAAGCAGGAGACCCAGGGACCCTTTCCAGTTGCCACAGGGATATTGGGATTCCTATCAATTTTCATTTGGATGCAGGCATCGTCTCCTTTTGAGGCACTGAACTCCACGTGCCTCTCAAGTTGTCAACGGGATGTGAGGCCTTCTGTCGTGATGAGGATGGGAAATAGGGCTTTCTCGAGGGTTTCCACAGTGGATTCAGACATCCCTTTTTCTTGTGAGATGAAAGAGGAGCCTGCATTCAAGTCACTGCAGGAAATCTGGCCTTATTTCGAGTCAGGGCATCTTGGTGCCCATTGCACGTGAGGCAGCAAACTCAGGGACCCTCTCACATACATATAGCTAGAGAAGCCTCATCTTGAGGTGCTTGTGGAAAGTTGGCATTCCTCTTGATTCGAAGTCAGGGAATCCGCTCTCATCTCTAGATCATTTGGGGTACATACAACTTTTCTTGAGTTGCTGTGCTGAGCTTTGAGTTCCCTTAGACTTGAGACGCTGTTCTCAGGGAATCTCTGGAGTTGCGTAAAGACGTCAACCACTTGTCGTGTTTCATGGGGAGCACGGAATGTCTCTGGAGCAAATTCAGGGGAATCGGGCCTCATTTCGAGTTGATTTGGGGTACACGGAGCTGTTTTGTGTTCCTGCGGGGACCTGAGGGTCCCTCTAGACTTGTGACAGTGTTCTTGGGGACTCTCTGGAGTTCCATCAAGGAATTCAAGTCTCCTTTCTTGTTTGACGGGGAACACGGACTTGCTCTGCATGCAGTGCAGGGAAATCGGGGTTCATCTCCCGTGGAGGGGCAAGTCTCATGGTTTTTCTCGAGTTGAGCAGGCAACCAGGGTTATGTTTTCCAGTTACAACAGGGATGGCCCTCCAAAACTCATGTTGGTTCAGCGAAGTCAAGAGTGCTCTCTATTTGTGACAGACACCTCGGGATGCTCCTCCAGGCTTGGCAGGGCAATGGGGACGCCTCTCGAAGTTAGGCGGGGGATCCAGGTTCCCATTCCACATGCCACAGGTATAATGGAATTCCAATCAATATTCATGAGGTTCAGGTATCGTCTCCTTTTAAGGCATTGAACTCCGCGTGCCTCTCGAGTTGTCAAAGGGATATGAGGCCTCCCGTCGAGATGAGGGGGGGAACTAGGTCTTTCTCTAGGGTCTCCACAGGGGATTCAGACATCCCTTCTTCTTGTGAGATGAAAGACCAGCCTGCATTCAAGTCACTGCAGGGAAACCCGGACTTATTTCGAATCAGGGCATCTCGTTGTCCATTCTTCTTCAGGCAGCAATCTCAGGGTCCCTCTCACATCCCTATGGCTGAGAGACGAGTCCTCTTGAGGTTTCTGTAGAAAGGTGCCATTCCTCTTGATTCAAAGCCAGGGAATCTGCTCTCTTCTCGAGATGATTTGGGGTACACGGAGCTTTTCTCGTGTTGCTCTGCTGAACTTGGTGTTCCTCTAGACTTGGTACGGTTTTCTCGGGGAATCTCTGGAGTGGCGTAAAGGAAGTCAAGCCACCTGTCATGTTTGATGGTGAATGCGGAATGGCTTTGGAGAAAATGCAGGGGAATCGGACCTCATCTTGAGTTTATTTGAGTTACACGGAATTCTTTCGTATTGCTCAGGTGACCTCATGGGCCCTCTAGACTTGTGATAGTGTTCTTGGGAACTCCCTGGAGTTCCATCATGGATGTCAAGGCTCCTTTCGTGTTTGACATGGAACACGGACTTTCTCTGCACGCAATGCAGGGGAATCAGGCCTCATCTCGCAGGGAGTGGGAAGTCTCATTGTTTTTCTCGAGTTTCGGCGGGAACCTGGTGTATGTTCTCGAGTTACGATGGAGATGGCCCTTCAAAACTCAGGTTTTATCAACGATGTCAGGACTCCTGACGAGTTGTGAGGGATAACTCGGGATGCTCCACGAGGCTTGGCAGTGCCATAGGGATGCCTCTCGAGGTGAGGTGATAGACCCAGGGTCCCTTTCCAGTTGCCACAGGGATATTGGGATTCCTATCAATTTTCAAGAGGAGTCAGGCATCTTCTCCTTTTGAGGCATTGAACTCCACGTGCCTCTCGAGTTGTCAAAGGGATGTGAGGCCTCCTGTCGAGATGGGGCCGGGAAATAGGGCTTTCTCTATGGTCTCCACAGGGCATTCAGACATCCCTTCATCCTGTGAGATGAAAGGCGAGCCTGCATTCAAGTCACTGCAGGGAAATCTGGCCTTATATAGAGTCAGGTCATCTTGGTGTCCATTCCTCTTGAGGCAGCACATTTTGGGTCCCTCTCATATACGCATAGTTGAGAGAAGCCTTCTCTTGACGTGCTTGAGGCAAGTTGGCATACCTCTTGAGTCGAAGTCAGGGAATCAGCTCTCATCTTGAGATCATTTGGGCTACACGGAGCTTTTCTTGAGTTGCTGTACTTAATTTGGTGTTCCCTTATACTTGAGACGGTGTTCTCGGGGAATCTCTGGAGTTCCCTAGAGGCACTCAAGCCACTTGTCGTGTTTGATGGTGAATGCGGGATGTCTCTAGAACCAATGCAGGGGAATCGGGCCTCATCTCGAGTTGATTTGAGGTACATGGAGCTCTTTCTTGTAGCTGCGGTGACCTCACGGTCCCTCTAGACTTGTGACAGTGTTCTTGGGGACTCTCTGGATTTCCATCAAGGAAGTTAAGGCTCATTTCGTGTTTGATGGGGAACACTGACTTGCTCTGAAGGCAGTGCAGGTCAATCAGGCCTCATCTCGTGGAAAATGGGTAGTCTCATGGCTTTTCTCGAGTTGTGGTGTTAACCTGGGGTATCTTCTCTACTTACGACGGGGATGGCCCTTCAAAACTCATGTTTGCTCAGCGACGTCAGGACACCTGTCTAGTTGATATGGACACCTCAGGATGCTCCAGTACTCTTGGCGGGCAATAAGGACCCCTCTCGATATGAGGCGGGAGACCCAGGGTCCCTTTCCAGTTGCCACAGTGATATTGGGATTCCTATCAACATTCAAGAGGAGTCAGGCATCGTCTCCTTTTGAGGCATTGAACTCTGCGTAAATCTCGAGTTATCAAAGGGATGTGAGGCCTCTTGTCGAGATGAGGCGGGGAACTAGGGCTTTCTCTAGGGTCTCCACAGGGCATTCAAACAGACCTTCATGTTGTGTGATGAAAGACGAGCTTGCATTCAATTCACTGCCGGGTTGTCGGGCCTTATTTGGCGTCAGGGCATCTCGGTGTCCATTCCACTTGAGGCAGCAAGCTCAGGGTCCCTCTCACATAACTTTAGCTGACACAGTCCTCCTCTTGAGGAGCTTGTGGAAAGTTGGCACTCCTCTTGAGTCGAAGCCATTGTATCAACTCTCATCTCAAGATGCTTTGGAGTACAAGAAGCTTTTCTCGAGTTGCTGTGCTGAACTTGATATTCCTCTAGAAATGGGATGGTGTTCTCGGGGAAACTCTGTTGTTGCCTAGAGGAAGTCAAGGCCCCTGTCCTGTTTGATGAGGAAGGCAGGATGGCTCTGGAGACAATGCATGGAATCGGGCCTCATCTCGATTTGATTTAGGGTGCAAGGAGCCCTTTCCTGCTTCTGCGGGTACCTCAGGGTCCCTCTCGACTTGTCACTGTGTTCTTGGGGACTCTCTGGAGTTCCATCAAGGAAGTCAAGGCTCCTTTCCTGTTTGATGGGGAACACGGATTTCTCTGCACACAATGCAGGGGAATCGAGTGTCATCTTGGGGCGAGCCGGAAGTCTCATGTTTTGTCTGGAGTTGCGGTGGGAACCAAGGGTATATTCTCGAGTTACGCCGGGGATGGCCCTTCAAAACTCGTGTTGGTTCAGTGACGTTAGGAATCCCGTCTGGTTGTGAGGGACACCTCGGAGTACTCCTCAAGGCTTGGCAGGGCAATAGGGACGCCTCTCAAAGTGAAGCAGGAGACCCAGGGACCCTTTCCAGTTGCCACATGGATATTGGGATTCCTATCAATTTTCATTTGGATGCAGGCATCGTCTCCTTTTAAGGCACTGAACTCCACGTGCCTCTCAAGTTGTCAACGGGATGTGAGGCCTTCTGTAGTGATGAGGCTGGGAAATAGGGCGTTCTCGAGGGTTTCCACAGTGGATTCAGACATCCCTTTTTCTTGTGAGATGAAAGAGGAGCCTGCATTCAAGTCACTGCAGGAAATCTGGCCTTATTTCGAGTCAGGGCATCTTGGTGCCCATTGCACATGAGGCAGCAATTTCAGGGACCCTCTCGCATACATATAGCTAGAGAAGCCTCATCTTGAGGTGCTTGTGGAAAGTTGGCATTCCTCTTGATTCGAAGTCAGGGAATCCGCTCTCATCTCTAGATCATTTGGGGTACACAAAGCTTTTCTCGAGTTGCTGTGCTGAGCTTTGAGTTCCCTTAGACTTGAGACGCTGTTCTCGGGGAATCTCTGGAGTTGCTTAAAGACGTCAACTACTTGTCGTGTTTCATGGGGAGCACGGAATGTCTCTGGAGCTACTTCAGGGGAATTGGGCCTCATCTTGAGTTGATTTGGGGTACATGGAGCTCTTTCTTGTAGCCGCGGTGACCTCACGGTCCCTCTAGACTTGTGACAGTGTTCTTGGGGACTCTCTGGATTTCCATCAAGGAAGTTAAGGCTCATTTCGTGTTTGACGGGGAACACTGACTTGCTCTGAAGGCAGTGCAGGTCAATCGGTCCTCATTTCACGGGGACGGGGAAGTCTCATGGTTTTTCTCGAGTTGCGGTGTTAACCTGGGGTATCTTCTCTACTTACGACGGGGATGGCCCTTCAAGACTCATTTTGGTTCAGCGACGTCAGGACACCTGTCTAGTTGCTATGGACATCTCAGGATGCTCCAGTACTCTTGGCAGGGCAATAAGGACCCCTCTCAATATGAGGCAGGAGACCCAGGGTCCCTTTCCAGTTGCCACAGGGATATTGGGATTCCTATCAACATTCAAGAGGAGTCAGGCATCGTCTCCTTTTGAGGCATTGAACTCTGCGTGAATCTCGAGGTATCAAAGGGATGTGAGGCCTCTTGTCGAGATGAGGCGGGGAACTAGGGCTTTCTCTAGGGTCTCCACAGGGTATTCAAACAGACCTTCATGTTGTGTGATGAAAGACGAGCTTGCATTCAATTCACTGCAGGGTAGTCGGGCCTTATTTGGCGTCAGGGCATCTCGGTGTCCATTCCAGTTGAGGCAGCAAGCTCAGGGGACCTCACATCCCTTTCACAACACGAGTGGAATGCGGAGTTCAAAGCTTCAAAAGGAGACAAAGCCTGACTGCTCTTAAAAACTGACAGGAGTCTCAGTATCGCTCTGGCAACTGCAAAGGGAAAATTGGTTTCCCACCTCACCTCGAGAGGTGTCCCTATTGTCCTGCCAAGCCTCGAGGTTAATCCCAAGGTGTCACTCGCGGCTAGATAGGAGTCCTGACGTCGCTGAACAAACACTAGTTTTGAAGGGCCATCCCTGCCGTAAGTCAAGAACATACCCCAGGTTCCCACCACAACTCGAGAAAACCATGAGAATTCCCCCTCGCCGCGAGATGAGGCCCGATTCCCCTGCATTGAGGTGCAGAGCAAGTGCGTGTTCCCCATCAAACATGAAAGGCACCTTGACTTCCTAGATGAAACTCCACAGAGTCCCCAAGAACTCTGTCACAAGTCTAGAGGGACCCTGAGGTCAACGCAGCAATAAGAAAGAGCTTCCGTGTACCACAAATCAACTCGAGATGAGGCCCAATTCCCCTGCATTGGCTCCAGAGCAATCCTGCATTCCTCATCAAACAGGACAATTGGCTTGACTTCTTTTGGGCAACTTCAGAGATTCCCCAAGAACACCATCCCAGGTCTAGAGGAACACCAAGTTCAGCATAGCAACTTGAGAAAAGCTCCTTGTACCCCAAATCATTTTGAGATGAGAGCCGATTCCCTGGCTTCAAATCAAGAGGAATGCCAACTTTACAGAGGCAGCTCAAATGGGGGCTTTTCTCAGCTCTAGGTATGTGAGACGGACCCTGAGGTTTCTGCCTCAAGTGGAATGGACGACGAGATGCCCTGACTCGAAATAAGGCCTGAATTCCCTGCAGTGACTTGAATTCAGGCTCGCCTTTCATCTCAGAAGATGAAGGGATGTCTGAATCCCCAGTGAAGACCACAGAGAAAGCCCTTGTTCCCCGCCTCATCTCGACAGGAGGCCTCACATCCCTTTGACAACATGAGTGGAACACGGAGTTCAATGCTTTAAAAGTAGATGATGGCAGCGGCCCCGGCCCTGGCAGCGCCCGGGCGGGAGCGGGCGGCCCGGCGCGGAGGGGCTCGGAGGAGACGAGCGGACCCGCGGCGGGCGAGGGACCCGGCTGGAGCCGGAGCCGCAGCCGCGGCGGCGAAGCTGCCGGGTCCTTCATGATGAAAATTCTGGGGACACTTCTCTCTCTTTTGTGTAGTTGATAGTTTGGGCGGTAAAGAGATGGCTGACAGTGTCAAAACCTTTCTGCAGGACCTTGCCAGGGGAATCAAAGACTCCATCTGGGGAATTTGTACCATCTCAAAGCTTGATGCTCGAATTCAGCAAAAGAGAGAGGAGCAGCGTCGAAGAAGGGCAAGCAGCGTCCTGGCTCAGAGGAGGGCCCAGAGCATAGAGAGGAAGCAGGAGAGTGAACCACGTATTGTTAGCAGAATTTTTCAGTGCTGCGCTTGGAATGGTGGAGTTTTCTGGTTCAGTCTGCTCTTGTTTTATCGAGTGTTCATTCCCGTCCTTCAGTCGGTAACGGCCCAGATTATTGGTGATCCGTCACTACACGGGGATGTCTGGTCGTGGCTGGAGTTCTTCCTCACGTCGATTTTCAGTGCTCTCTGGGTGCTCCCCCTCTTTGTGCTCAGCAAAGTCGTCAACGCGATTTGGTTTCAGGATATAGCTGACCTGGCATTCGAGGTATCTGGGAGGAAGCCTCACCCATTCCCTAGTGTCAGCAAAATAATTGCTGACATGCTCTTCAACCTCTTGCTTCAGGCTCTCTTCCTTCTCCAGGGGATGTTTGTGAGTCTCTTTCCCATCCATCTTGTTGGTCAGCTGGTTAGTCTCCTGCATATGTCTCTCCTCTACTCACTATACTGCTTCGAATATCGTTGGTTCAATAAAGGAATTGAAATGCACCAGCGGTTGTCAAACATAGAAAGGAATTGGCCTTACTACTTTGGATTTGGTTTGCCCCTGGCTTTCCTCACAGCAATGCAGTCCTCCTACATTGTCAGTGGCTGCCTCTTCTCTATCCTCTTTCCTTTATTCATTATCAGCGCCAATGAAGCAAAGACCCCTGGCAAAGCATACCTTTTCCAGTTGCGCCTCTTCTCCTTGGTGGTTTTCTTAAGCAACAGACTCTTCCACAAGACGGTCTACCTGCAGTCGGCCCTGAGCAGCTCCACTTCTGCGGAAAAATTGCCCTCACCCCACCCGTCTCCTGCCAAACTGAAGGCTGCCACAGGCCGCTGAGTCGGTCACCTGCCATCCGGAGGGGCCGGGTGGGATCGGAAGGATGCTGTGGCAGCTCTTCTCCTGGTTCACCTCCGCCTCCTCCCAGGGAAGGCAGAGCCCACCCTGCCAAGGGCCCTGCCCACATTCCCTTCTCTCTGAGGAATCCAGACTTTTGTCTCTGGTGCACATAAGGCAGAATCTTCCTGACACCAGTATGGATTTTAAACACTGGTGAGTCTGAAAGGACCACAGGTTTTTCTGCAGCTCTTTTCTAACATTTGCCAGCCCCGTGCCTGGACTGATTTGAATACTCTTTCTCCCTGTGCCATTTCCCCTCCCATTTTCCCTTCCTGCCTCCCACCGCCCTTGGATGAATGGATTTTTGTAACTCTAGCTGTTGTATTTTGTGGACCTGTTTTTTTGTTTTTCTGTGAAGCACATATATTGGATGTGGGAGGGACAGGAGGCTCCGCTGCTCCTGGTCACTCCCTTTATAGCCATCACTGTCTTGTTTCTTGTAACTCAGGTTAGATTTTGGTCTCTTGCTCCACTGCAAAAAAAAACAAAACAAAAACACAAGCCTGAAGACACGGGACAGAAGAAAGACCTCACAGCCAGATCTCCACTGGGTTTGAGGAATGACTTTCTTTCTTCCCCTTGCAGGGGAAAAAGCTTTTTTCACTGGTACATTTAAAGCTCCCCAAAGATAGGGAGGTACCAATTTCGGACAAGTGCCACTGCAACACGGAATGCTCAGAGAACCTGAACTTTTAAACTCTGGAGGTCTGATCTTGACTGTTGGTCACTGCTGGGTCTGTCTGGTGTTTCAAAGGAATATTGGGTGCTGCAAATAGGAACTGAAGGGGTAAACTTATTAAACCCATTAAACCTAAAAAAAAAAAAAAAAAAAAAAAAAAAGTAGATGATGACTGACTCTCTTGAAAATTGACAGGAATCCCAGTATCCCTGTGGCAACTTGAAAGGACACTGGGTCTCCCACCTCACCTCGAGAGGCATCCCTATTGCCCTGCAAAGCCTCGAAGAGAATCCCAATTTGTCCCTCGCAACTAGACAGGAGTCCTGACGTCGCTGAACAAACATCAGTTTGGAGGGGCCATCCCCGTCGTCACTCGAGAATATAACCCAGGTTCCCTCCGCAACTCGAGAAAAACCATGAGACTTCCTGCTTCATGAGAGATGAGATCAGACTCCCCTGCATTGCATGCGGAGCAATTCCGTGTTCCCCATTAAACGTGAAAGGAGCCTTGACTTCCTTGATGGAACTCCAGAGAGTCCCCAAGAAAACTGACACAAGTCTAGAGGTACCCTGAGGTCCCCACAGCAACATGAAAGAGCTCGGTGTACCCCAAATCAACTTGAGATGAGGCCAGATTCCCCTACATTGGCTCTGGAGCCATCCGACATTGCCCATCAAACAAGACAAGTGGCTTGACCTCCTTTAGGCAACTCCAGAGATTCCCCGAGAACACTGTCCTAAGTACAGAGGAACATCACGTTCAGCACAGCAACTAGAAAACAGCTCCATGTACCTCAAATCATCTCGAGATGAGAACTGATTCCCTGGCTTTGACTCAAGAGGAGTGCCAGCTTTAAACAACACCTAAAGAGGAGGCTTCTCTCAGCTATAGGTACGTGAGAGGGACCCTGAGTTTGCTGCCTCAAATGGAATGGACACCGAGATGCCCTGACTCGACATAAGGCCGGATTTCCCTGCAGTGACTTGAATGCAGGCTCGTCTTTCATCTCACAAGATGAAGGGATGTCTGAATCCCCTGTGGAGACCCTAGAGAATACCCTAGTTCCCCGCCTCATCTCGACAAGGGGCCTCACATCCCTTTGACAACACGAGAGGCACGCAGAGTTCAATGCTTCAAAAGGAGACAAAGCCTGACTCCTCTTGAAAACTGACAGGAGTCTCAGTATAGCTCTGGCAACTGCAAAGGGAAACTTGGTCTCCCACCTCACATCGAGAGGCGTCCCTATTGTCCTGCCAAGCCTCAAGGAGAACCCCAAGGTGGCCCTCTCAACTAGACAGGAGTCCTGACGTCGCTGAACAAACATGAGTTTTGAAGGGCCATCCCCACCATAACTCGAGAACATACCCCAGGTTCCCGCCACAACTCGAGAAAATCATGAGAATTCCCCCTCACCGCGAGATGAGGCCCGATTCCCCTGCATTGAGTTGCAAAGCAAGTCCGTGTTCCCCATCAAACATGTAAGACACCTTGACTTCCTAGATGAAACTCCACAGAGTCCCCAAGAACTCTGTCACAAGTCTAGAGGGACCCTGAAGTAAACACAGCAACAAGAAAGAGCCCCGTGTACCGCAAATCAACTCGAGATGAGGCCCAATTCCCCTGCATTGGCTCCAGAGCCATTCCGCGATACCCATCATACACAACAAGGGGCTTACTTCCTTTAGGCAACTCTAGAATTTCCCCGAGAATCCCGTCTCATGTCTAAAGGAACACCAAGTTCAACACAGATACTCGAGAAAAGGTCCTTGTGCCCCAAATCATCTCGAGATGAGAGCTGATTCCCTGGCTTCAACTCAAGCGGAATGCCAACTTTCCACAAGCCCCTCATGGGGAGGCTTCTCTCAGCTATAGGTATGTGAGAGGGACCCTGAGTTTTCTGACTCAAGTGGAATGGTCACCGAGATGCCGTGACTCGAAATAAGGCCGGATTTCCCTGCAGTGACATGAATGCAGGCTTGTCTTTCATCTCAAAAGATGAAGGCATGTCTGAATCCTCTGTGGAGACCCTAGAGAAAGCCCTAGTTCCCCACCTCATCTCGAAAGGAGGCCTCACATCCCTTTGACAACTCGAGAGGAACACGGAGTTCAATGCTCCAAAATTAGACGATGACACACTCCTCTTGAAAATTGACAGGAATCCCAGTATCACTGTAGCACACTTGAAAGTGACAGTGGGTCTCCCTACTCAACTCGAGAGGCGTCCCTATTGCCCAGCCAACCCTCAAGGAGAATCCCGAGGTGACCCTCAAAACTAGACAGGCGTCCTGACGTTGCTGAACAAACAGGAGTTGTGAGGGGCAATCCCCGTCGTACCTCGAGAATATACCCCAGGTTCCCTCCGCAATTCGAGAAAAACCATGACACTTCCCGCTCCATTAGAGATGAGAACAGATTCCCCTGCACTGAGTGCAGAGAAAGTCCGTGTTCCCCATCAAACATGAAAGGAGCCTTGACTTCCTTGATGGAACTCCAGAGAGTCCCCAACAACACTCTCACCAGTATAGAGGGACCCTGAGGTCCCTGCAGCAACACGAAAGCGCTCTGTGTACTCCAAATCAACTCGAGATGAGGCCCGATTCCCCTGCATTGTCTCCAGAGCCATCCCGCATTCCCCATCAAACACGACATGTGGCTTGACTTCCTTTAGGCAACTGCAGAGATTCCACATGAATACCATCACAAGTCTAGAGGAACACCAAATTCAGCACAACAACTCGAGAAAAGCTCCGTGTACCCCAAATCATCTCAAGATGAGAGTTGATTCCCTGGTTTGAATCAAGAGGAATGCCAACTTTCCACAAGCACTTCACGAGGAGGCTTCTCTCAGCTATAGGTATGTGAGAAGACCCTGAATTTGCTTTGTCAAGTGGAATGGGCACCGAGATGCTGTGATTCGAAATAAGGCTGGATTTCCCTACAATGACTTGAGCAGGTTCGTCTTTCATCACACAAGATGAAGGGATGTCTGATTCCCCTGTGGAGACACTAGAGAATACCCTAGTTCCCTGGCTCATCTCGACAGGAGGCGTCACATCCTTTTGACAACAAGAGAGTCACGAGGAGTTAAATGCTTTAAAAGGAGAGGATGGCTGCCTCCTCTTGAAAATTGATAGGAATCCCAAAATTCCTGTGGCAACTGGAAAGGACATTGGGTCTCCCCCCTCACCTCGAGAGGCATCCCTATTGCCCTGCCAAGCCTCGAGGAGAATCCCGAGTTGTCCATCACAACTAGACAGGAGGCCTGAAGTCGCTGAACAAACACGAGTTTTGAGGGGCCATCCCCGTCGTCACTCGAGAATATAAACCAGGTTCCCTCCGCAACTCAAGAAAAACCATGAGACTTCCCGCTCGATGAGAGATGAGACCAGATTCCCCTGCACTGAGTGCAGAGCAGTCCGTGTTCCCCATCAAACACAAAAGGAGCCTTGGCTTCTTTGATGGAACTCCAGAGAGTCCCCAACAACACTCTCACAAGTATAGAGGGACCCTGAGGTGCCCGCAGCAACATGAAAGCGCTCCGTGTACTCCAAATCAACTCGAGATGAGGACCGATTCCCCTGCATTGTCTCCAGAGCCATCCCGCATTCCCCGTCAAACATGACAAGTGGCTTGACTTCCTTTAGGCAACTCCAAAAATTCCACGAGAATACCATCACAAGTCTAAAGGAACACCAAGTTCAGCACAGCAAATCGAGAAAAGCTCCGTGTACCCCAAATCACCTCGAGATGAGAGCTGATTCCCTGGCTTTGACTCTAGAGGAATGCACACTTTCCACAAGCACCTCACGAGGAGGCTTCTCTCAGCTATATGTATGTGAGAGGGACCCTTAGTTTGCTGCCTCAAGTGGAATGGACACCAAGATGCCCTGACTCGAACTAAGGCCGGAATTCCCTGCAGTGACTTGAATGCAGGCTCGTCTTTCACCTCACAAGATGAAGGGATGTCTGAATCCCTGTTGTGTCCCTAGAGAATACCCTAGTCCCCCGCCTCATCTCGACAGCAGGCCTCACATCCCTTTGACAACTCAAGAGGAACACAGAGTTCAATGCTTCAAAAGTAGACGATAACTGACTCCTCTTGAAAATTGACAGGAATCCCAGTACCTCTGTAGCAACTTGAAACTGACAGTGGGTCTTCCTACTCACCCCAAGTGGCGTCCCTACTGCCCAGCCAAGCCTCGAGGAGAATCCCGAGGTGACCCTCACAACTAGACATGCGAGCAGATGTCACTGAACAAACAGGAGTTTTGAGGGGCCACCCCCCTCGTCACTTGAGAATATACCCCAGGTTCCCTCGGCAACTCGAGAAAAACCATGAGACTTCCCGCTCGATGAGAGATGAGTTCAGATTCCTATGCATTGCGTGCCGAGCAATTCCGTGTTTCCCATCAAACATGAAATGAGCCTTAACTTCCTTGATGGTACTCCAGAGAGTCCCCCAGAACACTGATACAAGTCTAGAGGGACTCTGAGGTCACCGCAGCAACATGAAAGTGCTCCGCATACTCCAAATCAACTCGAGATGAGGCCCGATTCCCCTGCACTGCATGCAGAGCAAGTTCGTGTCCCCCATCAAACACGAAAGGAGCCTTGCTGTCCTTGATGAAACTCCACATAGTCCCCAAGGACTCTGTCACAAGTCTAGAGGGACCCTGAGGTCAACGCGGCAACATGAAAGAGGCCCGTGTACCGAAAATCAACTCAGGATGAGGCCCGATTCCTCTGCATTGTCTCCAGAGACATCCTGCATTCCCCATCAAATACGACAAGTGTCTTATCTTCCTTTAGGCAACTCCAGAGATTCCCCGAGAACACCGTCCCAAGTCTAGAGGAACACCAAGTTCAGCACAGCAACTCGAGAAAAGCTCCATGTATCCCAAATCATTTCAAGATTAGAGCTGATTCCCTGGCTTCAAATCAAGAGGAATGCCAACTTTCCACAAGCAACTCAAGAGGAGGATTTCTCAGCTCTAGGTACGTGAGAGGGACCCTGAGTATGCTGCCTCAAGTGGAATGGACACCGAGATGCCCTGACTCGAAATAAGGCTGGAATTCCCTGCAGTGACTTGAATGCAGGCTCGTCTTTCATCTCACAAGATGAAGGGATGTCTGAATCCCCTGAGAAGACCCTAGAGAAAGCCCTAATTCCCCGCCTCAACTCGACAGGAGGCCTCACATCCCTTTGACAACAAGGGTGGAACGCAGAGTTCAATGCTTCAAAAATAGACGATGACTGACTCCTCTTGGAAATTGACAGGAATCCCAGTATCCCTGTGGCAACTTGAAAGGACACTGAGTCTCCCGCCTCACCTTGAGTGGTGTCCCTATTGCCCTGCCAAGCCTTGAAGAGAATCCCGAGTTGTCCATCACAACTAGAAAGGAGTCCTGACGTCACTGAACAAACATGAATTTTGAGGGGCCATCCGTGTCATCACTCGAGAACATAACCCAGGTTCCCTCTGCAACTCGAGAAAAACCATGAGACTTCCAGCTCGATGAGAGATGAGATCAGATTCCCCTGCATTGCGTGCAGAGCAATTCCATGTTCCCCATCAAACATGAAAGGCGCCTTGACGTCCTTGATGGAGCTCGAGAGAGACCCCAAGAACACTGTCACAAGTCTAGAGGGACCATGAGGTCTCCTCAGCAACATGAAAGGGCTTTGTCTACTCCACATCAACACGAAATGAGGCCCGATTCCCCTGCACTGAATGTAGAGCAAGTCTGTGTTCCCCATCAAACACGAAAGGAGCCTTGACTTCCTTGATGGAACTTCAGAGAGTCCCCAGGAACGGTGTCACATGTCTAGAGGGACCCTGAGGTCCCCGCAGCAACATGAAAGGGCTCCGTGTACTCCAAATCAACTCGAGATGAGGCCGGATTCCCCTGCACTGCATGTAGAGCAAGTCCGTGTTCCCCATCAAACACGAAAGGAGCCTTGACTTCCTTGATGGAACTCCAGAGAGTCCCCAGGAACGTTGTCACATGTCTAGAGGGACCCTGAGGTCCCCGCAGCAACATGAAAGCGCACCGTGTACTTGAAGTCAATGCGAGATGAGGCCTGATTCCCCTGCATTGTCTCCAGAGCCATCATGCATTCCCCATCATACACGACAAGTGGCTTGACTTCCTTTAGGCAACTCCAGAGATTACCTGAGAATACCGTCTCAAGTCTAGAGGAACATCAAGTTCAGCACAGCAACTCGAGAAAAGCTTCATGTACTCCAAACCATTTCGAGTTGAGAGCTGATTCCCTGGCTTCGACTCAAGAGGAATGCCAACTTTCCAAAAGCCCCTCAAGAGGAGGCTTCTCTCAGCTATATGTATGTGAAAGGGCCCCAGAGTTCTCTTCGTCAAGTTGAATGGTCACCGAAATGCCGTGACTCGAAATAAGTTCGGATTTCCCTGCAGTGACTTGAATGCAAGCTGGTTTTCATCTCACAAGATGAAGGGATGTCTGAATCCCCTGTGGAGACCCTATGGAATACCCTAGATCCCCGCCTCATCTCGACAGGAGGCCTCACATCCCTTTGACAACACGAGAGGCACGCGGAGTACAATGCTTCAAAAGGAGACGAAGCCTGACTCCTCTTGAAAAGTGACAGGAGTCACAGTATCGCTCTAGCAACTGCAAAGGGAAACTTGGTCTCCCGCCTCACCTCGAGAGGCCTCCGTATTGCACTGCAACGTCTCAAGGAGAATCCCGATGTGTCCCTCCCAATAAGACAGGAGCCCTGACGTTGCTGAACCTCACCCCAGATCCTGCACCTGGTGTCACTCATCCAGTTTCTAAGGTGACTCCACCTGAAATATCCTGTGTCTGGAATCACATGTGCACATCTCCCAGATGACCCCACTTCCCAGACCCAGTACCTGTGGTCATGCTTCCACAATCTCCAGCGTGACCACAACACACTGGACCATGCACCTGTAGTCACATGTCCACAGTCTGCAGGGTGACACTCTCCCAAACCCTATATCTAGGATCACATATCTACAGTCCCCTTGGTGATCCCTCCCAGACACTGTACCTGGAGTCACACATCCACAGTCTCCACGGTGACCCCTTCCCAAGCCTTGCAATTGGGCTCACAATTCCACAGTCTCCAGGGTGACTTCCTTCTGTCCATTCCCCTGGGGTCACATATCCACATTCTCCAGGGTGACCAACCCAGTCCCTGCCCATGGGGTCACATATCAACAGTCTCCAGGGTGACACTCCTCCCCTGAATGCACATTTCAAGGGGAGCACAAAACAGCACACCCAAAATATGCCCATTTGACAAAAGGGTTATTTTGGACTGATTAATTTAAAAAAAAAAAAAAAAAAAAAACAGCCGCCCCAGGAGGATCTTTGAAATCCAAGTCAAAATGCCATTTTATGAAGTAGATTTACATTTATTAAGGATATCTACATCTTTAAGGATATCCCTGTCTGGACCAGGAAATAGAGGATGACTAAATATCAAGAATGGACTAAGTATCAAGACTGACTTGATTTCACTAAATGACTTGACTAAATATCAAGAAGGTCTATGGAATGGACCTGGAAGTTAATCTGCATACCACCATGCCTTTGGTTACTGTGCTTCACCTAATAATCTCCCTTAAATAGCTTCTTCCATTCCTTAACCTCCTTCTTTCATTCTTAGCTGATGATAGCATTTAAGGTAAAGTCTTGGGCCATTTCAGAAAGTGACTGTTTTCCCAGGTATCTTTCAACTATATAGGAGGTATGCATGGCATATACTAAACTTCTGATTGTTTTTCTCCAATCCATCTCCCTTTCATTATGAACATCTCAGTGAAGAAGATTGAGGATAGGGGGAAAATTATCTTTCCTCTCATCTAATGCAATAAAATAGCATTCAGAGATATAGAGGAATGAACCACAGACCAATTTAAAAAAAATAAAGAAAAGCATGAATCTAACACTTACATTACTAAGTGAAGGAATCCAGCCTCAAGTGCTACACACTGTATGATCTTATAAGACATTCTAGCAAAGGTAAAACAGACATGATAAACAGTTTATGGAATATATGGCTGAAATATTTCACATGGTACTTTAGTGAGGAATACCTGCCACTATGCATTTGTCTAAGTACATAGATTTTTGTTTTCAGAACACAAGTAATTTATTACCTATTCACATTTATTTATTTATGGTATGGAGTGCCAAAGACTGGAATGCAGAATTTAACAAAGAATCTAAGAGATTTAGAAATACATGAAAAGCTTCAGACTTTCCTAGGGGCCCAGTGGTTAAGACTCCACGTTGTCAGTGCAGGAAAGTTGGGTTCAATTCCTGGTCAGGGACCTAAAACCCCACATGCTGCGGCACAGCCAAAAGATTGAAAAGGAAGGAGAAAATTTTTAAAAAGCCACTGTCACTGTTAGGACAAAATTATCTGACCTAAGTTCACTGTGTAATTGAATGGAATCTGCAGGCCAAAGGCAAAATGCACCATACATAAACAGTGGGCTCTGTAAGTTCTTTCCATGGGGGTTTGTAGCTAACAGGACTGAAACTACCATATCAGTCATTGAAGGAGCAAGCCCTGAATTTGATAAATGATGAGTAGTGGAAGCCAGGTTTCTTACCATTGGAGTGGGAAGTTACAGGCAGACAAAAGGAGAAGGTTATAATACCTGTGTCATAAGAGATCAGGTTGGAGACATCATTATAAACTATCTTTAGCCTAATACAGAAACATATAACTCCATGTGAAAATCTTCATAACCGTGTGTATGCATAGTCTGGATACATGCATGTATATTTCCATGCATTGTCTGCTGAGATTATTAAGTTCCCACATACAAGTTTTTATTAATATGCTCTAATAAAAAGGGACAAGGACTCTTTAAATATGTGTCTGATACTAGGACTGAGACAGTAACTATGTAAAGCAGCATAATCTTAAAATGTGAGAAAGAAGGACCAAAAAGCCCCATAAAAGCTGAATTATGTAAAATAAAAGCAGGAGAGTATGGAAAAAGCTCTCAATAGCCAAAGCTAGAATGAACTAAGCAGTCTAATTGGCTGGATTATAGCCAAAAGAAAGTGAAAGTGAAATTGCTCAGTCGTGTCTGACTCTTTGCAACCCCATGGACTGTAAGCTACGAGGCACCTCCATTCATGAAATTTTCCAGGCAAGAGTACTGGAGTGGGTTGCCATTTCCTTCTCCAGGGGATCTTCCCCACCCAGGGATTGAACCCAGGTCTCCTGCATTGCAAGCATATGCTTTTACAGGCTGAGCCACCAGGGAAGCTCCCAAAAGTTTAAAATAATTTTCAGGTGTCCAAACTGGTAAAAAGTAAAAATTAGGTATTATGAGTAATGTTGAATAAAAATCTCACACAGAAAGATTCTAAATAATTGATACAGACTCAGCTGTCCATCAAGTATATGAAGCTAACTCCCCTCTCCTCAAATGTGGGTCCTGCATTATGACTTCCTCCTTAATAAGCCACTCAGGATGGACGTGAGGAAAATCAACAATAAAGACAAATGACAAATGTTGGCGAAAATGTACAAAATTGAAACTCAAAACTTTACTTGTGGAGAGGTAAAATGGTGCAATCAATGTGTGCAAGACAAGCATTTTCTCGAAAACATAAAAATGTAATTATATCACTCAGCAGTGGCTGCAGGACTGGAAAAGGTCAGTTTTCATTCCAATCCCAAAGAAAGGCAAAGCCAAAGAATGTTCCAACTACCACACAGTTGCACTCATCTCACATGTTAACAAAGTAATGATCAAATTTCTCCAAGCCAGGCTTCAACAGTAAGTGAACCATGAATTTCTAGATGTTCAAGCTGGATTTAGAAAAGACAGAGGGACCAGAGATCAAATTGCCAACACCCGTTGGATCATTGAAAGAGCAAGAGAGAAAAACATCCAGAAAAATATTTACTTCTGCTTTGTTAACAATGCCAAAGCCTTTGACTGTGCAGATCGCCACAAACTGTGGAAAATTCTGAAAGGTATGGGAATACCAGACCACCTTACCTGCCTCCTGAGAAATCTGTATGCAGGTGAAGAAGCAACAATTAGAACTAGACATGGAACAATGGACTGGTTCCAAATCAGGAAAGGAGTACAGCACCCTGCTTATTTAACTTATATGCAGAGTATATCATGTGAAATCCCGGGGCGGGATGAGGCACAAGCTGGAATCAAAATTGCCAGGAGAAATATCAATAATTTCAGATACACAGATGACACCACTCTTATGGCAGAAAGCAAAGAAGAACTAAAGAGTCTCTTGATGAAAGTGAAAGAGGAGAGTGAAAAAGTTGGCTTAAAACTCAGTATTCAGAAAACTAAGATCATGGCATCCGGCCCCATCACTTCATGGCAAATAGATGGGAAAACAATGGAAATGGTGACAGACTTTATTGTGGGGGGGGGGGGGGGCTCCAAAATCACTGAAGATGGTGACTGCAGCCATGAAATTAAAAGACACCTGCTCCTTGAAATAAAAGTTATGACCAATCTAGATTGCATATTAAAAAGCAGAGACATTACCAACAAAGGTCCATGTACTCAAAGCTATGGTTGTTCCAATAGTCATGTATAGCTGTTACAGCTGGACTACAAAGAAAACTGAGCACCGACGAAGTGATGCTTTGGAACTGTGGTGTTGGAGAAGACTCTTGAGCATCACTTGGACTGCAAGGAGATCCAACAAGTCAATCCTAAGGGAAATCAGCCCTGAATATTCATTGGAAGGACTGATGCTGAAGCTGAAACTGCAATACTTTGGCCACCTAATGTGAAGAACTGACTCATTGGAAAAGACCCTGATGCTGGGAAAGATTGAAGGCAGGAGCAGAAGGGGATAACAGAGGATGAGATGGTTGATGGCATCACCAACTCGATGGACATGAGTTTGAGCAAGCTCCGGGAGTTGGTGATGGATAGGGAAGCCTGGTGTGCTGCAGTCCACGGGGTCACAAAGAATCGGACATGACTGAGTGACTGAACTGAAATACCATATGTTTTGGTAACTCCACTCCTAGATATACATCCAAAGAATTTAAAAGAGGTGTTCAAATATATACTTGTACACCAATATTTACAGCAGCAGTGTTCTTGATAGCCCAAGTTAAAAACAATGAAAATGTCCACCAACAAGTGAATGGAAGAGCAAATAGGGCAGTTCCATCCATGAGATGCATTACTCTGCCATATAAAGGAATATAGTAAAATAATGCCACAGCTTCAGAAAATAGTAGGGGGCTTTTCAAAAACTTAAACACAGAGTTAACATAGAATCCATCAATTCTGGTCCAGGTTATACACTCAAAATATTGAAAACCAAATACTGGAACAGATATTCAAACCCCATATTCATAGCAGCATTATTCATAGTAACCAAAAGGTGGAAGCAGCACAAGTGTTCAACAGATGACTGGATAAGCATGATGTAGCATATACACAATGGGATGTGATTCAACCTTTAAAAACAAGATAACTCTCATACATGCTATAGTGTAGATGAAACTTCAAGTCATTAGGTGAAGTGAAACAAGCCTGACAGAAAAGGAAAAATGTTCTGTGATTCCACTAGTATGAGATATCCATATAAGACAAATTCCAAGTAGAATAAGATGGCCAGGGATTGGGGGTTATGAGTATTTAATGGTTACAGTGTCACTTCAGGAAAAGGAAAAGGTTCTGGAGATGAATGGTGGGGAAATTTTTACAATGTGAGTGCAGTTAATGCTATAGAAGTTCATACTTAAAATGACTCAAATAATAAATGTTGTTATATGTTTGTAAGCACAATGAAAAAAATGACACATGGCACAACATGAAAAAGCACTAAAAACATTCTCAGTGAAAGAAACCACACTGAAAAGCCACCCAGATCATAGTCATCTTGTCACTTTAAATCCATGAAGGTTTTTAACATGAGGGAAAGCCCCAGTGATGGCTCCAGAAAAAAGAAAACTGCCTTAGAATGAAGAAAGACAGTTGCACAAAGCTTGGGCAGCTGATGAAAGTTGAACTGGTCCTATGGATGGGATTGTAATGTGGAAACCATAATTATCCCCCATTTTTGGGTTGTGGGCTGATTCCCCGGGAAAGTGACCATGTTTTGGGTAAAACACATTGCGGTATTTGGTGTGAATGTAGAAAACTTTGTACCACTGTTTTAAAGTAGACACGTTTGAAATTTTACTAGAAAGTAAGTCACTTTTCAATACAGCCATGTAAGTCACATGCCAGAAAATCAGAGATGACATCAAACATTGCAATAGAGGCCAAGACTTAACCTAACCAAATTCAGCTAAAGTAGTTTGATGCTAATTGCCTTGTACTAGTCCACATGGTATTAAAAGGCACCGTAGGAAGAGTATATTAGTAGACACCATGCCCTGGGTGCTGTGGATGACCAGATGGAACTGAAACTATGAGATGTCTTAATTCTAGTTTTCCACATAACACTACACCAAAGCAACTGTCAGAACTAAAAAGCGAATTCATGGACTTGCCTGGCAGTCCAGTGGTTAAGACTGCACTTCCAATGCAGGGGGTACAGGTTTGATCCTTGGTCAGGGAACTAAGATCCAACATGTCGAGCTGTGGGGCCAAAAAGAAAAAGAAAAAGAAAAGTCAGCAGAACTGCAAGATCATTTGTGATTCTCTACACTAATAATGAACTATCAGAAAGAGAAATTAAGAAAATAATTCCTTTTACAATTGCATCCCCTCCCCCACATAACTAGAAA
This sequence comes from Cervus elaphus, assembly GCF_910594005.1. Classification (NCBI taxonomy): domain Eukaryota; kingdom Metazoa; phylum Chordata; class Mammalia; order Artiodactyla; family Cervidae; genus Cervus; species Cervus elaphus. Next base: position 24,692,473 of record NC_057848.1, read on the forward strand.
TCTAACCAAGGACTTGAAAGACCTGAAAGCTAAAAACTACAAGACAATGACCAAAGAAACTGAATGGACACAAGTAAAAAGATATCCCATGCTTATGGGTGAAAATACCATTAAAATATCCATTCTAAACAAAGCAACGTACACATTCATGCAATCACTGCCAACATTTCAATGACATTTTTCACAGAAACAAAAGCAATCTTCACATCTGTGTGGAGCCACAAAGGAACCAGAAGAGCCAAAGGGATCCTGAGAAAGCAGAACAGGCTGGTGGCATGTCTATCCCTGACTTCAATCTAGAGTATGGACCTAAAGTCACCAGAACACGTGTGGAATTGGCACAGAAATAATCAAGAGAGCTCAGAAGTAAACCTACAGGTGCATGGTAATTAATTTACAAGAAAGGAACTAAAAACATACATGCGGGAAAGGACAGTCCCCGCCCCCCCCAATAAACCGTGCTGGGAAAAATGGAAACCACACACCAAGGAACAGTATAGGACACCATCTTATATTACAGACAAAAACTGACTAAAATCCCACAACTTTCCACATCAAGCTCTAACAGTCTTGGGTCCTCTTAAGACAGATTTTCAGCAACAGCCACACACAGAAGCTTCTTCCCAATTTTCCTCACTTTTTCTTTCAGCAGCACATTGTTGCAGGAATCTTGAGGAAACCAGACTCCCGTCAGACTCAACTGAACCCCACAATGTCCCAAAGCTGAAGCACCAATGGGTTCTGAGGAGATCAGAGTCCTGTCAGCCTCAACTGAACCCCACAATGCCCCAAAATTGAAGTCCTAGTGGATCCTGAGGAGACAAGATTCCATCAGCCAAAACTAAACCCCATAATGCCCCAAAGCCAAAATACAATGGATCCTGTGGTGACCCATCTCCTGTCAGCCTGAATTGAACCCCACAATGTCCCAAAGCTGAACCCCCATAAGGTCCTGAGGAGATCAAATTCTATCAGCCTGAATTGAACCCCACAATGCCCCAAAGCTGAAACCACATGGGTCTTGTGGTGACCCATCTCCTGTCAGCCTGAACTGAACCCCACAATGTCCCAAAGCTGAACCCCCAGCAGGTCCTGAGGAGACCAGATCCCATCAACCTGAACTAAACCCCACAATGCCCCCAAACTGAAGCCCCAGTGGGTTCTGAGGAGACCAGATTCCATCTGCCTGAACTGAAGCTCACAGTATCCCAAAGCTGAAGCCCTAGTGGGTCCTGAGGAGACCAGAGTGCTGTCAGTGGCCACCAACACCCAGGTGCTCCAGCAGAGTGGGGAGTTCCCCCTGGAGTGAGGGGAGTGTCAGGGAGGCGGGCTCTTCATTATCACGAACAGGCATGACCAAGAAGGTTTGCAGGGGCCAGGGCAAGGGCAAGGGAGACGAGCTCCAGCTATGAGTATTCTAAGTCCCCACTTTCTGAGATTGCGTGACCTACATGATCCAGACTTTGCAAGGAGCAAGCTGAGTTACAGAGGCAGAAGGAGCAGGAGGTGATGTAAAATTTTAACGTTTCCTCTTCAGGTTCAGAAAGACGAAGAGCTCCCAGGTTCCCAGGTCCTTGTGCCCCAGTGACTGTGAGCTCTTCCTCCTGGGTGTATGACCAACCCCCACACTAAGTCCCCTCTACACCCATGGCCCTGGCCCAAGCCTAACCTCCCCCTCAGGCCCTGATGAAGCTCCTCGCCCCCATTGTGCATCTCACATCCCACCCCAACATGGTCTTTTTGAAGCCTAAACAAGACCATACTCCTCTCCTCCCTGTGATTCCCCTCACCTGATGAAGGCAGGCCTTCATCCGTTCCAGGTGACTCCAAGGGCCTCATTCTTTCCATGTGTGTGGCCGCTCTCTGTGCCCGTCTTTATGGGCCTGTGGTGATCTCCTAAAAAGAGGGTTATTTGATACAGAGAGAATGGGGTAAATGGTGGCCACCAAAGATGTGTCCCCCCAGAACAGGGCCGTATCTGGGAAAAGAGTCTTTGTAGATGTAGTTAAGGATAGCAAGGTAAGGTCATCTAGGGTTAGGGTGACCTTCAATCCAACTGACAGACTCCTTCAAAGAGACGAAAGAGGACACAAAGGGGAAGCCTCTTAAAGGCAGAGGCAGAGATGGGAGGGAGGGGGCCACAAGCCCAGGGACCCCTGGAGCCCCTGAAGTTGGAAAAGGCAGGAATGATCCTATCCTGGAGCCTCTGGAGGGACCTCAGCCCTGTGCCACCTTGATTTCTGATGCCTGGTCTCCAGGACTGGGGGAGGATGAACTCCTGTTGTTTTAAACCACCCAGCTTGTGATCATGTTAGAGAAGCCACAGAGCAGCCACACAGACCCTGCTCTGTAGGATCCTAGAAATGTGGGTCTCATTAAAACAGATGAAGGGTGGATTACAGAACCCTTAAAATCAGCACTGGACCCTCAGAAATGTTAAAGCAGTGGCTGGGCTCCAGAATGTTGAGGGGTCAAGTCTGAAGCCTGTGCCTAGGGGTACTGGATGCACACTCCTACCCAGGTTCTTACACCAGTACATGTGGTGTAACATCTCAGTCCTGATGGAGGACATTTAATATCAATGGCCACATTGCTAATTAAGAAGCCACCAGTTGCACAGGTGAAAGCCCAATTAGGGCACTTGCTTCAGGGATGAGCAATTCTGAAGATGGTCAGGGATGGGGACTTACTCATGTGTAGCCAGCAGCCCTTGAACATACCCCACCCCCTCCCCTCCCAAGGAGGGTCCTCAGTGGGAAGCTGGGAGAATCCATGGAGTCATCTCTAAGTAAATGCTGGCTGACCCCCAGGCTAGCCATTCCTGAACCTCATCCACCCTTCATAGATAAAACACTTGAATATGTGCAAAGACCTCACAGGCTGGAGAAAAGTGGAGCCACTCTAGCGACAGCATGCTTACTGACGTGGCTCCTGTAGGTCAGGCAGAATGGTCCTGGCCTGGGTGATCTGGAAGCTTTGCACTTTCCTGAGTTACTCCTCCTGTGCTGCTCCCATTGCCTGTTTTCTTGCTTCCTCATCTCTGCCTGAGAAGATTTCCAACAGCAGCAACAGGCGACACAGCCCATCCTTAGGAAGTGACAGCCTAGCACCTCCTGCAGAAGGTCCAGCAGAGCCCAACACAGACCCAATCTCCCGAAACACCATGGGCCCTCACTCTCTCTTATCAAGCCAGCCCTGCAAGATCTAAGCAGAAAGACAGCATCAGGTACAGCTGCAGGCACTTGAGGGGGTTTATATAGACCTCAACCCAGGCACACATCCAAAGGGCAGGCCAGTCAGGTGAGCCAATCTGCCCACCTGGGCTTGTGGTTTCAGAAAATGGGCCTCGTTGTCCTGGCCAGGGTTCCAGGAACAGGTGTGGGTCCTTTGGGTCAGGATGGATATGGGGCTGCTGCTCTGACTTGTTTTCTAATCTTTTTATCTGACCTCTAAGTGGGAGAGGATTTCAGGAAGGCCTTCTTCTAATGAGAGGGACCCAGGGGTCAGGGAGAGGATGGGTGGTGGGTGGAGACAGACTCAGTGCCCAGGTGCTATGGGACCCTCTGGAAAACCTGCTGGAAGGAGGCTGCAACCAGTGAAGCCCAGGGTCACAAAGCTATCCTGAAGCTGCTGTATGTTACCTCAGGTCCTCCTCTGAGGGTCTCAAGGTCAGATCTGTCCAACAGAGGAGCTGGGGGCTCTTTGCAATGAGGGCTCTGTGCACAGTTCCTGGGTGCTGAGCCCTGCAGGGTACCTGCCCAGGTGAGCCCCATATCCTGGGAGGCACCTGCCCATAAGAACCATGTATCCTGGGAGGGGCGAGTGAACAAGTATTCTCTCTGTGCAGTCATCACAGAGTAGCTTAGTGACTCTCACGTGGGCAGTGCTGGAATTAGATGAGAACAAGGACATGTTGGGGGACGTTCCCTGAAACACCCCCAGGCCCATCCAGAGTGACGAGTTCAGTAGGTGGGTACTGGTTGCTGTGCTGGAGTGGGAGGCTTCATGGGTGCCTCTTGTTTCTTCACCTGACACCACAGAGGCCTCTGCAGGACACAGAAGACAGCCTGCCCAGGGACGGTGGGAGCTCCTGGTGACCAGGCACGGGGCGTGAGAGGGAAGGACCAGGCTGAGGGGGCCTTTCTGCTCTGAGCTGGGAGTGGACAAGCAAGTGGTGAGTGTGATCCAGGAAAGTGGCCCTGGTGATGGGAGGCGTGTTGAGGCCATCTGAGCATGAGTTGGAAAGGAATGTCCAGACATAGAGCATTTCAGAAGGGAGTGAGTTTGTATTAAGAACAAAGAGCAGAGATAAAGTGGGCACTGTGAGCTCAGGGGGCCAACCACCTGACAGACTAGGGAAAGTTGACTGATTTCCTGGGTTAAGAGCCAATTTTTACAGTTTCAAGACAAAGAAAATTCCTGCTGGAAGGTTGATATTAAGTGATTGGGCAGGGCACCATAGGGTGTTTACTGGAGTGGGCATCTTTGCCTGGTAGGGAGTCAGGAAGCTCATTAGCAATGATCAGGTGCTTTTGGCAACAGTTGCAAAGGGGGCCCAGTCAGATTCACAGGTGACCTTGGCTCTGGGCCCCACTTCTATGGCCTTGGTGTGAGGCCTCCCAGCTGTGGCCTTGGGGAAGGAGTCACCTCAACAAGACTGACCCTGCTTCAGAGTAAAAGTTCCATCAAGTTTTCTCTGCAGGAGAGATCTAGTGATCCTAGATCTGTTTGGAAAAGTCTTGGACACTGCAGGGACACATACTGAGTGTGAACCTGGATATTGAACCTTGTTGGCAAAACTCACCTTTTCTCTCTGTTGGCATTAAAAGGGTGTGGGCTGACAGCTGCCTGAGAATCCATCCAATTGACAATTTCCTACTTACGACATAAATGGGTTTGGTCAAATTATTTCTATTTCTATGCAAACAGGCAGCTTGCAACTCCTTGTGGCAGGATCATTTCCAATAGATTGTCAACTAATCAAGGTAACAACATTATGGCACTCAGCACTTTTAGATAATTTCCTAAGCCTTTTTCCTGAGGGACAGACCCAATATGAGCTAGGAATGTGTTCAAAAGGCTTGGAAAGTGCAGGAAAATACACTGGCTATGACTGGAAATTAGGGTCTCTGTGCAAACCTGGAGTTCTGACATCTTACAATCTAGACAGTTCCTGATAGACAGATGCATGAAAAACACTCTACTTTTATGTTTTTCTTTCATCAAAGGAACATAGATTTCCTAGCATTCTGTGTGCTGAGAGTAACTCACTGCTCTAAAATGCTTGCTTGGATTTCATTTTTCAGTAAGAACTTCCCCTGACTGTGTTACAGTCAGGACGGTCCCACACTCACAGGGAAAAAGCAAACTAACATCCAAACGTTTGTTCCATCAGGTTTTCTCTGTAGGAGAGATCCAGTGATCCTAGGTCTGTCTGGAAAATGCTTGGATACTGCATGGACACATACTGAGTGTGAAGCTGGATCCTGGACCTTGTTGGCTAAATCAGCATTTTCTTTCAGGTGGTCCTAAAATGGTGCAGAGTAGCAACTGCCTGAAGATCCATCCAGTTTCTGTTTTCTTACTTGTGACAGCAATATCTTTAGTCAGACCTCTTGGATTTCTGCAGCAAACATGGGACTTTCAATTCCTTGCCACTGGATCATTTCCAATGGCAGGTAAACTCATTAGGTAACCAGACTAGATGGCACTCAGCACTCTCAGAGAGACTCCTACAGCCTGTTTCTTCATAGGCAGTCCCAGGATGACCTAGGAATGGGTTCGCTAGTATCAGAAATGCGAGGAAACATACTGGCTGTGACTCTGAAAATTAGGTGCTCTGTGTAAATCTGGAGTTTTAACGTTTTAGAATCTAGACAGTTTCTGATAGATGTCTGAAATACACTCTTTTTTATTTTTTGCCTTTCATTCATCAAAGAAACATAGATTTCACAGCATTATGTTTGCTGAGAGTGACAGACTGCTTGGAAATTCTTGCCTGGAGGTCATTTTGAAGTAACAATTTCCCCTCCCCTGTGTTACCATGGGAAATGCCCCCACACTGACAGAGAAAAGTAAACAAATGTCAAAACATCTGTTCCGTGAAGTCCCCTGTAGGAGGGATCCAGTGATCCTAAGTCTGTCTGGAAAATTCTTGGATAGTGCTTGGACACATGCTCAGTGTGAACCTGGATTCTGGACCTTGTTGGCAAATTAGAATTTTCTCTGTGTTGGCCACAGTAGGCTGGGGTTTAGCAACTCCTTGAAAATCAGTACAATTGCTCTTTTCCCACTAATGACAGCAATAGCTTTGGTCAAAACACTGGAATTTCTGAAGCAAGAAGGCAGCATGCAACTCCTTGTGGCAAGATCATTTCCATTGGAATGCCAATTAAACTACTTAAAAACAGTATGGCACTCAGCTGTGTCAGACACACTCCTCCAGACTCTTTCCTCATGGGGAGTCCCAGTAAGATAGAGCACTGTGCTCATGAACCATGGAAAGTTCAGGGAAACTTACTGGCTGTGTCTCTGGAATTTAGGGCATCTGTGGAAGCGTGGTCTTCTCACATCTTAGAATCCAGACAGCAGTCATGGAAAGAGAGATGCCTGAAGAGCACCCTATTCATTGCCGCTCATTCCACGAGTGAACACAGGTGTCCCAGCATTCTGTTTGCTGAGAGTAACCCGCTAAGTGGAAACCCTTGCCTGGAAGTAATTTTTAAGTAAAAATTTCCCCTCACGTGTGTTACAGTAGGGAAGGCTCCCACACTCACAGGGAAAAGCAAGCAAACATCAAAATGCCTCTTCCATCAATTTTTCTCTGTCAGAAGGATCCAATGGTCCCAGGTCTCTCTGGAAATTTCTTGGATACTGCAAGGGAAACATACTGACTGTGAACCTGAATATTTGACCTTCTTGGCAAAATTAGCATTGTCTCTCTTTTGGCACTAACAGGATGTGCGCTGCCAGCTGCCTGGTAATCCATCCAATTGATATTTTCCTACTTCTGACATCAATAGGTTTGGTCAAATCTTTCAGATTTCTGACACAAGCAGGTGGCTTGCAACCCCATTGGGCTGGATCATTTCCATTAAAATGTCAAATAATCTAGGTAACAACAGTATGGCTCTCAGCACTCTTAGACAATTTCACAGCCTGTTTCCTCTGAATCAGACCCAATAGGAGCCAGGAATGTGTTCATAAGGCTCTGAAAGTGCAATGAAACATACTGGCTATGACTTTGGAAATTAGGGCCTGTGTGCAAACCTGGAGTTCTCACATCTTAGACTTTAGATAGTTCCTGATAGATAGATGCCTGAAAAACACCCTCTTTTATGTCTTTCGTGCATTGAAGTAACATAGTTATTCCAGATTTCTGTGTGATGAGAGTAACACACTGGTTGAAAATCCTTGCTTGAATGTGATTTTTCAGTAACAATTTCCCATGACTGTGTTACTGTAGGGAAGACCCCCAAACTCACAGGAAAAAGAAAACAAACAACCAAATGTCTGTTCTATCAAGTTTTCTCTTTAGGAGAGATCCAATGATCCTCTGTCTGTCTGGAAAATTCTTGGATACTACAGGGACACATACTGAGTGTGAATCTGCATCCTTGAATTTGTTGGCAAAATTAGCAAATTTTGTCAGTTGGATCTAAAAGAGTGCGGCCTTAGCAGCTGCCTGAAAATCCATCCAATTGCTCTCTTCTTAATAATGACAGTGATAACATTGGTCAAACCTTTGAGATTTCTAAAGCAAGCAGGCGGCTCGCTACTCCTATCTGCTGGCCCATTTCCAGTGGAATGTCACCTCATCTAGTTAAGCACTGTATGGCACCCAGCCCTCTCAGACATACTCCTGCATCCTGTTTCCTCATGGGCAGTCCCAGTTTGAATAAGGAATGTGTTTAAAGCCTTGGAATGTGCAGGGAAACACAGTGCCCTAACTCTGGAAGTTAGGACCCTGGGAAAGCCTTGAAGTCTCATGCCTTGGGTTCTAGACAGTTCCTGATAGATAGAGGCCTAAAAATACACTCTGTATGGATGCCTTTCCTTCCTCGAAGGAACATAGGTTTCCCAACATTCTGTGTGCTGAGAGTCACACGGTGCTTGAAAACACTTGCTTGTAGGCCATTGGTCAGTAGAAAATTCCCCTGAAGGTGCAATGGTAGGGAAGGCTCCAACACTCACAGGGAAAGGGAAACCAACATCCAAACGTGTACTCCATCACATTTTGTCTTTAGGTGCGATCAAGTGAGCCTAGGTCTGTCTGGAAAATTCGTGGGTATTGTGGGGACACATCATGAGTGTGAACTTGTATATATGAACTTGGTGGCAAAATTCTCATTTTTATCTCCCACACTCATTTTGGGACCACATTGGTTCTAAAATGGTGCAGCGTAGCAAATCCTTGAAAATCCATCCAATTGCTGTTTTCTTACTTTTGACAGGGATAGATTTGTCCACCCTTTGGAATTTCTGAAGCAAGCAGATTGCTCACCACTCCAGCCACTAGCCAATTTCCATTGTATTGGCACCTCATGCAGGTAAGCACAGTATGCTGCCCAACACACTCGGATACACTCGTGCAGCCTGTTTCTTCAGGAGCAGTCCCAGTATATACTTGGAAAGTGTTTACAAGGCTTGCAAAGTTCATGGAAACACACTGCCCTGACTCTGGGTGTTAGGATCCCTAGGAAAGACTGAAGGTCTCACGACTTAGAATGTAGACAGTTCCTGATAGATAGAGGGCTGAAAGCACTCTCTGTTGATGCACTTCTTTTCTTGAAGGAACATAACTTTCCAAACATTTTGTGTGCAGAGAGACACACACGGCTTGAATATGCTGGCATGGAGGTCATTTTTCAGTAGCACTTTCCCCTGAAGGTGTGACCATGGGGATGCTGCACTCCCCATTCATAGAGAAAGACAAATTAGCATCCAAACGTCTGTTCCATCACATTTTCTCAGTAGCATCGATCCACTGAGACTAGTTCTGTCTGGAAACTTTGTGGATACTGCATGGAGACATCCTGAGTCTGGACCTGGATACCGGGTTTTGGGGGCAAAAATAACATTTTTTCTCTTGATTTGGGAAAATGCTACGGCCTTGCAACTGCTTGGAAATCCATCCAATTGCTGTTTTCTTCCTTCTGACAATGATAGCTTTGGTCCATCCTTTGGGATTTCTGAATCAAGCAGGCGACTCACCACTCCTAGCCTCTGGCCCATTCCCAGGGGAATGTCATCTCATCTAGGTAAGCACAGTATTGGTACCATACACTCTCAGACACTCTCCTACAGTCTGTTTCCTCATGGGCAGTCCCTATATGAGCTAGGATGTCTTTGGGAGGCTTGGAAAGTGCAGGAAAAACAGTGCCTTGACTCTGGTAGTTAGGTCCCCTGGACAAGCCTGGAGGTCAATGTTAGATTCTAGAGAGTTCCTAATAGATATAGGCCTAATAACACACTCTCTGTTGATGCCGTTTCTTCCTTGAAGAAACATACTTCTCCCTGCATTCTCTGTGCTGAGAGTCACACACTGCTTGAAAACGCTCTTTGGAGGTCATTTTTCAGTAGAAACTTCCTCTGACAGTGTAACCTTAGGGAAGGCCCCCACACTCACTGGAAAAGGCAAACCAACATCCAAACTTCTGTTGCATCACATTTTGTCTCTAGGAGTGATCCAGAGAACCTAGGTCTGTCTGGAAAATCGTGTATACTGCAGGACCACATCCTAAGTGTGAACCTGGATACTGGAACTGGTGGCACAATTCACATTTTTCTTTCGGTTTGTCCTAAAACTGTGTGGCCTGGCACCTGCTTGAAAATCCATCTAATTGCTGTTTTCTTACTTTGAAGAGCAATAACTTTGGTTCACCCTTTGGGATTTCTGAAGCAAGCAAGCAGATCACCACTCCTAGTCACGGGCCTATTTCCAGTGGAATGTCACCTTATCTAAGGAAGCACATAATGGCCCCTCTGTATACTCAGACACACTCCCACAGTTTGTATCCTCATGGACAGTCCTGGTGTGACCTAGGAATATGTTTACAAAGCATTTAAAGGGCAGGGAAGACACTGCCCTGACTCTGGAAGTTCGGTTCTCTGGGAAGGCTGGAGGGCTCTCTTGTTAGAATCAAGACAGTTCTTCATAGATAGAGGCCTGAAAACACACTCTCTGTTGATACCCTTCCTTTCTCGAAGAAAGAGTACTTTCCCAGTATTCTGTGAACTGAGAGTCACACATTGCTTGAAACCGTTTGCTTGCAGGTCATTTTTCAGTAGCAATTTCTTGTGATGTTGTGACAGTAAGGATGTCCCCCACACTCACAGGGTAAGGCAATCCAAGATCCAAACATCTGTTCCATCACATTTTCTCTATAGGAGCAGCCAGTGAGCCTAGGTCTTTGTGAAATATGGGTAGATACAGCAGAGACACCTCCTGAGTCTGACAGTGGATACCAGACCTTGATGGCCAAATTTGCAACTGCTAGAAAATCCATACAATTGTTTTTTTTTTTTTTTTTTTACTTCTGACAGTGATCGCTTTTGACCCACCTTTGGGATTTCAGAAGCAAGAAGGCGGCTCGCAAGTGCTGCTGATGGCCTATTTGCAATGGAATGTCACCTCACCTGGGTAACAACAGTATGGCACCCAGCAGTCTGAACACATTCCTGCAGCCTGTTTCCTCATGGGCAGTTCTGGGATGATGTAGGAAGGTGGTTAAAAGCCTGAGCTAGTGCAGGAAAACACACTGCCCTGACTCTGCAAGTTAGGTCCTCAGGGTAAGACTGGAGGTCTCACATCTTAGAATCTAGACAATTCTTGATAGATAAAGGACTGAAAATTCGTTCTCTGCTGATGCCTTTCTTTCCTTGAAGGAACATTGTTTTCCCAACATTCTGCTTCCTGAGTGTCACACACTTGCTTGGAGGTCATTTATCACTAAGAATTTCCCCTGAAGATGTGACTGGAGGGAAAGCCCCACAAACACAGAAAGGGAACCACATTCAAATGTCTGTTCCATCACGTTTGCTCTGTAGGTGAGATATAGTGAGCCTAGTCCTATCTGGAAAATTCTTGGATACTGCAGGGACACATCCTGAATGTGAATCTTGATAGTGGATCTTGGTGGCAAAATTTGCATTATTCTCTCCATTGGGCTTAAAACGTTGTGGCCTAACAACTGCTTGAAAGTTCATTTAATACCTGTTTTCTTACTTCTGACAATGATAGCTTTGTTCCACCTTTCTGGATTTCTGAAGCAACAGGCGGTTCATAACTCCTAGTCCCTGGCCCATTTCCAGTGGAATGTCAGTTCATTTGGTAAGGACAGAATGACACACAGCACACACGGACACTCTTCCATAGCCTGTTTCATCATGGGCATTCCTGAGTGATCTTGGAATGTGCTTACAAGGCTCAGAATTTGCAGGGAAATGCTGCCCAGACTCTGGAAGATGGGTCCTCTGGACAAGCCTGGAGATCTCACATCTTAGAATATAGACAGATCCTGATAGATAGAGGCCTGAAAACACACTCTCTGTTGATGCCTTTCCTTCCTCGAATGAACATAGCTTTCCCGGCATTCTGTGTGCTGAGAGTCACATACTGCTTGAAAATGCTTGCCTGGAAGTCATTTTTCAGTAGCAATTTCCCTTGATGGTTTGACCATAGGGAAGTCCACCACACTCACAGGAAAAGGCAAAACATCATCCAAACGTCTGTTCCATCATGTTTCTCTGTAGGAGAGATCCTAGGATTAGGGTTAGGGTTAGGGTTAGCCTAGGTCTGTCTTGAAAATTCTTCAGTGCTGTGGGGACACATCCTGCGTGTGAACCTGAGTAATGGACCTTGGTGGGAAAATTCACATTTTCCTCTAGGTTGGCCCTAAAATGTTGGGAAAGCAATGGCCCTTTGAGTAAGGAAAGGAATCAACAGAGAGTGTGTTTCCAGGCCTCTATCTATTAGGAACTGTCTAGATTGTAAGACGTGAGACCTCCAGTCTTGCCCAGATGACCTAACATCCCGAGTCAGGGCATATGTTTCCATACAATCTCTGAGCCTTGTAAATACATTCCTAGGTCATACCAGGACTGCCAATGAGGAAACAGGCTGTCAGAGTGTGTCTGAGAGAGCTGGGTGCCATGTGGTGCTACCTACATTATGTGACAATTCACAGGAAAGGGACCACCAGATAGAAGTGGCAAGCGGACTGCTTGCTTCAGAAATTACATGGGTGGACCAAATCTGTCACTGTCAGAAATAAGAAAGCAAGTACTGGATGGATATTCAAGCAGTTGCTATGCCAAACCATTTTAGTGCCAACTGAGAGAAAAAGGTGAATTCTGTCCTGTATTCAGGTTCACACTCAGGATGTGACCCAACAGGATCCAAACTTTTCCAGATAGACCTGGGTTCACTGGACCTCTCTAACAGAGAAAACGTGATGGAACAGGCATTTGGATGCTTGCTTGCTTGTCTTGTGATTGTGGGGGCTTCCCTACTGTCACAGTCTCAGGGGAAATTGCAACTGAAAAATGAACTCCAAGCAAACGTTTTCAAGCAGTGTGTGACTCTCAGCACACAGTACATTGGGAAAGTTATGTTCCTTCAATGAAGGAAAGGCATCAACAGAGAGTGTGTTTTTTATAGCAGGAACTGTTCAGCTTCTAAGATGTGAGAGCTCATGCCTGCTGAAAGGACCTAAGTTCCAGAGTCAGGACAGTGTGTCTTGCTGCACTTTCTGAGACTTCTAAATGCATTCCTAGGTCATACCAGGTCTGCTCCTAAGGAAGGATGCTGAGGGAGTGTATCAGAGTGTGCTGGGTGAAATACTGTGGTCACATAGATGAGGTGTCATTCCACTGGAAATGGGCCTGCAGCTAGGAGTTGCAAGTCATTCACGTGCTTCAGAAATCCCAAAGGGTGAACCAAAGCTAGCATTGTCAGAAGTAAGAAAACAGAATTCAGATGGAATTTCAAGCAGTTGCTCGGCTGCACTGTTTTAGGGCCAAGTGAGAGAAAAATGCATATTTTGACACCAAAGTCTGGTATCCAGATTCAAACATAGGTGTTTCCCCGCAGTGTCCACGAATTTTCTAGATAGACTTCCGTTGAATGGATGGCCCCTACCAAGAAAACGTGATTGAACAGATGTTTGGAAGTGCTTTTGAATTTACCTGTGAGTGTGGCGCCTTCCCTACAGTCACACCTCCAGGGGAAATTGCTAATGAAAAATGACCTCCAACAAGCGTTTTCAAGCAGTGTGTGACACTCAGCACACAGAATGCTGAGAAAGCTATATTCCTTTGAGGAAGGAAAGGCATCTCGAGAGAATATGTTATCAGGCCTCTACCTGTCATGAACTGTCTAGATTCAATTACATGTGAGTCCTCCAAGTTTCCCAGAGGACCTAAATACCAGAGTCAGAGCACTGTGTTTCCTATCACTTTCTGAGATTTGTAAACACATTCCTAGGTCATACCATATCTGACCATGAAAAGTCACGCTGCAAGAGTGTGTCTCAGAGTGCTGGGTGACATATTGTGCTAACCTAGATGAGATGACATCTCCCTGGAAAGGGGCCAGTGGCTTGGAGTGGAGAGCCTCCTGCTTGATTCATAAATCCCACGGGGTGCACCAACACTATCACTGTCAGAAGTAAGAAAACAGCAATTAGACGCATTTTCAGGCAGTAACTAGGTCTAACCGTTTTAGGGTCAACTGAGAAAAAAATGCAAATTTTGCTGCCAAGGTCCGGTATCCAGGTTCAAACATAGGATGTGTAGGAACAGTATCCATGAGTATTCTAGACAGTTAGGTTGAATGGATCGCTCCTATCAAGGAAACATGATTGAGCAGACGTCTGGATGATCCTTTGCCTTTTCCTGTGAGTGTGGCGGTCTTCCCTAAGGTCACAACATCAGGGGAAGTTGCTACTGAAAAATTACTTCCAACAAGCGTTTTCAAGCAGTGTGTGACTCTGAGCACACAAAAAGCTGGGAAAATTATGTTCCATCCAGGAAGGTAAGGCATCAACAGAGAGTGTTTGATCAGGCCTCTGTGTATCACAAACTGTATAGGCTCAAAGATGTGAGACTACCAGGTTTGCCCTGAGGACCCAAATTCCAGAGTCAGAGCATTGTATTTCCCTACACTTCCTGAGACTGTATCCAAGTACCATATTTTGGACTCTATTGTTGACCATGATGGCTACTCCATTTCTTTTAAGTGGTTCCTGCCCACAGTAGTAGATATAATGGTCATCTGAGTTAAATTCACCCATTCCTTTCCATTGTAATTTGCTGATTCCTAGAATGTCAACATTCACTCTTGCCATATCCTGTTTGAACACTTCCAATTTGCTTTGATTCATGGACCTAACATTCCAGGTTCCTATGCGATATTGCTCTTTACAGCATCGGACCTTGCTTCTATCACCAGTCACATCCACAACTGGGTGTCATTTTTGCTTTGGCTCCATCCCTTCATTCTTTCTGGAGTCATTTCTCCACTGAGCTCCAGTAGGATATTGGGCACCTACCGACCTAGGGAGTTCCTCTTTCAGTATCCTATCATTTTGCCTTTTCATACTGTTCATGGGTCCTCAAGGCAAGAATACTGAAGTGGTTTGCCATTCCCTTCTCCAGTGGACCACATTCTGTCAGACCTGTCCACCATGACCCGTCCGTCTTGGGTGGCTCCACACGGCATGGCTTAGTTTCACTGAGTTAGACAAGGTTATGGTCCATGTGATCAGATTGGCTAGTTTTCTGTGATTATGATTTCAGTGTCTGCCCTTTGATGCCCTCTCACAACACCTACCATCTTACTTGAGTTTCTCTTACCTTGGACGTGGGTATCCCTTTACAGCTGCTCCAGCAAAGCGCAGCCACTCCTCCTTACCTTGGACAATGGGTATCTCCTCAGGCCGCCCCTCCTGACCTTGAATGTGGAGTAGCTCCTCTCGGTCCTTCTGCACCCGTGCAGCTGCTGCTCTTTGGACATGGGATTGCTCCTCTTGGCCACAGCCCCTGACCTTAGGCATGGGGTAGCTCATCTCAGCCACCTCCCCTCACCTCAGGCATGAGGTAGCTCCTCTCGGCTGCTGCCCCTGGCCTCGGACATGGGGTGGCTCCCCTCAGCCACTGCCTCTGACCTTGGGCAAGAGGTAGCTCCTCATGGCCATGCTTCTGCATGGTCCGTCACAGCCTGCACCATTTGAATGCAGAGTTCCAAAGAATAGCAAGGAGAGATGAGAAAGCTTTACTCTGATCAATGCAAAGAAATAGAGAAAAACAACAGAATGGGAAAGACTAGAGATCTCTTCAAGAAAATTAGAGATACCAAGGGAACATTCCATGTGAAGATTGGGTTCAATAAAGGACAGAAATGCTATGGATCTAACAGAAGCAGAAGCTATTAAGAAGAGTTGGCAAGAATACACAGAAGAACTGTACAAAAAAGATCTTCATGGCCCAGATAATTACGACGGCATGATCAGTCACCTAGAGCCAGACATCCTGGAATGTGAGGTCAAGTGGGCCTTAGAAAGCATAACTACGAACAAAGCTAGTGGAGGTGATGGAATTCAGGTTAAGCTATTTCAAATCTTAAAAGATGATGCTGTGAAAGTGCTGTACTCAATAGGTCAGCAAATTTGGAAAACTCAGCAGTGGCCACAGGACTGGAAAAGGTCAGTTTTCATTCCAATTCCAAAGAAAGGCAATAGCAAAGAATGCTCAAACTACTGCACAATTGCACTCATCTCACATGCTAGTAAAGTAATGCTCAAAATTCTCCAAGCCAGGCTTCAGCAATACATGAACCGTGAACTTCCAGATGTTCAAGCTGGTTTTAGAAAAGGCAGAGGAACCAGAGATCAAACTGCCAACGTCTGCTGGATCATTGAAAAAGCAAGAGAGTCCCAGAAAAACATCTATTTCTGCTTTATTGACTATGCCAAAGCCTTTGACTGTGTGTATCACAATAAACTGTAGAAAATTCTGAAAGAGATGGGACTACCAGACCACCTGACCTGCCTCTTGAGAAACCTATGTGCAGGTCAGGAAGCAACAGTTAGAACTGGACATGGAACAACAGATCGGTTCCAAATAGGAAAAGGAGTACGTCAAGGCTGTATGTTGTCACCCTGCTTGTTTAACTTATATGCCGAGTACATCATGAGAAACACTGGGTTGGAAGAAGCACAAGCTGGAATCAAGATTGCCAGGGGAAACATCAATAACCTCAGATATGCAGATGACACCACCCTTATGAAAGAAAGTGAAGAGGAACTAAAAAGCCTCTTAATGAAAGTGAAAGAGGAGAGTGAAAAAGTTGGCTTAAAGCTCAACATTCAGAAAACTAAGATCATGGCATCTGGTCCCATCGCTTCATGAAAAATAGATGGGGAAACAGTGGAAACAGTGTCATACTTTATTTTTGGGGGCTCCAAAATCACTGCAGATGGTGATTGCAGCCATGAAATTAGAAGACGCTTACTTCTTGGAAGGAAAGTTATGACCAACCTAGATAGCATATTAAAAAGCAGAGACATTTCTTTGCCAACAAAGGTCCATCTGGTCAAGGCTATGGTTTTTCCAGTGGTCATGTATGGATGTAAGAGTTGGACTGTGAAGAAAGCTGAGCACTGAAGAATTGATGCTTTTGAACTGTGGTGTTGGAGAAGACTCTTGAGAGTCCCTTGGACTGCAAGGACATCCAACCAGTCCATCCTAAAGGAGATCAGTCCTGGGTGTTCATTGGAAAGACTGATGCTGAAACTGAAACTCTAGTACTTTGGCCACCTGATGTGAAGAGTTGATTCATTGGAAAAGACCCTGATGCTGGGAGGGCTTAGGGGCAGGAGGAGAAGGGGATGACAGAGGATGAGATGGCTGGATGGCATCACCAACTCGATGGTCATGAGTTTGAGTAAACTCTGGGAGCTGGTGATGGACAGGGAGGCCTGGTGTGCTTCTTTGATTCATGGGGTCCCAAAGAGTTGGATACAACTGAGCGTCTGAATGGAACTGAACACTTTCTGAGCATTGTAAACACATTCCTAGGTCATACCAGAAGTGCCCTTAAGAAAAAACAGGCTGCAGGAGGGTTTCTGAGATTGCTGGGTGCCATGCTGCACTTACCAAGATGATGTAGCATTCCACTGTAAATGGGCCAGTGGCTAAGAGTTGCTAGCTGCTTACTTGCTTCAGAAATCCCAAAGGGTGTACCAAGCGATCACTGCCAGAATGCATTTCCAGGTAGTTGTTATGCTGTACTGTTTTTGGCCAACTGAGAGACAAAGGTAAATTTTGCCCCCAAGGTCCACTGTCCATGTTCACACCCAGGATGTGTCCACTCCGGATCCAAGAATTTTCCAGACAGACCTAGGCACACTGAATCTCCACTACAGAGAAAACATGATGGAAATGACGTTTGGATGTTGCTTTTCCTTTTCCTGTCAGTTTGGTGGCCTTCCCTATGGTCACACTATCAGGAGGAATTGCTAATGAAACATGACTTCCAACAAGTGTTTTCAAGCAGTATGTGACTCTGTGGACATGGAATGCTGGAAACCTATGTTCCATTGAGGAAGGAAATGTATTTATAGACAGTGTGTTTTCAAGACTCTATCTATTAGGGACTGTCTAGCTTCAAAGATGTGAATTCTCCATATTTGCCCAGAGGACCTCACTTCCAGAGCCAGGGCAATGTGTTTTCCTGCACTTTTTGAGCTTTGTAAACACATTTCTTGGTCAGACCAGGACTGCCCATGAGGAAACAGGCTCTCTATATCAGGAACTGTCTAGATACTAAGATGTGAGACCTCTAGGTTGGTACAGAGGACCTAAATTTCAGAGCAAGGGCAGTGTGTTTTTGAGCATTTTCTGAGCTTTGTAAACACATTTCTGAGTAATGCCAGGACTGCTCATGAGAAAACAGGCTTCAGGTGTGTGTCTGAGAGTGCTGAGTACCATACTGTGCTTACCTAGATGAGGTAACTTTCCATGGCAAATCGGCACGTGGCTAGGAGCTGTGAGCCACCAGCTTGCTTCAGAAATCCTGAATGGTGGACCAAAGGTTGCACTGTCAGAAGTAAGAAAAAAGTAATTTGATGGATTTTCAAGCAATTGCTAGCCACACCTCTTTATGGCACCCAGAGAGAAAAATACAAATTGTGCACCCTAGGTCCGGTATTCAGGTTCACACACGGGATGTGTTCCCTCGTGATTCAAGAAATTTCCAGACAGACCTTTGTTCCCTAGAGTTCTTCTACAGAGAAAACTGGTTGGAACAGCCATTTGGAGGTTGCTTTGCCTTTCCCTGTGAGTGTGGGACCCCTACCTATAATCACAGCCTCAAGGAGATATTGCCACTGAAAATAGACTTCCAAGCAAGCACTTTTCACGCAGAGTGTGACTCTCAGGTTGCAGAATGTGAAGAACGCTGTCTTCCTTTGAGGAAGGAAAGACACCCACAGAGAGTGTGTTTTCAAACCTCTATCTTGCAGGAAATTTTGAGCTTCTAAAACATGAGACCAGCAGGTCTGCTGAGAGGACCTAAATTCCTGAGTCAGGGCCATGTGTCTCCCTGTAATTTCCAAGTCTGGCAAACACATTCCTAGGTCATAATGGTAATGCCCATGGGAAAGCTGGCAGCAGGAGTGTGTCTGAAAGGGCTGAGTGCCTTACTGTGGTCAACTGTGTGAGGTGACATTCCAGTGACAGGCTCAAAGCTACAAGGTGTGAGCCACCCGCTTGCTTCAGAAACCCCAAAAGATAGAGCAAAGCTAGCTCTGTCAGAGGTAAGAAAATAGCAATTGGACGGATTTTCAAGCTCTTGCTAGGCCGAACCACTTTAGGGTCCCCTGAGAGAAAAATGCGAATTGTGCCCTGTAGGTCAGGTATCCAGGTTCAAACACAGGGTGTGTCCCGGCAGGATCCAAGAATTTTTCACAGAACTAGGCTCACTAGACCTCTCCTGCTGGGAAAATGGGATGGAACAGACATTGGAAGTTGGTTTGCCCCTCCCTATTGTCACAGACTCAAGGAGAAAGTGCCCCTGAAAGATGACCTCCAAGCAAGCACTTTTCAAGCAGTGTGTGACTCTCAGTTCACAGAATGCAGGGAAAGATATCTTCCTTCAGGGAAAGAAAGGCATCAAAAGAGAGTGTATTCTCAACCCTCTATCTTGCAGGAACTGTTTAGCTTCCCAGATGGGAGGCCTCCAGTACTGCTCAGAGGAACTAAATTCCAGAGTCAAGGCCATGTTTCTCCCTGCACTTTCCAAGCCTTGCAAAGCCATTCCTAGGTTATACCGGTACTGCACATGAGGAAGCAGGCTGCGAGAGTGTGTCCAAGAGGGCTAGGTCCCTCACTATACTCACTTCTGCGAGGTGGCATTCCACTGTAAAAAGGCCCACAGCTGGGAGTTGCAATTTACCCACTTGCTTCAGAAATCAAAAAGGATGGAGCAAATCTAGCTCTCTCAGAATCAAGAAAAGAGCAATTGGATGGATTTTCAAGCTGTTGCTAGGCCACACTGCTTTAAGGCCCACAGAGAGAAACACGAATTGTGCCCCCTCATTCTGGTATCCTGGTTCACAAACAGGGTGTGTCCCCAAAGGATCCAAGAATTTTCCAGACAGACTTACGCTCACTAGAGCTCTCCTACAGAGAAAACGGGATGGAACAGACATTTAGATATTGCTTTGCCTTTCCCAGTGAGTGTGGGGCCCCTCTGTTTGGCTACAGCCCCAAGTGGAAATTGCCATTGAAAACTCATGTCTAAGCGAGCACTTTTCAAGCACTGTGTGACTCTCAGTTCGCAGGATACTGGGAAACCTATATTTCTTCAAGGAAGGAAAGGCATCCACAGAGAGTGTGTTTTCATACCTCTCTCTTGCAGGAACTCTTTAGCTCCTAAGACATGAACCCTCCAGTTCTGCTCAGAGGACCTAAATTCGAGAGTCTGTGCCGTGTGTCTCGGTGCACTTTCCCACCTTTCAAACACATATCTAGGTGATACTGGTACTGCCCATGAGGAAGCAGACTGCGGGAATATGTCTCAAAGCACTGGGTCCCTTACTGTGGTCACCTCTGTGAGGTGACATTCCACTGTAAATAGGCCCAAAGATAGGAGTTGCAAGCCTCCCATGTGCTTCAGAAACCCCAGGGGTGGAACAAAGTTAGCTCTGTCAAAAGTAAGAAAATGGCAATTGGATGGATTTTCAACATGTGGATAGGTCACACTGCTTTAGGGCCACCCGAGAAAAATACGCAAATTTGAACCTGGGTGTCCAGATTAACACACAGGGTGTTTCCCCACATGATCCAAGAATTTTTCAGACAGACCTAGGTTCACTGGAGCTCTCCTGCAGAGGAAACATACATCCAGAGTCTCCAGTGTGAACCCTCCAAAATCTATACCTGGTGTCACAAATCCATAGCCTCCAGGATGACCCTACCCTCAAGATCCTGTACCTGGGGTCACAAGCCCACTATTTCCATGTCGAGTCCACCTCCAAGAACTTGAACTTGTGGTCACATGTCCAGAGTCTTCAGGGTGACCCCACCTCCCAGAAGCTACTGGTGTGAAGCATCCACAGTTTTAAGGATGGACCCAATTCCCAGAACCTGTACCTGGGGTCACACTTCCATAGTCAAAGGGTTACCCCACCTCCCACACATTGAACCCAGTTTCCCATGTCCCTGTTAGCCAGGGTTACCCTCTGCATGACCCTGTAATGGGGATCACATGTCCACAGTCTGCTGTGTGTCATCACTTCCCAGACCCTTCAACTGGAGTCACAATCACAGTTTCCAGGTTACTCCCTTGCAGACCCTGCACCTGGAGTCACTTATCCACAGTCTCCAGGGTGACTCATCCAAAACCCACACTGGGGCTCACATGACCACAGTCTCCAGGGTGTCCCAAGCACCCAGATCCTGCACCCAGGGTCACATATCCACAGGCTCCAGGGTGTACCTCTTGCAGACCCTGCACCTGGGGTCACATATCTACAGCCTCCAGTGTGATCCCCATCCCCAGACCTGGTTTGGGTGAGAAATATCCATAGTCTCCAGAGTCACACCTTGGGTCACATAGCCATAGTCTCCAGAGTCACACCTTGGGTCACATAGCCATAGTCAACAGGGTGAACTCACCTCCCAGAGCCTGTACATGGTGTCAAATGTGCACATTCTCCAGGGTTACCACCCTTCCAACATGCTGTACCTGGGTCAAAAGCCCACAATCTCAAGGGTGACCCCCTCTCAGACCCTGTTCCTGGGGTCACATGTCCAGAATCTCCAGAATGATCTACCTCCAAGATGAAGCACCTGATGTCATGTCAACAGTCTCCAAGGTGACCCCGTCCTCAGAATCTGCAGCTGTGGTTACATTTCTCCAGTCTCCAGGATGACCCCCAATCTCAGTATTTGTATTATGTGCCACATGTACATAGTCACCAGGGTAACCACTGCAGACCCTTTTTCTGACATAACATTTCCACAGACTCCTGAAGAACTCCCTTCCCAGACTCTGAATCTGGGATCCTACCTCCAGGGTCTCGAGGGTGATGCCCTTCCCTGTCCCTTCACCTGGTGTCAAACATCCACAGTCTCCATGGTAACATCCACACCAAAGTCTGATATTGGGGACACAGATCCATAGTCTTCTGGGTCACAACCCCTCCCAGATCATGCATCTGGTCTCACACGTCCTCAGTCTCCATGTTGACACCCCTCCCAGACACTGCAGCTGAGGTTACACGTCCACAGTCTCCAAGGTGAACCCACCTCACTGACTATTGTACCTCCGGTCACATGGCCTCAGTCTCCAGGGTGACCCCATATCTCAGACACTGTACTTGGGGTTACATATCAACAGTGGCCAGGATGACACCTCTCCCCAGACCCTGTACCTGGGGTCGCATTGGCACAGTCTCCAGGGTGACGCTAAATTCCCAACCCTGTACCTGGGGTCACAGGTCTCAGTCACCAGGCTTTCCCCACCCTCAAGAGTCTTTACCTGGGGTCACACGTCCACAGTCTCCAGGGTGACTCCCTCCCAGACCCTTCACCTGGCATCCTATGTCCACAGTCTCCTGTGTGATATCACTTCCCAGACTCTATACCTGTGGTCACAGATCCACAGTCTCCATGGTGATCCCCTTCCCAGATCCTGTAATTTGGATCCCATGTCCTCAGTCTCCAGTGTGACACCACCTCTCATACCCTGTACTTTGGTGACTTGTCCACAGTTTCCAGGATGACCCAAACAGTGCATGTGGAGTCACATGTCCACATTCTGCAAAGTGACCCCATTCCCTAACCCTGCACCTTAGTCACACAGCCACAGTCTCCAGAATGACCTCACTCCAGACCCTGCACATAGGGTCACACCTCCACCTTCTCCATATTGACCCCCTCCTTGAACTTCTATCAGGTTTCACTCATGCACCATCTCCACAGTGACCACCACCAGATCCTGTACCTGTGGTCAGGGTCCACAGTCTGCAGGGTGAGACCATTTTGTACCCTAAACCTTGGTTCACCTAGCCAGTCTCCAGGGTCATCCCTGCCAAACCTGCACCTGGGGTCACATGTCCATACTCTCCATGGTGACATCCCCCAGGCCCTGTGCTGCTGCTGCTGCTGTCATGCCAGTCGTGTCCAACTCTGCGACCCCATAGATGGCAGCCCACCAGGCTCCCCCATCCCTTGGATTCTCCAGGCAAGGACACTGGAGTAGGTTGCCATTTCCTTCTCCAAAGCATGAAAGTGAAAAGTGAAAGTGAAGTCACTCAGTCGTGTCTGACTCTTAGCGACCCCATAGACTGCAGCCTACCAGACTCCTCCATCCATGGGATTTTCCAGGCATGTTCCCACTTCCAGGCAAGTGAGTTGCCCACTCCAGTACCTAGTGTCATATATCCGCCCAGACCCTGTACGTAGTGTCATATATCCACAGTTTCCCGGGTTACCCCACTTCCCATATCATGCACCTGGGATCACACGCTCACAGTCTGCAAGGTGACCCTGATCCCATTCCTGTACCTTGTGTCACAAGTCCACAGCCACCAGGATGGCCCCACCCTCAAGATCCCATACCTGGGGTCACATTCCTGTCTCCAGTGTGATCCCACCTCCCAGAAACTTTACCTGGGGATAAACGTCCACAGTTTTCAGGATGGTCCCAACTCCCTGAAACTGTACCTGGAATCACTCTTCCATAGACATTGAGCCTGTTCCATGCCCCTGGTCCACAGGGTTACACCCTCCAAGACCCTGTAATGTGGTTTACATGTCCACAGTCTCCTGTGTGTCATCACTTCCCAGAACCTTCACCTGCAGGCACACAAACAGAGGTTCCAGGTTGACTCCCTCATAGACCTGCACTTGGAGCCACATATCCACAGTCTCACAGGTGACTCATCCAAATCACTGTACCAGGGCTCACATAACCACAGTCTTCCAGATGCTGGACTATTGAGCCCAGCACCCAGCATCACATGTCCACAGATTCTAGCATGACCCCACATTGCAGACACTGTACCTTGGAACACATACCCACAGTCTCTAGGGTGAACACCCTCCTAGACACTGTACTTGGTGTCACATGGGCACATTCACCAACTCCCAAACCCTGTACCTAGGATCACACGTAGATAGTCTCAGGGTGACCCCACTCGCCAGAACTTGCACCTGGGTTCATATGTCCACAGCGCCCAGGGTAACACCACCTGTCAAACAATTGTACTGGGTTCAAACACCCACTGGTTCTAGGGTGACACCAATTCCAAGCCCGTGAACCTAGGGTCACACATCCATGGTCTCCTGGGTGGCAACGCCTCCCAGATCATGCACCAGGTCTCACACCTCCGCAGTCTCCAGGGTGACTACACCTCACAGAATATTGTAATTCTGGTCACATTGCCCCAGTCTCCAGGGTGACCCCGTATCTCTAACCCTGTACCTGGGGTTACATGTACATGGTGGCCAGGAAGACACTCCTCCCCAGACTCTGTACACGGGATCACATTGGCACAGTCGCCAGGGTGACCCCAACTTCCCCACCCTGTACCTGGGGTCACATGTCCAGAGTCTCCTGGATTTACCCACATTCAAGGGCTAGTAACTGGGATCACATGTCCACAGTCTCGAGGCTTTCCCCACCCACAAGTGCCTGTACCCAGGGTCACACGTCAACTGACTCCAGGGTGACTCCCTCCCAGACCGTTCACCTGGCATCCCATGTCCCCAGACTTTTGTGTGATGTCATTTCCCAGACTCTGCACATGTGCTAACAGATTCACAGGCTCCGTGGTGACCCCCTTCCTGGTCTCTGTAACTTGGGTCACATGTCCTCAGTATCCGGTGTGACCCCACCTCTCATACCCTATACCTTTGGTGACTTGGCCACAGATTCCAGGGTAACCCTCCCCTGCCAGACCCTGTGCTTATTTACACACATCCACAATCTCCAGGATGTTCGCCCTCCCATACCCTGCACCTGGAGTCACATGTCAACAGTTTCCAGCGTGAACCCCACTTCACACACTGCACCTGGGCTCACATATCCACATCGTGCAGGGTGACACCCCTTCCAGACCATTTCCCTGCCATTAAATGCCTGCAGTCCCCAGAGTGACCCCATAACTCCCAGACACTGTACTGAGGTCACATATACAGAGTTTCCTGGGTCACCCCCATCCCAGACCCTGTACCTGGGTTCAGATATCCTAGTGTCTTGGGGGACCCAGTTCAGACCTTGCATCTAGGGTCAAATGTCCAGTATCCAGGATGACTTGCCTCCCCAATCAGTGCATCTGGGGTCATATGTCCACAATCTTCAAAGTGACCCCATCCCCTAACCCTGCACCTTACTCACACATCCACAGTCTCCAGAGTGACCACATACCAGTACCTACACCTAAGGTCACATGTCCACTGTCTCACGGGTGACCTCTTCTCTGAACTTGTTCCAGATTTCACATGATCACCATTGCCACAGTGACCACCAACAGATCCTGAACCTGTGGTCACAGTTCAACAGTCTGCCTGATGAGACCCATTTTGTACCCTAAACCTTGTGAACCTGCACCTGGGATCACAAGTCCATATTCTCCATGGTGTCATCCCCCAGACCCTGTACCTAGTGTCATATATACAGTCTCCTGGGCTCCCCCACTTCCCATACCATGCACCTGGGATCACACATCCACAGTATCCAGGGTGACCCCCCTCCTAAACCTGTACCTGGTGTCACAAGTCGACAGACTCCAGGATGACCCTACCGTTAAGATCCTGTACCTAGGGTCACAAGTCCACTGTTTCCAGGAGAGCCCCCCTCCCAGACTCTGCACTTGGGGTCACTTGTCGAGAGTCTCCAGGGTGATCCCACCTCCCAGAAACTGTACCTAGGGTGAAACATCCACAGTCACTCAGGTTTGCCCCAACTCCCAGAACCTGTACCTGGGGTCACACTTCCATACCCTCAGGGTATCCCCACCTCCCAGACATATAACCTTGCGTCCCATGACCCTGGCCACAAGGATTACCCCCTCCAAGACCCTGTAATAGGGGGCACATGTCCACAGCCTCCTGTTTGTCAAAACTTTGTAGACCTCACCTGGAGTCACACAAACACAGGTTCCATGGTGACTCCCTCGCAGACCCTGCACCTGGAATCACATATTCACAGACTCCAGGGTGACCCCCTCAGAAATCCTGTACCTGAGATCACATATCTACAGTCTCCAGGGTGAATCCCATCCCCACACACTGTCTGAGTGGAATCATCCAGTCTCCCATGAGACCCCAATGTCAAGAACTTATCCCTTTGCTAGAAGTCTACATTCTCCAGGGTGACATTATCTCCCACACCCTGCACCTTGGGTAACATATTCACAGTCTCCAAGGTGACCTTACCTCCCAGACCCTTTACCTGGGGTCACATGTGCAAATTATCCAGGATTCCCGCCACTCCAACACCCTGCACCTGGGTCAAAAGCCCACAGTCTCAAGGGTGACCCCCTATCTGACCATGTTCCTGGGGTACATGGCCAGAATCTCCAGGATGATCTTGAAAGGTATTGCTGAACCACGCAAAGACACTGGAATTCTTGGCCTCCAGAGGAGAAGAATTCAATACAGGGCCAGAGACGAGGCTTGATTGCTTAGAGCTTTTGTGTAATAAAGTTGTATTAAAGTATAAAGGAGATAGAGAAAGCTTCTGACATAGGCATCAGAAGGGGGCAGAAAGAGTAGCCCCTTGCAAGTGCTAGCAATGGAATTATATGGCTCAGATGGTAAAGCATCTGTCTGCAATGCTGGAGACCCAGGTTAGATCCCTGGGTCAGGAAGATCTCCTGGAGAAGGAAATGGCCACCCACTCCAGTACAGTTGCCTGGAAAATCCCATGGACAGAGGAGCCTGGTAGGCTACAGTCCATGGGGCCACAAAGAGTTGGACAAGACTGAGCAACTTTACTTTACTTTACTTTTAATTAGTTATTCAGATCAGTTCAGTTCCGTTCAGTTGCTCAGTCATGTCTGACTCTTTGGGACCCATGAATCGCAGCACACCAGGCCTCCCTGTCAGTCACCAACTCCCAGAGTTTACTCGAACTCATGTACATCGAGTCAGTGATGCCATCCAGCCATCTCATCCTCTGTCATCCACTTTTCCTCCTGTCCGCAATCCCTCACAGCATCAGGGTCTTTTCCAATGAGTCAGCTCTTCACACCAGGTGGCCAAATTATTGGAGTTTCAGCTTCAGAATCAGTCCTTCCAATGAACACCCAGGACTGATCTCCTTTAGGATGGACTGGTTGGATGTCCTTGCAGTCCAAGGGACTCTCAAGAGTCTTCTCCAACACCACAGTTCAAAAGCATCAATTCGTCAGTGCTAAGCTTTCTTCACAGTCCAATTCTCACATCCATACATGACCACTGGAAAAACAATAGCCTTGACCAGATGGACCTTTGTTGGCAAAGAAATGTCTCTGCTTTTTAATATGCTATCTAGGTTGGTCATAACTTTCCTTCCAAGGAGTAAGCGTCTTTTAATTTCATGGCTGCAATCAACATCTGCAGTGATTTTGGAGCCCAAAAAGATAAAGTCTGACACTGCTTCCACTGTTTCCCCATCGATTTCCCATGGAGTGATGGGACCTGATGCCATGATCTTAGTTTTCTGAATGTTGAGCTTTAAGCCAACTTTTTCACTCTCCTCTTTCACTTTCATCAAGAGGCTTTTAGTTCTTCTTCACTTTCTGCCATAAGGGTGGTGTCATCTGTATGTCTGAGGTTATTGATATTTCTCCTGGCAATCTTAATTCCAGCTTGTGCTTCTTCCAACCCAGCATTTCTCATGATGTACTCGGCATATAAGTTAAATAAGCAGGGTGACAATGTACAGCCTTGACGTCCTCCTTTTCCTGTTTGGAACCAGTCTGTTTTT
The DNA here is from genome assembly GCF_910594005.1 of Cervus elaphus. Classification (NCBI taxonomy): domain Eukaryota; kingdom Metazoa; phylum Chordata; class Mammalia; order Artiodactyla; family Cervidae; genus Cervus; species Cervus elaphus. The sequence goes on from NC_057848.1 coordinate 24,719,954, forward strand.
CCATGTCCAGTTCTAACTGTTGCTTCCTGACCTGCATACAGGTTTCTCAAGAGGCAGGTCAGGTGGTCTGGTAGTCCCATCTCCTTCAGAATTTTCCACAGTTAATTGTGATCCACACAGTCGAAGGCTTTGGCGTAGTCAATAAAGCAGAAACAGATGTTTTTTTCTTGAACTCTTTTACTTTTTCGATGATCCAGCAGATATTGGCAATTTGGTCTCTGGTTCCTCTGCCTTTTCTAAAGCCAGCTTGAACATCTGGAAGTTCACAGTTCACGTATTGCTGAAGCCTGGCTTGGAGAATTTTGAGCATTACTTTACTAGCATGTGAGATGAGCATAATTGTGTGGTATTTTGAGCATTCTTTGGGATTACCTTTCTTTCTAATTGGAATGAAAACTGGCCTTTTCCAGTCCTGTGTCCACTGCTGCGTTTTCCAAATTTGCTGGCATTATGAGTGCAGCACTTTCACAGCATCATCTTTCAGTATTTGAAATACTTCAACTGGAATTCAATCACCTCCACTAGCTTTGTTCTTAGTGATGCTTTCTAATTCCCACTTGACTTCACACTCCAGGATGTCTGGCTCTAGGTGAGTGATCACACCATTGTGATTTTCTGGGTCATGCAGATCTTTTTGTACAGTTCTTCTGTGTATTCTTGCCACCTCTTCTTAATAGCTTCTGCTTCGGCTAGGTCCATAGAATTTCTATCCTTTATCGAACCCATTTTTGCATGAAATGTTCCCTTGGTATCTCTAATTTTCTTGAAGAGACCTCTAGTCTTTCCCATTCTGTTCTTTTCCTCTATTTCTTTGCATTGATCTCTGAGGATGGCTTTCTTATTTCTCCTTGCTATTCTTTGGAACTCTGCATTCAAATGGGAATATGTTTCCTTTTCTCCTTTGCTTTTTGCTTCTCTTCTTTTCACAGCTATTTGTAAGGCCTCCTCAGACAACCATTTTGACTTTTTGCATTTCTATTCCATGGGGATAGTCTTGATCCCTATCTCCTGTACAATGTCACAAACCTCCATCCATAGTTCATCAGGCACTCTGTCTATCGGATCGAGTCCCTTAAATCTATTTCTCACTTCCACTGTATATTCATAAGGGATTTGATTTAGGTCATACTTGAATGGTCTAGGGGTTTTCCCCACTTTCTTCAATTTAAGTCAGAATTTGGCAATAAGGAGTTCATGATCTGAGCCACAGTCCGTTCTCAGTCTTGTTTTTGCTGACTGTATGGAGCTTTTCCATCTTTGGTTGCAAAGAATATAATCAATTTGATTTTAGTGTTGACCATCTGGTGGTATCCATGTGTAGACTCTTCTCTTGTGTTGTTGGAAGAGGGCATTTGCTATGACCAGTGAGTTCTCTTGGCAAAACTCTATTAGGCTTTGTCCTGCTTCATTCTGTACTACAAGGCCAAATTTGCCTTTGAGTTACTCCAGGTGTTTCTTGACTTCCTACTTTTGCATCCCAGTCCCCTATAATGAAAAGGACGTCTTTTTTGGATGTTAGTTCTAAAAGGTCTTGTAGGTCTGCATAGAACTGTTCAACTTCAGCTTCTTCAGTGTTACTGGCTGGGGTATAGGCTTGGATTACTGTGATATTGAATGGTTTGCCTTGGAAACAAACAGAGATCATTCTGTCATTTTTGAGATTGCATCCAAGTACTGCATTTCAGACTCTTTTGTTGACCATGATGGCTCTCCATTTCTTCTAAGCGATTCCGGCCCACAGTAGTAGATATAATGGTCATCTGAGTTAAATTCACCCATTCTAGTCCATTTTAGTTCACTGGTTCCTAGAATGTCAACATTCACTCTTGCCACCTCCTGTTTGACCACTTCCAATTTGCCTTGATTCATGGACCTAACATTCCAGATTCCTATGCAATATTGCTCTTTACAGCATCGGACCTTGCTTCTATCACCAGTCACATCCACAACTGGGTATTGTTTTTGGTTTGGCTCTATCCCTTCATTCTTTCTGGAGTTATTTCTCCACTGAACTCCAGTAGCATATTGGGCACCTACTGACCTGGGGAGTTCCTCTTTCAGTATACTATCATTTTGCCTTTTCATACTGTTCATGGGGTTCTCGAGGCAAGAATATTGAAGTGTTTTGCCATTCCCTTCTCCAGTGGACCACATTCTGTCAGACCTCTCCACCATGACCCTTCCATCTTGGGTGGCCCCACACAGCATGGCTTAGTTTCATTGAGTTAGACAAGACTGTGGTCCGTGTGATCAGATTGGCTAGTTTCCTGTGATTATGGTTTCAGTGTGTCTGCCCTTTGATGCTCTCTTGCAACACGTCCAAGGTAATTAGTTATTACAGTGAATCAAAAGAATGTCTGGAGGTTGTAAAGACCTTGCTAGACCTACTCCCATAATTTACACCTTAAGATAACAGGATTAGCCCAAAGTTTCTTTTTCCAGAGACTGTCCTCAAGCAGGATACATTATTGCTATATAATCCTAAGGAATGTAGAGGGACAAAAAAAGTTTGTCCTTTCTTCCTCCTTGAGAATTCCAGACCCCTCTCTCCTTGGGGACCACTGGATTTCTTATCAATCTACCAGGGAATTGAATTTCTCATTTCCCCCTTTTGTTTAAGGAGGATTATGTTGCCAAGGGAAAGGGACGTTGTTTTCATTTCATAAATACTTGCTGCTGTCTAGGGGTGTGGTCCCTAAATTGTTAAGGCAACATATTCTCCTAACCCTAATAATGAGGGTCTCTGATCCAGGGGCCCCAAGTAATAGTTGGAGGAGGCTGTGGCACTCATAGGAGCTTGGACAACCATTTGTAACTTAAAAGCTTTTAGAGGGTTAGAAAACCCCATTATACAGTTACAGATGTAAGGCAAAATAGTCATTAAACCAAGTTAAAATCAAAATGAAAAGTCACATTATGCCCATAGCTACATCAGTCCATCTTAGTGTTCTTTAGATGTCATCAGTTTAAGAAGAGGCATCACATGTGATTGTTGTTGAAGGTATCTGCAGACTTGGAGAAAGTCCTTTCCTTGAAGTGGAGATGTCCACCATGGGAAGCCTTCCACTGATGAAGAGGGGAGCTCTCCACAGACCCAGAAGTTAGACTGATTGTGAAATGCTGCATAGGAGTGAGCCCAAGCATTGTCTTGAGGTTCAAACGGCAGACTCAGGATTTTTGGAGTCAGCATAAGTAGACTTACATTGATTATCATGCCCATCTGAAAAGTACAAAGCCAGAGCATAGAAAGTAAAGACATAAAATGAAGTCACTTAGTTCTGGTGAGGGTGCCACTTCTTAACTCGAGTGTGATGTACCCACAAATCAATTCCTGGCCCTTTGAAAGCTGTGGGAGAAGAAAGAATAACCTGGTAAGGGCCTTCCCAGAGGGGCTCAAGGGATGGGCCCCCAGACCCCAATGTTTTTATGAGGACCTCGGTTCCTGGCTCAAATAGAGGCTTGCTTGACTCAAGCTGGGTCAGGAGTCAACTCCCAGAGTTCTGCTAATGCCTGTTGAAAAGCTGAGAACTGAATTACATAATAAGTAAAGTCCAAGGCCTCAGGGTCTATAACAATGTCTATGCATAAGAAAGGCTTTCCACAAATACATTCAAAAGGAAACAGTCCCTCCTCATTAAAGCTATGAGTAGGACTTTAAACCAATTGTCCTGTGTCTTGAGTTAATTTATGCAGATGTCTTTTGATAATGTCATTAGCTTTTTCAAACTTACCTGAGGATTGGGGTTTACAGGAACAGTGTAAGTGATATTGTATTCCTAGAGCTTTAGACACCCCCTGAGTTACAGAACCTTCAAAGGCAGAACCTTTGTCACTCTGAAAGCTCCGTGGCAATCCAACCTGGGGATAATTTCATGGATTAAAATCTTTATAACCTCCTTATCTTTATAACCTTTTGACGTGAGATGAGGCCCAAATCACCTGCATTGCGTGGACAGCAATTCCGTGTTCCACATCAAACATGAAAGGAGCCTTGACACACTTGATGGAACTCCAGAGAGTCCCCAAGAACACTGTCACAAGTCTAAATGGACCCTGAGGTCACCACAGCAACAAGAAAGAGCTCTGTGTACCTCAAATCAACTCGAGATGAGAGCTGCTTCCCTGGCTTTGACACAAGAGGAATGCTAACTTTCCACAAGCCCCTCAAGAGGAGGCTTCTCTCACCTATAGGTATGTGAGAGGGACCCTGAGTTTGCTGCCTCAAGTGGAATGGACACCGAGATGCCCTAACTCGAAATAAGACTGGATTTCCCTACAGTGAATTGAATGCAGGCTCGTCTTTGATCTCACAAGATGAAGGGATGTCTGAATCCCCTGTGGAGACCCTAGAGAAAGCCCTAGTTCCACGCCTCATCTCATCAGGAAGCCTCACACCCCTTTGACAACTCGAGAGGAACACGGAGTTCAATGCTTCAAAGGAGACAAAGCCTGACTCCTCTTGAAAATTGATAGGAATCCCAATATCCCTGTGGCAACTGGAAAGGGACCCTGGGTCTCCCACCTCCCCTTGAGAGGCGTCCCTATTGCCCTGCCAAGCCTCGAGGAGAATCCCGAGTTTTCCCTCGCAACTAAACAGGAGTGTTGATGTCGCTGAACAAACACGAGTTTTGAAGGGCCATCCCCGTCGTAACTCGTGAATATACCTCAGGTTTTCACCAAAAATTGAGAAAAACCATGAGACATCCCACTCGCCACGAGATGAGGCCAGATTCCCCTATATTGTGTGCAGAGCAATTCCGTGTTCCCCATCAAACATGAAAGGAGCATTGGCTTCCTTGATGGAACTCCATAGAGTCCCCAAAAACACTGTCACAAGTCTAGAGGGACCCTGAGGTCATCAAAGCAACATGAAAAAGCTCCGTGTATCCCAAATCAACTCAAGATGAGAGCTGATTCCCTGGCTTCAACTCAAGAGGAATGCCAACTTTCCACAAGCACTTCAAGTGGAGGCTTCTCTCAGCTGTAGGTATGTGAGAGGGATACTGAGTTTGCTGCCTCAAGTGGAATGGACACCTAGATGCCCTGACTTGAAATAAGGCCGGACTTCCCTGCAGTGACTTGAATGCAGGCTCGACTTTCATCTCACACGATGAAGGGATGTCTGAATCCCCTGTGGAGACCCTAAGGAGAGCCTGAGTTCCCCGCATCACCTCGACAGGAGGCCTCACATCCCTTTGACAACTCTAGAGAAACACGGAGTTCAATGCTTCTAAAGGAGATGATGCCTCTCTCATCTTGAAAATTGATAGGAATCCCAATATCCCTGTGGCAACAGAAACGGGACACTCGGTCTCCCGCTTCACATTGAGAGGCGTCCCTTTTGCCCTGCCAAACCTCGAGGAAATCCTGAGGTGTCCCTCCCAACTAGACAGGAGTCTTGACGTCGCTGAACAAACACGAGTTTTGAAGGGCTATCCCCGTCGTAACTCGAGAATATACCATAAGTTCCCACCGCAACTTGAGAAAAACCATGAGTCTTCCCCCTCGCGGCAGGATGAGACCCGATACCCCTGCTTTGCCTGCAGAGCAATTACGTCTTCCACATAAAACATGATAGGAGCCTTCACTTCCTTGATGGAACTCCAGAGAGTCCCCAAGAACACTGTCACAAGTCTAGAGGGACCCTGAGGTCACCGCAGAAACACGAAAGAGCTCCGTGTACCCTAAATCACGTTGCAATTAGGCCTGATTCCCCTACATTGGCTCCAGAGTCATCTCGCATTCCACATCAAACACAAGTGGCTTGACTTCCTTTAGGCAACTCCAGGGAATCCCCAAGAAGACCGTCCCAAGTCCAGAGGAACACCAAGGACAGCACAGCAACTTGAGAAAAGCTCCATGTACCCCAAATCATCTCAGGATCAGAGCGGATTCCCTGGCTTCGACTCAAGAGGAATGCCAACTTTCCACAAGCAGCTCAAGAGGAGGCTTCTCTCAGATATAGGTATGTGACAGGGACACTGAGTTTGCTGCCTCAAGTGGAATGGACACTGAGATGCCCTAACTCGAAATAAGGCCGGATTTCCCTGCAGGGACTTAAATGCAGGCTCGTCTTTCATCTCCCAAGATGAAGGGATGCCTGAATCCCCTGTGGAGACCCTAGAGAAAGCCCTAGTTCCCAGCCTCATCAGGACAGGAGGCCTCACATCTTTTTGAAACCGCGAGAGGCACACGGAGTTCAATTCTTCAATAGGAAATGATGCCTGACTCCTCTTGAAAATTGATACTAATCCCAATATCCCTGTGGCACAAGGAAAGGAAGCCTGGGTCTCCCGCCTCTCTTTGAGAGGGGTCCCTATTGCCCTGCCAAGCCTTGAGGAGAATACTGAGGTGTCCCTCGCAACTAGACAGGAGTCCTGACGTCGCTGAACAAACACGATTTTTGAAGGGCCATCCCCATCGTAACTCGAGAATATACCCCAGGTTTCCACCGCAACTTGAGAAACACCATGAGACATCCACCTCGCTGAAAGATGAGGCCGATTCGCCTGCATCGTGTGCAGATCAATTCCTTGTTTTGCATCAAACATTAAAGGAGCCTTGACTTCCTTAATGGAACTCCAGAGAGTCCGCAAGAACACTGTCACATGTCTAGAGGGACCTGAGGGTCACCGCAGTAACAGGAAAGTGCTCCGTGTACTGCAGATCAACTCAAGATGACGATCGATTCCCCTTCTTTGGATACAGAGCCATCCCACATGACCCATCAAACACGACAAGTGGTTAGACATCCTTTAGGCAACTCCAGAGATTCCCGGAGAACACCGTCCCAAGGCTAGAGGAACACCAAGTTCAACACAGCAACTCAAGAAATGCTCCGTGTGCCCCAAATCATCTCGAGATGAGAGCTGACTCCCTGGCTTTGACTCAAGTGGAATGCCAAATTTCCACAATCAACTCAAGAGGAGGCTTCTCTCAGCTAGAAATATGTGAGAGGGACCCTGAATTTGATAGCTCAAGTGGAATGGACACCGAGATGCCCGGAATCAAAATAAGGCCAGATCTCCCTGCAGTGACTTAAATGCAGGCTTGTCTTTCATCTGCCAACATGAAGGGATGTCTGAATCCCCTGTGGAGACCCTAGAGAAAGCCCTAGTTCCCCGCGTCATCTCGCCAGGAGGCCTCACATACCTTTGACAACTCGAGAGGTATGCGGAGATCAATGCTTCAAAAGAGACGATGCCTGACTCCTCTTGAAACTTGATAGGAATCCCAATATCCCTGTGGCACCTCTAAAGGGACTGTGGGTCTCCCGCCTCACTTGGAGAGGCGTCCCTATTGCCCTGCCAAGCCTCGAGGAGAATCCCGAGTTGTCCCTCGCAACTAGACATGAGTCCTGAAGTCGCTGAACAAAACACGTGTTTTAAAGGGCTATCTCCGTCGTGACTCGAGAATATACCCCAGGTTCCCGCCGGAACTCCAAGAAAACAATGAGCCTTCCCCCTCGCCGCGAGATGAGGCCCGATTCCCATGCACTGCGTGCAGAGCCATTCTGTGTTCCACATCAAACACGAAACGAGCCTTGATTTCCTTGATGGCAATCCAGAGAAACCCCAAGAACACTGTATCAAGTCTAGAGGGATCCTGAGGTAACTGCAGCAACAGGAAACAGCTCCGTGTATCCCAAATCAACTCGAGATGAGAGCTTAGTCCCTGGCTTCGACTCAAGAGGAATACCAACTTTCCACAAGCACTTCAAGTGGAGGCTTCTCTCAGCTGTAGGTATGTGAGAGGGATACTGAGTTTGTGGCCTCAAACAGAAATGGACACCGAGATGCCCTAACTCGAAATAAGGCCGGATATCCCTGCAGTGACATGAATGCAGGCTCGTCTTGCATCTCCCAAGGCGAAGGGATGTCTGAATCCCCTGTGGAGACCCTAGAGAAAGCCCTAGTTCCCCGCGTCATCCCGACAGGAGGCCTCACATCCCTTTGACAACTCGAGGGTCACGAGGAGTTCAATCCTTCAAAAGGAGACGATGCCTGACTCCTCTTGAAAATTGATAGGAAACCCAATATCCCTGTGGCAAGTGGAAAGGGACACAGGGTCTCCTGCCTCACCTAGAGAGGTGTCCCTATTGCGCTGCCAAGCCTCGAGGAGAATCCCGAAGTGTCCCTCGCAACTAGACAGGAGTCTTGAAGTCGCTGAAAAGACACGAGTTTTGAAGGGCCATCTTTGTTGTAACTCGAGAATATACTCCAGGTTCCCACCGCAACTCGAGAAAAACCATGAGAATTCGCCCTCGCCAAGAGATGAGGCCCGATTCACCTGCATTGAGTTCAGAGCCATTCCGTGTTCCACATCAAACACGAAAGGAGACTTGACTTCCTTAATGACCTTTAGAGAGACCCCAAGAACACTGTCACAAGTGTCTAGGCACCCTGAGGTCACCACAGCAACAGGAAAAAGCTCCAGTACCCCAACAAAACTCAATATGAGAGCTATTTCCCTGGCATCGACTCGAGAGGAATAGAAACTTTCCACAAGCACCTCAAGAGGAGGCTTCTCTCAGCTATAGGTATGTGAGAGAGACCCTGATTTTGTGACCTCAAGTGGAATGGACACCGAGATGCCCTGACTCGAAAACGCCCGGATATCCCTGCAGTGACTTGAATGCAGGCTCGTCTTGCATCTCCCAAGATTAGGGGATGTCTGAATCCGCTGTTGAGGCCCTAGAGAAAGCACTAGTTCCCCGCCTAATCTCGACAGGAGGCCTCACATCCTTTGAAAACTCGAGAGGCACGCGGAGATCAATGCTTCAAAAGGAGATGATGCCTGACTCTTCTTGAAAATTGATAGGAATCCCAATATTGCTGTGGAACCTGAAAAGGGACACTAGGTATCACACCTCACCTAGGAGGGGTCCCTATTGCCCTGCCAAGCCTCGTGGAGAATCCCGAGGTAACCCTCGCAACTAGATAGGAGTCCTGACGTAGCTGAATAAACACGAATTTTGAAGGGCCATTCCGGTCATAATTCGAGAATATACGCCAGGTTCCCGCCGCAAATGGAGAAAACCATGAGACATCCCCCTCGCCACGAGGTAAGTCCCGATTCCCCTGCACTGCATGCAAAGCCATTCCTTGTTCCACATCAAACATGAAAGGAGCCTTGATTTCCTTGATGGCACTCCAGAGAAACCCCAAGAACACTGTCTCAAGTCGAGAGGCATCCTGAGGTCACTGCAGTAACACGAAGGAGCCCCGTGTACCCCAAATCAACTCGAGATGAGTCTCTGGCATCGACTCAAGAGAAATACCAACCTTCCACAAGCACCTCATGAGGAGGCTTCTCTCAGCTATAGGTATGTGACAGGGACCCTGAGTTTGTGGCCTCAAGTGGAATGGACACCTAGATGCTCTGACTCGAAGTAAGGACGGATATCCCTGCAGTGACTTGAATGCAGGCTCGTCTTGCATCTCCCAAGATGAAGGGATGTCTGAATCCCCTGTGGAGGCCCTAGAGAAAGCCCTAGTTCCAGGGCTCATCTCGACAGGAGGCATCACATCCCTTTGACAAATCAAGAGGCACGGGGAGTTCAATGCTTCAAAAGGAGACGATGCCTGACTCCTCTTGAAAATTGATAGGAATCCCAATATCCCTGTGGCAAGCGGAAAGGGACCTTGAGTCTCGTGCCTCACCTGGAGAGGCGTCCTTATTGCCCTGCCAAGCCTCGTGGAGAATCCCGAGGTAACCCTCGCAACTAGATAGGAGTCCTGACGTCGCTGAATAAACACGAATTTTGAAGGGCCATTCCGGTCATAATTCGAGAATATATGCCAGGTTCCCGCCGCAACTGGAGAAAACCATGAGACATCCCCCTCGCCGCGAGGTAAGTCCCAATTCCCCTGCACTGCATGCAAAGCCATTCCTTGTTCCACATCAAACATGAAGGGAGCCTTGATTTCCTTGATGGCACTCCAGAGAAACCCCAAGAACACTGTCTCAAGTCGAGAGGCATCCTGAGGTCACTGCAGCAACACAAAGGAGCCCCGTGTACCCCAAATCAACTCGAGATGAGTCCCTGGCATCGACTCAAGAGAAATACCAACTTTCCACAAGCACCTCACGAGGAGGCTTCTCTCAGCTATAGGTATGTGACAGGGACCCTGAGTTTGCAGCCTCAAGTGGAATGGACACCGAGATGCCATGACTCGAACTAAGGCTGGTTATCCCTGCAGTGACTTGAATGCAGGCTCGTCTTGCATCTCCCAAGATGAAGGGATGTCTGAATCCCCTGTGGAGGCCCTAGAGAAAGCCCTAGTTCCCGGGCTCATCTCGACAGGAGGCCTCACATCCCTTTGACAAATCAAGAGGCACGGGGAGTTCAATGCTTCAAAAGGAGATGATGCCTGACTCCTCTTGAAAATTGATAGGAATCCCAATATCCCTGTGGCAAGTGGAAAGGGACCTTGAGTCTCGTGCCTCACCTGGAGAGGCGTCCTTATTGCCCTGCCAAGCCTCGAGGAGAATCCCGAGTTGTCCCTCGCAACTAGACAGGAGTCCTGTCGTCGCTGAACAAACACGTGTTTTGAAGGGCCATCCCCGTCCTAACTCGAGAATATACCCCAGGTTCTAGCCACAACTCGAGAAAACCCATGAGAATTCCCTCTGCCTCGAGATGAAGGCCCGATTCCCCTGCATTGCGTGCAGAGTAATTCCGTGTTCCACATCAAACAAGAAAGGAGCCTTGATTTCCTTGATGGCACTCCAGAGAAACACCAAGAACATGGTCTCATGTCTAGAGGGATCCTGAGGTCACCGCAGCAACACGAAAGAGCTCCGTGTTCCCCAACATACTAGAGATGACAGCTTAGTCCCTGGCTTCAACTCAAGAGGAATACCAACTTTCCACAAGCACTTCAAAAGGAGGCTTCTCTCAGCTATAGGTATGTGACTGGGACCCTGAGTTTGTGGCCTCCAGTGGAATGGCCACGGAGATGCCCTGACTCGAAATAAGGCTGGATATCCCTGCAGTGACTTGAATGCAGGCTCGTCTTGCATCTCCCGAGTAGAAGGGATGTCTGAATCCCCTGTGGAGACCCTAGAGAAAGCCCTAGCTCCCCACCTCATCTTGACAGGAGGCCTCACATCCCTTTGACAACTCGAGAGGTATGTGGAGTTCAGTGCTTCAAAAGGAGAAGATGCCTGACTCCTCTTGAAAATTGATAGGAATCCCAGTATCCCTGTTGCACCTGGAAAGGTACCCTGAGTCTCGTGCCTCACAAGGAGAGGTGTCCTTATTGCCCTGCCAAGCCTTGAGGAGAATACCAAGGTGTCCCATGCAACTAGACAGGAGTCCTGTCGTCGCTGAACAAACACGTGTTTTGAAGGGCAAGCCCCGTCCTAACTAGAGAATATACCCTAGGTTCCCACCACAACTTGAGAAAATCCATGAGACTTCCCACTCGACTCGATATGAGGCCCAATTCCCCTGCATTGCATGCAGAGCAATTCTGTATTCCACATGAAACACGAAAAGAGCCATGAGTTCCTTGATGGCACTCGAGAGAAACCTCAAGAACACTGTCTCAAGTCTAGAGGGATCCTGAGGTCACCGCCGCAACACAAAAGAGCGCCGTGTTCCCCAACATACTAGAGATGACAGCTAAATCCCTGGCATCGACTCAAGAGGAATATCAACTTTCCACAAGCACTTCAAGTGGAGGCTTCTCTCAGCTGTAGGTATGTGAGAGCGATCCTGAGTTTGCGGCCTCCAGTGGAATGGACACTGAGATGCCCTGACTCGAAATAAGGCCGGATATCCCTGCAGTGACTTGAATGCAGGCTCGTCTTGCATCTCCCAAGATGAAGGGATGTCTGAATCCCCTGCGGAGACCCTAGAGAAAGCCCTAGATCCCCGCCTCATCTCGACCGGAGGCCGCAAATCCTTTGAAAACTCGAGAGGTACGCAGAGATCAATGCTTCAAAAGGAGATGATGCGTGACTCCTCTTGAAAATTGATAGGAATCCAGTATCCCTGTGGCAAGTGGAAAGGGATACTGGGTCACCCGCCTTACCTGGCGAAGCGTCCCTATTGCCCTGCCAAACCTCGAGGAGAATCCAGATGTGTCCCTCGCAACTAGACAGGAGTCCTGACGTCACTGAAGAAACACGACTTTACAAGGGCCATCCCCGTCATAACTCGAGAATATACCCCAGGTTCCCGCCGCAACTCGAGAAAAACCATGAGTCTTCACACTCGCTGCAAGATGAGGCCCGATTCCCCAGCATTGCAAGCAAAGCCATTGGGTGTTGCACATCAAACACGAAAGGATCCTTGACGTCTTTAATGGCACTCTAGAGAGTCCCAAAGAACACTTTCACAAGTCTAGAGGGTCCCTGACGTCACCACAGCAACACGAAAGAGCTCGGTGTACCCGAACACAACTCGAGATGAGAGCTTATTCCCTGGCATTGACTCAAGAGAAATACCAACTTTCCACAAGCACTTCAAGTGGAGGCTTCTCTCAGCTCTAGGTATGTGAGAGGGATCCTGAATTTGCCACCTCAAGTGGAATGGACACCGAGATGCCCTGACTCAAAATAAGGCCGGAATCCCTGCAGTGACTTGAATTCAGGTCGTCTTGCATCTCCCAAGATGAAGGGAGGTCTGAATCCCCTGTGGAGTCCCTAGAGAAAGCATTAGTTCCCCACCTCATCTCGAAAACAGGCCTCACAACCCTTTGTCAATGCGACAGGCACGTGGAGTTCAATGCTTCAAAAGGAGACGATGCCTGCCTCCTCGTGAAAATTGATAGGAATCCCAATATACCTGTGGCAAGTGGAAAGGGACCCTGGGTCTGACACCTCACCTGGAGTGGCATCCCTATTTCCTTGCCAAGCCTCGAGGAGAATCCCAAGGTGTCCCTCGCAACTAGACAGGAGTCCTGACGTCACTGAACAAACACGAGTTTTGAAGGGCCATCCCCGTCGTAACTCGAGAAAATACCCCAGGTTCCCACAACAACTCTAGAAAAACCATGAGACTTCCCCCTCGCCGTGAGATGAAGTCCGATTATCCTGCATTTTGTCAAAGCCATTCCGTGTTCCACAACAAACACGAAAGTAGCCTTGACTTCTTAAGTGGCACTCTAGAGAGCCCCCAAGAACACTGTCACAAGTGTAGAGGACGCTGAGGTCACCGCAACAACACGAAAGATGTCCGTGTACCCCATCACCTCGAGATGAGAGCTGATTCCCTGGCATCGACTCATGAGGAATACCAACTTTCCACAGGCACCTCCAGAGGAGCCTTCTCTCAGCTATAGGTATGTGAGAGGGACCCTGAGTTTGCAGCCTCAAGTGGAATGGACACCAAGATGCCCTGACTCGAAATAAGGCCGGATATCCCTGCAGTGACTTGAATGCAGGCACGGCTTGCATCTCCCAAGATGAAGGGATGTCTAAATCCCCTTTGGAGATGCTAGACACATCCCTAGTTCACTGCATCATTTTGACAGGAGGTCTCACATCTTTTGAAAACTCGAGAGGTACACGGAGATCAATGCTTCAAAAGGAGACGATGCCTGACACCTCTTGAAAATTGTTAGGATTCCCAATATCCCTGTGGCAAGTGGATAGGGAACCTGGGTCTCTCACCTCACCTGGAGTGGCATCCCTATTTCCCTGCAAAGCCTCGAGGAGAATCCCGAGGTGTCCCTCGCTACTAGATTGGAGTCCTGATGTCACTGAACAAACTCGTGTTTTGAAGGATCTTCCCCTCGTAACTCAAGAATATACCCCAGGTACTCAAGGCAACGTGAGAAAAACCATGAGAATTCCCCCTCGCCAGGAGATGAGGCCCGATTCCCCTGCATAGCATGCAGAGCAATTCCGTGTTACACATCAAATACTAAAGGAGAATTGACTTCCTTAATGGCACTCTAGAGAGTCCTCAAGAACACTGTCACAATTCTAGAAGGTCAATGAAGTCACCGCAGCAACACGAAATAGCTCCGTGCATCCCAAATCACCTCAAAATTAGAGCTGATTCCCTGGCATTGACTCAAGAGGAATACCAACTTTCCACAAGCACGTCTAGAGGAGGCTTCTCTCAGCTATAGGTATGTGAGAGGGATCCTGAGTTTGCGACCTCAAGTGGAATGAACATCGAGATGCCCTGACTCGAAATAAGGCCAGATATCCCTGCAGTGACTTGAATGCAGGCTCATCTTGCATCTCCCAAGACGAAGGGACGTCTGAATCCCCTGAGGAGAGCCTAGAGAAAGCCCTAGTTCCACGCGACTTCGTGACAGGAGGCCTCACATCCCTTTGACATAGGGAGAGGCACACGGAGTTCAATGCTTCAAAAGGAGACAATGTCTGACTCCTCTTGAAAATTGATAGGATTCCCAATATCCCTGTGGCAAGTGGAAAGGGACCCTGGGTTTCCCGCCTCCTGGAGAGGCGTCCCTATTCCCCTGCCAAGCCTCGAGGAGAATCCCGAGGTGTCCCTCGCAACTAGACAGGAGTTCTGACTTCTCTGAACAAACATGTGTTTGGAAGGGCTATCCCCGTTGTAACCCGAGAATATACCCTAGGTTCTCACCGCAACTCGAGAAAAACCATGAGACTTCCCCCTCGCCGCAAGATAAGGCCCGATTCCCCTGTACTGCATCCAAAGCTATTCCGTGTTTCACATCAAACACGAAAGGAGCTTTGACTTCCTTAATGGCACTCTAGAGAGTCCTCAAGAACACTGTCACAAGTCTAGAGGGAACCTGAGGTCACCGCAGCAACACGAAATTGCTCCGTGTACCACAAATCACCTCAAGAAGAGAGCTGATTCCCTGGCATCAACTCAAGAGGAATACAAACTTTCCACAAGCACATCAAGAGGAGGCTTCCTCAGCTATAGGTATGTGAGAGGGACCCTGAGTTTGTGGCCTCAAGTGGAATGGACACCGAGATGCCCTGACTCAAAATAAGGCCAGATTTCCCTGCAGTGACTTGAATGCAGGCTCGTGTTCCATCTCCCAAGACGAAGGGATGTCTGAATCCCCTGAGGAGACCCTAAAGAAAGCTCTAGTTCCCCGCGTCATGGCGACAGGAGGCCTCACATCCCTTTGACATAGGGAGAGGCATGCGGAGTTGAATGCTTCAAAAGGAGATGATGCATGACTCCTCTTGAAAATTGATAGGAATCCCAATATCCCTGTGGCAAGTGGAAAGGGACACTGGGTCTCCCGCCTCACCTGGAGAGGCGTCCGTATTGACCTGCCAAACCTCGAGGAGAACCCCGAGGTTTCCCTCGCAACTAGACAGGAGTCCTGACGTCGCTGAACAAACACGTGTTTTGAACGGCCATCCCCGTTGTAACTCGACAATATACCCCAAGTTCCCGCCGCAATTCAAGTAAAACTATGATTCTTCCCCCTCGCCACGATATGAGGCCCGATTCCTCTGCACTGCGTGCAGAGCAACTCTGTGTTCCACATCAAGCACGAAAGGACCCTTGATTTCCTTGATGGCACTCCAGAGAAACCCCAAGAACACTGTCTCAAGTCTAGATGGATCCTGAGGTTACTGTAGCAACACGAAAGAGTTCCGTGTACCCCAAATAACCTCAAAATGAGAGCTGATTCCCTGGCATCAACTCAAGAGGAATACCAAATTTCCACAAGCACTTCAAGTGGAGGTTTCTCTCAGCTATATGTATGTGATACGGACCCTGAGTTTGCGGCCTCAAGTGGAATGGACACTGAGATGCCCTGCCTCGAAATAAGGCTGGACATCCCTGCAGTGACTTGAATGCAGGCTCGTCTTACATCTCGCAAGACGAAGGGATGTATGAATCCCCTGTGGAGACCCTATAGAAAGCCCTAGTTCCCACCCTCATCCCAACAGGAGGCCTCACATTCCTTTGACAAATCGAGAGGAATGCGGAGATCAATGCTTCAAAAGGAGAGGATGCCTGACTCCTCTTGAAAATTGATAGGAATCCCAATATCCCTGTGGCAAGTGGAAAGGGACTCTGGGTCTCCCGTCTCACATGGAGAGGTGTCCCTATTGCCCTGTCAAGCCTCGAAGAGAATCTCGAGGTGTCCCTCGCAAATAGGCAGGAGCCCTGACGTCGCAGAAAAAAACACGTGTTTTGAAGGGCCATCCCTGTCATAACTCGAGAATATACCCCAGGTTCCCGCCGCAACCTGAGAAAAACCATGAGACTTCCCCCTGGCCGTGAAATGAGGCCCGATTCCTGTGCATTGCATGCAAAGGCATTCCGTGTTCCACATCAAAGATGAAAGGAGCCTTGACTTCCTTAGTGTCACTCTAGAGAGTCCCCAAGAACACTGTCACAAGTCTAGAGGGACCCTGAGGTCTCCGCAGCAACACGAAAGGCTCTGTGTGCCCCAACACAACTACAGATGACAGCTGATTCCCTGGCATCGATTCAAGAGGAATACCAACTTTCCAGAAGCACCTCAAGGGGAGGCTTCTCGCCGCTACAGGTATGTGAGACGGACCCTGAATGTACGGCCTCAAGTGGAATGGACACCGAGATTCCCTACTCAAAATAAGGCCGAATATCCCTGCAGTGACTTGAACGCAGGCTCGTCTTCATCTCCCAAGATGAAGGGATGTCTGAATCTCCTGTGGAGACCCTAGGGAAAGCCCTAGTTCCCCGCCTCATCCCGACAGGAGGCCTCACATCCCTTTGATAACTCGAGAGGCACGTGGAGTTCAGTGCTTCAAAAAGAGACAATGCCTGACTCCTCTTGAAAATTGATAGGAATCCCAGTATCCCTGTGGCAGATGGAAAAGGACCCTGGGTCTACCGCCTCACATGGACAGTCGTCCCTATTGCCGTGTCAAGCCTCGAGCAGAATCCCGAGGTGTCCCTCGCAACTAGGCAGGAGTCCAGATGTCACTGAACAAGCACGAGTTTTGAAGGGCCATCCCCGTCATAACTCAAGAATATACCCCATGTTCCCGCCACAACTCGAGAGAAACCATGAGACTTCCCCCTCGCCGCGAGATGAGGCCAGATTCCCTTGCATTGTGTGGAGAGCAATTCCGTGTTCCACATCAAACATGAAAGAAGCCTTGATTTCCTTGATGGAACTCCAGAGAAACCGCAAGAAAACACTCTCAAGTCTAGAGGGATACTGAGGTCACTGTAGCAACAAGAAAGAGGTCCGTGTACCCCTAATCAACTCGAGATGAGAGCTGAGTCCCTGGCTTTGAATCAAGAGGAATACCAACTTTCCACAAACCCTTCAAGTGGAGGCTGCTCTCAGCTATAGGTATGTGAGAGGGGCCCTGAGTTTGCGACCTCAAGTGGAATGGACACCGAGATGCCCTGACTCGAAATAAGGCCGGATATCCCTGCAGTGACTTGAATGCTGGCTCATCTTGCATCTCCCAAGATGAAGGGATGTCTGAATAACCTGTGGAGACCCTAGAGAAAGCCCTAGTTCCCCGCCTCATCTCGACAGTAGGCCACACATCCCTTTGACAACTCTAGAGGCAGGCGGATTTCAATGTTTCAAAAGGAGACGATGCCTGACTCCTCTTGGAAAATGATAGGCATTCCAGGACTCCTGTGGAAACTCTAAAGGGACCCTAGGTCTCCCGCCTCACCTGGAGAGGCGTCCCTATTGCCCTGCCAAGCCTCGAGGAGAATTCCGAGGTGTCCCTCACAACTAGACAGGAGTCCTGACATCACTGAACAAACACGAGTTTTGGAATGCCATCCCCGTCATAACTCGAGAATATATATCCATGTTCCCGCCGCAACTCGAGAGAAACCATGAGACTTCCCCCTCGCTGAGTGATGAGGCCCGATTCCCTGCACTGCGTGCAAAGCCATTCCGTTTTCCACATCAAACACGAAAGGAGCCTTGACTTCCTTAATGGCACTCTAGAGAGTCCCCAAGAACACTGTCACAAGTCTAGAGAGACCCTGAGGTCACTGCAGCAACAGGAAAGAGCTCCGTGTACCCCAAATCACCTCGAGATGAGAGCTGATTCCCTTGCATCGACTCAAAATCAATACCAACTTTCCACAAGCACTTCAAGTGGAGGCTTCTCTCAGCTATAGGTATGTGAGGGGGATCCTGAGTTTGCAGCCTCAAGTGGAATGGACACCGAGATGCCCTGACTCGAAATAAGGCCGGATATCCCTGCAATGACATGAATGCAGGCTCGTCTTGCATCTCCCAAGATGAAGGGATGTCTGAATCCCCTGTGGAGACCCTAGAGAAAGCCCTAGTTCCCAACCTCATCACGACAGGAGACCTCACATCCTTTGAAAACTCAAAAGGTATGCAGAGATCAATGCTTCAAAAGGAGACGATGCCTGACTCCTCTTGAAAATTGATAGGAATCCCAATATTACTGTGGCAATTGGAAAAGGACCCTGGGTCTGGCACCTCACCAGGAGAGGCCTCCCTATTCCCCTGTCAAGCCTCAAGCAGAATCCCGAGGTGTCCTTCGCAACTATACTGGGGTCCTGACGTCACTGAACAAACACGAGTTTTCAAGGGTCTTCCCCGTCGTAGCTGGAGAATATATCCCATGTTCCCGCCGCAACTCGAGAAAAACCATGAGAGGTCCCCCTCGCCGCGAGATGAGGCCCGATTCCACTGTATTGCATGCACATCAATTCCGTGTTCACATGAAACAAGAAAGGAGCCTTGATTTCCTTGATGGAATTCCAAAGAAACCCCAAGAACCCTGTCTCAAGTCTAGAGGGATCTTGAGGTCACTGCAGCAAGACAAATGAGCTCCATGTACCCCAAATGAACTCGCGATGAGAGCTTAGTCCCTGGCTTCAGGCAGGAGTCCTGACGTCGCTGAACAAACATGAGTTTTGAAGGGGCATCCCCGTCGTAACTCGAGAATATACGCCAGATTCCTGCCGCAACTCGAGAAAAACCATGAGACTTCCCTCTCACAAAGAGATGAGGCCAGATTCTCCTGCATTGCGTGCAAAGCCATTCCGTGCTCCACATCAAATACGAAAAAAGCCTTGACTTCCTTAATGGCACTCTAGAGTCTCTCTAAGAACACTGTCACATGTCTAGAGGGACACTGAGGTCAACGCAGCAACACGGAAAAGCTCCGTGCATCCCAAATCAATCAAGATGAGAGCTGATTCCCTGGCATCGACTCAAGAGGAATACCAACTTTCCACAAGCACTTCAAGTGGAGGCTTCTCTCAGCTTTAGGTATGTGAGAGGGATCCTGAGTTTGCGGCCTCAAATGGAATGGACACCGAGATGCCCTGACTCAAAATAAGGCCGGATATCCCAGCAGTGACTTGAATGCAGGCTCGTCTTGCATCTCCCAAGATTGCCGGGAGCCAGCACACAAGATCCCACCCATGACAAGGTCATGAGGGAGAAAACCAGACGGGCAAGGCAGATCAGGTTTTCAGGGATTCCAAAAATCTGCCCCAAAGCTGCCCCCGGCACTCACCTTAAAGATGATATCTGTCTTTCTGATGCCTGCCTCAATGGAATACTCCCTAATTTCTCTTAAATAGGCAGGAAGGCCTTCCCCAATTTTGTTCCAAATAAGAATTAATTTAGAATTGTAATCTATAAGTTTTTAGAGTGGTGGTATTTTATGAGATTATTTAGGGTGAAAGGAGTGTTTTATTTTTTTTTAATTTATTTATTTATTTTTTTAGTGGGTTTTGTCATACATTGACATGAATCAGCAATAGATTTACACGTATTCCCCATCCCGATCCCCCCTCCCACCTCCCTTTCCACCCGATAATTTGAGCTGCTTTGCTGATAGTTTGTTAGTCAAATGCATTTATGCCCTTGGTACAAATATGCATGATTGCTTATGATATTTTAATCATAGAATAGTATAAAGAACCTGATTATATAAAAGCCCTAATAGATATAGAGCATTTTTGAGGGATGAAGTAGTTTTATTAAGAAATATAAGAAAAATTATTATAAAAGTGGTTATTGGGTTAATGTTTGCTTGCTGTGTTTTTGCTTTTAATGTGCTAAAGCTGTGCTATGGTAATCATTGTTAATATAGTTATAGATCTAGAAAAATAAGAGCTTAGCCCTAGTATTGTAACAATGAAATAGTTGTTAATTATTAGCCAGGAGTGCTAGGCAGAGGCCATCTTATTAGAGCCACAGAGACTGTATGGGGTAAAACTTTAAGATAAATTTAACTGACAACTTTTGCAGAAGAATTGATGTTGGTATTAACAGGGTCATGTTTTTATTATGTTGTGACATGCTGTCCTGTTGCCCTATGAGACTGTAACTTTTCTGTTCAGCTCACCACAGAAACAGAAAACAGGCCTACATTCACCTGACTTACATAAAATGTTAATAAGCCATAAGGCCAGAAGATAATGTGTAAAGATTTATTATAGAAACGAAATGCAGAAAGCATCTTGTTCTTCCTTAAGGACAAACTGATGTAATGTAAACTAACCCTGTATAGACATAAGTGAGCATCTTGGATCCTGGATACACTCTGAGTGAGGGTATAAAAACCATTGTCAAAAAATAAAGACGGACTTGGCCCTATCAAGGCTGGTCTCACGTGTCTTCTATCACTCGCCGACCCCGTTCATTATAAGGGAACCCCCTAGATCCTGCCGGGGCTGGACTCGGGCACAAGATGAAGGAATGTCTGAATCCGCTGTGGAGACCCTAGAGAAAGCCCTAGTTCCCTGCCTCATCTCGACAGGAGGCCTCACATCCTTTGAAAACTCCAGAGGTACACGGAGATCAATACTTAAAAAGGAGAAGATAACTTACTCCTCTTGAATATTGATAGGAATCCCAATATCCCTGTGGCAAGAGGAAAGGGACCCTGGGTCTCCCGCCTCACCTGGAGAGACATCCCTATTGCCCTGCCAAGCCTCGAGGAGAATCCGGAGGTTTCCCTCACAACTAGACAAGAGTCCTAACGTCGCTGAACAAACAGGAGTTTTGAAGAGCCATCCCATTCGTAACTCGAGAATATACCCCAGGTTCCCGCCGCAACTCGAGAAAAACTATGACACTTCCCCTTTGCCGCGAGATGAGGCCCGATTCCCCTGCAATGCATACAAAGCCATTCCGTGTTCTGCATCAAACATGAAAGGAGCCTTGACTTCCTTAATGGGACTCTAGAGACACGCCAAGAACACTGTCACAAGTCTAGAGGGACACTGAGGTCACCGCAGCAGCACGAAGAAGCTCCGTGTACCCCCAAATCACCTGGAGATGAGACCTGATTCCCTGGCATCGACTCAAGAGGAATACCAACTTTCCACAAGCACTTCAAGTGTAGGCTTCTCTCAGCTACAGTTATGAGAGAGGGATCCTGAGATTGCGGCCTCAAGTGCAATGGACACTGAGATGCCCTGACTCGAAATAAGGCCAGATATCCCTGCAGTGACTTGAATGCAGGCTCATCTTGCATCTACCAAGATGATGGGATATCTGAATCCCCTGTGGAGAACCCAGAGAAAGCCCTAGTTCCCCGCTTATTTCGACAGGAGGCCTCACATCCTTTGAAAACTCCAGACGTACACGGAGATCAATGCTTCAAAAGGAGACGATGCCTGACTCCTTTTGAAAATTGAAAGGAATCCCAATATCCCTGTGGCAAGTAGAAAGGGACTCTGGGTCTCCCAATTCACCTGCAGAGGCGTCCCTATTATGCTGCCAAGCCTCAAGGAGAATCCCGAGGTGTCCCTCACAACTAGACAGGGGTCCTGACGTCGCTGAACAAACACGTGTTCTGAAGGGCTATCACCATCATAATTCGAGAATATACCCCAGGTTACCGCCGAATCTCGAGAAAAATCATGAGACTTCCCCCTCGCCACGAGATGACACCCGATTCCCATGCACTGTGGCAGAGCAATTCCGAGTTCCACATGAAACATTAAAGGAGACTTGATTTCCTTGAAGGCACTCCAGAGAAACCCCAAGAACACTGTCTCGAGTCATAGGGATCCTGAGGTCACTGCAGCAACACTTAAGAGCTCCATGTAACGCAACAAACTCGAGATGAGAGCTGATTCCCTGGCATCAACTCAAGAGGAATACCAACTTTCCCCAAGCACTTCAAGTGGAGGCTTCTCTCAGCTATAGGTATGTGAGACGGATCCTGAGTTTGCGGCCTCAGGTGGAACGGACAGTGAGATGCCCTGATTCGAAATAAGGCCGGATATCACTGCAGTGACTTGAATGCAGGCTCGTTTTGCATCTCCCAAGACGAAGGGATGTCTGAATCCCCTGTGGAGACCACAGAGAAAGACCTAGTTCCCTGCCTCATCTCGACAGGAGGCCTCACATCCTTTGAAAACTCGAGAGGTACGCGGAGTTCAATGATTCAAAAGGAGACGATGCCTGACTCCTCTTGAAAATTAATAGGATTCCCAATATCCCTGTGGCAAGTGGAAAGGGACCCTGGGTCTCCTGCCTCACCTGGAGAGGCGTCCCTATTGCCCTGCGAAGCCTCGAGGAGAATCCCGAGGTGTCCCTCGCAACTACAGGAGTCCTGACGTCGCTGAACAAACACATATATTGAAGGGCCATCCCTGTCGTTACTCGAGAATATACCCCAAGTTCCCGCCTCAACTCGAGAAAAACCATGAGACTTCCCACTTACCACGACATGAGGCCTGATTCCCCTGCATTTCGTGCAGAGCAATTCTGTCTTCCACATCAAACACGAAAGGAGCCTTGATTTCCTTGATGGCACTCCAGAGACACCCCAAGAACAATGTCTCAAGTCTAGAGGGACCTTAGCTCACTGCAGGCACACGAAAGAGCTCCGTGTACCACAAATCAACTAGAGATGAAATCTTACTCCCTGGCTTCGAGTGAAAAGGAATACCAACTTTCCACAAGCAGCTCAAGAGGAGGCTTCTCCAGCTATAGGTATGTGAGAGGGACCCAGAGTTTGTGGCCTCAAGTGGAATGGACACCGAGATGTCCTGACTAGAAATAAGGCCGGATATCCCTGCAGTGACTTGAATGCAGGCTCGCATTGCATCTCCCAAGACTTAGAGATGTCTGAATCCCCTGAAGAGACCCTAGAGAAAGCCCTAGTTCCTCGCCTCATCCCGACAGGAGGCCTCACATTCCTTTGACAACTCGAGAGGCACGAGGAGATCAATGCTTCAAAAGGAGACGATTCCTGACTCCTCTTGAAAATTGATAGGAATCCCAATATAGCTGTGGCACACGGAAAGGGACACTGGGTCTCCCGCCTCACCTGGAGAGGCGTGCCTATTGCCCTGCCAAGCCTTGAGGAAAATCCAGAGGTGTCCCTCGCACTAGACAGGAGTCCTGACGTCGCTGAACAAACACGTGTTTTGAAGGGCCATCCCCGTTGTAACTCGAGAATATACCCCAGGTTCCCGTCGCAATTCAAGAAAAACCATGAGACTTCCCCCTCGACCCAAGATGAAGCCGGATTCCCCTGCATTGAGTTCAGAGCAATTCTGTGTTCCACATCAAACAAGAAAGGAGCCTTGTTTGCCTTGATGGCACTCCAGAGAAACCCCAAGAACACTGTCTCAAGTCTAGAGGGATCCTGAGGTCATGCAGCAACACGCATGAGCTCCGTGTACCCCAAATCAACTCGCAATGAGAGCTTATTCCCTGGCTTACACTCAAGAGGAATACCAACTATCCACAAGTACCTCAAGAGGAGGCATCTCTCAGCTATAGGTATGTAAGAGGGACGCTGAGTTTTCGGCTTCAAGTGGAATGGACAGCGAGATGCCCTGATTTGAAATAAGGCCGGATATCCCTGCAGTGACATGAATGCAGCCTCGTCTTGAATCTCCAAAGATGAAGGTATGTCTGAATCCCTTGTGCAGACGCTAGAGAAAGCCCTTGTTCCCAGCATTATCTCGACAGGAGGCCCTGCAACCTTTGAAAAATCGAGAGGTATGTGGAGATGAATGCTTCAAAAGGAGATGATGCCTGACTTCTCTTGAAAATTGATAGGAATCCCAATATCCCTGTGGCAATTGGAAAGGGACCCTGGGTCTCCTGCCTCACCTGGAGACGCGTCCCAATTGCCCTGACAAGCCTCGAGGAAAATCCAGAGGTGTCCCTCGCACTAGACAGGAGTCCTGACATCGCTGAACAAACACGTGTTTTGAAGGGCCATCCCCGTCATAACTCGAGAATATACCCCAGGTTCCCGCCGCAACTCCAGAAAAACCATGACACTTCCCGCTCCCTGTGAGATGAGGCCGGATTCCTCTGAATTGCATGCAAAGCCATTCCGTGTTTCACATCAAACACAAAAGGAGCCTTGACTTCCTTAATGGGACTCTAGAGACACGCCAAGAACACCGTCACAAGTCTAGAGGGACACTGAGGTCACCACAGCAGCACGAAGAAGCTCCGTGTACCCCAAATCACCTGGAGATGAGACCTGATTCCCTGGCATCGACTCAAGAGGAATACCAACTTTCCACAAGCACTTCAAGTGGAGGCTTCTCTCAGCTATAGGTATGTGAGACGGATCCTGAGTTGCGGCCTCAAGTGGAATGGACACCGAGATGCCCTGACTCGAAATAAGGCTGGATATCCCTGCAGTGACTTGAATGCAGGCTTACCTTGCATCTCCCAAGACTTAGAGATGTCTGAATCCCCTGAAGAGACCCTAGGGAAAGCCCTGGTTCCTCGCCTCATCCCAATAGGAGGCCTCACATTCCTTTGACAACTCGAGAGGCACGAGGAGATCAATCTTTCAAAAGGAGACGATTCCTGACTCCTCTTGAAAATTGATAGTAATCCCAATATACCTGTGGCACGTGGAAAGGGACACTGGGTCTCCCGCATCACCTGGAGATTTGTCCCTATTGCCCTGCCAAGCCTCGAGGACAATCCCGAGGTGTCCCTCACAACTAGACAGGAGTCCTGATGTCGCTAAACAAACACGAGTTTTGAAAGGCCATCCACGTTGTAACTCGAGAATATACCCCAGGTTCCCACCGCAACTCCAGAAAAACCATGAGACTTCCCCCTCTCCACGAGATGAGGCCCGAATCCACTGTATTGCGTGCAAAGCCATTCTGTGTTCCACATAAAACACCAAAGGAGCGTTGACTTCTTTAATAGCACTATAGAGAGGCCGCAACAACACTGTCACAAGTCTAGAGGGACCCTGAGGTCAGTGCAGCAACAGGAACGAGCTCCGTGTACCACAAATCAACTCGCATGGAGAGCTTAGTCCCTGGCGGTGACTCAAGAGGAATACAAACTTTCCACAAGCACCTCAAGAGGAGGCTTCTCTCAGCTATAGGTTTGTGAGTGGGACACTGAGTTTGCAGCCTCAAGTGCAATGGACACCGAGATGCCCTGACTCGAAATAAGGCCGGATATCCCTGCAGTGACTTGAATGCAGGCTCATCTTGCATCTACCAAGACGATGGGATATCTGAATCCCGGGTGGAGAACCTAGAGAAAGCCCTAGTTCCCCGCTCATTTCGACAGGAGGCCTCACATCCTTTGAAAACTCCAGACGTACACGGAGATCAGTGCTTCAAAAGGAGACGATGCCTGACTCCTCTTGAAAACTGAAAGGAATCCCAATATCCCTGTAGCAAGTAGAAAGGGACTCTGGGTCTCCTGATTCACCTGCAGAGGCGTCCCTATTATGCTGCCAAGCCTTGAGGAGAATCCCGAGGTGTCCCTCACAACTAGACAGGGGTCCTGACGTCGCTGAACAAACACGTGTTTGGAAGGGCTATCACCATCATAATTCGAGAATATACCCCAGGTTACCGCCGAATCTCGAGAAAATCCATGAGACTTCCCCCTCGCCACGAGATGATGCCCGATTCCCATGCACTGCGGCAGAGCAATTCCGAGTTCCACATGAAACATTAAAGGAGACTTGATTTCCTTGAAGGCACTCCAGAGAAACCCCAAGGACACTGTCTCGAGTCATAGGGATCCTGAGGTCACTGCAGCAACACTTAAGAGCTCCATGTAATGCAACAAACTCGAGATGAGAGCTGATTCCCTGGCATCAACTCAAGAGGAATACCAACTTTCCCCAAGCACTTCAAGTGGAGGCTTCTCTCAGCTATAGGTATGTGAGACGGATCCTGAGTTTGCGGCCTCAAGTGGAGTGGACAGCGAGATGCCCTGACTCGAAATAAGGCTGGATATCACTGCAGTGATTTGAATGCAGGCTCGTCTTGCCTATTCCAAAATGAAGGGATGTCTGAATCCCATGTGGATACCCTAGAGAAAGAGCTAGTTTCCTGCCTCATCTCGACAGGAGGCCTCACATCCTTTGAAAACTCGAGAGGTACGTGGAGTTCAATGATTCAAAAGGAGACGATGCCTGACTCCTCTTGAAAATTGATAGGATTCCCAATATCCCTGTGGCAAGTGGAAAGGGACCCTGGGTCTCCTGCCTCACCTGGAGAGGCGTCCCTATTGCCCTGCGAAGCCTCGAGGAGAATCCCGAGGTGTCCCTCGCAACTACAGGAGTCCTGACGTCGCTGAACAAACACGTGTTTGGAAGGGCCATCCCCGTCGTTACTCGAGAATATACCCCAGGTTCCCGCCGAAACTGGAGAAAAACCATGACACTTCACCCTCGCAGCGAGATGAGGCCCGATTCCCCTGCTTTGCGTGCAGAGCAATTCCGTGTTCCACATAAAACACGAAAGGAGCCTTGATTTCATTGATGGCACTCCAGAGAAAGCCCAAAAACACTGTCACAAGTCAAGAGGGATCCTGAGGTGACTGCAGCAAGACAAAAGAGCTCCATGTAGCCCAAATCACCTCGAGATGTGAGCTGATTCCCTGGCATCGACTCAACAGGAATACCAACTTTCCACAAGCAATTCAAGTGGAGGCTTCTCTCAGCTATAGGTATGTGAGAGGGATCTTGAATTTGAGGCCTCAAGTGGAATGGACACCGAAATGCCCTAACTCAAAATAAGGCCGGATATCCCTGCAGTGACTTGAATGCAGGCTCGTCTTGCATCTCCCAAGGTAAAGGGATGTCTGAATCCCCTGTGGAGACCCTAGAGAAAGCCCTAGTTCCCCGCTTCATCTCAACAGGAGGCCCCATATCCTTTGAAAACTCGAGAAGTACGCAGAGATCAATGCTTCAAAAGGAGACGATGCCTGACTACTCTTGAAAATTGATAGGAATCTCAATATCCCTGGGGAAAGTGGAAAGGGACTCTGGGTCTCCCGCCTCACCTGGAGAGGCGTCCCAATTGCCCTGCCAAGCCTCGAGGAAAATCCAGAGGTGTCCCTCACACTGGACAGGAGTCCTGACGTCGCTGAACAAACACGTGTTTGGGAGGGCCATTCCCGTCGTATCTCGAGAATATACCCCAGATTCCCACCGCAACATGAAGAAAACCATGAGAATTCCAGCTCGCTGAGAGATGAGACCCGATTCCCCTGCATTGCATGCAGAGCAATTCCATGTTCCACATCAAACACAAAAGGAGCCTTGATTTCCTTGATGGCACTCCACAGTAACCCCAAGAAAACTGTCTCAAGTCTAGAGGGATCCTGAGGTCAGTGCAGCAACA
This sequence comes from Cervus elaphus, assembly GCF_910594005.1. Lineage (NCBI taxonomy): Eukaryota > Metazoa > Chordata > Mammalia > Artiodactyla > Cervidae > Cervus > Cervus elaphus. Next base: position 24,747,489 of record NC_057848.1, read on the forward strand.
GGAAAGAGCTCCATGTACCCCAAATCAACTCTTGATGAGAGGTTATTCCCTGGCGTCGACTCAAGTGGAATACCAACATTCCACAAGTACCTCAAGAGGAGGCATCTCTCAGCTTTAGGTATGTGAGAGAGACACTGAGTTTGCAGCCTCAAGTGGAATGGACACCGAGATGACCTGACACGAAATATGGCTGTATATCCCTGCAGTGACTTGAATGCAGGCTCGTCTTGCATCTCCCAAGATGGTGGGATGTCTGAATCCCCTGTGGAGAACCTAGACAAAGACCTAGATCACCGCCTCACCCCGACAGGAGGCCTCACATCCCTTTGACAAATCGAGAGGCACGCGGAGTTCAATGCTTCAAAAGGACATGATGCCTGACTTGTCTTGAAAGTTGATATGAATCCCAAAATCTCTGTTGCAACTGGAAAGGGACACTGGGTCTCTCGACTAACCTCGAGAGTCATCCCAATTGCCCTTCCTAGCATCGAGGAGAATACCGAGGAATCCCTTGCAACTAAACAGGAGTCCTGTCGTCGCTGAACCAACACGAGTTTTGAAGGCCATCCCCGCCATAACTCGAGAATATAGCTCAGGGTCCCGCTGCAACTCAAGTAAAACCATGAGACTTTCCCATCACCGCGAGATGAGGCCAGATTCCCCAGCATTGAGTGCTGAGCAAGTCCATGTTCCCCATCAAACATGAAAGGAGCCTTGACTTCCTTGATGGAACTCCAGAGAGTCCCCAAGAACACTGTCACAAGACAAGAGGGACCCTGAGGTCACCGCAGCAACACGAAAGGGCTCCGTATACCACAAATCAAGTCGAGATGTGGCCCGATTCCCCTCTTTTGGCTCCAGAGTCACCCCGCATTCCCCATCAAACATGGCAAGTGAGCTGACTTCCTTTAAGCATCTCCAGAGATTCCCCGAGAACACAATGCCAAGTCTAGAGGAACACCAAGTCCAGCACAGCAACACAAGAAAAGCTCCATGTTCCCCAAGTCATGTTGAGATGAGAGCTGATTCCCTGGCTTTGACTCAAGAGGAATGCCAATTTTCCACAAGCACCTCAAGAGGAGGCTTCTCTAGGCTATAATTATGTGAGAGGGACCCTGAGTTTGCTGCCTCAATTGGAATGGACACCGAGATACCCTGACCTGAAATAAGGCCGGATTTCCCCCGAGTGACTTGAATGCAGGCTCGTCTTTCATCTCAGAGGAAGAAGGGATGTCTGAATCCCCTGTGGAGACCCTAGAGAAAGCCCTAGTTCCCCGCCTCATCACGACAGGGGGCCTCACATCCCTTTGAGCAATCGAGAGGTACATGGAGGTCAATGCTTCAAAAGTAGAGGATGCCTGACTACTCTTGAACATTGATAGGAATCCCAATATCACTGTGGCAACTGGAAAGGGACTCTGGGTCTCCCGACTTACTTTGAGAGGCCTCCCTATAGCCCTGCCAAGCCTCGAGGAGAATCCCGAGAAATCTTGCAACTAGACAGGAGTCCAGATGTCACTGAATCAACACTAGTTTTGAAGGGCAATCCCCGCTGTAACTCGAGAAAATACCCCAGGTTCCCGCCACAACTCGAGAAAAACATGAAACTTCCCCCTTCACGCAAAATGAGGCCTGATTCCCCTGCACTGCATGCAGAGCAAGTCCGTATTCCCCATCAAACACGAAAGGAGCCTTGACTTCCTTGATGGAACTTCAGAGGGTCGCCAAGGACACTGTCACAAGTCTAGAGGCACCCTGATGTCACCGCATCAACACGACAGAACTCCAAGTACACCAAAACAACTCGAGATGAGGCACGATTCCCTTGCATTGGCTCCAAAGCCATCCCGCATTCACCCTCAAATATGAAAAGTGGCTTCACTTCCTTTAGGCAACTCCAGAGATTCCCCGACAACACAGTCGCAAGTCTAGAGGAACACCAAGTTCAGCACAGCAACTCAACAAAAGCTCCGTGTACCCATATCATCTCGAGATGAGAGCTGATTCCCTGGCTTCCACTCAACAGGAATGCCAACTTTCCACAAGCACCCCAAGGGGAGGCTTCTCTCAGCTATAGGTATGTGAGAGGGACCCTGAATTTGCTGCCTCAAGTGGAATGGACACCGAGATGCCCTGACTCGAAATAAGGCCGGATTTTCCTGCAGGGGCTTGAATGCAGGCTCGTCTTTCATCTCACAAGATGAATGGATATCTGCATTTCCTGTAGAGACCCTAGACAAAGCCCTAGTTCCCCGCCTCATCTCTACAGGAGGCCTCACATCCCTTTGACAATTCGAGAGGCATGCGGAATTCAATGCCTCAAAAGGAGACAATGCCTGACTCCTCTTGAAAATTGATAGGAATCCCAAAATCCCTGTGGCAACTGGAAAGGGACCCTGGGTCTCCCGCCTCAACTCAAGAGGCCTCCCTATAGCCCTGCCAAGCCTCGAGGAGAATCCTGAGGTGTCCGTATCAACTAACAGGAGCCCTGACGTCTCTGAACCTATACGAGTTTTGAAGGGCCATTCCCGCCATAACTCGAGAACACATCCCAGGTTCCCGCCGCAACTCGAGTAAAACCATGAGACTTCCCCCTCGCCATGAGATGAGCTCCAATTCCCCTGCACTGTGTGCAGACCAAGTCCTTGTTCCCCATCAAACAAGAAAGGAGCCTTGACTTCCTTGATGGAACTCCAGAAAGTCCCCAAGAACACTGTCACAAGTCTACAGGGACCCTGAGGTCCCCGCAGCAACAAGAAACAGCTGCGTATAAAACAAATCAACTCGAGATGAGGCATGATGCCACTGCATTGGCTCCAGAGCCATGCTGCATTTCCCATCAAACACCATAGGTGGCTGGACTTCCTTTAGGCTACTCGAGAGATTCCCCGAGAACACCATCCCAAGTCTAGAGGAACACCAAGTTCAGCACAGCAACTCGAGAAAAGCTCCGTTTACCCCAAATCATCTCGAGATGAGAGTTGATTCCCTGGCTTCGGCTCAGGAGGACTGCCAACTTTCCACAAGCACCTCAAGAGGAGGCTTCTCTCAGCTATAGGTATGTGAGATGGACCCTGAATATGCTGCCTCACGTGGAATGGACACCGAGATGCCCTCACGCAAAATAAGGCCTGAGTTCCCTGCAGTGACTTGAATGCAGGCTCGTCGTTCATCTCACAAGATGAAGGGATGACTGAATCCCCTGTGGAGACCATAGAGAAAGCGCTAGTTCCCTGCCTCATCTCGAAAGGAGGCCTCACATACCTTTGACAACTCGAGAGGCACACGGAGTTCAATGCTTCAAAGGAGACGATGACTGACTTCTCTTGAATATTAATAGGAATCCCCATATCCAGCTGGCAACTGGAAAGGGACACCGGGTCTCCTGCCTCACCTCGAGAGGCGTCCCTATTGCCCTGCCAAGCATCAAGGAGAATCCTGAGGTGTCCCTCGCAACTATAGAGTAGTCGGGATGTAGTTGAACCAACACGAGTTTTGAAGGCCATCTCTGCCGTAACTCGAGAACATATCCCAGGGTCCTGCCTCAAGTCAAGGAAAACAATGAGACTTCACCGTCGCCAAGAGATAAGCCCAGATTCCCCTGCATTGCATGCAGAGAAAGTCCGTGATCCCCATCAAACACGAAAGGAGCCTTGACTTCCTTGATGGAACTCCAGAGAGTCCCCAAGAACACTGTCACAAGACGAGAGGGACCCTGAGGTCACCGAAGCAACATGAAAGGGCTCCGTGTACCACAAATCAAGTCGAGATGTGGCCCGATTCCCCTCTTTTGGCTCCAGAGTCACCCCGCATTCCCCATCAAACACGGCAAGTGGCCTGACTTCCTTTAAGCATCTCCAGAGATTCCCCAAGAACACAATGCCAAGTCTAGAGGAACACCAAGTCCAGCACAGCAACACAAGAAAAGCTCCGTGTTCCCCAAATCATCTCAAGATGAGAGCTGATTCCCTGGCTTCGACTCAAGAGGAATGCCAATTTTCCACAAGCATCTCAAGAGGAGGCTTCTCTCAGCTATAATTATGTGAGAGGGACCCTGAGTTTGCTGCCTCAATTGGAATGGACACCGAAATGCCCTGACTTGAAATAAGGCCGGATTTCCCTCCAGTGACTTGAATGCAGGCTCGTCTTTCATCTCAGAGGAAGAAGGGATGTCTGAATCCCCTGTGGAGACCCTAGAGAAAGCCCTAGTTCCCCGCCTCATCACGACAGGGGGCCTCACATCCCTCTGACAAATCGAGAGTCACGCGGAGTTCAATACTTCAAACGGAGACAATGCCTGCCTCCTCTAGAAAATTGATAGGAATCTCAAAATCATTGTGGCAACTGGGAAGGGAGCCTGGGTCTTCTGCCTCACCTCGAGTGGTGTCCCCATTTCCCTGCCACGCTCGAGGAGAATCCCGAGGTGTCCCTCTCAACCAGACAGGAGTCCTGATGTCACTGAACGAACACGAATTGAAGGGCCATCCACGCCGTAACTCGGGAACATATCCCAGGTTCCCGCCGAAACTCGAGAAAAACCATGAGCCTTCCCCCTCGCCACGAGATGAGGCCAGATTGCCCTGCATTGGGTCCAGAGCACGTGCGCGTTACCCATCAAACATGCAAGGAGCCTTGACTTCCTTGATGGAACTCCAGAGAGTCCCCAAGAACACTGTCACAAGTCTAGAGGGACCCTGAGGTCCCCGCAGCAAAACGAGAGCGCTCCATGGACCCCAGATCTACTCGAGATGAGGGCGGAATCCCGTGCATTGGCTCCAGAGCCAGCCCACATTCCCCATCAAACACGACAAGTGGCTTGACTTCCCCTAGGCAAATCCAGAGATTCCCCGAGAACACTGTCCCAAGTCTAGAGGAACACCAAGTTCAGCACAGCAACTCGAGGAAAGCTCCGTGTAACCCAAATCATTTCGACATGTGAGCTGATTCCCTGGATTCTACTCAAGAGCTATGCCAACTTTCCACAAACACCTCAAGAGGAGGCTTCTCTCAGCTATAGTTATGTGAGAGGGACCCTGAGATCGCTGCCTCAAGTGGAATGAACACCGAGATGCCCTGACTCAAAATAAGGCTGGATATCCCTGCAGGGACTTGAATGCAGGCTCATCTTTCATCTCACAAGATGAAGAGATGTCTGAATCCCTTGTGGAGGCCCTAGAGAAAACCCTAGTTCACGGCCTCATCTGGACAGGAGGCCTCCCATCCCTTTGAGCAATCGAGAGGGACATGGAGGTCAATGCTTCAAAAGTAGAGGATGCCTGACTACTCTTGAACATTGATAGGAATCCCAATATCACTGTGGCAACTGGAAAGGGACTCTGGGTCTCCCGACTCACTTTGAGAGGCCTCCCTATAGCCCTGCCAAGCCTCGAGGAGAATCCCGAGAAGTCTCGCAACTAGACAGGAGTCCAGATGTCGCTGAATCATCACTAGTTTTGAAGGGCAATCTCCGCCGTAACTCGAGGTCATACCCCAGGTTCCCGCCTCAACTCGAGAAAAAGCATGAAACTTCTCCCTTCACACAAAATGAGGCCTGATTCCCCTGCACTGCATGCAGAGCAAGTCCGTGTTCCCCGTCAAACATGAAAGGAGCCTTGACTTCCTTGATGGAACTTCAGAGACTTGCCAAGGAGACTGTCACAAGTCTAGAGGCACCCTGTCGTCACAGTATCAACACGAAAGGACTCTAAGTACACCAAAACAACTCAAGATAAGGCACGATTCCCTTGCATTGGCTCCAGAGCCATCCCGCATTCACCGTCCAATAAGAAAAATGGTTTCACTTCCTTTAGGCAACTCCAGAGATTCCCCGAGAACACAGTCGCAAGTCTAGAGGAACACCAAGTTCAGAACAGCAACTCGACAAGAGCTCCGTGTACCCATATCATCTCGAGATGAGAGCTGATTCCATGGCTTCCACTCAAGAGGATGCCAACTTTCCACAAGCACCCCAAGGGGAGGCTTCTCTCAGCTATACGTATGTGAGAGGGACCCTGAATTTGCTGCCCCAAGTGGAATGGACACAGAGATGCCGTGACTCGAAATAAGGCCAGATTTCCTGCAGTGACTTGAATGCAGGCTCGTCTTTCATCTCACAAGAAGGAATGTCTGAATCCCCTGAGGAGACCCTTGAGAAAGCCTTACTTCCCTGCCTGATCTCGCAGGAGGCCTCACATCCCTTTGACCTCTCAAGAGGCATGCAGAGTTCAATCCTCAAAAGGAGACAATGCCTGACTCCCCTTGAAAATTGATAGGAATCCCAATATCCCTGTGGCAACTGTACAGGGTCCCTGGGTCTGCCACCGCACATCGAGAGGTGTCCCTATTTATCTGTAAAACCTCGAGGAGAATCCCGAGGTGTCCCTCACAACCAGACAGGAGTCCTGATGTCGCTGAACGAACACGAGTTGAAGGGCCATCCACACCGTAACTCGGGAACATATCCCAGGTTCCCACCGAAACTCGAGAAAAACCATGAGTCTTCCCCCTCGCTGCAAGATAAGGCCAGACTCCCCTGCATTGGGTCCAGAGCACGTCCGTGTTCCCCATCAAACATGTAAGGAGCCTTGACTTCCTTGATGGAACTCCAGAGAGTCCCCAAGAACACTATCACAAGTCTAGAGGGACCCTAAGGTCCCTGCAGCAAAACGAGAGCGCTCCATGGACCCCAGATCAACTCGAATTGAGGCCCGAATCCCGTGCATTGGATCCAGAGCCAGCCCACGTTCCCCATCAAACACGACAAGTGGCTTGACTTCCCCTAGGCAACTCCAGAGATTCCCCGAGAACACTGTCCCAAGTCTAGAGGAACACCAAGTTCAGCACAGCAACTCGAGAAAAGCTCCGTGTACCCCAAATCATCTCGATATGAGATCTGATCCCTGGCTTCCACTCAAGAGGAATGCCAACCTTTCACAAGCACATCAAGAGGAGGCTTCTCTCTGCTATAGGTATGTGAGAGGGACCCTGAATTTGCTGCCTCAGGTGGAATGGACCTTGAGATGCCCTGACTTGAAATAAGGCCGGATTTCCCTGCAGTAACTTGAATGCAGGCTCGTCTTTCATCTCACAAGATGAAGGGATGTCTGAATCCCCTGTGGAGACCATAGAGAAAGCCCTAGTTCCCCGTCTCATCATGACAGGATGCCTCTCATCCCTTTGACAAATCGAGAGTCACTCGGAGTCCAATGCTTCAAATGAAGACGATGCCTGCCTCCTCTAGAAAATTGATGGGAATCTCAATATCATTGTGGCAACTGGGAAGGGAGACTGGGTCTCCCGCTTCACCTCGAGAGGTGTCCCTATTGCCCTACCAGTCTCCAGGAGAATCCCGAGGCGTCCCTCACAACTAGACAGCAGTCCTGACTTCGCTGAACGAACACAAGTTTTGAAAGGCCATCCCCGCCGTAACTCGAGAACATACCCCGGGTGCCCGCCGCAACTCGAGAAAAACCATGAGTCTTTCCACTCGCCGTGAGATGAGGCCAGATTCCCCTGCACTGCAAGCAGGGCAAGCCCGTGTTCCCCGTCAAACACGATAGGAGCCTTGACTTCCTTGATCAAACTCCAGAGAGGCCGCAAGAACACTGTCACAAGTCTAGAGGGACCCTGAGGTCCCCGCAGCAAAACGAGAGCGCACCGTGGACCACAGATCAACTCGAGATGAGGCCCGATTCCCGTGTGTTGACTCAGGGCCATTCCGCGTTCCCCATCAAACACAAGTGGCTTGACTTCCTTTAGGCAACTCCAGAGATTCCCCGAGAACACCGTCCAAAGTCTAGAGGAACACCAAGTTCAGCACAGTAACTCGAGAAAAGCTCCGTGTACCCCAAATCATCTCGAGATGTGAGCTGATTCCCTGGCTTCAACTCAAGAGGAATGCCGACTTTTCACAAGCACCTCAAGAGAAGGCTTCTCTCAGCTATAGTTATGTGAGAGGGACCCTGAGATCGCTGCCTCAAGTGGAATGAACACCGAGATGCCCTGACTCAAAATAAGGCCGGATTTCCCTGCAGGGACTTGAATGCAGGCTCATCTTTCATCTCACAAGATGAAGAGATGTCTGAATCCCTTGTGGAGGCCCTAGAGAAAGCCCTAGTTCACGGCCTTATCTCGACAGGAGGCCTCCCATCCCTTTGACAACTTGAGAGGGACACGGAGGTCAATGCTTCAAAAGTAGAGGATGCCTGACTACTCTTGAACATTGATAGGAATCCCAATATCACTGTGGCAACTGGAAAGGGACTCTGGGTCTCCCGACTCACTTCGAGAGGCCTCCCTATAGCCCTGCCAAGCCTCGAGGAGAATCCCGAGAAGTCTCGCAACTAGACAGGAGTCCAGATGTCGCTGAATCAACACTAGCTTTGAAGGGCAATCCCTGCCGTAACTCGAGAACATACCCCAGGTTCCCGCCACAACTCGAGGAAAACCATGAAACTTCCCCCTTCATGCGAAATGAGGCCTGATTCCCCTGCACTGCATGCAGAGAAAGTCCGTGTTCCCCATCAAACACGAAAGGAGCCTTGACTTCCTTGATGGAACTCCAGAGAGTCCCCAAGAACACTGTCACAAGACGAGAGGGACCCTGAGGTCACCGAAGCAACATGAAAGGGCTCCGTGTACCACAAATCAAGTCGAGATGTGGCCCGATTCCCCTCTTTTGGCTCCAGAGTCACCCCGCATTCCCCATCAAACACGGCAAGTGGCCTGACTTCCTTTAAGCATCTCCAGAGATTCCCCAAGAACACAATGCCAAGTCTAGAGGAACACCAAGTCCAGCACAGCAACACAAGAAAAGCTCCGTGTTCCCCAAATCATCTCAAGATGAGAGCTGATTCCCTGGCTTCGACTCAAGAGGAATGCCAATTTTCCACAAGCATCTCAAGAGGAGGCTTCTCTCAGCTATAATTATGTGAGAGGGACCCTGAGTTTGCTACCTCAATTGGAATGGACACCGAGATGCCCTGACTTGAAATAAGGCCGGATTTCCCTCCAGTGACTTGAATGCAGGCTCGTCTTTCATCTCAGAGGAAGAAGGGATGTCTGAATCCCCTGTGGAGACCCTAGAGAAAGCCCTAGTTCCCCGCCTCATCACGACAGAGGCCTCACATCCCGTTGACAAATCAAGAGTCATGCGGAGTTCAATGTTTCAAACAGAGACAATGCCTGCCTCCTCTAGAAAATTGATAGGAATCTCAAAATCATTGTGGCAACTGGGAAGGGAGCCTGGGTCTCCCGCCTCATCTCGAGTGGTGTCCCTATTTCCCTGCCAGGCTCGAGGAGAATCCCGAGGTGTCCCTCTCAACTAGACAGGAGTCCTGATGTCACTGAACGAACACGAGTTGAAGGGCCATCCACACCGTAACTCGACAACATATCCCAGGTTCCTGAAGAAACTCGAGAAAAACCATGAGTCTTCCCCCTCGCTGCGAGATGAGGCCAGATTCTACTGCATTGGTCCAGAGCACATCTGTGCTCCCCATCAAACTTGTAAGGAGTCTTGACTTCCTTTTGGAACCCCAGAGAGTCCCCACGAACACTATCACAAGTCTAGAGGGACCCTGAGGTCCCCGCAGCAAAACAAGATCACCCCATGGACCCCAGATCAACTCGAGATGAGGCCCGAATCCCATGCATTGACTCCAGAGCCAGCCCACATTCCCCATCAAACACGACAAGTGGCTTGATTTCCCCTAGGCAACTCCAGAGATTCCCCAAGAACAATATCCCAAGTCTAGAGGAACACCAAGTTCAGCACAGCAACTCAAGAAAAGTTCTGTGTAACCCAAATCATTTTGAGATGAGAGCTGATTCCCTGGTTTCGACTCAAGAGCAATGCCAACTTTCCACAAGCACCTCAAGAGGAGGCTTCTCTCAGCTATAGGTATGTGACAGGGACCCTGAATTTGCTGCCCCATGTGGAATGGACACCGAGATGCCCTGACTAGAAATAAGGCCATATTTCCTGCAGTGACTTGAATGCATGCTCGTCTTTCATCACACAAAAGAAGGGATGTCTGAATCCTCTGTGGAGACACTAGAGAAAGCCCAATTTCCCCACCTCATCTCGCAGTAGGCCTAATATCCCTTTGACAACTCGAGAGGCACGCGGAGTTCAATGCCTCAAAAGGAGAGGATGCCTGACTCCTCCTGAAAATTGATAGGAATCACAATATCCCTGTGGCAACTGAAAAGGGACCCTGGGTCTCCCCCCTCACCTCGAAAGGCGTCGCTACTGAACTGTCAGGCCTCGTGGAGAATCCTGAGGTGTCCCGGGCAACTATACAGTAGTCCTGACATCGATGAAACAACACGAGTTTGGAAGGGCCATCCACGCAGTAACTCGAGAAAATACCCAAGCTTCCAGCCGCAACTCGAGAAAAACAATGAGTCTTCCCCATCGCCTCGACATTAGGCCCAATTCCCCTGCATTGGCTCCAGAGCCATCCCGCATTCCCCATCAAACACGACAAGTTTCTTGACTTCCTTTAGGCAACTCCAGAGATTCCCCGAGAACACCATCCCAAGTCTAGAGGAACACCAAGTTCAGCACAGCAACTCGAGAAAAGCTCCGTTTACCCCAAATCATCTCGAGATGAGAGTTGATTCCCTGGCTTCGGCTCAGGAGGACTGCCAACTTTCCACAAGCACCTCAAGAGGAGGCTTCTCTCAGCTATAGGTATGTGAGATGGACCCTGAATATGCTGCCTCACGTGGAATGGACACCGAGATGCCCTCACGCAAAATAAGGCCTGAGTTCCCTGCAGTGACTTGAATGCAGGCTCGTCGTTCATCTCACAAGATGAAGGGATGACTGAATCCCCTGTGGAGACCATAGAGAAAGCGCTAGTTCCCTGCCTCATCTCGAAAGGAGGCCTCACATACCTTTGACAACTCGAGAGGCACACGGAGTTCAATGCTTCAAAGGAGACGATGACTGACTTCTCTTGAATATTAATAGGAATCCCCATATCCAGCTGGCAACTGGAAAGGGACACCGGGTCTCCTGCCTCACCTCGAGAGGCGTCCCTATTGCCCTGCCAAGCATCAAGGAGAATCCTGAGGTGTCCCTCGCAACTATAGAGTAGTCGGGATGTAGTTGAACCAACACGAGTTTTGAAGGCCATCTCTGCCGTAACTCGAGAACATATCCCAGGGTCCTGCCTCAAGTCAAGGAAAACAATGAGACTTCACCGTCGCCAAGAGATAAGCCCAGATTCCCCTGCATTGCATGCAGAGAAAGTCCGTGATCCCCATCAAACACGAAAGGAGCCTTGACTTCCTTGATGGAACTCCAGAGAGTCCCCAAGAACACTGTCACAAGACGAGAGGGACCCTGAGGTCACCGAAGCAACATGAAAGGGCTCCGTGTACCACAAATCAAGTCGAGATGTGGCCCGATTCCCCTCTTTTGGCTCCAGAGTCACCCCGCATTCCCCATCAAACACGGCAAGTGGCCTGACTTCCTTTAAGCATCTCCAGAGATTCCCCAAGAACACAATGCCAAGTCTAGAGGAACACCAAGTCCAGCACAGCAACACAAGAAAAGCTCCGTGTTCCCCAAATCATCTCAAGATGAGAGCTGATTCCCTGGCTTCGACTCAAGAGGAATGCCAATTTTCCACAAGCACATCAAGAGGAGGCTTCTCTCTGCTATAGGTATGTGAGAGGGACCCTGAATTTGCTGCCTCAGGTGGAATGGACCTTGAGATGCCCTGACTTGAAATAAGGCCGGATTTCCCTGCAGTAACTTGAATGCAGGCTCGTCTTTCATCTCACAAGATGAAGGGATGTCTGAATCCCCTGTGGAGACCATAGAGAAAGCCCTAGTTCCCCGTCTCATCATGACAGGATGCCTCTCATCCCTTTGACAAATCGAGAGTCACTCGGAGTCCAATGCTTCAAATGAAGACGATGCCTGCCTCCTCTAGAAAATTGATGGGAATCTCAATATCATTGTGGCAACTGGGAAGGGAGACTGGGTCTCCCGCTTCACCTCGAGAGGTGTCCCTATTGCCCTACCAGTCTCCAGGAGAATCCCGAGGCGTCCCTCACAACTAGACAGCAGTCCTGACTTCGCTGAACGAACACAAGTTTTGAAAGGCCATCCCCGCCGTAACTCGAGAACATACCCCGGGTGCCCGCCGCAACTCGAGAAAAACCATGAGTCTTTCCACTCGCCGTGAGATGAGGCCAGATTCCCCTGCACTGCAAGCAGGGCAAGCCCGTGTTCCCCGTCAAACACGATAGGAGCCTTGACTTCCTTGATCAAACTCCAGAGAGGCCGCAAGAACACTGTCACAAGTCTAGAGGGACCCTGAGGTCCCCGCAGCAAAACGAGAGCGCACCGTGGACCACAGATCAACTCGAGATGAGGCCCGATTCCCGTGTGTTGACTCAGGGCCATTCCGCGTTCCCCATCAAACACAAGTGGCTTGACTTCCTTTAGGCAACTCCAGAGATTCCCCGAGAACACCGTCCAAAGTCTAGAGGAACACCAAGTTCAGCACAGTAACTCGAGAAAAGCTCCGTGTACCCCAAATCATCTCGAGATGTGAGCTGATTCCCTGGCTTCAACTCAAGAGGAATGCCGACTTTTCACAAGCACCTCAAGAGAAGGCTTCTCTCAGCTATAGTTATGTGAGAGGGACCCTGAGATCGCTGCCTCAAGTGGAATGAACACCGAGATGCCCTGACTCAAAATAAGGCCGGATTTCCCTGCAGGGACTTGAATGCAGGCTCATCTTTCACCTCACAAGATGAAGAGATGTCTGAATCCCTTGTGGAGGCCCTAGAGAAAGCCCTAGTTCACGGCCTTATCTCGACAGGAGGCCTCCCATCCCTTTGACAACTTGAGAGGGACACGGAGGTCAATGCTTCAAAAGTAGAGGATGCCTGACTACTCTTGAACATTGATAGGAATCCCAATATCACTGTGGCAACTGGAAAGGGACTCTGGGTCTCCCGACTCACTTTGAGAGGCCTCCCTATAGCCCTGCCAAGCCTCGAGGAGAATCCCGAGAAGTCTCGCAACTAGACAGGAGTCCAGATGTCGCTGAATCAACACTAGCTTTGAAGGGCAATCCCTGCCGTAACTCGAGAACATACCCCAGGTTCCCGCCACAACTCGAGGAAAACCATGAAACTTCCCCCTTCATGCGAAATGAGGCCTGATTCCCCTGCACTGCATGCAGAGAAAGTCCGTGTTCCCCATCAAACACGAAAGGAGCCTTGACTTCCTTGATGGAACTCCAGAGAGTCCCCAAGAACACTGTCACAAGACGAGAGGGACCCTGAGGTCACCGAAGCAACATGAAAGGGCTCCGTGTACCACAAATCAAGTCGAGATGTGGCCCGATTCCCCTCTTTTGGCTCCAGAGTCACCCCGCATTCCCCATCAAACACGGCAAGTGGCCTGACTTCCTTTAAGCATCTCCAGAGATTCCCCAAGAACACAATGCCAAGTCTAGAGGAACACCAAGTCCAGCACAGCAACACAAGAAAAGCTCCGTGTTCCCCAAATCATCTCAAGATGAGAGCTGATTCCCTGGCTTCGACTCAAGAGGAATGCCAATTTTCCACAAGCATCTCAAGAGGAGGCTTCTCTCAGCTATAATTATGTGAGAGGGACCCTGAGTTTGCTACCTCAATTGGAATGGACACCGAGATGCCCTGACTTGAAATAAGGCCGGATTTCCCTCCAGTGACTTGAATGCAGGCTCGTCTTTCATCTCAGAGGAAGAAGGGATGTCTGAATCCCCTGTGGAGACCCTAGAGAAAGCCCTAGTTCCCCGCCTCATCACGACAGAGGCCTCACATCCCGTTGACAAATCAAGAGTCATGCGGAGTTCAATGTTTCAAACAGAGACAATGCCTGCCTCCTCTAGAAAATTGATAGGAATCTCAAAATCATTGTGGCAACTGGGAAGGGAGCCTGGGTCTCCCGCCTCATCTCGAGTGGTGTCCCTATTTCCCTGCCAGGCTCGAGGAGAATCCCGAGGTGTCCCTCTCAACTAGACAGGAGTCCTGATGTCACTGAACGAACACGAGTTGAAGGGCCATCCACACCGTAACTCGACAACATATCCCAGGTTCCTGAAGAAACTCGAGAAAAACCATGAGTCTTCCCCCTCGCTGCGAGATGAGGCCAGATTCTACTGCATTGGTCCAGAGCACATCTGTGCTCCCCATCAAACTTGTAAGGAGTCTTGACTTCCTTTTGGAACCCCAGAGAGTCCCCACGAACACTATCACAAGTCTAGAGGGACCCTGAGGTCCCCGCAGCAAAACAAGATCACCCCATGGACCCCAGATCAACTCGAGATGAGGCCCGAATCCCATGCATTGACTCCAGAGCCAGCCCACATTCCCCATCAAACACGACAAGTGGCTTGATTTCCCCTAGGCAACTCCAGAGATTCCCCAAGAACAATATCCCAAGTCTAGAGGAACACCAAGTTCAGCACAGCAACTCAAGAAAAGTTCTGTGTAACCCAAATCATTTTGAGATGAGAGCTGATTCCCTGGTTTCGACTCAAGAGCAATGCCAACTTTCCACAAGCACCTCAAGAGGAGGCTTCTCTCAGCTATAGGTATGTGACAGGGACCCTGAATTTGCTGCCCCATGTGGAATGGACACCGAGATGCCCTGACTAGAAATAAGGCCATATTTCCTGCAGTGACTTGAATGCATGCTCGTCTTTCATCACACAAAAGAAGGGATGTCTGAATCCTCTGTGGAGACACTAGAGAAAGCCCAATTTCCCCACCTCATCTCGCAGTAGGCCTAATATCCCTTTGACAACTCGAGAGGCACGCGGAGTTCAATGCCTCAAAAGGAGAGGATGCCTGACTCCTCCTGAAAATTGATAGGAATCACAATATCCCTGTGGCAACTGAAAAGGGACCCTGGGTCTCCCCCCTCACCTCGAGAGGCGTCGCTACTGAACTGTCAGGCCTCGTGGAGAATCCCGAGGTGTCCCGGGCAACTATACAGTAGTCCTGACATCGATGAAACAACACGAGTTTGGAAGGGCCATCCACGCAGTAACTCGAGAAAATACCCAAGCTTCCAGCCGCAACTCGAGAAAAACAATGAGTCTTCCCCATCGCCTCGACATTAGGCCCAATTCCCCTGCATTGGCTCCAGAGCCATCCCGCATTCCCCATCAAACACGACAAGTTTCTTGACTTCCTTTAGGCAACTCCAGAGATTCCCCGAGAACACCATCACAAGTCCAGAGGGACCCTGAGGTCACCGCAGCAACACGAAAGGAGCCTTGACTTTCTTGATGGAACTCCAGAGAGTCCCCAAGAACACTGTCACAAGTCCAGAGGGACCCTGAGGTCATCGCAGCAACACAAAAGGGCTCCGTGTACCACAAATCAAGTCGAGATGTGGCCCGATTCCCCTCTTTTGGCTCCAGAGCTGTCCCGCATTCCCCATCAAACACGACAAGTGGATTGACTTCCTTTAAGCTTCTCCAGAGATTCCCCGAAAACACCGTCACAAGTCTAGAGGAACACCAAGTCCAGCACAGCAACAAAAAAAAAGCTCCGTGTTCCCCAAATCATCTCGAGATGTGAGCTTATTCCCTGGCTTCAATTCAAGAGGAATGCCAACTTTTCACAAGCACCTCAAGAGGAGGCTTCTCTCAGCTATAGGTATGTGAGAAGGACCCTGAATATGCTGCCTCAGGTGGAATGGACACCGAGATGCCCTCATGCGAAATAAAGCCGGATTTCCCTGCAGTGACATGAATGCAGGCTCGTCGTTCATCTCACAAGATGAAGGGATGTCTGAATCCCCTGGAGACCATAGAGAAAGCCCTAGTTCCCCACCTCATCTCGAAAGGAGGCGTCACATCCCTTTGACAACTCGAGAGGCACGCGGAGTTCAATACTTCAAAGGAGACGATGCCTGACTCCTCTTGAAAATTAATAGGAATCCCAATATCCCTCTGGCAACTGGAAAGGGACACTGGGTCTCCCGCCTCATCTCGAGAGGCGTCCCTATTGCCCTGCCAAGCAATGAGGAGAATCCCGTGGTGTCCCTCGCAACTATACAGGAGTCCTGACGTTGCTGAACCAACACGAGTTTTGAAGGCCATCCCCGCCGTAACTCGAGAACATATCCCAGGGTCCCACCGCAACACAAGAAAAACCATGAGACTTCCCCATCACTGCGAGATGAGGCCCCATTCCCCTGCATTGCGTGCTGAGCAATTCCGTGTTCCCCATCAAACACGAAAGGAGCCTTGACTTCCTTGATGGAACTCCAGAGAGTCTCCAAGAACACTGTCAAAGTCTAGAGGGACCCTGAGGTCACCACAGCAACACAAAAGAATTCCGTGTAACACAAACCAAGTTGAGATGTGGCCCAATTCCCCTCTTTTGGCTCCAGAGTCATCCTGCGTTCCCCATCAAACATGGCAAGTGGCCTGACTTCCTTTAAGCATCTCCAGAGATTCCCCGAGAACACCATCCCAAGTCTAGAGGAACACCAAGTCCAGCACAGCAACACAAGACAAGCTCCGTGTTCCCCAAATCATCTCGAGATGAGATCTGATTCCCTGGCTTCAACACAAGAGGACTGCCAACTTTCCCCAAGCACCTCAAGAGGAGGCTTATCTCAGCTATAGTTATGTGAGAGGGACCCTGAGATCACTGCCTCAAGTGGAATGGACACAGAGATGCCCAGACTGGAAATAAGGCTGGATTTCCCTGCAAGGACCTGACTGCAGGCTCGTCTTTCATCTCACAAGATGAAGGGATGTCTGAATCCCTTGTGGAGACCCTAGAGAAAGCCCTAGTTCATGGCCTCATCTCGACAGGAGGCCTCCCATCACTTTGACAACTCGAGAGGGACACGGAAGTCAATGCTTCAAAAGTAGAGGATGCCTGACTACTCTTGAACATTGATAGGAATCCCAATATCCCTGTGGTAACTGGAAAGGAACGCTGGGTCTCCTGACTCACTTTGAAAGGTGTCCCTATTGCCCTGCCAAGCCTAGAGGAGAATCCCGAGGTGTCCCTCGCAACTAGACAGGAGTCTTGACCTCTCTCAACCAACACGAGTTTTGAAGAGCCATCGCCGCTGTAACTCCAGAACATATCCCAGGATCCTGCTGCAACTCAAGAAAAATCATGAGACTTCCCCCACGCCGCGAGATGAGGCCCGATTCCGCTGCATTGCTTGCAGAGCAAGACCATGTTCCCCATCAAACAGGAAAGGAGCCTTGACTTCCTTGATGGAACTCCAGAGAGTCTCCAAGAACACTGTCACAAGTCTAGAGGGACGCTGAGGTCACCACAGCAACAAGAAAGAGCTCCGTGTACCCCAAATCAACACGAGATGAGGCCTGATTGCCCTGCACTGGCCACAGAGCCATCCCGCGTTCCCCATCAAATATGACAAGTGGCTTGACTTCCTTTAGGCAACTCCAGAGATTCCCCGAGAACACCGTCCCAAGTCTATAGGAACACCAAATTCAGCACAGCAACTCGAGAAAAGCTCCGTGTACCCCAAATCATCTAGAGGTGAGAGCTGATTCCCTGGCTTCAACTCAAGAGGAATGCCAACTTTCCACAAGCACATCAAGAGGGGGCTTCTCTCTGCTATAGGTATGTGAGAGGGACCCTGAGTTTGCTACCTCAAGTGGAGTGGACCCTGAGATGCCCTGACTCGAAATAAGGCCAGATTTCCCTGCAGTGACTTGAATGCAGGTTCATCGTTCCTCTCACAAGAAAAAGGGATGTCTGAATCCCCTGTGGATCCCCTAGAGAAACTCTAGTTCTCCGTCTTATCACAACAGGAGGCCTCAAATCCCTTTGACAAATTGAGAGTCACGCGGAGTCCAATGCTTCAAAGGGAGACGATGTCTGCCTCCTCTAGAAAATTGATAGGAATCTCAATATAATTTTGGCAAATGGGAAGGGAGCCTGGGTCTCCCGCCTCACCTTGAAAGGTGTCCCTATTGCCCTGCCAGGCTCGAGGAGAATCCAGAGGTATCCCTCGCAACTAGACAGGAGTCCTGACATCGCTGAACGAACACTAGTTTTGAAGGGCCATCACCGCCGTGCCTCAAGAACATAACCCAGGTTCCTGCCACAACTGGAGAAAAACCATGAGTCTTCCCCCTTGCTATGAGATGAGGCCAGATTGCCCTGCATTGCGTGCAGAGCAAGTCTGTGTTCCCCATCAAACATGAAAGGAGCCTTGACTTCCTTGAGGGAACTCCAGAGAGTCCCCAAGAACACTATCACAAGTCTAGAGGGACCCTGAGGTCCCCGCAGCAAAATGAGAGTGCTCTGTGGACACGAGATCAACTCGAGATGAGGCCCGATTCCATTGCATTGACTCCAGAGCTATCCGGCATTCCCCATCAAACACGACAAGTGGCTTGACTTCCTTTAGACAACTCCAGAGACTCCCCGAGAACACCGTCCAAACTCTAGAGGAACAACAAGTTCAGCACAGCAACTCGAGAAAAGCTCTGTGCACCCCAAATCATCTCGAAATGAGAGCTGATTCCCTGGCTTTGACTCAAGAGGACTGCCAACTTTCCACAAGCACCTCAAGAGGAGGCTTCTCTCAGCTATAGGTATGTAAGAGGGACCCTGAGTTTGCTGCCTCAAATGGAATGGACACCTAGATGCGAAATAAAGCCGGATTTCCCTGCAGTGACTTGAATGCAGGCTCCTTGTTCATCTCACAAGATGAAGGGATGTCTGAATCCCCTGTGGAGACCATAGAGAAAGCCCTAGTTCCCCGCCTCATCTCAAAAGGAGACCTCCGATCCCTTTGACCACTCAAGAGGCATGTGGAGTTCAATCCTCAAAAGGAGACAATGCCTGACTCCCCTTGAAAATTGATAGGAATCCCAATATCCCTGTGGCAACTGGACAGGGACCCTGGGTCTCCCGCCTCACATCGAGAGGTGTCCCTATTTATCTATAAACCCTCGAGGAGAATCCTGAGGTGTCCCTCACAACTAGACAGGAGTCCTGTCTTCGCTGAACAAACACGAGTTTTGAAGGGCCATCCCCGTTGTAACTCGAGAATATACCCCAGGTTCACGCCACAACTCGAGAAAACCATGTGACTTACCCCTCGCTGCGAGATGAGGCCCGATTCCCCTGCATTGGCTACAGAGCCATCCCGCGTTCCCCATGAAACACGACAAGTGGCTTGACTTACTTTAGGCAACGTCAGCGATTCCCCGAGAACACCGACCCAAGTCGAGAGGAACACCAAGTTCAGCACAGCAGCTCAACAAAAGCTCCATGTACCGAAATCAACTCGAAATGAGAGCTGATTCCCTGGCTTCGACTCAAGAGGAATACCTACTTTCCACAAGCACCTCAAGAGGACGCTTCTCTCAGCTATAGGTATGTGAGAGGGACCCTGAGTTTGCGGCCTCAAGTGGAATGGACACCGAGATGCCCTGACTCGAAATAAGGCCAGATTTCCCTGCGGTGACTTGAATGCAGGCTCGTCTTTCATCTCCCAAGATAAAGGGATGTGTGAATCCCCTGCAGAAACCCTAGAGAAAACCCTGGTTCCCTGCCTCATCTCGACAGGAGGCCTCACATCCCTTGGCAAAATGAGGGGAACACGGAGTTCAGTGCCTCAAAAGGAGATGATGCCTGACTCCTCTTGAACATTGATAGGAATCCCAATATCCCTGTGGCAACTGGAAAGGGACCCTGGGTCTCCCGCCTCACCTCGAGAGGCGTCCCTATTGCCCTGCCAAGCCTTGAGGAGAATGCCGAGGTGTCCCTCGCAACTAGACAGGAGTCCTGACGTCGCTGAACAAACACAAGTTTTGAAGGGCCATCCCCTTCATAACTTAAGAATATACCCCAGGTTCCCGCCGCAACTCGAGAAAAACCATAAGACTTCACCCTCAACACGAGATGAGGTCCGAATATCCTGCATTGCGTGCAGAGCAATTCCGTGTTCCACATCAAACACGAAAGGAGCCTTGACTTACTTGATGGAACTCCAGAGTCCCCAAGAACACTGTCACAATTCTAGAGGGACCCTGAGGTCACCGCAGCAACGCGAAAGAGCTTCATGTACCCCAAATCAACTCGAGATGAGGCCCGATTCCTCTTCTTTGGCTCCAGAGCCATCCCGCATTCCGCATCAAACACGACAAGTGGCTTGACTTCCTTTAGGCAACTCCAGAGATTCCCGAGAACACTGTCCCAAGTCTAGAGGAACACCAATTTCAGCACAGCAACTCAAGAAAAATCTCCATGTACCCCAAATCATCTCAAGATGAGAGCTGATTCTCTGCCTCTGATTCAAGAGGAATGCCAACTTTCTACAAGAACCTCAAGTGGAGGCTTCTCTCAGCTATAGGTATGTGAGAGGGACCCTGAGTTTGCTGCCTCAAGTGGAATGGACACCAAGAAGCCCTGACTTGACATATGGCTGGATTTCCCTGCAGTGACTTTAATGCAGGCACGTTTTTCATCTCACAAGATGAAGGGATGTCTGAATCACCAGTGGAGACCCTAGAGAAAGCCCTAGTTCCCTGCCTCATGTCGACAGGAGGCCTCACATCCCTTTGACAACTTGAGAGGAACACGGAGTTCAATGCTTCAAAAGGAGACAATGCTTGACTCCACTTTAAAATTGATAAGAATCCCAATATCCCTGTGGCAACTGGAAAGAAATCCTGCATCAACCGCCTACCTCGAGAGGCGTCCCTATTGCCCTGCCAAGCCTCGATGAGATTCCCGTTGTGTCCCGAGGATGCCCAAGACACTTTGGCCCAGTAGCCTCAGGGCAGCAGGGAGAGCAAGAGGCCCACTGTGCCCCTAGGTCGGCTCTGCCCCTTCACACACAGGCGGGGCTACTGGGGTTGCCAAGGAGCTGCCTGACAGATTCTGGCTCACCCGAGGTCTCTGAAGGTGCAGGGGGCAAGAACAGACATGTGCATGTGGTTCTGCCTTGGCCTGGGAGTGTGGACCCCCTAGCTGGCCCCCAGGCTCAGGGACAAGTGCCCTAAGAGAGGACCACCCTGAAGTGCTTTTCTCCCGGGCTTGGGAGCAGAGTGCATGGGTTGTGGGAAAAGCGGGCCTCCCACGGGGAGGGAGAGGAGGCCAGCCGGCGAGAGTGCTTGCAAAGCGGCCTTTGGAGGCAGCCAGGGAGGTCTTTCAGCGGGAGAGTGCCGGTTCTGCTCAGAAGCCCCACAGGCCAGAGGCAGAACCCAGCATGGCCCCTGCCCTTGGCCAGCCTTGCCCAGACCTTCCTGGCCTCCAGGGGTACTGCCCCATGAAGGGGCAGGCTGCGGGGAGTGTGTCAGACATGCCCAAGCACCTCCCCAGGCTCATCCCCACTAGCGCCTTTCCCCTGGGCCTAGGCCTCATTTGAGGCCTACTTGGAGGGGAGGTGCTGGCAGGGGCTGTCTCCACACTGCAAAGGCCTAGAGGGCAGAGGGACTTGTCAGAGCGAAGGGGGAAGCAAGGGGGTGGATGCCCTAGACATCTTTGGCCCAGCAGCCTCAGGGCAGCAGGGAGAGCAAGAGGCCCACTGTGCCCCTAGGTCGGCTCTGCCCCTTCACACACAGGCAGTGCTGCTGGGGTTGCCAAGGAGCGGCCTGACAGTCTCTGGCTCACCCGAGCTCTCTGAAGGTGCAGGGGGCAGGAGCAGACGTGTGCATGTGTTTCTGCCTTGGCCTGGGAGTGTGGACCCCCTAGCTGGCCCCCAGGCTCAGGTGCAAGGGCCCTGACAGAGGACCACCCTGAAGTGCTTTTCTCCCGGGCTTGGTTGGGAGCAGAGTGCACGGGTTTCGGGAAAAGCGGGCCTCCCTCGGGGAGGGAGCGGCAGCCAGCCGGCGAGAGTGCTTGCAAAGTGGCCTTTGGAGGCAACCGGGGAGGTCTTCCAGCGGGAGAGGGCCGGTTCTGCTCAGAGGCCCCACAGGCCAGAGGCAGAACCCAGCATGGCCCCTGCCCTTGGCCAGCCTTGCCCAGACCTTCCTGGCCTCCAGGGGTACTGCCCCAAGAAGGGGCAGGCTGCAGGGCGTGTGTCAGACATGCCCCGGCGCCTCCCCAGGCTCATCCCCGCTAGCGCCTTTCCACTGGGCCTAGACCTCATTGAGGCCTACTTGGAGGGCGGGTGGGGGCAGGGGCTGTTTCCACACTGCCAAGGCCTAGAGGGCGGAGGTTTAGGGTTAGGGTTAGGGCAGAGTGCAATGGATTGGGGGATGTGTGGAAAGCAGGCCTCTCTCAGGGAGGGAGCGGCAGCCAGCCGGCCAGAGTGCTTGCAAAGCGACCTTTGGGAGCAGCCGGGGAGGTCTTCCAGCGGGAGAGGGCCGGTTCTGCTCAGAGGCCCCACAGGCCAGAGGCAGAGCCCAGCATGGCCCCTGCCCTTTGCCAGCCTTTCCCAGACATTCCTGGCCTCCAGGGATACTGCCCCATGAAGGGGCAGGCTGTAGGGACTCTGTCAGACATGCCTGGGGTAATTCCCAGGGTCAGCCCCACTAGGGCCTTTCAACTGGGCCTAGACCTCATTGAGGCCTACTTGGAGGGCAGGTGGGGGCAGGGGCTCTCTCTACACTGCCAAGGCCTAGAGGGCGGAGGGTTAGGGTTAGGGTTAGGGCAGAGTGTGATGGATGGGGGGATGTGTGGAAAGCAGGCCTTCGTCAGGGAGGGAGCAGAAGCCAGCCAGCCAGAGGGCTTGCAAAGCGGCCTTTGGAATCAGCCAGGGAGGTCTTCCAGCGGGAGAGGGCAGGTTCTGCTCAGAGGCCCCACAGGCCAGAGGCAGAGCCCAGCATGGCCCCTGCCCTTGGCCAGCCTTGCCCAGACCTTCTGGCCTCCAGGGGTACTGCCCCATGAAGGGGCAGACTGCGGGGTGTGTGTCAGTCATGCCCGAGCGCCTCCCGGTGGTCAGCCCCACTAGGGCCTTTCCACTGGGCCTAGGCCTCATTTGAGGCCTACGTGGAGGGGAGGTGCAGCAGGGGCTGTCTCCACACTGCCAAGGCCTAGAGGGCAGACAGCTGTGTCAGAGGGAAGTGGGGAGCAAGGGGGCAGATGCCCAAGCCCTCGCTCGCCCAGCAGCCTCAGGGCAGCAGGGAGAGCAAGAGGCCCACTGTGCCCCTAGGTCGTCTCCGCCCCTTCACACAGAGGTGGTGCTGCTGGGGGAGCCAAGGAGCTCCCTGATAGACTCTGGCTCACCAGAGTTCTCTGAAGGTGCAGGGGGCAGGAACAGACGTGTGCATGTGGTTCTGCCTTGGCCTGGGAGTGTGTGCCCCCTGGCTGTCCTCCAGGCTCAGGGGCAAGAGACCTGAGAGAGGACCACCCCGAAGCACTTTTCTCCCAGGCCTGAGAGCAGAGTGCGCGGGAGGCAGGGAAAGCCGGCCTCCCTTGGGGAGGTAGAGGCAGCCAGCTGGCGAGAGTGCTTGCAAAGCAGCCTTTGAGAGCAGCCAGGGAGGTCTTCCAGCGGGAGAGGGCCGGTTCTGCTCAGAGGCCCCACAGGCCAGAGGCAGAACCCAGCATACCCCTGCCCTTGGCCAGCCTTGCCCAGACCTTCCCTTGTTTGTTTCACTGTCGTCTAGTTCATCGCCTTTCCTCTCTGGCTCTCAGGCCTCCAGCCATCACTCTTTCTTTACTGGTACCCAGTGCCTGCCTGGCACTGGCTCTAGAAAATAAAGAGATACATAGCTTTTTCAAATCCTGTCTTTAACAAAAGCAAATAAACACACCCAAAGGAGCTCTCATACTAATACTAAGAAGTGTTTGTACAAGACTTGATAACTCAAAGATCTTCTTTAGTTACTAACCAATCTCATCAGACAGTTCCAAAGCAAGATAGCAAGATACTGAATGACACAAACATCACTTTACTCTTCAAAACTGAGCACACACACACAAAAAAAAAAAAAAAAAACTGAGCACAGACTTCCCAGTTAATGGGAATGAATTCACTCCCTAATGAAAGGAAACAGATACAGAAAGGTAATTTTTTTTTCTATTGTAAAAGAAATAAATGCTCACTGTAAAAACTCTGGGAATAGTTTCTATTTAAAAAAAGAATAAATAACAAAGATTCTTATACATAAATCTTTGAACAAATGTTTTATTTCCCAAGGACAATTTTCTGGAAATAAAATTTCTGAGAAAAAGGGTATATGTCATGAGATTTTTCAATATATTGCCTCATTGCCCTCCAGGAAGGTCTTGATATTATTATCATCAGGCAACCTAAGTTACCTTTTCTCAGTACCTCTTCTCAGTTTGGATATAATTTTCTAAAATTTTTCCTCATCGTAAGTGTTAAATAGAGTTTCAGGTTTTTTTTAATGTCAATGCTTTAATTTGAATGTCTTTCTTAGGTTTAATATCTTTTCATGTAATTTGTGGGTTTTTTTGCATTAAGTCTTCAAAATTTTCTTGTTTTCTGCCCTTCATTTGTTTATCGGAATGTTTGTGCTTTTATCATTTTAACAGGTAAAGCTATTACATTTCATACATTTCATAGTGAAGTTATCAATTCTTTGTCATCTGTACTGGAAATATTTTCCCCATTTAATTCTTGTTTTTGGTGCTTTGTGAAGTCAAGAAGTATTACATTTTTATGTAGTCAGTTCCTTTTAAGCTTTCTTTACTAATGAGATATTCTTTTCCCACCCTGACCTGAAAACTGATAAATACTTAAATATATTTTTCTAGTTTTTTTTTTTTTATAGTTTAGATTAAGTGTAACTCTTTATTCCATTTGGAATTTATTTTGATCTGTGGGGTAAGGTAGAACTCAAACTTTATTTTTCTGCAAATAGTTATTAACAGATTACCAGCCAGAATTTTAAAATATAATTTCTTTTATTTATCCCCTTTTCCTACTGGATTTTTGTATTTTACAGTGTTTATGCTTTGGGCCTTCATAAAGTACCTCAAATTCGTTTTGAATGTAGGTAGGGAATAAATAAAATATAATTAATAAACTTTCCCCTGGAATTAGCTGTATTACTTTCTTGTGAATCAATCTAAAATCTCATATTGTGTCCACATTTTTCTTTGTTTTAGCAAGATTAACCCTTAACCAAGGTCACACCTATGGAAGAAAGAATCAAATTAAAGAGGATTAAAATTGGATGACATTTTTCTCTTGGCTTTGTCTTCCATCTAGCCATAGAGAAGATTATCAGTAATAAAATTATCTCACCTTCACTTTTCTCAACCATGGCCAATTTTCTCGATATCTGATTCTTTGAAATCCCAACCAGAGGATATAAGAGAGCAGGGTAAAAATCACTTCTCCTGCATTAGGTTCACTTACCATCCTAAGTATGCTCCAGGAACTTCAAGTGCTAGCTGTCTGACTCTTGAACATCTCAAACCCCCCAAACCAATCAAGCTTTACAAAATCAGCTATGTTTAATTAACAGAAAGCATCTAGGAAGGAACTTATATGCAGAGTACATCATGAGAAATGCCAGGCTTGGTGAAGCACAAGTTGCAATCAAGATATTTGGGAGAAATATCAATAACCTCAGATATGCAGATGACACCACCCTTATGGCAGAAAGTGAAGAACAACTGAAGAGCCTCTTGATGAAACTGAAAGAGGAGAGTGAAAAAGTTGGCTTAAAACTTATTCAGAAAACTAAGATCATGGCATCCAGTCCCATCACTTCATGGCAAATAGATGGGGAAACAATGGAAACAGTGACAGACTTTAATTTAGGGGGCTCCAAAATCACTGCAGATGGTGACTGTGGCCATGACATTAAAAGATGTTTGCTCCTTGGAAGAAAAGCTATGACCAACCTAGACAGCATATTAAAAAGCAGAGACATCACTTTTCCAACAAAGGTCCATCTAGTTAAAGCCATGGTTTTTCCAGTCGTCATGTACAGATGTGTGAGTTGGACCATAAAGAAGGCTGAGTGCTGAAGAATTGATGCTTTTGAGCTGTGGTGCTGGAGAAGACTCTTGAGAGTCCCTTGGACTGCAAGGAAATCCAACCAGTCCATCCTAAAGGAAATCAGTCCTAAATATTCATTGGAAGGACTGATGCTGAAGCTGAAACTCCAATACTTTGGCCACCTGATGCAAAGAACTGACTCACTGGAAAAGACCCTGATGCTGGGAAAGATTGAAGGTGGAAGGAGAAGGGGACAACAGAGGATGAGATGGTTGGATGGCATCGCTGACTCGATGGACATAAGTTTGAGTAAGCTCTGGGAGTTGCTGATGGACAGGAAAGCCTGGTGTGCTGCAGTCCATGGGGTGGCAAAGAGTTGGACACGACTGAAAGACTGAACTGAACTGACAAAAAGAATAAGTGAAAACTAATAATGTGCCAAGAAGTATAAAGGAGGAAAATCTATCATTAAAAAATCCCATCATCAAGACTTTTACCTTTAATATTTTACCATTTCCTCTTCCAGTGTTTCTGCCATGATTTATTTACAGATTTATTTATAGCCCATTCAACTTTGTATTCAGTTTAATCTAAAATTGTAACCACATTCCAATTTTATTAATAATTTCTTGGAAAAAATTGCTTAATGACTTCACAATAATCCATTATAAATATATAATATCTTACAGTTTTGAATTTTCTTAAACTGTGGTAAAATACATATCACATAAAATTTACCATCCTAACCAATTTTAAGTATACTATGCAAGACTGTAAGTATTTTCACATTGTTGTACAGACACTAGGCTTCCCTGGTGGCTCAGATGGTAAAGAATCTGCCTGCAATGCAGGACACCCAGGTTTGATCCCTGGGTGGGGAGGATCCCCTGGAGTAGGAAATGGCAACGCACTCCAGTATTCTTGCCTGGAGAAGCCCATGGACAGAGGAGCCTGGCAGGCTACAGTCCATGGGATTGCAAAGAGTCAGCACGACTGAGCAACTAATACACACACACATACACAGACATTACCTTTTGCGGGCACCTGTGCTATCTCTTCATTTTCTCTACCTTTAAAATTTACATACAGTAAAATTTGGTGGGGGGCGGGATGCTCAATTCCATGATATTTAACAAACCCATACAGTTGTGTAAGCACTACCACTATTAACATGTGAAACAGACCCATCATCCCATAAATGCCCTCAGGTTGCCCCTTGTAGCCAACTTCCCTCCACCCTCAGACCTTGGCAACTACTGACTTGTTTTCTGAGCCCATTAATATTGCCTTGTCCTGTAAATGGAATCATACAGTTCATAGTCTTTTGAGACTGACTCCTGTCACTTAAAATAATACATGTGAAATCCATTCATGTTGATGTGTGTACCCGTAGTTCATTCCTTAATTGCTGAACAGTATTCCACTGTGTGTATCACACAGTTTATTTACCTATTCACCAGCTAGATGTTTGGGTTGTTTCCAGCTTTTAGCAATTATAGACACAAATGCCATAAACATTCACATATGGGTGTTGTGTGAACACAACTTTTCATTTCTCTTGGGTAAATACTCAGAAGAGGGATTGCTGAGTCTCCTTATTTTACATAACTTTTTGCTAAGCATCTTCATGCTTTCATTTTTGTTCAAATTTAGGATACATATCTAGAAATGGATAACAAATACCAGTCTTTTCATCTTATGACTTTTTCATGCATGCATTTTTAACTTGGTTGGCTAAGTATTATTTGATTGGTTGTTTCTTCAAGAAGGGTAAATTTCTCCCACATTACTGACCTTTGTACTTCACAGAGGAAAGGTAACATTACAATACAAGATACATTACTTTTTTTTCATGATCCTTTCTCCTCAAAACTGTAGACATGTATCACTGACCTTTGACATTTAAATTTGCAGAAGAGAAGTCTGAGTTTTATACTTTTTAACATGTATTTTATTTTTCTGCATGGAAACATATAGGGTTTTGCTTTGTTAACACTTGAAGTTAAAACTGCAATCAGGGTGTACCTGTTAATAGCTGTCTGTTTATTTTCATCTATTTTGACTAAAACGGTTGGCCTTTTTGACTGGATACTCAAGGTCTTTATTTTCAGCACTGTAAATTATTCTCAGATTATAATTTTGATTACTGCTCTTGTTCCAAGAATATCTGTAATTCTTAAGTTAGAGTTCCTTTTCTCTGCTGCTATTATTTATTGATCTATGGTTGTTTTTCTAGTTTATATCTCATTCATTTGACCTTCTCTTATACTTCCAAGAAATTTCCTACAGATATCCCTCCACTTGACTAATTTTCTTCATGGCGGTCCACTCCAGTATTCTTGCCTAGACAATCCCGTGGACATAAGAGCCTGGCGGTCTACAGTCCATAGGGTTGCAAAGAGTTGGACAGGACTGAAGCAACTTAGCAGCAGCAGTAGTGATTATTTTGTATTTTATTATCTGATACACTTTTTTTTTTTTTGGCCACACTGTGCAGCTTGGGGGATCTCAGTTCCCTGACCAGGGATTGAACCTGGGTCACAGTAGTGAACTTGAAAGCCTGGAATCCTGACTGCAAGGTCACCAGGGAACAATTTTGATACACTTTTTCTTTCTTTGTACTCCTCCATGAACTCACCCTTCTCCATCTCCATCTCAAACTATCTTCACATTACTTTCTGTTCCAATTGCAGTTTATATCCTAGTCTCTTCATAACTATTTTCTGGGAGGTGCAATCCCTAATGGAAGTTTGAAAATACAAGGGAGGAAAGACTTTTTGGAGTGAAATGAACAGCATTACAGCTGCCTCCAAAAGCATGACCTAAATGATAGTTACATTTCTTAACTGAAATACAGACTAGGTATCCAATTAGGTTCCTCTTTTTATTTTTAATTTTTTGTATTTAATTTATTATATTTGAATATATAAAAATATTTATATAAATAAAATATATAAATATAAAATATCTATAAAACATATATATGTATATAATATAAATATATAGAGAATATATAAAATATATACAAATATTTATATTAAAATCATATTTATATAATTTTAATATATAATTTATTAATATAATATTTATATATTTATAAATATGTATTTACAGATATATGTATATAATTTAATATATAATTTATATAATATAATATATATTATAAAAATTATATTTTTATATTAAAAACATAAGGGAATGCTTTCATTCCCTTATACATTATGAAGATGAATGTTATAAAACTAAACCCATAACATTAGAGTTACAGACCTCATACTACTGGTTGAGAAACACCAATTTAAGGTCCAAATAGCAGAATTTAACAATGATGATTCAGTTGTCTTTGAGGTATATGGAGGCAACAAATTGAACTAGTTCAAATTAAACTAGCAACAAATTAAACTAGTGTGGCACTCCTGAGTATTAATGTCTGTTCCAATTTTTAAACAATGAATTAGGATATATTTTATTTTGAGTTATACAATCATTCATTTAATCAAAACTATTTGAGTACAATATATGCACTAGGCACAGGGCTGAGTGCTGGTGATACAGAAATGAATGCAAATTAGCTTTAAGATACAAAGATACAGCTCCAAATTGATGTGGCAAGTTTAATGATAAGCTTACATGGGACCTATAGAAACAAGTATCCAGGTATACAGTTCTCTTGACTGTTCACTGAGAACATCTTTCTATATTATCATAATAGGCTGACCCAGGCTTAGTATTTTCTAACACTGTGTAGTTCCATCTTTGTGACTCATCAAAGGTATAAATTAAAATTTATTAAACTCCCAGCCAGGCTACATTAAATTTTAAACATTCCAGAAGCACCAAACTGGGAGTCTGGCAGGGGAAATTTATGAGGGTGAAGAACTCTCTTTCTTGGTCAAAAGGATACAGCTCCATTCTCCTGGGAAACAACAGCCTTGCCAGTGGACAAGGTCATCTATTTACATGACTTATTTCATTGTGCTTATTATGTGTGGATAAAGGAAGAAAATAACAGAAAAAGTGAAAGCGTAATTTGAAGTACTCTGCTTTTTTTTTGGAAAGGCTCCAACTGAGGAAACAACTAATAGATTAGGGAAGTGATGACCAAAATCTTCTTGTATCATGCTGACTTATAACCCTAAAAAACTTTTGATTCTAACTTCAAAAGGTAGGCAAATTACAAAAACATGGTTTAAGACTGTATTTGAGTTCATCTAAATACGGGAACACAAAAACTGTGGAAACTTAAAAAGAATGATTTTTTTAAACTGTGTTAGAACTTCAGAAATAATTTTTCAGATGCAATTTTAGTAATTGTTTCATTTTAATGATTTAAATGAAAAACAAAACTAATGTTGAAACACTTAACACTAAAAGGAAAACATATATTTGCTGACGGGCTGCTATGGTTATGTCTCATGACCACTGGTCATGACCACCCAATGCCATCTGCTATATCCTAACTGTGAGGCACTAACTTGCATCTTGAGTGTTGGGCCTGAAAATCTAAACCTAAAATGTAAATATATCTCTACTAAAATTCCAACTACAACTGCAGCAAAGTGATATGAAAAAGAAGAGCATTTTATTTCATGGATTCTCAAAATATAAAGTACCATTTTGGACACATTCCTTCCCCAGTGATTTTTTATGGTGTACCTATCATGTACTAGGATGTGGCTATAAGGATACAGGAAGGTTATCTCTCAGTTCCCTTAATAAGTCAATAGTAAGAGTTTTTTAACCCAAGCATCTGGCAAACATTTTTCACATCCTACTTCACATTGTCCAACCTAACACACATTGAACCCACTGACTAGCCTCTATTGATGTGGCATGCTTTGCTTACAATTTAGCACAAAAATGAATGGCCACGTTATGAAGCATGCATGAAATGAAACACAAGTTATTTTAAAGCTAAGGACACTGAAGTCCTAATTATCCAAGAAGGAACCTGCCAGCTTATTGTGGAAATAATTATTTTGGCTCAAAGCAGCTGAGCTGCAGAAATATGACTTACAAGTTTTTAGTTTCATTCTAATTATTATTTGCAAGAGCTAATGATTACCAGTAGTATATGAAAATTCAAGAACATCATTTCATAATTATATATTTTCTATTACAACATTCATAATACCCTGAAATTGAAGATTTTTGAAGCCATAAATTTTGTAGATATATAAAAACCATGTTGATTCCACATGAGAATACATTAATAATTTTTCCCTAGAGTTTATAATTTATTGCATTCACTTGCTGATATTTGACTCAAATACTAGTGTCTTGAAAACTGAGAAGCATATGTTTTGAAGAAAAGAAATATATTAATCTTTTAAAATAGTAGTTAACTTAAACCTGTCTTTCCCATGGCTGGCACTTGACTAGAATATCAAATTGTCAATTTCTGCAAGTGAAAGAGACATTCTGGCTGGTGTATGGTCCACAGTGCAAAAGGACTGAGTGTGGATTTAAATGTAATCAAATTCTGAAATAATTTTATCCACAAAGAAATACATGAGCAAAATAGCCATGCTCATGCCCTCTCCTAAATCATGAATTTGAAGGAGCACACTGATAAAAAGAGAAGGCACTGAAAAGGTTTCTAAAGCTTTGGAATAGCTTTCTCCTTGGTTTTCATGTAACCGCCCTCCGCGTACCTCTTCCATGAAAAGTTGACCACAAAAGCTCAATATTTATGAAGCTTAATTGGACTTCCCTGGTGGCTCAGATGGTAAAGCGTCAGCTTACAATGCAGGAGACCTGGGTTCGATCCCCGGGTGAGGAAGATCCTCTGGAGAAGGAAATGGCAACCCACTCCAGTACTCTTGCCTGGAAAATCCCATGGACAGGGGAGCGTGATAGGCTACAGTCCATGGGGTCGCAAAGAGCCAGACACAACTAAGAGATTTCACTTTCAATGAGTCTCTAAGGCTGTTCAATGTGGGAGACCCGGGTTCGATGCCTGGGTTGGGCCTGGAGAATTCCATGGACTATACAGTCCATGGGGTCGCAAAGAATTGGACACAACTGAGCAACTTTCACTTTCAAGACTGTTCAAGGATAAGGAGACCTGATAATATTTCCAGGGGAAGTAGATGTCCTTGCTAATAATCTCAGAGTACTTTACTTCCCAAGTTACAGTGAAACATCTCAATATGGGAGTGGGTACGTAAGGCACATAAGGCCTGGGGCTGACTAAAGATGGGGAGCAGGGATGAGAGAATTATTAATGATCTTGATGCCTTTCCTCTGAAATAATCTAATTTTTATGCAGAGAAAAAACATTACTGCCCCTGTTTCTTATCAGAATCATGGAAAGAGAGGGTGTATCACAGGCCTGACCTTGTATCAGGAGCTAAGCTGAGAACATCGATTGCCTCCACCACACACTTGCTTTCCTGTAAATACCTCAGAACACACTACACTCTCATTTATTTTTTTTCTTATATTTGGTATAGAATCTTCCCTATCTTCAAGTATGTATTAGAATTAGATGAGCTCAGGGAGCAAGAAAAAATTTGGAGATTCTTGGGCCCAAAAGTAAATTTTAAAATATAGGTTAAGATATGGACAAAACAGAATAAATAATACTGCATAAATACTGAAAAAAAGGGGGGGGGGGAGGGGGACTACTTCAGGAATGGTGACTAAATACAACAGCAATATTTAGGACAGACCTGTTTTGGGGTACCTACAATTACTTTACTGTGAAATATTTTAGGTCCAAAAAAGGTCAGGAGGACAATGCAAACTTTTGTACACACCAGTAAGCTTCATCATTTCTTTGAAGTTTTCTTTGGATTTAAGAAATGTGTCATTACAAATAGGGTGGAAGCCCCCTGCCAAACCTCCTCAATCCTATTCCCCTGCCTCCCTCCCCTTGGTGAAGAGTAACAAAGTAAACAGTATCATAGTTTGCCTAAGATTCACACCTTGATTTTTTTGTCTCAACACTATATTTCTGAAAATATCCATGTTGATAGATACAATTCTAACCCATTCAATCTTATGACTCCAGAGTAATCCAATTTATAAATATAGCCTGATTCATCAATTCTTTTCATTTTTTTATTGATCAATTTTTTTAAAAGCCTATGAAGATTTACTTTGGTTCCGCAATGAGCAATCTTATACTGTCACCTGCGGTACTAACAATTTCAGGCTTCCTTGGTGGCTCAGTGTTAAAGAATCCATTTGTAAAGCAGGAGACATGGGTTCAATCTCTGGGTGAGGAAGATCCCCAGAGGAAATGGCAACCCACTCCAGCATTCTAGACTGGGAAATCCATGGACAGAGGAGCCTGGTAGGCCACAGTCCATGGAGTTGCAAAGTGTTGGACTCAAGTGAGTGACTGAACAACTAAAACAAAGGGTACATTTGCACTCATTTTCTGGGATACGTACTCTAGTGAGACTGCTCTGTTGTGGACATTGAGAGCTTCACTAGTACCAGATAATGACAAACTGTCATTATCTGGTGGAATACGAATTTTCATTCCCTTTAGTAGTGCAGAAAAGTTCTTGTTTTTACACATCAAGGCCAATATTTGGCATTTCTAAACTAAAAAATTTCCCACTCTGAAGAACATGAAATATCTTTGTATTTTTTGCATCTTTGTTAGTGAGGTTAATATTTTCATTTTTTAGACTATACAGGTTCCCCTTCTGTGAATTTCCTGTTCATATCCTTTTCCCATTCTTCTATTAGTTCACTTTGCTTTTGTTTTATTGTATTTCAATATCTTATATACTAATTCCTTATCAGTTATATTTATTATTAAGATTTTCTCCCACTCTATGCTTTTCTTTTCTTTTTTTTTTTTTCCTTGTTTGCTGACATCACAGGGCATGCATGTAGGATCCTAGTTTCCCCCACAAGGGATCAAACCCCAACCCCTGCAGTTGAAGTGCAGTGTCTTAACCACTAGACCACTAGGGTAAGTCCCCATAGTATACATTTGTATTATACAAAGGTGTTTGCTTAACCTGCTTGAATTTATAAATATTTTCCTTTGTAACTTATGCCCTTTGTATCCTAGTTAGGAATACAAACATCACCCAGAGATGATACAGATATTCTATATATTCTTTTTCTAAATGCTTTAAGATTTACTTTTCATAAGTAGATTTTAATCCACCTGGAATTTATTCTTTAATGGGTTGACATTTTCTAATATTTTCCCTTTGGATATTAATAATCATATTTGAACCCCATGTATTGAATGTTCATCCTTTCTCCACCCATTTTTTTTTCTCCACCCATTTTTAAATTGTGGTATAGTTGACATTAATTCAGTCAATACAGAACACTTCTATCACAAGGATCCCTCAAGTTGCCTTTTACAGTCGTATCTCCTTTCCACACACCCCACCTCTTTTTTTCACTACCAGGCAAATACTGATCTGTTCTACATGTCTATAATCTTTGCATTTCATGAATAATACATACAGTTCCGGCAGGGAGTGCGGTGAGAAGCCGATGACTGCCTTCAACCTCTGGCCTCCGGTGGGCAGGTGAACAGGGGCCCCAGACGGCACCTCCTGCGGGTGGGCAAAGCTGGGGCCCCTGGGCCAGGACCCCCGGTGGGTAGGTGAACTGGGGGTGCACTCACTCGGACAGCTTGGGCTGTGTCTTGCAGGGCCTCAGAGATCTCACCACCAATATGAAAAAGGTGTTCTCAACTTTTCACTCAACCTTTCAAAATGAAACTCGCACTATTATCTAGGCCTTCTAGATACGAAGAGGTTGCTGAAGCATGATAAAGTCAAGTTAGAAAATCATGTATCTT
Source organism: Cervus elaphus (assembly GCF_910594005.1). Classification (NCBI taxonomy): domain Eukaryota; kingdom Metazoa; phylum Chordata; class Mammalia; order Artiodactyla; family Cervidae; genus Cervus; species Cervus elaphus. Next base: position 24,782,168 of record NC_057848.1, read on the forward strand.
GTAAATGCACTTTTGTTTTTTAAACCACAGAAAAGACATGTCTTCTGGAAATACTTATTCTAAATGGAGTTGTTTGACCACTGTAAAACAGTAAAAAAGTTATAGATTGAAAGTCACACAGACTTGATGCAACAAAGATTGTCCTAAATACATCAACCAAGGTAGAAATCCTAAAGGAAAAGACTGACAGATTTAATTACATTAAAATAGAAACACACATAACATTTTCTATCTCGCCTATAGATAAAGGGATAAGTATGTGAATATTCAGACTTCCCAGATGGCACTAGTGGTAAAGAATCTGCTTGCCAATGGAGGAGACATAAGAGAGGCAGGTTCTATCCCTGGCTCAGGAACATCCCCTAGAGAGAGAAATGGCTACTCACTCCAATAGTCTTGCCTGGGAAATCCCATGGACAGAGCCTGGCAGGCTACAGTTCATGCGGTTGCAGAGTCAGACATGACTTAGTGACTAAACAACACCAACAAATGTGAATATCCACACGAAAATGCAGTAGTTAAAGCACAAGCATATGGGCTGGAAGAAAACCCACCAAAGTGCCTCTAAGGATGGAGGGAACAGGACAAGGAGTGAAGGCTGTTAGGGAAACACACAAAAGGAATACCAAGGGAACATTTTACTCTCCTCCCACCCCTCCCATAAAAAAATCTGACACAAACATGACAAAACTTTCAATTTTATGAAGTCAGGTGGTGATGAAGTCAGAATGGATGTTAGTTTTCCCCAAATTTCTATGGATTTTGAAATTTCTTTTTAAAAATTTGGGGATAAAAGGCAATAATTAGAGAAGAATGTAAACCTTACCACATTTAATACAGGTAAGTGTGTCCATGCCTAGGAAGGGAATCAGAGGTTAATTAAAATGCTAGCAGCCGCTACCTCTAGGTGGAAGGATACTGAGCTATTTTACTTCTTTTGTATTTGTGTCTCTGCATTTTGTAAAGTTCTTTTGTAAAGCCAACACTTTAATATTTAAATCAAAAACGAGCAAGCAAACAAACAAAACCACATCCTGTTGACATACAGAAAAGCTCAAGTCAGACAGGACTTCATAGGTGAGTTCTACGTTAAGAGGCCAGGAGAGTTTATTATGCAGGAAACCCTGACATCTAATAAACTGAAGCAAGAGACTCCACTAGATATTACACAGATTTCCTTAAGACTTTAGGCCAAGTTACCTCATCAAACCGGAAAAAAAAAAAAAAACCAAGGGTGGGATCTGTAGAAAGGACCTTCAAATGTTAAACGAAGAAATAATGACTCCTAGCAAGGAGGAGGTTTTCCAATAATTTTTACCCACATCTGACCCATCAGTGGGTTTCTGGCTTCTTACCAGGTCATCTATTTATAGCACAGTAAGCAGCCCTAATAGAGGCAGTATTTCAGCAGGAGTCAAGTGAAAAGAAAGTATAGATATCTGGCAACTGACCAAGTCTGTCATCAGGAATAAGGGCTAATTAAACACATATTATTTACTCTTCTAATTAGACCACTGTTCAGTTCAATTTTCTATGCCAAATGTCACCAAACAGAACTGTGTCCTGTCTATAACATAATATAAAATAAAGTTTTAAATCATAAAAAAATACAATAAGCAGTTTAATACATTCATCTGGGCTTTTAGGTTGGTGAGTTCAAATCATTTTAGGTAAATGTTTAAAATATACACAGCTGAAATTGATTTTTCATTTTGTCACGATATACTGATATGTTGAATGTGAAAAGTTGATAAACATCATCATATATTTTTTAATGAAAGATGAGAGTTCATTGCAATATTGTTTCAATTTTATTTTTATTCCCACTCTTCCATCTATTCAGTTTATAGTTAGAGTCAGGTTCTTTTCCATAACTTCTCCACCTTTACTTACCAAAGAAAAGTATTTTGATTCTAAAATAACTAAAATAGGCAAGCTGTATAGGCAGGTCTTTGATTTCTCTGATTGAATCAGTAAGATATTTTTTTTCCCTTAAGAAAACAGAGAGAAAATGGCATCTCAAGAGGGGTCCTCAAGTTTTTCTCCTCTCCCTGGCCATGAAGATGGTTAGATTTTGCTTTGAAATGTCACTGCTATTTCCTATCAGCCAATCTTCCTGCCATCTCATCAATCTTCTTTTTCCAAAGAGTAGCAATGATATTCCCAATTTCCACCTGCTTTTCATCTCTTCCTTGTGATGCCAACAGCATGATGATAATAACACAAACATTTAGAAAAACAGAACTTCTCTTGGACCTGAACAAACTGTCACAGTCTTTTCTGAACATTTATATTTGTGTGTTTTCTTCCTCATAGTGACAGAGAACCTGCTTCCCTGAAGCTTTTAGTGGATGGTGAGTCTCCATCCTCTGCTACAGAAGAACTCTTCTAGAGATTTCTCAAACTAGCTGGTACCTTCAAGAATGCAGACAAGGTCAGATGCTGACTAGTGTTAAGCAGGCTAAAGTGTTGAGAGCCAGTTATGCCTAGCACTGAGGAAGTCACTGGTTTATTTGTGAACAGTTTCATTGTCATGATGAAACAAACAAAAATGAGAGCCAGCAGTTGGGGGCGCCAGGAGACAACTAAAGGAGAAGGGAGTGTATTGCAACCTTGACAGCAGGGTTTTCTTTTTGTTTTGTAATCCAAGTGATTTACTTAAGCTTTGCTTGCCAAGGCATGCACTTCGAAGATGGCTGTCTTCAGTAAACACACTGCCAGCCACACAACTAGATAAAAAAGCCAGGCTCCACCTCCCCCTGCTCCGTCCCGAAATGAGGCACCTTACTGCAAGCAAGTAATTTCTTGTGTTAATTATTATTTGTTTTTATTTTTATTTTATTTTTTTGTGTGTAATAAAGTTTTATTAAAGTATAAAGGAGATAGAGAAAGCTTCTGACATAGGCATCAGACGGGGGCAAAAGAGTACCCCCTTTGCTAGTGTTAGCAATGGAGTTATATACTCTCCAATGAATCCAAAGAATGTCTGGAGGCTGCAAAGACCTCACCAGACCCACTCCCATAATTGACATTTTAAGATAACAGAGTTGGCCAGAAGGTTTAATCCAAAGATTGTCCTCAGGCAGGATAGATTATTGTTATATAATCCTAAGGAATGTAGAGGAAAAAAAGTAAAAAAGTTTGTCCTTTCTTCCTCCTTGAATATCCCAGACCTCTCTCTCCTTGGGGACCCCTAGACTTCTTATCAACCTGCCTAGGAAATGACTCTCTCATTCCCCCCTTTTCTTTTAGGAGAATTATGTTGCCTAGGGAAAGGGGGCGTCGTTCTCATTCCATAACTGCTTCCGAGCTGACAAGGGGCGTTGTCCCTAAATTGGTGAGGCAACATATTCTCCTAATCCTCATAGTGAGGATGTCTGATCCAGGGGCTCCAAGAAATAGTTAGAGGAGGCTGTGGCACTCATAGGAGCTCGGACAACTATTTGTAAATTAAAAACTTTTAGATTGTTAGAAAACCCCATTATACAGTTATAGATGTAAGGCAAAATAGTCATTAAACCAAGTTAAAATCAAAATGAAAAGTCACATTATGTCCATAGTTACATCAGTCCATCTTAAGGTTGTTAGATGTCATCAGTTTAAGAAGAGGCATCACATGCGATTGTTGAAGGTATTTGCAGACTTGGAGAAAGTCCTTTCCTTGAAGTGGAGATGTCCATCATGGGATGCCTTTCACGGATGAAGAAGGGAGTGGTCCACAGACCCAGCAGTTAGACCGATTGTGGAATGCACCATAGGAGTGAGCCCAGGACAGGAAGGCATTGTCTTGAGGATCAAACGGCAGACTCAGGATTTCTGGAGTCAGCAGAAGTAGGCTCACATAGATTATCAGGCCCATCTTGTCCTGAAGGATCCCGGACAAGCCCCCAAGATGAAAGGTTGTTGCTGAACGATGAGACGTGGGATTCTTGGCCTCCGGGGGAGATGAATTCAATCCGGGGCAAGAGACGAGGCTGGATCGCTCAGAGCTTTTGTGTAATAAAGTTTTATTAAAGTATAAAGGAGATAGAGAAAGCTTCTGACATAGGCATCAGAAGGGGGTAAAAGAGTACCCCTATTATTTGTTTTTAATGGAGATTTATGTGGTGAAATGATTGATAAGTCCTGGACTTGGGGATGAATTCAAAAGTCAAAGTGAAAGAAACAAATCTAATATGGGGTTAGATTTTATTGTTGTTGTACAGTTGCTCAGTCGTGTCTGACTCTTTGCGACCCCATGGACTGCCGCACGCCAGACTTCCCTGTCCATCACCATCTCCCGGAGCTTATTCAAACTCACGTCCATCGAGTCAGTGATGCCATCCAACCATCTCCTCTTCTGTCATCCCCTTCTGCTCCTGCCCTCAATCTTTCCCAGCAACAGCTCTTCACATCAGGTGGCCATTATTGGCGCTTCAGCTTCAGCATCAGACCTTCCAATGAACACTCAGGATTGATTGCTGTGATGGTTTCGCACTGAATAATTCTCACACACAGGATAATAAGAGACAGTGCAGGGAGAGTCACCGAAGGGCAACTCCCTGAGAAAACGCTGTATGTATGTGTGTTGCTCACTCAGTTGTGTTGGACTCTTTGTGACACCATGGACTGTAGCCCACCAGGCTCTTCTGTCCATGGGATTCTCCAGGCAAGAATACTGGAGTGGGTTGCCATTCCCTTCTTCAGGGGATCTTCTTGACCCAGGGATCGAACCTGAGTCCTCATTGCAGGCAGATTCTTTACCATCTAAGCCAGCAGGGAAGCCCAAAATCCATGAAAGTGAAGTCCATGTCCGACTCTTTGCACACCATGGACTGTAGCCTTCTTTATGGTCCAACTCTCACATCCATACATGACTATGGGAAAAACCATAGCTTTGACTATACTGACCTTTGTTGGCAACACAATGTCTCTGTTTTTTAATATGCTGTCTAGGTTTGTCATAGCTTTTTTTCCAAGGAGTTAGATCTATTCTTCCTATTACACGAACATGGACAAGTTTCTTACCCTAAGTTACTTTCTTGATGTGGGTGTGCCAAGTCACTTCAGTCCTGCTCTGTGTGACTCTCTGGACTGTAGCCCACAAGGCCCCTCTATCTATGAGATTCTTCAGGCAAGAAAACTGGAGAGGGTTGCTATTTCCTTCTCCAGGGCATCTTCCTGACCCAGATCAAACCTGGGTCTCTTAGGTCTCCTGCATTGGCAGACAGGTTCTCTACCACTAGCACCACCTGGGAAGCCAACTTTCCTGATAGTTACTTTTTTTTTTTTTTGGCTGCACCTCATGGCATGTGGGATCTAGTTCCCTGACCAGGGATCAAACCTGTGCCCCCTGCACTGAAAGCATGGAGTGTTAACCACTGGACCACTAGGGAAGTTCCCTCTGACAGTTACTTTAAAATGGTTGGGGGGGGGGGGTAGAGAATGTATAGGTAAAAATCAAGCAAATGTGACAAAATGTTAGCAATTGGTGGAGATCTAGGTTATAAGCATATAGTACTTACGTGCTTTGTATTGTTCTATCAATATTTCTGTATGTTTGACTTTTTTCAAAACAGAAAAATAAAGCTGAGAATAGTGGTAGTGGTAAAGAATGATAAATAGTGGTAAAATAGAGATAGTGATAAAAGGACCCACCTGCCAATGCAGGAGACTTAAGAGACACAGGTTCAATCCCTGGGTCAGGAAGATCCCCTGGAGGTGGGCATGGCAACCCACTCCAGTATTCTTGCTTGGAGAATCCCATGGACAGAGGGGCCTTGTGGGCTACAGTCCACAGGGTCGCAAAGAGTTGCAGGCAACTGAAGTGACTTAGCACACACACGAGGGAGGGGCATGGTTGATTGTTACAAATGTCTTGGTGTAGGAGTCCTTTGTTCCCACAGCTGTCCAGGTAGATCAGGTCACGGTATTCCTATAGATCTCCAAAAGGACAAATATTATTCTCTGCTCTGCAACTTTTTATCTCTATACAAAAGGAAAAGTGTTATACTCTTAAAGGTCAGAGCGTTTGGGCTCTGACAATGGGCTATCCTGTGTATTTCAGGCTATGGCAACATTCTTCATGCTTGCAATAGAACACAAAGGCTAAACTAAAAGAAATAGATCTCATATAGAGTGAGGTTTATTCTTCCCTATTACATGGACATGGACAAGATTCTTACTGTCTCTAAGTTTTTTCTTGATACTTAAAAGTAAAAAAGAAGAAGCTATGCCTTGCACCTTCCCTAATTATTTTGTGAACACCAGTCATGGTAACAGATATAAAATGCTTTGCAAACAGCAGAGCCCTTCCTGGGCACAAAGCGTCACCCATGCGATTATTTCGGCATCACCAAGTGGTCCTAGATCACCTGGCCAAGCCTCTTGCCTTCAGCTCTCTCAACTCCAGCCAATCTGATGCCACAGCCACCTTAACATGCATTAAGCATGAGTGGCTTCCTGTGCTTCTCCTCTGCTCAGAGCATCACTGCAGACACACAGACCTGCTCCTGAGAACTGGAGGGCAGAGCAACTCACACAGCAGACTCCTGCCTGCCTGTCTACCCCTCCTGATCCCTGGCAGCCATCCAGCTCCCATGAAACCACCAAAGGCATCCCAGCATTTTAGAAGCATCTGGAGAAACGCCAACCAGCACAACTTCTTTCAGGAGTCCCTGCTGCTCAGATGAGCCATCCTGCCCATCCACCGGGCAGTGAAGGCAGGTGTGTGAGGAGGGAAAGCCTGGGTCCCCCTTGTTTGCATCTCACCAGAGGACCAAGTCCCCACCCTGCTGAGTTCTCCTTCAGAATAAGCTCAGAAACTCCTATTTCCAGGTCCTTATGAGAGGGTAACAGGCAGGAAGGCCAGGGGTCTCCAAACAGAGGAAATAGGCTGCAAGTGCCAGACATTTTTATCTCTCTTAAGTGGCAGGAGGAAACAAACCAGCGATATTTTTTCTTCTCTACACAAATTTAAAAGGAGGTTTCTCTTAAAATGCTGTGTTGCCATGACACCTGGTTTCACCTGAAGCTAACTATTCTCAAACCTTGAGTTAACCAATACATTTCTTTTTCCTATGGAAATGTTGTCTTAAGCTATATGAATGTGCTATGCATTTACCCCAGAGTCTAAGTTCCACCAAATGGCCCAACCTACTTACTCAGATATTGTTCCCCTAATCTATGTAAACAAAACTATTTGTTGGTAATCTGCCCTTCTACAAGATTCAAGTCAGGAGAAGGAAATGGCAACCCACTCCAGTGTTCTTGCCTGGAGAATCCCAGGGATGGGGTTGCACAGAGTCGGACATGACTGAAGTGACTTAGCAGTAGCAGTAAAGTCTACTACTACTTTATTTAGAGGATAGGTGTAAGTGAGAGCAGGAGTGAGTGGGGTAGACACGCCTGTCCCTGCTTTCCTCATCCCATCTGGACCCTTCTTTCCCCTTGAATCTATTCCTCCCTTTCCCCAGCAGTCTATTTATTAACTAGCAAGAAGGCAAGTAAGGGATCTTCTAGGATTGATTTTGCTAATTTTTTTGAGGATACCGAGCACCATTTCACCATATTCTGTACCCTTATCTGACAGTCCCTCCCAGAACTGAGTTTTCTTTTCATCCAGGTTCAGAAGGAAAAACAAAAAACAAATCATATCGTCACGCACCAATAAAAAGTAAGCTGTCCAGATGGAAATAAAATCTAATTAGGCAATAAAAGTAGAGATTGTGGGGAAAAAAAAGATTCAAGTCAATCATTTTATGGCCAGGGATGAATTACCTGGTGCCATTCTAAATTCTAAAGACATTCGTTTCTTTTCATTAACAGACTGTGAGTGACTATATAACTTACAGCTAAAGACTAGGAGGTCGTACTCTCCTCCCCCCCCCCCTTCTGATGCCTATGTCAGAAGCTTTCTCTATCTCCTTTATACTTTAATCAAACTTTATTACACAAAAGCTCTGAGCGATCCAGCCTCGTCTCTCGCCGCGGATTGAATTCGTCTCCTCCGGAGGCCAAGAATCCCGGCGTCTTATCGTTCAGCAACAACCTTTCACTTATCCATCAAGAAAGGGAAACTCAGCCATGTGCGACAAGGGTGGTATCTCTATCTGCTTCTGATCAGCATCCAAAATCTTACACCCCAACCTGCCTTTATTGCTGGCCAAACCCACAGATGTGCTTTATCTGTTTTATCTTTTCTTTACTCCATCAGCAATGTCAAGAGAGAGCAGACGATACATCTGTTGTAAATATGAGGTTTCTGCTGGAATATAGACTGGTTAGAAGTGGGGGAGTGTTGCTCGAGTTTGGTAAACATTTACAAAGGTATATGAAAACCTCTGTAAATTTAGAGAAAATGGAGAAAATTCTCCTTGGAGTAAGTAAAACAATCTGAATTAGAAAAAAACAAAGGAATTATTGCCCCTTACCTTTAAGCACTTCCTTGAACAAAATAGCCATAGCACAATACTCTATCAGCTCCTGAAAATTTGTATTAGGGTGCAGGTGTCCTTTTGAATTAAGCTTTGAATTAAGCACCAGAAGCTCAGCTCAGGTGCTCTGTGTTGACCTGGATGGGTGGATGGGAGGTGGCGAGGGAGGGAGGTCCAAGGGGGAGGGAATATATGTATACCTAGAACTAATTCACTTCATTGTACAGCAGAAACTGTTACTGTGTCCAGGCTGACTCAGTTCACCACAAGACAGGCCAATGAATTCGAGAGAAGAAGCGTTGTGGCAAGGAATAGATTTTAGTTGGGGAGCCAGCTGACGGAGAAGATGCCAGGCTAGCAACTCAAAATAACTTTCTTGTCAGGGCCTGGTTGCAAGGTTCTTTCATATATCAGAGATGGGGGGGTGGGGGGAGGTGAGGAGACCAAGTAAAAAGACTATTCAATCCTTGCAAAAGTCCCCTGGAATGGGAAGCCTCAGGCAGGGGGGTGTGTTTCACTTGCTGGCAGTCCTTCACAGGCGAGGGCAGCTCAGGTTATCTCCCTGAGGCAGCCATTATGTATGTTCAGTAACAAAAAAGGGTTAAAGTCACAGAAATAGATCCAACAAAAATTCAAAATTAACCCTTCCTGGTTACAAAACTAACACAACATTGTAAAACAATTATATTTCAATATATATATAGTATGTAATATTACAGAAAAAAATTGCATTAGAATTAGTGTATTCATTTTCACTGGAAATAAATATTGCTACATGTTGGAAAGTTGTTCTCCTTAGAGAATAACTAATACCCTGAAATATTTGCCCATGTAAATTTGCTTAGCTAGTTTCTTGTTCATAGAAACGGCTGCCTGTTTCCCATCGTTATCTCAGATTTCAAATGAATCCAAGCAAGACTGTGGGGGTGAAGGTGTCTCTAGATGAGATAGTTTGGTTTTTATTTATTTTATATCCAGAGTTAGGGAACAGAAGGTGTCCTTTCTTTAAAATTAAGTTGATTATTTCAGTTAGCCTGTAAAAGAAATTGTTTTGCCACCAAAGATACTGCTCTTCAGGAATCGTATGTAAGTACTCTCTTGGTTGCTTTCATGATGGCTCCTGATAGCATCTTTTATCCTTTGAAGACTTTGTCTTTCACTGACCTATCAAAGTAATACCCAGTGAATGTGTTCCAGTGTCTGCTAACACTGCTGGATTCTCTCTCTGAGGCCCGGCATCCCTCCCCTCACCTTCCACACACGCCAACCTTCATACAGATGACCCCTAGGCAGCAGGAGGATGAACTTACCCAGGGCAAGATCTTGGCCTGAAGCAATTCTACTAATCCTATTTCCTCCTTAATGCCCTGATCCATTTGCAACTCGGAGGACAACTTTATTGTGGATGAAATGGGGGACAGCCATAATCCAGGACAAATCTTCCAGAATGCATTGCAAGCACAGAGAAAAAGAGAGAGCCGGGCATTCAGGGAGAGAAAGATTTATTACAGGAAGAAAGAAGGCGACTGGCTTTAGAGAGACTGGCTGCTCTCCCTTTACAGCCAACCCTTCTTACACCCTGTCGATGGGAGACTGTGCCCCGAAGGGAGGGGGTCTTAGTTTACCTTTAGCCTGAAGCTGGGGTCTTGTGTCACATAGTCAGAGGGCGTCTCACAGTCGGCTGGTCACACAGTCTTCAGAGACTGGCACCAGCAGGGAAAAACAGGACATTGCCTTAAGGAAAAACAGGAAGCCACCAGGGCAATGTGACCACTGTGACTTCATCTCTTGTTTGTCAGGTCACCACAATGGGCCATTTTTAAATAATATGCTACGAGCCCCTTGTGGACCCTAACACAGAACTTACATGTTCCAGAAAGATCTCATGGCAAACATTCGCTGCCAACCCTGGGCCATAGGGCAGAAGTTGAGGGCACTGAAGTAATGGCCTCAACAGAGCCAATTGGTTATTACAAGTACATATGTGAGAGCTAATTGCTTCAGTCCTGTTGGATTCTTTTCGTGAAGAAGGAATTTGTAGGGCCTGGACTCCATCTTAGGCCTGTTCATGCTGATCATGCTCGGCCACCTCTCCAATGGACTCTGAACTCTGTGTTTAGTGCCTATGGAAATGCCAACAGAAGGATAGGACCCCCTCCGGATAGGGGAACCTTGAAGATCATATCCAGGTTACTCAGCACCTAAGAGAACACATACACTAATCAGCCCTTCCTCCAGACAGGCCATAAATTTTCTGTACCTATCAGAGTGTAACCTTGGGCTTATTGATTATTGGCTATTTGTTTAACTGTATAAGCACAGGGCACATGAGTGATGGGGTTATTGGGATTGTATTTACCCTTCCTTTATTTATGCAAGTCTCAAGGAATTTGGGGTGGTGGGTTCGGACACGTACACATGGGGTATAAAAGATTTTCACAAACGCTGGTCAGGGCCCTTGGCTAAGAGGAGACTCTGCCTTGGGCCCGCCGATGTAATAAACTGCACTCCACTATCTGCATTGTCCTTCTGAGTGAGTTTGTTTCCTGGAATGCATGGCTATAACATTTGACCCCATGGACTATAACCCACCAGGCTCCTCTGTCCGTGGAATTCTCCAGGCAAGAATACTTGAGTGGGTTGCCATGCTCTCCTCCAGGGAATCTTCCCAACCTAGGGATCGAACCCACATCTCTCATGTTTCCTGCATTGGCAGGTGTGTTCTTTACCACTAGTGCCACCTGGGAAGCCCCATATAAGTGATATCATATGGTATTTGTCTTTCTCTGTCTCACTGACTTCACTTAGTATGATCATCTCTAGGTCCATCCATGTTGCTGCAAGTGGCATTAAAGTAAAGTAAAAAAGTCACTCAATTGTGTCCAGCTCTTTGCAACCCCATGAACTATACAGTCTGTGGAATTCTCCAGGCCAGAATACTGGAGTGGGTAGTCTAGCCCTTCTCCAGGGGGTCTTCCCAATCCAGGATTGAACCCAGATCTCCCGCAGTGCAGGCGGATTCTTTACCAGCTGAGCCACAAGAGAAGCAAGTGGCATTAGTTCATTCTTTTTATGGCCAAATAATATTCTGTTGTATGTATGTACCACATCATCTTCACCCATTCCTCTGTTCATGGATATTTAGGTTGCATCCACATTCTGGCTATTTTAACTAGTGCTGCATTGAACACTAGGGTGCATGTATCTTTTTGAATTAGAGTTTTCTGTGACTTCTGAATGACACTAAGGAAAACAAAACAACCTAACTGGTCACCTTTGGAGAATGATTATTTTGAACTTTGGTAAATAACAGAAAAGACTGAACCAATTCAGCCTCCATTTCCCACCACCAGTCTGCTGAAGCATGGAGGACAGGGGACAATGTTCTCCTCCGCTGTAGGGACAGTCCTCAAAATCTCAGTTAAGGGAAATTCTCTCCAACAAATGATTCAGTGTCTTCAGTGAGTAAATTGCAAGGGTAAATAGAGAAGTAGAAGCCGATGAATTGAATGTGATGTACTCAATGTTGACGGCTGGGTGCTCAATGCAAAATGGTTAAGGAGAGGTGAGGCCGTGATGAGCACACAATCCAGATGGTCAGGGCACACACAGCAGGGTCTTGGTCTCCGAAAAGCATTGGGGAGACCTCAGGAGAGGTCGGCTCAGTCTATTTTCTTACTTGACTGTGGTTGCCAGGGTGTTTAATATTCGTGTACCAGGGCTTCCCAGGTGGCACTGGTAGGCCACCTAAAGGTAAAGAACCTGCCTGCTAGTGCAGGAGACAGGAGACATGAGTTCAGTCACCGGGTTGGGAAGATCCTCTGGAGAAGGGCATGGCAACCCACTGCATCCCATGAACAGAGGAGCCTGGTGGTCTATGGTTCATGGGGTTGCAGAAGAGTCAGACACGACTAAAGTGACATGGCATATTTGGCTAAATTATTTGCCTTATGCTGTTGCTGTTTTGCTTGAATGTTATTTTGACAATTAAAAAAAAATTAAAAGAAGTTCAGGAAGTCTTGAGGGTGAGCAGCCAGTCTGGTCCTAGGGGTGTAAACTTCTCCCCTTCCTGTGACAGTAATCACTGTCTCTCATATTTTCTTAGAACTTTCATTGTAAATTTACCCATAAATATGCATGTGTATTTGGTTCTGTGTTTTCTAAAGGGTATATTAGAGGGTTTTTGGGGTGTGTGTGATTTTTATTCTGTTTTCTTTCCTGTAAGGAACTGTGTTAGGTCAGGTCCTCTGAGAAGCAGGCCTAAGGCAGGATTAAATATGTGTGGACCTTGTTGAGGGAGCAGCCTGCAAGGAAACTGGGGAGGGAGAGTGTCAGATGGGAGGAAGGGGGTGGGAGGAGGCGTCAGGTGCAGCCCAAGGAAGGCAGGGGCTGAGATGGTTGCATGGCATCACCAACTCAGTGAACATGAGTCTGAGCAAACTCTGGGAGTTAGAGAAGGACAGGGAAGCCTGGCAAGCTGCAGTCCATAGGGTTGCATAAAGCTGGACACGACAGAGCGACTGAATAATAACAATAAGGAAGGCAGAGCTACCTGGAGGTGCCCACGCAGGGCCTGTGGGCATATAGCAATATGGATGGACCTAGAGATTATCATACTAAGTGAAGTAAGTCAGATAGAATTCGACAAATGCCATATGATATCACTTATATGTGAAATCTTTAATGTGATACAAATGAACCTATCTACAATACAGAAATGGACTCAACAGACACAGAGAACACAGTTGTGGTTGCCGAGGAGGGTGGGGGGGAAGATTGCGAGTTTGGGGTTAGCAGATGTAAACTATGATATCTAGGTTGGATAAACAGCAAGGTCCTACAGAATAGCCCAGGGAACTATATTCAATATCCTGTGATAAACTGTAATGGAAAAGAATATGAAAAAATATATGTAGACCTTAAATCACTTTGCTGTGCAGCAGAAAGTAGTACAATATTGTAAATCAAGTATATTTCAATTATATATATAAGCAGAGACTTTCAACATGTTTGCCTACAGCCCCCACCATAGGGGCGGTGAACATTCTCCTGGCCCCACACCTCCGGGCCTTTTCTGAGGACCTGGACATTGGATTGAAAAAAAAAAAAGTTTTAAAGGGTCCTGAGTAAAGCCATAAAGGGTGAAGAAAGGCCCAGAGCATATCCTTAGGGAAATACCAAGACACTATTTATTACACAAAAATAAGACACAGTTCATGTATTTAATAGGAGAAGAGTTAGATAACATTTATCAGGACAGGAAACATTATGTAGCCATTAAATAATACTTAATAGTGGGTTTCTACTGCATTCTCTTTCTTCATGTTTCACTTAAAATGCTTCCCAGGACTTCCGTGGCAGCCCAGTGGTTAAGACTCTGTGCTGTCAATGCAGGGGGCATGAGTTCAATCCCTGGTCAGGGAAATAAGATCCCATATGCCACGTGGTGTAGCCAAAAGATCTTAAAACAGTTTCTCCACTCCTTGTATATAGTAGGGGGAAAAAGCATTCATGGGAGTGAGGCCAGTGTGAGTTACTCTCCTGTTCAACCCACTTCAAGCCCAGCAGTCAGGACCATCATTTCCAATTTCCCAGGATAGGAAGCCCATCCATTCATTAAATATCATGCCCAGGGTCTGACAGTGAATGGAAGACTGAATTGAAACAAGGACTGTCTGTCTTCATCTTTAATAGGAGACTCTATCTCTTACACTACAGTGTGCTATAGGTTAATTCTGCAGACCTTCAACAATGTGACTTCTGTCCTGGGTGACCAACCTGGGCCCTTCTATTTGTATCCACAGACAAGAGAAAGGTATACACCATCAAACGCTGGAAAAGCCAACAACAGCACTGTATTTAATGGGGAAAACTTTTAATTTTGGCTGCACTAGGTCATTGTTGTCATGTGCGGGCTTTCTCTAGATGTGGGGCACGGGCTTAGTTGCCGCTCAGCATGTGAGAGCTTATTAATAGTTCCCTGGCCAGGAATCAAACCCTAGTCTCCTGCATTGGAAGGTCGGTTCTTCTTTTTTTATATATAATTTCATTTAGTTAGTTATTTATTTATAGCTGTCTTCATTGCTGCTCGGACTTTTCTCTCCTTGTAGTGAGCAGGGCTACTCTCTAGTACAGTGTGAGGGCTTTTTATTGCAAGTGCTTCTCTTGTTTCAGAGCACAGGCTCTAGGACATGCAAGGCTCAATAGTTGCCATTCCTGGGCTTAGTTGCTCCACAGCATGTGAGATCTTCCCACATCAGGGATCGAACCTGTGTCTCCTGCATTGTGCAGGTGGATTCTTTACCACCTAGCCACCAGGGAAGTCTGTAATGGGGAAAACATGAAAAAAAAAAATACGATCATTCACAGAGGCCAGCCAAGCCCTAGTGGAGCCTGCCCCCCCTCCAAAAAAGAAATCAGTAATAATCAATCTTGTCTTTAACATTTTACTACCTTGTTCATCGTGGATTTTTTTTGCATTAATTTTTATTTTTTTAAGTCTTGCATTAAAATTATATCTATTTTGATTCCTGAGTTTTTGGCACACTGTCAAATCTTTGGCCTGAGGCAAGGGTCATGCCTACCTCACCCTGGGCCAGCCCTGCCTTTAAAAAGTAAAGACATTTTCCTTAATATATGATATTTGTTTTTTTCTTTCTGACTTACTGCACTCTGTGTGTGTGGGCTCAGTTGTTTCAGTTGTGTCTGATTCTGTGACCATGTGGACTGCAGCTTGCCAGGCTCCTCTGTCCATGGGATTTTGCAGGCAAGAATACTGGAGTAGGCTGCTATGCCTTCCTCCAGGGATCTTCCTGACCCAGGGATCGAACCCACATCTTTTATGTCTCCTGCATTGAGAGGTGGGTTCTTTACCACTAGCACCACCTGGGAAGCCTGTATGACAGTCCCATGCTCTGTGGTGACCTAAATGGGAAGGAAATCTGCCGGGAGCCATTATGGGAGGTCCCGCCCGTGACGAGGTCATGAAGAAAATACCGGGCAGGCAAGGCCGTCTAGGATAAGGGACCTTCCAGGTTGGCCTCAGCCTCTACTGCACCCTGTATCCTCCCACCTTCTCTGCTGTTGTTCTTGTTCGCCCTGTTGCAGATTCTTGTGTTGCCTGCCGAGAGTTCTCCTGCTCCTCTTTCATTGAATGAGGACCAACTTAAAACCCTAACTAATAAATTTCCTGGACGCTGGTACCCTATGAAGGGGCCAGGGATGAAGGAAATGCTTCAATTCAAACCCTTTTGCTGGCATTCTGGCTTGTTTGATAAACGTGTGCTCTCATTGCACAAAATGCTCATGATTGTTCTAAACAACCTAAGCACAGTACGCTAACAAAAGAAACTGTTAAGCATAGATCCCTCCGCGGGGTGAAAAAAGCCCCACAAATATTATAGCCACAAATGTGCCTAATAGAAAATAGTTCAGAGAAAGTAAGAAAAACCTTCCTCTCAAACTAATTATAAAAAAATTGGTCTCTCAACAGGGAATGCCTCAGAATCCTGAATACATCTTCCTGCCAGCCTGTGTCTCCCAAACTTAACTGGGCTTACTTACCCAACCCCCACTTTATTACAGGTCAAAAAATAGATGGAAAAAGGACGGACCAAATCAACCAATGACTCCACCCATATGCCCCCTCCCTGTAACCCTCACACCCTGGGGAGGAAGAAAAACTAATTAACATTTCTGTAGGCTATGAAGTGCTTCCATTACCTGGGCCCAGAAGAATCACGCATAAACGTTGGCCGACAAACTTGGGTTTTCGTCCTACCTCCAAAAGAAGGCTTTCGGACATTGTGGTCCTTTCTCTTCAGGGTGTGGGCCATTGCTGAGGGTAGGGGCTCAGGTCATGGGATGCTGCCTAAATTTTGCAGAGTGCGGGGTTAATTCATATGCTCATGAGTGGGAGGATCATCCCAGCCATTGGGGTACCACCCACTCCTCCCTCTGTTGACAGTGCCTTCAAGCTGTGCTGCCACCTCGGTGTCTTTTGGCTTACAGATTGGGGATTATTGGACCCAATTGACTTTAACTGGTTTACGTTATGCCCTGGTGCTATGTCATTCTTCCAAAGGTTGTGCTCTGCCCCCCTTCCTTCCTGTTGCATGCACCTTTCCTCAGCCCCATCCAGGCCCACAATGTTGCCTCTACAATCTTCTAGAGGGATAACCAAAAAATAGCTGGCCTTGGGAGGGAAAAACATGCCAGTGACACTCTGATTGAGCTTGAGTAATAGAAAAAGCCTCAAATTTATGGCCACAGTCAGAGTAGGCATTATTAATTGGCCCAGGGAGGGGATCCCATCTAGTAGTATCACAGTGACCTGAATATGACTATATATATATTTTTTTTTAAGTAAATTTTTTTAGGGCCAACCAGTTAGAGTTTTGTAGTAGAGAAATTTACCAAGGTAACCCAGAACTAGATAGAGGTAACTGGACACAAACCCAACAATTGGATTGATTTTTAAAACTAGCATAGGATCCGGCCTATGAAAGAAAAGCATTTGATTGCTATGGAAAAGTCTAAGAAGTCAAGAAAACATTATAAATGATCATACGAATCAGGTCCAGCATCTTGGGCAAGCTGTCTATGTTAGAAAAAACGCCGCAGGAGGAAAAAAGCCACCTCTAAGGACCGGTGGTAAAGGCCTTTATTAAGCGTCGCCCTCAGGCAGAACTCCCGGGGCCGGGTGAGTGAGGAGACAAAGGGAGTCTGCGAGGTATGAGGGGTGGGGAGGGGTCTTATAGTCAGGGCCCGGGCGTCCAAGCCAGGTCTTCCCATATAAGGAAGAAAGCGCGGGCTACAGCGCTGGTTGGTGTCCAAGGGCTCCGTGTCGGCACCCGATTGGACCAGGCTGCAGGGGGCCGGCCCATGGAAGTTTAGCCAGCCTCCGGAATTTGCCTGTGGCACTTTTCCGGGGCATGCCTCAACATGCCCGACCTTTCATCCCTGCCTTTTTGTTATAGGACAAGGGGCGCCGGTTCTCTCTGGCTATTTCCTGCTGAACGGGGGCGACGAAGGGTAGGGGGTGGCCAGGGTGACAGGGAGCGTCTGCCGTTAATTTTGTCACAGAGTGTTTGTTGGAAGCCCTTGGTACTGCTGTCACAACACCATCAGCTGGACCGTGTTGAGCCGCTGTTTGACAAAGGCCAAGAGCTTATTTAAGAGACAGGGCCCGAAAGTATGGCCAGAGCTGTGATTGTTAGCAGCCACAGCGGGTGATGCCAGGTCAGCATCGGATATCGGGATGTGGTCCCTTAATTATTTTGGGATCGAAGACAGAGGGGTTCGGGTGATGGTCAGTTTGGTCGGCCCCGTGAGGGTGGAGCGGTAGGAGTAATTGGGAGGAAGGGCCTGGGCCGGGGCCACCCCTGTCTCTGGGAGATCCAGGGGAGCTCGTTTGAGCCGGGTCAGGTGATACCAGGGCTCGTGTCCCAGAAGTTTGGCTGCCGTGAGAGTGGTGAGGATTACAGTATGGGGCCCCATCCAGCGAGGTTGTAGCAGGCGAGGACTTAAGGCTTTTAGCAGTACCTGATCTCCCGGGGCCAGAGGCTGAGTTGGCCCCTCATTGTCTGTCGGTTGTGGCAGGACCCGGTCTGCATGTTCTCTCAGCAAGGATCATAGAACGGAGAAGAGGGGGAGGTAGGGCAACGAAGAAAGTGGGTTTAATTGTGGAGAGTGACTCACGGAAACTTGTGGATTGTCCAAAAATACCAGGTGAAACTGTTGGAGCCTGGATTCGCTGAGATCAGAGAGAAATCTAGAGGCTAAAAGATCGCCAAGGCGATGAGGTGAGAAGATGGTCAGGGGCTGACCACGAATCAGCTTTTTAGCATCAGCGTACAATGTTGCCGCTGCCGCTAGTGCCCGCAGGCAGGGGAACCATCCCCTGGCTGTGGGGTCAAGTTGTTTGGATATGTAAGCAATAGGCAGCAGTTCGGGGCCAATCGGTTGAACCAAGGCTCCAAAGGCTATCCCTCCCTTTTCATCAGTGTATAGATGGTGTGGATAGTTGGGATTTGGGAGAAAGAGAGGGGGTGCAGCCAATAGGGTTGAGCGTAAAGCATGGAAGGCCTTAGTCACTTTGGTGGGGGAAGACGGCGGTCCTGTAGGAGCCTCTTTAGCAGCGGCATATAGGGGTTTGGCCAGGGTGGCGTAATTTGGGACCCAGTGTCGGAAGAACCCCATCAGTCCTAGGAAGGACAATATCTGGTCTCCGTTGGCCAGGGGACAGATGGACCTGAGGAGGCTACACCAATCTGCTGTCAGGGCCCTAGTGGTAGGGGTGATTTGGAGGCCTAGATAGACAACAGAAGTCTGAGTCAGTTGGGCCTTGGATTGTGAGGCTCTGTAACCCTGGGAGCCGAGGAAATTAAGAAGAGTTGCAGAATGTTGTTGGGAGGTTTCTTCTGAGGGGCTGCAAAGGAGCAGGTCGTCTACATATTGGAGGAGGGTGCTAGGGCGGAGCGAGCATCTGGCCAGGTCTCGGGACAGAGCCTGTCTGAAGTAGTGGAGACTGTCTCTGAACCCCTGAAGGAGCACAGTCCATGTGAGTTGGGTGGTCAGCTGAGTGTCAGGGTCAGTCCAAGTAAAAGCAAAGAGGAATTGGCAGTCGGGGTGGAGTGGGATGGTAAAAAAGGCATCCTTGAGGTCAATAACGGTGAAATGAGAGGTTTTGGGAGGTATGGAAGAAAGGAGGGTGTAGGGGTTAGGGAAAGGAGGATGTAGGGGTTAGGGACAAGTGGATGGGCAGGGGCCACCGCCGTGTTGATCAGGCGGAGATCCTGCACTAGCCGGTAGTCTCCTGAAGCCTTTCGAACAGGAAGGATGGGCGTGTTACAGGGGGAAGTCGTGGGGATCAAAAGACCCTGTCCTCTGAGACGGTCGATGATGGGCTTTAGTCCCCTGAGGTTATGAGTAGACAAAGGAAACTGGGGCCTGGCTGGGAAGCAGGTGGGGTCTCTTAGCCGGATGAGGACTGGAGGGTGGTGCCGAGCCACCACCAGGACTCGGGTGTCCCAGACCTCAGGATTAACAGAAGAGGTTGGAGGGTCAACAAGTAACATTAGGAAGGCCCCTGATGTGGGAGCCGATCCTGGAGTTAGGTGAAGAATGGCCTTTAGCTTAGCGAGTATATCTCTTCCTAAGAGAGGAGTAGGGCAGGAGGGGATGACCAAAAAGGAGTGGGTAAATAGGCAGGAATCTAATTGGCAGGACAGTGGTTGGGTTTGGAGCGGACACGAGGGTTGGCCGTCAATGCCCATAACCGAAACCTGGGAAGGACGTAAAGTGCCCCCGAAAGAGGGAAGGACCGAATAGGTAGCCCCCGTATCAACTAGAAAGTTGATAGACTTACCCGATACCTGGAGCGTTACCCTGGGCTCAGCTTGGGTTATCGGGGTTCCCGAGTCTGGGCAGCGTCAGTCATCATTGGAGCTCAGCAGCTCAAAGGCCGGAGGAGGGCAGGAGGTCTCCCTGGGGTGCTCTGGTCCCCGGCCCCTAGAGGTCGGGGCCCGAGAGGCCTGGGGACAGTCACTAGCCCAGTGTCCTTGCTGTTTGCACATCGGGCATGGCTTGGAAGGAGGCCGCGGATTGGGGCACATCTTGGCCCAGTGTCCTTCTTGGCTGCACTTGAAGCAGGCCCCCGGAGGGGGGTTTTGGGACCCCGAGCCCGCCGCCGGCCGCTACTAAGGCCTGGGTTTGTTGGTTTAGGAGGCTTGCCTGAAATTCGGCCTTTTGTTTGAGCCTTGCCTTTCGGCTGGCCTCAGCAATTTCTTCACGGGCGTTATAAACTTTAAAGGCCATTTTTACCAGGTCTCGAATAGGGGTCTGAGGGCCATCCTCGGCCTTGGCCAGCTTTTTTCGGATGTCAGGTGCGGATTGGGAGATAAAATGATTGGCCAAGGTAGCTGCCCCAATGGGGGACTCAGGGGACAGTCTGGTGTATTGAACAAGGGCCTCAGTCAGCCGATTAAGAAACATGGCTGGGTTTTCGTCGGGCCCCTGAGTCACCTCATTTAGTTTGAGGAGGTTTACTACCTTATGAGAGGACGTTTCCATTCCATCGAGGATACACTCTATCATATAGCATACCCGCAGCTGGCTGCCACCCCCTTCCTGGTAGTTCCAATCAGGGTTGGTGTCAGGAACTGCCTGAGCTCCCGGGGGGCGCTCGGGGGAGGGGTTGGCACAGTGCCGCTGGTCGGCCTGAGCCTTGGCTGCCGTCCAAATGGCCTGCCTCTCTTCGGGGGTGGTGGTAGATCCCAGGATGACATATATGTCCTGCCATGTTAAGGCATAGGCGCGGGTCAGACCAGTAAACTGCTTAATGTACTGAGTGGGGTTGGAGGAAAAGGATCCCAGCTTGACCTCAATCTGTGCTAAGTCCTGGAGAGAGAAGGGGACGTGGACCTGGGCTAGACCCTCAGCTCCGGCTACTTGTCACAGGGGGAGTAGCCGGGCTGGGGGAGGGGGAGGGGAGGCACCTGGAGGGTTGCTGTGGGAGCGAGTGTGGGAGCTAACCGGAGAAGGGGAGGGAGTGACGAGGGGGAGGGGAGGATACAAGATAGGGTTAAGGGCCGGAGGATCTGGGGCTGGCGGTGGAGCCTCAGGGGCGGGAGCAGGAGCAAAAGAGGCCGGAGTAGGGTTAGAGAGGGAGGGGTTAGGAGGGGCCGGAGAGGAGGGGGAGGAGGTAGGAGGGGCCAGAGTGGAAGGGGAGGGGGCAGGAACCGGAGAGGAAGGGGAGGGGGCCGTGGGAGAGGCGTAGGGAGGGGGGGCCACCAGATCTTCCAGGGGAACAGAGAAAGCAGAGGACTCAGAGACGGGAGGAGTTGGCTCGGTCCGGGAGGGTGGAGTCAGGGGGGCCATGGTGAGTAGGATTTGGCTGGGAGCGCACGTGGTGCACAGGGTGGGGCGAGAGTGCAACGCCCAAAAGGCCTGAACATAGGGGTCCTCAGACCATTTTCCCGTTCTCCGGCAGTAATTATCTAAATCACGGAGGACGTCAAAGTCTAATGTCCCTGTGGCTGGCCATTGTGAGCCATTATCTAGGGAATACTGAGGCCAGACCTGTGAACACAGAAAAGTGAGCTGCTTGGGGCGGATATATCCCTTTAGTCTTAGGGTCCACAGGTTAGCCAGCAGGCACTCTAAGGGAGTGGAGTATTGGGGATCGGGTTTGGAGGCTGTCGATCCCATGGCGACCACAGGGCGTGGAGGCAACCCCCACTGTCCGAACGTCCGACGAGTCAAGGGGAGCCAGAGGTCTGTGTAGTCGCGGGGAACGTCTTCCTCACGACCGCAGGGACCCGGAAAGGCCGAAGCCGGAGGTCTACTCAGCCGCTGGGGACGTCTCCCCACCAGCTGGTGACTGGAAAGGCCGAAGCTGGAGGCCGAAGCTGGAGGTCTACTCAGCTGCTGGGGACGTCTCTCCACCAGCTGGTGATCAGGAGGGCCCAGTAAGTGCGCACCCGTTACTGGGCCCTAGGAGGTGGTCGCCAGGGAGGGCAGGCCCCAAAGCCGAAGGGACTTACCCCCTATCCTGCCGTCCGGGGGGTTGGTCAGCCGCCTGGGTCCGAGGCTTCCGCGGCGGTGGAGCTCGAGGGGGCCTCAACGGCGAGTGCCGGGGGCCCTCACCTCGGGCCTCATGTTGGGGCGCCAGATGTTAGAAAAAACGCCGCAGGAGGAAAAAAGCCACCTCTAAGGACCGGTGGTAAAGGCCTTTATTAAGCGTCGCCCTCGGGCAGAACTCCCGGGGCCGGGTGAGTGAGGAGACAAAGGGAGTCTGCGAGGTATGAGGGGTGGGGAGGGGTCTTATAGTCAGGGCCCGGGCGTCCAAGCCAGGTCTTCCCATATAAGGAAGAAAGCGCGAGCTACAGCGGCGGTTGGTGTCCAAGGGCTCCATGTTGGCACCCGATTGGACCAGGCTGCAGGGGGCCAGCCCATGGAAGTTTAGCCAGCCTCCGGAATTTGCCTGTGGCACTTCTCCGGGGCATGCCTCAACATGCCCGACCTTTCAGTCTACCTCTGATGTCGTCGTGTAGTGTAGTTTTTCTTGACAAAAAGTACTTCCATCCAGGTTGGAGAGAGTCTCTTAAATTATGTCTTTTTTTAGTCCTGGTTGCAGGTCATGAGGCATTTGATCATTATCTAAAGATAGATGACTGAGATATGCTTTAGAAACAAACTTAGGGTGTTTTTTAAGAATTTACTTAAATTTTGCATTAATATCACATAACAGCAAAGAACTATCTAAGAAATGAGTCTTATTACATGCAGCCATCCATTAACAAACTGGGATGTAACATTTTTTGAAATATCTTTTGTTTCTAAAGTTACCCTCATTTTTATCAAATATAACCAAATTAAGGCTAGTCTGTTTGTAAAATAGGTCTGTTTTTACTAATTTTGGTCTGGTGATTTATATAACGATAATTGCTTATAGACTTTTTATTTTGCTGAAACATGTTTAGAATCTCAGACTGAAATTTTAATATAAAACAGGGCTGGGAAACTCACACCAAAGGCTTATCACAGATTTTGCCTAACAAATCTAGGTGAACTCTTTTCGTTTTAAGGTCTCAAAAATTTTTTGAGATTTTTGTACCTTTTAGTGAGATAACCTTTTTAGCTCATTTGATAAACTTACTGGAAACCTAAGCGTTTTACATTTCTGGAGGAGTCAGATAGAGAAAAATATAATTGTTTTGTTAATAACGTATAATTTTACCAAATTATTTTTATAATTATTTTGAGAGGAAGGATTTTTTTGTTTTCTTTTTTGTTTTTTACTCTTGGAAAACACAAGATTCCAACCTGTAATGTTTTAGATAGAAACCATAAAAGTTATAAGCAATGTTTGCCTTAAGCTATGTGAATGTACTGTGTATTTACCCTAGACTCTACCTTCAAGTAGGTTCTGCCTAAAGGCTCAGAACTGACTTCACAAGCCAATATGCTTTACTCATAAATTGTTCTCCTAATCTATGTTAATGAAGCTATATATTTCCTCATGTCAATCATTTTATGGCCCAGGATGACTCACCTGGTGCCATCTCCATGTATCTTGTGAATGAGGGGCCTGCTGCCATTCCTTTCTCTAATTAGTAGACTGCTAGTAGCTATATAACATCCAGCTAAAGACGAGTAGGGGGCACTCTTTCTGCTCCCTTCTGATGTCTATGTCAGAAGCTTTCTCTCTTTTACACTTTAATAAAACTTTGTGATACAAAAGCTCTAAATGATCAAGCCTCATCACTGGCCCCAGATTGAATTCTTCTCCTGAGGAGGCCAAGAATCCCAGCATCTTTCATGATTAGGCAACAACCTTTCAAAACACTGGTCTTTTCAAAAAATGATGAAAAGTGATGAGCATACATATGCATATGAATGAAATGGGACCTGTATCTCAAACCACATAAAAATAAATCTTCCCTCAACATAAATACAACACAATCAGCCCTTCATATGCATAGATTCTCTAACTGTGAAGTCATACAAATATGGACATAAAATATTGTAATAAATTCCAAAGTTTAAAAGTGGTGAATTGACTTTCACCTGCTGGCACTTCTTTACATGTCATCTCCATTATATTAGCTATGACAATGAATCAAGTCACTTACACTGTGTCCAACTCTTTGGGATCATATGGACTAGGGCCCACCAGGCTCCTCTGTTCATGGGATTCTCCAGGCAAGGATACTGGAGTGGGTTGCCATGCTCTCCTTCAGGAGATCTTCCTTCCCCAGGGATCGAACCCATATCTCCTATGTCTCCTGCATTGGCAGGTGGGTTCTTTACCACTAGCACCACCTGGGAAGCCCCAAATCCACATGGTATATACAGAACCATTCCTCAAAGAAAACTGAAGAATGACTTTAAAATCTCAAACAAAACATGACTATACGTGTTTTCAACCTTCGTGTAGCAAGGGTTTCTTCAATCTGACAAGTGCCATGGACCGATGAAGGACTATGTGAAGAATACTTCAAAGTCGATTTGGCAAACACAGTCTAAGTTGGCTATATTCAGTCCTCAAATGAATAAGAATGTCATTAGTAGTGGTCGTTTCAAATAAGTAGCATATGAAGCTGTTTACACTTATTGTGATTCGCGGTATACCACATTCACAAATTTCAGTAACATTTGTGCAAAAACTATACATTTCTCAGTGGAAGCTTCTACATGAACTGTTGAGATCAGAGCTCTAACTCATACAGGCATACTTTTACTTTTTAAATGATCCTGCATGATAATCAAACAAAACACTGGATTAAGGCCTAGACAGTGTTTGAGCTCTGTACTAAATGATTTCAAAGCTAGTAGATGGAATGAGCTGATGAGGAAGACTATGAATGAGTCACCTTCTTCAACTTGGTCAAACTGCTGATAGTCATACAAGTTAATGAAAAGTTAAGCCTGTTCTCATTAAATCAGTTTAAAAGAAATAGAATAATAAAACAAATTAGTAAATCTTGCTTTCTTAATAAACATTGTATTATTTCTGCACAGCTGTGTTACTGGCATTAATAGAATACCTTCAATAATAACTTGTCACAGTGAAATGGATTCACATTCTATATCTATTCACATCTATAATTGATGCCATAGCTGTTTGATACTATTGCTTGAATGAATACAACTTATGTGACTTCACAAACTACAAACTACTACTAACATATTAGGTATTAAAATACCTTGAGTGACATAAGTGTTAAGACTTAGTAGAGTTGCTCTCATAAATAATGACAGTATTACTCACTGTAGCCATAGTACTGGAATCTGTACATTAACACCCCTGCAAAGGAAACTGAAAGGATCGAATAATAATAAAGGAACTTCATAACTATAAATTTAATCCTACCGTAATCATTCAACATTGTATGTTTTTTTTTAAACTAACTTTCATAGTTGGTCTCCTCTAACCTCTTCTGTGTTCACTTTGTGCTATACTTATTGCTAACAGCAAAATTACCATAGGAGCTCTAATAATTTTTTTTTTTACTTGCAATGCTAGTGATAGAACCAAAGGCTGATATCTACATCAAATGGAAGAAACGTAATGGAAACTGTAAACAACTTTATGTAATAACATTGCCGTGCTCCTATACAGTCAAATGGACATTCAAAAGGACATGACTTTTCTGAATGTTTATTTCAGAAAGTTAGAATTGGATGACTGCAAACAATAAAACTAATAATATATTAATACATAATATTAATAGTATACAGTTGGTCATTCTTTTGCCTATTCTACCACAGCTAACTGACTGGAAGTCAGTTTTAGTAACTACTACTAACATAAGACCCTCACCAATAAGTGAAGATATATAGGAAAATCCATAATAGATGTAAAAACCATCAAAGATAAAATGATGATCAAAAAAATACAGTGACATCTTAGTGGGTATAAGAAACAGGATGATTATGAAAGCAAAGCCAACAATCATGTACAGGCCATGGAAGCCTGTGTCTGTCACGAGTGTTGACTTTTTATCCTTCATCTAAGGTTGTAAAAAGTGCTTTGTAAAATCCTGAGGTTTGCAGTTGTAACCTCCTGAAGAGACTGCAATAAAAAGGGTTTCTAGAATATCCTGATGATTTCCATCTACTAGGCTGTGGTGAGCTCAAGCTCAGGGAGAAAGGGCATGTTGCTACTCAGCCTAGTACAAGTGTAGAAGCAACACCTCAGTGATTAAACCTTTAAAGACTCGACAAATATGAGAATGACTGGTATGAATAAACCTTCAGAAGTACCTTCTCAGACCTCCTGTCATACGCACAAGCATAATGAAAACACTGAGTCTTCATGGTTTCACACAAAATTAGACTCACTTATGACTTTGCTTTGAGAGGAGTTGAACTACTCATTGTTAAAGAGAAATGATCCTTTCTTCTCTGAAGATTTGTTAATCATTCAGTTGGGTGTGGTGAATAAAATACTTGAGGATCTAAAACATAAAAATGCAATAGGCAAAACACATAAAATTTTTGCTCCCTTTCTCAAAGGATGGGATATTTTGTATTTGCACTGATTTTATGTCTTGACTTTGTGTACAATTATATATTGATATTTTTAGTTGAAATACAATAGGACTAAAAATATTGATATAATACTAATAAATCATGTTGGTATGTGTGGTTGTCACATATGATTCACAGGAGATTTAAATTCACAGTTGTCAACATAAAGGATGAATGCTATTTAGCTCCCTCATGAATCTACACCATGAATGAAGAGCTTTTCTCAAAATATTTCACTGAGGGAACTACAAGGATGATAGGCATAATACAATGCTTCAACTCATGGATTTCTAAGCATCACTCACAATACAGATCTGATTTTCAACATTCGGGTTCTCTCAGTGTCCTTGAACAGCATTTGTTTTTCTGTATACAGAAGAAAAAAACTCATGAATATCAAACTTGTTCACGTAAAACGAGTGTATGAATTGTTATCTTCTTGATGCAGCGATCAAACCCACATCACTTCCATCTCCTGCACTGGTAGGCAGATTATTTACCGACTGTGCCACCTAGGAATCAATATACATTTCAGTAACCACTGCCATCAGCTTCTACTGTTCATGACCGAAGTAGGAGAAAGAACATTGGGAGAAGTACTCATAAATGTACTCATAAGAAGTATTCATAATTCAAGGAACTGTTATACTGGGTACTCCAGTTATTACTGGGACAAGTCAATTCCTCCAATCATGATGGGTATAACTGAAAAATTATTACAAATTCATGGGATGCGAGGTCTACACGATAAATGTGTTCATCTTATGCTACTGCTTCAGGTATGCCTACTTCAGCATGAAGGACTGCACTTAAAGGGATGCCTGCTATTCCAGCTCAAGCAACAGATACTGAAGTACAGATCATTGTCCTTTGTTGAAAATAATCAGCAGTTTGACAATATATGTAAGATGCCAGAGCAAGCCTTGGGATGGAACTCTAAAAACAGGTTAGGCCCTCTTTTTGCCAAGCCCTGTGATAAAATACAAATCAAAAAAAGAAAAACAGCATCGATTTTGTCAGGACTTCCTCACCTTTTCTTTCTGGATGGCAGGAAGCAGACATTGAGGCCAGATGACTGCAGGATTTAATTGTGAGCTAACATTGGGTGGGGTGGAAGCTCATCACTCTAGTAATAATGTGGCTCCATTAAACCCTTTGACTTTCATTCACTTCATGTACATAGAGTTCTATAATCCTTCATTAAGGAATTAAATAAGCTATACTTCCTTACATCTTCACAATCTCTTGGTTTACACTAATGTAAATTCCTAGTCCAGCACTTATATGATGAGTATTACAGGTAGTAATAGTGCATAAATGATGATGAGCAATGACAGGAAGTTTATTTATTCTGTTTGAGTTCTCTATTTTTATATAATTGATCAGTGAAATATACTTACAGATGTGAATATTTTAGTGGCATGTATAAATACATGTTGAGTAGTGCTATGATAACTCATAGTGTTGGCACAATAATTATTATGGCTATTATGTCTTTTTCATATATTCCCTTTGAGATTCTGTTCCATTATACATTATCATAAGATATTCAATACAGTTTCCTAAACTGTACAGTAGGTCCTTGTGGTTTCTTTCATATATAGTACTACATATTTGTTAATAATTCAAACAAAAATTGGTACCAAATATTCATAGTGACATTATTCACAATAGCCCAAAGGTAGAACCCATTCAAGTGTCCATCGGTGGGTGAATGAATATGCAACACAGGGTATATTCAAAAGCTTGAACAGAATTCTACCATACCAAAAAGAAAAAAAAAAATGAAATGGTGCTGCCACTGTGCAAGACATTACAGAAATTACTCCAAAACTAACACATGGAATAAATATATAGTTCAATTCTAATTCATGCTATATACCCAAAAGGTTTGGAAAAAGGGGCTGAAAAAAATGCATATATCTTCAGTCATATTCATAACCGCATGATTCACACTGGCCAACAACAGAAGCAATCTAAGTGTCCATGGCAGCCAATTCCATAAACAAACTGTGGTATACAACGGAATATGATTCAGCCCTTAAAAGTCAGTAATTCTGACAATGCTACAACGTGGACGAACCTTATGGTCATTATATTAAGTGAAATAAACCAGACCAAAAAAGGAGAAATGTTCTGTGATTCCACTAGTATGAGATATCCAAACAAGTCAAATCCAAAGCCAGAAAAAGCAGAAAGTGATCCCCAGGGATTGAAGAGAGTTCATGTTTCATGAACCCCACCCAGTTTCCCTTGGGGAAACTGACTTCCCATGACATCTCCAAAACCAGTTATACAATTAATTGGAAGCCATATCCAATCAAATGAATGTAGACATAATTTTACAATTTACACCAACCTCACTCAAACTTCTCAATAGACAAAAGGCAAAACTGTATCTATGGTACCTCAGCTCTGCTTAAAACTGTATCTACACTACCTCAATTTTGCTTATGAAATTTAACAACAAAAAAAGAAAATGCTAAAGTCTATCCAAAAAAGGATATAAAACATATATAACATTAGCTTTAAAAAATTAGAAATTTAAACTGTGAAAAACCATATTCACAAAACTTAAACACAAGCCACAGAAAAATACATTTACAAAATACATATCTGATAAAGGATTGTACTCCAAATATACCAAAAAATCTGGAACAAACAACCTCATTAAAAATGTATAAATCTGAACACCTGGCCAAAGAAAATATACAGATATTAAATAAGCATATCAAAAATACTCAATCACATCTCATTAGGAAAGTACAACTAAAACAACAGTGAAGTAGCACTGCACACATATTAGATCCAGTAAACTCAACAAAAGGGAGGGGGGCTTCTCTTGTGGCTCAGTGGTAAAGAATCTGCCTGACAATGCAAGACACTCAAGTTTGATCCCTTACCCAGGAAGATCCCACATGCCACAGAGAAACATAGCTGGATTCTTCCACAGCTAAACAAGGCTCACCTGTGACCTGAACACTACATGTCTAGTACTTAGTAGACAGCTTTGAAAAAGCATCCAGACAAAAACAATCACACAATCATACACAACAGCTCTACTTGTAACAGCTGAAAACTTTCAAATATCAGGATGTCTTCGGTAGATGACTGTGCAAGCAAATTGGGATACATCCAAAGTGAAGGGGAGCAAATGCTACCACAAAATATACTGCTTCAGCATGAGAATTAGTTGGAACCAATTAACTTTTTCTTTTAAACAGGACACATGGGTAGAGAGGGAGGTGGGAGGGGGGATCGGGATGGGGAATACATGTAAATCCATGGCTGATTCATGTCAGTGTACAACAAGACCCACTGCGGTATTGTAAAGTGATTAGCCTCCAACTAGTAAAAATAAATGAAAATAAATAAATAAATAATAAAAAAATAAAAATAAAGAGAACACAGGATAGTCTCTGAAACCCAAGTTCAAGACGGCTCTTCTGTGAGTCACATTTACCAGAGAAATCTCATTTCAAAGGAATCCTCTGTATATACCAGATAGAAGGGTGACAGTTTTGTGAAAATCTTTTTTTTTTAACCAATAGGGAAAGCTAAGACATAAATCTGCACAACCATACCCTTCCTTTCCTTTGGTTTTATTTTTTTAATAATTATTTGTTTTTTTATTTGGCCGTGCCAGGTCGACCTTCGTTGAGGCAAGCCAGATATTTAGCTACAGCATGCAAATGCTTAGTTGTGGCATGGGAGATCAAGTTCCCTGATCAGGGATTGAACCTGGGCCTCCTTCTTTGGGAGTCTTAGCCACTGGACCACCAGGAAGTCCCTGTTTTATTTTTAGATGAAGATATATATCTAAGAAGTATATCTAAGGTGATATACTGGGCCATTTCAGTCACTGACTCAGTTTCCTGAGTTTCTCCAAAGCATGCACAAGGTACACAGTATTAAACTGGTTTGCAAAACAAGTAAAGGTAATTCACACAACAACATTGTATGCTTACAAATATATAAATGGTAAATGGCATGTTATTTATTTTTAATTACTATGAGGAAAAAAGAATGCAGTATTCATACATGCTACAACATGAATAAACATTAAAACCATCTTTAGTGAAAGAAAATCCATATAGAAAAGGCCACCCAGATCCCATATCCACCACGTCTGCTTTAAATCCATCAAGTTTGTCCAAATAACTGAAAATCTCAGTAACACTATAAAAAAAGAAAAAAGGATGAGGATGGAAAAAACATATATTCATACAATTGAACAACTGCTGAAAGTGGAAGTGGGGCTGTGGATTACATTATAATGTAGAAACCATATGATTTCCTGATTTTGGAGGTTACGTGTTGGTTCTGCAGGAGAATACACCCATTTTGGATAAAAGACAGAGTATTTTAGATGATGTGGCAAATGTGAGTACTTTTTCCCATTGCTAGGAGTTTTCTGTACATTTTAAATTACTGAAAAGTAAATTATGTTTCAAAACAACCATGTCAATACCACAAAAGAAAATCAGATTGGACAGGCATGAAACTTTCCTATAGAGGCCAAGACTTACCCAGACAAAGTTCAAGGGAATCTGTGATGCTCACTGCCCTTGAAGGAGTCCACATGGAATGAAGAAGTACTGTGGGAAGTCTATTAGTAACCACCATGTCTTGGGTCCTCTGGATTACCTATTGCAGGAGAAAAAGATTTTACAAATAAAATTTTCCCTGTAACTTCACAAAAAGTTGTTATACTACATTCAGTAAAGCTAAATCATTTTGGGTCAATTTACAATCATATAAAATACTACAATTTACAATCCCAATCAATATACAAAAATCAGTTGCATTTCTATACACTAATAACAATCAGAAACAAAAGTTAAGAAAATCCCACTTATAATTGCATCAAAAAGAATAAAACATCTAGCAACAAACTTAATCAAGGACATAAAGACCAGTAGTCAGAAAACTAGAAAGCACTGAAAGAAACCAAAGAAAACACAAAGAAACAGAAAACTATTCCATGCTCATGCACTGGAACAATGAAGAATTAAAATGTCTATTCCAACCAAAGCCATCAACAAATACATTGACTGCAATCACAAAATGATATTCCATGCCATTTTTCACAGTAATAGAAATATTCCTAATATTAGGCTGCTACTATTGAACAGGATCTTAAACAGCCAAAAAGACTCTGAGAAAGAAGAACACAGATGGATGCATCTTCTTCTCCAACTTCAAACTACATTACGGAGCAGTAGGAAGCACCACAGTGAGGAACTGGCACGAACACAGACAGGTGGACTCAAGGAAGGCATAGAGAGCCCTGGAGTGAACCTACATGTATGCGGTCAGTTCATGAACAGCAAACCAGGAACGAGCGAAGAGGAAAGGACAGACTTCTCAAGAAACAGTGTCAGGAAAACTGGCCACCTGCACTGAAGAACATCACTGGTCATCCTCTAGATCATCTAAAAGAAATCTAACTGAAAACCCGCCGTTTTGCACATGGAGCTCTTCCCCCGCGCCCCCAGTCCTCTGAGATGGACCTCTGGTCAGCACTCAGCTGGACACAGGAAACGCCTACTTTGTCCTCATTTTTCCCTCCTGCAGCACCTCCCTGCTGGGGCACTGAGGCAAGCCCGCTCCTCTCAGCCTGGACACAGCCACGTTTCCAGAAGCCCAAGCCCTGACAGCCCTGAGGAGAGAAAGCTCCTGCCAGCTGGTCACTGAGCCCAGTTTGAAGGCAAAGCGTCCTGCGGCTGCGGGTCAGAGGGGACTTTGGCGCCCCCTGCGAGCCGCCGGAGAAGAGCCGGCAGCCCCGCGCTCACACACCCCAGAGGGCTCACCCAGAAGCAGCTCTGCGGGAGTGCTCAGACTGGAAGCCCAAACCCAAATGGAGCCGAATAGCTCCACGACCCCCCTCAAAACATGGTAAGGAACAATCACAGCCTGCATGGAATGCGGCCACAAAAAGGATCACATTTGAGGCACTTCTAATGAAGTGGATGAACCTAGAGCATATTAAACAGGGAAGTCAGTCAGAAAGAGAAAAACTTGGACTCTAGAAGGATGGTCCTGACGAATCTGTTTACGTAACAGCAGTGGAGATGCAGACATAGAGAACAGACTTACGGACAAGGGTGGGGAACAAGAGGGAGAGGGTGAGATTAATGGGGAGAGCAGCATGGATGCATGCACACCAACCTAAGCTGGGAATTTGCTGTCTGACTCAGGGAACTCAAACTGGGGCTCTCTGATAGCCTAGGGAGGTGGGAATGGGTGGGACATGGGAGGGAGATTCAAGAGCGAGGGGCCACACGTACCCCTAGGGTACATTCAGGTTGACGTGTGACCAATCAAACCAATATTGTAAAGCAATGATCAATCAACTAAAAATAAATAACTGTTTAAAAAAACCAAGATGGAATGAAATGAACATAAACACAAACTTTGCAACACTGTAATTCAATTTAAAAAGCTATTAAAATTTTAGAAAACAACAAAAGATCTACATGACCTTTGGTCTGGTGATTAGTTCTAACACACAACAAAAAAGCCAGCTTACCAAATTATTAATATAAATTATTTAAAACATTGATTTTTACAATTTTATATATTTACTCTGTGAAGGACCTTACTCGAGAGAACCAAAAGACAAACTGTTAAATGAACCACTGACCAACCACCCTTGCCAGGCAACAGAGAAGAGAAAACACTTGCAGGAGTCATCTTACAACAGGAGGTCCTGGTAAGGATCAAGGAACTCACAAGCTACCACCAACCAGAATTCTGGAGTGGTCAAAAGGAGATGGGAAACTCCAGTCCAGAGGTCCTACCAACCTCCCAGGATCCTCCTCACTGGAATCCATCTCGGCTGAGTGATGCGTGTGCCCCCAGGAAGGATCCCAATTCAGAATGACTGGCAAGAGACAAACTGGAAACTAACCCAATGACCATAAAACCTGATACTGTGAGTCATGTGGCAGAGCAGTTCTCTCCATTTCCCTCACCCTCCTGCCCTCCGCCCCAGCAGCCCTTCCAAATAAAGCCTCTCGCTTGGACAGCACTCCTCTCCTTGGACAATTCATTTCCAAGTGTCAGACAAGAACCCACTCTCAAGCCCTGGAAGGGATCCCCCTTCCTCCATCAAAACCAATATCCAGAAGAAATATCTTCAAAATGCTATCTTGTAGAGAAGGAAATGGCACCCCCCCCCCACCCAGTATTCTGGCCTCAGAAATCCCAGGGACAGAGGAGCTTGGTTGGCTAAAGTCCAATAGCAGGGCATTTCTGAGGGGAGGAAACAGTCCCAGGGAAGTTGAGGTGCTCGCCAAAAGCCCCAGAGGTTTTGATAGCACAGCCAGAACTGTGACTGAGGATTTCCAGCTGCCAGGCCTCTTGATCCTCGCCTCTTTCACCAGATACATGTGTGGAAAACTAGAATCGAGAATGTGCCCTGGTGGCTCCATGGTAAAGACTCCGCTTGCCAGTGCTGGAGATGTAGGAGTGATCCCTGGTATGGGAAGATCCCACATGCTATGGAGCCCATGTGCCACAACTGCGGAGCCTGTGCTCTCGACCTGGAAGCCACAATGCCAAGCTCACATACTACAACTACTGAAGCCCATGAGCCTGTGCCCCACAACAAGAGGAGCCACTGCAGTGAGAAGCCCGCACACCACTGGTTATGGCCCATGCTCACCCAAACTAGGGAAAAACCCACACACGAAGGCCCAACACAGCCAAAAATAAATAAAATCATTTTCCTAAAAAATGCATATCTGACAAAGAATCTGTACTCAAACTGTCCAAGAACACTAGAGCAAATAAGCCCATTCATAACTGGTAAAGACTGAAATAGACACCTGGCCATGGAGGGTATACTGATAGTAAACTCTCCTACAGAAACATGCTCAAGATACTGGTGGGATGCATGCACAGCCCCCTTTGGAGGACAGTCTGAAAGGTTTTTCAGTAACCACATGGGACAAGCACTGAATTCTACACATGACAAGTGGTGGAAGCCAGGTATCTTACCATTGTAATGGGAAGTTACAGATAAACAAAAGGAAAGGTTACAATATCTATGGAGACATCATCACACATTACCTTTAACTGAATATGTTCAAAGGTAAGTTGGAATACATGTATATATTTCCATGTATTGTCAGCTGAGCATATTTAGCTCCTACATGTATGTTTTAAATATCATTCTCTAATAAAAGGGGACAGGCCATCCCTGGTGGTCCGATGGTAAAGAATCTGCCTACCAATGCAGGGAACATGGGTTCAATCCCTGGTCTTAGAAGATTCCACATGCCTGGGGGCAACTAAGCCCCCATACAACTATTGAGGCTTGCATACTCCAGAGCCCAAGTTCTGCAAACCAGAGAAAGCGCTGCAATGAGAAGCCATGGCACGGCACCTAGAGGGTAGCCTCTGCTCACTACAACTAGACAAACTAGCAATAAAGCCCCAGCACAGTCAAAGATAATATAATGTTAAAAAAAAAAAAAAAGGACAGAAGTTCTTTGAAGAAATGACTGAGACTAGGGGTGAGACAGTAAATATATAAGCCAGGGTAATCTTAATTTATGAGAAAGTAAAGAAAGTAA
Source organism: Cervus elaphus (assembly GCF_910594005.1). NCBI lineage: Eukaryota > Metazoa > Chordata > Mammalia > Artiodactyla > Cervidae > Cervus > Cervus elaphus. The sequence goes on from NC_057848.1 coordinate 24,817,200, forward strand.
AGACAACTATCAAGCTGTCCAAACTGATAAAAATAAATGATTACATAGTTTTATCTGTATACACTAGCAAATAACAATCTGAAAAGGAATTTAAGAAAACAATTCCCTTTCAACAATGTCAACATTAATAAAATACTTTGCCATGGATGTAATGAGGATGACAAGACTGGCACACTGGAAATTAAACACGATTGCTGAAAAATATCCTAGATACATGTACAGATATTCCATAGTGATGGAAAGACTTAGGATAGCAATACCATGGAATGCATCTTCAATCTGAAATGAAGATTCAATGTGAATTACAAATGGCTTAAAGGTTGTTGCTAGACCATGAAAGATGCCAGGATTCTTGGCCTCCAGAGGAGAAGAATTCAATTCAGAGCCAGTGACGAAGCTTGATCACTCAGAGCTTTTGTGTCATAAAGTTTTATTAAAGAATAAAAGAGATAGAGAAAGCTGCTGACATAGACTACCCCCTGCTAGTCTTTAGCCAGATGTTATACAGCCACTAGCAGTCTGCTAATTAAAGAAAGGCAATGTCTCAGAGAATGGCACCGGGCCCCTCACCCATAACATGCATTGAGATAACATTGGCAGCAGGTGAGTCATCCTGGGCCATAAAATGATTGACATGAATCTTGAAAAAAGGCTGATTTCCAAGCAAATATATAGTTTCATTAACATAGATTAGGAGAACAAGGTATGAGTAAAACATACTGGTTTGTCAAGTTGGTTCTGAGCCTTTAGGAGGAACCGACTTGAAGACAGAATCTAGGGTAAATACATACTACATTAACATAGTTTAAGACAAACATTTCCATAAGAAAAATGCATTGTTTAGCTCAAGCTTTGAGAAAAGTTAAATTCAGGTGGAGCCAGGAGTCGTCATGACAACACAGAATTTTAAGAGAAACCTCCTTTTAAATTTGTATCGAGAAGGGGGGGAAATGTAACACTAGTTTGTTTCCCTACCTCTTAAGAGAGAGAGAAAAAACATCGGACACTTGCAGCCTATTTTCTCTGTCTGGAGACCCCTGGCTTTCCTGCCTGTTACCCTCTGGAGGCCTTTAGGAAGCAATACACAAGCTGACCCTAACATACATGTGGGATGACAAGGGACTCCAAGGAGCCAAAACAATCACATGAGTCTGCAGTTCAAAGGTCCTCTGGTATGCTGTGCTAAGTCGCTTCAGTCACGGTGGACTGTCAGAGCCCATCAGACTCCTCTGTCCATGGGAATTTTCCAGGCAAGATACTGGAGCAGGTTGCCACGCCCATAACTCCAGGGGATCTTCCCAATCCAGGGATCGAATTCCTGCATTGGCGGGTAGGTTCTTTACCACTAGCACCAGCTGGGGCAAAAGTGCCTAAATGGAGAGCAGGGAAACCTAGTTAGCATAAGGGACTCAGAGAAAAGGAAGTGAGGGAAGGAGATTGTTAGTCACATTCAGAGAAGCCCAGCAGGTAGTTCTGCAGGTGGAAGAGGAGGAGGAAGCAGGCTGGAGCTGTGTAGAAGATGAAAGAGGGAACTAAAGCAGGGGCCCCCAACCTCTAGGATCTAAGGCCTGATGATCAGAGGTGGAGCTGATGAAATAATAGGAATAAGTGTTCGGTCACTCAGTCATGCCCAACCCTTTGTGACCCACAAGACCCTTTGTGACTGTAGCCCACAAGACTCCTCAGTCCATTGAATTCTTCAGGCAAGAATACTGGAGAGGGCTGTCATTTCCTTCTCCAGGAGATCTTCCTGACCCAGGGATTGAACTTGGGTCTCCTGCATTGCAGGCAGACTCTTTACCAACTGAGCCACCAGGGAACAGAAAGAGAAATAGAGTGCACAATAAATGGACTGCACTTGAAACATCCCCTAACTTTCCCCCACGCCTGTCTGTCAAAAAATTGTCTTCCAAAAAAATTCCCAAGGTCAAGGAAGAAACATCAAGTGTACTCATCTGTCCCAGGTTGCTGGCTTAGGGAGATGCTGAAGCAGGGGTGTCCCAAGAGGTAAACCCTCCCTTGCGTGGGGTCCTCAACAGACCTCCAAAAGCCTTGGTGATGATCAGAGAGATTTGTTTCATTTTTTTTTTAAATATCCTTGTGGGATAAACTTAAAACTTAGCAATTCTGTTACAGTCTTCCTAAGAAAAAGTTTTCTTTCTTTACTGATCCGTGAAGTACCAACTGTGATGATCACTGCTCTAATATACCTCATAGTGTTGCTGACACTATGCATATAATTGTGTGACATTGAACTTATTCAATATAAAAATGATGAAGCATCTGCCCTGTGCCCAGCACTTTCCAAGGGTTGGGGAGTACAATGAAAATACTCCATAAGATGCACAGCTGGTAGGCACATTCTTTAAAAAAGCCTTTTACACTTCCACCAATAGTTTATTCTCAATGTCAACACTTGCCAATTAATGACCATGCTGGGTAGAAAGCTCATTAAAAACCCAGGAGCCAGGGTTCCTGGAAGGATATCCCATTCTCCCTTGGACAGTCCTCCACCTTCTCTGGCTCTCAGTTTCCTCATCTGCAAAATCATGGACAACTAACTATAATTCATCCCTGGAACCCAAGTCTATTGAGAGGGATGGGAAATATTACTCCAAGGCCTGGATGATAGACCAGATTTAAAGAAAAATATGTCATTGCTGCTTTTCCATCAAACAGACAACTACAATGAAGGAAGGAGTCCCTGGCCCTAAGGAATTTGCCTAGGGGTCTAGTCTGGGAAATTCTTACACATCAGGAGATGGCTCTGAGCTGGATTTCCACAAACAAGAACATCCATGCAAAGGACAAGCCTGCAGAGCTCTGTGCCCATCGGTCACAAGAAGAGACTGCCTCCCGACAGCCAGCAGCATTTACAAGTGACCTCCTAAGACCTTCACCAAACTACAGGGGCACCGCTGGCTTTTCTGTTTCCCTCACTTTTCTGACTCTTTTCTTTAAAAAAAAAAAAAAAAGCACATTTCTTCATAGAATGCCACAGTAGAAGAAAAATAGGCCTTCAATTTTTAGACCTCAGTTTGCAAAAAAACTTGGAGCTTTTTTTTTTAATTAAAGCACCACATAATTTAAAATTTTTACACGTTCTAATTATTCAGTTCCAAAACACCACACTTATTGCACAGGGTCCCTATGGAAAGGCCTCCTTTCAGAGGACAGCCACAGATTCCACCATGAAAGGGCAGCAAGGTGCCCTCCTCCTTTCTTTTCTGCCTGGGTGGCCACCAGGTTTTTAAATCCATGCAGTCTACTAAGTTTCTAGGGTGCAATTCATGGACCCTTCCCTTTCCCATCCCAGCAGGTGATTAAGGGCCCACTGGACTGCAAACTGCCGGTAGCAGGGCTGGGCCAGCCAGCCAGAGTAAGGGTTGTGGAGTGCCCAGCAGGTGAAAGAGATCACCAGGCAGGATAAATCCCTTGGACTTCCTGGGGACCTCACTGCAGACACTAGGCTGCTTGGGAAAATCGTGAGGGTCTGAGCTTTATGCAAAGGGGTGAAGTGGTAAAGGCCTTGACCCCAATGGCGAGGCCTTTCTGTGACCTCCAGGTTAGGGGGCTCTGAGACTATGCTAACAGAGAGGGCAGAATACGTGGTTCCCTGCTCCACCCTGCGCCACTGAGCCCCAGTTCCCTTACCTGTGGTCCGTACCCCTCCGCTCTGCTCACTGGATGCTGATCGATGGGGATCCAGGAGCCCATGAAATGGGCATTCCCAGTTGCAGTGGAGACCCCTGAGACCTGGGACCCACTGCCTAGGAGCTCAGAGGAGGCACGCTCCACCCCCGACTCAGGCCAGGTGTGCTCCGCCCATATGCCCACTTCCAGGAGAGGCCCGCGGGCCTCCCTACTGCCACCAGGTGAAATCCATCCAGGAGCAAATCCACCCCAACTAGACAACCCAAGCTTTTTATCAGCTGTAAAGTGAAGTCGCTGTCCTGTCCGACTCTTTGTAACCCATGGACTGTAGCCTACCAGGCTCCTCCGTCCGTGGAATTTTCCAGGCAAGGGTACTGGAGTGGGTTGCCATTTCCTTCTCCAGGGGATCTTCCCAACCCAGGGGTCGAACCTGGGTCTCCCGCACTGCAGGCAGACGCTTTACCATCTGAGGCACCAGGGAAAGCCCATGCTAGGTACCTGGAAAGGGGGAGGCGGGCTAGGCGCAGGGCGCGCCCCACGGGCCACCGCCCCGACTTCGACCACCACCGCGTCCCCGCCCGCGGGCCTCGACCCTGCCGGCCCGTGACGCATGGGGGCCCCCAGTGCGCCGGTCGACCGCCGCCTGGAGGTCCCCGCCGACGCCAAACAACCACCCCCACATCCCCGCTAAACGGGCAGAGCCCTCCCCCACCACCTCCTACACCGGTACGGCCGCCCCCCCCCCCCGGGACCCCGTCCTCTCCCTTCAACCACCGGGGCCCCCTACCCGCGCCCGCGTCCCAGGCACCCTTCTCCCTCCACCACCAAGGGAAGAGAAGACGGGAAGCCTGGCGCCAAGCGAGCAGGGACACGACAGAAGTGAGAGGGCGAGAGACAAGACAGCCCCGGGAGGCGTGGGGAGGGGTGGGTGGGAGCAAGCCCGGAGGCTCGGAGGGCGTGAGGAGGCGTCTGGCGACCTCGCGGCAGGCCCAGAGCAGCGGACGACGACCGGCTGAGGCAAACAGGTCCAGGGCCAGCAGCGGGACGCGTCGGGCAGGCAAGCGGCCCAGTGACGGGAAGCCGCCATCCGTCACGCCGCACAGCCCGCGAGACGCGACCGGAGGATTTGCCCCGTGCGGTCTGCGGCTGGGGGGAAGGCAGCCATGGCCGGCGCCACGGGCGAAGGCGCGTGCGGTGGGGTGGGGGCGCGCTGAGCACCCCCCCCACCCCAACCCTTGGACCCAACCTCGAGGGAACGTGGCAGGGAGGTCGGGCGGAAGAGGGACACCGGAGACGCCGCCACCGGGCGCGGGGCAAGGGTGGCGGGGCGCCCGGCCGAGGATGGAGGGGCGGGCGGGAAGGCGGAGGAGAGCCGTCTTTCCCACCCGACCCGCACTCTGCACGCCGCCCCCCACCTTCTGGCGCGGCCCCTCATCCCCTACCACCGGAAATGCCACCGGACCCGACCGCCCGCCCGGGGCGCGCCGCCTTCCAGACGTCTTTCCCTCCCTTACCTTCCCATCCCGCGCCGCCCCGGTGGAGGAGAGGCTCAGGAACCGGGCAGGGCGAGGCGAGACCATCGCGCCGCTCTCGGAACCGACCATGTTAATGATCCTTCCCCAGGTTCAACTATGGAAAACTTGTCAGCTGATCTGTCTATAATTCAGGGATAAAACTATGACTACAGAAAGGAAAGATGACCTGACCTAGGATGGCCATGATATTCTATAGAACCAGAGAAAATTGGTTAAAATAAAAAAAAAAGATTTATTGGAAACTGTAAAGCTGGTTCTTTTGCATATGCAATTAAAAACATATTAGCTTGTTAAAAAGGCCTGCCTAGGGCAAAGCTTGACGTTAACCCTTTCCTTGAAAAACACTGCCCACTTTGCCTGAGACCTCAGCCTTGGGCAAATGAGAACTTCAACACCCCGCCCTCCCCAAAAAAAGGAAGTCAAAGAGATATTTTAAATCTTAGGCGGAAAACTAGAAGATCGCTGTCTGTGTGGATTTATGTATGTCTTAGTGTGAGTCTTCTGTTTTTTGATAATATTGCTGAAGTTGTGAGTTTTTATTTAAATAATCTAAAGAAAAGGAAGCCCTTACAAATCAAACAGCTCTAAATACAAGAAAAAATTGACCTAAATGAATTTTGGATTCATGTGAATTGGGAAATAGTCAATATTAAATATCTGGGTTTTTTTTTTTTTTTTTTTTGCTACTCTAATATAGACATGTCTAAGAGTCATTAACATTAAGCATAAAATTTTCATAGTGCCTAGGTTTATTATAAGTTTAATATTGCTATATTGTTATATCTGTCACAAATTTGTCAACAAAGAAAGTACCTCTAAAAACAAACTCCTAAAAAATGTAAATGTGATATGAGCTTTTAGATAAACTATTAAAAATAATTATACTTTAAAATATCTGTCTATAATAGTCTCGACTGAAGGTAGAGGAGAAGGGGACAACAGAGGATAAGATGGTTGGATGGCATCACTGACTCAATGGACATGAGGTTGAGCAAACCCTGGGAGTTGGTAATGGACAGGGAAGTCTGGCAGTCTGCAGTCCATGGGGTTGCAAAGAGTCAGACACAACTGAACTGATCTGAACTTAAAATAGTTTCTCCAGATTTTGGTTACCTGAATTTCTATTGTTGTGCTAAACTAAGTGATGACAGTGTATTGAATAGCTAGGTCATTTCATAAATTAAGGTTCTGAAACATTCACTACTTGACAGGACCTTCCTCTTACACAGAAACTAAAGAGATTTTGACTATCCATGAATAGTGTCTGGTGCCATCCTGAGATGTTCAGTGTAAGAAAGCAATTTTTTTTTTTTAGATAGTATCACTGATACATATGTTCACCAATCTGTAAATTGCCAATATAAAAGTCAGTTCTTGGTTGCTTAAGGAAAATGTATGACTTGTTATAAAAGAAGGTACAAGGAAAGAAATCATATTTTATGAAGGAAAAAGAAGTAGTTCTGACTTACAGGTGGCAGTTTCAGGATGAGAGAAGCAAAGGAATGGGTACAGAATGGGATAAAGAGGTTTTATGGAAAGTGGACCCCCAGAAAAGAGTTTTGTGCCTAGTACAAGCTTTCTTGAGATGTTGAACTGCCTTTGCTAATGGATTTTAAGTTTCTTTACCTCTTAAATTATCTGTCCTAGGTTTACCTTTGAAATCTTTTGTTAATTTTGGCTAAGTGGATAAGTATTGTTTCACAGCCTACCCAACTGTTATAAACCCTTTTGATATTTATGAACAAACCTTCCTAAATAATTGACTTCTAGCTAACTTTGGGATGCTTCAGAGGGCCCCTGAGACCTCCCAAAGAGAGATATTAAACAACCTGAGTTCATTTGGCATGTTAAACTACATGGCAAGTGTTGTCAGAAGGAGTGATTGAATCTTCTCAAGTTATAGTGTATGGTTGATGATACTAATATAGATATCCTATAAATTATGTGACATTCATGAAAATCTGATATGTTCTGGTAAAATGCGGTCAGTTATAATTCAAGTTATCATATTAAAGTGTTTCAAATCGCAGCAATGACCAGATTACTTTGTCAATTTCAATTTAATCAGATTTTAAACATGCCTTCTATGGTTTCACACTGATGCCTTTGCAAAAATACTGCTACTTCAAGATATATGGAAAAAACCTTTCTAAGCTTACCCATAAACAATTTTTTGCTTGTTTGTTATCTGGTAAACTGGTACCAAAACTAACACTTTTAATATAATAATGTTCCCTAACAATCACATGAAATGAATCAAATTCTGAGGCATTTTAATTGCGACTTGACTGACTTTAGACTGCATTGGACTCTACTTCAGAATCAGACCAGGGAGGCTCCCCAGGATGGGGTGGGTTGCTGGAAGATGGGTGGTGCTCACCTCTCCCAGCTGCGAGCTTGCTCTTCCCCCTGCTGTCCTGCTTGATGCCAAGTTCCTTGCCATACTTGTCCCCATACCAGACCAGCTGCTCACAGCCTGGCCTGACCACCTGGAAGTTTCTGTAGAAGATCTGCCCGTGATACTGCAAGGCCACCAGGTTCTGTTCCTGGGCACATCATCCCGGGCACAGTACACATACCTGGGATCAAGGCCGGGAAAGGGAAAGAAACCACAGGTGACAAGACCCCCTCCACTGTCGGACCATGCCCGGCTCCTTGCCTTCAGGCTCTGAGGCCGCCATGGCTCCCACCACACCTCATGGGGACCTTTTATTCACATCTTTGACAAGGCCGTGTGAATTCCTATGTCCAGATCCTGTTTCTGGTCCTCTTCCTGGATGGAATGCTTTTCTCTCCTTACCTAATTAGCCATTTTATAGAGCCCAGTTCCATACTTGTCTCTGCCTGGACTGTCCTTAAGACTGGTGACCTCCAGCCCCTCTAAAGTCTGAATTAAGTTCTCTTTAAGTCCACTGGACTTGGTGCTCTTAGGCTAACATGCATGCCTCAGCAGTCACCCCAGCCTGCCTTCTCTCCCGAGGCTTTTCTCCAATCTCCCCACGTGTATCCAGGGTGCTATTCACTTGACCACCCCTTGGTGAGTGCTTTGTCATAGCTTGAGGCACACAACAGTAATAGTTTATTCACTTTCTGCCTGCCCTGATGAAAGGAGAGGCCCTCAGAGAATGGCCATGCTCACAGCCATCCTGCCCTACATTCCTCCCAGACCTCAGGGCCCACTTTTCAGTGCAACTGAGTCTGGGGAGGATGTTGCCCACATGGACGCAAGGTCTCCCTTGTTAGGTTATCCTGGCACTGTGCCATTATTAAGAAAAAATTAAGGTTGCTATTCCTAAAATTAATTGCTTAATGTCTGTCTTCTGTATGTTCTCCGAAAGAACATGTGTTGTATGATCTGCTTCAGTAATGGAGTTCACTGTATACACTCGGGCATAGAGTGCTCAGTAAGTGTCAATTACGTGAGTTAAAGTGTCCTGGTGAATCTAGACTCCTCAAGTTGTTTTCAAGTGCCTCAGTTTTGTCAAGCATATAGACTAATATTTTGTGGACACATGCTGTATTTTTCTTTCTTTCTTTCTAATGTCTTTTGAAATGAAAGAGCATCGTATGGAGGGAAAAGAGGAAAGAAGATGTGAAAGTTATTGAGGGAGATGGGTTGAGAAGGAAAGGGGTGTGGGCTTGAGAGAGGATCGACATCTACAAACTGCAGACTCACTGCACTCACCTCATCCAGTTGGCCAAAGACGTGTCCTTTCCATCCACATACTTGTAGCTGTTTCTCCCTTTGGTGATCTGAGTGTCAGAAAAGAGATACAAGCTTTCTTCTCTCCTTTATTATTATTATTGTTATTTTTGGTAGGAAGTAATAGAAGAACTATTTCTCTCTGCTGTCGTTGGTGCTCTTCAGCCTGCATGGATTCAGCTGCCAGTTGGACCACATGGTAAGCACCTTAATCATCATTCCAAGCCTCAATCTATTGGCACATTGAAGGAAGGGCTCCACAAGCGAGGAGTCACTTCTGTATGCCTGTACCACTGTCTCCCACCTCTCCTCTGACCTTTAGATGGAAGTCCTGTGTTCACGCCCAGTACACACAGTACACAGGGCTGACTGTGTCATTGCTGACCGTGTTATCACCATGTGTTATCATCCTCGCATGTAGACATGAAGTACCCCACCACCACCACCACACACAAGTGATTAGAGGCCAGAGGACAGGAAAACAGTGGTGCTTCTCACCAGCCAGGAGTACCCACTGTTGGCAGCCTCTTCATCCTCTGTGATCTGGCCCTCGTAGGGGCTAAAGTGCAGACCCAGGGGCAGATTGGACGCCTTGTTCCACACTCCAAGCCCAGCCTCAGGGATGCCCGACAGTCTGATACTTAACCCAGGGGGCAGAGTGAGGGCTGAGAGGTTGGCATGCCCCTTTTCCACTGCACAGTCCTTTACAAAGGTTGGGGGCCCGTGGGCAGCACAGCTGTTGATGAAGAAGTTCTGACACTCCTCACAATCTGGAGGTGAGAACAGGGAAGAGGGGAGGTATAGTGACATTGTTGGTCGTAAAGACCTTCAGAAAGAACTGGGGCACTCATGGCATTTGGCCTCGATCCTGTACCCCAAGTCATAGAGGAAGGGGATGACTGGGGGACCAAATGGTGAGGTGAGGTTAGTGGAGCAAGGCCTCATAGCCCCTTCTCCGTGAGTGGGCCAGCGGGGTCACTCACACAGGTAGTTGTCATCCTGGGGCTCGCTGACCTCTTGGTACACATGGCCCTTTCTTTCTAGTAGACTGCACCACTTCACTCCAGTCTCCTTTCTTCTGAGTTCTAAGATGGAGAACAGAAGCTAAGCAAGGCTGGTGGGGTCTCGGGAGTTAGTTCCTGTTTTATCGGAAAGTGTCCATCTATACACTTTGTTAAAACTTTTTCACATTTATTTTTCAATCTTTTACTTTTGTATTTTTATGTTTTGATGTAACAATAGTGATTTATTGGCCATGTTGCATGGCTTGTGGGATCTTAGTTCCCTGGCCAGGAATAGAACCCACACCTCCTGCAGTGGAAGCATGGATTCTTAACCACTTAACCACCAGGAAGTCCCTTCTCTATACTTTGTTTCTTCTCCCTTTAACTACTGGTTCAGGAGACTGAGGCTCCACACTGACCACAGATGCCCAGTTCAGTGATAGTGTCTGGCACTTCCCGTTAGTAGGTTTAACTTCTGAACCTTCTTACTTAGGAAATAGTTCACTGACACATCTACTCAGAAAATATATTTTAAGGGCACATGACATGTAAGGCATTGAGCAGAGGTCTGGGCATAAACACTAATAAAGCATGGTCCCTATCATCACAGCTGGATTTATTGAACTACTTGTAGGTGTCAGCACTTTTGCATTTAATGTAAAGCTTCCAAACACTATATGAGTTATGTATCCTATCTTCACTTTACAGATGAACAATCAGGACCTCAGAAAATGTATAAGATTTTCCCCACTGCTAACTTCATGTCTCAGATCAGTCCAGCTTAAACCCACACCTACCCAAAGTCCATGCCCCACACCTAGGCCATACTTACTAGCTTTTCTACAAGGATTAGAGGAACTAATTAGAGGAACTCCCCAAATTTTCTCTTACTGACTTTTGTCTGGGGTGCTGTCCAGGGGTCCTTGCTTCTCTGGGATGGGGCACTGGTTTCTGAACCTGCTTGGAACCACTTGTCTTCAGCAATTTTGCTGCTCCCAGCAAGATCTTCAAACTACATACCTTACTTAATGGTCCCCTGGACATTCCCTTCCATGTGAGTAAAAGACAACATGCATTTCTTTAGTTCTTTAGGATTTTATGGAGTGTTTTCACATGCATGACTTCAATTAATACTTGGACAATTCTTGGAAATACCTGGTGGAGAGGGGATCTGAACACTGGAGTGTAAAGCAAGGACCTAAGTGGCTAATGATAAAACAGAGTTCATATCTTAAGGTTCTTTCCCTTCAACCTTCTGCATAAAAGTGAGATCAAGGCAGGGAGAATAGCTGGAGGTCAGGGAAAGAAGAGGGTAAGGGCTCATAGAGAAATCCAGCAGGGGGGGGGGTGTTTCTATTAATTAGTAGACCTTTGATGGGCGAGGAAGTATGGAAAATTACAGAGAGGACAAAACACATCTGGAAAATAAGCTGACAAAACAGTGAGATTGAGAAGAGAAAAGATGATCAGCAGAAACACTTTTAGACAATGAAGAAAATGAGCTGAAAGTTGTAAGTTGCCTGTCCTACAGACAATGTTTGGAATTAAAGTAGCTGGCCTCTTCAATTCTGCTTAAAGAAGGCTGTACGATGAGTTGGTTCTCTTCAGTTTCCTGATCCATAAGTTAGTATACATGGTAATTCTTAATGTTATAGTAGACATGAAATATTAAATTTCAACAGATCATTGGGTGAGCTATATAATACAGTATGAATGTGAGTGCACATCCCTGCCATTAATATATCTCTTCAACTGCCTCTGTATTTCAAGTCTAGCTCACAAATACTATCTTCAGCATTCCTTGACCTTCTTATTAATAGATGAATGTTCAAATGTGGAGTCACTCATTCACAAAACATTCAGGGGGCCTTGAGGGGCTTTGGGCTGGGCCTGGACTTCTGAGAATTAATGAGTATGGGCTAGGCTCTCAAAGCTCACAACACAGGGGCAGGCTAAACAAGTGATTCCAAATAGGAGACTTGCCTAATCAGAGTTCAGAGGAAGGAGTTGTTACTTCCTCCTACAAGAATGAGCATATGAAATCATGTCCAGATGATAAGTTTCTACTCAAAAGCAGGTAACCTATGTGAAGTCCTTCAGTTATTTCCTTATTTGTTGTTTTTGAGTCATGAACCTGAGGCTTGTCAGGGCTGCAAGTTGCTTCCTCTTATTGGAGTAAGAAACTCTGAGGTAGGGATCATGTCGCCTTCTTCATGTTGGACCATCCACTCTAAAAACTGCCCAGCATGTCCTTACTTCCCTTAGTCAGATGTCAGTAGATACCTCAGTATCACAGCACAAAAGAACCGAGGTTGAAAACATCTCTCAGATGAATGCTATAAAGATGTATAAATAAGATGTATGAAGAAACTTTATAGAACTATGGAAGTTTTAACGAGTTTGTAAGGGGTTTAGAGAAGGTGCTTTGGATTAGATTGCACTACCAGTGATACATAATCAAGCATTTTTTAACCTCAGTTTTTTTTTTGTTTTTTGTTTTTTGTTTTTTTTTTTTGGTAAGTACTAGTAACTTTATTATGGCATAAAGGTCTATTTGTATACATTAACTCAATTTTACAGTAAAAACACTTTATGTACAACTGTAAAGAAACTGCTGCACAGATAGGTCCAACATAAAAACTGGTTGTTTTTTACAAGTTCATTGAGTTGTCTGATACATAAATTGGAAAATACTTTCTCTGTAGAAAATGGTAAAAACGGTATTATTTCCCAGGCTAGCCCAATAAGCCCATTTAAACCGTATAGTAGTTGAATTATACATTTATAAATGTGGTTTGAATTCTCAGACCCAGGAGAAACTTTAGCTTCATTTATTCAGTCAGTCATGTTGTCCTAAGCCGTGTAAAGTTTAATTCCCATTCATCTTCTCCCTTACTCTCTTGAGTATTTTCTCCTAAAGGACAAGTACACTGCCCTACTTGATAAACCAACCCATTCCTATCCAAACTTAAATGTTTGGGTTGTTATTTAAGTATGCTCAGTATCTCAGCAAAAGCAGAATTTAATAAAACGTGATCCACAAGGCAGGAGTTGTTGGTCATCAACTACCTAACTCCCTCTGGTTTGAATGGGAAACCATGAGGAGGTCAAGCGATAAAACTGACAAGTGCATCAAAGAAGAAAAGCCAAGAGAATGTAAGAACAGAGACATCCAGTCAGGATTCAAAGACAGAACTGACATCTTAATAGAAAAAGAATGCTGTCTCAAGAACCAAGGAGTTGGTTATCTGAGAGCCCCTTACTGAAAAGGTGACTGAATAAGAAGCAGTTGGCTACAAAGACCCAGTCAGAGAAACCAGTGTCCAGCAAGATTTCAGGCGTTCAAAATAATTAAATGAAAGTAAGATAGGCCATGTGTTTGAATTCCTCAAATCACAGTTAATGTCCTGAAATTCCCAGTATGTAATTTCTAGGAATCAAGGCAAGAAGACAAAGCTACTTTTAAGCTTCTGTACCTTGTGCGAAGTTTCCCAGAGAAATAACACTTGAGACCTCGGAGCAATACTGGCCAGGGGCTATATTAGGTTTTTCAGTTCCCTCAAAGCAACAACTTAAAAATAACCATAGTTTGCTCTTAAAAAGAATTCTAGGTATCTGCAACCTTTCAATGGAGTAGCAGTCTAATAGGAAGAGATTCTATACTGTGGCTATAGCAGCTAGGCTTTGAGAAACTAAACTGGATCGTTGTACCTAAAATCCCCAGCTTGCCCATTAGAAGTTAAACTCTAGAAAGAGTAATGAACCATTAAGTTTTCACCATTTAAAAAAAAAAAAAGCTTTATCAAAAAAAAAAAAAAAGCTTTATCATGCACCTTCACTCATTCTTCTCTTTGCTCTCAATATACATGTTTCCTTCTTGCATGTAGAAAATATTTTCAGTGGTTTTTTGACTCTTCAGCAATGCAAATCTCTGCCCCCTATTCCCCTAGTTCCTTCTTGGTAAATAATATTAATTTTCCAATAGGAGGTGGAGTACATTATCATCAAGCACCATTTATCTAGCCTCCTTATGCACGGAGAAAGTTATGGGGCCATGTTATACACCTTAAATTCCTTAAAGATACTTACTTTCTAGTAAAATACTTGCATTTACACATATACATTATTTTTAAAATCTGTGAAGAATTCACTGAAGCATGAAATCACCTTTTATTGAGAAGCTAAAAATGTATCAAAATGCATATAACAATAGCTAATCTAAATACTATCTCCTATCAAATGTATCACCATCCTCCAAATCTAGAGCATATGCAGGCATAAACTGTATTAATCACGGTTAAGTGTGAAACCTTGCTTCGAAACATTGCTATTAATTCTCAGAAGATATACACTAGAACCGCAGGAGTAACTGGAAGGTAAGTGGCTGAGGAATAGTTAGAAAACAAAGCTTTGAGTGCTCAAAGTGCTTCTCTAGAAACTATTGTATTCCCCATGGTATTTAGGAAGGGCGCTATTAAGAATGAGTGTGAGTGATAGTTGCTCAGTCATGCCTGACTCTTTGCAGCCCCATGGACTGTAGCCTGCCTGCAAGGCTCCTCTGTTCATGGAATTCTCCAGGCAAGATTACTGGAGTGGGTTGCCATTTCCTTCTCCAGGTAACCTCAGTTTCTTGATCTATACTGGTGATCACTATATCCCTACTTATAGGTACTGTAGGATTGTTTTAAGGTTTACGTAAGTTTATTCACATAAAATGCTTAAAGTCTGAAATATTGTAAAAATAATGTAACAATAGAAGAGCTACTATTGTTGCTGTTCTTACTAACTATAAAGATGGTGATGATATCAGACATTGTGCTAAAGATTCGGGACAGGAAGGCAGCAGTCTCCAGGATCTCTGTGTGAAAACTATTCTCACCTATTCTCACCTGTGACTGGATCCATGAGGAGGATGTTTTTGTCAACAGGATTTGGGAAATACTCACCTTCTGGTGTTTAATGTGCTCCTCTCTGAGGGCCATCCTAGAAGGTTTACCTAAAAAAATGATGAGAATCAGTGTTTTGGTTGGTAAATGTTTCCAAACTCTGGGCATTCTAATTAAGGACACAGAATTCTGAGCCAGAGAGTGACAAGGACAAGGATTACCAAAGGAGGAATGGAAAGTGATTTCTGTATCATCAACACCTATGCTTCCACCGGAAGCATTACATAATTTTCTTAAAATTTAAAAAAAAAAAAGATGAAACTTCATCTGTGCTTCATCTGATGTCCATAAAGTATGTAATAAATTTACTAGCCTTTCATTACAAAAATACTCAACAAAGTAGAAATAGAAGGAAGTGACTGCAATATAATAAAGGTCCTATATGAAAAGTCTATCTCTACCATCGTAGTCATCATTGAAAAGGTGAAAACTTCTAAGATTGAGAAAAAAGACAAGAATGCCCTTTCTCAACACTTCTATTCAACATAGTATTAGAAGTCCTAGCCAGGACATTAGATTAGAAAAGCAAACTAAAGCCTTCCATTTAGAAATAAAGAAGCAAAATTATATCTGTTCAAAGAGGATATGATTTTATGTGCAGAAAATCTTTAAAATTCCAGACACACAAAAAACCTACACAGAAAGTTGCATGGTACAAAATCAACATTCAAATAGTTTTCCATGCATGAACAATGACTATTCCAAAAGGAAAATAAGAAAATTATATTATTTATTTTTTTAAGTTATAGTCAAGTGCTAAGTTTAAATTTAAAAAAAAAAAAAAAAGCTGTTTATTTATTGATTGGTACCAGGTCTTTCTTGCAGCATGTGGGATCTTGTTCCCTGACCAGGGATTGAACCCAAGTTCTCCGCACTGGGAGAGTGGAGTCTTAGTCACTGGACCACCAGAGAAGTCCCAATAATCTTGTTTATAATAGTATCAAAAAGAATGAAATAATTGGGAGTAAACTTAAGGAGATGAAAGACTTATACATTGAAAACTACCAAGTATTGCTGAAAGGAGTCTGACACAAGTAAATACAAAGGTGTCTCACGTTTATGGATTTGGAGGCTTAATGTTATTAAGCTGTTCATACTACCCAAAGCAATTTAAAGATTCAATGC
The DNA here is from genome assembly GCF_910594005.1 of Cervus elaphus. Lineage (NCBI taxonomy): Eukaryota > Metazoa > Chordata > Mammalia > Artiodactyla > Cervidae > Cervus > Cervus elaphus. Next base: position 24,833,167 of record NC_057848.1, read on the forward strand.
AATTCCTATTAAAATCCCAATGGAATTTTTCTCAGATATAGAAAATCCATCCTACAGTTAATACAGAATCTCAGAGGCCCCCAAATAGGCAAAACAATCTTAGAAAGAACAGCAAAGCTGGAGGCCTTTGATTTCAGAATATATTACAAAGGTACAGTAACTAAAAAGTGTAGTTTTGGCATAAAGTGTGTGCTTAGTTGCTCAGTCGTGTTGACTCTTTGCTACCTTTTGGACTGTAGCCCACCAGGCTCCTCTGTCCAGGGGAGGACAATTCTCAGGCAAGAATACTGGAGGGGGTTGCCATTTCCTTCTCCAGGGGACCTTCTTAACTCATGGATTGAAGCCGCATCTACTGTGTCTCCTGCACTGAAGGCAGAGTCTTCACCTGCTGAGCCATGGAGGAAGCCCACTGGCATTAAGACAGCCATACCAATCAATGGAACAAAACAGACATCCAGAAATAAACTCTTGGATACATGGTCTAACGATCTTCATCAAGGGTGTCAAGACAACGGGGAAAGTTTAATCCCTCTAACGAATGGCGCTGGGGAAATAAAATATCCATATGCAAAATAGTGAAGATCTTGCATCATGAAGAAAAATCAACTCAGAATGGATTAAATACCTAAATGTAAGACTTGATAAGACTCCTAGAAGAAAACAAGGTTGAAATTTCAGGACATTGAATCAGCAACAATTTCTTAGATCTGAGAGCAAGGTTACAAGTATTAGTAGCAAAGTAAAAATAGACAAATGAGACTACATTAATCTCGAAACATCTGTGCAGCAAAGGGCACAGAGCGAAACAGAGGAACAGAGTGAAACAAATGAACAGAGTGAACAGATCACCTACAGGATTGTAGAAAATATTTGTACAATATGTATCTGAAAAGGGGTTAATAAGCATACACCAATATGAAGGCTACCTATAAGCCAGGAAGAGAATCTGATTGACCACGATGGCACCCTGATATCAAATTTCCATGCTCCAGCATTGGAAGAGAACAAATTTCTGTGGTTTAAGACATGCAGTCTGTTTTGTTATGGTAGCCTAAGCTGACTAACACAGTGGAAGAAGGAATTAAATAGACATTTCTCCAAAGAAGATACACGAACGGCCAACAAACATATGAAAAGATGCTCAATGTTAGGATGGGCTGGTAGAATGTAGAACAAGCCAAGAGGTGAGCTCTGCACTGCCAGGGTCAACCCCACTTTGGTACAAAACAAGAAAAATGTCCTCCAGGTTAGTCTCCACACAAAAAGGAACTGTGAGCAGATGAAGCCAGCTAAGAGCGGGCCAGGTAAACACTGAGGTTGAAGATGTGTTTCATATTTCCCAGGCTCACCCAGCACTTCCTGTTACCTATAGCAAGCAGCGCTTTGTAATTCTTTCCACATCCCTGTATCGGATTTTTTCCCATTCTCCCATCTCTGCCCATTCTTCCTTGGAGTAGTATGTGGAAATGTCTTTGAAAGCATCTTTGGCCTAAGGAAAATAACAGATTTCATCAGTGATTTACTAATATAAATCAGACCTTAGAGCTGACTTCTCCTCTACCTTTTGTGCAGGGAGTAGCCTGAAGCTACTGGATGGTCTGTGTGAGACAGGGATGAAGACTTTCCTTGCCACCTGTGTCCTGCTTAACTGAACAAACACTGAGCATTTTCCTAACTCTCCTTGGACACAGAGCAGTTGATGATGCAAGAGTCCTGTTTTGTCCCACTCCACCCCACCATCTCGGATCCAGGCATTCCCATCCTGTGTACATTCACAGAGAAGTTCACTAAGCTGCCCAGGCAAGCAGCCTGTGGTCCTTCAGGGACCAGCACCATGTCCTTCCTATAGAGCTGGCTGAGAGCCCAGCTTTGCTGCCTCCGCCTCTCACCATGGGCTTCCACTCTGTTCTCCCAGCATCTCCCTCAGTGCTCTCCTCTGGAGACCTGTTTGGGCTCATGGCCATGGGACTGCCTCAATGCCAAGGTGCCTGTGGAAGAAGAAGATCCTGAGTTAGCCCAGACCACTGTGCAGAGCCTGGTCTGTCTTCCTTGGGTGGAGTGTCCAGGGCAGGAAGGTATGGGGTAAGTCAGAGTGAGGGTGTTGGTGAGATGGACAGATGCTGACCAGCTATGACAGGCCAGCCTAATGTGAACTAGATTTGGTTTCTTTGGTTCCTGTATGATTCAGCCCCTCTGAGGAAAGGCACTGGGAGGGATGTGTCTGTGGGTGACAGAGGGAGACCTGAGGAGACCTGGAAGCCCCTAACTGCTGGACTGGAATCAGGCTGAAATCAGGGCTCTGTTCCAGTGCAGGAGAGGGAATATTTCTCCAAGAAGGGTCTTGAGGATCTCCGCCTGGGGACTCGGAAAAATCTGGGCATAACATGGGTTCTACGTTTAAGGGACAAGTCACTCTGCTTGAGAAGATCTGGGACACATAGGCTGAAGGAACTGGGATCCTCAGACAATGGGGACTGAGGATCTTTCAGCTGATGTAGAATGTGCAGGGTGAGAGAATTTGGGATCTTTGAGGATGAGGAAATTGGAGGTTTCTTTAGGTCTTTGAAAGGCAGGACAGTGGGAGGTCTTGAGGACGAAGAGTTTTTAGAGCTCCCAGGCTGAGGTATTGAGGGTCTCCAAGGTTAAGGAAATTTGGTCTCTCTGCTCGTGCTATTTTAAGGGTGCCTCAGGTTGATGGGAACTAGGGTTACTCAGTATTTGAGGGTCACGACACTAGGGGATTCGGTTTTTCTGCCAGGAAAGGAACTCGTAGTCCCTGAAGCCGATGAGAGGCGAGCTTGCTTCAGGTTAGGACCCAGGTTCCTCAATGCTGATGGGATTTGGGGCCTCTCATCATGGAACTTGAAGCCGTCAGGGTAAGGTTTTCTGAGGGTTGTGCAGGGTGCATTCTGGTCACTCTCCCCCCTGTCCTGTGCTTCCCACTCTGGCTCGAGGCTCGTTCAGAGCTCGGTGGCGTTGAGTCCTCCCGTGCTGAGATGAAGTGAAGGGTGAGCAGCCAGCCTGTACCCTGTCAGGCAGGAGTCCAGTCGTCTTTGCAATGGAGGCAGTCCGGCCAATAGGCGCCGGGAGGGTACGATGGAGGCTCCGCCCCACCGCTCGGGGATTGGCTACTCTGGGGGCGTGTCTATCAAGAAGCCTCCAGCGCGCAGACACATTTTGGCCATTTTCTTGGCTTGCTCTCAGGCATGGCCTCTTAGGCCTGGATCTTCAAAGTTGGGAGGTTGTCCTCAGGCTGGATGTTTCCTTCCAGTGCTCTCAACTGGAATCTTGGCTCCACCAGACTGTATTTGTGCTCCCGGACTTTCTCCTACGTCCACCTGTATCCTACTCGTCAAATCCAGGTTTGACAAGAATTCTGTGTAGTGAGTACTGCATTATTCAGGGGGAAACACTGTAATTATCTCAATTCTGATGAGACACAAGATAAACAACATATGGTCAAAGATTTAAATGCAATGCATTGAATAAGTATGTTAGAAAAGGCTTGGAGGATTTTTAACCTCAAAGTAGAAGTATCACTGATGAGCAATCTGTATATTTAATGTAGGTATTAAAAGCCATTAGAAATGAGGTATAAATAAGACCTCAAAGCCTTGCAAGTGTTTTCTGTAAAACGAGGCATCGAACTGGAGGACAGAATGGATCCACAGAACTGAGTTTGCTTGGCACGTACTGGCTTCACAAGATAAAATAGGGACACTGTTTCTAGCCCTTAGCTAGATTTGCTCACAGAAAAATAAGGTGATTTCCATGTATTGAAAGCAAGACGACTGACTGTAGAATTAGTATCAAGTGGTGGTTGGGAGTCTGGGTGGAAAAATGTTACCAAAACAGTGGGTTTACCTCTTGGTGGGTGTTGAGCCAGAAGATACAACCCAGCCACAGCTCATGGGAAGTTAAAGTGTATTATTTGCACAACTATGGAGAACACCATGCAGCTTTCCAGAGCAGTGTCTCTCTAAAGTGCAAAGGTGAGGAAGCTATAATCTATGGGAACAGGCATGTTGAGGCTTCCATGGTGGCTCTGATGGTAAACAGTCTGCCCGCAGCAGAAGACCCGGGTTCAATCCTTAGGTGGGGATGATCCCCAGAGGAGGGTGTGGCAATGCACTCCAGTATTCTTGCCTGGAGAATCCCATGGACAGAGGAGCCTGGTGGCCCATGGGGTTGCAAAGAGTCAGGCACGAGTGAGTGACAAACACTTTAACTTTACAGGCATGATTATTAAGGGTCTTGGGCTGTGGCAGACTCCAAGCTTCAGTTGACTTAAGTCTTGAGAATCAGAACCAGTTGCCATTAGCTTCCCTTACATTCCAGCTGGTCTGGTAGAGATATAGATATTTATTCTTCTTCATATCCTTTCCCCTTATCAATTCAATTCAGTCGCTCAGTCATGTGTGACTCTTTGTGATCCCATGGACTGCAGTACGCCAGGCTTCCCTGTCCATCACTAACTGCCAGAGCTTGCTCCACTCATGTCCATCGAGTCAGTGAAGCCATCCAACCATTTCATCCTCTATGATCCCCTTCTCCCCCCACCTTCAATCTTTCCCAGCATCAGGGTTTTTTCCAATAAGTCAGTTCTTCGCATCAGGTAGTCAAAGTATTGGAGCTTCAGCTTTGGCATCAGTACTTCCAATGATTATTCAGGACTGATTTCCTTTAGGATGGACTGGTTGGATCTCCTTGCAGTCCAAGGGACTCTCAAGAGTCTTCTCCACAGTTCAAAGGCATCAATTCTTCAGCATTCAGCTTTCTTTATAGCCCAACTCTAACAGCCATACATGACTATTGGAAAAACCACCGTTTTGACTAGATGGACATTTGTTGGTAAAGTAATGTCTCTGCTTTTTAATATGCTATCTAGGTTGGTCAGAACTTTTCTTCCAGGGAGCAAGCCACGTTGAATTTCATGGCTGCAGTCAACATCTGCAGTGATTTTGGAGCCCAAGAAAATGAAGTCTCTCACTGTTTCCATTGTTTCCCCATCTATTTGCCATAAAGTGATGGAAACAAATGCCATGATCTTCGTTTTCTGAATGTTGAGCTTTAAGCCAGCTTTTTCACTCTCCTCTTTCACTTTAATCAAGAGGCTCTTTCAATCTGCTTCACTTTCTACCATAAAGGTGGTGTCATCTGCATATCTAAAGTTATTGATATTTTTCCTGGCAACCTTGATTCCAGCTTGTGCTTCATCCAGCCCAGCAGTTCTCATGATGTACTCTGCACATAAGCAAACATGGTGACAATATACAGCCTTGACATAAACCTTTCCCAATTCAGAACCTGTCCTTTGTTCCTTGTCTGGTTCTATCTGTTGCTTCTTGACCTTCATACAGATTTCATTAAGATACCTTTTGTTTAGATCTTTTGTGTATTCTTGCCACCTCTTCTTAATATCTACTGCTTCAGAAATGGCCTGTATCATTTCTGTCCTTTCCTGGGCCCATCTTTGCATGAAATGTTCCCTTGATATCTCTTAATTTTCTTAAGAGATCTCTAGTCTTTCCCATTCTATTGTTTTCCTCGTTTTTTTTTTTTTTTTTAACACTGTTCACTTAATAGGTTTCTCTTATATCTCCTTGCTATTCTTTGGAACACTGCATTCAGATGGGTATATCTTTTTCCTTTTCTCTTTTGCCTTTAGCTTCTTTTTTTTTTTTCCTCAGCTATATGTAAGGCCTCCTCAAACAACCCATTTGCCTTTCTGCATTTCATTTTGGTGGATGGTTTTGACCATGGCCTCCTGTACAATTTTAGGAACCTACGTCCATAGTTCTTTAGGAACTCTGCTTACCAGATCTAATCACTTGAATCTATGTGTCACTTCCACTGTATAACCATAATTGATTTGATTTAGGTCATACCTGATTGGCCTAGGGGCTTTCCCTACTTTCTTCAGTTGAAGTCTGAATTTTGCAATAAGGACGTCATGATATGAGCCACAGTCAGCTCCCAATCTTGTTTCTGCTGACTGTATAGAGCTTCTCCATCTTTGGCTACAAAGAACATAAATAATCTGATTTTGGTATTGACCATCTTGTGATGTCTATGTGTAGAGTCTTCTCTAGGGTTGTTGGGAGATGGTGTTTGCTATGACCAGTGTGTTTTCTTTGCACAACTCTGTTAACCTTTGCCCTGGTTCATTTTGTACTCCAAGGCCAAACTTGCCTATTACTCCAGATATCTCTTGACTTCCTACCTTTTAATAAATTAATTAATTTATTTTAATCTGAGGCTGAGGACTTCACAATATTGTGGTGGTTTTTGCTATATGTAGACATGAGTCAGCCACGGGTGTACATGTGTCCCCTGTCCCGAACCCCCCTCCCCGTTCCTTTCCCATCCCATCCCTCTGGGTTGTCCCAGTACACCAGCTTTGAGTGCCCTGTTTCATGCATCGAACTTGGACTGGATATCTATTTCACATATGGTAATATACATGTTTCAATGCTATTCTGTCACATCATCCCACCCTCGCTTTCTCCCACAGAGTCCAAAAGCCTGTTTTTTACATCTGTGTCTCTTTTGCTCTTGTGTATTTGGTTGTTGTTACCATCTTTCTAAATTCCATATATATGTATTAGTATACTGTATTGGTGATTTTGTTTCTGACTTACTTCACTCTGAATAACAGGCTCCAGTTTCACCCACCTCATTAGAACTGACTCAAATGTGTTCTTCTTAATAGCTGAGTAATATTCCATTGTGTATAGTTACTACAACTTTCTCATCCATTCTTCTGCCTATGGAAATCTAGTTTGGTCCGTGTCCTAGCTATTGTAAACAGTGCTGCAATGAACATTTGGGTACACGTGTCTCTTTCAATTCTGTTTTCCTGGGTCTGTATGCCCAGCAGTGAGATTGCTGGGTCATATGGCAGTTCTATGTCCAGTTTTTTAAGGAATCTCCACACTGTTCTCCATAATGGCTGAACTAATTTGCATTCCCACCAACAGTGTAAGAAGGTTCCCTTTTCTCCACACCATCTCCAGCATTTATTGTTTTTAGACTTTTAGATGGCAGCAATTCTGACTGGGGTGAGATGGTCCCTCATTGGGGTTTTGATTTGCATTTCTCTGATAAACAGTGATGTTGAGCATCTTTTCATGTGTTTCTTAGCCATCTGTATGTCTTCTTGGAGAAATGTCTGCTTAGTTCTTTGGCCTATTTTTTGAATGGGTCATTTATTTTTCTGGTATTGAGCTGCAGGAGCTGCTTGTATATTTTGGAGATTGATTCTTTGTCAGCTGTTTCGGTTGCTATTATTTTCTCCCATTCTGAAGGCTGTCTTTTCACGTTGTTTATAGTCTCCTTCATTATGCAAAAGCTTTTATGATTCATTAGTTCCTGTTTGTTTATTTTTGCTTTTATTTCCATTACTCAGGGAGGAGGGTCATAGAGGATTTTGCTGTGATATATGTCAGAGAGTGTTCTGCCTATGTTTTCTTCTGGGACTTTTACAGTTTCTGGTCTTACATTTAGACCTTTAATCCATTTTGAGTTTACTTTTGTGTATGGTCTTAGAAAGTGTTCTAGTTTCATTATTTCCTAGGTAGTTGACCAGCTTTCTCAGCACCACTTGTTAAAGAGATTGTCTTTTCTGCATTGTATATTTTTGCCTCCTTTGTCAAAGATAAGGTATTCATAGGTGCATGGATTCATCTCTGTGATTTCTATTTTGTTCTGTTGATCTATATTTCTGTCTTTGGGCCAGTACCATACTGTCTTGATGACTGTAGCTTTATGGTATAGTCTGATTGAATTTCTACTTTTGCATTCCATTTCCTTATGATAAAAAGCAATATATATATTATATATATTTAGTATTAGTTCTAGAAGGTCTTGTAGGTCCTCATAGAACCATTCAATTTCAGCTTCTTTGGAATTAGTGGTTGGTGCAAAGATTTGGATTACTGTGACATTGAATGGTTTGCCTTGGAGATGAACAGAGATCATTCTGTCCTTCTTGAGACTGCACCCACGTACTGCATTTTGGATTTTTTTGTTGACTATGAGGGCTACTCCATTCCTTCTAAGGGATTTTTGCCCACAGTAGTAGATGTAATGATCATCTGAATTAAATCTGCCCATTCCAGTCCATTTTAGTTCACTGATTCCTAAAATGTCAGTGTTCACTCTTGCCATCACTATCTCTTTCAGTGTTCCATCTTTTTGCCTTTTCATACTGTTCGTGGAATTCTCAAGGCAAGAAAACTGAAGTGGTTTGCCATTCCCTTTCCAGTAGACTACGTTTTGTCAGCACTCTCAACCATGACCCGTTCATCTTGGATGGCCCTACACGGCATGGCTCATAGATTCGTTGAGTTAGACGAGGCTATAGTCCATGGGGTCAGTTTGGTTAATTTTCTATGACTGTGGTTTTCATTCTGTCTGCCCTCTTATGAATAAGGATAAGAGAGCTATGGAAGCTTTCTGATGGGAGAGAGTGACTTTGGGTAAAACGGAGTCTTGTTCTGATTGGTAGGGACATGCTCAGTAATCTTTAATCCAGTCTTATGCGGATCTGGAAGCCTGCATTACCTTGCTGTTGTTTGGCCTGAGGCCAAAGAGTTGACCCTCGCTTCCACCAGAGACTTCTGGACTCTCACAGGGAAGTCTAACTCAGTCACTTGTGGGGACACTGCTCCTTTCTCCTGGCTCTTGGTGCAAACAAGGTTTTGTTTGTGCCTCCAAGAGTCTGTTTCCCCAGTCCTGTGGAAGTTCTGTAATCAAATCACGCTGGCCTCCAATGTCTAACTCCCTGGGAATTCTCAGTCCCTTTGCCAGATCCCCAGGTTGGAAAGTCTGTTGTGGGTCCTAGAACTTTCTCAACAGTGTAAGAGTATCTTTGGTATAATTGTTCTGCAGTTTCTGGGTCATCTGCTTGGCGGCTCTGTAATGGGTCTAATGGCAACTTCCTCCATGAGGGCTTATGCCACATGCTGTGTGATCCAGGTCTGCTGCAGCCAGAGCCCCTGTCCATGTGGCAGGCCAGTGCTGACCCATGCCTCCACAGGAGACACTGAAACACTTAGAGGAGGTCTAGTCAGTCTCCGTGAGGCCTCTGGGTCCTGGTGAACACAAGGTTTCCTTTGAGTCTTCCAAGTGTCTCTGGCGGGCATGGGGTTTGATTCTAAATGCAGTTTCCCCCCTCTAGTCATGTTTGGGCTTCTCCTTTGCCCTTGGACGTGGGGTATCTTTCTTTGGTGGGACCCAACATTATTCTGTTGATGGTTGTTTAGCAGCGAGTTGCAATTTTGGAGTTCTCTCAGGTGAAGATGAGTGCATATCTTTCTCCTCTGCCATCGTTCCCCAAACAGGTTATTACAAAATTTTGAGTGTAGTTGCCTGTGCTATACGGCAGGTCCTTGTTGATTATCTATTTTACTTTAATTTTTTAAAGTGTTGATTTTACTTGTTTGTTTCATTTATCTATTTTTGGCTACACTGTCTTTGTTGCTATACATGGGTTTTCCCTAGTTTTAGTGAGTTGGGGGCTACTCTTCCTTGTGGTTTGAGGGCTTTTCATTGTGGTGTCTTCTCTTGTTGTGGAGCACAGGCTCCAGGGTGTGTGGGCTTCTGTGGTTGCAGCACATGGGCTCAGCAGTTGTGGCTCCGAGGCTCTCAAGCACAGGCTCAATATTTGAATGAGAAGCCCTCACACTGCAACAAGGAGAAGCCCACGCGCTCCTCAACTAGAGGAAAGTCCACACAGCAGCAAAGGCCCAGCATAGCCAAAAATAGACAATAAATAAATAAATAAAATGCTAAAATAACAACAGCAATAAAATCCCACAAAAATCAGAGCTGGTATCAGGTAGCCCGGTAAGTAGGTCTGTTGGTCATTGGTTCATTGCACTGCTGCTTTCTTTCTGAAATGCAAAAAGAAGGAAAACTACAAGGGGTAGTCTGTGGGAAAGTCCAACACCAGGGTTTAAGTAGCATGGGGTTAGAGGAGAATAGGTGCACGATGTAGTTCAAGCAGTTAGGGGGCAGAAAAGCAAACTTAGTCACAGAGTACAGATTAGGAGCAGTAAAGGAAAACATAGGAGGGATCAGGCCTGCTCACTGTTCTCTTTATCTTCTTTGTTCCCAGGAAAGAAAAGAAAATCATTTCTCTCTCTCTCTCTCTCTCTCTCTCTCTCTCTCTCTCTCTCTCTCTCTCTCTCTCTCTCTCTCTCTCTCTCTTTCTTTCTCTCTCTTTTTTTTTCCTTTTCACTACAACACCAATAGCAGCAACTTAGATGAGGCATGGCCTTCAAGAGCCCAGCCTCATTCTCCAGTTCCTTTATAAAAGCAGTGAGTGTGAGACATCACTAGGAGAACAGCAGACATTTAATAACTTGTATACCTCCTCTATATAGGGGAACTATCCAGGAAACCTACATCACTTCCTGAGATGTCCAAAGGCATCACCTCACATACGATCTTTAGAGAAAAATAAAAGGAAGACCTTGGGGAAGGGGGAAGCCTGTTGTGACAGGTTATCATGCAAACATAGTGAAGAGGTGTATGATTGTTGCAGATTTAAGTCAGACCTCTCCACTGATAAGAATTACTGGAGAGTTACTTGTCATCTACTTCTGGTGCAAAGAGGGATAGCCATTAAATATGTAGAGTTCTCTGTTGTAAATGTCCTTCACAAAAGGGCAATCGCTACTGAGCTTTCTGAGATTTCTGTTTTTTTCTTTTTAAAAACTAGACTGAAATAACCCTTATGCCAGAGGGGCATATTTGGGGGAGGCATATTCTACTCATCTTGACATGGACATACACCACTTTACTTATGCATTCATCTAGTGAAAGATATCCTGTTTTTTTTTCCAATTTTTTAGCTATTAGGGTTAGGGTTATAGTGCTGCTGTGCATAATTGCACCCTTGTTTGAATTTTAAATAATTTTTCAAAACAGTTTACAACACTGAACACATGCTTGTTGGATCCAGTGGTTTGGCTTTGGAAAACAAGGCTCAGCTGTGTTATAAAGTGGCTGTACATACATCCCACCAGCAGTGAGGGAGACGTCTTGTTCCTTACCCTCCAGCAGTTGATATTATGATGTATATGGAATGTAGCAGTCCTAATAAGTGTGGTGTGATACCTCATGATTTTAACTCGATGTTCCCTATCTCAGTTCATTTCAGTTCAGTTGCTCAGTTGTGTCTCACTCTTTGTGACCCCATGAACTGCAGCATGCCAGGCTTCCCTGTCCATCACCAACTCCCAGAGCTTGCTCAAACTCATGTCCATCGAGTTGATGATGCCATCCAACCGTCTTTCTCTGTCGTCCCCTTCTCCTCCTGCCTTCAATCTTCCCCAGCATCAGGGTCTTTTCCAATGAGTCAGTTCTATGCATCAGGAGGCCAAAGTATTGGAACTTCAGCTTCAGCATCAGTCCTTCCAATGAATATTCAGGGTTGGTTTTCTAGGATGGACTGGTCGGATCTCCTTGCAGTCCAAGGGACTCTCAAGAGTCTTCTCCAACACCACAGTTCAAAAGGATAAATTCTCTGACACTCAGCTTTCTTTATGGTCCAATTCTCACATCCATACGTGACTACTGGAAAAACCATTGCTTTGACTAGATGGACATTGGTCAGCAAAGTAATGTCTCTGCTTTTTAATATGTTGTCTAGGTTTGTCATAGCTTTTCTTCCAAAGAGCAAGCGTCTTTGAATTTCATGGCTGCAGTCACCATCCACAGTGAGTTTGGACCCCAAGAAAATAAAGTCTCTCACTGTTTCCATTGTTTTCCCATCTATTTGCCATGAAGTGATGGAACTGGATGCCATGATCTTCGTTTTCTGAATGTTGACTTTTAAGCCTACCTTTTCACTCTACTCTTTCGCTTTTATCAAGAGGCTCTTTAATTCCTCTTTGCTTTCTGCCATAAGGGTGGAGTCATCTGCACCTCTGAGTTTATTGATATTACTCCTGGCAATCTTGAATGAAGCTTTTGCTTTATCCAGCCCGGCATTTCTCGTGATGTACTCTGCATGTAAGTTAAATAAAGAGGGTGGCAGTATACAGGTTTGACATACTCCTTTCTCAATTTGGAATCAGTCCAGGGATCCATGTCAGGCTTTAACTGTTGCTTCTTGACATGGTTAAAGTTTTGCAGGAGGCAGATAAGGTTATCTGGTATTCCCATCTCTTTAAGAATTTCCTACAATTTGTTGTGATCCACACAGTCAAAGGCTTTACCATAGTCAATAAAGCAGAAGTAGATGGTTTTTTCTGGAATTTTCTTGCTTTTTTATGATCCAGCAGATGTTGGCAATTTGATCTCTGTTTCCTCTGCCTTTACTAAATCCAGCTTGAATATCTGGGAGTTCTTGGTTCATGGAATATTGAAGTCTCACTTGGAGAATTTTGAGCATTACTTTGCTAGTATGTGAAATCAGTGCAGTTTTGTGGTAGTTTGAACATTCTTTGGCATTGCCCATTTTTGCGATTACAATGAAAACAGATCTTTTCCAGTCCTGTGGCCACTGCTGAGTTTTCCAAATTCACTGGCAAATTGAGTGCAGCACTTTAACAGCATCATCTTTCACGATTTCAAATAGCTCAGTTGGAATTCCTTCATCTTCACTAGCTTTCTTCATATTGATGCTTCCTAAGGCCCACTTGACTTCACACTCTAGGATGTCTGACTCTAGGTGAGTAATAAAATCATCATGGTTATCTGAGTCATTAAGATCTTGTTTGTGTAGTTCTTCTGTGTATTCTTGCCACCACTTCTTAGTATCTTCTGCTTCAATTAGGTTCATACCATTCATATCCTTTACTGTGCCCATTTTTGCATGAAATGTTCCTTGGTAGCTCTAATTTTCTTTGCACATATTCGAGTATTGTAACTGGGATGGATAGAAAATGTTCAGGAGCAGCTAGCCTGGGGATCAGGCAGCATTTACTTAAAGATGCCTCTGTGTGGTCCCTCAGGTTCCCACTGAGGACCCTCTTTGTGGGAGTAGAGGTGGGTGGTGGGGAGGGTGGAATAGAGGGTGGGGAGGGTGGAATAGAGGGTGGGGAGGGTGGAGGTTGGGTGGCAGGGTGGAGGAGGGGTTAGGGTGGTTGGAGGAGGGGTGGGAGTGTGTAAGGGCTGCTGTCTGCATGTACATCCCCCCCGACCCCGACGATCTTCGGAATTGCTCATTGGTGTAGCAAGCGTCTTAATTGGGTTTTCACCTGTGTCACTGATGGGTTCTTAATGAGCAATGTGAACAGTGACATTAAATGTCCTGTCAGTACTAGATACTTACTACACCACGTCTACATGTGTAAGAACCTGGGGAGGCATGTGCAGCCTGTACTCCTAGGGACAGGCTTCAGACTTGACCCCTCAACATTCTGGAGTCCATCCACAGCTTTAGCATCTCTGAGGGCCCAGTGTTGACTCTAAGGATTCCATAATCCAGCCCCCATCTGCCTTTCGTGAGACCCACACTTCTAGGATCCTACAGAGCAGAAGCTGTGTGAGTTCTCTGTGGCTTCTCTAACAAATGACCACATGTTGGGTGGTTTAAAACAATAGGAGTTCATCCTAAAACTGGAGGAGTTCATCCTCCAGTCCTGGAGACCAGACACCCGAGATCAAGGTGGTGCAGGACTGAGATCCCTCCAGAGGCTCCAGGATAGGGTGTCTCCTGCCTTTTCCAGCTTTGGGGGCTCCAGTGGTCCCTGGGTTTGTGGCCCTCTCCTTCCCAACTCTGCCTCCATCTTCACGAGGCTTCTCGTCTGTGTCCTCTTTCATCTCTTATAAGGGTACCTGTTGAACTTGGCTCTGTGATCGTCTGCCACGTTTTGAATTCTTGTTCGTTGACCACCCCAGGAGACTTCTTGAGGGGTGTTGTTTTTCACTTATAGCCCCACGGACCTTGTGAATATTAAGTGCATGGAAAGATTGAAGGCGGGAGGAGAAGGGGACGACAGAGGATGAGATGGCTGGATGGCATCACCGACTCAATGCACATGAGTTTGAGCAAGCTCCGGGAGTTGGTGATGGACAGGGAAGCCTGGCATGCTGCAGTCCATAGGGTCGCAAAGAGTCAGATACGACTGAGCATTCGAACTGCACTGAACACAACTGTAGAGTTGCTGTTATAAAAAATGGCCACAAGGCGTCAGCATTTCTTCATGTTCCTCTTTTTATTCCTTTTTCTGTGCATTCCTTGTTTTATTTTGGAGTAGGGTTGATTTCCGATACTGTGTTTGTTTCAGAAGTATGGGAGCTTGATTCAGTGATACACAGACGTTTATCAATTCTTTTTTGGGTTCATTTTCCCAAGATAGAGGTTTACAGTGTCTCCAGTACGCTGCCTTTGCTGTTCAACAGTTTTTTTTTTTTTCTGATTCTCTGTTTGATGTATATTAATGTCTGTTTGTTCCTTGCAAACTCTTCATTTATCCTACATCCCTAACTTTTTTTTTTTAGTAATCAGAAGTTGGTTTTCTAAGTTTGTGAGTCTGTTTCTACTGCGTAAATTCCTACATTTGCATCAGTTTCAAGAAGATATCTGTCAGTGATACCTTGTGATGTTTGTCTTTCTCTCTCGGCCTTCCTCTACTTAGTATGGTAATCACTCTATCCATCCACGCTGTTGTCACTGGCATTATAACATTCTGATTCAGGGCTGGATAGCTTTGTAGTATAGAGGTGTACCATTCTGTCTTCATTTTCCTGTCTATGGATCACTTGGTTGAATTTGTTGCAGGGAGAAGGAAAAAAAGGGCTTCCCTGGTGGCTCAGCCAATAAAGAATCTGCTTGCCAATGCAGGAGATGCAGGTTCAATCCCTGAGTGGGTAAGATCCTCTGGAGAAGGGAAAGGCAACCCACTCCAGTCTTCTTGCCTGGAGAATCCCAAGGACAGAGGAGCCTGGTGGGCTACAGGTCATGGGGTCACAAAGTGTTGGACACGACTGAAGTGACTGAGAATGCATGCAAAGGGAAAAAAAAAAAAAAAGAGGAGTGAGTTTTTTATTCTTTCCTTTTGTTTTTTTTTTTTTTTTTTTTTTTTTTTTGAGAACAATGGGGATAAAGAGAACAGTGAGCAGGCCTGAATATTCCGAGTTTTGTTTGGTTTTACCTTTTGTTTTTTGTTTTTTTTTTTTTTTCACTTTAACTGCTCTTAAATCTGAATGTCTGTAACTAAGTTTGCTTTTCTGCCCCCTTACTCTGCAGGAGCTACGATTAACATTTTTTCCTTGGACTCTATACTAAATACATCCCCTATCTGGTGTTTACCTTTACAACACCTTTCCCCTTGTACTTACATATCAGGAAGAAGGCCGCAGAGCCACCCCAACTACCAGTCAGTTACTGGGTTATTGACTTCAGTCTATGACTGTCTTTGAAAACATGCAGGGGGAAGAAATGGAGATCCTATCCCCTTTTTTCCTCATCACCGACTCCTGACTGTGAGCCCTTGCCTTATATAAGCCCTTAGACTCTTCATGGGTGGGGTGGGGGGACAGTCCTTGAGGCATGACCCTACTGTGTTCCCCTCTCCACTGGCTTGAGAGTAAAAGCCACCTTCGTATTTCCTTCCAACCCTGTCTCTGTATTTTTTATTTGGCTTCACTGGGCAGAGAAAGCCAAGGTTTCGACCAGCAGAAATGCTAGTTTGGCCATTGTCAGTCGACCTGCCCTGAAAACAAGGGTGCACGGGTCCCTGTGAATTCTGATTTTTTCTGGGTCTGAGCCCAGACATGGGATTGTTGGGCCTTGTGGTTTCTGGATGTTTAGTTGATAAGGAACTTCCTTGCTGTTTTGATATTTCCTGCGCCCATTTCAACCCCACCAAGAGTGTAGGAGAATTCCCTTTTGCCTCCATCGTCTGCAGCCCGTATTCTCTGTAGATATTTAGACGGTGGCCATTCTGACCTGTGTGAGGGGATTTTTCATGGGAGTTTTGATTAGCGTGGATGTAATACATGGTGGTGTGCTGCAGTCCATGGGATTGCGAAGCGTAGGACGTGACTGAGAGACTGAGCTGAATACATAGCGAGCTGGAGGAATTTTCCTGGTGCTTTTCGATATTGTACAGTGTGATAACAGTTTACCTCTTGAAATTGTCTTCTTGAAAGGTGGCCCTGTTTGAATTCATGTCTGATGATTTACCCTGGGACATGACTGGATGGCAGGTGTCATTTATAGTCCCGTAGGCCTTGTGAGTATGAAGAGCCCAACAGCACTAGGTTTAACGTTGTTGTTCTGGAAGATGGCCCTAAGGAAGCAGCATTGCTTCCTGCCCCACTCTGGTCCACAGGCATTGAGTCTCATGGAAAACTCTGTTCATGGATTGTCAGCTAGAGTGGAATGTGCCAGAAGAAACACCCAAGGCTTGAGTCTCTTCTCCTTCCCTCTTCCCCAGTGTCCCCAGGACACATCCCAGTTTTTTGGAAGATCACTCTGCAGAGGGTGCTGTCATCTGTAGGCGGGGTGACCCTAAGGATGGAGGCTGGAGGTAGGAACCCCAGCCTAGGGGACATACAGTGGCCAGAGGACCTTGCAAACCTGTTGTTTACTTAGAAACCCTTGGACCTTGTGAATATGAAATGCCCCATAACGTGGCTTTCTGTTGATGGGCGGGGCTGTGGTTCTCCCTGTTGTCTGACCTGAGACCAAACTGTGGGGGAGGTAATGAAGACAATGGCGACCTCATTTTAAAGATCCCGTGCACACACTGCTGCACTCAGTGCCCCCGACCCTGCAGCAGGCCACTACTGACCCACGCCTCCGCTGGAGACTCCTGGACACTCATGGGCAAGTCTGGGTCAGTCCCTTTTGGGAACACTGCTGTTTTCTTCTGGGTCCTGGTGCACACAAGGTTCTGTTTGTGCCCTCCAAGTGTCTGTTTCCCCAGTCCTGTAGAAATTCTGTAATCAAATCCCACTGGGCTCCAAAGTCTAATTCCCTGGGACTTCTCAGTCCCTGTGCCAGATCCCCAGGTTGGGAAATCCGTTGTGGGTCCTACAAATTTCCTAACAGCGTGAGAATTTCTTTGGTATAATTGTTCTGCAGTTTGCGGGTCATCTGCTTAGTGTCTCTATGGTGGGGTTAATGGTGAACTCCTCCAAGAGGGCATATGCCACACCCAGGTCTGCCGCAGCCAGAGTCCCTGCCCCTGTGGCAGGCCACTGCTGACCTGTCCCTCCACAGGGGATGCTCAAACACTCAAAGGCAGGTCTGGTCAGTCTCTGGTAGGTCTCCTGGTTGCACAAGGTTCTGTTTCAGCCCTCTGAGTGTCTCTGGCAGGTATGGGGTTTGATTCTAAACACTATTTTGCCCCTCCTACCATCTTGCTGGGGCTTCTCCTTTGCCCTTGAACGTGAGGTATCTTTTTTTGGTGG
This sequence comes from Cervus elaphus, assembly GCF_910594005.1. Classification (NCBI taxonomy): domain Eukaryota; kingdom Metazoa; phylum Chordata; class Mammalia; order Artiodactyla; family Cervidae; genus Cervus; species Cervus elaphus. Next base: position 24,850,543 of record NC_057848.1, read on the forward strand.
GATCCAACATTGTCCTGTCGATGGTTGTTCACAGTGAGTTGTATTTTGGAGTTCTCACAGAAGAAGTTGAGCACATGTCCTTCTACTCTGCCATTTTGTCATTTTGGATTAAAGATTTACTAAGCAAAGTAATGCTGAAAAGTCTCCAAGCCAGACTTCAACAATACGTGAACCATGAAATTCCAGATGTTCAAGTGGTTTTAGAAAAGGCAGAGGAACCAGCGATAAAAACTGCCAACATCTGCTGGATCATCAAAAAAGCAACAGAGTTCCAGAAAGACATCTATTTCTGCTTTATTGACTATGCCAAAGCCTTTGACTGTGTGGATCACAATAAACTCTGGAAAATTCTGAAAGAGATGAGAATACCACCACTTGACCTGCCTCTTGAGAAATCTGCATGCAAGTCAGGAAGCAGCAGTTATAACTGGACATGGAACAACAGACTGGCTCCAAACAGGAAAAGGAGTATGTCAAGGCTGTATATTGTCACCCTGCTTATTTAACTTATATGCAGAGTACATCATGAGAAAGGCTGGGCTGGATGAAGCACAAGCTGGCAGCAAGATTGCTGGGAGAAATATCAATAAAGTCAGATATGCAGATGACACCACCCATATGGCATAAAGTGAAGAACTAAGAGCCTCTTGATGAAAGTGAAAGAGGAGAGTGAAAAGTTGGCTTAAAGCTCAACTTCCCTTTCCAGTACCCCCTTGCCTAGTTGGATCCAGACACACAGGGCTCCTTGCCCTTTATGAAACATTAGGGTACATTTAAGAAAATTTGTCAGACACCACCATGGAGAAATTGAAGGAAGACCTAAAAATGCAGAGATGTATCATATGCATGTTCTTCAATCATGTCTGATGAGAAGAATTGATATTGCTCAAGGCTCAGTTTCCCCAAAAGTCACCTATAGAGTGCCTCAAAATGCCAGCAAACATTTTTGTAGAAATTGATGAGCTGATTTCTTAAACAAATACTTTCTTTCTTTATTTCGATCCATCAGGCCTTATTTGGGGAATGTGGACACGTCATTGTGTCACACGGGGTCTTTTGTTGCAGTGCACAGACACTCCAGTGGCGATGCCCAGGCTCAGTTGTTGCTCCACTGCATGTAGGATCTTAGTTCCCAGACCAGAGATCAAAGTGATATTGCCCACATTGTGAGGCAGATTCTTTCTTAAAAGATGTGTTTGTTTTTTTATGTAATTTTGGCTTGGCTGGGTCTTCGCTGCTGCACCCGTCGGGGTTTTTTGAGTTGTGGTGAGTGGGGGCTATGCTCTAGTTGCAGCAGATAAGATTCTCATTGCGGTGACTTCTCTTGTTGCAGAGCACAGGCTCTAGGTGCTCCAGCTTCTATAGTTGCGGCTGTTGGGCTCTAGGGCATAGACTCAGCGGTTGTGGTGCTTGGGCTTAGTGGCATTTCAGCTTGTGGGATCGTCCCTGTGCTCCCTGCATTGGCAGGTATTGTCTCAACCACTGGACAACCAGAGAAGTCCCTGATGAGCTGATATTGAAATTTATGTGAGACCAGAAGCCCGATGATAGCCTGAAGAATTGTGACTATGCGCAAATAAAAAGACTAACACAGCCTGGTTTCATAGCTTACTGTACATGTTCGGTACTGGAGCTGTGGATCCATGGAACAGGACTGACAGCCCAGAAACATTTCCAGACATTTGTATGCGGTCAATGGATATTCGGTAGAGCAGTTTAGATAATTCAATGGAGGGAGGATAGTCTTTTGTTGACCAAATGGTTGTGGAATATCCATATGGGGAGAAACAAACCTCCATTTCCTTGTGTACTTACTGTCCATCATTCACAAAGATTACATTCAAATGCTCAGAGCTCTACATGCAAAAGCTATAAAAGGATAAAAAATTAAGGACTCAGATGAGAACTTTGTGACCTTTCAGTAAGCAAGTCTTTCACGTTTGAAGTCAATATCGATAAGCATGAAGAACAAAAAGAACAATATGAACCCAGACTTCACCAATCAAAATATCAGTCAGATGATATCACTACTCTGTTGATAATTGTATGAGTTTCCTAGGGCTTCCATCCTAAAGTACCACAAAGGAGATACCTTCAGAAAAGAGAAATTTATTCTCTCACGCTTCAGGAGGCCAGGAGGCCTCTGAGAGAGTGATGTTGGCTGGGCTGATTCCCTCTGGTGGCACCGAGGGAGAGTCAGTTCCAGGCCTCTCTGGTAGGTTCTGGTGGTGGCCTGCAACGCCTGGACTTCTCTGCCTTGTAGACACTTCACTCCAACTCTTCCTCTTTCTTCACACAGCCTCTCTCTGTGTGTGTTCACATGGCTTTCTTATAAGTGCATCCAGTCATTTGATTAGGGCCGCCGTAACACAGTGTGACCACATCTTAACTAAGTATATCTGCAAAACCCTATTTCCAAATCAAGTCACATCCACAGGCTCGAGGGGTTGGGACTGCAACATCTTTTTCAGGTGGACACAATCCAACCCACAGCCACCCTCCACCACCTCACACTTCACTCTCAGCACAAGCCCTCAGCATGTCCCCTGAGGCCTCCACATCCAGTCCCTGTCAACTCTCAGCCCCCTGTCCTGCTGCTCTCCTCTTCTCCCACTCTGCTCTGGCCATGCTAGTCTCCTCACGCTCCCAAACCTCCTCCAGGTTCACTCAGTCTCTGCTTCACAACGAAGACAACTCTGACCACCCGGTTGAAAATGGAAAACCACTCCTCCAAGTGCTCCCTCTCCTTTCTCTTGTTGCACTTCCTACCAGAGTTCTCATCACCTTACCATAGGTTACATAGTGTAGTTGTTTTTTCGTTTCTTTTTTCTCACTTTTTAAAAAAAATTTTATTATTTTTTTCTTGAAGGATAAATGCTTCTGAGCCTGCGCTCTGGAGCCCAATAGCTGCAACTACTGAAGCTGGAGCACCTAGAGCCTGCCAATGCAGGGCACATGGGTTCGATCCCTGGGCCAGGAAGATCCCACATTCCCGGCGCGACTATGCCCGTGTGCCACATCTACTGAGCTCACCACGATCTAGAGTCCGTGCTCCTCGACAATGAGGAGCCTGAGCACAGCAAGTAGAGAGTAGCCCCCGATGGCTGCAAGCACAGAAAAACTGCACACAGTTAACAAGAGGCGGCACAGCCAAAAGTAAACAAATAATTTTCATGAAAAAAAATTTTTTTTTAAAGAGTCCTTGTTTCCAGCTATAGCCTTCTCAGACATGGACGATTTCAGTTCATTAAGTTCATCCCACACTAAGATCTGCTCTGGTCCTAAAGAGCCAACCTGAAAAAGTAAGACCCAAAAGGATCAAACTGTTTCCAAGCATCTTAACAGGATTTCACAATAAAGCTCAAGAATAAGTCTAGGAATAGAAAAATATCAAGCATGCAAGGGAAATTCGATAATGCTTGGCATCCAATGTAGAATTACCAGGAGGCAAAGAAGCAGGAAACTCCAATCCATTATAACAGAAATCAGTGTGTTGTTGTTCAGTCGCTCAGTCAAGTGTAACTCTTTGCGACCCCACGGACTGCTCTCGCTAGGCTTCCCTGTCCTTCACCATCTCCCAAAACTTGATCAAATGCATGTCCGTGGAGTCGTGATGCCATCCACCTATCTCGTCTTCTGTCATTCCCTTCTCCTCCCACCTTCAATCTCTCCCAGCATCAGGGTCTTTGGCAATGAGTCGGCTCTTTGCATCAGGTGGCCAAAGTGCCGGGGATTTAATTTTAACAGAAATCAGTTAAAATGCATCAATTAGAAAGGAAGAAAGAAATGTGTATTTCTTTACAGACAAAATGATTGTCTATGTAGGAAGGTCAAAGGGATCGACGAAAGAGCTATTACAATTAGTTAATGAGTTTAGCATGATTTCAGGATACAAGGATACTCTTGAGAGTGCCTTGGACTGCAAGATCCAACCAGTCAATCCTAAAGGAAATCAGTCCTGGATTTCCATTGGGAGGACTGAAGCTGAAGCTGAAGCTTCAACACTTTGGCCAGCAGATGCAAAAAGCTGACTCACTGGAAAAGACTCTGATGTTGGGGGAGACTGAAGGCAAAAGGAGAATGGGATGACAGAGGATGACATGGTTTGACAGCATAACCCACAGAATGGGCATGAACTTGAGCAAACTCCAGGAGACAGTGGGGACACAGAGCCTGGTTTGCTACAGTCCATGGGGTTGCAAAGAGTTGGACACTAGTTAGAGACTGAGCAACAACAGCGACGTTCTGGTATTATATCTTAATATATAAATGTAACTATAAAACTGACAAAATATTCCAAAATCAATAGTGAATGGCAATACACAACATTCTTATTCTCCCACTTCTTACATTGTCTTCACTTATGTTGTGCTCCTTGAATATCTGGATCTCAGAACCTCCCCTCCAACCGGAAGATGAATGCAGTATTAGGAAGTGAACAAGCTAAAACTAAAGTCAGAGACAGCACAGTAGCTCACTTTTATTTTCTGCAGTTAGCAATCACCAAACAAACCATGTGGACCCTGAGCCCCTCCCCCACCCCCGCCCAAAACAGCACCACAGGCACAAGCTGAAGCCCGATCAAACTACTGCAGAAAGCAATGCCCTCAGGAAGGACACTTGAGGCTAGGGCACATAGGCTAGGTTTAAAGCCCTCTTCTGTGCTGAGGCTGGGCAGGCACAAAGTTCAGCAAGGTCCACATCACCACGGAAAGCTGCTGCTGACAGAAGGCGATGGCCGTCTGGAGCAAGGCTTGGTCTTCAGCAGTCAATCGGCTAAAAGGGAGGGAAAATGAAATTCAAGTTCCCGCCGAGAAGGAAGAAGAGGAGCATGTCCTCCCTCTGTCCCCGCACACCAACAAGCCCAGAGCACCACACTTCTCCTCTAGGCTTAACCCTCCATTATGGCTCCTCCCGGGCCGAGACTGGTCACCACCCACCACCCTCCCTCGTCCCGGCCCCCTTTAGAACTGACAGAACCAACATGCGGCCACAAACGTAGAGCTCCCTCTGAACCGGCCATCGCAGTTGAGTAAGTCGAGTCAGGAGGTAGCGGGCGTTGTCCGCCTCCGCGTACGATGAGAAAGGCACGGCGAGGTTGCTGGTGGAGATACAGTTAAGGCACCATCCACACGAGTCATTTTGCCTGTACGTCAGGCTTCCTGCTCACGGAGACCTGCCTTCTCCCACAAGGCAGCCGCCGGACACCGGGGACATCACCGCCGGATCCTTTGGCTCCCTTCAGATTGTTTTTCCTCACCACCTTCCCCTGGCAGCCAGACCACCTCTGACCCATACCCTCCAGCCCCCCAGAGTACCCACGTCCTACAGTTTAGGCCCCACTGCCTGCTACCCCCCCAAACCACCCCTAGCCCACACCCCGACCCGCGCGGCCCTTTGGCCCCACCGGGGCTCCTGAAATAGGATACAACTGGAAGACTCGGTTACTCAGAACTCCAGCTCCGGGTGCAGTGTCTCCGCCAGGCCCTGGTGCGTGGGGTGCCCCCGGGGTCTGCGGAATGGCAGCGGCTGCGCCACCTGACTCTCCGGCAGTGCTGGGGTCTCTGGGATCAGCCATGTCGCCGGAGCCGGCAGGGACTCCTCGACTGACAGCGTCTCCAGGGCCAGCTGGGTCGCCAGGGCCATGGCGGCCACCAGCACCACCTGGCACACCTTGGCCACCATGTGCTGTGCCCGTTGCAGAGGCCACGGCGCCTGCGTCTTCATCGGCTGCCCTCATGGCTCCTCCACCGTGTGCCTCAGGGTCCATCTTGAACCGCTCTCCCCTGCCCTCCGTGGCGGGAAAGTCTGAACCGTCCCTACAGAACCCAGCCCTGTGATGAGACCTGCAATTCAGGATCGGCAGAGCGCCTGAGGAAACACACCCTGGTCCTGCCTCAAGATTGGTTCCCACCGACCGTTGGTTCCCGCGATGACTGCAGGCTCTCGGGCAAAACGGCGCCCCCTGCTGAAACGTCACATGTTTGCGCGCCATGTCGCCCCAATGTGCGTGCGCAGACGCCCACCCACGTGGTCTGGGCCCTCTGTGTCAGCCCTGCCTCGGGCCTGAAAGCTGGTAAACCACTCAGCCCTGAGGCCTCTGGGTGGCGCTCCACCCTTTAGTGTGGGGGCAGCTTCTCAGTGCGCATGCTCAAACAGACCCCGCCCCACTCCTCAGGGCCCCTGACTGTTTCCACTCCAAGCCTGCAAACCCCAAGTGAGCCCCGGTCCCCGTGCACCTCCAAGACTGTGTTGCTGCCAGCCTGGCGTCGCTCACAGGTGACCATCCTGCTGAGCGCAGGTCCTTGACATCGACTCCCAGAAGGGAGTCGGGAACCCCTGGGTCAGGGCCGGTCTGTCCCTCTGGTGTCTCACACATAGCTCACGTGCATGTATGTGCGTCTGTGTGCGTGAGCGCATGGGCAGGTGCATGCATATGGGCACGTGTACACGTGTGTTTGTGAGAGAGAGCACGTGCCCAGATGCATGCACATAGGTGTGTGTATCTGTGTGTGCGCCCAAGAGAGTGCCCTTAACACAGGTGCCTGCCCGTCGGCATGTGCATGGGTGTGTTTCAGAGAGAGAGAGCACAAGCACAGATTCATGCACATAGGCGTGTGCATGTGTTTGTGTGTGGAGGTGCTTGCACATGGGCATGTATGTGTGGTCACGAGAGAGCGTGTGGTCAGGTGCATGCACATGGGTCTGTCCCTGTGTGCAGGTGTGTGTGTGTGCGTGTCAAAGAGAGCACGGTTGAGTTGCATTCACATGGGCATGTGTGTCTGTGTGCATGCTTGCACAGGTGGCTTCACATGGGAGTGGGGTGGCCTGGCCCTGGAGGCATGATAGCAGGGATGTGGAGCCTGCCGTGCCTGCCTGCCTGGGGAGGGAAGCGGGGACTGCTGTTGGACACACTGGGGACGGCATGGGGCTGGGCTGCCTGGGGCTCCAGGCACACAGACTGCAGGGACTCCAGGCTGGGGGCTTGCCCGGGGCCCCTCAGAAGCACCGGAGGAACCAGATACACTCAAGGACTGGGGGAAGGGCAATGTTCCCCGGGACCCCGCCCAGTCTGTTGCCCTCCCCCGTCCCTGATCCCCATCCCCTGGGCTGGAGAGTCCTCTCAACCCTCACATCTAAGGCCTGCAGCATTCCCCCTCCACCAGCGCAGGGAGAGAGGCCCCGGGAGTGGCTGCCCAGGGGTGGGGCATCCCTGTCCTGCCTTCCCACCCACCCAGTTTCTCTCCATTCTGACTCCGAGTCAGTTTTAGGGTGTGGGTAGATCCTGTCTACTGCCTGTGTCTGTCCCCTGCTCCGTGGCCTAGAGGACCCCAGCGGGGAGCCTGGACACATCTCTCCCTCAGGGGCCCACTGTCAGGTTGGGGGGACATTTGTAAGGGCAGTTGTGCTGTAGAAGGGATCTCACAAGACTACGATGGACTAGAGGGCGAGGGGCTAAGCCACATGACCCACCAGTGTCCTCCCTCTGCCCTCTCCACATCTGCACCTGTGCTCTTCATCCATAGTGATAGCTAACACTTGCTACAGTCCATGCACTGTTTCATGTGCTTTCCATGTGTTCGTCCATCAGGTCAGCTTTCAGACATTATTGCCATGTTGATATCCTGTCTCCCATGATGCAGGTCTCCTCCACACAAATCACACACACCCACTCTCTCCCCAACACCAGCGGCTCAAAGTCTTGTGCATTTTGGTTTCTGCATTTCTCAAAATATGATGACCGTAGTGCTCCAGCAGGCACTGGGCTTAAGTTGGGTCTGAATGGTGAGATCTGCAAATGAAAATGATAGTGCCAATGACAAATAATGTGTGTGACAAGAGAGTGACAGAAGTATGAAGGAAAGACACTGTATGATAGAATGAGTTTCTCAGAGAGTTTACCACTGTGACAGGTGCATGGTTTTGAGTGAGTGTGACAGAGGGAATGTGTGATTGGGACAGGGATTTAAAAGGACAGAATGCGACGGGAAGAAACTAAGATGCAGTGATAGCAGTAGTGAGCGCCCAAGATGATAGATGATAACTTAACGTGTACGGAGAATGGTGAACAGTGCCGCCGGATTCGTGGTCTCCAAAGGAGAACTTTTAATTCTGGAACCAAGAGACGCAGTTTCAGTCACTCAGTGCTTTGTGTAGTAGAAATTTTATTAAAGTGAAAGGGATAGAAAAGGCTTCTGACATAGATATCAGAACGGAGTAGAAAGAGTACCCGGTTTGTTAGTTTAAGCAGAGCATTATATACGCTTCTGCTAGCTGCTGAGAATAGGTAAAAGGATGACTCAAGGCTACAAAAATGTTGCCCAGACCCTTTCCCATAACATACATCCCAGGATTTATCAGCAGGATATTAACCAGAAGAAATGGGTTAACCCAGAGCTCAAGGCCATGGAAGTTTTACCCAGACCTTCTCCCATAACATAGGTTCTGAGCTAAAAAAAAAAAAAAAAAAGCATGTCCTTGAGCAAGAGATTCTGCTGCCTACCAGGCCTCCGTGTCTAAGGAAAAAGAATGTGAAAAAGAAAGAATGTTCACCTCCTCCTTAAAGAGCCTTGGTCTCCCTAGCAACCTGACGAAAATAACTCTCTCAGAGATACCATGAGAGCATAAGTGTGTGGCCCACAGAGTGTCAGAGAGAGAGAGTCTAGGAGAGATCGGGTGTAGGGTTAGGGTTAGGGATAAGTGTGATGGAAAAGGCATTATAGAGTGACACGGGAATATGCCAGAAAGAGTGTGTGTGACAGATAATCTGACACAGTATGAGAAAGCAAATCTGAGAGATAATGTGTACGGAAGAAAATGGGTCTGTCACACATGGCAGAGTGTGACAGGGAATGAAGCGGACCATGGGAGGCAGCAGCCTGGGAAAGTGGATCAATCCTCGGGGCCCATGTTTTCCTGAGGCCGGCCATCCCCAGGTCTCCGCCAGTCTGGAGGAAGTCAGCAACTTGACTTGGCTCAGATGCCCAAGCCACGTTCTTCCCAATCAGTTTCATCAGTAATAAAGCTGATATTTAGGTTGAAACACATGCAAGGGGGGTGTGTCAGAGGCTGCAGATGCTAAGCTGGACCTGTTTGAAAGGAGTGGGAAAGGACTCGCAGCAGGCATGAGTGGATGGTGTCAGTGAACTTGTCGAGGAAATGATTCAGGTGGCCCAGTTTGTAAGTCATTTCAGTTCAGTCGCTCAGTCATGTCCTACTCTTTGCGACCCCATGAATCACAGCACGCCAGGCCTCCCTGTCCATCACCAACTCCCAGAGTTTACCCAAACTCATGTCCATCAAGTCGGTGATGCCATCCAACCACCTCATCCTCTGTCATCCCCTTCTCATCCTGCTCTCAATCTTTCCCAAATCAGGGCCCTTTGCAACGAGTCAGCTCTTTGCATCAGGTGGGCAAAGTCTTGGAGTTTCAGCTTAACATCAGTCCTTCCAATGAATATTCAGGGTTGATTTCCTTTTGGATGGACTAGTTGGATCTCCTAGCAGTCCAAGGGACTCTCAAGAGTCTTCTCCAACATGACAGTTGAAAAGCATCAATTGGCATAAGGCTTTGGCTAGTCAATAAAGCAGAGGTAGATGATTTTTTGTAACTTTCTTGCTTTTTTGACAATCCAGCAGATATTGGCAATTTGATCTCTGTGTTCCTCTGCCTTTTCTAAATGCAGCTTGAACATCTGGACATTCACGGTTCACATACTGTTGAAGCCTGGCTTGGAGAATTTTGATCATTACTTTGCCATGGTGTGAGATGAGTGCGGTTGTGTTATAGTTTGAACATTCTTTGGCATTGCCTCTCTTTGGGATTGGATTGAAAACTGACCTTTTCCAGTCCTGTGGCCACTGTTGAGTTTTCCAAATTTGCTGGCATATTGAGTGCAGCTCTTTCGCAGCAGCATCTTTAAGGATTTTAAAAAACTCTACTGGAATAGCATCACCTCCATGAGCTTTGTTTGTAATGATGCTTCCTCAGGCCCACTTGACTTCGCATTCCAGGATGTCCAGCTCTAGGTGAGTGAGCTCACCCTCGTGATTATATGGGTCATGAAGATCTTTTTTGTATAGTTTCTCAGTGTATTCTTGCCACCTCTTCTCAATACCTTCTGCTCCTGTTAGTTCTGTACCATTTCTGTACTTTATTGTTCCCACCTTTGCATGAAATGTTCCCTTGGTATCTCCTATTTTCTTGAAGAGATCTCTAGTCTTTCCCATCCTGTTATTCTCCTCTATTTCTTTGCATTGATCACTGAGGAAGGCTTTCTTATCTCTCTCTCTATTGTTTGGAACTCTCCATTCAAATGGGTGTATCTTTCCTTTTTCCTTTGCCTTTAGCTTCTCTGCTTTCCTCAGCTATTTGTAAGACCTCCTCAGACAACCATTTTGCCTTTTTTTGCATTTCTTCTTCTTGGAAGTGGTCTTGATCATTGCCTCCTGCACAATGTCAAGAACCTCGATTCGTAGATCTTCAGGCACTCTCTCTATCAGATCTAATCCCTTGAATCTATTTCTCACTTCCACTGGATAATCATAAGGGATTTGATGTAGGTCATACCTGAATGGTCAAGTGATTTTCCCTACTTTTTCATTTGAAGTCTGAATTTTGCAGTAAAGACTTCATGACCTGAGCTCCAGTCAGTTCCCATTCTTGTTTTTCCTGACTGTCTAGAGCTTCTCCATCTTTGGCTGCAAAGAATAGAGTCAATCTGATTTCGATTCTAACCATCCAGTGATGTCCCTGTGTAGAGTCTTCTCTTGTGTTGTTGGAAGTGGGTGTTTGCTATGACCAGTGCATTCTCTTGGCAAAACTCTGTTAGCCTTTGCCCTGCTTAATTTTGTACTCCAAGGCCAAGTTTGCCTGTTACTCAGGTATCTCTTGACTTTTGCATTCTAAGACTGGCCCAAGAATTTACTTTAAATGCTATCATCAACTAAAAATAAAAGGAGGAGGTTAGGGAATGGAAGAAGCCATTTAAGGGATATTATTAGGTAAAGCACAGTAAATTAGGGTATGGTGGTTTTGCCTATATGCATAGGTCCATATCTTAGACAAACTTTTCTTGATACATATTCATCATTCAATTCCTCACCCAGAGAGGGACACACCCTTTCAGATGGAGATATCCTTAATAAGTGTAAATCTGCTTCATACAATCTCTTTCTACTTGGTTTTCTAAGATTTTCCTGGTGCTGCTGTTTTTTAAAAATTAATCAGTACAAAATAATCCTTTTGTCAAATGGGCATGCTTTCAGTGTACTGTATTGGGCTCCCTTTGGTATGTCTGTGTCCTAATTTACTTATGAATGCATCTATAGAAGGACATGCTGATATCTTTAAGATTTTAACTATTATGAATAGAGCTCTCGTACATTACTTGATGATAGTTTTTCTTTCACAGTTTTGCTTACCAGTTGTCTAAATACAAGAGGTACACTCCTTGGATCTTAAGGTGAGAGTGTTTAGATTTGGAGAAAAGTGCCAAACTGTCTTCCAACGTTGACTGTCCATGCATTCCACCAGCATCTTGAGTGACCTCTTGTATGCTTGTTTACTATCTCTTTATCTTCTTTGGCCAGGTGTGTATTTCAATCTTTACCAAATTTTAAAGAGGTCATTTGGTATAATTTGAATCAGATCCTCATTCAGATATGTGTTTTGGAAATGGCACTAGTGGTAAAGAACCCACTTGCAAATGTAGGAGACATAGGAGTTGCGGGTTTGACCCCTGGGCTGGGAGGATCCCCTGGAGGAGAGTGTGGCAACCCACTCCAGTATTCTTCCCTGGAGACTCCCATGGACAGAGAAGCCTGGCAGGTTCTAGCACATAGTGTCACAAAGAGTATGGCATGACTGAAGCAATTGAGCATGCATGCAGTATGTGCTTTATCTTTTCATTTGCTGAATAAGGTGTTCCTTAGAGTAGAACTATTTTTTATTTTAGAAAGTCCACATTACTTTTTTTCTTTTGTTGATAGACTTTTTTAAAATTAAAAGTTATTTTTTGTTTTATTTTTTCTTTTTGGCTGCACTGGGTCTTTGTTGTACACAGGCCCACTTCCACTTTCACCTACTGTCCCAACTGTGTGAAGATATCTTTTTCCATCCAGATCCAGTTTTCTTTTCCTGGAACCATTCCTGAGTTTTCCCCTCATTTTTTGGCCTTGATGGATTTAAAGCAGACAAGATGAGTATGGGATCTTGGTGGCCTTTTATGCTATGGCTTTTCTCACTAAGGATGTTTTCAATATTCATTTATGTTGTAACAATTATGACTACTACACTTTTTTTCTGATTGTCGTTAAAAATACAAAACATGGCATTGACCATTTAATTCATTTTAAGTATGCAGTTTTGTGATATTAACTACTTTCACATACCTGCAAAAATAAGTTAAATAATGTGTGTACCTCATGTGTGCATGGGAGATGCTCATACACACACACACACACACACACATATGTATACACACACACATGATGATCACATGCATACATCTTTATCCATTCACCAGTTGTTGGAGAAGTAGGTTGCTTTCACATCTTTGCTGTTGTAATTACTGCTGCTATGAACATAGTGGTGAATGTATCTCTTTGAATTATAGCTTTTTCTGGATATATGCCCAGGAATGGGATTGCTCATTCATATGGCAACGTTTTAGTTTTTTGAGGATCCTCCATACTGTTTTGCAAAGTGCCTGCACTAATTTCCACCAACAGTGTAGATTTTGTTTTATCCACCCCCTCACCATCATTAATTATTTATAGACATTTTATCGATGCCATTCTGATGACTATGACTATCAAAACCACCTCATTGTGGTTTTGATTTGCATTGCTCTAATAAATAGCAGTGTGGAGTTTCTCTCCATGTGCCTGTTAATCATCTGTATGTCTTCTTTGGAGAAATGTTTATTTAGACCTGCCCACTTTTTGATTTTTTTTTTTTTGAGAAGCATGAGCTGCTTGTGTAATTTGGAAATTAGACCTTTTTGGTGGCATCATTTGCAAATATTTTCCCCCAACTATTAGCATAGGTGCTGGGACAACCAGATCCCTCATGCAAAAGAACATAGTTGGACCCCTATTTCCCTTGCTGTACAAAATCAACTCAAAATGGATCAAAGGTCTAGATATAAGAACCAATATTATACACCCCATAGAAAACAACATGACAGAAAAACTTCATGACCTTTGATTTAGCCATGATTTCTTAGATCTGCTACCAAATGCACAACCAACAAAAGACAAAAGAGATGAATTAGACTTCTTCAAAACAAAAGTTGTTGTGCACAAAAGGAGTAAGGAAAAAGATCCGCCATCCAAAATGGCACAAGATGTTTGAAGATCATGTGCCTGATAAAGGTCTGTAGCTTACCAGCCAAACCCCCACTGGTCCGGTGAGGTGCCCGTGGGGCCACTCGCATCCAAGGTGATAAGGGGGTTTCAGGCCCCACAGTACCCTTGAGGTGGACGCTGGTCATCCTCAGCACACTCAAGGAGTGAGTGCTGGATGGTTTTGAGCCCCATTCCTTCTCATCACTGCCCTCAAAGCCTGGAGGCTTCAATGTGCCTCCAGAACAACACAGAGTCTTTGCAAGTCTTTGAGAACCAAGAGACCATCCTTCACTTTCTTGAAAAGTACATCTTACTTCATGGCAGGGACCTTTTCCAATGTGGCTCCCATCGTGTTCTTCTACCTTCTTTATTTCTCTGAAAGTGGCCAGGGCAGTTTGGTCCTCACACCAGGTGACAAGGCCCATGGGGCCAGGTCCTGGTGATCCTTCCTTTCACCGGATACTAACTCAGACTCTCAGGTTGAGATTGAACATGGATGCCCCTGCTTATCCATCAAGAATTCTCATCTCCTCACCTTCTCTTTTCCTCTTGCTTTGCAGTCTCAGATTTGCCTGATAGTCCCCACTCACAGTTCCTGAAGAACCCAGAGATTTCTCCTGAAGGAAAGTTTCTGAAAGAAGCAGAGGGATAAATAAAGAATGCAGATAATTCCTACCTCATGCTGATGCCTAGAGGGTGATGAGAGTGAGTGTTTTCTCATAAGAATTGTAAAATCACCCAAGTAATAGATCATTGGGGGGGACATCTTGTGTCTTCCTGCTCATTCTAATAATGTTGTTCCTGAATTTTAATTTTGTAAAAATTTACCTTATAAATATTCCAAGGGGGAGATCCATTTAAAAATGTTATTCAAGTAACTCCATGGGTTTTACAACAAATAGGGACACAGAACCTGAGGTCAGACACTGGCTGAGAGATTCCCACCCTGAGCCACTGCCCCTTGGAGGGTGGGATGGCCGTGACCGTCCTCCTGTAGGTAAGCCACCTCAAGCACGTCTTATGTGGGACCACTGCATCACAGAATCTTAGACTGGCCAATGGCAGGCAGCTGGTGAGAGATGAGGAAAACAGAAAGATTGGAGCTTCAGCTTCAGCACCAGTCCTTCCAATGAATATTTAGGACTGATTTCTTTTGGGATTGACTAACTTGATCTCCTTGTAGGCCACGGGACTGCCAAGAGTCTTCTCCAATAACACAGTTCAAAGGCATCAGCTCTTCAGTACTCAGCTTTCTTTATGGTCCAACTCTCACATCCATACATGACTACGGGAAAAACCATAGCTTTGTCTAGATGGACAATTGTCAGCAAAGTAATGTCTTTGTTTTTTTTTTTTTTTTTTATGTCTTTGTTTTTTAATGTGCTGTCTAGGTTGGTCATAACTTTTCTTCTAAGGAGCAAAGGTCTTTGAATTTCACGGCTGCAGTCACCATCTGCAGTGATTTTGGAGCCCAAGAAAATAAACTCTGTCACTGTTTCCATTGTTTCCCCATCCATTTGGCATGAAGTGATGGGACAAGATGCCATGATCTTGCTTTTCTAAATGTTAAGTTTTAAGCCAATATTTTCACTCTTCTCTTTCAATTTCTTGAGAGGCTGTTTAGTTCTTTTTCACTTTCTGCCATAAGGCTGGTGTCATCTCTGTATCTGAGGTTATTGATATTTCTCCCGGCCATCTTGATTCCAGCTTGTGCTTCATCCAGCCCTGCATTTCACTTGATGTACTCTGAATAGAAGTTAAATAAGCAGGGTAATAATATACAGCCTTGATGTGATGTACTCCTTTCTTGATTTGAAACCTGGCAATTGTTCCATGTCCAGTTCTAACTGTTGCTTCTTGACCTGCATACAGATTTCTCAGGAGGCAGGTAAGGTGATCTGGTATTCCTAAGTCTTGAAAAATTTTCCACAGTTTGTTGTGATCCATACAGTCAAAGGCTTTGGCATAGTCAGTAAAGCAGAAGTAGATTTTTTTCTGGAACTCTCTTCCTTTTTTGATGATTGAACGGATGGAGGCAATTTTATTTTTGGTTCCTCTGCCTTTTCCAGATCCAGCTTGAACATCTAGACATTCATAATTCACAGACTATTGAAGCCTTCCTTGGAGAATTTTGGGCGTCACTTTGTTAGCATGTGAGATGAGTGCAGTTGTGTGGTAGTTTGAACATTCTTTGGCATTGCCTTTCTTTGGGATTGGATTGAAAACTGACCTTTTCCAGTCCTGTGGCCACTGCCAAGTGTTCCAAATATGCTGTCATATTGAGTGCAGCACTTTCACAGCATCATCTTTTAGGATGTGAAATAGCTCAACTGGAATTCCATCACCTCCACTAGCTTTGTTCATAGTGAGGCTTCCTAGGGCCCACTTGACTTTGCATTCCACGATGTCAGGCTCTAGATGAGTGATCACACCATCAAAATTATCATGAAGATCCTTTTTGTATAGTTTTTTGTGTATTCTTGCCACCTCTTCTTAATGTCTTCTGCTTCTGTTAGGTCCATAGCATTTCTGCTTCTTTTGGAGCCCATTTTTGCATGAAATATTTCCTTGGTATCTCTAATTTTCTTGAAGTGATCTCTATTCTTTCCCATTCTATTGGTTTCATCTATTTCTATGTATTGATCACTGAGGATGGCATTCTTATCTCTCCTTGCTATTCTCTGCATTCACATGGGTATATCTTTCATTTCTGCTTTACCTTTAGCTTCTCTTCTTATCTCAGCTATTTGTAAGGCATCCTCAGACAGCTATTTTGCCTTTTTGTATTTCTTTTTCTTGGGGATGCTCTTGATCACTGCCTTCTGCACAAAGTCATGAACCCCATCCATAGTTCTTCTGCCTAGAAGAACAGGCACTCTATAAGATGCAATCCCTTAAAACTATTTGTCACTTCCACTGGATAATCATAAGGGATTTGATATAGGTCATACCTGAATGGTCTAGTGGTTTTCCCCACTTCAATTTAAGTCTGATTTTGGTAATAAGGAATTCATGATCTGAGTCACAGTCAGTTCGCAGTCTTGTTTTTGCTGACTGTATAGAGCTTCTCCATCTTTGGCTGCAAAGAATATAATCAATTTGATTTTGGTATTCATCATCTGGTGATGTCCCTGTATAGAGTCTTCTCTTGTGTTGTTGGAAGAGGGGGTTTGCTATGACCAGTGCATTCTTTTGGCAAAACTCTGTTAGCAGGGCAAAGGCTAACAGCAAGAGTACCAGGGATTAACATTCTGCAACAGGACATTAATTAGGGCCAGAAACAGGGCCTTAATTAGGGACAGTGTTAGGACCTCAGAGATAAGTTCATGGCCTGAATAAGAGATAGTTCAGGCTGTTAGTTGGATGCACTTCAGTGACTTTCTTAAGGACATAGTCAGGGCCTTTGTTCTAGGATCAAGGTGTTATTTTGTGACAGCTTAGGCTATAAGGGACAGTATTATGGCCTCAGTTGGGGCAGTGTTAGGGTTAGGGATGGTATTAGGGCCTTCATAAAGTATAGTTCAGGCCTTGACTAGGGAGAGTGTCTCGAGGTTACTTAAAGACAGTTTCAAGGCTTTAGTTTGATATAACTTGAGGGCCTTAAAGAAGTTCAGGCTGTTACTTAGCAGCCATTTCAGGACCTTAATAGGGCTAGTGTCGGGGTGTTAGTTACGGACAGCATCAGAAACCTACTTTGGTACATATTCAAGGCCTTAATTAAGGACAGATTCATGGGAAAAGTAGGGATATTGAGGGTTATCATGGACATCATCAGGACATTAGGATGAGTATCGGGGTGTTATTTAGAGGAAAAACGAGGATGTTATTTAGGGAAAGAGTTAGGGAATTAGTTACAGACAGTATCAGCCCCTCAGGCGGAGACTTTTTCAAGGCCTTAGAAATAGCATCAGTGCCTAACTGAGGGAGGGCATCAGGCCTTCACTTAAAGACAGAGTTAATGGCTTAATTAGAGAGACTGTCAGGGCCTCAGAGAAAACTTGAAGGCCTTAGTTAAAGACACGTTAGACCATTTTTCCAAGGGATATTGTCAGGGTGTTCATTACAACCAGCATCAGGGCCTTAGAAAGAGAGAGTTAAGAGGACAGTTTGGGAAAGCTCAGGCCATCATAGACAGCTCAGGGCCTTATTTAGGGTCAGGGTCTGGTAGTGAAATCAAGCAGGACCCTGTGGGGCTCCTGGGCCCAGAAGCCTTTCCCATGTCTCCTGTTTCTTTGTTGGGGATAGACTTCCAGCTCCATGACCTACCCTGAGCTCCAAAGGGCAGATTGGAGGAGGTGCTAATCAGGGAAGGGAGGGGATGCAGAGAGAAGCAAAGAGCACTCAAGATAGACTATTTTGCCTTGTGTCAGGCTCCTGTTTCTGTCAAAGGGGATACACATAAAAATATCTCTAAAGTCTTTACCCAACTAAACATCCTCTCCAGCAACATGGAAAACTGTAGCATTCTTCATTCCAGAGAAGCTCACCAAGAGACCACCTGAGGCCAGATGAAGGGAGTTCAGGCCCTGTACACACCCTAATCCTTCTCAACAGCTCTGTCTTTTAACCATTGCTATAAAGTGAAAGTCGCTCTTCCAACTCTTGGTGACCCCATGGACTATAGAGTCCATGGCATTCTCCAGACCAGAATACTTGAGTGGGTAGCCATTCCCTTCTCCAGGGTATCTTCCCAACCCAGGGATCAAACCCAGGTCTCCTGAATTGCAGGTAGATTGTTTACGACTGAGCCACCAGGGAAGCCCAAGAATACGAGAGTGGGTAGCCTATCCCTTCTCCAGGGAATTGTCCCAGCCCAGGAATTGAACCAGGGTCTCCTGCATTGCCAGCGGATTCTTTCCCAGTTGAGCCACCAGGGAAGCCCAAGAATACTAGAGTGGGTAGCCTATCCCTTCTCCAGGGAATCTCCCCAAGCCAGGAATTGAACCAGAGTCTTCCAGATGTTCAAGCTGGATTTATAAAAGGCAGAGGAACCAGACATTAAATTGCCAACATCTGTTGGATCATGGAAAAATCAAGAGAATTCCACAAAATAAAATCTGCTTTGTTGACTACACGAAAGCTTTTGACTGTGTGGATCACAAAAAACTGAGAAACATTCTTACAGATTCATATACCAGACCACCTTACCTGTCGCCTGAGAAACCTGTATGCAGGTCAAGAAGCAACAGCTAGAACTGGACATGAAACAACCGACTGGTTCCAAATTGGGAAAGGAGTATGGCAAGGCTGTATATCATCACCCTGTTTATTTAACTTATATGCAGAGTACATCATGAGAAACCTTGGGCTGGATGAAACACAAGCTGGAATCAAGATTGCTGGGAAAAATATCAACAACCTCAGATATGCAGATGACACCAGCCTTATGGCAGAAAATGAAGAAGAATTAAAGAGCCTCTTGATGAATGTGAAAGAAGAGAGTGAAAAAGTTGGCTTAAAGCTCAACATTTAGAAAACTAAAATCATGGGATCCAGTCCCATCACTTCATGACAAATAGATTTGGAAACAATGGAAACAGTGAATGACTTTATTTTAGGGGGCTCCAAAAATACTGCAGATGATTACTGCAACCATGAAATTCAATGCAGCTTGCTCCTTGGAAGAAAAGCTATGACCAACCTAGACAGTACATTAAGAAGCAGAGACATTACTTTGCCAATAAAGGTCCGTCTAGTCAAAGCTATGGTTTTTCCAGTAGTCATGTATGGATGTGAGAGTTGGACTATAAAGAAAGCTGAGTGCCAAAGAATTGATGCTTTGGAACTGTGGTGTTGGAGATGACTCTTAAGAGTCACTTGGCCTGCAAGGGGATCCAACTAGTCAATCCTAAAGGAAATCGGTCCTGAATATTCTTTGGAAGTACTGATGCACTATGCCCTGACACTGCCTCTGACTATGCACTGACGTTTTCCTTGCTCTGTGCCCTGAAGCCACATCTCACTATGCCATGATGCTTTTCCTCTCTCTCTGTCCTGGCACTTTTCTGCTATCTATGCCCTGTCACTGCCTCACACGTTGCCCTGCCACCTCTTCTATGTTTTGACACTGCCTCACACTATGCCGTGACGTCTCTCCACTCTCTATGCTGTGACACCACCTGTCACTACACCCTGACACACTTTATCTCTCTATGCCCTGACACTCTCATCACTATGCCCTGCTTTCCTCTCTCTATGCCTGACTGCCTCACCACAACTAATGCATATTCTCTCTCTATGCCCTGACATTATTTGTCACTATGCCCTGATGCATAACCTCTCTCTATATAGGCCTGACCCTGCCTCTCACTATTAGTTCTCACATTAGCTCTCAATACACACTGACACCTGTCCTCTCACTGTATTCTGACACCTTTCCTCTCTATATACTCTAACTCTTCCTCTCACTACTCACTAACATCTTTCCTCTCTATGCCTGACACTGCCTGTGACTAGTCCTCATAACTTTCCTCTCTCTATGCCCTGAGACTGCCACCTCCCGGGTCTGCTCCACAGACCCCCGCCCTGTCCCCCCAGGTCCTCTCCACAGACCCCGTGCCCCGTTGCCTCATCCAATTCCAATGCCCCTCTTCCAGGTCCACTTGACTGCTTCCCTCAGGTCACCACCCCCCCAGATCCTCTCCATGGACTACCATCCCAGGTTATCTCTGCTAGTGCCCCACTCCCAGGTCCTCTCGTTGGCCAGAATCAGGACCCAAGTCCTCTGCTTGCCTGCTGCTGGTCCTCTCACTGGCCCGTTTCTGGTCTTCAATACATCCAGACTATGAATTCACTACATCCTGACCCTGGTCCTCACTACACCCCAACATTGGTCCTCACTATGGCACGTCTCTGGACCTCACTATGATGTGACTATGCTCCTTGCTATGCTCTTACTCTGCACCTGACTACACTTTGATGCTGGTTCTATGTCCTGACAGGTTTCTGCTTAATTTCTGACACTGCTTCTCACTTTGCCCTGACTCTGGGCTCACTACATCCTGAATTAGTTTACTCTACATCCAGACTCAGGCCCCACTGTGTCCCTTATTCTTTGCCTCATGTGGACATGACTCTGACCCTCACTCAACCCTGACTCTCTAACTACAGTCCTGATTCTGATCCTCACTCAACCCTGTGTCTGGTCCTCACTTGGGCCTGGCTCTAAAAGCACTGTACAGTTCAGTTCAGTTCAGTTGCTCAGTCATGTCCGAATCTGTGACCCATGAACCACAGCATGCCAGGCCTCCCTGTCCACCACCAACTCCCAGAGCTTACCTAAACTCATGTCCATTGAGTCAGTGATGCCATCCAACCATCTCATCCTCTGTTGTCCCCTTCTCCTCCTGCCTTCAATCTATCCCAGCATCAGGGTCTTTTCAAATGGGTCAGCTCTTCACATCAGGTGACCAAAGTATTGGAGTTTCAGATTCGACATCAGTCCTTCCAATGAACACCCAGGACTGATGTCCTCTAAAATGGACTGGTTGGATCTCCTTGCAGTCCAAGGGACTCTCTAGAGTCTTCTCCAACACCACAGTACAAAAGCATCATTTCTTTAGTGCTCAGCTTTCTTTATAGTCCAACTCTCACACCCATCCATCCAAAATATGCCATACAGTACCTAGATAAACAGAGTGAAGAGTTATTTGAAACACAAATGCAGATCACTTCAAAGCAAAGGAATTCAGAAGCACCTACCAGATGAGATTTCCTGGAATGAACAACCACCAAAATGGGAACCAAGATTACCCTAAGTCTACAGAACCACAGAGCGTATGTCGGAGACTTATCACACACTCTCTTAGTTCTCACAACATCTCAAGTGCTACTTTCCTGGTTTCCCAGATTAATCCCTTGGAGTAGGACATTCAGAACAGCACAGGCAGGATTACAAGAGAATCGTCCTCAAGGCAAAGTTGGATGTGGCAGCTGCTATGGCAGTCCCTCTTATGCTGTCTGCTCCTGCCCTGGAGTTCCAAATGTCAGATGGAGTATGACTAGGTCTCGATCTTTCCAGGCATGAATGCCAGGGGATCTGCCCTCTAATTGAATTCTCCAACCCTTCACTCCCTTGAAAGAGGCTGGCATGGAGAAAACCTTGGAGCATCTGATGAAGTCAGAGCGCCTAGAGGGGCCATCCCCAAGTCAGCCCCACACTGAGCACCAAATCTGATCCCAAAATGCCATCTCTGTGCACCTGTGCTAAACCAAATCCCAGAGACAGAGTTTCAGGTGAAGTAGAAATCCATAGCGTTGCTGCTTTGCCAGCAAAGAGGGACACAGAAAACTCATGCCCTCAAAAACTGTGCCCCAAGGCAGGAGGATTTGCTTAGGAGTTTTATAGCTATAGTTATATAGTTTTCCCTGGTAGCTCAGTTGGTAAAGAATGTGCCTGTAATGCAGGAGACCCTGCTTCAATTCCTGGGCTGGGACAATTCCCTGGAGAAGGGATAGGCTAGATTCTTAAGGCTTCCCTGCTGGCTTAGCTAGTAAAGGATCTACCTGCAATGTGGGAGACCTGGGTTTGATCCCTGGGTTGGGAAGATTCCCTGGAGAAGGGAATGGCTATCCACTCAAGTATTCTGGTCTGGAGAATGCCATGGACTCTATAGTCCATGGGGTCACCAAGAGTCAGACTGAGTGACTTTCACTTTATAGTAATGGTTAAAGGGCAGAGCTGTTGAGAAGGATTAGGGTGTATACAGGGCCTGAACTCCTTTCATCTGGCCTCAGGTGGTCTCTTGGTGAGCTTCTCTGGAATGAAGAATGCTACAGTTTTCCATGTTGCTGGAGAGGATGTTTAGTTGGGTAAAGACTTTAGAGACATTTTGTATGTGTATCCCTTTTGACACAAACAGGACCCTGAACCAAGACACAATACTCTATCTTGAGTGCTCTTTCCTTCTCTCTGCATCCCCTCCCTTCCCTGATTAGCACCTCCTCCAATCTGCCCTTTGGAGCTCAGGGTAGGTCATGGAGCTGGAAGTCTATTCTCAACAAAGAAACAGGAGACATGGGAAAGGCTTCTGGGCCCAGGAGCCCCATAGGTTCCTGCTCGACTTCACTACCAGGCTCTGGCCCTACACTAAGGCCCTGAGCTGTCTGTGATGGCCTTAGATTTCCAAAACTGTCCTCTTAACTCTGTCCCTAACTAAGGCCCTGATGCTTGTTGTAACGAACACCCTGACAATGTCCCTGGGACAAATGGTCTAATATGTCTTTAACTGAGGTCTTCGAGTTTTCCCTGAGGCCCTGAAACTCTCCCAAATTAAGCCGTTAACTCTGTCTTTAGGTGAAGGCCTGATGCCCTCCCTCACTCAGGCACTGAAGATGCACTCCTGATGCACTCCCTCACTTCAAGGCACTAAGGCCTTGACAAAGTCTCTACCTGAGGGGCTGATACTGTCTGTAACTAATTCTCTGATGCTTTCCCTAACTAACATACTCATTTTGCCTCTAAATAACACCCTGAGACTCATCATAATGCCCTGATGATGTCCCCAATAGCCCTCAAAATCCCTACTTTTACCATGATCCTGTCCAAAACTAAGGCCCTGAATATGTCCTGAAGTAGGTCTCTGATGCTGTCCCAAATTAACACCCCAACATAGGTCATAACTATGGACCTGACGCTAGCCCTATTAAGGTCCTGAGATGCTACTAAGCAACAGCCTGAACTTCTTTAAGGCCCTCAAGTTATCTCTAACTGAAGCCATGAAACTGTCTTTAACTAAGCCTCAGACACTGTCCCTAGCTAAGGTATGAACTATACTATATGAAGGCCCTAAGCCTGCCCCTAACCCTGACACTGCCCCTAACTGAGGCCATGATACTGTCCCTTATAGCCTAAGCTGTCAAAAAATAACACCCTGATCCTATTACGAAGGCCCTGACTATGTGCCTAAGAAAGTCACTGCAGTGCATCTAACCAGCCTGAACTATCTCTTACTCAGGCCATGAAGTTACCTCTGAGGTCCTAACACTGTCTCTAATTAACGCCCTGTTTGTTATTGTCCCTAAGTAATGTCCTGCTGCTGAATCAGAGTCCCTGATGTTTTTCCTGTTCACCTCTGTCCTGCTAACAGAGTTTTGCCAAGAAAATGCACTGGTCATAGCAAACACCCACTTCCAACAACACAAGAGAAGACTCTACACAGGGACATCACTGGATGGTCAGAATCGAAATCAGATTGACTCTATTCTTTGCAGCCAAAGATGGAGAAGCTCTAGACAGTCAGGAAAAACAAGAATGGGAACTGACTGGAGCTCAGGTCATGAAGTCTTTACTGCAAAATTCAGACTTCAAATGAAAAAGTAGGGAAAATCACTTGACCATTCAGGTATGACCTACATCAAATCCCTTATGATTATCCAGTGGAAGTGAGAAATAGATTCAAGGGATTAGATCTGATAGAGAGAGTGCCTGAAGATCTACGAATCGAGGTTCTTGACATTGTGCAGGAGGCAATGATCAAGACCACTTCCAAGAAGAAGAAATGCAAAAAAAGGCAAAATGGTTGTCTGAGGAGGTCTTACAAATAGCTGAGGAAAGCAGAGAAGCTAAAGGCAAAGGAAAAAGGAAAGATACACCCATTTGAATGGAGAGTTCCAAACAATAGAGAGAGAGATAAGAAAGCCTTCCTCAGTGATCAATGCAAAGAAATAGAGGAGAATAACAGGATGGGAAAGACTAGAGATCTCTTCAAGAAAATAGGAGATACCAAGGGAACATTTCATGCAAAGGTGGGAACAATAAAGTACAGAAATGGTACAGAACTAACAGGAGCAGAAGGTATTGAGAAGAGGTGGCAAGAATACACTGAGAAACTATACAAAAAAGATCTTCATGACCCATATAATCACGAGGGTGAGCTCACTCACCTAGAGCTGGACATCCTGGAATGCGAAGTCAAGTGGGCCTGAGGAAGCATCATTACAAACAAAGCTCATGGAGGTGATGCTATTCCAGTAGAGTTTTTTAAAATCCTTAAAGATGCTGCTGCGAAAGAGCTGCACTCAATATGCCAGCAAATTTGGAAAACTCAACAGTGGCCACAGGACTGGAAAAGGTCAGTTTTCAATCCAATCCCAAAGAGAGGCAATGCCAAAGAATGTTCAAACTATAACACAACCGCACTCATCTCACACCATGGCAAAGTAATGATCAAAATTCTCCAAGCCAGGCTTCAACAGTATGTGAACCGTGAATGTCCAGATGTTCAAGCTGCATTTAGAAAAGGCAGAGGAACACAGAGATCAAATTGCCAATATCTGCTGGATTGTCAAAAAAGCAAGAAAGTTACAAAAAATCATCTACCTCTGCTTTATTGACTAGCCAAAGCCTTATGCCAATTGATGCTTTTCAACTGTCATGTTGGAGAAGACTCTTGAGAGTCCCTTGGACTGCTAGGAGATCCAACTAGTCCATCCAAAAGGAAATCAACCCTGAATATTCATTGGAAGGACTGATGTTAAGCTGAAACTCCAAGACTTTGCCCACCTGATGCAAAGAGCTGACTCGTTGCAAAGGGCCCTGATTTGGGAAAGATTGAGAGCAGGATGAGAAGGGGATGACAGAGGATGAGGTGGTTGGATGGCATCACCGACTTGATGGACATGAGTTTGGGTAAACTCTGGGAGTTGGTGATGGACAGGGAGGCCTGGCGTGCTGTGATTCATGGGGTCGCAAAGAGTAGGACATGACTGAGCGACTGAACTGAAATGACTTACAAACTGGGCCACCTGAATCATTTCCTCGACAAGTTCACTGACACCATCCACTCATGCCTGCTGCGAGTCCTTTCCCACTCCTTTCAAACAGGTCCAGCTTAGCATCTGCAGCCTCTGACACACCCCCCTTGCATGTGTTTCAACCTAAATATCAGCTTTATTACTGATGAAACTGATTGGGAAGAACGTGGCTTGGGCATCTGAGCCAAGTCAAGTTGCTGACTTCCTCCAGACTGGCGGAGACCTGGGGATGGCCGGCCTCAGGAAAACATGGGCCCCGAGGATTGATCCACTTTCCCAGGCTGCTGCCTCCCATGGTCCGCTTCATTCCCTGTCACACTCTGCCATGTGTGACAGACCCATTTTCTTCCGTACACATTATCTCTCAGATTTGCTTTCTCATACTGTGTCAGATTATCTGTCACACACACTCTTTCTGGCATATTCCCGTGTCACTCTATAATGCCTTTTCCATCACACTTATCCCTAACCCTAACCCTACACCCGATCTCTCCTAGACTCTCTCTCTCTGACACTCTGTGGGCCACACACTTATGCTCTCATGGTATCTCTGAGAGAGTTATTTTCGTCAGGTTGCTAGGGAGACCAAGGCTCTTTAAGGAGGAGGTGAACATTCTTTCTTTTTCACATTCTTTTTCCTTAGACACGGAGGCCTGGTAGGCAGCAGAATCTCTTGCTCAAGGACATGCTTTTTTTTTTTTTTTTGAGCTCAGAACCTATGTTATGGGAGAAGGTCTGGGTAAAACTTCCATGGCCTTGAGCTCTGGGTTAACCCATTTCTTCTGGTTAATATCCTGCTGATAAATCCTGGGATGTATGTTATGGGAAAGGGTCTGGGCAACATTTTTGTAGCCTTGAGTCATCCTTTTACCTATTCTCAGCAGCTAGCAGAAGCGTATATAATGCTCTGCTTAAACTAACAAACCGGGTACTCTTTCTACTCCGTTCTGATATCTATGTCAGAAGCCTTTTCTATCCCTTTCACTTTAATAAAATTTCTACTACACAAAGCACTGAGTGACTGAAACTGCGTCTCTTGGTTCCAGAATTAAAAGTTCTCCTTTGGAGACCACGAATCCGGCGGCACTGTTCACCATTCTCCGTACACGTTAAGTTATCATCTATCATCTTGGGCGCTCACTACTGCTATCACTGCATCTTAGTTTCTTCCCGTCGCATTCTGTCCTTTTAAATCCCTGTCCCAATCACACATTCCCTCTGTCACACTCACTCAAAACCATGCACCTGTCACAGTGGTAAACTCTCTGAGAAACTCATTCTATCATACAGTGTCTTTCCTTCATACTTCTGTCACTCTCTTGTCACACACATTATTTGTCATTGGCACTATCATTTTCATTTGCAGATCTCACCATTCAGACCCAACTTAAGCCCAGTGCCTGCTGGAGCACTACGGTCATCATATTTTGAGAAATGCAGAAACCAAAATGCACAAGACTTTGAGCCGCTGGTGTTGGGGAGAGAGTGGGTGTGTGTGATTTGTGTGGAGGAGACCTGCATCATGGGAGACAGGATATCAACATGGCAATAATGTCTGAAAGCTGACCTGATGGACGAACACATGGAAAGCACATGAAACAGTGCATGGACTGTAGCAAGTGTTAGCTATCACTATGGATGAAGAGCACAGGTGCAGATGTGGAGAGGGCAGAGGGAGGACACTGGTGGGTCATGTGGCTTAGCCCCTCGCCCTCTAGTCCATCGTAGTCTTGTGAGATCCCTTCTACAGCACAACTGCCCTTACAAATGTCCCCCCAACCTGACAGTGGGCCCCTGAGGGAGAGATGTGTCCAGGCTCCCCGCTGGGGTCCTCTAGGCCACGGAGCAGGGGACAGACACAGGCAGTAGACAGGATCTACCCACACCCTAAAACTGACTCGGAGTCAGAATGGAGAGAAACTGGGTGGGTGGGAAGGCAGGACAGGGATGCCCCACCCCTGGGCAGCCACTCCCGGGGCCTCTCTCCCTGCGCTGGTGGAGGGGGAATGCTGCAGGCCTTAGATGTGAGGGTTGAGAGGACTCTCCAGCCCAGGGGATGGGGATCAGGGACGGGGGAGGGCAACAGACTGGGCGGGGTCCCGGGGAACATTGCCCTTCCCCCAGTCCTTGAGTGTATCTGGTTCCTCCGGTGCTTCTGAGGGGCCCCGGGCAAGCCCCCAGCCTGGAGTCCCTGCAGTCTGTGTGCCTGGAGCCCCAGGCAGCCCAGCCCCATGCCGTCCCCAGTGTGTCCAACAGCAGTCCCCGCTTCCCTCCCCAGGCAGGCAGGCACGGCAGGCTCCACATCCCTGCTATCATGCCTCCAGGGCCAGGCCACCCCACTCCCATGTGAAGCCACCTGTGCAAGCATGCACACAGACACACATGCCCATGTGAATGCAACTCAACCGTGCTCTCTTTGACACGCACACACACACACCTGCACACAGGGACAGACCCATGTGCATGCACCTGACCACACGCTCTCTCGTGACCACACATACATGCCCATGTGCAAGCACCTCCACACACAAACACATGCACACGCCTATGTGCATGAATCTGTGCTTGTGCTCTCTCTCTCTGAAACACACCCATGCACATGCCGACGGGCAGGCACCTGTGTTAAGGGCACTCTCTTGGGCGCACACACAGATACACACACCTATGTGCATGCATCTGGGCACGTGCTCTCTCTCACAAACACACGTGTACACGTGCCCATATGCATGCACCTGCCCATGCGCTCACGCACACAGACGCACATACATGCACGTGAGCTATGTGTGAGACACCAGAGGGACAGACCGGCCCTGACCCAGGGGTTCCCGACTCCCTTCTGGGAGTCGATGTCAAGGACCTGCGCTCAGCAGGATGGTCACCTGTGAGCGACGCCAGGCTGGCAGCAACACAGTCTTGGAGGTGCACGGGGACCGGGGCTCACTTGGGGTTTGCAGGCTTGGAGTGGAAACAGTCAGGGGCCCTGAGGAGTGGGGCGGGGTCTGTTTGAGCATGCGCACTGAGAAGCTGCCCCCACACTAAAGGGTGGAGCGCCACCCAGAGGCCTCAGGGCTGAGTGGTTTACCAGCTTTCAGGCCCGAGGCAGGGCTGACACAGAGGGCCCAGACCACGTGGGTGGGCGTCTGCGCACGCACATTGGGGCGACATGGCGCGCAAACATGTGACGTTTCAGCAGGGGGCGCCGTTTTGCCCGAGAGCCTGCAGTCATCGCGGGAACCAACGGTCGGTGGGAACCAATCTTGAGGCAGGACCAGGGTGTGTTTCCTCAGGCGCTCTGCCGATCCTGAATTGCAGGTCTCATCACAGGGCTGGGTTCTGTAGGGACGGTTCAGACTTTCCCGCCACGGAGGGCAGGGGAGAGCGGTTCAAGATGGACCCTGAGGCACACGGTGGAGGAGCCATGAGGGCAGCCGATGAAGACGCAGGCGCCGTGGCCTCTGCAACGGGCACAGCACATGGTGGCCAAGGTGTGCCAGGTGGTGCTGGTGGCCGCCATGGCCCTGGCGACCCAGCTGGCCCTGGAGACGCTGTCAGTCGAGGAGTCCCTGCCGGCTCCGGCGACATGGCTGATCCCAGAGACCCCAGCACTGCCGGAGAGTCAGGTGGCGCAGCCGCTGCCATTCCGCAGACCCCGGGGGCACCCCACGCACCAGGGCCTGGCGGAGACACTGCACCCGGAGCTGGAGTTCTGAGTAACCGAGTCTTCCAGTTGTATCCTATTTCAGGAGCCCCGGTGGGGCCAAAGGGCCGCGCGGGTCGGGGTGGGGGCTAGGGGTGGTTTGGGGGGGTAGCAGGCAGTGGGGCCTAAACTGTAGGACGTGGGTACTCTGGGGGGCTGGAGGGTATGGGTCAGAGGTGGTCTGGCTGCCAGGGGAAGGTGGTGAGGAAAAACAATCTGAAGGGAGCCAAAGGATCCGGCGGTGATGTCCCCGGTGTCCGGCGGCTGCCTTGTGGGAGAAGGCAGGTCTCCGTGAGCAGGAAGCCTGACGTACAGGCAAAATGACTCGTGTGGATGGTGCCTTAACTGTATCTCCACCAGCAACCTCGCCGTGCCTTTCTCATCGTACGCGGAGGCGGACAACGCCCGCTACCTCCTGACTCGACTTACTCAACTGCGATGGCCGGTTCAGAGGGAGCTCTACGTTTGTGGCCGCATGTTGGTTCTGTCAGTTCTAAAGGGGGCCGGGACGAGGGAGGGTGGTGGGTGGTGACCAGTCTCGGCCCGGGAGGAGCCATAATGGAGGGTTAAGCCTAGAGGAGAAGTGTGGTGCTCTGGGCTTGTTGGTGTGCGGGGACAGAGGGAGGACATGCTCCTCTTCTTCCTTCTCGGCGGGAACTTGAATTTCATTTTCCCTCCCTTTTAGCCGATTGACTGCTGAAGACCAGCCTTGCTCCAGACGGCCATCGCCTTCTGTCAGCAGCAGCTTTCCGTGGTGATGTGGACCTTGCTGAACTTTGTGCCTGCCCAGCCTCAGCACAGAAGAGGGCTTTAAACCTAGCCTATGTGCCCTAGCCTCAAGTGTCCTTCCTGAGGGCATTGCTTTCTGCAGTAGTTTGATCGGGCTTCAGCTTGTGCCTGTGGTGCTGTTTTGGGCGGGGGTGGGGGAGGGGCTCAGGGTCCACATGGTTTGTTTGGTGATTGCTAACTGCAGAAAATAAAAGTGAGCTACTGTGCTGTCTCTGACTTTAGTTTTAGCTTGTTCACTTCCTAATACTGCATTCATCTTCCGGTTGGAGGGGAGGTTCTGAGATCCAGATATTCAAGGAGCACAACATAAGTGAAGACAATGTAAGAAGTGGGAGAATAAGAATGTTGTGTATTGCCATTCACTATTGATTTTGGAATATTTTGTCAGTTTTATAGTTACATTTATATATTAAGATATAATACCAGAACGTCGCTGTTGTTGCTCAGTCTCTAACTAGTGTCCAACTCTTTGCAACCCCATGGACTGTAGCAAACCAGGCTCTGTGTCCCCACTGTCTCCTGGAGTTTGCTCAAGTTCATGCCCATTCTGTGGGTTATGCTGTCAAACCATGTCATCCTCTGTCATCCCATTCTCCTTTTGCCTTCAGTCTCCCCCAACATCAGAGTCTTTTCCAGTGAGTCAGCTTTTTGCATCTGCTGGCCAAAGTGTTGAAGCTTCAGCTTCAGCTTCAGTCCTCCCAATGGAAATCCAGGACTGATTTCCTTTAGGATTGACTGGTTGGATCTTGCAGTCCAAGGCACTCTCAAGAGTATCCTTGTATCCTGAAATCATGCTAAACTCATTAACTAATTGTAATAGCTCTTTCGTCGATCCCTTTGACCTTCCTACATAGACAATCATTTTGTCTGTAAAGAAATACACATTTCTTTCTTCCTTTCTAATTGATGCATTTTAACTGATTTCTGTTAAAATTAAATCCCCGGCACTTTGGCCACCTGATGCAAAGAGCCGACTCATTGCCAAAGACCCTGATGCTGGGAGAGATTGAAGGTGGGAGGAGAAGGGAATGACAGAAGACGAGATAGGTGGATGGCATCACGACTCCACGGACATGCATTTGATCAAGTTTTGGGAGATGGTGAAGGACAGGGAAGCCTAGCGAGAGCAGTCCGTGGGGTCGCAAAGAGTTACACTTGACTGAGCGACTGAACAACAACACACTGATTTCTGTTATAATGGATTGGAGTTTCCTGCTTCTTTGCCTCCTGGTAATTCTACATTGGATGCCAAGCATTATCGAATTTCCCTTGCATGCTTGATATTTTTCTATTCCTAGACTTATTCTTGAGCTTTATTGTGAAATCCTGTTAAGATGCTTGGAAACAGTTTGATCCTTTTGGGTCTTACTTTTTCAGGTTGGCTCTTTAGGACCAGAGCAGATCTTAGTGTGGGATGAACTTAATGAACTGAAATCGTCCATGTCTGAGAAGGCTATAGCTGGAAACAAGGACTCTTTAAAAAAAAATTTTTTTTCATGAAAATTATTTGTTTACTTTTGGCTGTGCCGCCTCTTGTTAACTGTGTGCAGTTTTTCTGTGCTTGCAGCCATCGGGGGCTACTCTCTACTTGCTGTGCTCAGGCTCCTCATTGTCGAGGAGCACGGACTCTAGATCGTGGTGAGCTCAGTAGATGTGGCACACGGGCATAGTCGCGCCGGGAATGTGGGATCTTCCTGGCCCAGGGATCGAACCCATGTGCCCTGCATTGGCAGGCTCTAGGTGCTCCAGCTTCAGTAGTTGCAGCTATTGGGCTCCAGAGCGCAGGCTCAGAAGCATTTATCCTTCAAGAAAAAAATAATAAAATTTTTTTTAAAAAGTGAGAAAAAAGAAACGAAAAAACAACTACACTATGTAACCTATGGTAAGGTGATGAGAACTCTGGTAGGAAGTGCAACAAGAGAAAGGAGAGGGAGCACTTGGAGGAGTGGTTTTCCATTTTCAACCGGGTGGTCAGAGTTGTCTTCGTTGTGAAGCAGAGACTGAGTGAACCTGGAGGAGGTTTGGGAGCGTGAGGAGACTAGCATGGCCAGAGCAGAGTGGGAGAAGAGGAGAGCAGCAGGACAGGGGGCTGAGAGTTGACAGGGACTGGATGTGGAGGCCTCAGGGGACATGCTGAGGGCTTGTGCTGAGAGTGAAGTGTGAGGTGGTGGAGGGTGGCTGTGGGTTGGATTGTGTCCACCTGAAAAAGATGTTGCAGTCCCAACCCCTCGAGCCTGTGGATGTGACTTGATTTGGAAATAGGGTTTTGCAGATATACTTAGTTAAGATGTGGTCACACTGTGTTACGGCGGCCCTAATCAAATGACTGGATGCACTTATAAGAAAGCCATGTGAACACACACAGAGAGAGGCTGTGTGAAGAAAGAGGAAGAGTTGGAGTGAAGTGTCTACAAGGCAGAGAAGTCCAGGCGTTGCAGGCCACCACCAGAACCTACCAGAGAGGCCTGGAACTGACTCTCCCTCGGTGCCACCAGAGGGAATCAGCCCAGCCAACATCACTCTCTCAGAGGCCTCCTGGCCTCCTGAAGCGTGAGAGAATAAATTTCTCTTTTCTGAAGGTATCTCCTTTGTGGTACTTTAGGATGGAAGCCCTAGGAAACTCATACAATTATCAACAGAGTAGTGATATCATCTGACTGATATTTTGATTGGTGAAGTCTGGGTTCATATTGTTCTTTTTGTTCTTCATGCTTATCGATATTGACTTCAAACGTGAAAGACTTGCTTACTGAAAGGTCACAAAGTTCTCATCTGAGTCCTTAATTTTTTATCCTTTTATAGCTTTTGCATGTAGAGCTCTGAGCATTTGAATGTAATCTTTGTGAATGATGGACAGTAAGTACACAAGGAAATGGAGGTTTGTTTCTCCCCATATGGATATTCCACAACCATTTGGTCAACAAAAGACTATCCTCCCTCCATTGAATTATCTAAACTGCTCTACCGAATATCCATTGACCGCATACAAATGTCTGGAAATGTTTCTGGGCTGTCAGTCCTGTTCCATGGATCCACAGCTCCAGTACCGAACATGTACAGTAAGCTATGAAACCAGGCTGTGTTAGTCTTTTTATTTGCGCATAGTCACAATTCTTCAGGCTATCATCGGGCTTCTGGTCTCACATAAATTTCAATATCAGCTCATCAGGGACTTCTCTGGTTGTCCAGTGGTTGAGACAATACCTGCCAATGCAGGGAGCACAGGGACGATCCCACAAGCTGAAATGCCACTAAGCCCAAGCACCACAACCACTGAGTCTATGCCCTAGAGCCCAACAGCCGCAACTATAGAAGCTGGAGCACCTAGAGCCTGTGCTCTGCAACAAGAGAAGTCACCGCAATGAGAATCTTATCTGCTGCAACTAGAGCATAGCCCCCACTCACCACAACTCAAAAAACCCCGACGGGTGCAGCAGCGAAGACCCAGCCAAGCCAAAATTACATAAAAAAACAAACACATCTTTTAAGAAAGAATCTGCCTCACAATGTGGGCAATATCACTTTGATCTCTGGTCTGGGAACTAAGATCCTACATGCAGTGGAGCAACAACTGAGCCTGGGCATCGCCACTGGAGTGTCTGTGCACTGCAACAAAAGACCCCGTGTGACACAATGACGTGTCCACATTCCCCAAATAAGGCCTGATGGATCGAAATAAAGAAAGAAAGTATTTGTTTAAGAAATCAGCTCATCAATTTCTACAAAAATGTTTGCTGGCATTTTGAGGCACTCTATAGGTGACTTTTGGGGAAACTGAGCCTTGAGCAATATCAATTCTTCTCATCAGACATGATTGAAGAACATGCATATGATACATCTCTGCATTTTTAGGTCTTCCTTCAATTTCTCCATGGTGGTGTCTGACAAATTTTCTTAAATGTACCCTAATGTTTCATAAAGGGCAAGGAGCCCTGTGTGTCTGGATCCAACTAGGCAAGGGGGTACTGGAAAGGGAAGTTGAGCTTTAAGCCAACTTTTCACTCTCCTCTTTCACTTTCATCAAGAGGCTCTTAGTTCTTCACTTTATGCCATATGGGTGGTGTCATCTGCATATCTGACTTTATTGATATTTCTCCCAGCAATCTTGCTGCCAGCTTGTGCTTCATCCAGCCCAGCCTTTCTCATGATGTACTCTGCATATAAGTTAAATAAGCAGGGTGACAATATACAGCCTTGACATACTCCTTTTCCTGTTTGGAGCCAGTCTGTTGTTCCATGTCCAGTTATAACTGCTGCTTCCTGACTTGCATGCAGATTTCTCAAGAGGCAGGTCAAGTGGTGGTATTCTCATCTCTTTCAGAATTTTCCAGAGTTTATTGTGATCCACACAGTCAAAGGCTTTGGCATAGTCAATAAAGCAGAAATAGATGTCTTTCTGGAACTCTGTTGCTTTTTTGATGA
Source organism: Cervus elaphus (assembly GCF_910594005.1). Classification (NCBI taxonomy): domain Eukaryota; kingdom Metazoa; phylum Chordata; class Mammalia; order Artiodactyla; family Cervidae; genus Cervus; species Cervus elaphus. The sequence goes on from NC_057848.1 coordinate 24,884,555, forward strand.
TCCAGCAGATGTTGGCAGTTTTTATCGCTGGTTCCTCTGCCTTTTCTAAAACCACTTGAACATCTGGAATTTCATGGTTCACGTATTGTTGAAGTCTGGCTTGGAGACTTTTCAGCATTACTTTGCTTAGTAAATCTTTAATCCAAAATGACAAAATGGCAGAGTAGAAGGACATGTGCTCAACTTCTTCTGTGAGAACTCCAAAATACAACTCACTGTGAACAACCATCGACAGGACAATGTTGGATCCCACCAAAAAAAGATACCTCACGTTCAAGGGCAAAGGAGAAGCCCCAGCAAGATGGTAGGAGGGGCAAAATAGTGTTTAGAATCAAACCCCATACCTGCCAGAGACACTCAGAGGGCTGAAACAGAACCTTGTGCAACCAGGAGACCTACCAGAGACTGACCAGACCTGCCTTTGAGTGTTTGAGCATCCCCTGTGGAGGGACAGGTCAGCAGTGGCCTGCCACAGGGGCAGGGACTCTGGCTGCGGCAGACCTGGGTGTGGCATATGCCCTCTTGGAGGAGTTCACCATTAACCCCACCATAGAGACACTAAGCAGATGACCCGCAAACTGCAGAACAATTATACCAAAGAAATTCTCACGCTGTTAGGAAATTTGTAGGACCCACAACGGATTTCCCAACCTGGGGATCTGGCACAGGGACTGAGAAGTCCCAGGGAATTAGACTTTGGAGCCCAGTGGGATTTGATTACAGAATTTCTACAGGACTGGGGAAACAGACACTTGGAGGGCACAAACAGAACCTTGTGTGCACCAGGACCCAGAAGAAAACAGCAGTGTTCCCAAAAGGGACTGACCCAGACTTGCCCATGAGTGTCCAGGAGTCTCCAGCGGAGGCGTGGGTCAGTAGTGGCCTGCTGCAGGGTCGGGGGCACTGAGTGCAGCAGTGTGTGCACGGGATCTTTAAAATGAGGTCGCCATTGTCTTCATTACCTCCCCCACAGTTTGGTCTCAGGTCAGACAACAGGGAGAACCACAGCCCCGCCCATCAACAGAAAGCCACGTTATGGGGCATTTCATATTCACAAGGTCCAAGGGTTTCTAAGTAAACAACAGGTTTGCAAGGTCCTCTGGCCACTGTATGTCCCCTAGGCTGGGGTTCCTACCTCCAGCCTCCATCCTTAGGGTCACCCCGCCTACAGATGACAGCACCCTCTGCAGAGTGATCTTCCAAAAAACTGGGATGTGTCCTGGGGACACTGGGGAAGAGGGAAGGAGAAGAGACTCAAGCCTTGGGTGTTTCTTCTGGCACATTCCACTCTAGCTGACAATCCATGAACAGAGTTTTCCATGAGACTCAATGCCTGTGGACCAGAGTGGGGCAGGAAGCAATGCTGCTTCCTTAGGGCCATCTTCCAGAACAACAACGTTAAACCTAGTGCTGTTGGGCTCTTCATACTCACAAGGCCTACGGGACTATAAATGACACCTGCCATCCAGTCATGTCCCAGGGTAAATCATCAGACATGAATTCAAACAGGGCCACCTTTCAAGAAGACAATTTCAAGAGGTAAACTGTTATCACACTGTACAATATCGAAAAGCACCAGGAAAATTCCTCCAGCTCGCTATGTATTCAGCTCAGTCTCTCAGTCACGTCCTACGCTTCGCAATCCCATGGACTGCAGCACACCACCATGTATTACATCCACGCTAATCAAAACTCCCATGAAAAATCCCCTCACACAGGTCAGAATGGCCACCGTCTAAATATCTACAGAGAATACGGGCTGCAGACGATGGAGGCAAAAGGGAATTCTCCTACACTCTTGGTGGGGTTGAAATGGGCGCAGGAAATATCAAAACAGCAAGGAAGTTCCTTATCAACTAAACATCCAGAAACCACAAGGCCCAACAATCCCATGTCTGGGCTCAGACCCAGAAAAAATCAGAATTCACAGGGACCCGTGCACCCTTGTTTTCAGGGCAGGTCGACTGACAATGGCCAAACTAGCATTTCTGCTGGTCGAAACCTTGGCTTTCTCTGCCCAGTGAAGCCAAATAAAAAATACAGAGACAGGGTTGGAAGGAAATACGAAGGTGGCTTTTACTCTCAAGCCAGTGGAGAGGGGAACACAGTAGGGTCATGCCTCAAGGACTGTCCCCCCACCCCACCCATGAAGAGTCTAAGGGCTTATATAAGGCAAGGGCTCACAGTCAGGAGTCGGTGATGAGGAAAAAAGGGGATAGGATCTCCATTTCTTCCCCCTGCATGTTTTCAAAGACAGTCATAGACTGAAGTCAATAACCCAGTAACTGACTGGTAGTTGGGGTGGCTCTGCGGCCTTCTTCCTGATATGTAAGTACAAGGGGAAAGGTGTTGTAAAGGTAAACACCAGATAGGGGATGTATTTAGTATAGAGTCCAAGGAAAAAATGTTAATCGTAGCTCCTGCAGAGTAAGGGGGCAGAAAAGCAAACTTAGTTACAGACATTCAGATTTAAGAGCAGTTAAAGTGAAAAAAAAAAAAAAACAAAAAACAAAAGGTAAAACCAAACAAAACTCGGAATATTCAGGCCTGCTCACTGTTCTCTTTATCCCCATTGTTCTCAAAAAAAAAAAAAAAAAAAAAAAACAAAAGGAAAGAATAAAAAACTCACTCCTCTTTTTTTTTTTTTTCCCTTTGCATGCATTCTCAGTCACTTCAGTCGTGTCCAACACTTTGTGACCCCATGACCTGTAGCCCACCAGGCTCCTCTGTCCTTGGGATTCTCCAGGCAAGAAGACTGGAGTGGGTTGCCTTTCCCTTCTCCAGAGGATCTTACCCACTCAGGGATTGAACCTGCATCTCCTGCATTGGCAAGCAGATTCTTTATTGGCTGAGCCACCAGGGAAGCCCTTTTTTTCCTTCTCCCTGCAACAAATTCAACCAAGTGATCCATAGACAGGAAAATGAAGACAGAATGGTACACCTCTATACTACAAAGCTATCCAGCCCTGAATCAGAATGTTATAATGCCAGTGACAACAGCGTGGATGGATAGAGTGATTACCATACTAAGTAGAGGAAGGCCGAGAGAGAAAGACAAACATCACAAGGTATCACTGACAGATATCTTCTTGAAACTGATGCAAATGTAGGAATTTACGCAGTAGAAACAGACTCACAAACTTAGAAAACCAACTTCTGATTACTAAAAAAAAAAAGTTAGGGATGTAGGATAAATGAAGAGTTTGCAAGGAACAAACAGACATTAATATACATCAAACAGAGAATCAGAAAAAAAAAAAAAACTGTTGAACAGCAAAGGCAGCGTACTGGAGACACTGTAAACCTCTATCTTGGGAAAATGAACCCAAAAAAGAATTGATAAACGTCTGTGTATCACTGAATCAAGCTCCCATACTTCTGAAACAAACACAGTATCGGAAATCAACCCTACTCCAAAATAAAACAAGGAATGCACAGAAAAAGGAATAAAAAGAGGAACATGAAGAAATGCTGACGCCTTGTGGCCATTTTTTATAACAGCAACTCTACAGTTGTGTTCAGTGCAGTTCGAATGCTCAGTCGTATCTGACTCTTTGCGACCCTATGGACTGCAGCATGCCAGGCTTCCCTGTCCATCACCAACTCCCGGAGCTTGCTCAAACTCATGTGCATTGAGTCGGTGATGCCATCCAGCCATCTCATCCTCTGTCGTCCCCTTCTCCTCCCGCCTTCAATCTTTCCATGCACTTAATATTCACAAGGTCCGTGGGGCTATAAGTGAAAAACAACACCCCTCAAGAAGTCTCCTGGGGTGGTCAACGAACAAGAATTCAAAACGTGGCAGACGATCACAGAGCCAAGTTCAACAGGTACCCTTATAAGAGATGAAAGAGGACACAGACGAGAAGCCTCGTGAAGATGGAGGCAGAGTTGGGAAGGAGAGGGCCACAAACCCAGGGACCACTGGAGCCCCCAAAGCTGGAAAAGGCAGGAGACACCCTATCCTGGAGCCTCTGGAGGGATCTCAGTCCTGCACCACCTTGATCTCGGGTGTCTGGTCTCCAGGACTGGAGGATGAACTCCTCCAGTTTTAGGATGAACTCCTATTGTTTTAAACCACCCAACATGTGGTCATTTGTTAGAGAAGCCACAGAGAACTCACACAGCTTCTGCTCTGTAGGATCCTAGAAGTGTGGGTCTCACGAAAGGCAGATGGGGGCTGGATTATGGAATCCTTAGAGTCAACACTGGGCCCTCAGAGATGCTAAAGCTGTGGATGGACTCCAGAATGTTGAGGGGTCAAGTCTGAAGCCTGTCCCTAGGAGTACAGGCTGCACATGCCTCCCCAGGTTCTTACACATGTAGACGTGGTGTAGTAAGTATCTAGTACTGACAGGACATTTAATGTCACTGTTCACATTGCTCATTAAGAACCCATCAGTGACACAGGTGAAAACCCATGTAGGACACTAGGATGAACAATTCTGAAGATGTTCGGGGTGGGGACTTTCTCCCATGCAGCCAGCAGACCCTGTATCCCTGCCCCTGCAAGCAATGTCCTCACTGGGACGCTGGTGGGCCACAAGCAGCATCTGGGAGTAAAGGTTAGCTGCCCCCAGACCAGCTGCTCCTGAACCCAATCCATCCTTCCCAAGTAAAATGCTGAAATATGTGGAAAGAACTTACGGGCTGGAGGAAAGTGTTGGGAGTCACACTAGTGACAGCTCCCTTGCTGAGTTGGTACCTGCAGACCAGGCAGGATGGTCCTGGCCTGGGTGCTCTTCTGGAAGCTGTCACTTTACCTGAGTTGCCCCTTCCATTGTGGCCCCCACTGCCTTTTTTTCTTGCATCCTCACTTCTGCCTGGAGAGGCTTCAGAGAGCAAGCATGGGCAGCACATTCTCTTTCTCAGCAGGTGGCAGCCTTGCAAGTCCTGTGGAAGGTCCAGCAGAGCCCCACTCACCTCTTGCTGCCTGGATGGGGTGTTTATATAGACCCCAACCCAGGAATACCTGAGAAGGGCCGGCAAGCTAGGTCAGGCTGCCCAGGTCAGCCAATCTTCACCCATCAGGGGCTCACAGTTGCATAAAACAGGCCTTGCTGCACAGGTCAGGACCAAGGAACAGGTGTGGGGTCCTGAAGGTCAGGATGGACATGTGGCTGTAACTCTGGTTTCTTTTCTCATAATTTTAACTGGCCCATGAGTAGGGAACAACTTCACAAAGACCATCTCTGCACAAGAGCAATCCAGGACTCAGGGAGAAATGGGGTGGGGGGGGTGGAGTGGGGCGGAGATAGGAGCCCAGTGGCCTGGGTGCAGTGAAAGCCTTTAGAAGACTTGCTTCACTGGAAGGAGGCTGCAGAGTGAAGCCCTGGGCCATGGACCTGTGCAGGAGACTCTCCTAGTTCAGGTCCTGCTCTGAAGTGCCCAGGGTCAGCTCCGACCAACAGGTGGGCTGGGGGTAGCCTGCAACAAGCACTATGTGCACGCTTCCTGTGTGTGAAGCTGGAGGGGTGCCCCGTGGCCTGGGAGGGACCTGCCCTCGTGAGCCCTCCATGGCCTTTGGGGGACCGGTGTCATGAGCTGCCATGTGCCTGCCCAGGAGATCCCTAGGCCCTGAAAGTGTGTGTGAGCAAGCTTCTTCTCTTTGCAGCTGGCGCAGAGTTGCTTAGGAGGCAGGGTAAAAGCAGCCAAGGGCAAAGGTCAGGAGAAGGGTTGGGGTCCCTCAGGTGTGGCCCCCTGAGTCCTGAGGTGCAGGGTTCATTGAGTCCGTCACATCCACCTGGGGACCACCACGGGCCTGACCTCGGCCTCGAGCCCCCGACCCGTGGCATCAGCACAGACCAGCCTGATGCAAGGCCCACAAGTTCAGACACTTCCATCAGGACTCAAGGTGACCTCCTGGAGCCCGGAGCAGAGGCCTGACCTCTGTGCACAGGCGAACCCGCCCTGCAGAAGTCCTGGTGCAGCGCCCATTTGGTGCGGTCAGCGTGGGTGCCCTTGGGGTAGCCAGTGTCTGCGTCCCTCCCCCCATGACCACAGACCATGCGGCCCTGCTTGGCTCACAAAATCAGAGGCAATGGAAGGCCCACGGGGGCATGGGGTCCAAGGAGTGAGGACTCAGCTACGCTTGCCTAGTGACCCAAGCCATGCTGTCCACCCTGGGGTTGGTCAGACCTTCCCATATTCTGCAGGAGGGCTGCCTCTCCTGCATTTGGGGCAGTGTCACAGCTGGGTGAAGCATTGCATGGTGACTAGAGAGGGCCATCACCTGTCAGCCCAGGTGGATTGAGGACACCAACCAAGAACAAGCGTGTGAGTCAGGAGATTGGCCTGGGTCAGCCCTGAGGCTGGATGGAGGCTGTGGAGGGGGCAAGGGTCAGGGGATAGCAGTTGGAATGCAGAGCTGACCACCCTGTAGCAGACAAGACAGCAAGGCAGCAGGGGGAGGTGAAAATAGTACCCTATGGGAGTATGGAGACACCAGCAGGCCTAGCCATGAGCGTGGGGATCCAGGTTGTTCCTTCCTGGCCTGCACCCAGAGCGCCACCAGCATCCACCCAGGACCGCTGGAAACCACCTCGTGTCCAGCTAGACCTCAGCCAGGAAGGCAGGAAACCCGCAAACTCAACTGGACCATGCAGGAGTTGAGATGGGGAAGTGTGGGCACTTGGAGCCTAGAAAGCAAGGTTTCCTGAAGAGGGACAGAGATGGACACGGACAGGGTGGTGGGCCTTGGATAGATGGACAGACGAGGGGACCATCGGTGAGTGTCCCCCACTAGTGCACGTCCATCCTCCCTCAGGCAGGTCCCCTCCCCTCGAAGGTGGGTCCATAAACACAGAGACAGGCAGCTCCAGGTAATCAATGGATCAGTTTATTATCCAGTAACTTACACGGTGGAATCAGGATCCAGGGACGATCAGAAGTATTTGCAGCTGCTCTTTGCATGGCCGAGGGTCACTGGGACTGTTGATAGTTGACATGGCAGCAGGCAGTGCTTGGAAACAGGGCATACAGTCCTGAGTCAAGGTTCATGAATAGTTGACTGGTCCCATGGGTGCCAGGAACACTTCAGGGAAAGTCTTCATGGGTTGGGGACTAACAAGGCAGAGGGCCACCTGGCCCTAATGATTATTCAGTTCAGTTCAGTTGCTCGGTCGTGTCTGATTCTTTGCCACCCCATGGACTGCAGCATGCCAGGCTTCAACAGCCTTTATTAGATAGAAATGGGTTTGTTTAGGATAGTTGTTGAGGGAATATAAAACCTTTCCAGGGAAGTATTGATAATGCATGATGACTAACTCCTCCCAAACAAACCAAAACACAATGAAGCAAAAGTTTTTGTGATGTCTATCTAAATAAAGGCAACCAGAGAAGAGGGCGGCAGAGGATGAAATGGTGAGATAGCATCATCAACTCAATGGACATGAATTTGAGCAAACTCCAGGAGATAGTGGAGGACAGAGGAGCCTGGCATGCTGCAGTCCATGGGGTCACAAACAGTCAGACGTGACTTAGTGACTGACCAACAAGAAAGTGAAATGCGAGAAGGCAGAATGGTTGTCTGAAGAGGCTTTACAAATAGCTGAGGAAAGAAGAAAGTGAAACAGAAGGGAGAAAGGGAAAGATACACCCAACTGAATGCAGAGTTCCAGGGAATGGCAAGAAGGCCTTCTTCAATAAACAGTGCAAAAAAAAAAAAAAAAAAGGAAACAATATAATGAGAAAGAGTAGAGATTTCTTCAAGAAAACTGGAGATATCAAGGGAATATTTCATGCATGGATGGGCATGCTAAAGGACAGAAATGGTAAATAAGGACCTAACAGAAGCAGAAGAGATTAAGAAGAGGTGGCAAGAATACACAGAACTACTATACAGAAAAGGTCTTCATGACCCAGATAAACACGATGGTGTGATCACTCACCTGGAGCCAGATGTTCTGGAGTGTGAAGTGGGCCTTACAAAGCACTACAACAAAGCTACTGGAGATGATGTAATTCCAGCTGAGGTATTTCAGATCCTACAAGATGATGCTGTTAAAGTGCTGCACTCAATAAAAGAGCAAATTTAGAAAACTCAGCAATGGCCACAGGAATGGAAAAGGTCAGTTTACATTCCAATCCCAAAGAAGAGCAATGCCAAAGAATGTTCAAACTACTGTAAAACTGCACTCATTTCATATCCTGGCAGTCATGCTAAAAATCTTTCAAACTAGGCTTCAGCAGAATGTGACCCGAGAAATTCCAGGTATACAAGCTGGGTTTCAAGGAAGCAGAGGAATCAGAGATCAATTTGCCAACATTCATTGGATTATGGAGAAAGCAAGGGAGTTCAAAAAAAATTGACTTATGTTTCAGTGTTTACACTAAAGCCTTTGACTGTAGGGATCACAACAAACTGAAAAATTCATTTTTTAAACTTATTTTTAATTGGAAGATAATTGCTTTATTCTGTTGGTTTCTACCAAACATCAACGTGAATCAGCCATAGTTTTATCTATGTCCCCTTCCACTGTGCAAAATTCTTAGAGAGACACCAGACCACCTTACCTGTCTCCTGAGAAACTTGTATGTGGGTCAAGAAGCAACAGTTAGAATTGGACATGGAATAACTGACTGGTTCAGTACTGGGAAAGGATATGACAAGGCTGTATGTTGTCATCCTGATTATTTAACTTCTATGCAGAGTACATCATGCAAACAGCAGGCTGGATGAATCACAAGTTGGAATCAAGATTGCTGGGAGAAATATCAACATCCTCAGATATGCAGATGATACTACTCTAATGGCAGAAAGCGAAGAAGAACTAGAGTCTCTTGATGAAAGTAAAAGAGGAGAGTGAAAAAGCTGGCTTGAAACTCAACATTCAAAAAACTAAGATCATGGCATCTGGGCCCATCACTTCATGGCAACTAGAAGGGGATAAAGTGTAAACAGTGACAAATTTTATATTCGTGGGCTACAGAATCACTGCAGACAGTGACTCCAGCCATGAACTTAAAAGATGCTTGCTCACCGAAGAACTGATGCTTTCAAATTGTGGTGCTAAAGACTCTTGAGAGTCCCTTGGACAGCAAGAAGATCAAACCAGTCAATCCTACAGGAAATCAACCCTCAATACTCATTGGAACAACTGATGCTGAAGCTGAAGCTCCAATGTTTTGGACAGCTGATGTGAACAGCCAACTAATTGGAAAAGACCCTGATGCTGGGAAAGATTGAAGGCAGGAGGAGAAGGGGGCAACAGAGGATGAAATGGTTAGATAGAATCAATGACTCAATGGACTTGAATCTGAGCAAACTCCAAGAGATGGTGGAAGACAGAGGAGGCTGACATGCTGCAGTCCATGGAGTTGCAAAGAATCAGACATGACTGCACAGCAACAGTAGCTAGTTTTGTAGGCCAGTGGTTCTTAGCCAAGGTTGATTTTGCTCCCCTATTCCAACTTGGCAGGAACATTGGGGACATTTTTGGTTGTCACAATTGGAGAGTGCGCTCCTGACATTGAGTGGTTTGAGGTTAGGGATGCTACTGAACATCCTACAATGCACAGGACAGTCTCAAAGAACACCTGGTCCCAAACATCCACCGTGCAAAGACTGAGAAAGCCTGATTTATGCAAGACTCTTCTGACTATTCTACCAAATACCCTGGGTTCCTTCTCATTCTATTGTGACCAGAATATTCTCTCAATATAAGCTGGGGCAATAACTGGGTTCAGCCCTTTGAAACATCACTACCCCTTCATTGCCTGGAATCCAGTATCTTAAAAACGATCCCTTTAGTGGGTTATTTCAGGCAGGAGGGTAAATATACTGTTACTCCATCTTATCCAGAAGTGAAGTCTTTAAAGGGTATTACTGAATTTAATGTCCTCTCTCTGTGCATGATACTTTTATTTTAATTGGAGTATAACCACTTTACAAGGTTGTGTTGGTTTCTGCTGTACAACAACACGAATCAGCCATTAATATGTATGTCTGTGTGTGTGTGTATGTGTGTGTGTGTATGAACCTCCTCTCCTCTTGAGCCCATGAGACTTTTATTAGTTTTATGTTGGTCCAAACTTGGAATGTGAATTTTAAAAAGGTAAATCAGGGTGTCAACCTACGCATACAAATTTTCTTTCACAGCCATTCCTCTTTTTGGAAGAAATGTAACAAGTCACAATATATTTTGAATATAGATGTTTAATAAACAGTTTATTAAACAGTTTAATAAACAACACGAATCCACCAGTTTAATAAACAACACAAATCCAAAATAATCTTGTACAATGTACCATGACCAAAAGAATGCTTTAACTTCTCAAGTGGTCTTTCTCCGTAAGATGAAACAGCTGAACCATTCTTTAGAATGAATCCAGGAAGAGCTTGGCTGGGCTAGATTGGCAGCACTGTTCTGGCTAGAAGCTGGGAATTTCATTCAAACTCCTTTCCCTATATGCTTTTAGAATTCCATTTTGCCAGTGAAATGAACTCACGTGAGACTCGGAAAGCGGAAGGAAAGTGGAGGCCAATATTCTTTGCAGGTCAAGGCACTCAGACATGAAGATGCTAAGGTACCTGGCATATCTCCCGGCTTTGTCTCCATCTCCTCCATCCTGCATCCAGCTCATCCTCTTGACTACTGGCCCTCCTCACCAACTGGGGACACAGTAGGGCACTTGGCATCAAGTTTACTAAGACCATTGCTTCTTTGCCACAGTCTTTGTCACACACCTATTTTGGCAGACACATAGGGCTTTTCAGGTTTTCCAACTGTTCACCAGCACTAGTACATTAAGTGAAAATATTTAGGACTCTTCCTCTTATCCCCTGGCACCTCATTTCCAGACCATCTCTTCCTACTTTGTCATACACCTGTGTACTAAACCCCTTATTTCCATCATCCTTGTCTTGGCTGTTTTCCTCACTGAATTCAAACTGAATCATAGGCCAACCACCACCACCACAATGCCCCATTTATTATTACCACTCTACCCTATTTATTATTTTTCAAAAGAAAGAGTGGTCCAAACAGTTCTGCTTCAAATGTAAAATATCACACAAGGGTCTACGGCTGCTATTTTTGTTGTTATATAAATTTCCATTAAGAATCCCAGGCAAGCAACCCAATTTCTATGTCCATCTTGAGGCTGGGAAGGCAGAGTTAGACAAGGAAGAATCATTATCTGATGGAAGTCCTGCCCATTTATTCTGAAAGAAACATACGAAGTGTGATACTATTTGACCTTATGGCCAACAGTCTAAAGAGAAATAATTAGCTTGTGCCACTTCTTTTTCTGTTCATAACAACAAATAATGGTATCACCAACTCAATGGTCATGAGTTTGAGTGAACTCTGGGAGTTGGTGACGGACAGGGAGGCCTGGCGTGCTGTAGTCCATGGGGTCGCAAAGAGTCAGATATGACTGAGCGACTGAACAACAAATAAATAGCATTCCCGCAGCCCATCTCTAAGTGTCTGCCTCAAGGAAGCCTGGGGAAAGCTAAATGGGCTGTTTCTGAGTTGCCTTACAACAAACTAAAACATATTTTATCATTCTTTACTTCAGTTACCAAGATTCAAAGGCCCCAAGTGACCCATTATTATTTTGCTATGGCCCAGCTTTTTGTATATTTGATCTTTGCCATTCTATCTCTTTTTCTCTTTCCCTAAATCTGTTTTGCTATAACAAATTATTCGCTCTCACCCTTGTATGCCTTCCTTTGAGTCATCTATTTCAGAACCAGTCAGAGTTGAGTTGAAATGGATTACAATCCCTAGGGTTCTTTTGCTGTTCTGTCTCAACCATGGTCTCAGGATGATGGTTGTAGAGGCTGTGTGGTCATTTCATGATCTTTTTGTTGGTTACAGTATGGCCTACATATTTTTTTTAACTTTTGTGTCTGTTGATTTTGAAGAAAATTTCATACACCTGAGACATTGCTATAGCTCTTTAAGGCTCCAGGTCACATTTTTAAATGTATTTTCATCACAAGTAAAACACTTTTGTTCTGCAAACTATGGCAAAATGTCATCAGAAGAAATTAGATTCCATGAAGAAATTCTCAAACAAGCAATTCATTGTATTACTCTTAAATTTTTATTAATGTCTTCAGTTTGTGCATCATTTAAAATAAGGTATGTGCTTCAAAAAGCATTCCTATACATAAATAGACCAAGAGATGGTTAAGGAATTTATCCCTAAAACATGCACATCATTTTTATTCAGGTGTGTATAAGAAAGGGAAATGAGCTTTCAGTCTTTTTTGTTGAATTAAAGACATTTTGAAAATAAGAACGCCAAATGTTTTCATGGAACAAACGCTTTCCAATACAAAATGCTAATGGAATGAAAAGACATTAGTGTTGATCAAGAGAACTGAAAAAACATTTCCACTATACATGATCACAAGGAAAAGGGTTCCAGTGGGTTGAAAACATTATGTCAAATAAAGGAATCAGCATGAACTGAAAGGTTTAGATGGAAGAACAGGTAGCAGGATCCAGATTATGTGACATATATATATATATATGTATATATATATATGTATATATGCACATATTCAAGGCACATGACTAGGCTAAACAGGTGGCTAGGTTTCATAGACCAATTTGTTCTTTCATTGGGAAAATAGTCAAATGTAATATAATTTCCATTTACTGGCCTTTATTGATAAATAAATGCAATTAGATCTACAGAGCAAATGTTGTCCTTTCAGATACACACCAAAAGTACACACTAGCTAACAGATGCCAGAGTAGCCAAAGCAGTATGATTACATTCCAGTTTTTTTTCACACTACAGTTACATGGATGTTAGCTAAAATGTCTTTACATTGTTTCTAGATATCATACTGTCTACTCTCAAGTTACACAAAAAATAATCTTCAAAACTAGGCAGGTTAAAGAACTTACTAAACCACAAAGGATGTTCAAACTATTGTTCAACACCAGTTAAACCCAAACCCCGGAATTGATCGTTGATTATATTCAGCCTGGGCTTTTCCCAGGCTGAGAAAGTTCTCCTGCACTACCTCCCTTCATAAAGCGAAAATGCTAGCATGTTGGCTATGGTTCTCTTCTTTTTCTTTGGTGAATCAGAGGAATGCGCCTACCCACGCCCTCTATTGCCCATTCTATTATCTATACAATTGCCCTAAACATCCACCAAAAGAAAAGGAATATATAATAAACCCTAGCCTTCAACAATATTTAAACCACCATCTTCTGAAATCAACTGCAACAGGGAAAGAGAGGATATCAAGCTTTGTGAAGTTTGTGAATGATCAAAACTCTCTTCCTAAAAGTAATATGCAGACAAGGATAATTCTGTGTGCTTCTAACAGTCTAGCAAAACATTCCCCTTCTGACTGAGATAAACTGTTTAATATCAATATTTTACCTGCTTGGGTTCCTTGAAACACCAACAATTGCATTACAATTCCCCAAATAACAATTCTCCATGAACATTGTTTTCAAGCACCTAAAACCCTTCAAAATCAAAAGACATTGAGACGAGCTGTTAGCAACACTATCAGTCTTTTCAACTTTTGTGTGCATAAAGGTCATCCAGAATTTTAGCCAACAGCTCATAAGACAGGTGGTTTCTACCTTGGTGATAGCTTTGTGCAATTACAAACAAAATGTTTCTGCAAGTAGATGACACTAGTTTACAAACCAAAGAAACACAATGCTTTTTTTAAGGCTACTGCTACAATAAATGGTTCAGTCTGAAGTGCAATAAAATAAACAGGTTGACAGGACAAAGATAAATCTGGAGGCGTGGAACAAGATTTCAAAAAAGAGAGAAAGAAGCAGGTTGAAGAGACTGGCAGACACCATCTCTCAGTATTAAAAGGCCTGAATTACACGGATTGCTTTTAACTCCTTGGTCTCTCATATCCTTGGTTAATGATAACTTTTTTATTTCTTCACACAGCTTGGCCACGTAAATCCACCACAGAGAGGTGACACAATAATATAGATGAATACCTGGGGTGGGGGAGAAGGCAATTTTATTTTCTTGAATCACAGGCTCCTAAATAATATATAAAGGCAAGACCAATGAACAAATTTTGGTTCCATCAGAGTAGCAGTGGTATAATAATACAACACACGAATCAAGTATTTTCAAACATAGTAGTAGAATTAAAATGATCTTTTCTGATATAATTCACATCCACTTGAATTCCACTGTTTTTTTTTTTTATTGGTAAACAGCAGTGGGGTTGTTTCTCTTCACTGGGAAGTGAGCAGACTAAGAACTATATAAGCCACTCTACTGATAACATCATTGTCATAAGAATCACAAATTAACATAATTCCCTTGAGGTACGATTTTGTATTAAGTACATTTTTAGATTTTGCACATGGATTTATTTTTCATTATTAGGGTGATTAAAAATAATAAAAAGCATGAGTAGACTCTATATCTATACCACCTATGAGCAAGAATGTTGCCATGAACCTTTCAGTAGATGCCACTAATTGTAATTATTCAATTGTAAGTAACACAGTAAAAATACGAGTCCTATAAAGATGTATTCACTTTTTAATTATGATATTATAATTGTAAATTATGCTATTTTAATGGTGTATGTTTGCTCACATTACTATATTCCAAAAATAGGTTTACTATCAAATTTAGGTTCACTGCATTGTCAGTCATTTTGTTTTGATTTAAATTATAACCTTCTAAGATCTTTAAGTAACTGATTTCATTACTTACATGCTTAGAAAAAAATATGGATTTTTTTTTCTCTACAAATGTTGGGGAAAATTATGGTTATTAATGAATACAGTAAAGTGCTCATATTACATTCACACACACAGATATTCCAACTTGATATAAAGTTGACATCTGCCACAGCTAAAATATAAGGATTTTTAAAGCTGAAGTGCAATACTTGAGGTGATAGCACTTTTTGTCAAAGAGGTGGCAAAGTCCTCCAAATGTAACAAGTAATCAACAAAAATAATCAGTAATCGATTAAAATAATCTGAATGTAACAACTATCTACTTTTATAACTCAACCTAAATTCCTAGATCACGGAAGGAAGAGGAAGCTAAGCTGAGAAGCCAAGAATGTGCCAGCCTTGGATACCATGGATCCTGAACAAGAAGACACGCAAGGCGATAGCACAATTTCTAGGATAACATGAATAGATCTAGGGCTGCCCTTCTCGGTTAGGCAGGTCCAGCTGTCTAAGGCGGAAAGACCTTCAATAGAGGTCAAGGAGAATGGGAGTTGAGTCAGAGATACCTGCTCAGAGTTACCTTTGAGCCTCTGTAAATGACAAGAGGATGAGGAGGAAATGCTGCTTTGCCCAGACACCAACTACCCCCAAAGGAAACCGTTCCTCCCAAACTCCTTCAAGCAGCAGCTCTGGAGCTTTTGGTTCAGGACTTCTTTACCCTCTTAAAAATGAAGACTCCAGAGAGCTCCTGTTTAGAGGGGTTTATAACTACCAACCCCTGGAGAAGAGAATGGCAATCCACTGCAGTATTCTTGCCTGGAGAATTCCATGGACAGAGGAACCTGGTGGGCTACAGTCCATGGGGTCACAAAGACTTGGACACGGCTGATTAACTCACACACACACACACAACTATCAACACTTACTATATTATAAATAAAATTTTTAAATATACCTATTACACATAAACATAACTAACTACATTTCTGTGAAGTCTATTTTGTATGTCAACTTCGGGAGGCTACAATGTACTGTTACCCAAACACACACTAATCTAGGTGTTGCTGTATTCTGTAGATGTGATTCAAGCTCATAATCACTTGACTTTAAGTAACTGGGCTTCTCTGGTGGCTCAGAAGGCAAAGAGTCTGCCTGCAGTGCAGGAGACCTGGGTTGAACCCATGGGCTGGGAAGATCCCTTGCAGAAGGAAATGGCAACCCACCCCAGTATTCTTGCCTGGAAAATCCCATGGACAGAGGAGCCTGGCAGGCTACCGTCCATGGGGTCACAGTCGGACCCAACTGAGCACCTTCACAACAGCCTGCTCTGTGGATTTTGGACTTGCCTAGCCAGTTCCTGCCATTGCATAAACTAATTCCCTGTGATATATCTTTTAATATATATTCAAAAAATTCAAGAAGAGAGAATATCTGTTAACAAGTATAAAAGTTCCATGAAAAAATGTTAAAATATAATAAGCATCCCTAGAAATTTAAAACATGGCTTCCCTTGTGGCTCAGTTGGTAAAGAATCCACCTGCAATGTGGGAGACCTGGGTTTGATCCCTGGGTTGGAAAAATTCCCTGGAGAAGGGGAAGGCTACCCACTCCAGTATTATGGCCTGGAGAATTCCATGGACTGTATAGTCCATGGGGTTGCAAAGAGTTGGACACAACTGAGTGACTTTCACTTCACTTACAAAAATACAGCATACTAACACATATATATGGAATTTAAAATTAATCAATTAATTTTTTAAATGAAGACCTAGATAGCAGAATGAACAGGGCTGGAAGAGTTAGCTGAATGATTCATCCAGAATGTGATACAAGAAAGGAGCTTAAACATATTAAAAAGGCTACCAAACATGCAGGATAGTTCAAAGTGATCCAGTATCTGTTTGTATTAGAGTTCCAAAAGGAGAACAGCATATAGACTATATTTACGCACAAGAGAACTATTGCATTATAGTAAGTAAATACTAGGAAATGGAACTCACCATGCATTAAAAAGTACTTCTTAGTACTTATTCCAGAAATTAAAGAAAAGTTAATTATTACTGCTTTCATTAATGTCATTCAATATATTAATAGTAAATGTAGTTTTATTATCAATTCACTGGGTGGAGAAATATCATTTCTTAAACTGAAATGCCTATTCCTGATTAAAAACAAAAACTTTTAGTACTCTAGAAATAAAAGGTTCTTTCACTTCACAATGAAAGTCTAATACGAATTCATAGTAAATATCACTCATAAATATTAGAAGCATTCCAATTAAAACCAGGAACTAAATAAAAATTCTCAGTGATACTGTAATTATTCAACACTGCTAGTAAATATGTGATAAGGTCAAGATTATTAACAGACAGCACTAATCTAATTAATTAACCTGAGATAATTAACCTACAGCACGAGTCAGTAAACTATAGCCTTCACGTGAGCTAAGAATGGTTTTTATAATTTTCAACATTTAAAAAAAAAAAAAAAGAATATGTGACACAGACAGTATGTGACCTGCAAAGCCTGGACCTCACAGAACATTTGCTGACTCCTGATCTACAGCACACAGAGAATCAACTGACAAACTATTACAACTGATACCTGGTGCACTGGGAAGACCCAGAGGAATCGGGTGGAGAGGGAGGTGGGAGGGGGGATCGGGATGGGGAATACGTGTAACTCTATGGCTGATTCGTATCAATGTATGACAAAACCCACTGAAATGTTGTGAAGTAATTAGCCTCCAACTAATAAAAAAAATTAAAAAAAAAACTTATACAAGGTTGCCAGAAACAAAAAGAGGAATTAGAAAAGAAAAAACAGAAACAAATAGATAATAGAATTAACTAGAAAATAGAGAATATGGACTCAACTAGAAAATGTAATTTGAAAAGAATCCCATTTCAATAGTGAGAAAACCATGAAATAACCAGGAATATCATAGTAACTTCAGAGGAAAGTAAATGCCTAGTCATACATTTCACTGTTAAAAGTTATGCGTAGCTCATTTCAGAGTGCTAATCATTGAGAAGGAATTCCAACACCTAATTTCTTAGAGACTGAAAGATAAAATCACTAAAGGACAAAACTTACAACTGATATGATGATGATGATGATAGTGAGCTTGAGATTCTTCATGCACATGGCTCGGGCAAGATTTCTGCTGGTTGTTTTGAAGGTGACAGACTAGGAAAAAAAAAGCATGAATTGTTTGATCCCTGGCAATGACTACATGACGGATTTGCAATAATACCTACAAAACTTTTACTTTCAATAATTCTGTTCCAATGTTCTTTACACCTTCCCTCTCTTCACATGTAGACTGGCCACTTGTAATCTCTAGTTTCCCAAAGCAGGACTCTGCCATATATATGGTAAGCAGTAAGCCCATTGTGAAGGGTTCCCTCCTTTTTCTTCTGCACTGTAGCAGTGCATGTAACAATGACCACTAGAAGTAGTTCTCCCTACTAGCAGAAAAGCCTTTTTCTCTTTATGCTTCCAATAAGAAAGTTTCTTTATGAGCCAGTTGGCTGGAAACACATTTGCCTATTCTGCCCCGTTTAATCCTGCTATTGTGAAGCATAAGAACTGTTTAATTCCCACAGGAAGATATGTATTTACTCATATCAGGGACCAAACCCAAAGAACTTCACTCCTTCAGTTATCCATTTTCTTTTGCAGCATCAATTTCTCAATATATACCGAACCATTCCCACCAGGGCAAATGCAGTTTCTAACAAACAATAATCACTAATAATTCAGAAGTTCCACTCCTAGATATATACCCAACAGAGAGGTATGTACAAGTTCAGCTAAAGACATATATAGAAATGCTTCCAACTGCATTATTTGTTTCATTTCAAAACTGGAAACAACCCAAATGCCTACCAACTGTATTGTAAAGAATTTAACCTTGCCTGAAAAGGGATCTGACCTTTGCCCTCAGCTCCTGATAGACAACCTTTTCTTGCTTGGGAGCCATGGGCCCGCCAAATAGTAACTAGCTCAGTGCAGGGACTAGTCACTCCAGGAAGACCAACTATATGATTTAGGATAGGGGTTTAGGTCAGACCTAGAGGAGCTTAGACTGGAGACTGAGATTAAGCAAGTAGGCAATCGTAAGTCGATCATGCTTATGTAATGAAATTGCAATGAAAAATTAAACAACAAAGTCCTACTGTAGCACAGGGAACTATATTCAATATTCAATAATTAAACCGCAATGGAAAAGGATATGGAAAAGAACACATGTATATATACATATACGTATAACTGAATCACTTTGCTATATACCAGAAACTAGCATAACACTGTATATAAATAAATTATGCTTCAATAAAAAACAACAACGAAACTGAGCAATGAAGCCTGGGCAAGCTTCCATGTTGTACAATACCCTGCATGTGTTGTGAAATAAATTTATTTGATGGCAAGATAGGAAAAATTTAAACATAAAACATTTTCTCAATCCTTTGACTTCTTCCCTTCCCTCACTGTGCATTGTATATCTGCATTAGGCATCAACCAAATCTTCTCCATCAGCAAAATACCTGCTCAACCATAAAGACCAACATTCTACCAGCACCAACAAGACAACTTAAAGATAACATCTTGTAAGCGGCCACAATCTGGATTGTGTAAACTGTCAATAATACGTCATTTAATGTCCAGCCCTGTCTCAAAAAAACTTATAGAACTGTGCCTTGACTTCCAATGGGTGGAACAGTTCTCAGAACTTTCTGAGATGCTGTTCCCAGGTTATAATCCTCAAATTTGGCTCAAATAAAATTTTCAATTTCTTTGATCAACAGATTAATTTTCTGTTGACAATGTCACCACACATCTATGCTGGGAGAGTAACAAGCCCACAGGGAGAGAACAACAGAAACTCTGGGTTTGGTAACTCCCCTGAACTCCACCCCAATGTGCTTCTGCTCTTGGTTGAGCTTAATCTGTAACATTTGCCTGTAAAAAACCATAACTGTAGGAATAATAGTTTTCACAAAGCCCTTCTAGTGAGTTATCAAACCTGAGAGTGGTTTGGGGAATTAACAAACCTGCACTTGGTGTCAGAATTGAGGGCTGTTTAGGGACTGTGGCCTCTAAACTGTTTATAGTTGGTGAACTTCTCAGTTGCCTAAACTCTTTAGAATTACTCACAAAGTCACAATAAAGAATTCAAGGAGGAGGAAGATAATATGAAGAAGTAGTAACAGTGAGCAATGAGCTTCCCTGATGGCTCAGTCAGGAAAGTATCTGCCTGCAATGCAGGATACACAAGAGACATAGGTTTGATCCCTGGGTCAGGAAGATCCCCTAGAGGAGGAAACGGCAACCCACTCTAGTATTCTTGTGTGGACAGTCCCACAGACAGAGGAGCCTGGCAGGCTACAGACCACGGGGTCACAGAGTCGGATACAACTTAGTGACTACACCACCACCAGTGAGCAATAAAACTAATATAGGTTAAGTGATTCAACGGATTGAAGATTTCTCCACAAGCCTCAGGTTAATATCTGAACACTAATAAGTCACCTACTTAAAACCAGTTCAACTAAACAGAACAATTGTTACATCTTACCAAAGCTTTCCATGGAGACAGGTAGGGGTGGGTATAAATAGAAAAGAACAAGAATATATTAAAAAAGAAAAAAAAAAAAAACCCTGTGAAAATGACAAGGGCAAGCTGGCAAGCCTATGGCCTATCCACTCCATGTTGATGATTTCATTAGCAGCTGATGATGCCCTAAAATTGGGCAAAGGACTTGACTAATTTCTCCAAAGAAGATACACCAATAGCCAATAAGCACATAGCTTCCCTGGTGGTTCAGATGGTAAAGAATCTGCCTGCAATGCAGTGACCCAGGAAGATCACTGGAGTTAGGAAGATCCCCTGGAGAAGGGAATGGCTATCCACTCCAGTATTCAAATTGGGAAAGAAGTATGTGAAGGTCATATATTGTCACCCTGCTTCTTTAACTTGTATGCAGAGCACATCATGCAAAATGTCAGGCTAAATGAATCACAAGCTGGAATCAAAACTGCTGGGGGAAATATCAATGACCTCAGATATGTAGATGATTCTAATAGCAGAAAGGGAAGAGGAACTAAAGAGCCTCTTGATGAGGGTGAAAGAGGAGAGTGAAAAGGCTGGCTTAAAACTCAACATTCCAAAACCTAAGATCATGGCATCTGGTCCCATCACTTCATGGCAAATATTAGCCTGGTGAAAAAGTAACTGCAGTTTCAGATTGTGAATTTTAAATCATTATAACTAGGCTTAAACACATTTTTATTAATCAAAATAGGAACCGTTACAATCAACACATTTTTGCCATGTGAAATAAGCTTCTTTATTCCCGTGGCATAAAAATCTGTGCTTTGGGATTCACTGAATTCTTGGGAAGTATTTTCTACCTCCTGCTGGTTGTGGAAGCATTTTCCCTGCAAAAAGTTGTCAAGATGTTTGAAGAACTGGTAGTCAGTTGATGAGAGGTCAGGTGTTGAATATGACTGATGAGGCAACGCTTCGTAACCCAGTTGATTCAATTTTTGAAACACTGATTGTGTGGCGTGTGGTTGGGCATTGTCATGAAGAAGAACCAGGCCATCCTGTTGACCAATGCCGTGTGCAAGAGTTGCCAATTTTAGTGCATCTCATCGATTTGCTGAGCATACTTCTCAGATGTAATGGTTTTCTTGGGATTCAGAAACCTGTAGTGGATCAGACAGGCAGTAGACCACCAAACAGTAACCAAGACCTTTTTTTTTTTTTTTTTTTGGGTGCAAGTTTGGCTTTGGGAAGTGCTTTGGAGCTTATTCTCAGTCCAACCACTGAGATGTCCATCACCAGTTGTTGTATAAATCCACTTTTCATTGCATGTCACAATCCAATCAAGAAGTGGTTCATTGTTGTAGTACAGAATAAGAGAAGACGACACTTCAAAACAATGATTTTTTTTTATTTATGGGCAGTTCATGAGGCACCTACTTATCAAACTTTTTCACCTTTCCAATTTGCCTCAAATGCCAAATGACCATAAAATGGTTGATGCTGAGTTCTTGGGCAACCTCTTGTGGTGTTTTAAGAGCATCAGCTTCAACAATGCTCTCAATCAGTCATTGTCAACTTCTGATAGCCAGCCACTGTGCTCCTCATCCTCAAGGCTCTTGTCTCTGCAAAACTTCTTGAACCACCACTGCATTGTATGTTCATTAGCAGTTCCTGGGCCAAATGCATTGTTGATGCTGTGAGTTGTCACCGCTGCTTTATGACTCACTTTGAACTCGAATAAGAAAATTGCTCGAATTTGCTTTTTGTTCAACATCATTTCCCTAGACTAAAATAAATATAAAATAAATAGCAAGTAATAAGTCATTAGCCAAAAAAAAAACAAAGAAATAAGTGTGCATTAAAATGATGTATAACATAACCACATTTACTTAAGAATGTATTCAGTATCAAACAGCAAAGTGCAACAATGTAAAACCATAAATACTTTTGCACCAACCTACTAGAAGGGGAAAAGGTGGAAACAGTGATAGATTTTATTTTCTTGGGCTCTAAAATCATTGCAGATGGTGACTGCAGCCATGAACTTAAAAGAGACCTGCTCCTTGGAAGGAAAGCTATGACAAATCTAGACAGCATATTAAGAAGCAGTGACATCACTTTGCCAACAACGGACCGTATAGTCAAAGCTATGGTTTTTCCAGTAGTCAGGTATGGGTGTGAGAGTTGAACCATAAAGAAGGCTGATTGCCAAAGAACTAATGCTTTCAAATTGTGGTATGGAGAAGACTCTTGAGAGTGCCTTGGACTGCAAGGAGATCAAATCAGTCCATCCTAAAGGAAATCAGTCCTGAATATTCATTGGAAAGACTGATGCTGAAGCTGAAGCTCCAATACTTTGGCTACCTGATGCAAAGAGCCAACTCAATGAAAGAGACTCTGATGCTAGGAAAGGTTGAAGGCAAAAGGAGAAGGGGGGTGACAGAGGATAATATGGTTGGATGGCATCACGGACCCAACGGACATGAGTTTGAGCAAACTCTGGGAGATAGTGAAGGACAGGGAAGCCTGGCATGATGCAGTCCATGGGGTCTCAAAGAGTCAGACACGACTTAGTGACGATACAAAAACAAAAAGCACATGGCAAGATGATTAACATCACTAGTCATTGTTGTTGTTTCAGTTGCCAAATCCTGTCTGACTCCGTCCCCATGAACTTTAGCCTGCCAGGCTCCTCTGTCCATGGGATTTCCCAGGCAAGAATACTAGAGTGGGTTGCCACTTCCTTCTCCAAGGGATCTTCCCAACCCAGGGATCAAACCTGTGTCTCCTGCATTTCAGGTGGATTCTTTACTGTTGAGCCACCAGGGGAAGCCCCATTAGTCATTAGGGAAATGAAAATCAAAACCACAATGATACCACTTCATACCAATGAGCATGGCTATAACAAAAATATGGAAAATAACAAGTGTTGGTGAAGATGTGGAAAAACTTGTATCCTTGTACATTGATAGTGCGACTATAAAATGGTGCAGCACTTAAGAAAAAAATGTTTGATAGTCCCTCAAAAAGCTAAATACAGGATTACCATATGATCCAACAATTCCACTCCCCCAGAAATACCCAAAGTAACTGAAAGCAGGGACTTGAATGAATATTTGTAATGCCAGTGTTCATAGAAGCATTATTCACAAGAGCCCAAAGATGGAAATAACTCAATGGTCAATCAACAGATGAATGGATTTAAAAAAAAGTGGTATATCCATATGATGGAATATTATTCAGGCATAAAAAGAAATTAAATTCTGATACATGCAACAATACGAATGAAACTTGAAAATATGATGCTAAGTGAAATAAGCAAGGCACAAAAGGACAAACAACTATAGGATTCCAATTATAGGTGCCTAGAAAAGGAAATTCATAGAGACAAAAAGTAGATAAGAGGTTATCAGGGGCTGAGGAGAGTAAGAATGGGAAGTAATTGGTTAACAGTTGCAGAATTTCTGTTTGGAACAA
Source organism: Cervus elaphus (assembly GCF_910594005.1). Lineage (NCBI taxonomy): Eukaryota > Metazoa > Chordata > Mammalia > Artiodactyla > Cervidae > Cervus > Cervus elaphus. The sequence goes on from NC_057848.1 coordinate 24,908,240, forward strand.
TGACAAAGTTTTGTACATTGATAGCTATGATGGTTGTGCAACACTGTAAATGTAATTAATGTCACTGAATTATACACTAAAATAGTTAAAATGGGAAATTTATTATATATATTTCAAAATTAGAAAAATATAATATGCCGAAGCCCACTGAACTGTATACTTTAAATGGGTCAACTGTATGGTCTGTGGTTTATTTATAAATAAAGAAATTTAAAAAGCTGTTAAAAAATCAAGAGGTGATAAAATGAAACTATTTTTTAAATACTTGAATAAAAAAAATAAAAAAGAGGAACAAAGAAGACGAAGCAAATAGAAACCAAAGCACAACATAGCTCACTTAAACCCAACTCTCCCAATATTTACATTACATGTAAGTGGAATAAACATTTCAATTATAAGCACACTTTATATATTCAAGAACATAAAGGAAAGCTTGCAAATGTTTAAAGAGATAACATAAAAAAGATCCTTGTAGAGACAAAAAATACATAAAATGGGAGTAACAGATTATAAACTGCAGAAGAAAAAGACAAGTAAACTCAAAGACATAGTAACAGAAACTATCCTAAATGAAACACAGAAAGAAAAAAGACCAAAAGATAATGAACAGAGCATCAGTGAGCTGTGGGACCTTCAAATAGTTTAATGTACATATAGTGAGACTACTAGAAGGAAAGAAAGACAGAAAAATATTCAAAGAAATAATAGCTGACTATTTTCATAATTTGATTAAAAACTACAAACTCACACTTCAACAAACCAAAAGCTAAAGAAACATGAAGAAAACTAAAGTATATTATAATCAAATATCTTAAAACCAATGATAGAAAAATGTTAAAAGGACCCAGAGGGGAAAAAAGACACATTATATATGTGAAAGCATCAGTGGAATTTTTGCCAGAAACAACATAAAAGACAGCAATGAAATATCCTTAAAATATTGAATGAAAAAATTAATGCAAAATTCTGTTCTGTGAAAATACCTTTTAAAAAAAGGAAATGAAAGACTTCAGATATACAAATACTGAAAGAATTCATTATTAGCAGACCTACAATGCAAGAAATTTTGAAAGATGTCCTACAAGCAGAAAGAAAATATCACCAGACGGAAATCTGGACCTACAGAAAAGAATGAAGAGAGTTACCAGAAATATTAACTACATGGGTAAACAGAAATGATGTTTTTTTAAAACTATTTAAATCTCTTTAAAAGATAATCAACTGCTTAAACAAATAAAACAACAGAAAGAGAAGGTGAGGAGAAGAAAGAATAGATGGTACAAACAGGAAACAAATAGTAACATGGTAGATTTTAAATCTTCCCACACAGAAAACTCCAGGCTGGGACTGCCTCACATTTGAATTCTTCCAAATAACTAAGGAATAGATAATTTCAATAGTACTAGCACAAAAACTCTTTTGGAGGACAGAGAGATGCAGGTAACACTTTTCAACCTGTTTGTTGGGGCCAGCATATCTCTGATACCAAAGCACCCAAATAAAAGTAAATGACATACCAACATCCCTCATGAACAAAGGCAAAATTCCTGAATAGGTCAATGGCAAATCCAGTAAGATATTATATAAAAAGGATAATGGATCATGACCTTGCAGGAATGCAAGGCTGGTTTAACATTCAGAAATAAATATTAATTTAGTAAGTTAAGTTCAATAATATTAACTGAATAAAAGAGAAAAACTATATAATTCTCTCAGTAAGTAGAGAAAAAATATTTGATAAAATTCATGAATAAAACTTTCAAATGAGGAACTGAAAGAACTTCTCTCGTCTGATAAAGTGTACCTATAAAAAATCTACAACATCATAACTGAAAATACTGAATCTTTCCCCACAAGATGTGCTCCATGCAAGAATGTCTATTCTTATGACTTGTCTTCACTATCATGTAGGTTCTAGTCAGTGTAATAAGATAAGGAAAAGAAATAGAAAGCAAGCATCTACCAAAAATGTTAGTAGAATAAGTGAATTTTGCAAAGTTGCAGGATATAAACCAGGTCAATATATAAAAATCAGTTTCAGGTCTGACATTTAGATCTTTAATCCATTTTGAGTTTATTTTTGTGTATGGTGTTAGAAAGTGTTCTAGTTTCATTCTTTTACAAGTGGTTGACCAGTTTTCCCAGCACCACTTGTTAAAGAGGTTGTCTTTTTTCCATTGTATATCCTTGCCTCCTTTGTCAAAGATAAGGTGTCCATACGTCCGTGGATTTATCTCTGGGCTTTCTATTCTGTTCCATTGGTCTATATTTCTGTCTTTGTGCCACATATATATGGAATTTAGAAAGATGGTAACGATAACCCTATATGCAAAACAGAAAAAGAGACACAGAAATACAGAACAGACTTTTGAACTCTGTGGGAGAAGGTGAGGGTGGGATGTTTCAAAAGAACAGCATGTATACTATCTATGGTGAAACAGATCACCAGCCCAGGTGGGATGCATGAGACAAGTGCTCGGGCCTGGTACACTGGGAAGACCCAGAGGAATCGGGTGGAGAGGGAGGTGGGAGGGGGGATCGGGATGGGGAATAAGTGTAAATCTATGGCTGATTCATATCAATGTATGACAAAACCCACTGAAATGTTGTGAAGTAATTAGCCTCCAACAAATAAAAAAATTTTTAAAAAAATCAACTTCATTTCTATATACAAGAATAAATATTGGAAAACAAAATTTTAAATTTACAGTAGTACACAAAACCATGAAATTCTCAAAGGTAAATTTCACAAAGTATGTGCAAGACTTGTATACAAAAAACTAAAAAACACTGGTAAGAAAAATTAAAGAAATCCTATGCAAAGCAGAGATATGCCAGGTTTATGCATAGAAAGACTCAAAGCTGTCAAGATTCCCAAATTTCCCTAAATTGGCCTATTAAATGCAATCACAATCAAAGACACTTTTTTTTTTAAAAAAAGGATGGAAAATAACAAGCTTATTCTGAAACATAAATGGAAATGCAAAGGACCTAAAATGGTGAAGACAATCCTGCAGAAGAACATAGGGAAGGACTTAGGGAATTCTATAAAGCCACAGTTAGCAATACAGTGTGGTACTGGCATAAAGGCAGACAAACAGAACAATGGAACAAAATACAGAATTAAAGCCCAAAGAGAAGAATGGATAAACAAACTGTGGTTGGTAGATTTATACAACGGAATATGTAGTACAAAAAATAAAAATAATAAATTATTACTGCACTCAACAACATGGATGAATCTCATAGGCATACTGGTGAGTGAAAGAGGCCAGACAGAAAAGAATATGTAACATATGATTCCATTTTTCTATACATTCTAAGAACAGGAAAAAACACTATCTAGGGTGATGTAAGTCAGAAAAATGACCTCTGTTAGGGATTGTTAACTGGAAGAGGCATGAGGCAGCTTTCTGAGGTGTTGATGGTGTTTTATATCTTGATGTATGTCTTGATCCAGGTGGTGTTTGGGATTCCCTGATGGCCCAGTCGGTAAAGAATCTGCCTGCAATGAGGGAGACCTGGGTTTGATCCCTGGGTTGGAAAGATCCCCTGGAGAAGGGAAAGGCTACCTACTCCAGTATTCTGGCCTGGAGAATCCCCAAGGACAGAGGAGACTGGCGGGCTGCAATCCATGGTGTCACAAAGAGTCTGACATGACTGAGCAACTAAGCACAGCACAACAGAGGTGGTATTAACATGGGTGTGTTATTGTTGTTTAGTCGCTAAGTTGTGTCTGACTCTTTTGCAACCCCATGAAACAGTAGCCTGCCAGGTTCTTCTGTCCATGAGATTTTCCAGGCAAGAGAACTGGAGTGTGTTGCCATTTCCTTCTCCAGGGGATCTTCCCTACCCTGGGATCGAATTTGTGTTTCCTACATTGCAGGTGGATTCTTTATCATTGAGCCACCTGTGAATCCTGCTCAGTTCAGTTCAGTTCAGCTCAGTCACTCAGTCGTGTCCGATTATGACCCCATGGACTGCAGCACACCAGGTTTCCCTGTCCATTAACAACTCCCAGAACTTATGCAAACTCATCCAATGACTCAGTGGTGCCATCCAACCATCTCATCCTCTATCCTCCCTTTCTCCTGCCCTCAGTCTTACCCAGCATCAGGGTCTTTTCAAATCAGTCAGTTCTTCACATCAGGTGGCCAAAGTATTGGAGCTTCAGCTTCAGCATCAGTCCTTCCAATGAACACCCAGGACTGATTTCCTTTAGGATGGACTGGATGGATCTCCTTGCAGTCCAGTGGATTTTCAAGAGTCTTCTCCAACACCACAGTTCAAAGGCATCAATTCTTTGGCACTCAGTTTACTTTATACTCCAACTCTCACATCCATACATGACTACTGGAAAAACCATAGTTTTGACTAGATGGACCTTTGTCAGCAAAGTAACGTCTCTGCTTTTTAATATGCTATCAAGGTTGATCATAGCTTTTCTTCCAAGGAGCAAGCATCTTTTAATTTCATGGCTGCAGTCGCCATCTGAAGTGATTTTGGAGCCCAATAAAATAAAGTCTGTCACTGTTTCCACTGTTTCCCCATCTATTTGCCATGAAGTGATGGGACCAGATGCCATGATCTTAGTTTTCTGAATGTTGAGTTTTAAGCCAACTTTTTCACCCTCCTCTTTCACTTTCATCAAGAGGCTCTTTAGTTCTTCGCTTTCTGCCACAAGGGTGGTGTTATCTGCATATCTGAGGTTAGTGATATTTCTCCCGGCAATCTTGATTCCAGCCTGTGCTTCATCCAGCCCAGCATTTCACATGATATACTCTGAATAGAAGTTAAATAAGCAGGGTGATGATATACAGCCTTGATGTACTCCTTTCCCAATTTTGAACCAGTCTGTTGTTCCATGTCCAGTTCTAACTGTTGCTTCTTGACCTGCATACAGATTTATTCGGACGGAAGTCAGGTTATCTGGTATTCCCATCTCTTGAAGAATTTTCCATAGTTTGTTGTGGTCTACACAGTCAAAGGCTTTGGTGTAGTCAGTAAAGTAGAAGTAGATGTTTTTCTGGAACTCTCTTGCTTTTTTGATGATCCAACGGATGTTGGCAATTTGATCTCTGGTTCCTTTGCCTTTTCTAAACCCAGCTTGAACATCTGGAAGTTCACAGTTCATGTACTGTTGAAGCCTAGCTTGGAGAATTTCGAGCATTATTTTACTAATGTGTGAGATGAGTGCAATTGTGCAGTGGTCCGAACATTCTTTGGCATTGCCCTTCTTTGGAATTGAAGTGAAAACTGACCTTTTCTAGTCCTGTGGCCACTGCTGAGTTTTCCAAATTTGCTGGCATATTGAGTGCAGCACTTTCACAGCATCATCTTTTAAGATTTGAAATAGCTCAACTGGAATTCCATCACCATGTACAGTATGAACCCCATGAACAGTATGAGAACCCCATGAGCAGTATGAAAAGGGAAGCCTGTTACAGGGGTATAAGCACATATATAAAAAATAACTGAGCTACACATTATTAATAGTACACTTGCTGTACTTTGCTGTATTTGTTATTCTTCCATAAAAAGAGGCAGCAGTTAGTTAATTAATACCTTTTTTTATTCTGGGTTATTCAATCAACAAACTTAAGAAGGGTTTTTTTTTTTTTTTTTTTTTTTTTTTGGGAAAAGTGCAGACTCTACTAGTACTGGTCAAACACAGGCAACTCTGGTTAAATAGGGTCATGTCCAGGGATTAAGGGGGCTTCCCAAGTGGCTCAGTGGTAAAGTATCTGCTCACCAATGCAGGAGACACCAGTTTGATCCTTGGGTCAGGAATATCTCCTGGAAAAGGAAATGGCAACCCACTCCAGTATTCTTCTGTGGGAAATCCCATGGACAGAGAAGCCTGGTGGGGCAATAGTCCATAGGGTCGCAAAGAATCAGACACGACTGGGTGACTAAATAATAACAACCAGGGATCAGGAATAACTAAGAGATGGACTGAGTGAGTGAGTGACAGTCACTCAGTTGTGTCTGATGGACTGGAAGTACCAAAAAATCTGCCAGCAGATTTACAATCAGATAACGTGTCTTCCCTCTTTGTCCCCAAGCAATGGTTTACAAAGTGAGACATTACAGAACCCTGGTGTTTTGACTTCCTCTATGGTGCCACCCTTCCTTCAATTTCCACGTACTTTGGCTAAAGACCACACTATTCTCCTAAGACCCACTGTTAACAGATGTCCCTATAAAACTAACAATGAACCTTTAAATAGCTCTTACTATATATATGACACTGTGTTACGGACTTTGCATGCATTGTGTGCTATAATCCTCAAAATACTATGAAAAAGCTACATCTCCATTTTATATACGATGATTGGAGGCACAGAGAGGTTAAGTAACTTGCCTAAGGCCACACAACTAGCAAGTGGCAGAGATGGAATTTAGTCTCAGGCAACAGACTCTAGAGCTTGTGCTGTAAACCACTACAATCTAGCTGTCAGTAAGAATGAACAAGATCACTCATTTATATCTGTTTCAAGGTGCAAACTTCTACTCTTCATGCAAATTTGTAGATCCAAACTGTGACTGAGCTCTGCCCTCCTTCTATTCACTATCTATTCACTCTTTCTATATCTATCATCTTTCTTCAAAACTTTCATCTGCTAACCAAATGGAAAATGCAGAGACACAAATTAACTGCAGCAAGAGTAGGTTATAGGGACATGTCAATCTCTGCCTCTTGCTTAATACAGGGAAAAGTCAAGCTCTCATGGTAAGCAAGAAATTGACTTTACTGTCTGGTTTTCAGCATTCATCATGGGTCACAAGTGGCCTGTACTTTTGTTCTGTGTGTTACAAAATGTACACTTCTACGCAGATGAAGTGCTAAGTTATGTAGGCACCAATCCAAAGCTTTAAAAAAAATGCTCTTTTACACTGAGTATATTTTCCAAACAAAAGCTTCCTTAATGGCTATTAATGAGTTGTGGGTTTTTCTATGCCTCATTGTTATCCTCATCTTCACAAAGTAGTCACGTAACGGGGGTTAGAAAGGAAAAAAAACTCCACTAAAGTATCGATTTTAAGACATTTCCCTATTATTTTAGCCATTAACCACAGTATCTCTACAATACTATCATATTCCATACTTACCGAATCCACAAGATTTTCTGTTTTATCGATTAACAATTCCAATCTTTCGCCTCGCTGAGCTACCAGATCTGAAAATGTCAGGAAAAGAAAAAATATCATGTTTATATTACAAAATTGCTAATTCTGGCTTTAACACAAATCTGATTTTAATTATAGCTGGTATTCATGACAACTCATATTTACTACAAAAGCACTTAAATCTTCAAGAAATAAAAGATTGTACTCAACTCTGGCAGACTTAAGGGTTTCCCAGGTGGCTCAGTGGTAAAGAATCTGCCTGCCAAGCAGGAGATGCTGGTTTGATTCCTGGTTAGGGAAGATACCCTGGAGGAGGAAATGGCAACCCACTCCAGTTTCTTGCCTGGGAACCCCATGGACAAAGGAGCCTGGTGGGCTACAGTCCAGAGTTGCAAAGAGCCAGACAAGACTGAGCAAAGGGGTGTACACATTAGACACAAACAGATAAATGAATGGGCATGATTGTGTTTCAGTGAAACTCTATGTAAAAAGACAGGCCAGATTTGATGCAAGAGCTGTAGTTTGCAAACACCTAAATGAAGGGTACGATCTGAGAGTAAAAACAAATAAGAGGTGGACATTTCCAAAATCACAGTGTGAGGTCCTGCCCAGAGTGTCTCTCCAATAAAACCATCACAACTGGTAAAAATTAGGAAAAAACAAAAAACAAAAACAATTCAAAGTCTGTGAAAACTGTGACTGTCCTAAGGGCATACAGCAAATGGAGAAACATTTATACAAGAAAATCAATGAACTCTCAGTGAGAACAGTGAGAGTCTCGGGCATTTGAGCTATGATCTACTTCATTCTTCAGTTCAGTAAAATGGCAGCTCTACTTCTGGCAAATAAAGCCTGGGAGCTCTCTTTTCCCTCAGGTCCCATTCAAAAGCTATGCTTTCTCCCCATGAGGGGCAACTCATCAACATTTCTCCTCCTTCCTCACCCCAGCCCCAGGTCCGTGAGGCAGAAGCTCTATTCAAGCATGGCATGGATGGTAGGTGTGAGGGCTCCTCCCTCTACCAAGCCCCCCCAACACACAGGGCAGAAGCTCTTCCACAGGAGGCAGGACAAGAACTCTGGGCTGTGAGTGCCCCTGCCCTGACATAACTCATAGAGCAGAGGTTCCACACTGGAAGGGGGCAAGCCAAAAAGACCGGGTTTACCCAGCACTCCAATGGTAGAGCAAGGGTGTCACTCTAGGAGAAGCACTTTGCTGCCCGTATCCACAGCATGAGAGCAGTGGTTCATAGATTGGTCCCAAGGGGAAAGGCAGGCCTTAGGAACAGATCTTCCCTGAGAGTTCAGACTTTATTTGGAACAGAGTATGGGCAAGTTCAAGCCTAAGAGTGCTGTCAAAAACAATGTTGTACACCCATGGCTGATTCATGTCAATGTATGGCAAAAACCACTACAATACTGTAAAGTAATTAGCCTCCAATTAAAATAAATCAATTAATCAAAAAATAAAAAATAAAAATTTAGAAAAAACAATGGAGATTTTGGATGTAAGCAATGATAATGAAGCTGGTAGCTTCATGAGAATAACAAGTTAAACTATGGGACAGCTGGAAGTTAACAGAGAGTATTTGGGGAAGAATCAGCTAAGAAGAACCCTCCTGAAGTCAAAACAAACACCTAAGACTAGCTGCAAAGACAAAGAAACACAAACCTAATTAGATCACTGGAGGAATTTATGTCTGGGGAACTGTGAGAAAAATAAAAATAGAGCAACTAGCCTGCAATTAGTGGAGGCTAACAGCTGGGTGAGATACTACAAAGGCAGGCTTAATAGTGAGATCAGGAAAAGAAACCAAGAGAACTCTGCCATTCCAGGGTGACTGTGGGCATGCCCAAGGCTGTTCCCTCTGAGAAGTGACACTGGAGGCTGCACACTGTGGGAGAAACAGACTTCAAAGAAAAAGTCCTACACAAGTAAACAACAAACCCTGAGCGTTGGGAAATAGAGCCCAGACTTGCTACATTATCTAAACTGTCCAATTTTTCAAAAAAAATATGAGAGATGAAAAGAAACAGGGAAGTGTGATCCAGACACAGAAAAAAGAACAGACATGGGGGAGCTCAGCTGTTTCACTCAACAAGAGAATGAAATTAGAAATCAGTAACAGAAGAAAAACTTATGAGATGAAGTAAAAGCAGTGCACAGAAGGAAATTTATAGCAGCAAACACCTACATTAAAGAGAAAATGTTATAGACTGAACTGCATCCCTACAAATTCATATAATGAAGCCCTAACCCCTAATTCAGAGATGGGGCTTTTGGGAAATCATTAGGTTTAGATAAGGTCATGCAGGATTATGATGAGGTTCATGTCCTTCCAAGAAGAGACACCAGAGAGCTTGTTCCCTGTTTTATTTCCAGCCATCTGAGGACACAGTGATAAGGCACAATCTGCAAGCTGGGAAGACAGTTCCCACCAGAACCCAACCATGCAGGCACCCTGATCTTGTATTTCCAGTTTCCAGAACTGTGAGAAAATCACTTTCTGTTTTTTAAGCTACCCAGTCTGTGGTACTTTTTATAGTATTCTAAGTTGACTAAGACAAAAGATCTCAAATTAATAACCTATCTTTTTACCTTAAGGAACTGGAAAAAGAAGAGCAAACTAAATCCAAAGCTAAAAAGGAGAAGCAGATAATAAACATCAGAGCAGAAAAAATATCAGCAAAACAACAGAGAAATCAATGAAACCAAAAGTAGGTTTGAAAACATCAACAAAACTGACAAATATTTGCATAAACAGACCAAAAAAAGGAAAGCAAATTATCAAATTACTAAAATAATCACTATCAACTTCACAGAAATGAAAGGGATCCTAAGAGAATACTATGAACAAGAGTATGTCAACACATTAGAAAAATGAAATGGATAAATTCCTAAGAAGACACAAACCACCTAAACAGACTCAAGAAGAAATAGAATATCTGAACAGAGCTACAACAAAGAAAGATATTCAATCTGTAATTCTTAAACTTTGCACAAACAGAAGTACAGGCACAGATGGCTTTAAGGGTGAATTCTACCAAACATTTCAAGAATTAATACCAATTTTCACAAATTTTTATAAAAATAGAAGAAGAGGGAATACTCACAACTTATCCGATGAAGTCAGTAACAGTCTAGTATCAAAACCAGACAAAGATATTACAAGAAAATAATACATCAATGTATCTTATGAATATACATAAAAAAGCCCTCAGTTAAGTACTGGTAAAATGAATCCAGCAAGATATAAAAATGATTATAAACCATGATGAAGTGGCATTTGTTTCAGAAATGCAAGGTTACTTTCATATTCAAAAATCAATGATTGCAATGTATTAATAAAATAAAGGACAATACAACATGAACATCTCAACAGACGCAAAAAGCACTTGATAAAATCCAACACCTTTACATGATAACTCAACAAACAAGAAATAGAAGGAAATTTCCAGAATCTGATGAATGGCACCTATGAAAGAACCACAGCTAACATCATACATAACTGTGAAAGTCTTCCTAAGATTAGGAATAAGACAAGCATATCCACTGTTGCTGCTTTTATGCAACACTGTACCAGAGGTTCTAGTTAGGGCAATTAGACAGGAGAAAGAAATGAAAATTATCAAGATTGGAAAGGAAGAATTAAAACTATATTTTCCAATGGTATGATCCTGTACATATAAAATCATAAGGAATGATTAAAATAAATGAGTTCAACAAGGTTGTACAAGATCAAAATACAAAAAACCAACTGTATTGCTATACAAAAGCAATGAAAAATCCAAGAATGAAAGAAAAATTCCATTTACAATAGCATAAAAAATGGAAACAAGGCAAGAAAGATGATGGAAGAGAAATATTATTAAAAAGAATTAATTCTGCTCATCAAAAATGGTAAGAAAGACTTTATTCAAGACTACTGCAACAGGGACTTCCCTGGCAGTTCTGTGGTTGAGTCTATGCTTCCAATGACAGTGCATTGGTTTGATCCCTGGTAGGGGAACTAAGATCCCACACACCATGTGGTGCAGCAAAAAAAAAAAAAAAGCACTACTGCAATAGAGGAGAGTGAGTGAGCTCAACTCTGAATACAACAAGGAAAAGTGGGGTGATGTCAGCAACATAGTGGCATAAGACATTCCTTCTTTTCTCCCTCCTTTTAAGCAACTAATTAGACATCTATCCATGAACAAGAGTCTCTCTGTTAGAATTTTAGGGTCCAGCATCATATGCCAAGAGCCCTGGGAGGATTCTCATCCACCTATACATTGGTAACAGGCAGACAGACCATGACATGGGCTGTAGAATCAGCAGGACTGGTGATTTGCCCCAACCCCTCTTGGTCATGGTGGGGTTAGGGAAAAGCTGAATAGTGCTGACTTGGGCAGGCACCCAAGGACAAAAGAGAATTTGTAGAAGTTTGGCCTTGCAGAGGGAGAGTCCAGCATGCCACTTGAGCAAAACAAAACAAATTTGAGGCTGGATTTCCATGACTCTGGGGAGGGGGAATGGAGGCGATCAGGAAAGAAGCAGGTAAGAATATCAAACATTATCAAAGGATATGGTTCCTCATGATTGTGTTCAGGACTTCAGCAGAAAGTCCATTCACAAGTTTATGGGAAACCCTCACCCCATGATCCCTTCACCAGTCCCACAATCACCTGCAATGCCCAGAGTGCAAGACTCACACCTCTCCCCCCTCTCCAGCTATCTCCTTATACATACTCCTGAGTTCAGTGGCAAGAGCAAGCTCCAATAAAAAGAGTGCTCTCAAAGTATCTGACCAGGGTCTGTGTGCAACGGAGAAACCATAAACTTGAGTTGTAGTGCTACCTTCAGCAAAACAAAAGAGATGTTTCTAGCAGACACCCTGGTGAGCTGTAAGACCAGAGAAGACACAAAAGCTTAAAAATTATGCCACAAGAGGGAGCAAGAAGCATGGAGCATGGTATGTCAACACAAAGTCAGAGAAAATCCCAGATATAACAGGGTTTATGAATAGAATTTCCCACCTGAAGGGAATAAAGATGTGAGGAGATGTTTGATACTTCGTATATGAAAGCAGTGACACAAAACTCCAAGGAGGATGAAGAATTAAGAAAACACATGACATCACCAAAAGATAATCATTCACCAATAACCAAAATCAAAGACATGAAATTTTGTGATTTAGCTGATAAAGAATTCAAAACAGCAGTTTTGAAGAAACCAAAGAGCAGCAAGAAAACACAGAGAGACAATTCAACAAAATAAGGAAAACAGTACATGAACAAAATCTGAAATTTAATGAAGAGATAGAAATCATGCAAAAGAACTAAACAAATTCTGGAGCTGAAGAATTCAATGAATGAGATGAAAAATGCAATAGAGAGCATCTATCTCAGAATAGACTGAGTGGAAGATACAACAAATGAGCTAGAGGATAGGAAATCTGAAGTTAAAGGATAACAAAGAAAAAATAATGGAAAAGGATGAAGAAAGCCTATGTGATCTATAGGATTCCATCAAGCATACACATATTAGAATAACTGGGGTTCCAGAGGGAAAAGAGAGGGATAAAAGGCAGAAAAGTAGCTGAGAACTTCCCAAACTTGAGAGACTTGGACATCCAAATTCATGATGCTAATCACCCTTTTATCTTAATGCAAAAAGACTTTATTAAGATAAATCATAATGATATTGTCAAAAAACAAAGATAAAGAGAAATCCTAAAAGCAGCCAGAGAAAAAGACTGTTACCTACAAAAGAATCCCCATTAGGTTATCAGCAGTTTTCTCAGCAGAAACCCTACAAGCCAGGAGAGAGCAGAATGACACATTAAAAATGTTGAATCAAAAACATTGCCAGCCAAGAATAGTACAGAAAAGTTATCCTTCAGATATGAAGGAGGAATACAGACATCCCCAGACAAACAAAATCTGAGGGATTTCATCACCACCAGACTCGCAATGCAGAAATGCTGAAAGGAAAAGATGCTAACTAGTGACATGAAGACATATAAAAATATATAATACACTGGTAAAGGTAAATACGCTGATTTAGAAGACTAATTCTGTAATATGATGGTGTGTTGAAAAACTATAGTATAAAACTTAAAGCAAAAGAGTATTAAAAATAACTACAGCTACTATATTTGTTAATGAATACACAATATAAAAAGAGGCAAAGTGTGATAGCAAAAATATAAGAGGGACAGAAAACGGGTGGAGCTTTTGTATGCAAAGTTAAGTTGCTATCAGTTTTTTTTTCCATTTATTTTTATTAGTTGGAGGCTAATTACTTTACAATATTGTAGTGGTTTTTGTCACACATTGACATGAATCAGCCATGGATTTACATGTATTCCCCATCCCGATCCCCCCTCCCACCTTCCTCTCCACCCTATTCCTCTGGGTCTTCCCAGTGCACCACAGATCACCAGCCCAGGCTGGATGCATGAGACAAGTGCTATCAGTTTTAAATGGGCTGCTTCATCTATAAGATTCTTTATTTAAGCCCAATGGAAGCCATAAAACAAAAGTCTATATCAGACTCACAGAAGACAAAGAAAGGGGAAATAGAGGACACTACTACAGAAAATCACCAATTTTTAAAAAGTAAGCAGAAATAGAGGAAAAACGGAACAATAAAACTATAAAACAGCCAGAAAGCAATGAATTAGATGCAATCAGTAAGGCTTTTCATATCAATAATTAATCAAACTATAAATAGATTGAATTCACCAATCAAAAGGCACAGAGTCGTTGGACAGATTAGAAAAAAAAAAGGAAGACCCAACTATATACTGCCTCCAAGAGACTCATTTCAGAGTGAAGTACACACACAGACTCAAAGTGAAGGAATGGGAAAACATATTCCATGCAAGTTGAAACCAAAAGAAAGTGGGGATAACTATACTTAGTCAATTAGTCAGTTCAGTCACTCAGTTGTGTCCGACTCTTTGCGACCCCATGAATCGCAGCACGCCAGGCCTCCCTGTCCATCACAAACTCCTGGACTTCACTCAAACTCATGCCCACTGAGTCGGTGATGCCATCCATCCATCTCATCCTCTGCTGTCCCCTTCTCCTCCTGCCCTCAATCTTTCCCAGCATCAGGGTCTTTTTAAATGAGTCAGCTTTTCGCATCAGGTGGCCAAAGTATTGGTGTTTCAGCTTCAGCATCAGCCCTTCCAATGAACACCCAGGACTGATCTCCTTTAGGATGGACTGGTTGGATCTCCTTGCAGTCCAAGGGACTCTCAAGAGTCTTCTCCAACACCATAGTTCAAAAGCATCAATTTTTCGGCGCTCAGCTTTCTTCACAGTCCAACTCTCATATTCATACATGACCACTGGAAAAACCATAGCCTTGACCAGACAGACCTTTGTTGGCAAAGTAATGTCTCTGGCTTTTTAATATGCTATCTAGGTTGGTCACAACTTTCCTTCCAAGGAGTAAGTGTCTTTTAATTTCATGGCTGCAGTCACCATCTGCAGTGATTTTGGAGCCCAAAAAAAAAAAAGTCTGACACTGTCTCCACTGTCTCCCCATCTATTTCCCATGAGGTAATGGATCCAGATGCCATGATCTTAGTTTTCTGAATGTTAAGCTTTAAGCCAACTTTTTCACTCTCCTCTTTCACTTTATAGTATTAACTATACTTAAGATCACACAAAATAAGACTGTACATGGAATTCTCTAGGCCAGAATACTGGAGTGGATAGCCTTTCCTTTCTCCAGGGGATCTTCCCAACCCAGGGATCGAACCCACGTCTCCCACATTGCAGGCAGAGTCTTTACTAGCTGAGCCAAAAGGGAAGCCCCCCAAAATGGTATTAAGAGACAAATAAGGTCATCATAAAATAATAAAGTGGTCAATTCATTAAGAAGATATTAACAATCACATTGATATGCTCATACAACATCAGAGAACCTAATTATTTCTGGCTAATATTAAAAGATCTGAATGGAGAAACAGACAATACAATAATATTAAGGGACTTCAATACCCTCCTCAGCAATGAATAGGTCATCCAGACAGAAAATCAAAACAGAAATACTGGATTTGAAACATACATTAGACCAAGTGAACCTAACAGACATGTAAAAAACATTCCATCCAACAGCAGCAGAATACACATTCTTCTCAAGTACACACAGAACATTCTCCAGGATAGACTACATGATATGATACAAAGCAAGTCTTAACTGATTTAAGAAGATTGAGCCATACTATCTTTTCTGTCCACAATGGCATGAAACTAGAAATCAACACTAAAAGAAAAGTAGAAAATCTTCAAATATGTGGAACCTAAATAACACACTCCTAAACAACCAATGGGTCAAAAAATAAATCAAAATGGAAATAAAAAAAAACTTCAAACAAATAAAAATGGAAAGACAACACACTAAAACATATAGGATGGTGCAAAAACAGTCTGAAAGGGAAATTTATAGTGATAAATGAATATATTAAAAAATTAGAAAGCTTTCAAATAAGCAACTAAACTTTACAATTCAAGGAATCAGAAAAAGAACAAAGCAAGCCCAAAATTAGCATAAGAAAGGAAATAACAAAACTTATGGTGGAAATTAACTGAAATAGAGGCCAAAAATTGCAACAGAAAATACCAAGAAAACTACGAGCTGGTTTTCTGAAAAGATAAACAAAATTGACAAAGCTATGGCTAGACTAAGAGGACCCAAATAAATAAAACCAGAAATAAAAGAGAAGACATCACAACTGATAGCTCAGAAATACAAAGAATCATTAGAGACTACTATGAATAGTTATATGCCAACAAACTGGATAACCTAGAAGAAATGAATACATTCCTAGAAACATACAGCCTACCGAGACTGAATCAGAAAGAAAGAAACTATGAACATTCTAATAATGAATAAAGAGACTGAAAGTGAAAGTTGCTCAGTCATGTCCGCCTCTTTGCCACCCCATGGACTATACAGTCCATGGAATTCTCCAGGCCAGGGTACTGGAGTGGGTAGCCTTTCCCTTCTCCAGGGGATCTTCCCCGCCTAGGGATCAAACCCAGGTCTCCTGCATTGCAGGCGGATTCTTTACCAGCTGAGCCACAAGGGAATCCCAAGAATACTGAAGTGGGTAGCCTATCCTTTCTCCTGGGAATCTTCCCAACCCAGGAATTGAACCAGGGTCTCCAAAGAAGACTGAACCAGTAATCAAAATCCTAGTACCAAACAGCTTCACTGGTGAATTCTACCAAATATTTAAAGAAAAATGAATGGCAATTCATCTCAAACTCTTCGAAAAAACTTAGAAGGGAACACTCACAAACTCATTTTACAAGGCCAGCACTATCCTGATACCAAAGACAGATAGGGACACTATGAGAAAAGGAAATTAAACCAATACTCTTGATGAATATAGGTACAAAAATTCTAAAAAAAAAAAAAACACCAAATTGAATTTGACAACACATCAAAACAATCACCATGACTAGGTGGGATTTATCCCTAGGAAGGAAGGATAGTTCAACTACACAAGTAGTTCAACATACACAGGTCAATACATGTGATATACAATGTTAATAGAATGAAAACTATTTATGATCATCTCAAAAGATGCAGAAAATACAACTGACAAAATACAGCATAATTTCATGACAAAAACTCTCAACAGCTTGAATATTGAAAGAACTTACTTCAACATAATAAAGGCTATATATGTCAGACCCAGAGCTTAACATCATGCTCAATGGTGAAAGATTGAGTCTTTCCTCTAATATCAGAAACAAGACAAGAGTGCCCACTTTCTCACTGTTATTCATAAAGTACTAGAAATCCTAGCTAGAGCAATCAGACAAGACAAAGAAATAAAAAGGATCCAAAATGAAAAGGAAGAAGAAAAATTGCCATTATTTAAGATAATATGATATTATACATCAAACATCTCAAAGATTCAACCAGAAACTAATCCATGAATTCAGTCAAGTTGCAGGATATAAAATCAACATACAGAAACCAGTTGTTTCTATATAACAACAAAATATCAAAAAAGTAATAAAACTATCCCAATCACAATACCATAAAATAAAAAATATTTAGGAATAATTTTAACCAAGGAAGTAAAGATCTGTGTGCTAAAAAACTACAAGACGTTGATTAAAGAAATTAAAGAAGATACAAACAAATGGAAATATATCCTATGTCCATGGATCAGAAAAATTAATAGTTAAAATGCTCATATTAGCCAAAGTCACCTACAGATTCAATGCAATCTCCATCAAAATTCTAATGGCATTTTTGACAGAAATAGAAAAAAAAAAAATCCTAAAATGTGTACAGAACCGAAAAAGATCCCAAATAGCCAAAGAAATCCTGAGAAAGAAGAACAAGGGCAGAGGCATTAGACTTCCTGATTTCAAGCTATACTAATAAAGCTATAGTTATTAAAATAGTATTACTGGCAAAAATAGATACATGGACCAAAGTAACAAAATTGAAAGATCAGAAATAAACCCCCATGCATATGGTCAACTAAGATTTGACAAGAGAGTCAAGAATACTCAATAGAGGAAAGGATAACTTCTTCAAAAATGGTGTTCAGAAAACCACATGGATAACCACATGCAGAAACTGGAAATTGGACCCCAATATACATCACTCAAAAATTAATTTGAAATGGAGAAAAGACTTAAACGTAAGACTTGAAGCCAATACACACCTAGAAGAAAATATAAGAAGAAAGTTCTTGACACTGGTCTTTGCAATGATACTTAGGATATCAAAAGCACAAGCAATGAAAGCAAAATCAGTAAGCTGGACTACATCAAACTAAAAAGCTTCTGGACAGGAAAAGTAACAATCAACAAAATGAAAAGGTAACCTATAGAATGGGAGAAAACATTTATAAACCATATACTGGATAAGGGTTTATCATCCAAAATATATAAGGAATTAATACAACTCAATAACCAAAAAAAAAAAATCTGATTTAAAAATAGGCAGAGGAACTGAATAGAATTTTTCCAAAGAAGATATACAAATGGCCAGCAGGTACATTAAAAATGCTCAACATCACAAATCAACAGGGACATGCAAATAAAAACCACAATGAAATATCAACTTTATACCAATTAGAATGGCTATCAGCAAGAAGATAAGACATAAGTATTGATGAGCATATGGAGTAAAGGGAAGCCTTATGAACTGCTGGTGGAAATGTAAATTGGTTCAATCATCATCAAAAACAGCATGGAGTTTCCTTAAGAAATTAAAACTATAACTAACACATATATCTAGCAACTGCATTTCTGGGTATCCATCTAAAGGAAATGAAAGCAGGATATTGAAAGGATATCTGTACTCCCATGTTTAGTGCAGCATTATTCACAACAGTCTAGATATGTAAATGAACTAAGTGCCCATCAATGGATGAATAGATAAAGAAGGCATGGTGCATATATATAATGGAATATTACTGAACCATGAGAAAGATGGAAGTCCTGTCATTTGCAACAGGGATGAATATTGAGGGCACCATGCTTAATGAGATAAGTTAGTCAAAGAAAGACAAATTTTGTATGACATTACTCATATGTGGAATCTAAAAATGTAAACCTTGTTGAACCAGAATGGTGAGTACCAAGACTGGGGGGAAAAGGAATCGGAGAGATGCTGTGAAAGGGTATAAATTTGCAACTAGAAGATTAATAAGTTCTGGACATCTAGTGTACAGCATGCTAATCATCATCAATAATATTGTATTATATACTTCAAAATCACTAAGGCCATATTTTATATAACTCCATTTATATGAAATGTCAAGAACAGGCAAATACATATACAAAGAAAGGAGATTAATTGCTGCTTAGGTCTGGAGGTTGAAGAGAAAAGAGGAGTGACTGTAAATGGGTACAGGATTTCTTTTGGGGATAATGAAAATGTTCTAAAATTGATTGTGAGATGATTGTCACACAACTCTGTGGATATAGTAAAAACAGTTGGATTGTATAGGTTAAAAGGGTGAATTGTATGGTATGTGAATTGCATCTCAATAAAGCTGCTAAAAAATGAAAAGGAGAAGATTTGACATGTTTTTCCTACATTTTAAATTTGCTATTTCTATAATTCTAAAAATAAGTCATTTAAGAGGAGTTGATTAAAAGAGTTCATTTTCTGGGAACATTATGCATCTGCAATAAATAATATTTCAGCAGTTGGCTGCTTCCACTTTCAAGCAAAATAAATATATTTGGTGACCAAAAAGAAAAATATTAGTAGTTTTTCATGAGGTTCTCTAGTCTGCATCTAGACATACAATCAAAATTAATATCAATGAAAGAAAATCCCTTCAAATAACCAACAGACATACATATTAAGAAATGCAAAAATGTTTCTGGCTTTTGATTATTAATCCCATTTCTTGGAATTAATCTCAACAAAACAACAAGAAAAACAAGCATGATGCTCAGTTGTTAAGCTGTGTCTGACTCTTTGCAACCTCATGGACTGTAGCCCACCAGGCTCCTCTGTCTACGGGATGTGTCAGGCAAGAACACTGAAGTGGGTTCCCATTCCTCCTCCAGGGGATCTTCCCAACCCAGGGATTGAACCTGTGTCTCCTGAATCTACTGCATTTACAGGCAGATTCTTTACCCCTGTGCCACCTGAGAAGCCCAAGAAAAAATCATAGGCATAAAAATATTTATAACAGTACTATTACTATAACAGAAACCTCTAAATCAGTGCTACCTAAGAGTGTCTGCTACTGCTCAACTAAGCCTCAAATACACTGTTCACTCGAATTGATGATTTCATAGAAAGATGTTCTCAGTGAAGGAAGCAGAGCATTGACTTACATTCTGGAGCAAGCTCCTTAAATTTTGAGTAATACTACTCTGCACCAAAATGTCCAACATAAAGACATGATTGGCAAACTGTGATATAACTCAAAGAAATACTGTACAAGCATAGAACAGACTAACAACCAATAATAATTCAGCTCTTACTATGTGCCAAGCACTGTACAAAGTATTATATATATATATTACCATTTTTTATGCTGGTAAACTTAGGTTTTATTATCTCCTTTTTTTGCAGATAAAGGTCAGAGAGGTTAGAAGATTGATGAAGGCCTACCAGAAGGTAGGAAGTGAAATAAGGATTCAAACTCAGGCATATATGACTCCAAATCTTGATTACTATATTACACTGCCTCCATAAAACTGAATATAAAATATGACTTTCAACTATGTAAACATATGAATAAAAATTTAAAGTAAATGGAAATAAATTTTAGGATGGTGAGACAATAAATTTTTTAAAACATCTTTTCATTACTTTTAAGTGTTCTAATAGTAAGTGTAAAAGTAATTTAAATTGTAAATTCAAATTTTTAAGCAGACATTTATAAAATGACATCGAAGGTAAACATTTTATAAAGCATTTATGTACTAATTTTTGTTCAATTTTATAAAAAATTTATTGTATGTAAGATATTCCTTTACAAGATATATTTAACAGTGGTTCTATAACTTGAGTATGCATTTGAATCCTTTGGAGGGCTTGGAAAACACGGATTTCCCACTCTAAGAGTTTCTGATTCAGTTGGCTTGGGGTGGGGCCTGAAAATCTGCATTTCTAGCAGGTTCCCAGAGGATGGGATTAATTTCTAGGTTGTCTTTGGCCAGTCATTCTGACTCAGAGTCCTTCCCAGTGGTGAAAGCATTGCTCAGCCAAGATGGATGCCAGCGAGAAGGATTCTAAGGAGGTTGTTGGACACATGCTGTCCCCTTTCCTGAACTATTCCAGCTAGTGGTGGCATATTAGTTCCGTGTTCCTTACCGGGACCTCCTGTTGTAAAACAACTCCTGCAAACAGTTACTCTGGTGCCTGGCCAGGGTGGGCAGTTTCAGTCACTGTGCTTCCCCTAACAGAAAGGAGGTGGGAAGATGGTGGCCAGTGGTAGAGTCCAGCCACGAGGAGCAGAGGGAGTGAGATGAGATGGCACTGGAGGCAGAGCCTGAGACCAAAAAAAAGCCAAGGAAGAGCCTGAAGCTTTGGGAGCCATTTTACCTTTCACTGTTCACTTCAGTTCATTTAAAAATTTTATTTTAGAGAGGCAATTTTTGGGAGACTCCTGATAATCTTGGGAAGCCCCAAAATACCAAATGAAATAAGCATTCCACTTAGGTCTGGAAATTTTTGAGCTATTGTAATTAAATCTGGCTTTGAGGATATTAAGTTTGAGAATTTCAAAAGTTCCCCATTGGCCATTGGTATTCTAAATTGCCTTTGGGCAAGTCAGTCCATTTAGTTAGAAGGCGCATGAGCAAGGACCATTGCTTTTAAACATAAGATCAGCTGAAACCCTGTTGGGGAGAGTACCCTCAAAATATTTAGATAACTGGGATCTCAATTCTTAGAGGTTTTTCCCTAGAGTTTAAGAAATGATTTTAAACAGCTCAAACATTTTACTATTCAGACAGCTCAATTCAAACTACTTGCAAGTTAATCACAATCAACTCTAAGGAAACAGATTGGTCCTGGATAAGTCAGGTGATACGCTTCTTAAAGCCAGTTTCCAGCTGTAAAAACCTGGTACATGAAGCCAACAAAGGTCTGTCTAGTCAAAGCTATGGTTTTTCCAGTAGTCATGTATGGATGTGACAGTTGGACCATAAAGAAGGCAGAGCACTGAAGAATTGATGCTTTTGAACTGTGGTGTTGGAGAAGACTCTTGAGAGTCCCTTGGACTGCAAGGAGATCCAACCAGTCCATCCTAAAGGAAAGCAGTCCTGAATATTCATTGGAAGGAATGATGCTGAAGCCGAAACTCCAATACTTTGGCCACCTGATGCAAAGAACTGAATCAATGGAAAAGACCCTGATGCTGGGAAAGATTGAAGGAGGGAGGAGAAGGGGGTGACCGAGGATAAGATGGTTGGATGGCATCACCGACCTGATGGACATGAGTTTGAGTAAGCTCCAGGAGTTGGTGACAGACAGGGAAGCCTGGTGTGCTGCAGTCCATGGGGTCACAAAGAGTCAGACATGACTGAGCGACTGAACTGAACTGAACCCAGAGGATACTGATGCTGCTAGCCCAAGAACTACAATGTGAGAACTGGAGCTAGTAAAAAAATTAACATCATCCTAAATCTAAATACCATCATTATAATCAATCAAAAAATAAACTTGATGTATTTTATTGGATTATTTTAATGTGCTATATAGGTTCTTGACAAAACACAGGCCAATGGAATTTATGTCACAGTTCATTCTCTTGAAGAATACAACAGTCAGTTTTCTGATCCAATTATTTCTTTCAGTCAAGAGCTACAAACTTTATAAGGAGGTCAAAGAGTTATACTCTAAGTATCTATACCAATAATAGCAACTATCTAGGTATTTCTAGCCCAAACTGACTGAATTATTCTAAATTGCTGCACTATTTAAGGGTCTTAGACATAAGTCTTGCTAAGTAAACTAACATATTTATTTTTAAAAAACATCTTTACGGAATTTGTTACAACACTGATTCTGGTTTATGCTTTGGTTTTTTTGTCTCAAGGCATGTGGGATCTCAGCTCCCCAAACAGGGGTTGAACCCTCATCCATTGCATTGGAAGGAGAAGTCTTAACCACTGGACCTCCAGGGAAGTCCCTAAACTAACCAATTTAGAATGAAGAAAGTAATAAATGCTAAAAAAAGAAACTATTCATATAGCAGGCAGTATTAGAGGTAAGAAATATCCACAACTCAGCTGATAATTAGCTTCCAATATTAAGAATAAAGAAGTGCTATTTCAGTTTCTCTAGAATGATCTGACCCCAATCAAGTAATCTGATATCATTTTTGCCCACATACATGCAGAGTATGTCATGAAACATACCTATGTTTCTGACCATGATTCCTTTAAGTTCATCCACTTGGGCTTGAGTCTCCATCACTTTATCTAGGCCCTTATTCTCAGAGTGATGCTTCTATAAAAAAAAATATATGATTTAACTTATGATACCCAGAAGCTATTCACAATACAAAAACAAAAAGAAGAGGAATGACACTGAGGAAAGCTACAACATAGGCACAAAAGAGATGTTACCAGACCTAGGGAAAAAAAAAACACAAGCATAAAATTTGCTACCATATGAAATATAAGTGTTATAAAAAGATCACCTTATTTCAAATGAAATAAAGCTAAGTATATTATATCAAATATATATCTGAGATTCCTGGGCAGAAGTAGGGTGTTATATAATCTGTGTTCAGACAAGGAAGAAAGGAAAAAAGACTGTAGTTGAAGCAGAGGTAACAGGTTAGGGAAAAGGTACTCTTAATCTTTTCCCATTTCTTGGGTGTGATGAGGTAGGGACTGGCCCAGCTTCTGGGCATCTATTTTTGTATCTGTTGGGATCAGAGTATGCATGCTATTTTCATTGGCTTCTTATAGGATCTAAAAATGTAAGACATTGATGACAGTATATATTTTGAAGTTATTATCTATAGCAAATAATTGTGGACTTCTTAATACACAATATTCCAGTCACTTCACTGTGCTAAGTGCTTCAAATATGGGATATTATTTAAACCATGCAAAAACTCTATGAAGATACCATTATTATTATTTTATTATTTCCATTTATAGACAAGATCCTGGCACAGATTTGTTTAGAGGTTCACACACATATCTGGAGCTAAAGACAAACTGGCTAAATTGAAAGTTTTGCGGCCAGCTGAACCTATATAACTTTTTTCCCCTTATGATGTGAACTGTTAGGATTTACTCTCAATGATGTTCATATATAACATAAAGCACTGTTAATTATATTTATCATGTTGTCCACTATATCCCTAGTATTTATTTATAACTGGAAGTTTGTACTTTGTGACCACTTTCATCCAATCATCCCTCCCCACAACCCCAGCTCTCTGATCTCTTTTTCTATGAGTTTGTTTTGAGAGTATGATTGACCTACAAGAGTTTGTTAGTTTCTGTTGTACAACACATTGTTGTTCAGTCACTAAGTCATGTCTGACTCTTTGAGATCCCATGGACTGCAGCACGCCAGGTTCCCCTGTCCTTCACTATCTCCAAGAGTTTGTTCAAACTCATGTCCATTGAGTAGGTGATGCTATCTATCCAACCATCTCATCCTCTGTCACCCCTTGTCCTTTTGCCTTCAGTCTAACCCAGCATCAGGGTCTTTTCCAGTGAGTTGACTGTTGCCATCAGGTATCCAAAGTACTGGAGCTTCAGCTTCAGCATCAGTCCTTCCAATGACATTCAGGGTTGATATCCTTTAGGACTGTCTGGTTTGCTCTCCTTGCAGTCCAAGGGACTCTCAAGAGTCTTCTCCAGCACCACAGTTCGAAAGCATCAGTTCTTCGGCACTCAACCGTCTTTATGCTGTGCTTAGTCACTCAGTCATGTCTGAACCTTTGAGACCCCATGGACTACAGCCTGCCAGACTCCTCTGTCTATAGTGACTCTCCAGGCAAGAATACTGGAAAAACCATAGCTTTGACTAGGTGGATTGTGTCGGAAAAGTGATATCTCTGCTTTTTAATACACTGTTTAGGTTTGTCATAGCTTTTCTTCCATGGAGCAAGCATCTTTTAATTTCATGCCTGGAGTCACTGTCTGTAGTGATTTTGGAGTCCAAGAAAGTAAAATGTGTTACTGATTCCACTTCCCCCCACCTATTTGGCATGAAATGATGGGACTAGATGTCATGATCTTTGCTTTTTGAATGCTGAGTTTTAAGCCAGCTTTTTCACTCTCCTCTTTCACTTTCATCAAGAGGCTCTTTAGTTCTTCTTCACTTTTTGTCATTAGGGCAGTATCATCTGCAATATCAGAGGTTTTTGATATATCTCCCAGCAATCTTGATTCCATCTTGTGATTCATCTAGCCTGGCATTTCACATGATGCAGTCTTCATGTAAGTAAAATAAGCAGAGTGACAATATACAGCCTTGACGTACTCCTTTCCCAATTTGGAACCAGTTCATTGTTCCATGTCTGGTTCTAACTGTTGCTCTTGACCTGCATACAGGTTTCTTAGGATCCACACAGGTAAAGGCTTTTAGCACAGTCAATGAAGCAGAATTTTTTCTGAAATTCTCTTGCTTTTTCTATGATACAACGGATGTTGGCAATTTGATCTCTGGTTCCTCTGTATTTTCTAAATTCAGCTTGTACATATGGAAGCTCTTGGTTCATGTATTGTTGAAGCCTAGTTTGAAGGTTTTTGAGCATTACCTTGCTAGCATGTGAAATGAGTGCAACTGTGCGATAGTTTGAATGTTCTTTGGCATTGCCTTTCTTTGGGATTGGAATGAAAACTAATGTTTTCCAGTCCTGTGGCCACTGCTGAATTTTCCAAATTTGCTAGCATATTGAGTGCAGCACTTTCACAGAATCATCTTTTAGGATTTGAAATAGCTCAGCTGGGTTTTGTCCCACTACAATATTGTAAAGTAATTAGCCTCCAACTAATAAAAATAAATGAAAAAAAAAGGAAAAAAAAAAGAAATAGCTCAGCTGGAATTCCATCACCTCCACTAGCTTTGTTCACAGTGATGCTTCATAAGGCCCACTTGACTTTGCATTCCAGGATGTCTGGCTCTAGGTGAGTGATCACAACATCATGGTTATCCAGGTCATTAAGACCTTTTTTGTACAGTTCTTCTGTGTATTCTTGCCACCTCTTCTTAATATCCTCTGCTTCAGTTAGATCCATACTGTTTGTCCTTTATTGTGCCCACCTTCCCATGAAATGTTCCCTTGGTATCTCTAATTTTCTCGAAGAGATCTCTAGTCTTTCCTATTCTATTGTTTTCTTCTATTTCTTTGCATTGTTCACTTAAGAAGCCTTTCTTACCTTCCATTGCTATTCTTTATAACTCAGTATTTCTATACATTTCAAAATGATCACAACAGTAAGCTTAGTTATCATATGTCAAAATTCAAAGACATTATATAGTTACAACTATATATTTGCAACATGGCATATTTCATACCTGTGACTCTTTTACACTGCAACTCGAATTTTTTACTCAGTCTCCTTCACCTCTTTCTGTCCTACCCCCCCAACATTTTCCCTCCAGCAATAATGTATTTCTTCTCTGTATCTGTATTTCTGTTAGTGTTTTATTATGTTTCTTTTTTTGATTCTACATATAAGTGAAATCATACATTACCTGTCTTTCTCTGACTTTTTTTCACTTAGCAAGACATCATCTAGATCCATCCATGTTGCTGCAAGTGACAAGATTTCCTTCTTTTTTATGGCTGAGTAATACTCATGTGTGTGTGTTTGTGTGTGTGTGTGCGTGTGTGTGTGTGTGTGTGTATACACATATCACATCTTCTTTATCCATTTATCTATTGATGCACATTTAGGTTGTTTCCATATCTTGTCTGTTGTAAATAATGCTTCGATGAACATAGGGGTGCATGTGCCTTTTCTAATTAGTGTTTCTGTTGTCTTCCGACAAATATCCAGGAGTAGAATTGCTGATAATATGATAGTTCTATTTTCAATTTTTGGAGGAATCTCCTTATTGTTTTCCATAGTGGCTGCACCAATTTACACTCCCATAAACAGTGCAGGAGGGTTACTTTTTCTCTACATCCTCACCAACACTTGTTAATTTCTTGCCTTTTGGACTACAGCCATCCTGACAAGTGTGAGGTAGTATCTCTCACTGTGGTTTTGATTTACATTTCCTTGACAAATAGTGATATTGTGCATCTTTTTCATGTGCCTGTTGGCCATCTGTCTTCTTTGGAAAGACAGCTATTCAGCTCTTGTGTCCACTTTATAGTTGGTTTGTTTTTTAGATGTTGAAGTTTTATCAGTTCTTTGCACATTGTAGGTATTATCCCCTTATCAGATATATTGTTTGCAAATATCTTCTCCCTTTCAGTAGGCAGCCTTTTCATTTTGTTGGTAATTTCCTTCACTGAGCAATAGCTTTTCAGTTTGATGTACTCCCATTTGCTTATTTTTACTTTTGTTTCTCTTGTCAGAGACATATCCAAAAAAACTATCAATACCAATGTCAAAGAGCATACTATGTTTTCTTCTAGATGTTTTATGGTTTCAGGTCTTATATTTAAATCTTTAATCCATTTTTAATTTATTTGTGTCCACAGTATGAGAAAGTAGTCCAGTTTGATTCTTTTGCATGTAGCTGTCCAGATTTCCCAACACCATTTAGTGGAAAGGGAAAAAAACAGCTTTTTCCCCCCACTGTATATTCTTGCCTCCTTTGTCATAGATTAACTGACCATATAAGCATGGGTTTATTTTGGGGCTCTCTATTCTGTTCCATGGGCTTCCCAGGTGGCTCAGTGGTAAAGAATCCACCTGCCAATACAGGAGATACAAGAGACACAGATTCGATCCCTGGGTTGAGAAGATCCCCTGGACAAGGAAACAGCAACCCACTCCAGCATTCCTGCCTGGAAAATCCCATGGACAAAGGAGCCTGGTACAGTCCATGGGGTCACAAAGAGTTGGACAAGGCTGAGCATGCATGCATTCCATTCCACAGATCTATGTGTCTATTTTTTCTTTACAGTAGCATACTGTTTTGACTATTGCAGCTTTGTAGTATAGCTTGAAATGAGGGAGTGTAATACATCAAGTTTTGTTCTTCTTTCTCAAGATAGTTCTGGCCATTCTGCCATCTTTTATGTTTCCACACAAATTTTAGAATTATTTGTTCTAGTTCTTTAAAAAAGAAAACCCGTCACTGGTATTTTGATAGAAATACCAATGTAGAAGGCATAGCATAGTCTTTATTTTTAGTATAGTCATTTTTAACAATATAAATTCTTCAAATCTATAAGCACAGTATATCTTTCCAACTTCTTCAATATCATTCATTAGGTTCTTAAAGTTTTCAGAGTACAGGTCTTTTACCTCTTTAGTTAAATGCATTCCTAAGTATTTTATCCTTTTTGATGTGATGGTCAGTGGGATTGTTTTCTTAATTTCTTTTTCTGATAGTCTGTTGTTAGTATATAGAAAGGCGAGAGGTTTCTGTAAAATTTTGTATCCTGCAATTGTACTGTATTATTTCTAATAATTGCTTTTTTAGTGGTATCTTTAGGATCTTCTATAGATAGTATGATGGTTACCTACAAAGAGAGACAATTTTGCTTCTTCCTTTTGAATTTGGATTCCTTGCATTTCTTTTTTGTATCTGATTACTGTAGCTAGGGGTTCCAACACTATGTTGAATAAAAGTGGCAAGAGTGGCATCCTTGTCTTATTCCTAATTTTAGAGGGAATGCTTTCAGTTTTTCACTACTTAGTATGATGTTAGCTGTAGGCCTGTCATGTGTGTGTGTGTGTGTGTGTGTGTGTGTTAGTTGCTTAGTCATGTCCGATTCTTTGCAACCCCATAGACTACAGCCCACCAGGCCCCTCCGTCCATGGAATTCTCCAGGCAAGAACACTGGAGTGGGTTGCCATTTCCTTCTCCAAAAGAAACTATAGAAAGAAAGAGTGAAGTCACTCAGTCGTGTCCTACTCTTTGCGACCCCATGGACTGTAGCCTACCAGGCTCCTCCATCCATGGAATTTTCCAGGCAAGAGTAGTGGAGTGGATTGCCATTTCCTTCTCCAAGGCCTGTCATATATACCCTTTATTATGATGGGGTATGTTCCCACTTTGTTGAGAGGTTTTATCATAAATGGATGTTGAATTCTATTAAAAGCTTTTTTTGTACCTATTGAGATAATCATATGGTCTTTATTCTTTAGTTTGTTATCATGGTGTATCACATTGATTTCCAGATACTGAACCATCCTTGCATCTCTGAAATAAATCCCACTTGATCATGTGTATAATTCTTTCAATGTATTGTTGAATTCAGTTTGTTAATATTGTGATTTCTAAATCTATGTTCATTAGCTATAATGGCCTGTAATTTTCTTCATTTGTGATATCTTTGTCTGGTTTTTGTGTCAGGGTGATGCTGACCTACAGAATGACTTTGGATGTGTTCCTTTTGCTGCAATTTTTGGAAGAGTTTAAGAAGGATAGGTGTTAACTCTTTTCTAAATGTTTGGTAGAATTCACCTGTGAAGCCATCTGGTCCTAGACTTTTGTTTGTTGAAGTTTTAAAACTTCAATTTTCAATATCATTACTGGTAATTGTTCTGTTCATGTTTTCTATTTCTTCTTGGTTCAGTCTCGGGAGACTGTGCATTTCTAGGAATTTGTCCATTTCTCTTAGTTTGTCCATTTTATTGGCATATAGTTGTTCATAGTAGTCTATTATGAACTTTTCATTTCTGTGTTATCTGTTTAATTTTTCCTTTTTCATTTCTTATTTTATTGATCTGAGCCCTATTTCTTTTTTCTTGATGAGTCTGGACAAAAGTGATCAGCTTTGTTTATCTAATCAAAGAACTAGCTCTTAGCTTCACTGATCTTTTCTATTGTTTCCTCATCTCTGATTCACTTATTTTTGCTCTCATTTTTATGATTTCTTTCTTTCTACTAATTTTGGGTTTTGTCTTTTCTTCTTCTCCTGGATCCTTTAGGTTTAATGTTTGTTTGATATTTTCCTTGTTTCCTGAGGTAAAATTCTATTACTATAAACATCCCTCTTAGAACTGCTCTTGCTGGGTCCCAGAGTTTGAATCACTGTGTTTCCATTTTCACTTGTCTCCAAGTATTCTTTTTCTCCAAGTATTTTTTGATTCCCTCTTTGGTTTCTTCAGTAATCCATTTATTGTTTAGTAGCATATTGTTTAGCCTTCAAGTGTTTGTGTTTTCTGCAGTATTTTTTTTTTCTTATAGTTGATTTCTAGCCTCATAACACTGTGGTCAGAAAAAAAAACGCTGGACATGAGTTCAATTTTTCTTAAATTTACTGAGGCTTGTTTTATGCCCAGCATGTGATCTGTCCTGGAGAATGTGCCATGTGCACTGGGAAAGAATGTGTATTCTGCTGCTTTTGGACAAAACGTTCTATATATGTCAATTAAGCCCAACTGGGTGTAATGTGTTGTTTAAGACCAGTGTTTCCTCACTGAATTTCTGTCTGGATGCTCTGTCCATTGAGGTAAGTGTGGTGTTAAACTCTCCTACTGGATGTGAGAGTTGGACTGTGAAGAAAGGTAAGCACTGAAAAATTGATGCTTTTGAACTGTGGTGTTGGAGAAGACTCTTGAGAGTTCATTGGAATGCAAGGAGATCCAACCAGTCCATCCTAAAAGAGATCAGTCCTGGGTGTTCACTGGAAGGACTGATGCTGAAGCTGAAATTCCAATACTTTGGCCACCTCATGCGAAGAGTTGACTCATTAGAAAAGACCCTGATGCTGGGAGGGATTGGGGGGCAGGAGGAGAAGGGAACAACAGAGAATGAGATGGCTGGATGGCATCACCAACTAAATGGGCATGAGTTTGAGTAAACTCCGTGAGTTTGTGAGGGACAGGGAGGCCTGGCGTGCTGCGATTCATGGAGTTGCAAAGAGTTGGACACGACTGAGCGACTGGACTGACTGACTGACTGACTATTATTGTGTTGCTATCAATTTCTCACTTTATGTCTATTAATATTTGCCTTATATATTTAGGTGCTCCTATGCTGGGTGCATATACATTTACAGTTGTTGTATCTTCTCGGATTAATTCCTTTATTATTAAGTAATGTCTTTTTCTCTTACAGTTTTTGTTTTAAAGTCTATTTTCTCTGATATAAGTATTGCTATCCAGTTTCCCTTTCATTCCTATTTGCATGGAATAACCTTTCCCATCCTTTCACTTTCTGTTTTTGTCTTTATAGCCACAGTGAGTCCCCTGTAGGCAGTATATATATGGGTTTTGTTTTGTTATCCATTCAGCCACTCTGTGTCTTTTGATTGGAGCATTTAGTCCATTTCCATTTAATTATTGGTAGGTATGTACTTACTGCCATTTTGTTAATTGTTTTTCAGTTGTTTTTGTACTTTTCTTTTGTTCCTTTGCTTTCATCCCTTATGATTTGATTAGTATCTTTTGTGTTATATTTGGATTTCTTTCCCTTTGTGTGTATCTAGTAAAGGTTTTCTGGTTTATGATTATCATAAGGTTTGTATATAATAATCTGTATATATATATATGATTACTTTAAGTTGCTCATCTCTTAAGTAAAAATGCATGTTAATAACCCTACATTTTTTATGCCCCCTCCCACAGTTACTGTTTTGACATCATAATGTATACCTCTTTTTGTTTTGTTTTGTTATTGTTTTGTTTTGTATTGTTTTGTTTTGTTATTGTTTGTTTTGTTATTGTTTGTTATTGTTTTGTTTTGTATTGTTTTGTTTTGTTTTGTTATTGTGGTTATGGGTGATCTTAGTCCTTTTGTAATCCTCTTCATAGCTTTATATGTGGTTGGTTTAGTACCTTTACGGTGTATTTGCCTTCACCAATGAGATTTCTCCTTTCATAATTTTCATATTTCTTCTTGCAACCTTTTTTCCAGCTTGGAGAAGCCCCTGAAACATTTCCTTTAAAGCAAGCCTGGTGGTGATTAACTCTTTTAGCTTTTGTTTATCTGTAAAACTTTCTATTTCTCTATCAAATCTGAGTGAAAGCCTTGTTGAGGATTCTTGGTTGTCAGTTTTTCCCTTTTACCACTTTAAAAATATCATGCCATTCCCTTCTGGCCTTCAGGGCTCCTGTTGCAAAGTCAGTTGATAGTTCTATGGGAATTTCCTCGTGTGCAACATTTTGCTGTTCCCCAGCTGCTTTTAATATTCTCTCTTCATCTTTAATTTTTGCCATTTTAATTACAATGTCTTGGTGTGGTCCTCTTTGGGTGGACCCTTTGGGAACTCTCTGTCCTTCCTGGACCTGGATATCTGTTTCTTTCCCCAAGTTAAGGAAGTCTTCAGTTAAGTTGCTTTCAAATATGTTCTCTGCCCCCCTTTTCTCCCTTCTTCTGGGAGCCCTATCATGCAAATGTTGGTACATCTGATGTTGTTTCAGAGGTTTCTTAAACAGTACTCATTTCTTTTTATTCTTTTTTCTTTTTTTCTGTTGAGCTTCAGTGATTTCCACTACTCTGTCTTACAGCTCACTGATCCGTTCCTCTGCATCATACAAATCACTGTTGATTCCTTCTAGTGTATTTATTTCAGTTATTGTATTCTTCATCTTTGCTTGGTCATTCTTTACATATTATAACTCTTTGTAAGAAATTCTAATTTCTCACTCTGTTAATCCAATCATTTCTTAGGTTCTTTGATCATCTTACAATCACCACCTTGAGTTCTTTATTGGGTAGGTCGCTTATGTCCACTTCACTTAGCTCTTCTTATGGGCTTTTCTCATTTGCAACATGTTCCTCTGTCTCATAGTGCCTAATTTCCTTTTTAATTTCTATGTATTTGGTAAGTTGATTATTTCCTGACCTTGAAGTGGCCTTTTCTAGGAAACGTCCTATGAATCCTAGCAGTGCACTTCCTTCTGGTCACCAGAGCTGTATGCTGTAGGGACAATATCTACACAGGCTGTGTGGGTCCTTATGTTGTGGACAATCTGGTAGGCATGGCTGGCCCCCAGTCTGGTTGGTTTCCAGACCTTACCTTGTGCAGAGGCTGTCAGCCACTGGTGGGCAGGGCCAGGTCACAAGGCAGCTGGCTACAGAGACCCAAGGGGTCCTGGGATCTCTGGCTGAAGGCCCTTGGGGGGTCCCAGAGCTGGTGTTGGCCTGTTGCTGGGCAGGGCAAGCGCCCAGTGGGTCCTGGGACTTCTGCTTCTCCACTGGCTGGTAAGACCTACTGGTTTGTGGAGCTGGGCCCTGGGATCTCTGGCTGAAGGTTTCTGAACGTCCCAGAGTTGATGTGCCAGCCTACTGGTGGGTGAGGCTGGGGTCCAGGGGGTCCTGGGGTGGCGCTTGCTCACTGGTAGGTGATCCTGGCCCTGGGATAGTGCTGGCTTACTGGTGGGCAGATCCAGGTTCCAGGATCTCTGGCTGCAGGGCCTAAGTGGGGGTTCCCAGGGCTAGTGCACACACGCTGGTGTGCAGGGCCATGTCCTGAGCCCCCTGTAGGTTCAGGGATTCTTAAAGCAACCAGCCTGCAGTGAGTGAGGCTGATTCCCTGCTTGGCTAGTTGTTTGGCTTAAGATGTCTCAGTATTGGTGCAGATAGGCTGGTGGGTAGGGCCACGTCCTGGCATTAATATGCTAAAGGGAAGATTCCTAAATTGTGCTTATGGGCTCCATTGGTAAAGAATGGCAGAATGAGCTCCCAAAAATGCCTACCACCAATGTCTATGTCCCTAGGGTGAGCTCCAGTGGCTTTCCACCTTTCCATGAGACTCTCCAAGATCAGCAGGTGGATCCGATCCGGGCTCCTTTCAAATTACTGCTTCTGCCCTCATTTCCTGAGCATGTGGATTTTATACACGCTCTTTAAGAGTAGAGTCTCTATTTCTCACAGTCTTTCAGCACTCTTGAAATTAAGCCCTGCTGGCCTTCAAAGCCAAATATTCTGGGGGCTCTTATCAATGGAGGACTCCAGGGCTGTGGAGCCTCATGTGGAGCTTGAGCCCCTAGCTGCTTGGAGAGAATCTCTGCAATTGTAATTATCATTCCACTTGTGGGCCACCAACTCCAAGGTATGGATCTTGATTATACTGTGTGTCTGCCCCTCTGTCTTGTTGTGGTTTCTTCTCTATATCTTCAGTAGTATAAGATCCTTTCTGCTAGTCTTCTGATCTTTCTCATCAATAGCTGCTCTGTAAATAGTTGTAATTTTGGTGTGTCCACGGAAGGAGGTGAGCTCAGGGTTTCCTAATTCACCATCTTGGCCATCAACCTGACCCTATTTATTTTCAAATGGGCATTGGTATATATTTTGCTGATGGTGTTTTACATAGATGTATGTATATAAGTATTTCCTAGTGGAAGTATGAAACAAACCAACTGAATAATAAAGACTCAACTATTTAAATGAACTTCACCCCAACAGGATGCATATTTAGAAGTATAATCCTCAAAAAGGTATTAAAAGCAACACTTACAGGAGAAATAAAGAGGAAATTATTCAATGACAGTGAGTCCTTTTTTCTCATTCACAACACTATCATTGATAAAACTTATGTCTTTGCACTCATACAGTTTGATGAATAAAGAGTAAGCATTCTTTAATACAAAATAAGACCACAATGAGATATCATTACACATCCACAAGAATGAATAACATTAAAAAGACAGACCATAACAAGAGTTGGCAAGTATGCAGAAACACTGGAAGTGCTAGTGGGAATATAAACAGTACAACCACTTTGGAAAAAAGTTTGATGATTCGTTATAAAATTAAACATCATTCACCATATGACCCAGCAATTCCACCCCTAGGTATTTACCAAAGAAAAATAAAAACACATGTCTGTGCAAAGACTTGTACATGGATGTTCATAATAATTTTGTTGGTGATAGCTGAAAACTGGAAGTAACTCAAATATCCAGCAACAGGTGAATGGATAAACAAATTGTGTTATATGCATACAATACTACTCAGAAAAAAAAGGCAACTACTGATTTATACAATATGGATCAATATCAAAAAGTTTACGCTGAGCAAAACAAGGAAGATACAAAAGGGTATATAATGTATGATTCCATTTATAAGAAATTCTAGAAAAGATAAAACTAATTTGTGGTGACAAAAATAGAGCAGCAGTTGCCTCAGGGAAGGACCTGACTGCATAGGAACATGAGGAATCCTTTAGGGTCATGAGATGTTTTGTATCTGAAAAAAGTATATACATATGTATAAATTCACCAAACTGAGAATTAAGTATTCATACAGATAAACAGACTTTCAAATGACTAACTGAGCTACCCAAAAATTAAATTTACCTTGTGGGAGGGTAGAGGTTAATGTACAGGTTAAGACACCATTTGGCATGTTGAGTGGATTTACACATTAAATGGGTAGTTGAAGGAAATGATCTTTAATCTCCTTCCCAATCATGAGATACTCTGACCACCATTTATAGAGAATATCACTTTCCATCCTAAAATGTCCCATTCCAAGATAGGAAAGTGTTTTATACTATGATTATTTACCTTGGACATTAATGAGAAGGTTTCATGACATTTT
Source organism: Cervus elaphus (assembly GCF_910594005.1). Taxonomy (NCBI): domain Eukaryota; kingdom Metazoa; phylum Chordata; class Mammalia; order Artiodactyla; family Cervidae; genus Cervus; species Cervus elaphus. The sequence goes on from NC_057848.1 coordinate 24,943,464, forward strand.
TTTTCTAATCAGACTGCTTTTTATATAATTTCATGCACACTCATTCAATGTGGTTTCACTGAGTATGAAACTTTCCAAAAGTTCCTATTATTATTAAGTGAGGCTATTTAGTGGCATTGTGGGTAGCACTGAACATTTTTTTACAATTTAATTGCCTTGTTTTTGCTTTAAAACTTTTCTAGTATCTCTAGCAGTACAGGCCAAAGGCCCAGAAGATGGCTAGAGAAACCAGGGTTTCGCATCTTTAAGAGGTTTTGTGTTTTAAGGGACCATTAAAACCTGTAGAATTCTTTTTGTGTGTGTTTATTCTAATGATTTTTCCATTTTTTTGTGTGTGAAAATACCTATTTACTAGTTTTATCATTTTAGTAGCTTTTAAAACAAAGAATGGTTTTATATAAGATAAATTGATGGCTCACAGAGAAAAATTCCAGAATGTAAAGTATTACAAACATGATTTTATTATTTTTTAATTTATTTATTTTAATTGGAGGCTAATTACTTCACAATATTGTATGCCAAAACATGATTTTCAGTTCAAAAAAGAAACAATGTCTTTAGGTCCTATGCCTTTTCAGATGACTATATGAGTATAAGTCATAATAGCACATTAAAAATCAGAATGCAAATAGCCCAAGTGAATGTTTAGCAACAGAGGATTCTCTCAGCTGTTTATTAAGTGCAATCCAAAATCTAAAGCAGCTGAGACAGGTGCTTATTTCATTCCTGTTATTAGTAATTAGTGATGAAATTTAATGGTGTTTGTAAGTAGCTCTCGAGCATTTGCCATATTAAATAGGGTTTAAATATAAGGGGCCATTAAAATATAGTTTTTAAGCCTAACAGACTTGGACAAACAGGTATTTTGAATAATCAACACCTCTGGAGCATATGCCAAGTCTAAATGGCAAAATTGCTCCATTTATTGTGGGCACAGAGGTGACCTTGTAACTGCTGAATACACTGCATTTATGGAGATTGAACGGTATCCAGATGGTAGATAACTATTCTGTTTACTAAACTGTGGATACCTGATACTCCTGTCATTGTTTTGCCATGACATAACTATGTTTTTAGTCTCCTATATTCACAAAAATTGCCATTATCATAGCAATTGTCTGTTGACAGACAGCTATCAAGTGAATGAATATTTCATCATCCCACACCTTTCCTATGAATTAAACAGACATTTATATAAAAAAAAAAAAACAAAAAAAAATAAAATAAAATGGCCCATTCATATATTTTTTTTTAAATCTGGGAAGTTTTACTATCTTGGCATATAACAACAGTCAGAAAAATACACTGCAGGTCAGGGTCCCCTACATCCATGGTTCTTTAAAGTAATAAAGAAGATATGAATCAAATACTATATCCCAAGAAATATCTTACCAGCTGTGCAGCCAAGACACTTGAGAACTCACTATTCATGGCATATGGGAGTGCTGTTTGTGCTCTTGAACCATATGTAGTCTGGAACCTCTTCTTTATCTCATTCAGAAAATTAAAGGCTCGCGAACGCTCAAAATCCTGAGGAGATGAATACAGAGTTAACACTAAACAAAAATGATATGGATGATTAACAACAACCATAAGAGCAGCTAATATTTACTGAGCAATGATTCTATGAGGAGGAACTGACCTCATTTTACAGATAAAGAAACAAAGGCTCTGAAAAGAAACTAACTTGCTAAAAGTGAAACTAGTAAATGAAAGAGCTGAGTTGAATCCAAATGTTAAATTACTGCCAACTAAGATAACAGTACCTAGGTTACCGTCTTAAGAGCAGGAATTGGGTTTTACCCCATCCATATCTTTCACAGGATCTATTAGAAAGCCCAGCACAAGAAGATGCTTGAGAAATCCATAGTCATAGTACAGTCTTTCACACACAAAGATAACACTATTGACATAAATTTTTAATTAACTTTTTTCAATAGTGGTGGTATATTTGAAAAGATCAAGGAATGTATTCTTGTCTAGTTCCAGTCAAAAAGTGTGTGTGTAACCTATACACAAAAGTACAATTATAGATTAAGAAATGTAAGACTCAACTCTGACCATCCCAAATTCAGTGCTATTTCTCACCTACTCCCAGAACTCACATCAGTCATTTCAGATATAACTGGATTTTTAAAATAATTTTAGAAGATACTGTGAAACCAGGGAATATAAGTCGTTGTGATAATCACTGTGGTTGACACACATCTCCATTTCACCTAAGATGAGTAGTCTAAGCCAAAAGTTCTTAAAGTTGGGTCAATGGTCCAAATTCAAGGGGCCAATGTACTTGGATTTAAAAAAATTCTCATCATTATTTTCACCAATCTTTAACTCAAATTTCAACTGTGAATGTAGTAACAAAATAGAGTAGTATTAAACAGTACCTGGGACTCTGTCACCAAGAGAAGTCTTTTTTGCATATATCATCAGTTACAGACATCTCTCAAAATATCATTAATACTTATCACCACATCAAAACTAGGTTTATTAAACCCATGACTATATCTTGTTATTAGTGAATTCATAAAGAAGCATATATTACTAAATCAATATTTACACTATTTTGAATACTGTGAAAATGAAAGTCACTCAGTTGTGTTCGACTCTTTGCGACCCCATGGACTGTAGCCTGCCAGGCTCCTCTGTCCATGAAATTCACCAGGCCAGAATACTGGAGTGAGTAGCTGTTCCCTTCTCCAGGGGATCTTCTCAACTCAGAAATGAAACCCAGGTCTCCTGCATTGCAGGCAGATTCTTTATCAACTGAGCCACCAGGGAAGCCCTGAATACTGAATTTGATTATAACTGTTATTACCAGGTTGGTGCAAAAGTAATTTTGATTTTGCATTGTTGAACTTTGCCATTTGATTTTGAAATACATTTTTAAATACATGTGGTCATGTTACATATCATTTTAATGAGCATTTCTTGCTTTATGATTTTTGCTAATTAATTATTACTTGCTAACTATATGTATTTTAGACTATGGAAATGATATTAGGCAAAAAGCAAATCTGAGTGATTTTCTTATTTGAGTTCAATATGGGTCATAGCTGCAGAGACAACTCACAACATCAACAACGTGTTTGGCCTAGGAACTTCTAAAAAATGTACAGTGCAGTGGTAGTTCAAGAAGTTTTCCAAAGAAATCAAGTCTTGACAATAAGAACCACAGTGGCTGGCCATCAGAAGTGTACAATAACTAGCTGAGAGCATTATCAAAGCTGATCCTCTTACAACTACATGAGAAGTTACCCAAGAACTCAATGTTGATCATTCTATGGTCATTTGGCAATTGAAGGAAATTGGTAACGTGAAAAAGTTTGATAAGTGGTTGCGTACTGTGGTTGTTGTTCAGTCACTCAGTTGTGTCCGACTATTTGCAACCCCATGGACTGCAGCACGTCAGGCTTCCCTGTCCTTCACCATCTACCAGAGCTTGCTCAAAATCATGTCCATTGAGTCAGTGATGCCATACAACCATCTTGTCCTCTGTCATCCCCTTCTCCTTCTGCCTTCGATACTTTCCAGCATGAGGGTCTTTTCTAATGAGTTGGCTCTTTGCACTAGGTGGCCAAAGTATTGGAGCTTCAGCATCAGTCCTTCCAATGAATAGTCAGAGGTGATTTCCTTTAGGATTGACTGGTTTGATCTCCTTGCAGTCCAAGGGACTGTCAAGAGTCTTCTCCAACACCACAGTTCAAAAGCATCAGTTCTTCAATGCTCGACCCTCTTTATGGTCCAACTCTCACATCCATACATGACTACTGGAAACACCATAGCTTTGACTATATGAACCTTTGTTGGCAAAGTAATGTCTCTGCTTTTTAATGTCTAGGTTGGTCACACTTTCTCTTCCAAGGAGCAAGGTCCTTTTAATTTCATGGCTGCAGTCACCATCTGCAGCAATTTTGGAGCCCAAGAAAATAAAGTATCACTCTTTCCATTGTTTCCCCATCTATTTGCCATGATGTAATGGGAACAGATGCCATGATCTTTGTTTTTTCAATGTTGAGTTTTAAGTCAGCTTTTTCACTCTCCTCTTTCACCTTCATCAAGAGGTTCTTTAGTTCTTCTTCACTTTCTGCCATAAGGGTGGTGTCATCTGCATATCTGAGGTTATTGATATTTATCCCAGCAATCTTGATTCCAGCTTGTTCTTCATCCAGTCTGGCATTTTGCATGATGTACACTGCATGTAATTAAATAAACAGGGTGATGATATACAGCCTTGACATACTCCTTTCCCAATTTGAAACCAGTCTGTTGTCCCATGTCCTGTTCTAAGTGTTGCTTCTTGACCTGCATGCAGGTTTTGCAGGAGGCAATTAAGGTGGTTTGGTAGTCCTATCTCTTTAAGAATTTTCCACAGCTTATTGTGATTCAGAGTCAAAGGCTTTAGAGTAGTCCATGAAGCAGAAGTTGATGTGTTTTTTTTTTAATTCTCTTGCTTTTTCTATGATCCAACAGATGTTGGCAATTTGATCTCTCTCTGGTTCCTCTGCCTTTTTTAACTCCAACTTGAACATCTGGAAGTTCACAGTTCATGTACTGTATAAGTCTGACTTGGAGAATTTTGAGCATTACTTTGCTACATGTGTAATGAATGCAACTGGGCAGTAGTTTGAACATTCTTTGGCACTGCCCTTCTTTGGAACTGGAATGAAAACTGATCTTTTCCAGTCCTGTGGCCACTGCTGAGCTTTTTAAATTTGCTGGCATATTGAATGCAGCACTTTAACAGCATCATCTTTCAGGATTTGAAATAGCTAAGCTGGAATTCCATCACCTACACTATCTTTGCTCATAGTGATGTTTCCTAAGGCCCACTTGACTTTGCCCTCCAAGATGTATGGCTCTAGGTGAGTGATCACACCATCGTGGTTATCTGTGTCATGAAGATCTTTTTGAATAGTTCTTCTGTGTACTCTTGCCACCTCTTCTTAGTAGCTTCTGCTTCTGTTAGGTACCTACTGTTACTGTCCTTATTGTGTTCATCTTTGCGTGAAATGGTCCCTTGGTATCTCTAATTTTCTTGAAGAAATCTCTAGCCTTTCCCCTTGTATTGTTTCCTTCTATTTCTTTGCATTGTTCACTTCGAAGTCTTTATCTCTTGTTGCTATTCTTTGGAACTCTGCATTCAGATGGGTATATCTTTCCTTTTCTCCTTTGCCTTTTGCCTCTCTTCTTTTCTCAGTTATTTGTAAGGCCTCCTCAGACAACCTTTTTGCCTTCTGAGCTGACCACAAATCAAAAAAAAAAAAAAAAATCATCATTTTGAAGTGTTATTCTACACTTCAAATAAGAATAAGTCTATTCTTATTCTACACAACAACAACAAACCACTTCTTGGTTGGATTGTGATGTGTGACAAAAACTGGATTTTACACAACAACCAGCTCAGTGGTTGAACTGAGATGAAGCTCCAAAGCACTTCCCAAAGCCAAACTTGCACCAAGGAAAAAAAAAAGGTATTAGTCACTGTTTGGTTGTCTGCTGCCCATCTGATCCACTACAGCTTTCTGAACCTTGGCAAAACCATTAACATCTGAGAAGTGTGCTCAGCAAATTAAGGAGATGCACTGAAAATTGCAATGCCTGCAGCCGGCATCAATCAACAAAAAGGGCCCACTTCTCTGCAACAATGCCCGGCCAGTCACATAAACAATGCTTCAAAAGTTTAATGAATTAGGCTATGAAGTTTTGCCTCATCTGCCATATTCACTTACCTCTTGCAAACTGACTACCACTTCTTCAAGCATCTCAACAACTTTTTGCAGGGAAAATGCTTCTACGACCAGCAGCACACAGAAAAAGCTTTCCAAGAGTTCATCAAATACTGAAGCATGGATTTTTTTGCTACAGGAATAATCAAGCTTATTTCTCATTGGCAAAAATGTGTTGACTGCAATGGTTCTTATTTTGATTAATAAAGATGTGTTTGAGCCTAGTTATAATGATTTAAATCTCAGGGTCCAAAACCACTATTACTTTTGCAGCAACCTAATAAAATCATGCATTTAAAAAATTCTGGGAGAGATCCACAAACAGCAAAGAGGTCTGTGATACAATAAACGTTAAGAACCATGACCTATGGCAATCATGACAATTCCATGCCTCTTGTATGTGATCAATTTAAAAATAAGTACATAACCTAGTCCTAGCCAATAAGGCATGAAAAGTCCACTTTGAAAGTGGGAGAAGAGAAAGGTGTGCCTCTGGGGAGTCTCCTCATTCCTGCGGGAAGAGACTTGGGAAGACATAGCCCCTCTTTTTGGGACACAAATAAATAAGCACATAGCTCTTTGAAACCATAAGGGAAACGTGTCCAAGAATAAGTCGACACTAGGATTGCAGAGAGGAGAGAGGACCTTGATGACATTATTAAGGTATTGAGCATTTTGCATCAAGCTACGAATACTCAAAAAACAACCTATCAATGTAAACTATGGGTTTACAAAGTTGATTATAATGTGTTGTGATTTTATTTTCCCAAAGTCCACATACATTAAAAAATTCACTAACTACTGATTAAAGGAATGAAATAACCTATTTACTATTTCAGATAAATTTTGAGAGGGTCTGATACTGAAGAATCATAATAATGAACACCAATTCTCACTACACAATAAATTAAGTGTAGAAGTTATAATAAAAGGTTCAGTTAAAACTCTACAAAACCAAACTGATTTGTGTATACCCAGATATCAACTTTTTTCTGTGATTTGCTGCTCTATATGACAAATGCAAAGCATAAAAAAACAATTCTGAGCTACAGAAAGTTATATTTGCATCAACTTTACCCACCACAGATACAGATAATTAAGAACTAACTCTACTAATATTACACACAGTTAAAGAGCAACATGTCCTCAAATTACTTACATCATCAGTGATACAAAGATATACAATCCTGTCTTGGCAGATGTAATGAAACAGATAACTGTAGAATAAAAGATATAAAACTTACTGTGGTTATGAGCAATATCTCTTTCACTTCTATCTTCTATCTACGTATAAGAAATTTTAGAACTGCCAACATGACCATATTATTTACAAATACTGTCTATTTTCCCTCTCCCCTATAGTCAAACTTGATAGAAATAAATAAGAAATTAAAACAAGGTCTCTATCTTATCTAAGTAGTGCAACATCATGCACATTATCCATAAAAATAATATCTAAGAAAGCATACTTGGACTGTTTTTGCTCTGCTGCATGGCATGCCAGATCTTAGTTCCCTGACCAGGGATTGAACCCAGGCCCTAGCAGGGAAAGCACTGAGTCCTAACCACTGGACTGCTAGGGAAGTCTCAGATTCTTAAGGTTTGAACAAAAGATAACATCTGAAGGACACATAATTAAGATAAACACCCAAATGGGCCACACAGAGCAAACATTTTTTTCTACCAGATACTCAACAATAACATATATTTGGCATCGACTAGGAGCCAGTTACTGGGCTAGGTGCTGAGGATACAAATAAGCAAAATCATCAGTCCCTGCCTTCAGAGAATGAAAGTGCAGGCAATTGTGGAACTGCATAGTAAAGACAATGATAAAGAGTTAGAGGGGAGGGGAAGAGTTAAAGGCAGTACATGGTGCTATGGGGATATAGAAGAGACACCTATATCTATATAGAGGAGTTTGGCAAAGTGTAACTGGAGGACATCCCGGAGCACATGTCTGAGCTGAACCTGAAGACTAAGTAAGAGATGGCAAGAAGAAGAACAAGTGAAGAGAGTTCTGGAATGAGAGACTAACAAGCTTAAGGGCTTTGAGATAAAACAGCACATAATGGGTTTGAAAGTAAAATTAATTAACATGGCTAAAATATAGAATGTACAGAACAAAAATAAATGGCTTCCACAAAGGAGGCTGTAAGTAAGCAAATACTTTCAAATCTTGTATAAGGTTTTCAAGTCTCACTATATCTATATAATCCTAAGAACAATGATCAAGCATCAGACGGTTTTAGCAAGGGGACAGTGTGATCAGAACTGCCACAGAAAAGGATGCTTTGGCTAGAGTATGAGAGCTGACCAAAAGGAGGAGCAGACAGGAGACTACTGAAGTAGAACATTGAAGGAAACAAACTAAAGTACTATGGGCAACAAAGAAGGAGGAACAGAGAAAAGAACTTGAGGACTGGCTACTGGGGCTGAGGCAGAGGGATAACTCGATTTTGCTTCCCAGATTTCTACCCTGGTCAAGCAGATAGACAAGAGTAGCTGATGAATTGTATCATTAATGTTCACGTAGAGGTTTGATGCGAATTATAAGGAGATATTGGAACTCAAATGTCTTCCTCCACCACTCTGAAACTGTTCACATCAACTCTACCAATGATTTCCACACTCCACATCCAGTGGCGCTCTCTGATACATTTGATACTGCTGACCACTTCCTCTAGAAACTGCTCTCTCTTCACTAGATTTCTTGACACCAGGCTTGCCCGGTTTATATGGTAATCGCTTTCCCTCTCTGTTGATGCTTTCCAGCATCCTCAGCCCCCTGCTTTTCTCACAAAGACTCCTTGGAGGGTGACACCCACTTTCATGTTTTGCTGTCAATACCTGTTTTCAGCTAATACAATTACACTGATTTCCAAAACTAAATTTGACCTATCTCCTGAGCTCAAGGCTTGAATATGCTACTGTTGGCTAGACATATCTAACTAGACATACCATAGACAAACACAGCAGGTGCAAAAATGAAAGTCGTCATTTCCCCCACAAAATTTGTTTCTGCTAAACCACACATTTTGCCTTTTCATACTGTTCATGGGGTTCTCAAGGACTTTGGAAGTTCTTTGAAAGGATGGATGCTGAAGCTGAAACTCCAATACTTTGGCCACCTGATACAAAGAACCAACTCATTGGAAAAGACCCTGATGCTGGGAAAGATTGAAGGCAGAAGGAGAAGAGGACGATATAGGATGAGATGGTTGGATAGCATCACCGACTCGATGGACATGAGTTTGAGCAGGCCCCGGGAGCTGGTGATAAAACACGGAAGCCTGGTGTGCTGCAGTCCATGGGGTCGCAAAGAGTTGGACACGACTGAGCAACTGAACTGACTGAACTGAAACCACACTTAGAATTGATGCTTTAGAACTGTGGTACTGGAGAAGACTCTTGAGAGTTCCTTGGATAGCAAGGAGATCAAACCAGTTAATCTTAAAAGAAATCAATCCTGAATACTCATTGAAAGGACTGATGCTAAAGATGAAGCTCCAATACATAGGCCACCTGATGTGAACAGATGACTCATTGGAAAAGACTCTGATGCGAGGAAAAATTGAAGGCAGAAGAAGAGGTCGACAGAGGGTGAGATGGTTGGATGACATCACTGATTCAACGGATGTGAACTTGGGCAAACTCCAGGAGATGATGAGTGACAGGGAACCTGGCATGCTGCAGTCCACTGGGTCACAAAGAGTCGGACACAACTTGGTGACTGAACAACAACAACAAAACCACACTTGGCAGTACCTTGGGGCAAAAACCATAGGAGGTAATGACGTATAGTTGTTGCCATCAAGGAGCCTATAGTCAGGGGACAGAGACAAAAAATGATGATTGCAATTATAACACAGTGTCAGAAGTGCTATAATGGATAAACACAGGATATGATGGAGACACACAAAAATGGGGCACCTGGCACAGTCTTGGAGTTTTCAGAGGTTTATAGAAGAGGAAACAGGAAGACTAACTCAAATTTTGAAAAAGTAACAGCTATTGCAGAGGCTAGAAAGAGAGAACGAACCCAGAATTGATATGCACATAGCTAAGTATGGCTGAAGAACAAAACTGAGGGCTCAAGTAATGAGAGATGAAGCCAGAAGAGGCAGATTTTGAGAAATTTTTCAAGTTGTGTTAAGACACTTTACCCTGAGTACCTGCTGAAGGAAGGGACATTATTAGAATCACCCTTTTAGAAGGATTAAAGTGAAAATTAGAAAGTATTTCATTTGGGACCTGTAAAATGAGCAAAAATGTACCAGGGGGCCTAGGAGGGGAAGGACATTCCAAGGTGCAAAATAAAGAAAAAAAAAAATATACCAACGCTTAAAATAACATAGATAGGTCTGGGAATGACAAAGATATCTATAGAGACAAAGATAGAAAAGTCAGAAATAGACAAAATAATGAAGGCTTAGTTTGGGTTTTAAGCAAGAAAGTATCATCTTAGGAATGTTGAATACAGATTTAAGGAGGGACAAACTAGAAGCAGAAAAACCAGTTGTGGTTTAGTCACTCAGTCGTGTCCAACTCTTTGCAACCCCATGGACTGCAGCCTGCCAGGCTCCTCTGTCCATAGAATTCTCCAGGCAAGAATACTGGAGTAGGTTGCCATTCCCTTCTCCAGGGGATCTTCCTGACCCAGGGATCAAACCCGTGTCTCCTGTGCTGCAGGTGATCTGCATTGCAGGTGGATTCCTTACCGACTGAGCCACCAGGGAAGCCAAAAAACCAGTTAGAAGGAGGTCATTAGGAATGAGAAACAATGAATGCCTGAACAAATACTATGATGAATGTGGAGAGAGGAGACTGAAATACCTCTTGTAGCAGAATGGCAAAGATTTGGTGAAGAAGTCAAATGTGATTCTGAAGTTTTAAGGTCAGCCAGCTGAATGACTGGTGATGCTATTAATGAAAGAAAGAAATAGCAAGAAGGTCAGATTTCAGGAAGAAATGATTTTCATACAGTAAAATGGAACTTTTTCTTTTGGTATATAGTAATAACACTGGAAAAGACCCTGATGCTGGGAAAGATTGAAGGTGGGAGGAGAAGGGGATGACAGAGGATGAGATGGTTGGATGGCATCACCAACTCGATGGACAAGAGTTTGAGTAAGCTCCGGGTGTTGGTGATGGACAGGGAAGCCTGGCGTGCTGCAGTTCATGGGGTCACAAAGAGTCGGAAATGACTGAGTGAACTGAACTGACTAAAATAAAAGATATCTTTGATTGGGATGACAGAACATGATTATAGGAAAGAAACCAAGGTAGAAGCTTAAAAAGAAAGAAACAACTCAGTGATGGATACTTACTCCAAATGAGACCAGGTAGGACTGGGTAAGGGTGCAGGTAGAAAGACATAGCAGATGAGTAACACTGCTTTCTTGCAGTATAACCACATTTTCACTGGATTACATAGTCTATCTTCCCTTAGAGTTAGATATGGCTATGTGATAAGTTCTGCCTGATAAAATGTGAGTAGAAAGTACATACCCTGCTTCCCAGTCTTGCCTCTAAAAAGATGACACATGCTTTCCTTGAGCATTTTCCTGGGAACTGACTAGAAACACGATTGTTAAGCCCAGCAAATTTTTTAAGAAACCCTAAAGCCATACTCACAAGCAACTGGGGTCATTTAACCCCCAGGAAACTTCTCAGACCCTAAACTACACCAGCAAGTAGTAGACTACAGAACCTGTACAGTTCCCAAAGATGACAAACTCACTAATACCCATTTTGGACGTGGCCACCGAGGATAATGTACCAGGAAGAGTCTCCGGGAGAACAAAGGGAGAAAAGATGAAGAAATTCTTCCAGCAAAGCAGAACCACTCCTGGGTCAGAACAGGAGTCTCTGAAATTGCTGTGGGGTAGTTATTTGAATCCTGCTGGGAAGCAGTGACATCTACATGTCAATAGGCCACAGGAGTCACCCCTGGGTATGATGGAGAGGACCGTATCATCCAGATTGTCTGGACCTGGAGTTGGACAAAGCGATAAGATAAATTTTGGGGGCCACTTCCTGCAGAGAGGAAGTGTGTTCTTTGGGAAGAAGAGTACATCCAAATATTTTGGAGGCCCAGAACAGTAGACTGGAAGATTGTGAGCTGTCTCCTGATACCCTATAACTTCTTCCAGAGTAATGGAGTTTTAGCTGAGCACATGGCTACATAGCTACAAATGACAAATTCTAGTCTCCATTTCCAGCTAGGTCAGCTACATAATGATGTCGTGAACAATACTATCAGCCACTTCTGGACTGTACCTTAAAAAATACCAGAACTGAAGAAGCTGCCTTGGCCAGAATTGGAAGGCACTAATTAAAACTGGCAGAGCCACTCCAACAGTCCCAAAGTCCTCATCTCTGGGTTATCTCATAAATTAACACGGTCTTTTAGGATCTCTCTGTTGCAGTAGCTTACACTAAATCCTAAATGATACAAGGAGTTAGTTCTGGAAACCAGCAAGGACCTCCTCCTGAGATAGGGTCTAAAGAAATTAGGATGAGTTAGGTAGCAAAAGATTTTTTAAGTATTAAGGAGGAAGGCTGAGGCAATATTTATGATTACTAAGATTTCCCACCTATGCCCCCTTCAATTCATTCTCCAACCAGCCACAACAGTGATCTTTCTAAAGCAAAATCTTACCATGTCATACCCCAGCTGGAAATGTTCAATGCCTTCCCACTGCCCATTGTGCAATGTACAACCCCTTAGCATGGCCTATGAGGCCCTATAGGACTTCTCTTCTGTCAATCTCTCTAGCTTTATTTTCATGATGTTGGGCACCAGTCACAGAGAATCACCCAAAGTTCGCTAAATATGCACTATGAGCTCATGTCTCCATACTTTTCTACCAGCTGTTCCTTCTACCTGGAATACCACCCCCCTACCCACTACCTTCTACTCTCTACTATAATTATCTATGAATTTGACCATCTACTTCATTAAACTATAACCTCCTTTAAACAACAAGGACAAATACTGAGTAATTTCTTGTATCTCCAGCACCACCAAAGTGTCTGGTGACAGTCAAATGCTCAGTAAATATTTACAGAAAGAATGAACAAATAATTATTATTTATCATAACTATATCAAGTTTTACATATCCTAGAGCTCTATAGCAGAGTCACTTTTACATCTAACATTTCCATATTGTTCTTTAAAATACGAGTATCACTTAGGTGACAGAATAAAATAATTTTTAGTTAAATTTAAAATTAATAGAACCAGACATTTTCTAAGCTGGTAAAGATTATTGTTCTGTCAGCTTATTCAAATTATCTACTGAGAAGCTTGCTTTTCTAGTTTTCTACTGTTCTGAGTATAATAATATAATTCACTTCTTTTACCCGCTACCCACACAGAGCAGAACTCACTTGCCATGTGAGTACGTTAGTTTGTTATTTTCAGAAGGTATCTTGGCCAGAATCTGCTCTGTCACCTCCAGGAAGTTGCCTCCACACCAAGCATGTTTGGCAAGGATAGTGGTTCCCCTGGCAACGACAGCAAAAAGAATGGCCATGGCTTCAATCTATCAAAAAAAAAAAAAAAAAAGACACATAAGACTTAGAATATTTCTTTGACATAATCTTTCAAAAGTAACTTACTATCATTTACCAACATCCATCTGGAGACAATATTGAACAGACTTAACAGGGTCACAGTCTTGTACAAGCCTAAAACACACTGATGTGCATTCAAATATAGAGACAAATCAAATGGATACACATATATACTTTTATGTATATGTGTGTGTATACACAATGCAATGCACATGATACATACATATACACACAATTACACTGATAGATAGGCTGCATTTGCAAATTATACAGCACAGATATCACCCCCTGAAAAGCAATGACTATAGATGGCAAAGGGACAAAAAGATATCTTCATCCTTTAATGAAGTGATCTCATCTTGAAAATTTTATCCTAGGGAAATAGTTCAATAAAAGTTAGAATCTAGATTCACAAATACATGTATTATCAACAATAATATCCCATATTATTAAGTACTTACTATATACCAGGCACAATTTTAAGCACTTTACATTTATTAACTCATTTAATCCTTACATCAATTAAATTAATACCCTATTATGACACTTACAGTAAAATGAGGAAACTTAAGGATAGATGACTTAGATAATTTATCCAGAATTACAGAACTAAAATTACAGTGGCAAAAGTTGTGATTTAAACTGAGGAAATATGATTCTAGAACCCACAATTTTATCTATATACTGTATACTGCCTCTACTATGAAGGCATTAAACATCACAGAAACAAAGTGAAAATAACCCAAATCTTCCACAAGAGAGGAATGGTTCTATAAATTATTGTAAGATCTTTTATAAACAAAATATTTCAAAAAAAAATACAGTATGAGTTTAACACTATAGTAATACCTCGGAGATAATGCAGATTCAGTTCTAGACTACCACAATAAAGCAAATATAACAATAAAACAAGTAATATGAATGTTCTGCTTTCCCAATGTATACAGAAGATATGTTTATAATATGCTGTAGTCTACTAAGTGTGCAATAGCATTATATCTAAAAAAATAATATACATGTCTTAAATAAAAATACTTAATTGTTAAAAAATGCTAACCATCATGTGAGCCTTCAGCAAGTCATAGTAGTAACATCAGAGATGACTGATCACAGATCACCATAACAAATAAAATGAAAAAGTTTGAAATATTGTAAGAATTATTAAAATGTTACACAGGAACACGAAATGTGCAAAATATCATTGGAAAAGTGATGCTGACAGACCTGTTCAATGCAGAGTTGCTACAAACCTTTGATTTGTTTAAAAAAAAAGGCAATATCCATGAAGCACAATATAGCATACTTCAATAAAAAGAGGTCTGCCCATATTTTCCTCACGTTTATGAATTTATACTATCTTTCCCCATAGAACAGTCAGGTTTCTCTTATTTAATGCCATAAACTTATAAAAGGGATGAACAAATGTCTTCCTATTCTTCAACTAACTCTTCAACCTAATGCTACTTGTTAACATGTTCCATTTCATCCAATAAGCCAGAGTCATCCTGGGTGGCAGAGTGAGAATCCCTTATTAAAACTTCAAATCCCTGGTATAATCTGAAATTCTGATTCAAGTAGGCCTGAGGTAGGGCCCTGAACATTTAAGCCAACCCAGTCTAGATGCAGGTGATTCACAGGACCACATTTTGTGAAACACAGCAATTATATTGAGGTGAGGGAATCCACTGATTCCCTCTTGGAATGTCCTTGGTAAGAAGGACACTATACAGAAGTGCTCATCTGTCTCTTGAGCTGAACTCCTCTTGAGGTCTCTTCATTTCACTCTCTATATGAAAGTGTTTCCAGGGTTGTGTTCTCAGCCATCTTCTTCCTGGGTTTCTCCAAACACATATGTAGTAGCATGTCTTAATTTCCAAATGACTCGCTCATACATTATATCCCTTGATTCTAAAAGCCTCAACTGGTGGAGGAATAGGATGGGGAAACCACTTTCTCCCCCACAAATTCATCAAAAGATCATTTGAATGCTGAGCAACTTCCACAAAACAACTTCTGAACGCTGGCAGAGGACACCGAGCACCCAGAAAGGCAGTCCATTCTCTATGAAAGGAGGTAGGACAAAATATAATAGAAAAAAAGAGAGACAAGAGTCAGGGATGGAGACCCATCCCGGGGAGGGAGTCGTGAAGGAGGAGAAGTTTCCAAACACCAGGAAACCCTCTCACTGGCGGGTCTGTGGGGAGTTTGGAATCTCAGAGGGCAACATAACCAGGAGAAAGAAAAAGAAAACCCACAGAATACAAGCCTAACTGCAACTGCCAGTGGAAGAAGTAGCCCAGATGCTCGCATCTGCCAGCAGCGAGGAGGTGCTGAACAGGGAGGTGCGGGCAGCATTGCTTAGGGTAAGGACAGGGCCTGAATGCCCTGAGGGCAATCTGAGGGAGCTAAGGTGAGATAGCAACCCAAACCATGGGATAGCCAGAGAGAGGAAAAAAGAGAGAGAGAGAACTTCCCCACAAAAAGTTCTAACCTAATGCACAGCCTGGCCAGCCCACAGAACAAAGACTGAATAATCACCAAAAGAGAGCTGGCTGGCTGCGGACCGGCCCCTCACCCTCCGGAGGCAGAGAGGCAGGAGTGCAACAGCCATAGCCTGAAGGCGAGGGGCCATCTCAGTCCCAGAGACGGCATCCTCCACCAAACTGTGAGCAGGCTCCCAGTTGCTAACCACATCTTCCTGGGATCCTGGACAGTTGACATCTGCCAGGAGGATCACAGCCTAACATCAACCCCCCAGAGGAGACACACGGCACACCTGAGATGGTGCTCTCACAGTGCACCCGGGAAACCAAGGCACCAGGACCAGGGAGGAGATTAAGATGAACAGCCCACATGGGACAGTGCGCTCACTAAGAACCTGGTCACCTGAGCTGCTTGGACCTGGGAAGGGCACAAAACGCAGGGCCTGCTTTGGACAGTTCCCCTGCAGAGCAACCTGGAGCCTGAGCAGTGTAGACTGGGAAAGCACAGGCCATCGCGAGCTGGGGCAAACCCAGTGTGGTACATACACTGCGAGCACTCCCCACACACACCAGTGATATCTGTTTGCCATGTTCCTCCCTCCCCACAACATAACTGAACAAGTGAGCCTAAATAACTGACCACCTTCACCTCCTTCTGTCAGGGCGGAAATTAGACACTGAAGAGACTTACAGACAAACAGAAGATGCCAAAATAAAGAAAGAACAGGGAGCCACTCTAAAAGTTACAGGTGCAACAGATTAAAACCCTGTAGTTAGCACTGACTAAGCATTGGAAGGGGCCTATAGACCTTGAGAAGAAATATAAGCTGGGACAAGGAACTATCTGAAACTGAATTGACCCCACACTGCCCTCAGCAGCTCCAGACAAATTCCTAGATATATTTTACTATTAACATGTTTTAACTTTTTAAAAATTTTTTATTTTTAAATTCTTTATTACTCCCTTAATTTTCATTTTTATAATCTACCATTACCTTGCAAAAAAATACTCTATTTTTAAAGCAAATTCCACATATATATTTTTTATAATTTTTGTGCTTTTGTTTAGTACTTTTAATATTGTTTTTTGAGAGTCTAACCTCTACTCTAGATTATTAATCCTTGCTTTTTGTTATTTGTTATCAATTTTGTACCTTTAACAATCTAATCTTCCATACCCGTTTTTACTTAGGGGTGTGATTACTGGCTTGATTCCTCTCTCCCCTTTAGACTCGCCTTTTTCTCCCACAGGTCACCTCTATCTCTTCCCTCCCCCTTCTCTTCTCTACCTAAATCTGTGAATCTCTTTGGGTATTCCAGGCTGTGGAGAGCACATGGGGAATTGATTACTGGCTAGATTGCCCTCTCCTCTTTTGACTCCCTCCATTCTCCTCCTGGTCACTTCTGTCTCCCTCATCCCTCTTCTCTTCTCCATGCAACTCCGTGAATCTCTCTGGGTGTCCCCCACTGTGGAGAATCTTTTCACCATTAACCTAGATGTTTTATCATCAGTGCTGTGTGGATGGAGAAGTCTTGAGGCTACTGTAAGAATAAGACTGAAAGCCAGGGGCAGGAGGCTTAAATCCAAAACTTGAGAACACCAGAGAACTTCTGACTTCAGGGAACATTAATCAACAAGAGCTCATCCAAAAGCCGCCATACCTACACTGAAACCAAGCTCCACCCAAGAGCCAACAAATTCCAGAGTAAGACATACCGCGCTGATTCTCCAGCAATGCAGGAACATAACCCTAAGCATTAATATACAGGGGGCAAAAAGTCACACCAAACCCACAGACACCTCAAAACTCACTACTGGACACTTCATTGCAGTCCAGAGAGAAGAAATCCAGCTCCACCCACCAGAACATGGATGCAAACTTCCCTAACCAGGAAACCTTGACAAGCCACTAGTCCAACCCCACCCACAGGGAGGAACCTCCACAATAAAAAGGAACCACAAACTTCCAGCCTACAGAAAGGCCACCCCAAACACAGCAATCTAAACAAAATGAAAAGGCAGAGAGGAATAGTCAGCAGGTAAAGAAACATGATAAATGCCCACCAAACCAAACAAAAGAGAAGGAGACAGGGAGTCTACCTGAAAAAGAACTCAGAATAATGACAGTAAAGATGACCCAAAATCTTCAAAACAAAATGGAGTTACAGACAAATACACTAGAGACAAGGATTGAGAAGATGCAAGAAATATTTAACAAGGACCTAGCAGAAATAAAAGAGAGTCAATCAATAATGAATAATGAAAACTGAGGTCAATAGCACCTGGAGGGAACCAACAGTAGAATAACTGAGGCAGAGGATAGAATAAGTGAGGTGGAAGATAGAATGGTGGAATTAAATGAAGCATAGAGGAAAAAAGGAGTAAGAATTAAAAGAAATGAGGACAACCTCAGAGACCTCTGGGACAATGTTAAACGCCCCAACGTTCAAATCACAGAAGTCCCAGAAGAAGAAGACAAAAAGAAAAGCCATGAGAAAATACTTGAGGAGATAATAGTTGAAAACTTCCATAAAATGGGGAAGGAAATAGCCACCCAAGTCCAAGAAACCCAGAGGGTCCCAAACAGGATAAACCCAAGGCAAAACACCCCAAGACACATATTAATCAAATTAACAAAAATCAAACACAAAGAACACAAATTAAAAGCAGCAAGGGAAAAGCAACAAATAACACACAAGGGGATCCCCATAAGGATAACAGCTGATCTTTCGATGGAAACTCTTCAAGCCAGAAGGGAATGGCAGGATATACTTAAAGTGATGAAAGAGAAAAACCTACAACCCAGATTACTATACCCAGCAAGGATCTCATTCAAATATGAAGGAGAAATCAAAGCTTTACAGACAAGCAAAAGCTGAGAGAATTCAGCACCACCAAACCAGCTCTTCAACAAATGTTAAAGGATCTTCTCTAGACAGGAAACAAAGAAAAGGTTTATAAACTCAAACCTAAAACAACAAAGTAAACAGCAAAGGGATTCTACTTATCAATAATTACCCTAAATGTAAATGGGTTGAATGCCCCAACCAAAAGACAAAGACTGACTGAATGGATACAAAAACAAGACCCCTATATATGCTGTCTACAAGAGACCCACTTCAAAACAAGGGGCACATATAGACTGAAAGTGAAGGGCTGAAAAAAGATATTTCACACAAAGGGAGACCAAAAGAAAGCAGGTGTAGCAATACTCATATCAAATAAAATAGACTGTGAAATAAAGATCATGTAAAGAGACAAAGAAGGACACTACATAATGATAAAGGATCAATCCAAGAAGAAGATATAACAATTATAAATATATAGGCACCCAACATAGGAGCACTGCAATATGTAAGGCAAATGCTAACAAGTATGAAAGGGGAAATCAACAGTAATACAATAATAGTCAAAGACTTTAATACCCCACTCACACCTATAGATAGATCAACTAAACAGAAAATTAGCAAGGAAACACAAACTTTAAACGATCCATTGGACCACTTAGACCTAATTGATATCTATAGGACACTTCACCCCAAAACAATGCATTTCACCTTTTTCTCAAGTGCACACGGAACATTCTCCAGGACAGATCACATCCTGGGCCATAAATCTAGCCTTGGTAAATTCAAAAAAATTGAAATCATTTCAAGCATCTTTTCTGATCACAATGTGGTAAGATTAGATGTCAACTACAGAAAAAAAAACTGTTAAAAATACAAACATATGGAGGCTAAACAACATGCTTCTGAATAACCAACAAATCACAGAAGAAATCAAAAAAGAAATCAAAATATGCCTAGAAACAAACAAAAATGAAAACACAACAACCCAAAACCTAAGGGACTCAGTAAAAGCAGTGTTAAGGGGAAGGTTCTTAGCAATACAAGCTTACCTTAAGAAAGAAGAGAAAAATCAAATAAACAACCTAACTTTATACCTAAAGCAACTAGAAAAAGAAGAAATGAGAACCCCAGGGCTAGTAGAAGAAAAGAAATCATAAAAATCAGGGCAGAATACTGTATTGGTGTTTTTCTTTCTGGCTTACTTCACTCTGTATAATGGGCTCCAGTTTCATCCACCTCATTAGAACGGATTCAAATGAATTCTTTTTAATGGCTGAGTAATATTCCATGGTGTATATGTACCACAGCTTTCTTATCCATTCGTCTGCTGATGGGTATCTAGGTTGCTTCCATGTCCTGGCTATTATAAACAGTGCTGCGATCAACATTGGGGTACACATGTCTCTTTCAGATCTGGTTTCCTCGGTGTGTATGCCCAGGAGTGGGATTGCTGGGTCATATGGCAGTTCTTTTTCCAGTTTTTTAAGGAATCTCCACACTGTTCTCCATAGTGGCTGTACTAGTTTGCATTCCCACCAACAGTGTAAGAGGGTTCCCTTTTCTCCACATCCTCTCCAGCATTTATTGCTTGTAGACTTTCGGATAGCAGCCATTCTGACTGGCATGTAATGGTACCTCATTGAGGCTTTTTTTTGCTTTTTTTTTTGTTTTTTTTTTTTTCTCACTGAGGTTTTGATTGGACTCCATGGGAGAAAGTGAGGGTGGGATGATCTGAGAGAATAGTATTGAAACATGTATATTATCAAGTGTGAAACAGATTGCCAGTCCAGGTTGGATGCATGAGACAAGTGCTCAGGGCTGGTGCACTGGGATGACCCAGAGGGATGGGATGGGGAGGAAGGTGGGAGGGTGGTTCAGGATGGGGAACACATGTAAATCCATGGCTGATTCATGTCAATGTATGGCAAAAACCACTACAATATTGTAAAGTAATTAGCCTCCAACTAATAAAAATAAAGGAAAAAACAAAACCAACAAAAAAAATTAGGGCAGAAATAAATGAAAAAGAAACAAAGGATAATATAGCAAAAATCAACAAAACTAAAAGCTAGTTCTTTGAGAGGATAAATAAAATAGACAAGCCATTAGCCAGACTCATCAAGAAAAAAAAGGGAGACGAATCAAATCAACAAAATTAGAAATGAAAATGGAGAAATCACAACAGACAACACAGAAATACAAAGGATCATAAGAGACTACTATTACCAACTATATGACAATAAGATAGACAACTTGGAAGAAATGGACAAATTCTTAGAAAGTATAACCTTCCAAAATTGAACCAAGAAATAGAAAATCTTAACAGACCCATCACAAGCACAGAAAACAAAACTGGAATCAAAAATCTTCCAACAAAGAAAAGCCTGGGACCAGAAAGCTTCACAGCTGAATTCTACCAAAAATTTAGAGAAGAGCTAACACCTATCCTACTCAAACTCTTCCAGAAAACTGCAGAGGAAGGTAAACTTCCAAACTCATTCTGAGGCCACCATCACCCTAATACCAAAACCAGACAAAGATGCCACAAAAGAAAACTACATGCCAATATCACTGATGAACATACATGCAAAAATCCTCAACAAAATTCTTGCAAACAGAATCATACAGAAACAACATATTAAAAAGATCATACATCATGACCAAGTGGGCTTTATCCAGGGATGCAAGGATTCTTTAGTATTCACAAATCAATCAATGTGATACACCACATTAACAAATTGAAAGATAAAAACCATATGATTATCTCAATAGATGCAGAGAAAGCCTTTGACAAAATTCAACATCCATTTAGGACAAAAATCCTCCAGAAACCAGGCACAGAAGGAATATACATAAACATAATAAAAACCATATATGATAAACCCACAGCAAACATCCTCAATGGTGAAAAAATGAAAGCATTTCCCATAAAGTCAGGAACAAGACAAGGGTGCCCACTCTCACCACTACTATTCAACATAATTTTGGAAGTTTTACCCACAGCAATCTGAGAAGAAAGAGAAATAAAAGGAGCCCAGATTGTAAAAGAAGTAGTAAAACTCTCACTGTTTGCAGATGACATGATCCTCTACATAGAAAACCCTAAAGACACCACCAGAAAATTACTAGAGCTAACTAATGAATATAGTAAAGTTGCAGGATATACAATTAACACACAGAAATCCCTTGCATTCCTATACACTGAGAAAACAGAAAGAGAAATTAAGGAAAAATTCCATTCACCACTGTGACAAAAAGAATACTTAGGAATAAATCTACATAAAGAAACCAAAGGCCTATATATAGAAAACTATAAAACACTGATGAAAGAAATCAAAGATGACACAAATAGATTGAGAAATATACCATGTTCATGGATCAGAATAATCAATTAAGTGAAAATGAGTATACTACCCAAAGCAAACTATAGATTCAATGCAATCCCTATCAAGCTACCAATGGTATTTTTCACAGAACTAGAACAAATAATTTCACAATTTGTATGGAAATACATAAAACCTCAAATAGCCAAAGCAATCTTGAGAAAGAACAATGGAACTGGAGGAATCAACCTGCCTGACCTCAGACTATACTACAAAGAAAGCTACAGTCATCAAGACAGTATGGTACTGGCACAAAGACAGAAATATAGATCAATGGAACAAAATAGAAAGCCCAGAGATAAATCCATGCACCTATGGACAACCTATTTTTGACAGGCAAAGATATACAGTGGAGAAAAGACGATCTCTTTTAACAAGTGGTGCTGGGAAAACTGGTCAACCACTTGTAAAAGAATGAAACTAGAACACTTTCTAACACCATACACAAAAATAAACTCAAAATGGATTAAAGATCTCATTGTGAGACCAGAAACTATAAATCTCCTAGAGGAAAACATAGACAAAACACTCTCCGACATAAATCACAGCAGGATCCTCTATGACCCACTTCCCAGAGTAATGAAAATAAAAGCAAAAATAAACAAATGGGACCTAATTAAACTTAAAAGTTTTACACAACAAAGGAAACTATAAGGTGAAAATACAGCCTTCAGAAAGGGAGAAAATATAGCAAACGAAGCAACTGACAAAGAATTAATCTCAAAAATATACAAGCAGCTCCTGTAGCTCAATTCCAGAAAAATAAATGACCCAATCAAAAAATGGGCCAAAGAACTCAACAGACATTTCTCCAAATAAGACTAACAAACACATGAAAAGATGCTCAACATCACTCATTATCAGAGAAATGCAAATCAAAACCATAATGAGGTACCATCTCAGGCCGGTCAGAAGGGCTGCTATCAAAAAGTCTACAAACAATGAATGTTGGAGAGTGTGTGGAGAAAAGAGAATGCTCTTTCACTGTTGGTGGGAATGCAAACTAGTACAGCCGCTATGGAGAACAGTGTGGAGATTTCCTAAAAAACTGGAAATAGAACTGCCATATGACCCAGCAATCCCACTGCTGTGCATACACACCGAGGAAACCAAAATTGAAAGAGACACATGTACCCCAATGTTCACTGCAGCACTGTTTACAATAGCTAAGACATGGAGGCAACCCAGATGTCCATCGGCAGATGAATGGATAAGAAAGCTGTGGTACACAATGGAATATTACTCAGCTATTAAAAAATGCATTTGAATCCGTTCTAATGAGGTGGATGAAACTGGAGCCCATTATGCAGAGTGAAGTAAGTCAGAAAGAAAAACACCAATATAGTATATTAACACATATATGTGGAATTTAGAAAGATGGTAACGATGACCCTATATGCAAGACAGCAAAAGAGACACAGATGTAAAGAACAGACTTTTGGACTCTGTGGAAGAAGGCGAGGGTGGGATAATCTGAGAGAATAGCACTGAAACATGTATGTTATCATATGTGAAACAGACCACCAGTCCAGGTGTGATGCATGAGACAGGGAGCTCAGGGCCAGTGCACTGGGATGACCCTGAGGGATGGGATGGGGAGGGAGGTGGGAGGGGCATTCAGGACGGGGAACACATGCACACCCATGGCTAATTCATGTCAATGTATAGCAAAAACCACTACAATATTGTAAAGCAATTAGCCTCTAATTAAAATAAATTAATGTTTTTCAAAAAAGCCTTATCTGACCCTCTAACATGCTCCAGGTACTGCTCCATTTCTTAAAATCATTTACACACTATCACTGCATCTCTATCTCCTTGTAGTTCTTCAGCTTCCTATAATCTGGCTTTTGCTCCCAACACTCTAGAAAACCATGCCTGTGAAGATCACCGACAGTCTCTACATAGCAAAATTCTGTATTCACTTCTCTATTCTCACCTCAATTGATCTCTCAAGAGTACTCAACACAGCTAAATAACCCTCCTTCTGGAAACACTCCTACAGGTCTGGCTGCTCCTTCTGTCTCCCTGCTGAATCCTCCTTTGCTAGCTGACCTCTAAATGCTGACTTCCCATGGGGATTGGTTCTGCACTCTCTTATCCCTAGATAAGCTCATCTAGACCTGCCATATTAAACATGCGTTCTTTGCAGAAGACACATTGCATACAGAAAAAAACAAAAGGCATAACTAAAGCTGAGGGAAAAACCGAAGACAAAACCCAAGGTATACCAAATAGTTGAGGCAAAGGTAGATGAATAGAGACCCACAAAGAAGACAGAGGAGGACCAACCAGGAAAGTGAGAGGAAAGCCGGGAAAGTGTGGTGATCTTGAAGCCAAAGGGGAAAAAAAAAAAAACAAAACTTCAAGAAGGAACAAGTGTCACCTCCCAGCTCTGTTCACTGATAGACAGTATTAAGACTGTAAAACAGTCACTGAATTTTTACAAGGAAGGAGTCCATTGGCAAGGGTCAAAGATACATGCTGTGGAGTGGAACAAAAACACAAAAGATAAACAGAGATGACAAATCATATGGTTCCTGAGACAAAGATTAAAAAGTAGCAGCCTTCAAGAAGAAAACTGAGTTTAGCAACAATACAAAGATATCTAGGGTCTTAGTGGACCATAAGTTCTTTATGAAGGGTTATGAGGTAATTGCTTAAAATGCTTATGCTTATGAAATCTTAAAATTACATTAAGTAACAGAGTGTCTTGATCTCTTTAAGTACTCTTGCCATTATACCCTGTGTTGGTTAGAACGCATGCGTAATACTGAGTTCAATTCTGGGACAGTCTATTAAGACTAGACAGAAGTGCAAAGTATGGTGAGAGACCTGGAGACTGTTATCACCCGAAAAATGGCTAGAGGAACTAGAAATATTAAACATGAAAAAGACTTAGATGGAATGTGACAGCAATCTTCAAGTTTATATAAAGTGTGATCCAACGGCTCTGCAGGTAAAGAATCCATCCGTAATGCAGGAGACACAGGGGATAAGGGTTCCATCCCTGGGTCGGGAAGATCCCCTGAAGGAAGACATGGCAACCCACTGCAGTATCCTTGCCTGGGAAATTCCATTGACAGAGGAACCTGGCAGGTCACAGTCCATATGGTCACAAAAGAGTCTGACATGACTGAGCAACTAAGCACAAGCATAACAAATCACCTAGAAGGGGGATGACATTATTTGGAGTATAACTAGGAACAGTGAATATAAGGATAGCTATGGAAGCTATGCATACAGCATTTTAGTCAATTAAAAAAGTCCTCAATTTTAAAAATGCCTGGCTATTACATACTGGGTAGAAAGCCACAGAAACTTTTTTTCCTCTCAGATGTCACTAACAAGCATTTCTTATTCTCTCCTATATTGCTAAAACTCACACCTATAATCAAGTCTCACTTGATTGTACCCCCACTACAATCCTCTTTCAACAGAATCTGTAATATCTAAAGGAATACTGGGATAATGGAAACAACTATGGTACAAAGAATATTGCATATGAAGTCAGAAAACATGGTTCTGCTAATAATGAAGAGTATGTGAATGACCGATAAATGATGAAGCACTATATAAGATCATAGTCAAGAAAAAAAAGAATTAAATTCTAAGCCATAGAAAGAAGAGAAAAAAAAAGATAATGGAATATAAAGGAAAGTCGTCTTACCACAGTTCTTCCCTGTTCTCCTACTCACTCCTTAGTTAGTCCCACAGCCATTAACCCTATTCCACTACATTTCTGCTAAGAATCCTGAATGAGTTTCCTGGGGCTTCTGTGACAAAATACCAAAAGATGCAAAGTTGAAAACAACAGAAATTTATTGTCTTATAGTTCTGGACGCCAGAAGCCCCAAATCAAGATGTTGGCAGGTGCACGTTCCCTCTAAAATCAGTAGAGGGGAATCCTTCCCTGTCTCTTCCTAGTTTCTGGTGGGTTTGCCAGAAATCCTTGGTGTTCCTTGCTGCATCCATGTCTTCACATGCGAGTCTCTGTATCTCTTCTCATAAGGACACCTACTCCAGTATGACCTCATTTTAACTTACATCTTAATTATATCTGCAAAGACCCTATTTCCAAATAAGGTCCCATTCACTGGTAGCAGGGGTCATCAGGATTCAACACATGTTTTTTGAGGACACAACAAACCCCCATCTTGGAAACTCACCATGCCTCCCAAATCATTCCTAGTCTCCCCCCTCTACATATTCATTATCACCCCAACTTGCCTCCCTGACCTCTCAAAAACCTCTATCTAATCCCTTTCCTTAATCATATTAGTGGCATGTCCTTAGAACAATGGACCAGAAGGGCAACCTCCAATTAAAAAGACCTGTTTCTTCTGCCTAGAAAGTTCCAAGGAAAGAACATTTTTGGTTCAGTTGCTGGGGTTACCCCCCCTCCCAAAAAAAAGATATACTATTGGGGAATCCAAGTGAGAATTCTGAATGCAGTTTTTTCTCATAGAGGAATTATTAGAAATTGTGGTGAAGGTCTTTCAGTCCATTAAATTAAAGGTTATATTAGATGCAACTGGTTGACCTAACAAGCGAAATGTCATGAATACCCTTATGTATAGAAAAAAATGCATCCAGACTTTCAAAAATCTTACAAAGGAATTTTTGGGTTATATCAATTTATAAGTAAAAGGCTGCTTGCATTTTTAAAAAATGCTAACAAAATAGCACAGCAACAATATAAATGCTCCACCTCAGTGGAAGCATCTTCAAATTGAAGTTGAAGTTGTTTTCAGAGAACTGAGTATTGAAAAAGGATCAGTCGGTGTTTGTCACACTCAAATCTAGGTGGTAGAGAATTTTTTTAATTGTTATTTTTATTTTGATAACATTAAAAATATATAAAGTATCCTGGATTATCTACACATATACCCATTAAATGAGTGATGGCACACAATTCAGTGCTGCGTTTGAATTACAAAGGCATAGGTGCCAAGAAATTCCCTAAAATAACAGTGCTTAATTTTTAATGTACTGGAAGCATGTCTGGCTGCTATTAGGTTGGCACATCCTAAAATCATAATGACAATCATGACTCAAGCACTCTTGTATTCCTGCTGTGTTTTTAAATCTGTTATAGAGACAAAATTTATCTCTTGCAGTAATGATTTACAAGAGCTGAGACTTTTATCTGGTAGTCTGAAAATGACAGTGTGGAAAAATAACTAACACATAAACTATCTCAAGCTAAGCAGAAAATAATACTGAAAGGTGTCTGTATCAAGTGGAAACCAAGTAATTACAATGTGCTATATGAATAAAGGTAGTGCAACTATTCAAACAGAACAAAGAAACAGAAAAATTAACTTGCCACATAGTGCCTGGTAATGGCCAATGCTAAATCAAAAGAAAGCATTCCGTATCATTAATTGTATTACTGCATGGAGATGTATTATGTTTAATCCTTACAACAGTTTATTAGCAGGATGTTTCACAGAGTATATGTTAAGAAAATTAAATTTTCCACCCTTGTATCATGTGCCATACTGTTAAACTGGCCCATTAAATTAAATGCAGGGAGACATGGAAGGTGCTCAGGAAGGTGGTGCTAGTGGTAAAGAACCTGCCTGCCAATACATGAGACACAAGAGGCCCGGATTCGATCCCTAGGTGGGGAAGATCCCCTAGAGGAGGGTATGGCCACCCACCCTGGTATTCTTGCCTGGAGAATCCCATGAACAGAGGAGCCTGGTGGGCTAGTCCATGGGGTCATGAAGAGTGGGATGCAACTGAAGCGACTGAGCACACTGCATGGAACAAGAGAAGGCATAGAAGTGAGAACATGCTAGAGAAGGTTCATGAACTAGCTGGATGAGATGGAACGGTCGGCATTTGGCAAATGAGACGATTTAGGGATAAGGATAATGGCCATATGTAAAAACAAGGCCTTGCATAAATTAAGTACTTTGTATTTGCTCAAATAGTCTTTTGATTTCAGTTCAACACATGTTCTAAGCACTCAGTATAGCAGACATTGGAGGCATGAAGACCAGTGAGAAAGGATAGCTATACTCAACGGAGCCAGAGTACAATATGGAAGACAGAAAGAAACAAATAAATGCAATAAAATTTAAGAGTGAATAATCTAAGAATGTACACAACTGCTCAGAAGATTTCTTGTGATTATCTCATCTTGGACAATGAAAAAAAAATGCAGCTGTCAGACTGTATATTGGGAATTTCCTCAGTATACAATTATTTCTTCTTGGAAGAGAGGTCAAAGTGTATGTTTTATCCTCACTAGGTTCTCAAGACCCAGCACAGTGCCTTACATATAATAATCCCTCAAATATTTAATAAATTAATAAACACTGAGCATCTTTTGGTTTTATGGGGGCTTCCCTGGTGGCTCAGATGGTAAAGAATCTGCCTGCAATGCTGGAGACCCAGGTTCAATCCCTGGGAGGGGAAGACTCCCTGGAGAAGGGAATGGCTACCCACTCCAATATCCTTGCCTGGAGAATTCCATGGACAGAGGAGCCTGGTGCACTTCATGGGGTCACAAAGAGTTGGACACATCTGAGTGACTTTCATACACACACATAAATGGTAGATAACTTTATATCCAGTAGGACCTGGCAAGAACAATATTTTGATTACCAAGCTATCTCCCTAAGTAAGATAAATGAGTTGAGCTGAGAGTAATGCAGTCCTCAACTCTTCTCAGGGAGGAAATAAGCAAATGACAGAAAATCACCAATTGTGATGCAGTAACCTTGGAAGAGACAGAAGAATGAAGAACAATCATTTATATGGGAGAAAAAGAAGATATGTTTACGAAAATCCTGAAATCTGGTCTCAGATCAAGAATATTCTTGTTGGTATTGCAAATATTCTTTTGGGGTAATGCTCTGAGACCCAACCTAATCCTTGTCACTTTCTCAAGACAGGAGATTACCCTGTCAAGTAAAAAATACCTGTTCTATTTTGCATTCATCACCACCACCATATAACATCATCTTGATTCTTCCTGTTGGCCCCTTCCACACACTCACAAATATGTAAGCTACTGAGAGTAGCGATCTATCTTATTACCAGCTATATCCCCTGCAGTTAGAACAGCATCTAGCTCATATTAGCTGTTCAATAAATATTTGTAAAACATATGAGTGGCTCTGCTTTCAGTCACAGTTATTCAAAGTGAAAGAATGTCCCAAACATGACAGTATCCTCTGGGCTCAAGGATGAGACCATGAAGTTACAGGTAGCTGAAAGCAATTCATAAAACATAAAGATAACTGTTTGTGAGCGTTATGGAGGAGGGAGGTGTAAAGCATTTCCTCAAAAGTCTAGTATGCGTTTGGTTTGTTAAATATCGGCCAATAGTAATAACAAGAACGTCACCATACAGGTCTGACGCTGAGGAAATAAGTCTGGGCAGAGAGAGAGAGTTCCTATTTGAACTGAGGAAGAAGAAATGACAACACTGGGCCTTGGAGGAAGGGCTCGCAGAGGGTTACAAACCCAGAAGTAAAAGGTAAGGCAGAAAGTGACGTCATCGAAACTAGAGCGTAGAGAGTTTTTAGAAGATTCAAGAATCTCAAGAGATTCGAAAGCTACAAAGGGGTCTTGTGGAATACAAAGTGAGGGAAAACTTAACATTTTTTTTTCCCTTCTGTAAGAACTTGTGACGCATTCGGACTCTTTCGCTCGAGGCCTTTTTCGCTGCATAAAACGCACTTCACCCAAAGTGGACCTGTCTGACCATTCGAACTGTCGACACCAGAGAAGCCCTAGTCACCCTTCCATTGCCTCCTAATTCCACCTTCCCGTGGGCATCTCTGCGGTCCCCCTGCCGTCGTCTCCCCGCCTTCCACCCCGTTCTCCCCGCTGCTTTTACCTCTCCGGGCACCGTGCGAGAACTCGCCGCGTCAGGACAGAGCCGCTCGGGTCAGCACCGGGTCGCAGGCTACCCGTTCCCAGAGGAGGCTAGACCCGACGCCGCCGGCTTCCGCAAAAAAGCGCCCCGCCCGCGCGCGGCCCCCTGGGAATGTGAGCGCTCGTCCAATGGGAGCGAGAGGCGGGGCGGAGCCGGCGGTGTTCCCAGTCCTCGTACTTCCCAGGAGCCGCACTGCATCCTGGGAGTGGTAGTTTCGGCTGGCCTATCGCCTACGCTGTCGGCTGCCCCATCAACAATTCTCATCATCAACCACATCAAGCGCTATTCCGTTGAGAAAACGAGAGAAGGTAGGGCCACCAAAAGCCCAGCATTGAGTTGGTAGGATCAATGAAGAGCTGAGCTTTACCTACCGTCTCCCTGCTTAGTCGCAGCAGGTAGCGTCACCTGTTACTTCATAGACAAGAAAGAATTCATCTGACAGGAATTCCCTCTACTTTCGCCACATTTTTTAACCGCTTTGGGTCGCTCAACAATCCTTTCTCCCATTCCTTTCAATGATAGTTGCAGAGTAGTAGTAGTAGTAGTAATAATAATCAACTAATCTCATTGACTGTAAACTCCCTCATCCCTTTTATATCCCTATTCCTTCTTACCAACTTGAGCTCCACTAAGAAACTCGTCTGTCTCATGTCTCAATGGCTCTCTGCTGACTTGCTCTTTGTTGTTCAGTCGCCAAGTCGTGTCCAACTCATTGCAAGCCCATGGACTGCAGCACACCAGGCTTCCCAGTCCCTCACCATTTCCTGGAGCTTGCTCAAACTCATGTCCGTCGAGTCGGTGATGCCATCCAACCATCTCATCCTCTGTCGACCTCTTCTCCTTCTGCCTTCAATCTTGTCCAGCATCGGGGTCTTTTCCAATAAGTCATCTGTTCCCATCAGATGGCCAAAGTATTAGAGCTTCAGCTTCAGCATCAGTCCTTCCAGTCCTTCCAAATCAATTCAGGATTGATTTCCTTTAAGATTGACTGATTTGATCTCTTTACTTTCCAAGGGACTGTCTAGAGTCTTTTCAAGCACCACAGTTCAAAGGCATTAATTCTTCCATATTCTGCCTTCTTTATTGTCCAGCTCTCACATCTGTACATGACTACAAGAAAGATCATAGCCAGATAATATGGACTTCTGTTGGCAAAGTGATGTCTTTGCTTTATAACACATTGTCTAGATTTGTCATAGCTTTCCTGCCCAGAAGCAATTGTCTTCTAATTTCATGGCTGCAGACATACAAGATGAGAGAAACCACCCCAAGCCTCTAACTGCACACAAACTTAACCTCCCCTTTCCAGTCAAAATTCTCAAAGGTGTTGTTAAAACAAATAGACATTTTCCAACCAACAGTGAAAGATACTATTTTCTTGGGCTCCAAAATCACTGTGGATGGTGACTGCAGCCAGGAAATTAAAAGACATTTGCTCCTTGGAAGAAAAGCTATGACAAACCTAGACAGTGTATTTAAAAAGCAGAGACATTACTTTGCCAACAAAGGTCCTATAGTCAAAGCTATGGTTTTTCCAGTAGTCTGTGTGGATGTGAGAGTTGAACCATAAAGAAGGCTGAGTGCCGAAGAATTGATGCTTTTGAATTGTGGTGTTGGAGAAGATTCTTAAGAGTGCCTTGGACTAAAAGGAGATCAAACCAGTCAATCCTAAAGGGAATCAGTCCTGAATATTCACTGGAAGGACTAATGCTGAAGCACCAGTACTTTGACCACCTAATAGGAAGATCTGACTCATTGTAAAAAACCCTGATGTTGGGAAACATTAAGGGCAGGAGGAGAAGGGGGTGACAGAGGATGTGATGGTTGGATGACATCACCAATACAATGGACATGAGTTTGAACAGACTCTGGAAGATAGTGAAGGACGGGGAAGCCTGGTGGGCTGCAGTCCATGGGGTCACAGAAAGTTGGACACAATTCTTTTTTTGAAGTACTTCTGGATATCCACACTAGAGTGTATGCAGAACCACTTAAATAGGTGGCTTTATAATTTTATAATTTTCAAATTTAGAAGTTCTGTTACCATTTCTCCAAGTTATTGAAGAGTGGAATCTCTTTTTATAATACGTGATTTTAGATAGTTTGAACTTCTGTAGTAAAGATTTCAATTTCCATTTCAGTTCCTGCAGTTAACAAGCCTAGAATTATAGAACTGATGATTTATATAATCTAATGTAATCTCCCAACAGTATGGACAACAAAGATTACGAAGCCAAGAAGAGATGGAGCCGGGATTATGAACTATCTTTCTTACACTAGAGGCTCAAGAAATGTCTGTTGGGCTAAAATAAGATACCTATATCACACAGAACTCTAGTCATATCTGAGAGATCTTGGATTTACATTCTGCTTATCAGGATTGGATCCTGATATATTATTTTGTAGTTCACAAACAAATTCAGTGACTGTTGCTTTGGCAACATCAAAATCATTCACATTATTGCAATGTATCACTGATCATCTGTTTATGCTTCTTTTTTCCTGGATATGTGGACTTGGGGACATTTTCCTCCTGTTCGTGCTCAAAATAGAATTACCTCGAGAACGCCTGTTCTCCTTCAAAATTCACAGTCACTAGAGGGAGCGAACACATTATCAATATCTACAAAATCATTGCCATTTAAGTATGGAACAGTTTCTCTTTGCAGCTCATTCCAGTCAGTGTCGCGACATATCCTGTTCTGCTGGTCTGAGCCATCAATGATTCCAACATCAGCTTGGGTGAAGCAGCTGTGAATTACTTCTAAGCTGTCTATCCCATTTGCAAAAAAAGCAAAATGGCTGTCTAAGGAAGCCTTACAAATAGCTGTGAAAAGAAGAGAAGCTAAAAGCAAAGGAGAAAAGGAAAGATATACCCATTTGAATGCAGAGTTCCAAAAAATAGCAAGGAGAGATAAGAAAGCCTTCCTCAGTGATCAATGCAAAGAAACAGAGGAAAGCAGTAGAATGGGAAAGACCTCTTCAAGAAAATTAGACATACCAAGGAACATTTCATGCAAAGATGGGCTCAATAAAGGACAGAAATTGTGTAGACCTAACAAAAGCAGAAGATATTAAGAAGAGGTGGAAAGAATACACTGAAGAACTGTACAAAAAAGATCTTCACGACCCAGTAATCATGAAGGTGTGACCACTCACTCACCTAGAGCTGGACATCCTGGAATGTGAAGTCAGGTGGGCCTTAGGAAGCATCACTACAAACAAAGCTAGTGGAGATGATGGAATTCCGGTTGAGCTATTTCCAATCCTAAAAAACGATGCTGTGAAAGAGCTGCACTCAATATGCCAGCAAAGTTGGAAAACTCCGCAGTGGCCACAGGACTGGAAAAGGTCAGTTTTCATTCCAATCACAAAGAAAGGCAATCCCAAAGAATGCTCGAACTACCACACAATTGTACTCATCTCACATGCTAGTAAAGTAATGCTCAAAATTCTCCAAGGCAGGCTTCAGCAATATGTAAACCGTGAACATCCAGATGTTCAAGCTGGTTTTAGAAAAGGCAGAGGAACCAGAGATCAAATTGGCAGCATCCACTGGATCATCAAAAAAGCAAGAGAGTTCCAGAAAACATCTATTTCTGCTTTATTGACTATGCCAAAGCCTTTGACTGTGTGGATCACAATAAACTGTGGAAAATTCTGAAAGAGATGGGAATACCAGACCACCTGACCTGCCTCTTGAGAAACCTGTATGCAGGTCAGGAAGCAACAGTTAGAACTGGACATGGAACAACAGACTGGTTCCAGATAGGAAAAGGACTACGTCAAGGCTGTACATTGTCACCCTGCTTATTTAACTTATATGCAGAGTACATCATGAGAAACGCTGGGCTGGAGGAAGCACAAGCTGGAATCAAGATTGCCAGGAGAAATATAAATACCCTCAGATATGCAGATGACACCACCCTTATGGCAGAAAGTGAAGAACTAAGAGCCTCTTGATGAAAGTGAAAGAGGAGAGTGAAAAAGTTGGCTTAAAGCTCAACATTCAGAAAACAAAGATCATGGTATCTGGTCCCATCAGTTCCTGGCAAATAGATGGGGAAACAGTGGCTGACTATTTTTCTGGGCTCCAAAATCACGCAGATGGTGATTGCAGCCGTGAAATTAAAAGAGGCTTGCTCCTTGGAAGGAAAGTTATGACCAATCTAGACAGCATATTAAAAATCAGAGACATTACTTTGCCAACAAAGGTCTCTCTAGTCAAGGCTATGGTTTTTCCAGTAGTCATGTATGGATGTGAGAGTTAGACTATAAAGAAAGCTGAGCACCAAAGAATTGATGCTTTTGAAGTGTGGTGTTGGAGAAGACTCTTGAGAGTTCCTTGGACTGCAAGGAGATCCAACCAGTCCATCCTAAAAGAAAGCAGTCCTGGGTGTTCACTGGAAGGACTGATGTTGAAGCTGAAACTCCAATACTTTGGCCACCTGATGCAAAGAGCTGACTCA
This sequence comes from Cervus elaphus, assembly GCF_910594005.1. Taxonomy (NCBI): domain Eukaryota; kingdom Metazoa; phylum Chordata; class Mammalia; order Artiodactyla; family Cervidae; genus Cervus; species Cervus elaphus. The sequence continues at coordinate 24,977,857 of NC_057848.1, forward strand.
TTTGAAAAGACCCTGATGCTGGGAAAGATTGAGGGCAGGAGGAGAAGGGGACGACAGAGGATGAGATGGTTGGATGGCATCACCAACACAATGGACATGGGTTTGGGTGGACTCCCGGAGTTGGTGATGGACAGGGAGGCCTGGCAAGCTGCGGTTCATGGGATGATAAAGAGTCAGACACGACTGAGCAACTGAACTGAACTGAACTGTTTATCCCACATAGCAGTGAAATTTCTCATCACACCAAGGACATGCCATTTCTTTCCACCTGCAATAGAACAGTGCTTCTCATAACGTACCAAGCATTTGCAGCATCCAACTTTTGATGATTTATTATTTTTCAGTCAAATGGCTACACATAGCCATGGTGCTGGTAGGCAAATAGATTTTGTTGTCGTTTAGTTGCTAAATCATGTCCCACTCTTGGCGACCCCATGGACTACAGCATGCCAGGCTCCTCTGTCCTCCACTATCTCTCAGAGTTTGCTCAAATTCATGTCGATTGAATCGGTCATGCCATCCAACTATTTCATCCTCTCTTGCTCCCTTCTCCTTTTGCCTTCAATCTTTCAAAGCATGAGGGTCTTTTCCAGTGAATCAGCTCTTCCCATCAGGTGGACAATGTATTGGAGTTTCAGCAAAACTCCTTCCAGTGAATATTCAGGGTTGATTTCCTTTAAGATTGACTGGTTTGATCTCCTTGCAGTTCAAGGGACTCTCAAAAGTCTATTCCAGTATCAAAATTTGAAAGCATCTATTCTTTGGCCTCCAACCTTCTTTATGGTCCAAGATACACATCCACACATGACTACTGGAAAAACCATTGTTTTGACTATATGGACCTTTGTCAGCAAAATGATGTCTCTGCTTTTTAATACACTGTCTAGGTTTGTCATAGCTTCCCTGGTGGCTCAGATGGTAAAGAATCTGCCTGTAATGCAGGAGACCTGGGTTTGATCCCTGGGTCAGGAAGATCCCCTGGAGAAGGGAATGGCTACTGACTCCAGTATTCTTGCCTGGAGAATTCCAAGCACAAAGGAGCCTGGTGGGCTATAGCCCATGGGGATCACGAAGAGTCAGACACGACCAAGAGACTAAAACTTCCTTCCAAGGAGCAAGTGTCTTTTTATTTCATGTTCCCAGTGATTTTGGAGTCCAAGAAAACAAAATCTGTCACTGCTTCCATTTTTTTCTCTTCTAGTTGCTTTGAAGTGATGGGACCATCTGCCATGATCTTGTTTTTTAATTGTTGAGTTTTAAGCCAGCTTTTTTACTCTCCACTTTCACCCTCAAGAGGCTCTTTAGTTCTTCTTCCCTTTCTGTCATTAGAGTGGTATCATCTGCATGTCTGAGGTTGTTGATACTTTTCCCAACAATCTTGATTCCAATTTGTGATACATCCAGCCTGGCATTTCTCATGATGTACTCTGCACATAAGCTAAATAAGCAGGGTGACAACATACCACCTTGATGTACTCCTTTCCCAATTTTGAACCAGTCCATTGTTCTATGTCCAGTTCTAACTGTTGCTTCTTGATTTGCATACAGGATTTTTGGGAAACAGATAAGGTGGTGGCACTCCCATCTTTTTAAAGAATTTTCCAATCTGTTGTGATCCAATATTACATAGGGAACTGAAATGATAGGTCCATGAATCAAGGTAAATTGGAAGTGGTCAAGCAGGAGATGACAGGAGTGAACATCAACATTTTAGGAATCAGTGAAGTAAAATGGACTGGAACGCACGAATTTAATTCAGATGACCTTTATATCTACTACTGTGGGCAAGAATCCCTTAGAAGAAATGCAGTAGACCTCATAGTCAACAAAAGAGTCCAAAATGCAGTACTTGGGTATAATCTCAAAAACGACAGAATGATCTGTTTTTTTCCAAGGCAAACCATTCGATAGCACAGTACTCCAAGTCCATGTCCCAACCAGTAATGCTGAAGAAACTGAAGTTGAACAGTTCTATGAAGACTTACAAGACCTTCTAGAACTGACACCAAAAAAAAAAAATGTTCTTTTTTTTATCATAGGGGACTGGAATGAAAAAGTAGGAAGTCAAGAGATACCTGGAGTAACAGGCAAGTTTGGCTGTGGAGTACAAAACAAAGCAGGGCAAAGGTAACAGAGTTTTGCGAAGAGAACGCACTGGTCATAGTAAACACCCTCTTCCAACAACACAAGAGAAGACTGTACATGTGGACCTTTGTATTTCTGATGTATTTGACATCATCAGATGGTCAATCGCAAAATCAGATCAGTTATATTCTTTGCAGCCAAAGATATAGAAACTCCATACAGTCAGCAAAAACAAGACTGGGAGCTGACTACGGCTCAGATCATGGAATCCTTATTGCCAAATTCAGACTTAAATTGAAGAAAGTAGGGAAAACCACTAAACCATTCAGGTATGACCTAAATCAAATCCCTTATGATCATACAGTGGAAGTGACAAAAAAGATTCAAGGGATTAGATCTAATAGATAAAGTGCCTGAAGAACTATGGACAGAGCTTTGCAACATTGTACAGGAGGCAGTAATCAAGATCATCCCCAAGAAAAAAATGCAAAAAGGCAAAATGTTTGTCTAAGGAGGCCTTACAAATAGGTGACAAAAGAAGAGAAGCTAAAGGCAAAAGAGAAAAGGAAAGATATACCCATCTGAATGCAGAGTTCCAAAGAATAGCAAAGAGAGATAAGAAAGCCTGTCTCAGTGATCAGTGCAAAGAAATAGAGGAAAACAATAGAATGGGAAAGACTAGAGATCTCTTCAAGAAAATTAGAGATACCAAGGGAATATTTCATGCAAAGATGGGCACAATAAAGGACAGAAATGGTATGGACCTAACAGAAGCAGAAGATATAAAGAAGATGCGGCAAGAATACACAGAAGAACTCTACAAAAAGGATCTTAATGACCCAGATAACCACGATGGTATAATCACTCACCTAGAGCCAGACATCCTGGAATGTTAAGTCAAGTGGGCCTTAGGAAGCATCACTATGAACAAAGCTAGTGGAGGTGATGGAATTCCAGTTGAGCTATTTCCAATCCTAAAAGATGATGCTGTGAAAGTGCTGCACTCAATATGCCAGCAAAGTTGGAAAACTCAGCAGTGGCCACAGCACTGGAAAAGGTCAGTTTTCATTCCAATCCCAAAAGGAAGGCAATGCCAAAGAAAGTTCAAACTACTGCACAATTGCACTCATCTCACACACTAGTAAAGTAATGCTCAAAATTATCCAAGCCAGACTTCAACAGGACTTGAACCATGAACTTCTGGATGTTCAAGCTGGATTTAGAAAAGAGTCGGACATGACTGAGCAACTGAACTAAACTAAGTAGTGAGAGCATTGAATGCTATCGAAGTGAATAATGAGGGCATGATGTCGTCTTCAAGGGACCAGAGCCATAAGTTATAGTTAACATATCTAAAGAATGAGCTGGAGTAAGCTATGTGAAGAGGATTGATTAGATAGTCCAACATGGGCAAATGCCTGAGCAGGAGAAAACTTAGCATGTTCAAGGAAATGAAAGAAGGCCAAAATTCCTGGAATAAAGTGAGGGGAGAATGTAAGACATGAAATAGGAGAGAACTAGGCAGTGACGTGACAATGTTAAGAAATTTGATATAGTAATTAGGGGGCCACAAAGAAAAATGAAAATCAAGTTAATGACATAATCAAATTTGAATTATTTTTTTTAACTTTTTGCTATGTAGAGGAAATATTGTTAAGAACTAGTTAAGAAAGTATTGGAGTAGTACAATTAAGCATTATTAATAACTTTGTGGTTAGTAGGTATGGTTTTGGAGACCTAGGAAAGTTAATAAATTGGAGAGTTTTTTAAAGAGTGTAAAATTGACAGAACTTTTTTGATCCATTGTATATATGGGATAGCCATTCCCTTCTTCAGGGGATCTTCTCAATCCAGGGAGAGAACCCTGGTCTGTCACACTGCAAGCAGATATATGAGATGGGCTTCTCTTGTGGCTCAGATGGTAAAGAAACTTTCCGCAATTTAGGAGACCCAGGGTCAATCCCTGGGTCAGGAAGATCCCTTGGAATAGGAAATGGCTACCCACTCCAATGTCCTTGCCTGAAGAATTCCATGGAGAGAGGAGCCTGACAGGCTACGGTCCATGATGTCACAAAGAATCAGACAGGGCTGAGTGAATAACACAAATACACACATATGGGATGAAGAAAAAGGAGAAAATAAGACTGATTCATAAGCTTATGGCTTAAGCAATTGAATGGATAGTATTGCCATTTATGAAGCTTCCCTGAAGGCTTAGCAAGTAAAGAATCTGCCTGCAATGCAGGAAACACTGACAAATGCAAGTTCCATCCTTGGGTCTGGAAGATCCCCTGGAGGATGAAATGGCAACCCAATCCAGTATTTTTGCCTGAAAAATATTATGGACAGAGAAGCCTGGTGGGCTACAGTTCATGGAGCTGCAAGAGTCAGACACGACTAAGTGTGCTCACAGCACCATTACCATTTAATGAGTTTGGAAACCCCAGAAGATGAGAAGCTTTCAGGGGAAAAAAAAGTTCAATTTTCAACATATTGAACTTGAAATATGCAGATGTAGAGTATGCAATTAGATATATTATGGAGCTTAGAAAATGGTGTATGCTGGAGATACAAAGGGGGAAGTCATCAGCATATCAGGTGGTAATTAAAGTCAAGAGTGGATGACATTTCTTAAGACATGTGTGTAGAACTGAAAAGCAAAGTGTCCAGAAGAGTTCTGGGTACTCCAACATTGAAGGATCAGGTATAAGAGAGGGACCTAGTAAAAGAGACTGGGAAATAGACACATTGATAGGAGGGAAACCAAGAAAATGAAGTTTGATTGAGGCTAAGGTAGGAAAGAACTTCAAGGAAGGAAGGGTCATTTGTGTTGAAAGCTCCTGATCTGGTATAATAAAATGAAAAGATGTGTTTAATTTTCGTACACATATTCTACACGGATATAATTAACAAAGAAGGTGGCATTATAGAGTGCAAAGAAAATGACATTTGGTTGAGACAAACCAGGTTTAAAAGCCTAGCTCAAGAATATAACGTCAACAAGACAGTGAAATAGGGGTTTTAGCTCTCCTCCCTCCAACAGAAACACAGATTTTTGACAATCACCCATGACAAGAATACCTTTGTGGGCATGCAGAAGTCCATAGAGAGGTTCCAGCACCTCATTGGAGCAAAAATCCAAGAATCAAGTCATTGATGAGAATAGGAACAGTCTTACTTTATCTGAGTATCACTCCCCTAAAGGGAGCACAGCTCAGTGCCAAGAGAGATCCCCTTGGCCTGAGAGTTTTCTCATGGAGGGGAAGTGAGTATCTGGCTTCTCTAGCTGCTCCAGAGGACCACTTTATTTTCACTCCACCCATAACATTTAGGATTTTGGCAGAGTGAGTAGTCAGGAGGCAGCAAGGAGCAGGGAAAAGGAATAGGGACTCAGAGGAACTGATGTATAGAATTCAACAAAAAGTCATGGAGTCTACTAGCCACCTCATGGAATCCACCAAGAGGCCTATACACTAACCTAGGAGGATACATCACCTGCAGACTCCACCAACTGGTCCACAGGTACCTCCAGAACTCCATGCATCCCTCATCCTCCCCAGAACTAGTGCCCTGTGCCTGCCCCATAAAAGGTACATGTAAGCTTCTGCAGACCATGCACAAGTACATGAATTTAGCCGGCTCAACTCTGCTGGTTCGAGAGAAGGTACATAATCTTGAAAGCTTCAGGGCACTGCTCTAGCAAAATAAATGGGAGACCCTCAGTACTTGGCCTGTCTTTGCAGGATTGAGACTAAAACTCCCCTACCCTCCAGAAGGAACTAGAGGAATGGAGTGGATAAATCCATCAGAAAGATCCGAGAGGGCCCCAGAGTCCCTAGTGAGGCTGACTGGTGAAGATCTTTTTCTCCCAGAGTCAGTTAGTAAAGACCAGAAGAAGTGATGGTTTCTTCAAATACAAAGAAGGCAATGCAAGTATTCAAGGGAATATAAAAAAAAAAAAATCATGGAAACATATCACCACCAAAAGAATGCAGTAATTTCCCAGTAACCTGCCCTAAAGAAATGTAGATATACAAATTTCCTGACAAATAATTCAAAATAATTGTTTTAAGGAAGCTTAGAAAGCTATAAAAGAACATAGACAACTCAACAAAGTCAGAAAAACCATAAGAACAAAATGAGAAATTCAACAATGAAGGAAAAGATCATAAAAAGAGAACAAAACAAATTCTGGGGCTGAAGAATATGATGAATGAAATGAAAAATGCAATAGAGAACTTCAACAGCAGGTTTGATCGAATGAAAGAAAGAATCTGTGAACTCAAAAACAGACCATTTGAAATTATCTAGTCAAGAGGAAAAAAGAATAAAAAAGAGTGAAGAAGAAGTGAAGTGAAGTAAAAGTCACTCAGTCGTGTCCGACTCTTGTGAACCCATGGACTATACAATCTATAGAATTCTCTAAGCCAGAATACTGGAGTGGGTAGCCTTTCCCTTCTCCAGGGGATCTTCCCAATTCAGGGATTGATCCCAGGTCTCCCTCATTGCAGGCGGATTCTTTACCAACTGAGCCACCAGGGAAGCCCAAGAATACTGGAGTGGGTAGCCTATCCCTTCTCCAGCAGACCTTCCCGACCCAGGAATCAAACTGGGGTCTCCTGCATTACAGGTGGATTCTTTATCAACTGAGCTATCAGGGAAGCTTCATCCTGTAAAACATGAGGCCTCATCAAATAAACTAATAAACACATTGGACTCCCTGAACAAGAAAGAGAAAAGGCGGAAGATGTTTTATTTAAAAGTATAATAGCTGAAATTCCAAATCACAACATCCAGATCTAGGAAACTCAGATCATCAAACAGGATCAACCAAAAGAAGATTAAACCCAAACATACTATACTTTGGCCACCTGATGCGAAGAGCCAACTCATTGGAAAAGACCCTGATGCTGGAAAAGATTGAGGGGAAAAGGAGAAGGATGAAATGGCTAGATAGCATCACCAACTGGGTGGATATGAATGTGAGCAAACTCCAGAAGACAGTGAAGGACAGGGAAGCCTGGTGTGCTGCAGCCCATGAGATCTCAAAGAGCTGGACATGACTTAGCCATCGAACAACAACAGCAAACATATTATAATCAAATTCTCAGAAGTCAAAGACAGAATTTTGAAAGAAGCAAGAGAAAACAACTCATAATATACAAAAGAAATCTCATAAGGATATCAGTGGATTTCTTAGCAGAAACCTTATAGACTAGGAGAGAGTGAGATGATATATATTCATATTCAAAGTTCTGAAAGAAAAAAAAAAAAAAACCCTGCAAACCAAGAATAGTATACCTGGTAAAGATGTCCCCCAGACATGGAGAGATAAAGTCTTTCTCAGGCAAACAAAAACTGAGGGAGTTTATCACCACTAGACCTGCCTTACAAGAAATGCTAAAGGGTATTCTTCAAGTTGAAATTAGAGAATGCTCATTAATAGCATTGATACATATGAAAGTATAAAGCTGAATGGTAAAGATAAGTATGTAGTTAAATTCAAAATACTCTAATACTGCAGCAGTGATGCTTAAATGACTTTTAAAAGTTAAAAGAGTTAAAAATAATTACAGCTACAATAGTTGACAACAGATACACATTATAAAAATGATGTAAATTGTGTTATCAATAACATGAAATATGGGTTGAGGAGTAAAAGTATAGAACTTGTATGCAGTTGAAACTAAGTTGCTATCAGCTTAAATTAGACTTTTATAATTTTTATAAATTGTTTTATATAATCCTAATAGTGGGTGGCTCAGTTGTAAAGAATCTGCCTGAAATGCAGGAGACATGGGTTTGATCCCTGGGTTGGGAAGATCCTCTGGAGAAGAAAATGTCAGCCCACTCTAGTATTCTTGCCTGGAAAATCCCATGAACAGAAGAGTCTGGTGGGCTACAGTCCATGGGGTCACAAAAGAGACACTACTTAGCAACTAAAACAACAATAGTAACTAAAAGAAAAAAAAAAGAAAACTCTAGCAGAGTCACAAAAGATAAAGAGAAAGGAATCAAAGCACTGCACTGTCAAAAGTCATCAAATCATAGAGGAAGACAGCAAGAGAGAAACAAAGGAACTTTAAAATCATCACAAAACAATGAACAAAATGGCAATAGTAAGACTCTGTGCATGCATGTGTGCATCCTGAGTTGCTTCAGTCACGTCCTACTCTCTGTAATCCTATGAACTGTGGCCCACCAGGTTCCTCTGTCCATGGGATTCTCCAGACAAGAATACTGGAGTGGGTTGCCATGCCTTCCTCTAGGGGATCTTCCCAACCTAGAGATCAAACCTGAGTCTCTTACATCTCCTGCATTGACAGGTGGGTTCTTTACCACTAGTTCAGTTCAGTTCAGTTCAGTTGCTCAGTCGTGTCCGACTCTTTGCAACCCCATGAATTGCAGCACGCCAGGCCTCCCTGTCCATCACCAACTCCTGGCGTTTACTCAAACTCATGCTCATCGAGTCAGTGATGCCATCCAGCCATCTCATCCTCTGTCGTCCCCTTCTCCTCCTGCCCCCAATCCCTCCCAGCATCAGGGTCTTTTCCAATGAGTCAACTCTTCGCATGAGGTGGCCAAAGTATTGGAGTTTCAGCTTCAGCATCAGTCCTTCCAATGTTACCACTAGTACCACCTGGCAAATCCAGAAAGTCCTTACCTATCTATAATTAACTCTAAATAGGTTAAATTTCTCCAGTCAAAAGACTCAGAGTGCCTGAATGGATTTTCTTAATGTTATGTGGCAGCCTGGATGGGAGGGGAGCTTGGGGGAGAATGGATACATGTATATCCAAAAAAAAAATAGACTTTAAGTCAAAAACTGCCTGAAGATTAGAAGTAGGCTAATTATAAATGGGTAAGTTCATCAAGAGGATATAGTTTTTGTAAATATATAAGCATCTAACCCTGGAGCACATAAATATGTAAGGCAAATGTTACTGAAATGAAGATAAAAGAGAGAACGTTTATGGCTGAGAGAGGACTACAAAAGCAAGGTCTGAAAATTATGCTAAACAGAGACTGCTGCTGGGTTAAGAGGCTTTGTGTCTTAAGATGTGTCTGTGGAGCAACACATACCAAGCAGGTTAGAAATATGTGAAGCAGGGATTGGTCTCAAGATGGCAGAGTAGAAGGATGCTCACCCTCTTCTTGATGGAGCACCAAAATCATGACTGAGTGCTAGACTGCCATCAATAAAAAATGCTGGAACAAAAAAGACTGACTCATTGGAAAAGACCCTGATGCTGGGAAAGATTGAGGGCAAGAGGAGAAGGGGACAACAGAGGATAAGATGGTTGGATGGCATCATTGACTCAATGGGGATGAGTTAGACCCCACAGTGTGCTCCAGCCCATGGGGCCGCAAAGATTCAGGGTGACTTAGCGACTGAACAACAACAGCACTTACAATGAAAGGTCAGAAAGAGAAATTAAGGAAACAATCCCATTTACAAAAGCATCAAAAAGAATAAAATATCTAGAAATAAACCTACTTTAGGAGACAAAAGATCTATACTCCTGCAGTTAGAAAGTAAAATGGCTCATGAGAATGTGAACATTCTATTACCACTAGCTGCACATAGACACCAGAAGCTTAAATTAAAATATTTGTATTCAATGAAGCTATGAGTCCTGCCTTGCAGGGCCACCCAAGACAGGTCATAGTGGAGAGTTCAGACAAATTATGGCCCACTGGAGGAGGAAATGGCAAACCACTCCTGTATTCTTGCCTTGAGAACTCCATGAATAGTATGAAAAGGCAAAAATATATGACGCCAGAAAGTGAGCCCCCTAGGTATGCTACTGGGGAAGAGCAGAGGGCAATTACTAATAGCTCCAGAAAGAAAGAAACGGCTGGGTCAAAGCGGAAACGATGCTCAGTTGCGGATGTGTCTGGTGGTGAAAGTAAAGCTGATGCTGTAAAGAACAATATTGCACAGGAATCTGGAATGTTAGGTCCATGAATCAAGGTAAATTGGATGTGGTCAAGCAGGAGATGACAAGAGTGAACATCAACATCTTAGGAATCAGTGAACTAAAATGGACGAGAATGGACAGATTTCATTCAGATAATCATCATATCTACTACTGTGGTCAAGGATTCCTTGGAAGAAATGGAGTAGCCCTCAGAGTCAACAAAAGAATCTGAAATGCAGTACCTGGGTGCAGTCTCAAAAAGAACAGAATGATCTCGATTTGTTTCCAAGACAAACCATTCAACACCACAGTATTCCAAGTCTACACCCCAACCACTGATGTCAAAGAAGCTGAAGCTGGTTCTATGAAGAAATACAATGCCTTCTAGAACAAACACTTAAAAAAAGATGTCCAGTTCATCATAGGGGGTTGGAATGAAAAAGTAGGAAGTCAAGAGATACCCAGAATAACAGGAAAGTTTGGCCCTGGAGTTCAAAATGAAGCAGGGCAAAGGCTAATAGAGTTTTGTCAAGAGAACATGCTGATCATAGCAAACACCCTTTTCCAACAACCCAAGACAGAAGTCTACACATGGACATCACCAGATGGTCACTACTGAAATTAGATTGATTATGTTCTTTGCAGCAGAAGATTGAGAAGTTCTGTACAGTTAGCAAAGTGGAAAAAAAGATCTGGAGCTGACTGTGGCTCAGATCATGGTCTCCTTATTGCAAAATTCAAGCTTAAATTGAGGAATACAGGAAAATCACTAGGCCATTCCAGCACAACCTATATCAAGTCCCTTATGATTACACAGTGGAGGTGATGAATAGATACGAGGGACTAGACTTGATAGACAAAGTACCTGAAGAACTAAGGATGGAGGTTCATAACATTGTACAGGAGGAGGTGGCGAAAACAATCCCAAAGAAAAATAAATGCAAGAAGACCAAGTGATTGTCTGAGGAGGCTTTCCAAATAGCTGAGAAAAGAAAAGAGGCCATCTTTCTAAATCTATGGCTGATTCATATCAATGTATGACAAAACCCACTGAAATGTTGTGAAGTAATTAGCCTCCAACTAATAAAAAAATTAAAAAAAATAAAAAAATAAAGCATGTAAGAAAAGAGGCCAAAGGCAAGAGAGAAAGAGAAAGATATACCCAACTGAATGCAGAATTCCAGATGATAGCAAAGAGAGATAAGAAAGCCTTCTTAGAAGTTACTAGGCTTCTGGTTCAAGATGGAAGAGTAGAAGAATGTGCACTCATCTCCTGTGAGAGCACCAAACTTGCAACTAACTGTTAAACAACCATCAACATGAGGATGCTGTGTGTGTTAGACACTTAGTCATGTCCCACTCTTTGTGACCCCATGGATTATAGCCCACCAGGCTCCTCTGTCCATGGAATTCTCTAGGCAAGAATACTGGAGTGGGTTGCCATGCCCTTCCCCAGGGGATCTTCCTGACTCAAGGTTTGAACCCAAGTCTCCTGCACTGCAGGCAGATTCTCAACCAGTTGAGCTGACTGGGGAGAAGGATGCTGGAACCCACCAAAAAAGGATAGCCCACATCCAAAGACAGAGATGAAGCCTCAGCAAGATGGTTGGAGGGGCACAATCATGGTAAAATCAAATCCCATACCTGCCAGGGTGACCCACAGACTGGAGAACAATAATACCAAAGAAATTCTCATACTACTGTGAAGGTTCTGAACCCCATGTCAGCTTTCCCAGCCTGGGGGTCCAACAAGGGGACTGGGATTCCCCATGGAATCTGGCTTTGAAGGCCAGTGGGATTTGGTTATATGCTTTCCATAGGACTAAGGGAAACAGAGACTCCAGTCTTGGATGGCACAAACCAAATTTTGCATGCACCAAGACCCAGAGGGGAGGAGCAGTGACTCCATAGGAGACTGAACCAAAATTATTTGCTAGTGTTGGTGGGCTTCCTGCGGAGGCATGGGTCAGGAGGGTCTCAACACAGGGACAGGGACACTGGAAGGTCCCCCTTGCTGTAAACCCTTTGGAGTTCACCATTAACCCTACCATAGAGCCCATAGACCCCAGGGCTGGGTCGCCTCAGGCAAAACAACTACCAGGGAAAGAGTGCAACCCCACCCATTAGCAGATAACTGGATTAAAGCTTTACTGAGCAAGGCCCTGTCCGCCATAGCAAGACCCAATCTTTCCCATTGCCAGTCCCTCCCATCAAGAAGTTTACACAAGCCTCTTAGCCTCATCCATCAGACGGCAGACAGAAGAAACACAGTCTCACAGTGGCTAAAACAAAAACCATATTGCAGAAAGTCAATCATGATTAAAAAAAGCAGAAAGTTAAGTCCCAGATGAAGGGACAAGATAAAACCCCAGAAAAACAAGTAAATGAAGTGGAGATAGGTAACCTTTCAGAAAAAATATTCAGAGTAACGATACTGAAGATGATCCAGGATCTTGGAAAAATGATGGAAGCAAAGATCGGGAAGACATAGGAAATGTTTACCAAAGACCCAGAAGAAATGAATAATACACTAGAAGGAATCAATAGCAGAATAACTGAGGCAGAAGGACAGATAAAAGACCTGGAGGACAGAATGGTGGAAATCACTGCCATGGAACAAAATATAGAAAAGAATGAAAAGAAATTAAGACAGCCTAAGAGACTTCTGGGGCAACATTAAAAAACACTAACATTCACATTATAGGGGTCCCAGAAGGAGACGAGAGAAAGAAAGGACCCGAGAAAATATTTGAAGAGATAATAGCTGAAAACTTCCCATACGTGGGAAAGAAAATAGCTAACCAAGTCCAGGAATCACAGAGTCCCAAGCGGGATATACCCAAAGAGGAACACATCGAGACACCTAGTAGTCAAACTGACAAAAATAAAGACATACATAAAATATTAACAGCAACAAGGGAAAAATGACAAATAACATACAAGGGAACTCCCATCAGGCTATCAGCTGATTTCTTAACAGAAACTCTACAAGCCAGAAGGGAATGGCATGATGTATTTAAAGTGATGAAGGGGAAGAACCTACAACCAAGAATACTCTACCCAGCAAGACTCTTCTTCAGATTTGATGGAGAAATCAAAAGCTTTCCATACAAACAAAAGTTAAGACAATATTGTAAAGTAATTAGCCTCCAACTAATAAAAATAAATGGGAAAAAAAAGACAATTCAGCACCACCAAACCAGCTTTACAACAGATGAAAAAGGAACTTCTCTAAGCAGGAAACACAAGAGAAGGAAAAGATATGCAGGAAATAAACCTAAAACAATTAAGAAAATAGTAATAGGATCATGTGTGTTTGCATGTGCTCAGTCGTGTCTGATTCTTTGAGACCCCATGGACTGTAGTCCACCAGGCTTCTCTGTCCATGGGAATTTCCCAGCAAGAATACTGCAGTGGGCTGCCATTTCCTTTTCCATAAAAGCACCATGTGTGTGGGTATTGGTTGCTCAGCCTTGTTGAACTCTTTAAGACGCCATAGACTGTAGCCTTCCAGGCTCCTCTGTCCATGGGATTCTTCAGGCAAGAATACTGGAGTGGGTTGCCATTCCCTTCTCCAGGGGATCTTCCTGACCCAGGGATTGAACCTGTGTCTCCTGCGGCTCCTGCATTGCAGGCAGATTCCTTGCCATCTGAGCCACCTGGGTACATATCGATAATTATCTTAAATGTAAGTGGATTCAATGCAGCAACCAAAAGACAGAGACTGACTGGGTGAATGAAAACATGTGCATGTATGCACTTCCACTTACCACATTACTCTGCTTGACACCTCTCCAAATTGTATGTACTTATCTTATATTGTTAAGTTAATCACGCTCCCATAATGGATTGAAATTTTAATTACCTTTTACTTTTTGTCTGGCTCTTGATTGTCAAAACTGGTAAACACCTTTTACTATTGTGATTATATAACTGTTACTCACTTAATACCATTTTATTATGATTGGTCAACAGAAACATAATAGAACTCTATCACCAAAACTAAGATCTAATAGAAAAACTTGTAATGAGTTTTTAAAATAGATATGCATATCAGAATTATCTTGAAATTTTCTGAAAAATATAAATGCTCAGGTATTACTTTTTTCTCCAGAGGTCCAGATATGTTTCTAATGAGCAGTCATGTCTAAAAACAACTAGACTATATGAGGATCTTTTACTTTTATCTACTTTGTTTCACTTTTTTAATTTCATGTACCGTGCTCCCATTTCATTTAGTTTATATTCTCCAGTTTCTCCATCTTTTCTTTTTTTGATGTTCTTTTTCAAGCCTTTATCAAGTATAGTAGAAAAGCTTTTATATACATATATACATAAGTATGTATAACATATATACTTTAGAAAACATATGAATTTTTGCCTAACAAAAAAAATGACATTTCGAGTCTACTTGTTTGACTCAGTATGAATAGGATGCTAGACTTTTAATGAAAAAATAGATATTCAACAAACAACAAAGGTTTACTGTATAGCTTAGGGAACTATAGTGAATATATTGCAACAACTTAGGATGGAAAATACTTTTAAAAATAATATATGTGCTTTTGAATAACTGAATCACCTTGCTGTGCACCTGAAACGTTGTAAGTCAACTATACTTCTAAATATATATATATATATATATATTATATATATATATATATATAAAGAAAGAAAAGACTTCAAGTTTCTAAAAAGATTTTGGAAAATATTTTAATTAAATGTACCATAAACATAAAAAAGAAAGCATTTTTTTTTCATTTATTTTTATTAGTTGGAGGCTAATTACTTTACAATATTGTAGTGGTTTTTGTACATATACACCATGGAAAAGAAAGCATTCTTAAATGAAGGATACAAAGAAATACAGAGAAACAATAGAGTGGGAAAGATTAGAGATATTTTCAAGAAAACTGGAGAAGTCAAGGGAACATTTCATGAAAGGGTGGGCATGATAAAGGACAGAATAGTAAGGACCTAACAGAAACAAAAGAGATTAAGGTAGGTTGGCAAGAATACACAGAACTATACAAGAAAGATTTAATGACCCAGATAATCACGATGGTGTGGTCACTCACCTAGAGCCATGTATCCTGGAGAGTGAAGTCAAGTGGGCTTAAGGAAGCATTACTGTGAACAAAGCTACTGTAGGTGATGGAATTCCAACAGAGATATTTCAAATCCTATAAGATGATGCTGTTAAAGTGTTGCACTCAATATGTCAGCAAATTTGCAAAACTCACAGGACCACAGGACTGGAAAAAGTCAGTTTTCATTCTAATCCCAAAGTAGGGTAATGCTAAAGAATGTTCAAACTACCATACAATTGTGCTTATTTCACATGCTAGTAAGGTCATGCTCAAAATCCTTCAGACTAGGCCTCAGCAGTATGTGAACAGAGAACTTACAGACATACAAGCTGTGTTTTGAAGAGTCAGAGGGACCAGATCAAATTGCCAACAGTCATTGGATCATAGAGAAAGCAAAGTAGTTCTAGAAAAACCTGTACTACTTCTGCTTCATTGACTAGGCTAAAGCCTTTGGTAGTATTCAGTTGAGTTCAGTTGAGTCACTCAGTCATGTCCGACTCTTTGCGACCCCATGGACTGCAGCATGCCAGGCTTCCCTGTCCATCACCAACTCCCAGAGCTTGATCAAACTCATGTCCATTGAGTCGGTGATGCCATCCAACCATCTCATCCTCTGTCATCCCCTTCTCCTCCTGCCTTCAATCTTTCCCAGCATCAGAGTCTTTTCCAATGAGTCAGTTCTTCGCATCAGGTGGCCAAAGTATTGGAGTTTGGCCTTCAGCATCAGTCCTTCCAATTAATATTCAGGACTGATTTCCTTTAGTTGGATCTAGTTGGATCTCGTTGCAGCCCAAGGGACTCTCAAGAGTCTTCTCCAACACCACAGTTCAAAAGCATCAATTCTTCAGTGTTCAGCTTTCTTTATAGTCCAACTCTCACATCCATACATGACTACTGGGAAAACCATAGCCTTGACTAGATGGACCTTTGTTGGCAAATTAATATCTCTGCTTTTTATTATGCTGTCTAGGTTTGTCAGAGCTTTTCTTCCAAGCAGCAAGCGTCTTTTAATATCGTGACTGCAGTCACCATCTGCAGTGATTTTGGAGCTCCCCCAAAATAAAGTCAGTCACTGTTTCCATTGTTTCCCCATCTATTTGCCAGGAACTGATGGGACCAGATACCATGATCTTCATTTTTTTAATGTTGAGTTTTAAGCCAACTTTTTCACTCTCCCTTTGCACTTTCATCAAGAGGCTCTTTAGTTCTTCTTCGCTTTCTGCCGTAAAGGTGGTGTCATCTGCATGTCTGAGGTTACTGATATTTCTCCTGGCAATCTTGATCCACCCTGTGCTTCATCCCCCCCGGCATTTCACGTGATGTAGTCTCCATATAATTTAAATAAGCAGGGTGACAATATACAGCCTTGATGTACTCCTTTCCTGATTTGGAACCAGTCTGTTGTTCCATGTCCAGTTCTAACTGTTGCTTCTTGATCTGCATACAGATTTCTCAGGAGGCAGGTAAGGTGGTCTGGTATTCCCATCTCTTTCAGAATTTTCCACAGTTTGTTGTAATCCACACAGACAAAGGCTTTGGCGTAGTCAATAAAGCAGAAATAGATGTTTTTCTGGAATTCTCTTGCTTTTTAGATGATCCAATGGATGTTGGCAATTTGATCTCTGGTTCCTCTGCCTTTTCTAAATCCAGCTTGAACATCTGAAAGTTCACAGTTCACGTACTGTTGAAGTCTGGCTTGGAAAATTTTTAGCATTACTTTGCTAGTGTGTGAGATGAATGCAAATGTGTGGTAGTTTGAACATTCTTTGGCATTGCCTTTCTTTCTAATTGGAATGAAAACTGACCTTTTCCAGTCCTGTGGCCACTGCTGAGTTTTCCAACTTTGCTGGCATATTGAGTGCAGCCCTTTCACTGCATCATCTTTTAGGATTTGAAGTAGGTCAACCCAAATCCCACCACCTCCACTAGCTTTGTTCATAGTGATGCTTCCTAAGGCCCACTTGACTTCGCATTCCAGGATATCTGGCTCTAGGTGAGTGATCACACCATCATGGTTATCTGGGTCATTAAGCTTTTTTTTTGGTATAGTTCTTCAGTGTATTCTTTCCACCTCTTCTTAATATCTTCTGCTTCTGTTAGGTCCATACCATTTCTGTCCTTTATTGTGCCCATCTTAGCATGAAATGTTCCCTTGGTATCTCTGATTTTCTTGAAGAGATCTCTAGTCTTTCCCATCCTATTGTTTTCTTCTCTTTCTTTGCAATGATCACTGAGGAAGTTAATTACATGTACTTACATATTTCAGTCTTCCTTCTGCTAAAATAGTAATTGTGTTGTTAATTGTTGTGTACTACCTATCTGGTATATTTTTAAACTGCTGGAAAAAAATAACACATATCAATGTGCTATAGTCTATTCCACTGATAAATCAAGTTTTAGATTTCTCATTACAGGTCGTTGATATCTTTGCTCCCTTATACTAAGGCATAACATGAAGAGATATCTGTGTTTCAATTGTGTCTGTGACTTAGACCTATACTTCATTCTCTAATGCAACCTTGTTATAAAATGTACCTGAGATGTTGACTCAAAATTTTTAATTTGTATTATATGCTGCTTGAAAGTCATGCATTATTCATTCAGTGTCAAAATGCCCAGAAGCATTTTTAATTTTTCCTTATTTCTTACTGTGATTTTTTAAATCCTGTTTGGTCAGGTGGCATTGACTCATCTTGGAAAACATACTGATTTGACTTCATTTACTTTGACTTTGAAATAAGAGTTCCTTATATTATAAAGGAAAAGATATATTTTCTCCTCTCTTAGATCTAAAATCAAGATGCAGTTATATGTTGTCTATAAGAGACTCACTTTATTAAAAAAACACAGAAAGGTTAAAAGGAAATATGTGGTAAATTGTACATAATCCAAAAATAATTCAAAGAAAGATTGAGTGGCTATATTAATATCATATAAAATAGATTTCAGAGTAAGAAATATTATTAGGAATAAAGATAAACATTTCACAATGATAAACAGTTTCATTCTCTAGGAAGATACAGCAATCCTAAATATGTATGCACATAACAGCAGGGACTGAATGCACATGAAGCAAAAACTGACAGAAATACAAGGCAAAATAGACAAAACATGATTATAGTTGGATATTCCAACTGGTTTTTCTTTGTAACTGATAGAGCAAGTAGACAGAACATCAGTATGGGTATAAAATATTTGAAGAACTAGATCAACCAACATGATTTAATTGACATTTATAGAGAACAACAAAACACACAACAGCAAAACACAGATTCTTTTCAACTGTATGTGAACTATTAGCCACCAAAATAGCTATATTGGGGGCCATAAAACAAGTCTAAATAAATTTAAATGGAGTGAAATCATACAAAGTATGTTTTCTGACTACAGTGGAATAAAATTAGGACTCTATTGCCATAAGCCAAGAGATTTCACAACTAGATGAAATTGAAAAATTGCTTGAAAAAAATCAAATTTTTGAAACTGACTAAAAAAAAGAAAATTGGAATAAGCTTATATTATAGAAAGACACTGAATTCATCATTTAAATCATTATAGGACCAGATGGACACGAAAATTCTATGAAACATTTAAGGAAGAAGTATTGATTCCTGGGTCAGGAAGATCTCCTGGAGAAGGAAATGGCAACTCACTCCAGTATTCTTGCCTGGAAAATCTCGTCGACAGCCCATGGAGTCACAAAAGAGTCAGACATGACTTAGCGACTAAACAACAATGACAACAAAATATCAATCCTACACAAACTCTTCCAGAAATTAGAAGAGAGGACATTTTAAAAATAATCTTTAGACCAGCATAACCTTGATATTAAAACCAGACTAAAATAATATAGGAATAGAAAGCTACAAAGCAACCTCTCTTATAAACATATATATAAAATTACTCAACAAAACATTATCAACTTGGATCCAGAAATATGTATTAAAAAATGTATCACAACCAAGTGGGGTTTATTCTGGGAGTGCAAGGTTGCATTAATATTTGAAAATAAATTGTCATAATTCACCATATGAACAGAGTAACAGAGAAAAACCATATGATTATCTTTATATGCAGAAAAATCATTTGAAAAACTCAAGGCTAATTGATGATTTTTTAAAAAGTCTTAGCTAAAAGAAATAGAAGAGTAACCTGACAAAGGTCATCTACAAAAAAGGCCCTGATGTTTTACCCTTAAAATTGAGAACAATGCAAGGATGCCTACTCTTGCCATTTCTTTTCGACATTGTACTGGGGATCCTAACCACTATAATGAGATCAGTATAAGAAATAAAATCATGAAAATTGGAAAGAAAAACACATCTTTATTTACAAGTGACACTTTGTATAAATGGAAAATCCTAGTGAAAATCCTAATAGTGAAATGCTATTTAATACACAATTGAACAAGGTCACAAGATATAAGATCACACACAAAAACTGATTTTTTAAATAAATTAGCAAATAACAATTGAATATTGACATAAAAACAATTACATTTAAAATAGTATCTAAAACATGACTTACTTAAAGCTACACTTAGCAAAATATGTGAAAACCTGTATATTTAACAGTTCAAATTTTGTCGAGAGAAAAAAGTTAAATAAATGGACAGATCCACCATATTCATAGATTGGAGGACTCAGTTGTGTCAAAGTTGTGTCAAATTTTCATTAACTCATAGATCAGCTCAAGATGATCAATATCTTAACAGGTTTTTAGAAGATATTTATAAGCTGATACTAAAATTCATGTGGACATTTGAAGGATCTAAATGTCAGAAAGAATTTTCTAAAATAACAAAATGGGGGTGGTGGTACGGTGGAATAGGAAGACTCTGAGATCATCTCCTCACATGGGCACACCAAAATTACAACTATTTACAGAGTAGCTATCTATGAAGATGACTTGAACACTAGCATAAAAGATGTTTCACACACACACATACACACACACACACAAAGATGTTTCACAACTAAAGATATAGAGAAGGAACCATGATGAGATAGGTAGGAGAGATGCAGTATAGTCAAGGCCCATTCCCATGGTAGGCAACCCACAGATGGGAGGATAACCATAACTTCAAAAGTTTTTCACAAAGAACAAGGATTCTAAGGCCCACATTGGGTTCCTTAGTCTGGGTGTTCTGCACCAGGAAAACAAGCTCCCAAAACAACTGGGTTTTAAAGCAAGCAGGGCTTGAAAATGAGAGAGCTGGAGGGCTAAATAAAAAGAAGACTTCACTCTTAAAGTGAAAGTGAAGTCGCTCAGTCATGGCCAACTCTTTGCAACCCCACAGACTATAGCCTACCAGGCTCCTCCATCCATGGGATTTTCCAGGCAAGAATACTGGAGTGGCTTGCTATTTCCTTCTCCAGGGGATCTTCCCAACCCAGGGGTCAAACCCAGGTCTCCCACATTGTAAGCAGATGCTTTACCATCTGAGCCACCAAGGAAGTCTTAAGTAGGTATGTCACTCTTAAAGGTATGTATAAAAGCTCACATGCTCTGGATCAGACCCACTCACTGATCTTGGAGAGCTTCCTAGAGAGGCAGGAGGCAACCAGAACTCTCCCTGGCGCACATATATGGTGAGAGCCATTTTGGGGAGCTCATTCTACCACAAGGACACTGGGACTGGCAATTGCCATTTTGGAGTTCCCCCTCCAGCCTAATAGTGATGAGAGCTTATCTGGCCATGAACAGGCAGCGCAAGTTTGGGGACTTTCTTTTTTTTTTTTTTTAATTTTTTATTTATTTATTTATTTTTTATTAGTTGGAGGCTAATTACTTCACAACATTTCAGTGGGTTTTGTCATACATTGATATGAATCAGCCATAGATTTACACGTATTCCCCATCCCGATCCCCCCTCCCACCTCCCTCTCCACCCGATTCCTCTGGGTCTTCCCAGTGCACCAGGCCCGAGCACTTGTCTCATGCATCCCACCTGGGCTGGTGATCTGTTTCACCATAGATAGTATAGATGCTGTTCTTTTGAAACATCCCACCCTCACCTTCTCCCACAGAGTTCAAAAGTCTGTTCTGTACTTCTGTGTCTCTTTTTCTGTTTTGCATATAGGGTTATCATTACCATCTTTCTAAATTCCATGGGGACTTTCTAGGCCAAGCAGCCAGTGATGGAGGGACAGGACCCCACTCACCAGTGCAGCAGCCCTGGGACACTCCCAGCCCCACACCCAGGTACCCAGGTGATGCAGTTACATGCCCTGGGACCAGGCCCCATTCACCTGTGGGCCAGTACCAGGCCCAGGTCCCTGAACATCCCATAGCCAGTCACCCCAGAACCCAGCTGTGCCCACCAAAAAGGCAGTATCAACCCCAGGCACCTGCAAGCCCTGTAACCAACCATGATGATTACTGGACCTGCCTACCAGTGGAGCAGCTACTGCATGAGGCAGGTCCTGGCAGCCAACTGCCAGGGTCCAGCCTCACCTACCAGCATGCCCACAGTAGTTGGCTCCTCCGCCAGAAGGGTACATGCAGCCTGAATAGGTGGAACTCCTAAAGCATATAACTGGTGACCAGGGGAAGCATCTTGCTTAAGTCAACAGAATGTCTTCTACATAAAGCCACTCTTCAAGACTGGAAAATGTAACTGACCTACTTAATATATAGAAGTAAACACAGAAAATGAGGAAAAAGAGGACTATGTTCCAAATGAAGAAACAAGATAAACCCTCAGAAAAAGAACTATACAGAAAGGAGATAAGAAATTCACCCAATAAAGAGTTCAAGGTAATGATTATAAGAATTCTCATAGGAGGAGAATTGATGAATGGAGTGAGAATTTTAACAAAAAGTTACAAAATATGAAAAAGAACTAAACAGAGCTGAAGAATATAATAACTGAAATAAAAAATATACCAGGAGGAATCAATAGTAGATTATGTGATACAGAGAAACTAATTGTTTGACTAGAAGATGGAGTAGTGAGAATTACCCAAGCTGAACAGAAAAAGAATTAAATTTTTTTAACTGAGGATTTTTTTAGAAAAAAAATAAGGACAGTTTAAGAGACCTTTTGGACAGTACCAAATGTACTAACATTCACATTATAGGAATCCCAAAGGACAAGTAAGAGAGAAAGGGGCAGAGAACTTATTTGAAAAAATAATAGCTGAAAATTTCACTAAACTTGGAAAGGAAACACACATTCAGGTCCAGGAAGCACAGACAGTCCCAAACAAGATTAACCCAAAGAGGACCACACAAAGACACATTGTAATTAAAATGGCAAAAATTAAAGTGGGAATATTAAAGCAGCAAGAGAAAAGCAACTATTTATGTATATAAGACTCTGAATAGACTTTTCAGCAGAAAAACTGCAGACCAGAAGGAAGTAGCACTATGTATTCAAAGTGATGAAAGGGGAAAAAAGCTGTCATTAAGAATACTCTAAAAAAAAAGAATACTCTATCCACCAAGGCTAGCATTCAGATATGGAGGAGAGATACAGTTTTCAGACAAGCTAAACCTAGAGGACTTCAGCATCACAAAACCAGCTCTACCAGAAATATTAAAATCTGAATCAAAAAGAATAAAATACTTAAGAATAAACTTGCCTAAGGGACAAAAGTTTTTTACTCTGAAAACTGTAAGACATTGATGAAAGAAATTGAAGATGACACACACAGATGGAAAAATATATTATGTTCTTGGGTTGCAAGAATAATATTGTAAAAATGTCTGTACTACATAAGGGAATCTACAGATTGAATACAATACCTATCAAATAACCAATGGCATTTTTCACAGAACTAGAAAAAATTATTTGTATTGAAACACAAAAGACCCTGAATAGCCAAAGCAATCCTGAGGTGGGGGAACAGAGCTAAAGGAATCAGGCTCCCTGACTTCAGACTATACTACAAAGCTGCAATCATCAAAATATTGGTATTTGTTATTGGCCCCAAAACAAAAATATAGATCAGTGGAACAGGATAGAAAGCCCAGAAATAAACCCACTCAACTATGGTCAATTGATCTATAACAAAGGAGGCAAGAATACACAAAGAAGAAAAGACAGTCTCTTCAATATGTGGTGCTGGGAAAACAGGACAGTTACATGTAAAAGAATGATATCAGAATATTCTGTAACACGATACTCAAAAATAAACTCAAAACGGATTGAAGACCTAAATGTAAGACTGCATACTATAAAACTCCTAGAGGAAAACATAGGCAGAACACTTTTTGACATAAATCACAGCAATATCATTTTGGATCCACCTCCTAGAGTGATGAAAATAAAAAATAAGAATAAACAAATGGGACTCAGTTAAACTTAAAAGCTTTTGTACAGCAAAGGAAACCATAAACAAAATGAAAAAAACAATCTATAGAATGGGGAAAAAATTGCAAATGAAGAGACAAACAAGGGATTGATCTCTAAAATATACAAACAGTGAATGCAGCTCAGTATCAAAAAAAAAAAAACAATAAAAAATGGGCAGAATATCTAAATAGGCTCTTCTCCAAAGAAAACATTCAGTTGGCCAAAAAGCACATTAAAAGATGTTCAACATTGCTAATTATTAGAGAAATGAAACTCAAAAGTACAATGAGGTGTCACTACACATTGGTCAGAATGGCCATCATCAAAAAGTCTAGAAATAAATGCAGGAGAGGGTGTGGACAAAAGGAAAACCTTCTAAACTGTTGGTAGGAATGTAAATTGGTACAGCCACTATAGAGAACAGTATGGAGGTTCCTTAAAACACTAAAAATAGAACTTCAGTATAATCCAGCAATCCCACCCTTGGACATATATTCAGAGAAAACCATAATTCAAAAAGATACCTACACCTCAATGTTTACAGCAGCACTGTAGGAAAGGAAAATATAAAAGAAAACCTTGGGAATATGTATGTGTAGTAGAAGTAGAGGTGCTAATATGTAGGTAGTAAGAGTCTCAGAAAAGGAGAAAAAATTAAAATACAGAAGAGGTAAGTTTAAAAAAAAATAATGTAGATAAATTTTCCAGAATTAGAGATAAACAGCTTCTTATTAGCAGTGCCCTTAAGGAGAATAAAAAAAAATAAAAACCACACCTAGTGATAGTGGAATTTCAGAATATCTTGAGGAGAAAATTCTAAGAGCTTATAAAGAGAATGAGCCAATTGCCTAGCAGTGGCATACTTAGTGTATTTATCACCAGGAGTAGAACATTTTTTTAGTGTTCTCATCCTTCATATGAAAAAAATATTTTTAATATTCAACAATATGCAAAAATCACTCTTTTCAGTTTCTTTTTTAGTTTCAAAATGAAAATTAATTTTAAAATACTAAATTTCAATTGCATTGAATACATGTGTACATATGGATGAGTCCCTTGGCTATTCACCTGAAACTATCACAACATTGTTAATTGGCTATACTCCAATATAAAATAAAAAGTTTTTTTTTTAATTTCAATTGTAAGCATATCAATCCAATATTTTATCTCACAGCTCATACTGTTTGTTTTGAATTTTTAAAAAAAATCTATGTTCAAGCAAAATGATAGAATTAAAGTAACTCAAGTTTCTATTTCCTTATTCTTTACAACCACTATTATTGTTTCAAGTCCACTATTTAAATACAGGAATATGTAGTAGCAGAGAGGTTGTTGACATGAACTATACCTGCAGCAAGCTTGAAGAATTAGAAATCATTATGAACTAACTCCCCAAATGAATGTGTGTGGTTGACTCTGTATGTGTCATGGGTCAACTGCATAATTGGGATTTCTCTGAATTAACTTCCATTTATAATTACAGGGTAAGTAATCCAAAGTTGCTAATTTGAAGGTCACATATAAATTGTTAAAAGTAGTTCTTACAGTAATAGCATCAAATGTTTAGAATTTAGCCCAATAAAACACTTTTTATCAGTAAAAGCTTGCGAAAAAAATAGCAGGCAAATACTAAGAAAAGGAAAATGGTGGGCCTACATTAATATCAGATAAAATAAACTTTTTCACAAAAATATTAGATATAGAAAGAATCACCACTGAATGCTAAGTGTTTAATTTACATTTTAAATATATTTATGGCCTCAAAACTGCAAAGCAAAAATTGACGGAATACAGGGAAAAGTTCCTGGGGTTCTTAAGGAAAGAATACTGACATGGTTTGCTACTGCCTTCTCCAGTGGACCACATTTTGTCAGAACTCTCCACCATGACCCATCTGTCTTGGGTGGCCCTGCATGGCATGGCTCATCGCTTCATTGAGTTACACAAGACTGTGATCCACATGATCATTTTGGTTAGCCTTCTGTGATTGTGATTTTTGCTCTGGAGTCTGTGGGACTGTAGTTCTTGATTCTCCTGTCTGCCCTCTGATGGATGAGGATAAGAAGCTTGTGCAAGATTCCTGATGGGAGAGGCTGGCTGTGTGGGAAACTGGGTCTTGCTCTGGTGGGCAGGGCTAGGCTCAGTAAATCTTTAATTCAATTTTCTCTGATGATTGAGGCTGTACTCCCTCCCTGCTGATTGTTTGGCTGAGGCAGCCCAGTCCTGGAGTCTACAGGCTTTATGGTACCATTGAGGGTGAATAGCAAGGAGAGATAAGAAAGCCTTCCTCAGTGATCAATGCATAGAAATAGATGAAAAATACAGAATGAAAAATACTATAGATCTCTTCAAGAAAATTAGAGATAACAAGGGAATATTTCATGAAAAGATGGGCTCAATAAAGGAAAGATGATAGGGACCTAACAGAAGCAGAAGATATTAAGAAGAGGTGGCAAAAACACACAGAAGAACTGTACAAAAAAGATCTTCACAACCCAGATAATCACGATGGTGTGATCACTCACCTAGAGCCAGACATCCTGGAATGTGAAGTCAAGTGGGCCTTAGGAAGCATCAGTACGAACAAAGCTAGTGGAGGTGATGGAATTCTTGTTGAGCTATTTCAAATCCTGAAAGATGATGCCATGAAAGTGCTGCACTCAATATGCCAGCAAAGTTGGAAAACTCAGCAGTGGCCACAGCACTGGAAAAGGTCAGTTTTCACTTCAATCCCAAAGAAAGGCAATGCCAAAGAATGCTCGAACTACCACACAGTTGTACTCATCTCTCATGCTAGTAAAGTAATGCTCAAAATTCTCCAAGCCAGGCTTCATCAATATGTGAACTGTGAACTTCCAGATGTTCCAGCTGGTTTTATAAAGGGCAGAGGAACCAGAGATCAAGTTGCGAACATCCACTGGATCATCATAAAAGCCAGAGAGTTCCAGAAAAGCATCTATTTCTGCTTTATTGACTATGCCAAAGCCTTTGACTGTGTGGATCACAATAAACTGTGGAAAATTCTGAAAGAGATGGGAATACCAGACCACCTGACCTGCCTCTTGAGAAACCTGTATGCAGGTCAGGAAGCAACAGTTAGAACTGGACATGGAACAACAGACTGGTTCCAAATAGGAAAAGGACTACGTCAAGGCTGTATATTGTCACCCTGCTTATTTAACTTATATGCTGAGTAAGTACATCATGAGAAATGCTGGGCTGGAGGAAGCACAAGCTGGAATCAAGATTGCCAGGAGAAATATCAATAACCTCAGATATGCAGATGACACCACCCTTATGGCAAAAAGTGAAGAACTAAAGAGCCTCTTGATGAAAGTGAAAGAGGAGAGTGAAAAAGTTGGCTTAAAGCTCAACATTCAGAAAACAAAGATCATGGCATCTGGTCCCATCACTTTATGGCAAATAGATGGAGAAACAGTGGAACCAGTGGCAGACTTTATTTTGGGGGGCTCCACAATCACTGCAGATGGTGATTGCAGCCATGAAATTAAAAGATGCTTGCTTCTTGGAAGGAAAGTTATGACCAACCTAGACAGCATATTAAAAAGCAGAGACATTACTTTGTCAACAAAGGTCCATCTAGTTAAGGCTATGGTTTTTCCAGTGGTCATCTATGGATGTGAGAGTTGGACTATAAGGAAAGCTGAGCACCAAAGAATTGATGCTTTTGAACTGTGGTGTTGGAGAAGACTCTTGAGAGCCCCTTGGACTGCAAGGAAATCCAGCCAGTCCATCCTAAAGGAAATCAGTCCTGAATATTCATTGGAAGGACTGACGGTGAAGCTGAAACTCCAATACTTTGGTCACCTGATGTGGAGAACTGACTCATTTGAAAAGACCCTGATCCTGGGAAAGATTGAAGGTTGGAGAAGAAGGGGACAACAGAAGATGACATGGTTGGATGACATCACTGACTCAATGGAGATGAGTTTGAGTAAACTCAGGGATTTGGTGATGGACAGGGAGGCCTGACGTGCTGCAGTCCACGGAGTTGCAAAGAGTCAGACACGACTGAGCAATTGAACTGAACTGAACTGAAGGGTGACCTCTGAGAGGACTTATGCCAATGTGCACCTCTCAGGACTGCTGCTACCAGTGTCTCTGGCTCTGTCCCTGAGGCCGGCCACTGCCAACCCAGGCCTTCACAGGAGACCCTCCAACACTCATAGCAGGTTTGGTTCAGTCTCTTTTGGGTACACTGCTCCTTTCTCCTGGGTTCCGGTGGGCACAAGGTTTTGTTTGTGCCCTCCAAGAGTCTGTTTCCCCCAGTCCTGTGGAAATTCTGTAATCAAATCCCACTGTCCTTCAGAGTCAGACTCCCTGAGAATTCCCAGGACCTTGGCCAGATCTAAAGGTTAGGAAGTCTGTTGTGGGGCCTAGAACCTTCACAACAGTGAGAGAACTTCTTTGGTATTATTGTTCTGTAGTTCGTGGGTCACCCACCTGGCAGGTATGGGATTTTATTTTAATGTGATTGTGCCCCCTCCTACTGTCTCATGACAGCTTCTTCTTTGTCCTTGGATGCAGGGTACCTTTTTTTGAGGGGTTCCAACATCCTCCTGTCAATGGTTGTTCAGCACCTAGTTGCAATTTGGGTGTTGTCTCAGGAGAAGTTGGGAGCACATCCTTCTTCTCCACTATTCAGGACACGAAGTAACAGAATTCTTTGGTGTTTTAGAGCAAGCAGCAGATCTCTGTGATATACTTCACAGCAATATCTCAAGCCGCCTGGTCTCAACACAGCTTAAGGGTATAGGCCATGAACTGTTGCATATTTTCCACATAATGCATCCACTATAGGGCCTTATTGTTTACTTTACTTTCTTATAATTGTAAAAAGCTGCTCAGCAATACCTGATGGAGTCTTTAATTTACTCTCCCATAAGCCAGCTCCCAATTACTTTGCCTGTTCTTCCTCACTCACACTTTTTCAGTAGTACACATCTTTTTTTCTTTGGCTGTCCTGGGTCTTCATCAGGCATGCAGGCTTTTCTCTAGTTGTGGCTCATTAGGGCTTCTCTAGTTCCAGTGAGCAGGCTTCTCTTGCTATGGAGCATGTCTAGTTGAAATGTGTGACATCTAGAGTGTGTGGGTCCAGTATTTGTGGCGTGGGCTTAGTTTCCCCACAGCACATGGCTGTTAGTTCCTGGACCAGGGATCAAACACGCATCCCCTTCCTTCAGCCTGTTAAAGAAGGCTGGTTAAAGAACACAGCCAAGGTGTTCATCAAGATTCTTGCCCACCACTGGCATCTTTACAAGATTTGTATATAGTAAGAAGATTAACTGAAGGGAATTCCCTGGTGGTCCAGCGGTTAGGACTTGATGCCATCACTGCAGGGCCAGTATTTAATTCCTGGTCATGGAACTTCTCGAAGGTAAGGGGGTGGGGGTATTTATGGACTAAAGAAGGAAGGTGAGCTGAGGTGAGTAAGCAAGGGAATATGAGTTTACAAATCTACCACATAGAGGGAGATTTCAACCCTTTTCTCTCAAATAGTGTTAGGTCAAAGAGACAAAAGTAATTCAGAAGAATATTGTTGTTGTTCAGTTGTTAAGTTGTGTGTCTGACTGTTTGCAACCCCATGGACTGAAGCATGCCAGGCTTCCCTGTCTTTCACTATCTCCCCAAGTTTGCTCAAACTCATGTCCATTGAGTCAGTGATGCTGTCTAACCATCTAGTCCTGCTGCCCTCTTATCCTCCTGCCCTCAGTCTTTCTCAGCATTAGGGTCTTTTCCAATAAGTCAGTATTGGAGCTTCAGCTTTAGCATCAGTGCTTCCAGTGAATATTCAGGGTTGATTTCCTTTAAGATGGACTGGTTTGATCTCCTTTCAGTCCAAGGGACTCTCAAGAGTCTTCTCCAGTGTCACAATTTGAAAGCATCAATTCTTCTGTGCTCAGCCTTCCTTATGGTCTAACTCTCACATCCATACATAACTACTGGAAAAACCAGAGTTTTGAGTATATGGACCTTTGTTGGCAAAATGATATCTCTGTTTTTTAATATGCTGTCTAGGTTGGTCATACCTTCTCTTCCAAGGAGCAAGCATATTTTAATTTCATGGCTGCAATCACCATCCCCAGTGATTCTAGAGTCCAAAAAAATAAAGTCTGTCACTGTTTCCACTTTTTCCCCTTCTATTTACTATAAAGGGATGGGACTGGATGCCATGATCTTCATTTTTTTAATGTTGAGTTTTAAGCCAGCTTTTTCACTCTCCTCTTTCACCCTCATCAAGAGGCTCTTTAGTTGCTCTTCACTTTCTATATTCAGAAGAATATAGAAGATATCAACATCATAATTAAGTAGTTTGACTTATACTTACCAATAGTGACCCAAGGAAATGTACAATTTTGAATAGTCCTCAAATCATAAAATAAATTAAAGCAGTATTTTAAAATACTTCTCCAAAGAAAATATCTGGTCCAGATTGATTTACAGACAAATTTGACTAAATTTCAGGAAGATCATTGTAATTTTAATAAAACTTTCTCAAGCAATAAAAAGGGGTACTTCTTAACTTATTTTTGAAGACAGTACAATCATGATACTAAGATCAGATAAAGACACTATGTAAATGTCATTTTACATAATGTAAAAGTGTTATGTGGCATGTCCATTTCATTAATGAAAAGAAAGGAGTTTCCCAGGTTGCTCAAGAGGTAAAGAATCTGTCTGCCAATTTAGGAGATGTAAGAGCTGTGAATTTGATCCCTGGGTTGGAAAGAGAATTCCATGGACAGAGGAGCCTGGCAGGCTATGGTCTATGGGATTGCAAAGAGTCAGACACAACTGAGCATGCATGCATGCATGCATGCATGCATGGGTGGGGTTTTTAAATACATGTTAACCTATATGAAACATTAATAATTTAATCAAATGGTTGGTTTTACATTAGAGATGTAAGGTTTAATATTTAATAATGAATAGGGAATTCCCTGCCAGATCAGTGGTTAAGACTCCACATTTTCACTGCTGAGGGCCCAGGTTCAATTGCTGGTTGGGGAACTAAGATCCTACAAGCTGTGTGGCATAGGCAGAAAAAAAAAATTGGAATAAAAAGTGACACTTGAGAAAAATGTATAAAAGTAATTCACTACATTAACAGATAAAAAGAGAAAACTACACAACATTAGAAATTTGTTATAGGAAAAGCCTTTGGTAAAATTTTGACTGTGGAAGCAATACAGTCATTTTCAGGACAAATGTAGTCCTGATGTGTGCCAGGAGTCATCCTATGACTTTAAAGGGAACCAGTTTGGGGATGAATCTGACATGATGGATGGCAGTATTTAAGAGAGGGATTTGAATAGGAGACGTACATTTTGTTTTGTCAGCATATGTATGGTATTTAACATTGCAAGATTGGTTTAGGGAGGGAATAAATATAGATTGAGAAGAGATCTAAGGATGAAACCCCAATGCTTGGAAGTCTCATGGAAGTCAGCTGAGATTTATCTTAGTGGGCCAGAGGAACAAAAACCCCTGAATTCAGAGCAAATTCTGCACTAAGAGTCAGAACTTGATAACCAAAGTGTCTATAGAGGCATAAAAAACAGACTCAGGTATGCTGGTGTGGCCTCCCTTGGATTTCTCCTATTTCTGAAAGAGTCTAGGGTAGGCCAAGATTTTTCCCAATTGATGGGGCTAGCTTGGGCCATGTAATATCATTTTAAGGTTTAGTTTTTAGTATCACCTATATAGAGTTGGGCTTCCCTAGTGGCTCAGACGGTAAGGAATCTGCCTGAAATGCAGGAGACCCGGGTTTGATCCCTGGGTTGGAAAGATCCCCTGGAGAAGAGAATGGCTACTCACTGCAGTATTCTTGCCTGGAAAATTCCACGGACAGGGGAGCCTGGCGTGCTATGGTCCATAGGGTCACACAGAGTTGGACACGACTGAGTGACTAACACCTCACTTCACATAGGCTTGGGGATGGAAGAATAAATAGGTATAAGAAAATTATCATTGAATATAGCCAGAAGGTTTGATGATTGAAAGTACATTAAGGGAACAAAAGTGAACAGAAAGTTTCTATCATATGTGTTTCCAAAATTAACTGCTCATGGTTATCTTATGTAAAGTAGTAGTCAGAGGACAAAGATGAATTAGAGCAGTTCCACAGGGAATCATAGGGACACTGATATATGTTTATTTTTAATTAGATACCAGAAGGGTTAAGTACATGAGGTCATTAGAAGAACAAATGTTCCAGATTAGGTCTCTGATACGTACAAAAGGCAAGTTGCAATAGCAGATGTACTTTTCCAGCAACAAAAATACTAAGCCCTACACTTTAAATAGAGCATCACTGAACTGGAATTGGTTCAGAGGATAAAGAGAGTGATAGGAGATCAAATAAGTGCAGGAATTTTTAGCTTGAAAAATAGATGATTCTAGGATGGCAGGATCAATGTCTGCAAATATTCGAAAACTTGCCATGTAAAAGATGAAACAAAATTGATTTGTGTAGCTCTAAGTGAGGAAAGGAGCCAGTTATTGAAGTTGCAGAGTTGCTGATTTAGGTCAATATAAATTACAGTTCTAGCTACTCAACAACTGAACAGTCTGCGTCACATAATTATGAGTCTTTTGTTCAAATAAACATTTAATAAGCAATAGGATGATTCTTATTTGGGATACTGGTGAGAGTATTATAGCACTGAGTGGCTGGTGGATGAAAGAAACTTAAAAAAATACTTTCATCTTACTGGATTCAACCCTGCGTGCTATCAGTGGAATTGGTATTCTTTTGAAGATTTATGTGATTTTTGTTTATCTTTCTTCCTTCTTATGTTTTTCACAAAACCATTAAACAGTACCATACTATGGCTTTTCATGGAGACAGTAATGTATGAATGAAAACACTTTGAACACAATTGCACATAACAGTTCTGCAAAATATTTAATGAGGAAATTTGCTATGAATATACATTACATCATCTTATTCACAAGAATTATATCCAGACAGACATATTAAATATGCCAAACCAAAAGCCTATTAATTGAAATGCAAGGAATAATAATAAAAGTGCCTGAGATTTATGGACCTCACTGTTGGCTCAACTGATAAAGAATCCGTCTGCAATTTGGGAGACCTGGGTTTGATCCCTGGGTTGGGAAGATCCCCTGGAGAAGTGAACGGCTACTCACTCTAGCATTCTGGCCTGGAAAATTCCATGGCTTGTTATAATCCATGGGGTCAAAAAGAGTCAGACACATGACTAAGTGACTTTCACTTTACTATGTACAGAGGATGAGATAGTTTGATGGTGTCACTGACTCAATGGACATGAGTTTGAGCAAACTCTGGGAGATAGTGAAGGACAGGGAAGCCTGACGTGCTACAGTTCATGGGGTCCAAAGAGTCAGGCATGACTTAGTGACTGAACAACAAACTATGTGCTAGGCAATTCTTAAGCTTCTTGCATGTATTATTTTAATACAGTCATTTGAAGTAAGTACTGTTATATTGTGAAAAGAAGGGAAGCAAAAAGCAAAGGGAAAAAGGGAAGATATACCCATTTGAATGCAGAGTTCCAAAGAATAGCAAAGAGAGATAAGAAAGCCTTCCTCAGTGATCAATGCATAGAAATAGAAGAAAACAATAGAATGGGAAAGACTAGAGATCTCTTCAAGAAAATTAGAGATACCAAGGGAACATTTCATGAAAAGATGGGCTCAATAAAGGACAGAAATGGTATGAACCTAAGAGAAGCAGAAGATATTAAGAAGAGGTGGCAAAAACACACAGAAGAACTGTACAAAAAAGATCTTCACAACCCAGATAATCACGATGGTGTGATCACTCACCTAGAGCCAGACATCCTGGAATGTGAAGTCAAGTGGGCCTTAGGAAGCATCAGTACGAACAAAGCTAGTGGAGGTGATGGAATTCTTGTTGAGCTATTTCAAATCCTGAAAGATGATGCCATGAAAGTGCTGCACTCAATATGCCAGCAAAGTTGGAAAACTCAGCAGTGGCCACAGCACTGGAAAAGGTCAGTTTTCACTTCAATCCCAAAGAAAGGCAATGCCAAAGAATGCTCGAACTACCACACAGTTGTACTCATCTCTCATGCTAGTAAAGTAATGCTCAAAATTCTCCAAGCCAGGCTTCATCAATATGTGAACTGTGAACTTCCAGATGTTCCAGCTGGTTTTATAAAGGGCAGAGGAACCAGAGATCAAGTTGCGAACATCCACTGGATCATCATAAAAGCCAGAGAGTTCCAGAAAAGCATCTATTTCTGCTTTATTGACTATGCCAAAGCCTTTGACTGTGTGGATCACAATAAACTGTGGAAAATTCTGAAAGAGATGGGAAT
Organism: Cervus elaphus; assembly: GCF_910594005.1. Taxonomy (NCBI): domain Eukaryota; kingdom Metazoa; phylum Chordata; class Mammalia; order Artiodactyla; family Cervidae; genus Cervus; species Cervus elaphus. The sequence goes on from NC_057848.1 coordinate 25,011,605, forward strand.
ACCAGACCACCTGACCTGCCTCTTGAGAAACCTGTATGCAGGTCAGGAAGCAACAGTTAGAACTGGACATGGAACAACAGACTGGTTCCAAATAGGGAAAGGACTATGTCAAGGCTGTATATTGTCACCCTGCTTATTTAACTTATATGCTGAGTAAGTACATCATGAGAAATGCTGGGCTGGAGGAAGCACAAGCTGGAATCAAGATTGCCAGGAGAAATATCAATAACCTCAGATATGCAGATGACACCACCCTTATGGCAAAAAGTGAAGAACTAAAGAGCCTCTTGATGAAAGTGAAAGAGGAGAGTGAAAAAGTTGGCTTAAAGCTTAACATTCAGAAAACAAAGATCATGGCATCTGGTCCCATCACTTCATGGCAAATAGATGGGGAAACAGTGGCAGACTTTATTTTGGGGGGCTCCAAAATCACTGCAGATGGTGATTGCAGCCATGAAATTAAAAGATGCTTGCTTCTTGGAAGGAAAGTTATGACCAACCTAGACAGCATATTAAAAAGCAGAGACATTACTTTGTCAACAAAGGTCCATCTAGTTAAGGCTATGGTTTTTCCAGTGGTCATCTATGGATGTGAGAGTTGGACTATAAGGAAAGCTGAGCACCAAAGAATTGATGCTTTTGAACTGTGGTGTTGGAGAAGACTCTTGAGAGCCCCTTGGACTGCAAGGAAATCCAGCCAGTCCATCCTAAAGGAGATCAGTCCTGGGTGTTCATTGGAAGGACTGATGTTGAAGCTGAAACCCCCAATACTTTGGTCACCTGATGTGGAGAACTGACTCATTTGAAAAGACCGTGATGCTGGGAAAGATTGAGGGCAGGAGGAGAAGGGGATGACAGACCATGAGATGGCTGGATGGCATCACCAACTCTATGGACATGGGTTTGGGTGGACTCCGGGAGTTGGTGATGGACAGGGAGGCCTGGCATGCTGTGGTTCATGGGGTCACAAAGAGCTGGACACGACTGAGCGACTGAAGTGAACTGAACTGAACTGTTATTATCTCCATTTTAAAAATGAGGAAATAGAAGCATAAAGAATGTATGCATTTTGCTCAAACACAGCTACTAAGTTGCAGAGACAGGTTTCAAATCCACGAAGTCCCACTCCAAAGGCCCTGTTCCTAACCACTTCATTATGTAGTTTGGTATGACTTGATTTCAGATAGTTACAGATAATTACTCTATTCTTTTAAATTAGATAAAAGCAATTTTGCAAGTAATATTTAAATACCTTTTCATTATAAAATTAAAACATTACTTATAAAGTTAAAATTTCTCTTGAACAGCCATCAAACTCAAATGTAGCCAGTAGATAAATTTGTATCCTATGCAAATGTAGCCAATGCTATATGTGTTTTATAATATTTGAGATATTTAAAACTTTTAAATTTGTCTATACAAATGTATGTATATACACATGCAAGCACAAAAGACATAGTTTTTTTTTAAGGTATCAACATAGAAGTAGAAGTATTCTTCTGCAACATTTTTTTTAATTCAAAAATTTATCTTGGATCTCTTTGCATTTCAATACCCAGAGTTATTCTGTATTCTTTTCAGCTATTGCATAATATTCCATGATATGGAAATACTTTAAATTTAGCTTTCCCCTACTGGTGGACACCTAGGATTTTTTCTCTTTTTTTGCTATGACAAATAAGGTTGTGGGAGTATTCTTGCCATATCTGCTTTTGTTTTTGTGCAAATGTTACTCTGGGGTAGATACAGAGAAGTGGTATTGTTTGGTCATTGATGATATGCATTTTGATTTTAATACATACTGCTAACTTGTCATCCAAAATGAATGAACAAACTGATACTCCCTGCAGGAGTGGTAGGAAATTTAGAGAACAGAATAGCTCCACTTCATCTGGAATGTATTAAAGACATGCAGATAGATGGGATCATATAAAGAATGTAAACTATAGGATCTGGTGACACCCAAAGTTACATCTTCAGCATGACCTCTCAGCTGAGCACCAGATTCATATCTAATTATCTGCTTAATATCTCCATTTCTACATCTAATAGGCATTTCCTTTCTCTTACCACATCAAGGCAATTTATTAACATAAAAGGGAATGCTAGTTCACTGTTGGTGGGAATGTAAGTTGGTACTGCCACTATGGAAAACAGTATGGAGATTCCTCAACAAACTAAAAATTCAACTACCACATGATTCTGCAATCCCATTCCTGAGCATATATCCAGACAAAACTATAATTCGAAAAGATACTTGCATGCATATGTTTGTAGCAGCACTATTCACAATAGCCAAGACATGGAAACATCCAACAACAGATGAATGGATAAAGAAGAGTATATATATATATATGAATATTATAGTCTATCTAGCATAGTGTTAGTCACTCAGTTGTGTCTGATTCTTTGTGACCCCCACAGATTGTAACCCACCCAGCTCCTCTGTCCATGGATTATCCTGGCAAGAATACTAGAGTGGGTTGCCATTCCCTTCTGCAGGGGATCTTCCCAACCCAGGGATTGAATCTGGATCTCCGGCATTGCAGGCAGGTTCTTTACCACCTGAGTCACCAAGGAAGCCCCAGTGGAATTACTCAGCCATAAAAAAGGATGAAATAATGCCATTTGCAGCAACATGAGTGGACCCAGAGATTATCATACTAAGCAAAGTAAATCAGAAAGAGAAAGACAAATACCATATGATATCACTTAAATGTGAAATCTAAAGTATAACACAAATAAACTTATCTATGAAACAAAAACAGACTTGGAGAACAAACTTATGGTTGCCAAGGGGGATGGGGGCTGAGGAAGGAATGGATTGGGAGTTTGGGCTCATCAGAAGCAAACTAGTATGTATAAGATGGATAAACCATGAGGTCCTACCGTATAGCACAAGAAACTATATTCAATATTCTACCATAAACCATAATGGAAAACAATATGAAAAAGAATGAATATATATATATACACATATAATACATAAATATATACGCATAAGTGAGTCACTTCATTGTATAGCAAAAATTAACACAGTGTTGTAAATCAACTATACTTCAATAAGAAATAAAAAATTTTGAAAAGCTAAAACAAAACTGCACACGCACACACACACACACTGCCTCTGGGGTCTACTGCTCGGTGTGCTGTTTTTACGTGACTTCATGTAATCCTATAACTATAATAATCATATGAATTAAAATTTTTTAAATGTTTATTACCCAGATCTTTAGATAAGGAAATGGCAACCCACTCCAGTATTCTTGCCTGGAGAATTCCATGGGCAGAGGAGCCTTGTGGGCTACAGTCCATGGGGTCACAAACAGTCAGACACTACTGAGTGAATAACACCCACCACCCAGATCTTACTCTGAGTTCCAAATCTATATCTTCACATACTTTCAGATATCAACTGTTTCCCACTGATACTTCAAAACTTAACATGTTCAAAAAATGGAGTCATCATTTTGTTTTTCTCTCAAAACCTTGTTATCCTCTTGTATTCACTAGTATTAATACATCTCTCTGAAATAGTTTGACATAGCACTCTTAATACTTACCACAGTTTAAAACTACATTTTTGTTTGTTTATATCCTGCTTCCTTCACTAGAATGCAACATACATGTGGACAAGAACTATGTTTAACTTTTTTTTCTGATATTTTTATTTTTATTTATTTATTTTTTCATTTATTTTTATTAGTTGGAGGCTAATTACTTTACAATATTGTAGTGGGTTTTGTCATACATTAACATGAATCAGCCATGGATTTACATGTATTCCCCATCCCGATCCCCCCTCCCACCTCCCTCTCTACCCGATCCCTCTGGGTCTTCCCAGTGCACCAGCCCTGAGCACTTCCTCATGCATCCAACCTGGGCTGGTGATCTGTTTCACCCTAGATAATATACATGTTTCGATGCTGTTCTCTCGAAACATCCCACCCTCGCCTTCTCCCATAGAGTCCAAAAGTCTGTTCTGTATATCTGTGTCTCTTTTTCTGTTTTGCATATAGGGTTATTGTTACCATCTTTCTAAATTCCATATATATGTGTTAGTATGCTGTAATGTTCTTTATCTTTCTGGCTTACTTCACGCTGTATAATGGGCTCCAGTTTCATCCCTCTCATTAGAACTGATTCAAATGAATTCTTTTTAATGGCTGAGTAATATTCCATGGTGTATATGTACCACAGCTTCCTTATGCATTCGTCTGCTGATGGGCATCTAGGTTGCTTCCATGTCCTGGCTATTATAAACAGTGCTGCGATGAACATTGGGGTGCACGTGTCTCTTTCAGATCTGGTTTTCTCGGTGTGTATGCCCAGAAGTGGTATTGCTGGGTCATATGGCAAGGAACTATGTTTAACTTATCACCTTATTTTCAGAACCTAGTTCATATTAGGCATCAGTAAGTTGTTATCATCATTTATTCAGTCAAAAGACAAAATCTTGAGTCACCTGCCCTCACTTACTGTTTTCACTCACCAGTGAGTCATCAACTTTTATAGAATTTACTTCCTCAACAATTCTCATATCTGTGTCACTGCTGCTGTCTTAATCTTACATTATTTTTTAAAACATACAATAGTGTTCTTTTAAAGTCCTATTTTCATTTTATAAAATTTTTGAAAAGGGACACTCAGTTTTTTCTGCTATCATGGAACTTTGCTCACAATATATTTTGACATAGAATTTTAAGTTTTCATTACTTTTACAGCTTATATCATACAGTTTCCTATTTAACTGTATTCATTTCGTATGAGTAATAAAGGCTACCATTACCAAGTACCTACTACGTGACAAGCAAATAATATTATGAAACAAATATTTACTGTTGTTATCATTATTCTAACTTTACAAAAGGGGACTGAGGATCATAAAGGTTAAGTAAATCCCCAAGGCCTCTACAGCTAGTAATTAACAAAGACAGAATTCGACCCCTGGTTTGCTTGAATATCAAAGTGTTCTTTTTACTACATCATTATTACCTCCAGCAACTGTATTGTCATTGACAGTATCTGACTAGTGTTTCATAATTTCTGAAGTACTCTCACACACCATCTCATTGACTCTTATTTCAACAGTCTGAAAATCTAAAGATCAGAGAGAAGTCCCTCAGCAAAAATTACAGAGTAAGAAGGTGGAATCCAAGTCTTCTGACTCTCAGTCCAGAACTCTTTCCATTATATGATGCTGTCTTTGTAAGTATTCTCAAGCATGAGTCCCATTTCTTCCTCATGTTTTCCATAGCACTTCTACAGAGCTGAGCACAATGTGTTTCTTAGTTTTGTGACTTGACTTAACAAAATGCTCAGATTTTTTTAGAAAATACAATTCCTTGACGGCTTGAGTAATAATACCTATTCCTTTAGTTTCTCAGAAAACAAATTTTCCTGAATTAATCTACTCACTATGTACATGGCCAAATCTTGCTTCTTGTTTTCAAATCTTCAATAACATTCTGTAGTCTTCTAAACAGTATCATCTTACTTTATGATCCTTTTTTCTAAGCAACTTCTCTTAACCTTTAATCTAGTTTTCAACTTAAATACCACCTCAGAGAAATAGCAAAGAAAATTTCTATGTACTAAGAACTATCACTATTGTCCTCCTTTAAAATATTCATATGTTCAAATATACAGTGAATTGAAGATGGTTCTTATCACAACTGTTCACGTTTTATGTGGAGATTTTCTTTTAGTCTGTGGACATTAGCACAACCATTATTGCTACAGATGAAGCAATACTGTGTAGTTTCTTTGGGGGGAAGAATTCAGTCCTGGGTGAAAGGGTATAGTGTCAATGAGTCAGAAGTTTGAAAATGACCCACCCTGCTGCCAGCATTGCTACAGATCTCTTGGTGTAGAGCCCAGATCCATTCCAGTAAACTGCTCAAAACGTTTGATTCCATTTTTTATTTGGTTGCCAATTTATTAAGTGGTTAACCTTGGACTGCATCTATCCAGCATTTAATTAATTAAAGCTAGTTTGAAATACCTTTAGAAATCTTACTAATTTCAATACACCAAACTGGCACATTTATAAGCATCTAGCAATTGCTAAAATACTAAATCATCTTCACTAAAATTCTGCATTGCCAGAAAATCATTAATCAACTCAAGAGCTAATTGTTAGACTGAAAGAATAAAAGCCATCCAACATTTCTTCTCCCTCTTCCCAGTTTTGGAGGACAAAAATGGTGAGAAGTACAATTTCGCAGAATTTCAGAGCAAGAAGAGCCCTTGGAGACTATCCTCCTTGTTGTAAAATGTGGAAAGTGAGACACAAAATAGTGATTTAGTAGTAAAGTCAGGATTATATCCCATGGTTCTAATACTTAAGTATTTCTCAATTCCGGAATACCTTTTATTATGGAAAACAATTCTAAATCACTATTCACGCATTCTATGCTTCCAGATGTACCAGCTTGGTTTAGGAAAGGTAGAGGAACCAGAGATCAAAATGCCAACACCTGTTGGATCATAGGAAGAGCAAGGGAATTAAAAAAAAATCTATTTCTTCTGCTTCATTGATTATGCTAAAGCTTTTGACCGTGTGGATCACAACAAACTGTGGAAAATTCTTAAAGAGACTGGAATACCAGACCACCTTACCTGCTGCCTGAGAAACCTCTATGCAAGTCAAGAAGCAACAGTTAGAACCAGACATGGAATTATTTGTTCTAGTTCTGTGAAAAATACCATTGGTAGCTTGATAGGGATTGCATTGAATCTATAGATTGCTTTGGGTAGAATAGCCATTTTGACAATATTGTTTTGAAAGAACAGCATGTATATTATCTATGGTGAAACAGATCACCAGCCCAGGTGGGATGCATGAGACAAGTGCTCGGGCCTGGTGCACTGGGAAGACCCAGAGGAATCGGGTGGAGAGGGAGGTGGGAGGGGGGATCGGGATGGGGAATACGTGTAAATCTATGGCTGATTCATATCAATGTATGACAAAACCTACTGAAAAAAAAAAAAAAGAACCAGACATGGAACAATGGACTGGTTCAAAGTTGGGAAAGGAGTATGACAAGGCTCTATATTGGCACCTTGCTTATTTAACTTATATCCAGAATACATCATGCAAAATACCAGGCTGGTTGAAGCACAAGCTGGAATCAAGATTGCTTGGAGAGATAGAAACAACCTCAGATATGCAGATGACACCAGCCTTACGGCAGAAAGCAAAGAGGAACTAAAGAGCACCTTGATGATGGTGAAAGAGGGGAGTAAAAGACCTAGCTTAGAACTCAATATTCAAAAAATGAAGATCATGGCATCTGATCCCATCAGTTCATGGCAAATAGGTGGGGAAACAATGGAAACAGTTACAGTGTTTATTTTCTTGGACTCCAAAATCACTGTAGCCAGTAACTTCAGTCATGAAATTAAAAGACTCTTGCTCCTTGGAAGAAAAGCTATGACAAACCTAGAGAGCATATTAAAAAGCAAAGACATCACTTTGCCAACAAAGGTCCATACAGTCAAAGCTATGGTTTTTCCAGTAGGCATGTTCAGATGTGAGAACTGGACCATAAAGTAGGCTGAGCACTGAAGAACTGATGCTTTTGAACTGTTGTGCTGGAAAAGACTCTTGAGAGTCCCTTGGACAGCAAAGAGATCAAATCAGTCAAAACTAAAGGAAATCAACCCTGACTATTCGTTGGAATGACTGATACTGAAGCTCCAATACTTTGGCCACCTGGCGTGAAGAGCCAACTCATTGGAAAAGACCTTGATGCTGTGGAAGATTGAGGGCAGGAGGAGAAGATGGAGACAGAGGATGAGATGGTTGGATGGCATCACGGACTCAATGGACATGAGTTTTAGCAAACTATGGGAGATGGTGAAGGACAGCAAAGCCAGGCATGCTGCAGTCCATGGGGTTGCAGAGTCAGACATGACTTAATGACTAAACAACAACAACACTTCTATAGAGAATACTAAGAGTTTGATGATGCTAAACAGCACTTGCACATCTCATAGAAAATTGCTGACCAACAATAAAACAATATTGTTTTATTCTGCATCATACTGGTGCAGGAAGCCAGGGCATAGTTTTAAAGGTCTAATTCTAAAACCACTGCTTTATCTTAAAATGGTAAGCAATCCTTTTCTTGAGTATTGGGTCACAGTGGTATCTATAGCCATTGAATCACAAGTTGTGATTTAGACCAAAAGCATTCCTGTTTGGCTCTGAACTTCAGGACATGAATTTGTGGAAGCAAAGAGGCCAAATTCGGCCATGACCAGCTAGGCTATGACCCTCACACTAGCAAGTCAATCCAAACTTTAAGATACCCCAGACCCCACAACAGTGTTAGAAACTGACTCCATCCATCAGTGATCTGACACCAACTCTGAGTCTTCTGAATCCTGTAATAAGAGCCCAGGATTTAGCTCTACTGCCAGTAGGCTAGCATCCCCAGAACCTAGCATTTTCCACCAGTGAATGGGCAACTGCTATCAGGTCTCAGGCCCTGACTCCATCCACAGTAACCCAGAACTAGCCCTGTGGCCCCTGGAATTCCACATTCAGCCCCTCGTGACCCAGTCCTGTCAACCAGCAGCCAGTAACCTCTGCACAAAGCAGGATCTGACAACCAACAAGACCAGGAGGCAATTAAGCCTATCAGACTGCACACATTGTGAGCCTATCACCACAGAAAAACCCACACAGCCCTCATAAGGCAAACCCGAGATCATATGACTTGAGTGACAAGAGAGGAAGGCACAGCTGGGACACATAGGTCATCTACAAAAGGCAACTTCTCCAAGGTTGGGAAATGTAACCAACCTACCAGATACATAAAAGTACAAACAGCAACTGAGGCAAAATGAGGTGACAGTAGAACATTGTCTAAATGTGGGATCAAGATAAAACCCTACAGGAAGAACCAAGTAAGGTGGAGATAGGCAATCTACCCAAGAAAGAGTTCAGGATAGTGATCATGAAGATGATCAAAGAACATGGGAAAAGAAATAATGGAATATTACTCAGCTATTAAAAAGAATGCATTTGAATCAGTTCTAATGAGGTGGATGAAACTGGAGTCTATTATACAGAGTGAAGTAAGTCAGAAAGAAAAACACCAATACAGTATATTAATGCATATATATGGAATTTGGAAAGATGGTAATGATGACCCTATATGTGAGACAGCAAAAGAGACACAGATGTATAGAACAGTCTTTTGGACTCTGTGGGAGAGGATGAGGGTGGGATGATTTGAGAGAATGGCATTGAAACGTGTATATTATCATATGTGAAATAGATTGCCTGTCCAGGTTTGATGCATGAGGCAGGGAGCTCAGGGCTGGTGCACTGGGATGACCCTGAGGGATGTGATGGGGAGGGAGGTGGGAGGGAGGGTCAGGATGGGGAACACATGTACACCCATGGCTGATTCATGTCAATGTATGGCAAAAACCATCACAATATTGTAAAGTAATTAACCTCCAATTAAAATAAATTAATCAATTTAAAAAGAAAAAGAATGGATATGCACAGTAAGAAGTTAGACTTTTTTTTTTGAAGTTAGACATTTTTAACAGAGTTAGAAAATATAAAGAACAATCAAATAGAAATAAAGAACACAATAACTAAAATGAAAAATATACTGAAAGAAATCAGCAGTACACTAAGTGATAAAGAGAAGTAGATCAACGAGCTGGAAGACAGAGTAGTGGAAATCACTGATGCTAAACAGCAAAAAAAGAATTAAAAGAAATGGGGAAAATTTAACAGATCTCTGAGACAGCATAAAGTGTTCCAATATTTTCATTATAGAGGGCCTAGAAGGAGAAGAGAGGGAGAGAGGGACTGAGAAAATATTTGAAAACATAATAGCTGAAAACTTCCCTAAACTGAGAAAGGAAACAGACACTCAAGTGCAGAAAGCACAGAGAGTCCCATACAACAGTAGTCCCAATGTTTTTGGCACCAGGACTGGTTTCATAGAAGACAATTTTCTCACAGACTGAGAGTGGGGGACAGTGCCAGGATAATTCAAGCACATTACATTTATTGTGCACTTTATTTCTATTTCTATTATTATTACATCAGCTCCATGTCAGATCACCAGACATAGATTCTAGAGGTTGGGGACCCCTGCCACACAGGATTAACCCAAAGAAGAAAACACCAAGACAAGGTTGTAATTAAAATGGCAAAAAATTAAAGATAAAGGGAGAATATTAAAATCAGAAAGGGAAAAGCAACAAGTAACATAAAGGTGAACTCCCATAAGGCTATCACCAGACTTTTCAGCAGAAACTCTGCAAGTTACAAGGGAGTGGAACAATACATTTAAGGTGATGAGAGGGAATAAAACTGCAACCAGGAATGCACTACCCAGCAAGACTCTAATTCGGACTTGATGGGGCAATAAAAAGCTATACAGAAAAACAAAATTTAAGAGATCAGCACCATCAAACCAGCTTTACAGAAAGGTTAAAGGAAACTCTCTAGGTGAGAAAGAAAAGGCCACAAACAGAAACAAGAAAATACAAAATGGAAAATCTCACTGGTAAAGGCAAACAACAGTAAAGGTGGGAAATCATCCATACACAAAGTTAGTAGGGAGGTTAGAAGACAAAAAGTAGTAAAATCATCTATATCCACAATAAGCAATTAAGGGATACACAAAACAATCAGACATAAAATATGATATCAGAAATAGCAATCATGAGGGGAGAAGAGTACAAATACAGGGTTTTTCATTTTTAATTTTTCACAATTAATTTTATTGAAGTATAGCTGCTTTACAATGTTGTGCCAATCTCTGCTATACAGCAAGGAGACTCAGTTATATACATATAGACATTTTTTTATATTCTTTTCCATTATGATTTGTCACAGGATATTGAAATATAGTTCCCTGTGCTATACATTATGATCTTATTGTTTATCCTTAATAAATGTAATAGTTTTGCATCTACCAAACCCCAAACTCCCTGTCCATCCTTCTTCATCCCCTACCCTTGGCAACCAATCTGTTCTCTATGTCCATGAGTCTGCTTCTGCTTTGTAGATAGGTTCATTTGTGACATATTTTCTTTTTTATTTTTAAATGTATTTATTTTTTAATTGAAGGATAGTTGCTTTACAAAATGTTGCTGTTTTCTGTCAAACCTCAACATGAATCACCCATAGTGGGAGGTTCAAGAGGGAGGGGACATACATATACCTGTGCCATATTTTAAATTCTACGTATGCATGATATCATAGGGTATTTGTCTTCTCTTTCTGACTTACTTCACTTAGTATGATAATCTCTAGCTGGATCCAAGTTGCTGCAAACAGGAATATTTTGTTCTTTTTTATTGCTGAGTAGTATTCTATTGTGTTTATGTCTATATCCATACACACACACACACACACACACATATATATATATATATAGAGAGAGAATACATCAAGGCTGTATATTGTCACCCTGCTGATTTAACTTATATGCTGAGTACATTATGCTAAATGCTGGGCTGGATGAAGCACAAGCTGAAATCAAGATTGCAGGGAGAAGTATCAATAACCTCAGATATGTAGATAACACCACCCTTATGACAGAAAGTGAAGAGAAACTAAAGAACCTATTGATGAAGGTGAAAAGGGAGAGTGAAAAAGCTGGCTTAAAACCCAACATTCAAAAAACAAAGATCATGGCATCCAGTCCCATCACTTCATGGCAAATAGATGGGGAAACAATGGAAACAGTGACAAACTTTATTTTCTTGGGCTCCAAAATCACTACAGATGGTGACTGCCACCAAGAAATTAAAAGGTGCTTGCTCCTTGAAAGAAAAGCGATGACAAACTTAGCAAATTAAAAAGTGGAGACATTACTTTGCTGAAAAGGTCTGTATAATCAAACCTATGATTTTTCCAGTAGTCATGTACAGATGTGAGAGTTGGACCAAAAAGGAGGCTCAGCACCGAGCAACTGATACTTTCAAACTATGGTGTTGGAGAAGACTCTTGAGAGTCCCTTGGGCTGCAAGGAGATCAAACAAGTCAATCCTCAAGGAAGTCAATTCTGAATATTCATTGGAAGGACTGATGCTGAAACTGAAACCCCAATACTTTGGCTACCTGATGCAAAGAACTGACTCCTTCGAAAAGACCCTGATGCTGAGAAAGATTGAAGGCAAGAGGAGATGGGGATGAGAGAGGATGAGATGGTTGGATGGTGTCACTGACTCAATGGACATGAGTTTTAGCAAGCTCCAGGAGATGGTGAAGGACATAAAAGCCTGGCACGCTGCAGTCCATGGGGTCGCAAAGAGTCGGACATGACTGAGTGACTGAACAACAACAAGTATGTGTGAACAACAACAAGTATGTGACTGAGTGACCGAACAACAACAAATACGTGATGTGTGTGTGTATATATATATATATATAAACACATTTTCTTTATCTATTCCTCTGTTGATGGACATTTAGGTTGTTTCCATGTTTTTGCTATTGTAAACAGTACTGCTATGAACATAGGACTACATGTTCTTTTTCAATTATAGTTTTGTTCAAGTATATTCCCAGTAGTGGGTTTGCTGGATCTTATGGTAATTATATTTTTTGTTTTGAGGGGTACCTCCATACTGTTTTTCATAGTAGCTGTACCAACTTACATTTCCACCAACAGTGTAGGGGGGTTCCCTTCTCTCCACACCCTCTCCAGCACTTTTTATTTATAGAAATTTTAATGATGGCCATTCTGATTAGTGTGAGGTGGTACCTCACTATAGTTTTGATTTGCATATCTCTAATAATTAGTAATATTGGACATCTTTTCATGTGCCTACTCTCCATCTGTATGCCTTCTTTGGAAAAATATCTGTTAAATTCTTCTGCTCATTTTTCAATTGGGCTGTTTATTTTTTGTTGTTGAGATGTATGAGCTGTGTGTATATTTTGGAGATTAAGCCCTTGCCTGTTGCCTCCTTTGCAAATATTTTCTCCCATTTCATAGTTTGTCTTCCCTTTTTTTATTACAGTATATTTTGCTGTGCAAAAGCTTGTAAGTTTGATTAGGTCCCATTTGTTGATTTCTGTTTTTTATTTCTATTGCCCTGGGAGACTGAACTCAGAAAAAGTTGATACAATTTATGTCAGAGAGGGGCTTCCCAGGTGCTGCTGGCAGTAAAGAACCCACTTGCCAGCACAGGTAGATATAAGAGATGAGAATTTAATCCCTGGGTCACGAAGATCCCCTGGAGGAGGGCATGGCAACCCACTACAGTATTCTTGCCTGGGAAATCCCATGGACAGAGGAGCCTGCTGGGCTACAGTCCATAGGGTCACAAAGAGTCTGATATGACTAAAGTGACTTAGAATGCATGCACGCATGTCAGAGAATGTTTTACCTATGGTCTCTTCTAGAAGTTTTATTGTGTCATGTTTTATATTTAAGTCTTTAAACCTTTTTGAGTTTATTTTTGTGCATAGTATGAGAGTGTGTTCAAATTCCATTGATTTACAAGCAATTATCCAACTTTACTAGCATCATTTAAGAGACTTTTTCCTATTTTATATTCTTGCCTCCTTGGTTGAAAATTAATTGACCATAGGTGTGTGGGTTTATTTCTAGGCTTTCTATTCTGTTCCATTGATCTGTGTGCCTGTTTTTGTATCAATTCCACACTGTTTTTATTATTGTAACTTTGTAGTATTATCTGAACAGTTATGCCTCCTACTTGGTTTTTTTCCTCAGACTTGCTCTAGAAATTCTAGGTCTTTTTCGGTTCCATATACATTTTTGGATTATTTATTCTTAGTGCTGTGAAAAATGTCGTGGATAATTTTATAGGGCTCACGTTAAATCTGTAGATTGCTTTGGGTAATATCATCCTGTTAACAATATTAATTCTTTCAATCCAAGAGCATGGGATATGTTTCCATTTCTTTGAATCCTCTTTTATTTCCCTTATTAATGTTTTATAGCTCTCAGCATATGTGTTTCACCTCGTTGGTCAGTTTTATTCTTAAGGGTTTTTTTTTTTTTTTTTTTTTGGTGTGATTTTAGAAGGTAGTTTTTTTCACATTCCATTTCAGATATTTCATTGCTAGTGTTGTTGTTGTTCAGTCTCTCAGTCATGTTCAACTCTTTGCAACCCCCATGGACTGCAGCATACCAGGCTTCCCTGTCCATCATCATCTCCCAGAGCTTGCTCAAACTCATGTCCACTGAGTTGATGATGCCATCCAACCATCTCATCCTCTGTCACCCCCTTCTCCTGCCCTCATATTCCATTTCAGATATTTCACTGTTAGTGTAAAAGAATGCACCCAATTTCTTAATGCTTATCTTGTATCCTGCTACTTTGCTGAATTCATTTATTAGATCTAGAAGTTTTTGTGTGGAGTCCTTAGGGTTTTCTATATATAGTAACATGTCATCCAAATGCAGGGTTTTTAAAGTTCATTGGATATTAAGAAATCAGCAACTTAAAATAATCATGTCTATATAGAGATTGCTATCTATAAATGTCATGGTAACCACAATCCAAAAATCTATAGTAGATACACACACAAAAAAGAAAAAGAAATCCAAACATATCATTAAAAGTAGTCACACTTGACAAGAGAACAAAAAAAGAAGAAAGAAACAAAAAAAGACCTATAAAAACAATCCCCAATGAACTGACAAAATGGAGATAAGAACACACATATCAATAATTACTTTAAATGTAAATGGATTAGACATAGTGTGGCTGAATGGATACAAAAACAAGACTTATATACATGCTGTCTACAAGACTCATGTCAGATCTAAGGACATACATAGACTGAAAGTGGGAGAATGTGAAAAAGTATTCCATACAAATGGAAATCAAAAGAAAGCCAGGGTAGTAACACTTATATTATATAAAACTGCCTTTAAAATAAAGACTGTTTCAAGAGACAAAGGGCATTACATAACGACCAAGAGATCAATCCACGTAGAAGATATAACAATTGTAAAAATATATGTACTCAACATAGGCTGCTGCTGCTGCTAAGTCATTTCAGTCGTGTCCAACTCTGTGCGACCCCATAGATGGCAGCCCACCAGGCTCCTCCATCCCTGCGATTCTCCAGGCAAGAATACTGGAGTGGGTTGCCATTTCCTTCTCCAATGCATGCATGCATGCTAAGTTGCTTCAGTCGTGTCCAACTCTGTGAAACCCTATGGACAACAGCCCACCAGGCTCCTCTGTCCACAGGATTCTCTAGGCAGAATACTGGAGTGGGTTGCCATTTCCTTCTCCAACTCAACATAGGAGCACCTCAAAATAAAAGGCAAATGCTAAGAGTCATAAAAAGAAAAAAAAAAATGCTAAGAGTCATAAAAAGAGAAATGAACAGTAACACAATAACTCCACTTAGACCAATGGACAGATTATCCAGACAGATAATCAATAAGGAAACAGAGGACTTAAATGACACATTAGACCAGATGGGCTTAATTGATATTTATAGAATATTCCATCTGAAAGCAGCAGAATACACAATCTTCTCATGTGCACATGGAACATTCTCGCGGATTAACCATATGCTGGGCCACAAGGTGAACATTGATAAATTTAAGAAGATTGAAATCATATCAAGCTTTTTTATCCAATCACAATGCTATGAGATTAGAAATAAACTACAAGAAAATAATGCAAAAAATACAAACACATGGAGGCTAAACAATATGCTACCAAACAACCAAGTGATCACTGAGGAAATCAAAAAATACCTAGAGACAAATGAAAATGAAAGCTCAATGATTCAAAACCTGTGGGATGCAGAAAAGCAGTTCTATGAGGGAAGTTTATAGCAATATAGTCTTACCTCAGGAAGCAAGAAAAATTTCAAATAAACAACCTAACCTTATAATTATTGCAGTATTAAAAGCTTCATTTGTCCCCAAGTTACAGGTGCCATTTGACCCAAGTGAGGTAGATAGTTTGAAGTTGTTGAAAGTGAGCTTTTCCTTAACTAAATATCTTTAACTATTCCTACAATTTGACATGGAGTTCTGCAAAATAGCAAGCCCTGTTGTTGTTGTTGTTGTTGTTGTTGTTGTTTTCCTGACATTTATGTAGTAGTTTGCTTACAAAGGTCTGTATAATCAAAGCTATGGTTTTCCAGTAGCCATGTACAGATGTGAGAACTGGACCATAAAGAAGGCTGAACACTGAACAACTGATGCTTCCAAACTGTGGTGTTGGAGAAGACTCTTGAGAGTCCCTTGGACAGCAAGGAGATCAAACCAGTCCAACCTAAAGGAATCAACCCTGAATATTCACTGGAAGGACTGATGCTGAAGCTGAAACTCCAATACTATGGCCATTTGATGCAAAGAACTGACTCATTGGAAAAGACTCCTGATTGAAGGCAGGAGGAGAAGGAAGGTACAGAGGATTAGATGGTTGGATGGCATCACCAGCTCGATGGACATGAACTTGAGCAAGCTCCAGGAGTTAGTGATGGACAGGGAAGCCTGGTGTGCTGCAGTCCATGGGGTTGCAAAGAGTCAGACACAACTGAGAGACTGAACTGAAGCTTCTTCTAAAGAAGAGCATGCCTCAAACCACACTTTATTTTTTCATTATCTTGAGATTAAGAGTCTACAAAAAATGTAGCAGGAGAGAAGGCCAGAGTTTCTGAGCACACCCAGGTGAAAGTACTGTTACCATTTCAAAAAAGCATGAAGAAGATATTGGGAAATAGAAGAAAGATAAGTTATCTCTCTACAGTTTTAGGAGTAAGAAAACATTCCTGAGTTCTTATTGTCTAGAAAAATGAATATCTGAACAAGGCTCACTTTCAACAACTCCAAACTATCTACCTCACCTGGGTCAAATGGCACCTGTAGCCTGGGGACAAATGAAGCTTTTGATATTATAATAATTATAAGAAAAACAGTTGGTGCTGTGTGTTTGTTTGTTTGTTTGTTTTCACAACATGAGCTAAGCAAGTGCCGAGAGACTGATATCTAAGAGCTTTAATGGTATATGTAAAATAGATAGCTAACGGGAATTTGCTGTATGTCTCAAGGAACTCAAACACGGTCTCTGTATCAATCTAGAGGGGTGGGATAGGGAGGGAGATGGGAAGGAGGTTCCAGAGGGAGGCTGATTCATGTTGAGGTTTGACAGAAAACAACAAAATTCTGTGAAGCAATTATCCTTCAATTAAAAAATAAATAAAATTTTAAAAGAGCTCTAATGGTATGGATCTTCACTGATATATAGATTCAGAAGGTCAAATATATAATAATTTCAGTTCCAAACACAGAAGATAAAACACATGGAAAATGAAGAAATTAATCAAACAACAGAGGAACAATCCTTGGGCTTAGAGAAACAGGCTGCACATGAAATGCAGTAGTTAAATGTAAGTGAGTGATATAGACTGACTAGGGATGGGTAACATAACTTAAGGACTCTTCAAACAGAAGGTCTATATTTCTAGGGAGACTCTGTTTAGAACTAAAGTATTACATCGTCTATGTAAATCAGAGTTATGGATAGCAAAGGAGTGAGGCAGGAGATGTAAACATGTTCTAAACGTCTTATCTGGGAAAGTATGCATTTAGAAGAGGGAGAAAAGTGAAACTATTTCAGATAAACAAGAGAATACTGTAAATAAAAATATTGGAAGAGCAGTGAATTCTAAGAGGGAAAAAAGAAAAGTCATGTTTTCAAATAATAGTGGAGACATGTGTGTCTGAAAGTTGAGGCAACCACTAATGAAATGGTAAAGCATATTAGAGCTCACAAATTAACAAAAGGAAAACTAAACAGCTTGGTCAAGACTTGGAAAAATGAAAATAGGAAACAATAATGTAAAATAAATAATATTTTTATTAAATAACACATAAGAAATTAAATCACGTGTATGAAACACAAAATGCAGATGATCTCAAAACCTCTTTAAAAGAGAGATGCTATAAAATTAGCAAAGAGTAATTTAAGCATATGCTGTCTGCAAGAAAGAAGTAGAATAAAAATAAATTGCAAATAGGAGGCTGTATGCATTCATCCATTCAACAAATAATTTACGGAATGCTTACTATGGGCCAGGCACGGTTCCAATTACTGGGGACACAGCACAAATTAAAACAAAATTTCTGCTTGCATTCTTATAGGTGATGTAGGCAACAAACGAATAAATACATAGTGTGGTGGTGAGTGCAAAGAAGAAAATTAGAGCAGGGTAAAGGGACAGAATGATAGAGTGAGAGTTTGAGAGAATGCCTCATTGATAACATTCCACAGAAACCCAAACAAAGAACATAAGCAAAACATGTAGGTGCAAGGAAGGAAGAGTGTTCAAGGTAGTGGGTACATCAAATCCAAAGTACTCAGACCATGGCAGATTTTGAGAAGAGATATGACATTATTTGACTTATCTAATAGCTTAACAGAATTATTCTGGCCATTCTGGGGAGATAGACTATAGGGAATACCATGATAGAAACAGGAAGATCTGTTAGGAGGCTATTAAAATAATACAGATTGGGAGATAATGTGAACTTGTATAGGGTCGTGGCAGTGGAGGTAGCAAAAAATGGTTGGGTTTTATATATAATTTGAGTGCTATAGTCAAAAGAAATTCTTGATAGATTAGGTGTAAGGTGTTAGAGAAAGAAAAGAGTAAAGGATGAACTGAACAACTAGAAAAATAGAACTGTCACTTACCTAAATGGAGAACATTGGGTAAAAGGTTTGGTAGGAAGAAATGAAGACTTCAGTTTTAAACATGTAATGCTTCAGATATACATTAAACATCCAAGTGAATATGGCAATTGGCTGCTTACATCTGAAGTTGAGGAGAGAGTTACATGCTGGAATAATAAAGTTTGGAGATGTCAAGATGTAAATTTCACTTAAAGTAATGGGAAATCACCTAGGGTGCAAGTATAGAAAAAAGTGTATGAGGTCTAGATGCTAACCTTAATTTTGAAATTGTCTTTTCACCATAAACAGTTAAAAAGGTGGACAAAATACATGCAGTGACAGTTTCCAGACATTAGAAATCAGAAGCAAAGGATTATGATGCCTGAGGGAAGGGGAAAAAATGAGATGGACCCTATGATTGTTGAGTGCTTGGAGACAGCCTCTGGACCATGGTGCTGAGAGAAGAATCCCAAGGACAGCACATCAGTCTTTCTGAGTTAAGACAGAGAATTGAGTTTGAGGATACTGGGATGCTAAGAATGTGGGGACTGGAGAATTGGAGAGCAGAGAACTTGTTAGAAAGAGATCCCTAGAAATCTTCACAGGGATCTTAATGAACAAAGTTCTAAAGAATAGCAAGGAGAGATAAGAAAGCCTTAAGTGAAAAAATGCAAAGAAATAGAGGGAAACAAAAGAAAGGTAAGCACTAGAAATCTCTTCAAGAAAATTAGAGATACCAAGGGAACATTTCATGCAAAGATGGGCATAATAAAGGACAAAAACATTAGGACCTAACAGAAGCAGAAGATATAAAAAAAGAGGTGGCAAGAATACACAGAACTATACAAAAAGGTCTTAATAACCAGTTAACCACAATGGTGTGAGCACTCACCTAGAGTCAGACATCCTAGAGTGTGAAGTCAAGTGGGCCTTAGGAAGCATAACTAGAAACAAAGCTAGTGGAGGTGATGGAATTCCAGTTGAGCTATTTCCAATCCTAAAAGATGATGTTGTGAAAGTGCTGCCTTCAATATGCCAGAGGGATGGGATGGGGAGGGAGGTGGGAGGGGGGTTCAGGGTGGATAACACATGTAAATCCATGGCTGATTCATGTCAATGTATGGCAAAAACCACTACAATATTGTAAAGTAATTAGCTTCCAACTAATAAAAATAAATGAAAAAAAATATGCCAGCAAATTTGGAAAACTCAGCAGTGGCCTCAGGACTGCAAAAGGTCTTTTTTCGTTTCAATCCCAAAGAAGGGCAATGCCAAAGAACATTCAAACTACCACACAATTGCACGTATTTCACATGATAGCAAGGTAATGCTCAAAAATCTTCACACTAGGCTGCAGTCGTATGTGAACCCAGAACTTCCAGATGTGTAAACTGGATTTAGAAAAGGCAGAAGAACCAGATATCAAATTGCCAACATCTGCTGGATCTTAGAAAAAGCATGGGAATTCCAGAAAAACATTTTCTTCTGCTTCATTGACTAGGCTAAAGCCTTTGATTGTGTGGATCACAAAAAAACTGTGGAGAATTCTTAAAGATATGGGAATACCAGACCACCTTACCTGCCTCCTGAGAAACCTGTATGCAGGTTAAGAAGCAACAGTTAGAACCAGACAGGGAACAATGAACTGGTTCAAAACTGGGAAAGGAGTACAACAAGGATGTTTATTGTCACCCTGCTTATTTAACTTATATGCAGAGTACATCATGCAAAATGCCAGGCTGGATGAAGCTCAAGCAGGAATCAAAATTGCCGGGAGAAATATCAATAACTTCAGATATGCAGATGACACTCTCCTAATGGCAGAAAGCGAAGGTGAAAGAGGAGAGTGAAAAAGCTGATTTAAAACTCAACATTCAAAAAATGAAGATCATGGCATCCAATCTCATCACCTCATGTCAAATAGATGGGGAAAAAATGGAAATAGTGACAGATTTTACTTTCTTGGGCTCCAAAATCACTGTAGATGGTGACTGCAGCCATGGATTTAGAAGAAAAAAAGCTATGATGAACCTAGACAGTGTATTAAAAATCAGACACATCACTTTGCTGACAAAGATCCGTCTAGTCAAAGCTATGGTTTTTCCAGTAGTCAAGTATGGATGTAAGAGTTGGACCCTAAAGAAGGCTGAGTGCTGAAGACTTGATGCTTTTGAACTGTGGTGCTGGAGAGGACTCTTGGGAGTCCCTTGGACTGCAAGGAGATCAAACCAGTCAATCCTAAAGGAAATCCCTCCTGACTATTCATTGGAAGGATGGATTATGAAGCTGAAACTCCAATACTTTGGCCACCTGATGTGAAGAACTGACTCATTTGAAAAGACCCTGATGCTGGGAAAGATTGAAGGTGGGAGGGGAAGGGGGCGACAGAGGATGAGATGGTTGGATGGCATCACCAACTCAATGGACATGAGTTTGAGTAAGTTCCGGGAGTTGGTGACGGACAGGGAAGCCTGGCGTGCTGCAGTCCACCGGGTCACAAAAAGTCAGACATGACTGAGCAAATGAACTGAACTGAACTCAATAGCAAAACACCCCAATAACCCAACTAAAAATGGTAAAGAATCTGAATAGACATTTCTCAAAAGAAGACACGCTAAATGGCCAAGTATATGAAAAGTTAGTTAGCATCACTAACAATCAGGGAAATGCAAATCAAAACCACAGTAAAATATCAGCTCATACCTGTTAGAATGCCTAATATCAAAATCACAAAAGATACCAAGTGTTGGCAAGGATGTATGGAAATGGGAACACTTGTGTACTGTGGGAAGGAATATATTGGCAGAGCCATTATGGAAAACAGTATGGCGGTTCTTCAAAAAATTAAATGTAGAACTACCATGCAATCCAGCAATTCCACTATTGGGTATTTATCCAAAGGAGATGAAATCACTAACTCAAAACATATATAAATGATATTTAAATCCAGGAGAGTAGATGACATCACCAAGAGAGTGTGTGTAGATGAGATGAGGACTAAGAATTGAAATCATAGGCACTCTAATATTCAGAGTTCAGGGAGATAAGGAAGAACTATTAAAGACCTTGGAGAAGGAGAAATCAATGAGGTAAGACCCCAACCCTAACTCTTGAATTGATGGTCCATTGCCTTTTAGTTCATTCTTCTCAGTCCCCTTCTCTTGTTTCCTGAATTACCTCCCAAATAAACAAACTACATGCAAGTCCTTGCCTTAGGTTCTGCTGGGATGTTTTTTTTGGGGGGAAGGGGTGGGGGAGCTAAGTTAGAGGGCATGATCAGGTAGGACAAATGCTGCTGATTGGGTAAGATGAAGACTGAGAATTGATCATTGGACTTAGGGAGGTCATGACATGGATAAGAGCTACTTCAATGGAAGTTCAAAAGTCTAGCTGGAGTGAGTTCAAGAGGGAATACTTCTATTTTCTCAATGATACGTGGACAAGGTCATAGGCTTAGTGGAGAAGGAAATGATAACCCACTCCAGTATTCTTGCCTGGAGGACACCACGGACAGAATAGCCTGGTAAGCTATAGTTCATGGGATCACACAAAGTCGGACATAACTGAGCAACTGAGCACACACACACACACAGGCTAGGAGTGGAGATATGGAAGAGGTGGAGGTATTGGAGGTATAATGAAAGAGAAGTGTGAAGTAGCCTTTTTAAAGAGTTGGAAAATAAACTGAAGGGAGAAATAAAGTGGAAATGCCTGGCAGTACTGAGGGCCGACTTGAAATTTGTGATTTTATGTTTTTCTCCAACTACATTCATCTGTTTAAGAAAAAATGTGGAACAATCTGTTATATTTAGCCAAGATTCATATTTTGCTAGGCTAGGGGTGTGCTAGGGGGAGAGAGGGTCAAGGGAATTGTTGTGATGGACCAGGGAATGTAAGTTGGGCAAAAATGACTTCAGGCGGGTGATGACAAATTTAAAATTTGTGGGAGGGCTCAATTTTATTTTTTGTGGTGCTTGAGGATACAAGAGAAGGGCCAACACTAAAATTATTCTGATCTCTTTTCATGCAATGTTTTCTATCAAAATTAGCTAATTAGATATACCATTATGTATTATATATAAGTCATGTCAAGGTAAGTTCTCAGAATCTAAGAGGACACTATTAAATATTCTGAGACACAAGTATTAACTGAGACCGTCCTGGGCAAATTGGGACATAGTATGACTCTACTCAGGGCTTCCCTGGTAGCTCAGCTGGTAAAGAATCCGCCTACAATGCAAGAGACCCCGGTTCAATCCCTGGGTTGGGAAGATCTCCTGGAGGAGGGTGTAGCAACTCACACCAGTATTCTTGCATGGAGAATCCCCATGGACAGAGGAGCCTGGTGGGCTGCAGTCAATAGAGTCACAAAGAGTTGGACATGATTGAGGACTAAGCACAGCACATGACTCTACTCATATAGTCACTTATATACTGTAAGAAGTAGAGTTTAGTAGTTCAGAGCACAAAGTTTTTCAGAGTCATGGCTCCTCAGTTTGAAACCAAACACATGCCTGACTATAAATCTTTTGGTTGAAATTCATCAGGGCTGGCTCCTCCATCCCATACTGTCATGTGGGCTATTACATTTGTCTTCTGATTCTAAATTCAGTGTTGATTCTGGACTTCAGGTTATATTCTAACATTTTCTGCAGTAATTACCCCTTTTCACCTTCTCAGGTCCAATATCTCCATTATGTTTATTTGAAGTTCTGTTGAAATAGATTTCAATGTCCTTACAACCAAATGTGACCCTTCCTTTAGAACTCCAGTCTGTTTACTCATTCTGTACACATGCTATTTTATGCAGCTCATCTTAGGCTCTTGTGTTAATTGTTATAAGGCAAAGTACAAGCATTTTATTGGCAGTGTAGTTATTAGAAGGAGCTTTTTTGGTTATATTTTCCAGGAAATTATAGACTCCTGAAACATGACCTCTAACAACTCAGTTTCTTCTTATTGAATATAGCTCATTGCCTCTTAATTACTGAAAGGTAAGCCCTGCTTGAGGTAGGTCTGGATTATAAATGCCCATTACTATACTTTTAAGCCTCTTGCTTCCTACTAATTCTATGCCTCTCTACTTACTCTCTTGAAAGAGGCATTTCAAGATGAAATAAAGATATATTTACTAATTAGATTTTTTAATTTGGCTTGCAATGTGACACATAGAAACATTTTGATCATGATTTGTTTTTAATTTATTAGCATGGCTCAAATAAGGATAAAGGAGTGCCTTGTTAAATCATGGATGAGAGAATGGCAACCAACTCCAGTATTCTTGCCTGGAGAATTCCATGAACAGAGGAACCTGGTGGGTTACAGTTCATGCGGTCGCAAAGAGTCAGACAAGACTGAGCAACTTACACTTTTCAAATATATTTTTGCATTTTAAAATAACTTTCAAATTAACTCTTAAAAGTCATTGGCAAAAATGACGAATTAAGAATACATATTTTACTTTCAAAATAAGGAAGATATAAGAAATTCATTTTATAAGTGATACAGAATTCCATTTTTACCAAATAAACAAGTAACCAGAAGTATGACTGCTAATAGGAGAATAGAAGTGGCCCCATCTGGAATTTCTCAGTATCTGGAATGGACAGGACAGGAATGGATCTGGATACTCTGTTCTGGGCCTGGAGGTCAGGAAACACGTTCCTTGTGGTTATAGATCATTCTGAGGATACTACCTCCCAGAATAATATACTTCCTCAAATCAGAAAGCCACTCCTCTCCTTTCTGACTTCTATAAGCAGTAGCTCTTCCTAATGGGTAGCCCTCCCTCCTGGCTTTTCATGCATACTGCCTTTAAGAAAAGGTGTCCTTTTTTTGAGCCCCTTCCCTTCAACCTCTGACAAACCTCAGGAATGGGATCTACAAGTCCCATAGAAGTGGAAGTGGAAGTGTTAGTCCCTCAGTCATGCCTGACTCTTTGTGACCCCATGGACTGTAGCCCGCCAGGCTCCTCTGTCCATGGGATTCTCTAGGCAAGAACACTGGAGTGGGTTGTCATTCCCTTCTCTAGGAGATCTTCCCCACCCAGGGATCGAACCCAGGTTGCCTGCATTGCAAGCAATTTCTTTACCATCTGAGCCACCAGGGAAACTGAGAAAGCCTAGGCTAATTCAATCCTAAGGTCACATTTTAACTGACCAAGTTTAAGAAGTCCAGATGTCTCATTGACTTTGTATTTCTTTAATCCCAATCCCAGTGAGGTAGAGAAATAAAAGAATGACCTGTGTCCTCAATTGCTGATTTATCACTGAGACCAAGTTCACTTTAAAGGTACACAAAATCTGCACAAGTGTTCAATCTTCATACATGTTATGTAGGCAGGCAGACTACCCAAATGATTGATGGATTAAATTTTTTTTCAACTTTCATTATGTTGTTTTAGACAGCCTCACATATGTGTTGTACATAGTGAAAAAGTTGGCTTAAAACTCAGCATTCAGAAAACTAAGATCATGCCATCTGGTCCCATCACATCATGGCAAATAGATGGGGAAACATTGCAAACAGTGACTGACTTTATTTTTGGGGGGCTCCAAAATCACTGCAGATGGTGACTGCAACCATGAAATTAAAAGGCGCTTGCTTCTTGGAAGAAAAGCTTTGACCAACCTAGATAGCATGTTAAAAAGCAAAGACATTACTTTCCCAACAAAGGTCCGCCTAGCCAAAGCTATGGTTTGTCCAGTAGTCATGTATGGATGTGAGAGTTGGACCATAAAGAAAGCTGAGCACCAAGGAACTAATGCTTTTGAACTGTGATGTTAGAGAAGACTCTTGAGAGTCCCTTGGGCTGCAAGGAAATCAAACCAGTCAATCCTAAAGAAAATCAGTCCTGAATATTCATTGGAAGGAATGATGCTGAAGCTGAAACTCCAATATTTTGGCCTTCTGATGCGAAGAGCTGACTCATAGGAAAAGACCCTGATGCTGGGCAATATTGAAGGCAGGAGGAGAGGGGATGACAGAGGATGAGATGGTTGGATGGCATCATTGACTTGATGGACATGAGTTTGAGTAAGCTCCAGGAGTTGGTGATGGACAGGGAGGCCTGATGTGCTGCACTCCATGGGGTCACAAAGAGTCAGACACGACTGAGCAACTGAACTGAACTGATAACATTCCTCTGCATTTGGGCATAACCTTGTACATTAAAATATGCTTCTTTCGTGGCTCTTATGCAAAGCTCTAGGCATTAGTATCTTCATTTTGAAGTGAAAATGAAAGTTGCTCAGTCGTGTCCAACTATTTGCGACCCAATGGACTATACAGTCTGTGGAATTCTCTAGGCCAGAATACTGCAGTGGGTAGCCTTTCCCTTCTCCAGGGGATCTTCCCAACCCAGGTATTGAACCCAGGTCTCCCGCACCGCAGGCGAATTCTTTACCAACTGAGATATCAGGGAAGCCCTATCTTCATTTTACAGATGAGGAAACCAAAGATCCAGAGATTGCACGGTGTAGAGAAAGACCAAAACCCTGGCCTATGAGTCAGCAGACCTGGATTCTCATATTCCTGACTTTGTCCCTGTGTGTTTATGAATGAGTTGTTTCCCCTCTCTGAACTTCAGTATCTGAATTTAACAAATGAGATGATTGAGCTTTCTCAACCCTGTTTGCATATTATAAACATCTAGAAGATTTTTAAAAAATCCATTCCTCAACCTCACCTCCAAAGATCTTGATTTAATTGGTTTCAGGGTACTGTAATTTCCATATCACTAAGAAGCCAATCCAAGTAAAGCCACAAATTCAGTCTGGTATTTCTCTATAAAGGAGAGAAGCACTGTCATTTAGTATAAGATTCAAATACTATGAGGACATGTCCCGGAATGGAATTTAAAAGGGTGAGAGTTTTAGTGTGCATACCCTAACTCTGAACCTCTAGGGGAGACTTCAAGGCTCTATCCATCTCTCTTTCTCTCTCTCTCTCTCTCTCTTTCTCTCTCTCACACACACACACACACACACACACAAAATCATTCCATTGGAAGTACTATAGTAGTTTGAAAAAAATAATACTGATTTAAGTCAAGGACAAAGAGTAGTTTAAGTATACAGCCGAGCCAAGATGTTAGTAAAATGGAGTTTTGGGGTGACAGAAATAACTGATTATAGAACTTTTTTTCTTTCACATGACTTTTTCTTAACCATTGTTTTTCTTTCTGAACCTATATATAGTATTCACACAACTTTTTTACTCTTTTCCCTTCAATATAGCTTATGTATTAACATGGGCCTGGAAACTTCTCCTTATTGGAGGCCTTAACCCCCATTGGAAGGGGACTCTTTAAAAATTTTAGAGTAAAATTAAGCCAACTAATCTTTGATATTACAAAAATTAGTGTTCCTTTTGTTTTTAGAGTTTCTTTTTGTCATCAGAATGGTAGTACTTTGAAGGCTAAAGTGTGGACCTAGGAGAATAAGGCCAAGGGAGTTCTTTAGTCCCCCTCAGTTGATGCCTTAGGATGCACGTATGGCTCATCTCATCTTATCACAACAGAACATAAGTGACTTGAGCTTAAAGCCCTGTGTTAATAAATCTGTGGTGTTCACCTGAAGGATTATCTCTGGTTTCTTTCCTTAGTGACCTGCAAAATCAGTGTTTGTCGGTTCCTCAAGGACTTGGGGATTTCCTAATCCTTGTCATCTGTGTCTTTTATTATCAGAAACATGACCATTACCTAATACAGTCAAAAGGATTGTCTTAATAGTTGGACAATGACAACTTGTGTGTCACAATTACCGTCTTTTTTTCCAGGGGACTGGTGAGCAAATACATGTGGAAACAACATATATAACTTTGAAATGACAGCAATGTCCCCAAACAGTGAGCAGTGTCGCTCACAAGATGTCTTTCCTTGAAAGCTATGTGTCTAGTTCATTCTGGCCTTTGAAAGCAGTAACACTGGTTTAAGGATCAAGATAAGGATATGGGCCTGGATTGTTACTCCTCATTTCCATGCAGAAAGAAGCCCTTAGAAGCTAGTTAGAGAATTTTAGGTTTAGGAATGCAAATTTAATGTTTCTCAGCACAATAAAGCCTTACGTGCTTTAAAGATTATAGGTTATCTCCAACTCATTTTCAATGAGTGTGATTAAAGATGTAAGGGAAAAGCAGTTTTCTAGCTAGTTTTACTAGCGTACCAGTTTAAGTTCATATGTCTCCCTTTATACACACACTTCCATTGCTATAGTGGAGCCACAATGCTCCCCCATTGCTGCTAAGGCTGAAAATGCCAAAATTCATGCTTGGGCACCCACACATGCTTTACCCTAAAGCACAAGGAAGTTAGTATTCCACAGGGAAGGTATTTGACTAATAAGATGGGAGATAGGAGGTAAATTCTTCTCTCTTCCTCGCCCAGATGGGCTGAGATACAGTATGGCCTATCATAAGAGGTTGAGAAATTAGCTTGTCATGAAACAGATTGCTCTCCTTTCCTCCTGACCTCTTTTTCCTTACTTCTACTTCCTTGGGATTTCACATAAGCTTTTGCTTCAAGCTCTATTTTCTAAGAAACTCAGACCAGGGCACCCAGAAATTAGGAAGTCTGGAATTAAGTCATAATTTCACCCAAATTTATAACCATGTGACTTTATGCAGGTTACTTTCTTGCATCTTCTCTTCTAGCTATAAAATGTTGATATTGGAGTAGAACTTCTTTAAGGGTCTTTCCAACTCTGAAATAATGCCAAGGTACATAATGTCTGTGTGAAGCAGGTGATGTGAAAAGGTGGTATACTGACCAATGGACATCAGTGGATTACTTACATGTGAATCAGGAGAATGCACTCAATATATTCAGTGAGCTTGAATGTTAACAGCTCCAACCAATCTCAAGTTCCACACATAGATTTAGTTCTACTTTCTGCAGAAAGGAATTGAATTAATTTCCTGGGTCTTTAAAGAGAAGGCCAAATAAACTTTTACCCTCTTGAGCAAAGTAAAAATACTTCCCTACTGGCTCCATATCATAAGCTGATTGAGAAATGGTAACTGGCTGCAAACCAAAGATGTTTTCAAAGATGGAAGTGGAGATCTGTAATGGCTCCATCTTGGGAAGCAAGATAGATAATATTTTGCTGTAACTATTAGTCTGTAACTATTGTTTCACTCCTAACACAGGAGCATGTGTGTTTCAACTCTTAGGGTGCAGGTGGGCTGAAGTTAGGAAAAGAACCATTCACCATTTGAGGTTTATTATACCACGAAGGTTTATACTATGCTCCAAACTTCTATACCTGCCTCTGGAGCATTGACTGTGGAGTCAGACAGCCTAGGTTCACATCTTAGTTTCAGCATTTACAAGCTTTGTTACCTTTGGCAAGTCATTTAGCCCCTCTGTACTTCAGTTTCTCATTTGTAAAATAAGAGTCATAATACTACATACATTGTAGAGTTGTCTTGAGGATTAAATGAGCTAAATAGGCAATGTGCTTGAAATAGTGCTTAGCACAGAGTAAGCACTATGCAAGTGTTCACTATATTTATTAGAGCTATTGTGATGATGAAAGATGGGCTAGAACCAAAAAAAAAAGGCTCTTGGCTAAAGCCATGTGAAATGTATCAAGGGACCAATATGTGGAAAGCAGTAGATTTAGGGGATAATAGATGATTTAACTGCAAAAAAATGCTAAGCAGGAAACACCCTCTAAATATTCCTGTTTATACAGTACATGACACAAAGTATAAAAATAATGAAAACAGAGCCTCTCTGTAGGATTTAGAGTTCTTTCATATATATTTTAAATATACATGTGCAATACATTAAAATATATAGAGATGTGTGAATATATATTTACATATGTATATGTAAATATATATATATATATGTATGTGTGTATATATATATATATCACCGAAGGGCTACATATGCACACTCACTCACATGTCCGTGTGCATACCCCAACAGGACCCATCTATACGTAAACCAGATGCAGTCCATATCAGGCCAACTTGGACGCAAATGAAAGCCCTAATTCAGCAGACTGCAGATTGCAACTACATTTGAGTAATCCTCCAGTTCCTTCTACCAAGTGTAAGGCCATTTAGAAATACACTGAGAAGAGCGCCTCTGGGTGTATGGCAGAGCCCAGGGCCCCTCTGGCAGTGCATAATTTGCCTGAGTAAGGACTGCAGGATTGAGATATCAAGGAGCTAGCTATCAAGGAGGAGGGACTTGTGTTATGTTGGGCCCTGAAACTAATAAGCAAACATCAATAGAATAACTTTAGCTCCAAGAACAAAGCACTAGTGTCATAGAATCCTTATATATCTCAGCTTTAAGCAAATTTCAGGCAGAAGCAAAGAGAAGTGTGTGTTGCTATTCATCAACATCCAGTGTGACCCAGAGAACTGGGCCCAGCTTCTGGGGGTGGATAAGTTCAAAGGTCAATCAGGCAGACTTTGAAGATAAAAAGAAGTTACTTAAAATGGAAGGACTTGAAAGCAACATAAGAGGTTACAGGTATTGGTTTGGGTTTATAAATGTTCCAAGAAGCCAAACCTTGTATATGGCACCATTTGCAGCAATATCATTAACATTATTAATAATCATCAATAACATATTTATATATACAAAAATAGAGCAAAGCAATTCTATAAGAGGAGGTGAAAGTGAAGGTGAGGGTCTCTGCAGCTCAAATGTCAGTACACTTCAGGAAGATTCAGAACCAACAAAGACTGAGTGGCACGTATTTCTACAGTATACAGCCAAGAAGGGGACATCAAAGTGTTCCCTTTTCCTTCCCCCTGTGTAGGACTATACATTTCTCCCCACCTTTCCACGCTGTAATACATATCCATGCACACTTTAAAAGAGATGATGATATAGAGAGTCTGGAAGTCTTAAACTAAGTTGGAGCACCTTGGTTTCAAGCAAGTGCCCTTCATCTTTGAATTCCTTAGTGAATTTTGGATTCACTGACAGAGGGAAACTGTTATCTAATTCTTGTCTTTTAACAGCAGTCCTTAGGAGCCTGCCATCACCACTGCAGCCTTTTCCCATTGAAGGCGAATCACAGCACAGGCTCTTAGTTTTTGTTTTTTTTTTTACAGAAGTCAGTTCTCTGCATTATACATCTTTCATCTCAGTTTTCCACTGTTGCTGAAATTTAGGTTCTCAGGCAACTGCCATTGCAGACAAAGCCAACAGCAAACACAGTGTGTGCAGCAAAGGGTAGGTGCAATGGCGAAGATACAGCTTAGTTAGGGCTTCCTTAAGCTTTCTTTTCCACACTTGAGCTTCTATAAGATGACAGAGCCAAAGGTGATGTCCACTGGGGGAAGCCTTGACACTTGAAAGGGAGTTAGCTACCCACTATGCCCCGCATAAAGACCACCACCCTAGGTTGGCATGATTCCTGAAGACTGAATGGGTATGGCTTTCTGTCATTGTTAACAGAGTCTTAGGAGAAATTTTCCATGACTTAATGTAGTGCAGTGTAGAGAATATTGAACCAGGAGCCAGAAGGCCTGTATTCCAGGCCCAACCCTATGAACTCTGTGTGTGACCTCGGGCAAATCTCTTACTATTTCTAGGCCTCAGTTTTTCCATCTGTAAAATAAGGGCACTGAACTAGATTAACAGTTAAGATTCCTCCCAGCTCTAAAGTTTTATGACTTTTTATGTCCAATATTAAGGCCTGAGCCATGCAGTCTCAGGGCAGTTAGCTTCTAAGAGAGAACAGACCTCTGTAATATCCTTTGCTTTGTTCATTTAGCTATAAAGCACGTCTGCCTTTGGCACTTGGGTCAGACATACAAAGTTATGAGCATCCTGGGTTACTATCCTACTCAGCATGCTAGTGGAATCTGTCAGTACTCTAAGGTGATTATTGGGAAAAGGAGTTAAACTTGAACTCATTAAACCTGGAAATAGAAGTTAAGTTTGCCTCATATGCTCATAAACTGGTGAGTGTGGTTATGAGTGCACACACACTATTGCTAGTGATCAGTTCATTACAGTAATCAATTTCACTTAATAAAAATTAGTAAATAGTATAACAGCAAAGTTTGGCGTCAAAGGAAACACCAATGGGAAAAAACAGCACTTCTTGATGTGTTAGAGAAACAGGCAGGAGGAGACATAAATCTGATGGAACACAATAGAAATACCTGCACAGAAAGGATTAGTCAGAGAGAGAAGGGAGGAAGGAGAAGAAGGTAGGGAGAGAGGAAAAAACAGAGAGAGAGAGGAAAAATCGAAGAAGGAGTACAAAACAGAGTTAACAGAAGCGGAGGAAATGAGAGAGAAAAGACAAACAAGAGGGGCAGTAAACAGGGAGAAGGGGTCAGATTCCCTGGAATATTGAACACTGTTCCACATGGACCTGTGAAAACCATCTAACAGGAAAGCTTCCAAAGGCACTGTGGAAAGCAGAGTGATGCTCAGAGCCTGCATCGAGAGGTATCATGTTGGGGAGCCCCTAAACCTCCAGGTTGCTGGCTCTGTCAGCCCTCAGTGTCCAAATCTCATGCTTCTACATCACCTGAATTGGCCATGACAGCCATAAGGGCTGAGATGGTAGGGTATAAAAAGATTGAAGTGGAGCGGGATAGATACTGTGAGAAAGAACAAGGCGTCCTGCGCCAGGATGTACTTGACCATTCCCCTGACACTGCAGGAACGAAACTGGTGAGCCCTAATTTTGGCTACTTTCCTCCTCCTCCCCTTCTTCAAAGATGAGGCCTATGCTTTACTGATGGGGGCTAGGAAAAAGCTCCGGATCCCTTTGGTAGGAAGGTCATACAGACTTTTCCTGGGCCTTGGGGAAGGGTGCACTACCAGAAGAGATTTTTCTGCACACAGTGTTGGTGTGCCTCTTACAACGGCAGCCTGGTCGCCTGAGACTATCATAGCCCTGCTGGCACAGATGGAGGCATCCACGGGTAGGCAGGTAGCAGCACAGGCAGGGTAAGAAGAGGGAGATGAGGCTCATGGCTGCCCAGCGGACGAGGCAAGAGCCAGGCCCACAGGAGCAGGGCTCATCGGCGCAGTTGTCTTCATCGTCAGTGGAACAGTGGTAGAAGAGGCCCTTAACACAGCAGAGACAAGTGCCATAATCTAAGAGGCTCTCAGCAGAGCAAAGGCAACGCTGGTTGCATAGCCAGCAAGCGGGGAGAGGGCGAGCTGCTGTACAGAGGACACACTTGCAGCGCCCACACTCCTCACAGATGAAGAGGTGCTCACTGGGGTGCATGGCAGATTGCTCAGCTTCTCCCTTCAGAGCACCATCAGCCTTTGGGTGGGCTCCTGTTCCAGGCTGGGTTCGGATGATGGACTGGCCTGAAGGTGAGGGCGTAATGCTGGCCAAGAGCCTTTGATCAGAGGCAGTGGTGCTATGGGACATTGAGCTGGCAATGCTAGACTGGCTCAAATGCTGAGGCAAGGGCTGCAACTGATGGCACTGGCTGAGACTGCGGGGCAGAGCAGTGGGCATGGTAGCCAGGGACCAATCAGATTTGTGGGTTTGCACAATAAGGGAAGGGCTGGAGAGGGCCTGTTTACAGGGAACTGGAGGACGGTCCACATAATCATTGCTAGCATGAGTAGAGCGCAGCTGTTCAATAGGCAGAATTTGTTGGAAATCATCTGTCACTGCAGCATCCATTTTGCCTCGATTCTTGAGTTCTGAGTGGTTTTGGGTCAGGGTGGCACTTATGGTGATAAAGAGCCCTTGTAGTTACATGGGTCTTAGGGCACATCAGAAAATCCTAGGAGAGAAAGAATAAAAACAATGAATAAAAACAATAAATAAAAACACATAGGCATGAGTACCTTGCAGGAAACCAACAAAGCACAGGCCCCTATCCCCAGCACTACCTTAAATCACTTTAGTCTTCATGATTCTGTAATTGACCTCATCTATTTTTTACAGGCATGTCTGGTCTTCTCATCCAGACTATAAAGCACATTGGGAGCAAAGATCTGATTGTGGATTCCTTTTGTATTTCATCATATGACTAGGGTCATAGGAGCAGTTAGCTCATTCAGATGTTTCCTAACTGAGAAATCTAGGCCTTAAGCATCAAAATTCTAATAAAGCTATCAAATGCAAAGGTCACATTTTGAGATTTTACAGAAAAATGCAAATGGATTTTTTGGCCAACCCAATATATATATACATCAAAGCTTTCGTTTCAGTGAAATTTATAAGCATAAATAAACAAATGATAAAGGACACTGTTTGATGCAATGAATACAGGCAAACAAGCAAGATGCAATAATATTAATAGCAGAGATATGGCAAAGACACAAAGGGCAGAAATTAGACTATCTATAGAATAGCGGGGAAAAGGTCTTCCTAAGAATATAAAAAAAATCCAAGACTAATCATCTTGCAGTTCTCCTCACTTCATAAGCTGCTTTAATTTATTGAGGAGGTAATTCTTTTAAATGGCGGCATGACTCCAGAATCAAACTTTTGTACACACAGGAGTAACCCTGGTAATGGGGAACCTTAAAAGAAGAGACCTGAATTAATTCAAATATCACCTGTAATTATACCTATTACGACCCTAAGTCAAGTCTATACTGATGGGATTTATTAGGTAGAATCTGTTTGGACTGCTTTTCTCTACCGTATATAATAAACTGGCTTTCTTAAAGAACAGCAATGCTTTTATACAAAATTTAACCTAAGCTGAATATCTGGAAAATATATTCTCTCCTGATTCGATCGAGCCTCGTACTGATAATGATGATCACGAGGAAAATACTGTTCCAACAGTAGATTATTGTTTTGCACCATCTGGAAGACTGAACACCCTAAAAAGGAAACCTAAACAAAAATCTAAGACTCATCTTGGAGGCATTAGGACCTAGGAAACACTAGCATGAATAAAGTATATATTTGAAATCCATCAGATTTCAGGCCTCCTCAAAATAGATCGATTACTCACACTACTGTATGGGATGGAAAGCTTGAATGAGTAATAGAAAGGAACAAGTAACAGAGGATAGTGCTTGATTAGGTTTCCATAAGCAAGCAAGCATGACACTGAAATGTGCCCAAAGCTCAATAGCAAGGGAAAAAAAAGACGTAGTTCATATAGGACTCAGTGGCTAATAATACAATTGGACTCATTGCCTTTTGAGGTTATATCCCAAAGCAAATCTATTTAGTTGAATTTTCATCTGTTCATTTTTTAGAAAGAAGATTTAGTTTGGTTAAAAATAACTTTTTCTGCAACATCACATCAAAAAACCAGTCTGACTATAATTTCACTTTTTAGCTACTTGTTTCAGTGTTACTCAAGACAGCACAAGAAAATGCAGATAAACATTATGGAGATTCTAAGACTCAAATACGCAACCTTTGTCAAATCACTTACTTCTTTTGGGCCTCAGTTCCACTATCTATATAATTATAGGGGTGGCCTAGGTGATTTTGAAGGACTCTGACCCACTATGGTCTGTAATTATTTAACTATACAATTTGACAAAAGAATTCTCTTCATACCTTCTAAATCTTCAGCCCTTGAGGGTAAACTGGGCAACATGCCCTTGTTTACCCGGGCATTCAAAAGCAAAATGGGTTGGACTCACAGCCCCCCTGAAGTCTTACACCTCTACCTTTGCTGTACCTTTGTTAAGACTCACAGTTCCAGCATTAGAAAGAAACAGGTAGTTTTCATTTGAACACCCAAATAAACAAAGACACACTGTTCAGCCAGTTTGCAGGGTGTGTGGATGTAAGTGTCTAGGATTGGGAAGAGTCTTTTGACAACTATATAAGAAATAAATGTATTCCCTATTGATGAGATAAATAATGTGTGGGGCCCTTCAAGCCCTTTACACTGTATAAAAATAATACATACGCTGGATGCATTTTAGACTCACTGATTTCCCAAAGGAAACTAGATTTGAACATACTGGAAATTCCAAGGATCAATAACTCAAAGGAAAGCATTCAAGGTCTTAACATTACAGGAGATAATCATATGGGATTCCAAGGATGTTACTAGATATCTCAGAGATTTGCCCAGAAGGTTGAAAGGTAAGCTTGGAGGAATTTAGGTCATAATAGAAATGACTCAGAACCATGAGGGGATTCTATCATGGCAGCAAAAGGGTATACGGTATTTAGGTTAAGAGAGTGTATTTGGATATTGGTTAGACTGCTGCAAGACTGGAGAGTTCAGATACTTGGTTGGGTGATTAAAGGAAGCTTTGGGCATCAGTCTGGGATGATGAACTACTACTGTCTTGCTTCCAGATAAGGGGATTGATGAGATGAACTCGGAAGGTTTCTTCCTGCTCTATAAAATCTTTCTGAGAATGAAGAGTGGAAGATCTGCAATATGGTGGGCAGTAGGACCTGGGTAAAATCAGGGTATTGAGGAGGATAAACCAGTATTGAATGACAATAAATTGTTTGCCATTCCGGATGTGCTGAATCCGATCTGCCTAACAGGATGAACTGAAATAGATACTGGAGGGGAAGGTAAGTGGGGGCGGGGTGGAGTGGAGAAACAAATAGACAGGAGGACTGTGCAGCCCACAGATTAGATGAAAAACTACTACTACTGCCTGCATGTTTAGGATTCAGAAACCCACTCATTAAAGGGCCATTCATTGTGAGCAGCAACAGTGAAGCAACGGACTGTGCTGCGGGTCAATTCCATATTCTATGAAGTAAGAGAGAGAATATACATATCACATATTATTAACTAGGAGCCAAGGTGATTACAAGTCTTGGCTGCACATGGATGGGATCTAGTGATTTCTGTCACGTAGTGCCTCTGCAGTAATGAATGATGCATTGTAAACCCACTCCCATCTCGGTCCCTCTGGCCAGGTGCTCATAGCTTTCTCAACAGTGTTTCTGTAGCCCTGAAATTTGCTATGTTCAACCTAAACAGAAATGTCTTTTCTTATGCGAACTTGGGGACTCAAAAGCTAAATCCATTCAAGAAATGCTGTTTGTTAATGAAAGAAAAAATGTCTTTTCTCCCTGGAACCGAACAGCTGCCATGTTGAGACTTAAGTTGCAAACTTTCCTAGCTAAAGCCCTTCTATGCTAACCCCCTTAAGAGGCTTTTGATTTGGGTGATAAATCCTTTCTGATATGGTATGACTCAAGCTTGATTTCAAGGAAGAAGGGAGAAGAGAAGGCTGGCTCCTGTTTTTTCCTGTTCCTATGGGTTCAATGCTGTCTTGTACCTTGCTGTGTAACGGCTCTGGGGTGTGTTGCTTTTTTTTTTTTTTTTCCCCTGTGCTCTGCTGTTATATACACTCGTTCTCAGAATAACCAAAAGCAAACATAAGGGGGATTTCTGCTATGGCTTTCTGTGTTTTCTTAGTTCTACTGTTCCAAAGTCTGCTCTCTCAAAATCCCTCTCTGTGCAAAAGCATTTGCATCTCTATCAAAGCACTCCCCCCTGACAAATACCAAGTTGTATATAGTTTACATTACTAACCTCTCAGCCACTGAGTGGGCCTCCCTCCTACCACATACATCTTGTTGGAGCTGCCAGGTTCTCACCACATTTAACTCTTAACTTGTCACTTTGCTACCCTAGTCCTATTCATTACCTTCACAGTTTCATTAAGACACACAGCAGTTTATTTCCAACCAGAGAGTCTTGCAGTTGTAAGAGCTTGCCTTTTTAAAGATAGGGGCATTTTAGTGATGAACCATGCAAGGAAAACTTGTAATATCAAGTGAATTCACAGACTTCTAATCCTGAAGAAAATGCTAGTTGTTCATTTAAGAAGTAGGAATCTTTCTTTAAACCCCAAATTCTTTTATAAGAGACAGGAAACTGAGTTCTGGGTGACTGTGGGCAAGTGACTTCTGTTCCAGGCCTGTTTCTTCATCTGCAAAATGAGGGAGGGGGGCGGTATTAAAGGAAGGTTTGAAAAGTCCTTTGTTGTCCCTACGCTCTAAATTTTTATGCTGGGTTTGCTGGTTGTATTCCTCTGCCTCAGAAGTCTTTCATGAAGAATTAGCGTCCCTTCCCTCAGGTTCTTTACTTCCCCACTAACTCAGCTTCTTAACTCTGACTCTAAGTCACCCAGATCACTCACTAACTAGATTGTTTCTCAGCTAGAGAGACATAAAACAGAAAACAAGCAAAAGGCCAAAATGGATAGAATGGTACAACAAAGTCTTAGAAATTTTTATTTAGAAGTTTAGGGAACAGGATTAATACTTCTTTAGGGATAAAAAGCTAGCCTGTGCCTTATCTGTATGTATGTATGCAGCTGACTTGTTGGGAACATGATTTAATACCTGATATAGCCAAATTATGTTACAGTGAGGCTCTAATGCACCCAGAAAAGCAACAATAGTTTGCATTTCAAAATAGATTTTCCGTTTAAGAGTTCAAGGTCTGTTTTCCATTCATCGAACATGGGTTTGCAGCATACAGAGGCCAGTGGCAATGATCATTAGACAAATGGAAAGGAGTATGCACCACGGCCCTAGGTCCTATCAAACGTCTATTGGCTAACCAGACATGCTGACAGGTTCTCACTGTGGACAAAATTTCCATATGCCACACAGAGACATGTGCACACACACCCCGGCCTGGATCCAAAGATTTCTAAATCATTGCTCTGACTCAATGTAAGTAGGGGGTTATGCCGTGTCAGCTTGCGCCATTTCTACCCAGAGCAAGGTGATGTGATGAAATCTGAGCGATGCACAGCCCAGACTTGTGAGCCAATCGGAGACTAGCCCTGCACTGACAGGATGCCCGCTGGGCAGCCAGACTGGCCTCAGCACGGGTTCCCCCTACGTTCTCAGCTTGGGTGGTTAGGCTGCGCTACCCAGGGCTTAGGCAAGCCCCACAATTCATCTTAAGGTCAACAGCCTAGAAATTCCATTGACATCGGGCTGCAGGAAGAGTGATTTCGAAGTTCCCTTTCGATTTAGCCATGTCCAACATGGATAGTTTTCTGCAAGGGGCTGTTTGATTGAAATCTCAGTTGAACGGTTTTCATTTTATTTCACCCATGCGCTTGAGCTTGTGCGCGGGCACAAACACGCTCTCTCTCTCTCACACACACACACATACACAGACACATACACACACGCACAATGACGGGAATGAATGGCAATCTGTGCATTGCATAGAAAGGATTCTGAGGTCTTGAGCTCATCGCTCAGCTTACCTTGAAGCAAGGGCTGAGCCATGCTGAGAGAAGCCGAACTCATGGTCCATCTGGCTCAAAGGACCTCTTCTTCTCCCGAGTCTTTAGGTTTCTCCACCTCTCTTCGGAAAGTCTGAATGAAAACTCCTTCCCTGGCAGTGGAGCCAGAAACAGAGATAGTTCTGTCTCGGGCTTTCTGACACAGCACAGAAAAGGGAAAGGGAGGAAAGGAAAAAAGAGAGAGAGAGAGAGACGGTGGCGCTGAGGAGCAGAGTCGGACTTGTAGTAGCAGATACTTTGTGTAGATTTTCCATGCAGATCTCAATCCTGATGCACGTATTCCCCAAAGAAAGCTCAGCAGGGTAAGTTGTTCACCTCCTCCTCTTTCTCCTCCTCCTATTTCTCCTCCCCGTCCTCCCCCGCCTCTTTCTCCTCCCCCTTCTCCTCCTCCTCCTCCTTTTTTTCCCCTCCTCCAGCCTTTTCCTTCCCCTTCTCTTCCCCTCCCCCGCCCCTCCCCCCTTCCCTCCTCCCTTCTCCCTCCTCCCCCTCCTCCTCCCCTGCTGCCTCCGCCTCGGTCTCCCTTCCCATCTGACAGCTGAACCGAAGCCGCAGTAACTGCGGTGGGAGACCCGGGGTCTCTTAACCGAGCCCGAGATACCGCTAGGGTCCGATGACTTGTGTAGCTTCGGGGGCGTGGGTAGAGCGTCCGCAGAGAGCGGAGCTGCGGGGTGATTGGAGGCGGGAGGAAGGGGGGATGAGATCGCAGTGTGTGTGCAGCTTGCTCGGCGAGCCCGCTGTTTTGTGAATGTAGACATTTTCTCGAGGTCTTGTGAATGGGTTATACGGGAGGATGGGAGGGGAGAGATTTAATGCTCCTTGTTAGAGCCTCTCTCTCCGCGCCCCCCCCCAACTCCCCAGCCTTCCCCCCCATTTGCTTTCCCGGAGCTATAGCTCTTAATGCTTGCCTAAGTGGCGTCATCCCAGCTGAAATTGAATCGACCCATTAGAACTCCCCATAGGAATTTCTGTATCCGGTCTGGGTAATGACTGAAACAGAATTTAAAGGGGAGTGGGGGTGGGGCGGAGA
This sequence comes from Cervus elaphus, assembly GCF_910594005.1. Lineage (NCBI taxonomy): Eukaryota > Metazoa > Chordata > Mammalia > Artiodactyla > Cervidae > Cervus > Cervus elaphus. Next base: position 25,051,480 of record NC_057848.1, read on the forward strand.
GGAACAATTTTAAGGAGTCCTCATTTAATATCTTTGCCAATTGCGGTCCTATCGAACCTTTCAGCCCTGATTGAATGATCGCAGCTTCAGCTGACCAGAGACCGCGCTTCCCCTTTGTTTCAGGGTCTCTCCCACCTCTTTTGCACATTCGTTCCCATTTTTTGAGCCCTAATAATGATTATGCATCCATCATCCATTGAGGAACCATTCCTTTCCCTTTCTGGGTTGAATATGTTATATATCCAGCAAATATTTGTCAGTGCCATCTTTTGTGCTTGGTATTGTGGATTCAATAAGAGAGACCAAATTCCTGCCTTCAGGGGGCCTCCTTGGGACTGCCAGGCTCCAGAAAATAATGAAGCTTTGGCCATTTTCTCTTCAAGTGAAGGACAAAGCTTTCTGGAAATGATCCTCAGTGCATATTTAATTCAATAGGAAAATGTCTTCCTCCTGGGCATGCAGACAGAAGCACTTGAATGAAAACAAGCCTTACATTTAAAATAGATCTGATTTCAAGTCCTGCTTCAATGGACAAGTAGCAGGAGCTTGACCATCGACATTCTTAGGATACTTTGGTTACCCCATCTATAAAATTGAGATGGTAAATGGCGACAGTTCAGAGTAAAACAAACTGTGAGTTAGGAAACTCAAATTCTTAATCTTACTCTAACTCCTTGTGTGACCTTTGCAATTTACTTTCCCCTCTAGTGCCTCAATCTCTACATTTACATGAGGGTATCTGATTGGGCAATTGCTAAAGTCCCTTTTAAGCTCTGACATTATTTACACCCTCTCAGGAAGGTTAAGAAAACAAAAGAAATCGTGTGGTTCTGCATGTGCACGTAGCAGTGTCAAAGGTTCTCCAAACTGTTCCGTTCATGTGTATGTATGTGTGTGTGTGCATGCATACATACATATATATGCGTTTGTGTGTGTGTATATATATAAATAGATACACACATTTCTAACCAAATCCACATCTCTACCCAATCAGAAATTCCAGTGAAGACATTTTCCTGTGTAGATTCTTCTCTTTTGTAGTTCAACCTTCTTCCTTACTTTTAACATTGACCTAAGCTTATCAAGATCACAAAAACCATTAAACTAATAAATATGTAGATTCATCAGCAGAAAAGGATAGATTTCCTGATATGTTCATTCATCCATTTACTCAACAGTTATTTACTGCATGTCAGCTACGTGCAATAGCTGTACTAACTAGATTCAGGTCGAACAGATCAGAGTTCACATTTTTGCTCCTCAATTTGTGAGCTATCTGACTTTGGGAAAATCAATTCACCTCTCTGGATCCTGTTTCTTCATCTTTAAAATGGAGTTAACAGTATTTCCTACTTCACAAGATCGTGTTGTTTCCTATAGATTAAACAGAGTCTTGCATTTAAAAGTTTTGTCATGTGTCTGGCATAGCTAAGTGTTCAAAGAGCAGTAGATATGAGTATTTAGAACTTGTTCTCGCTAATGTAGCCTGTAGGATAGGCAAGAGATGATTTTAATTTGAAGCCTTTTTTTAAGTCCAGCTTTAAAGTTGAACAGATATGTACCAAATATATCTTCCTTAAATGTGGCTTATTGTCACACTCTATGCCTTTGTTCAAAAACTTATTTCTAATTCCTAGAGCATTAAGTCTAAATTACTTTGCCTGTCAATCAAGTTATTCTCCAACTATATACATTCCACTTCTCTCCTTAACATATCTTAACATAAGACAAGTTGAATGTTTCACTCTTTTCAGATATCAATTAACATGGCTATCTCTAAGTCCAGCTTTTCATATGTATCCTCCACATGAATTATATATATTCATTTTCTACCTTCAGGTCTTAATTCCTCTGTGACTCCTTCTCTGACTAGTAAAGCTCCTTTGTGCTCTAAAGCCCTATGGTAGTTTTTACTGATACCCTAATTTATTTTTACATGTGTAACTTCTACAACACTTCTAACTATGTCCTGTCCTCATTATTCAGTATACTCTGTTAGATATACTCTTCCTTCTTTCAAAAATTTTTTGAATGAGCTCTCATATTACAAATAATCTGAACAACTAGTTGCTATAAAGTGTGAAAAGATGTCATTAATACACTATAAAACTATAATTGGAGATGTCTAAAACATAGCAATAAGGACAATATTTGGAGGGGTGAGTGCTTTTTCTGGTATATATTAAGGTTAGTTATTTATTTTTTGAAGATCACTTCCTTTTAGAATAGATGAGTTGACCTGTGCTGAGATAGTATCTCCAAATTCCATTGGAATTGAATTAAGGTCAGTAAGGTGTCTATAAAAAGAAAAAAAGGCCTGAGATTGGGAAACAGCAGACCTGTGTTCGCTTCTAGGCCCAACACTGTCACTAACTAGCTGTATGGTCTTGGACAACTCAATGAATCTGTCAAAACATATTTCCTGAAAAGCACAGTATTAACAAAAGAGCTAAGAATGTATATCTTCTGAAATACCCTGAATCTAACAAGTTTGTAAAATAAGATGTCAGGTATCACATAGTGAATCTTGTAATGCTTCAACATTGATTTATATAAAACATTGTACTGTCCTGATATCAAAAATAATGAAACTACAAGTAATTTAGAAATATAAGAGCCTAAAGCACAAATAAAAATATTCATGTTTGTTTCCAAAAGTCATTTATTCATTAAGTAAGCACTAATTGTGTGAACAATGTGCCAGGCCCTGGGGTGGGGATGTATCAGTGAAGAAAAATATGATAAACATTTTGTTTGCATTAAAATAAATTACTTTCTAGAATGGGAGACAAGACATTATAATTAAGGATGATAAAGAAGAGGACAGGTACCTAACTGGCCTTTTGGGGAGAGAGGTGATTAAGCAAGGACTTTTCTAAAGTGAATGACTTCTAGGCTAAGGTCTACAGGATATGTGTTAAGGAGGCATTTCAGGAGGAGTGAACAAAATAGTCAAAGGCAACAGAATATATAACCACACAGAATATTCAGGAATGCTTAGAGCAAAAGTCCTTGAAGTGATTTGCAGATGAGAGGGTTCCGTGGTGTAGCGATTAAGAGTCTAAGTTCCGGAGTGGGTTGACCTAAATCAAATCTCTGGTCTGTAACTCGCCAGTTGTGTAACCTTGACCAAGTTACTTAATAACTTTGGTCCTTGGTTTCTCATTTGTAAAATTAGTACAATTTCTACATATACCTCATAGGGTTGTGAGAATTAAATGGATTAAAACATGTAAAATGCTTAGAACAGTGTCTGGCACAGAGTAAACATCTCTCCCAACCACTTGAATGTTAACTCCATAAGGGAAGGAAATTTAGTTTTTGAATCACCAGCACTTAGATAACGAGTGACTCACCTAAAAGGTGAGAAGGTTAAATCATCTCAGCTGTTTTCATTGTTGCCTTATTATAGGACCACAGAGTAAATATATGGTAATGAATTAATATTTAAAATAAATGTACTAACTATATTGTTAATAAAGATATTATACTATATATATATATATAAAGAAGGCTGAGCACTGAAGAACTGATGCTTTCTAACTGTAGTGCTGGAGAAGACTCTTGAGAGTCCCTTGGACAGCAAGGAGATCAAACCAGTCAATCCTAAAAGAAATCAACCCTGAATATTCATTGGAAGGACTGATGCTGAAGCTCCAATACTTTGGCTACCTGATGCAAAGAGCCGACTCATTGGAAAAGACCCTGATTCTGGGAAAGATTGAAGGCGGGAGAAGAAGGGGATGACAGAGGATGAGATGGTTGGATGGCATCACTGACTCAATGGACATGAGTTTGAGTAAACTCTGGGAGTTGGTGATGGACAGGGAGGCCTGGCGTGCTGCAGTCCATGGGGTCTCAGAGAGTTGGACACAACTGAGCCACTGAACAACAACAATGAATGCTATATGTTAATTAATATATAATTAATAAATGAATCCCTGCTCTCAAGTGGCTCATAATTCAGTAGGAAAGATACCAAATAGACAAATGTAATAAAGGATGGTAAGTGCTATGGTAAGGAGCAGAGAAACAACACACCTAATCCAGTATTATGGAGGCTATGGAATTCTTCCTTAAAAAGATAATGTTTAACTATAAATTTAATGGATGAGACGGCCATTACAGCCAGAGGGAATAGCATGTACAAAAGCCAAGAGGATGGCCTGCAAAAAGAAACATGACTGAATCTCTCAAACTTAGCATAATGTCTGACGTAGAGTAGATGCTCAGAAAATATTTAATAAATAAGAGAATAATTTAAAATCTGTGACAATCTAGAAGGGTTGGATGGGGAGGGAGATGGGAGGGAGGGGACATGGGTGTACCTATGGCTGATTCTTGCTTATGTTTGACAGAAAACAACAAAACTCTGTAAAGCAATTATCATTCAATTAAAAAATAAAGTGGCAAAAAATCATTGCAAGCAGAGATAACAGAATGAACAAAAATACAAAGGTGTGCAAGCATATAGGGATGGGGAATACATGTAACTCCATGGCTGATTCATGTCAATGTATGACAAAACCCACTGCAATGTTGTAAAGTTATTAGCCTCCAACTAATAAAAATAAATGAAAAACAAAAAACAAAGGTGTGCAAGCAACATGTTTATAAACTACCCTGAGAGTGTCCTCTATACTCATAGCCTGAAGAAGTGAGGAGCAGAAATTTTCTCTAGAAGATGCCACCTACATATTTGTATTTGTAAATGTACTGAGCTTATTTAGATTTTATTAAATTATAGAACGTAAAGTTCAGAGATAAAGCCACCCACCTTTGTCCACCTAATCTATGACAAAGGAGGCAAGAATACAATGGAGAAAAGACAGTCTGAATAAACTCAAAATGGATTAAAGGCCTAAATACAAGGCTGGACACTATAAAACCCCTAGAGAAAAATATAAGAAGAAAACTCTTTGACATAAATTGCAGCAATTATTGCAGACCTTTTTTTTGATTCACATCCTAGAGTAATGAAACTAAAAATAAAAATAAACAAATAGGACTTAATTAAAGTTTAAAGTTTTTGCACAGCAAAGAAAACCATAAGCAAGATGAAAAAAAAACCTATTAGAATGGGAGAACATATTTGCAAATGAAGCAACTGACAAGGGGCTAATCTCCAAAATATACAAACAGCTCATGCAGCTCAATATCCAAAATAAAAAAAAAAATAAGAGAGAGAGACACACACAACCCAACCAAAACATGGGTGGAAGACCTAAATAGACATTTCTCCAAAGAAGACACACAGATGGCCAAAAGGCACATGAGAAGATGCTCAATATCACTCATTACGAGAGAAATGCAGATTAAAACTAGAATGAGGTACTACCTCACACCAGTCAAAATGGTAATCATCAAAAAATCTACAAACAATAAATGCTGGAGAGGATGTGGAGAAAAGGAACCCTCCTACACTGTTGGTGGAAATGTAAATTGGTACAGCCACTATGAAGAACAGTATGGAGGTTCCTTAAAAAACTAAAAATAGAACTACCATATGACCCAGCAATCCCACTCTTGGGCATACACCCCAAGAAAACCATAATTCAAAAACATACATGCACTTCCACATTCACTGCAGCACTGTTTACAATAACCAGGACATGGATGCAGCCTAGAGGTCCATCAACAGAGGAATGGATAAAGAAGATGTGGTACATATATACAATGGAATATTACTCAGCCATGAAAAGGAAAAAATTAGGTCATTTGTAGAGACCTGGATGGACCTAGGGTCTGTCATACAGAGTGAGGTTAAGTCAGAAAGAGAAAAATAAATATCATATATTAACGTATATGTGGAATCTAGAAAAACAATACAGATGAAGCTATTTGCAGGCAGGAATAGAGATGCAGCCATGGTGAATGGACATGTGAACAAGGGTGAGGGGTTGGGATGAACTGGGAGAGTAACCTTGACATATATACACTATCATGTACAAAATAGGTAGCTAGTAGGAAGCTGCTATCTAGCAAGGGAGCTCAGCTTGGTGTTCTGTAATGACTGAGAAAGGTGGGTTGAGGGGAGGTGGAATGGAGAGAGGTCCAAAGGAAGGGGATATATGTATACATATAGCTGATTCACTTCATTGTACAGCAGAAACCAACACAACACTGTAAAGCAACCTTTGTTGTTGTTTTTCAGTCACTAAGTTGTGTCCAACTCTTTGTGACCACTTGGACTGCAGCATGCCAGGCTTCCTTGTCCTTCACTACCTTCTGGAGTTTGCCCAAATTCATGTCCATTGAGTCTGTGATGCCATCCAACCATCTCCTTCTCAGTCACCCCCTTCTCCTCCTGCCCTCAATTTTCCCCAGCATCAGAGTCTTTTCCAATGAGTTGGCTCTTTGCAACAGGTGGCCAAAGTACTGGAGCTTCAGCTTCAGCATCAGTCCTTCCAATGAAGATTCAGGGTTTATTTCCTTTAGGTTTGACGGGTTTGATCTCCTTGTTGTCCAAGAGACTCTCAAGAGTCATCTCCAGCGCCACAATTCGAAAACATCAATTCTTCAGCGTTTGGCCTTCTTTATGGTCCAGCTCTCACATCCCTACATGACTACTGGAAAAATCATAGCTTTGACTACATGGACCTTTATTTGCAAAATGATGTATTTGCTTTTTAATATATTGTCTATATTAGCCATAGCTTTCCTTCCAGGGAACAAGCTGCAGGCACCATCCACAGTGATTTTGGAACCCAAGAAAAAATTTCTTCTACAAAGTCACGTAGGTCTTCATAGAATGGGTCAACTTCAGCTTCTTTGGCATCTGTGCTTGGGGCATAGGGTTGGATTACTGTGATGTTGAGTGGTTTTCCTTGGAAACGAACCAAGATCATTCTGTTGTTTTTGAGACTACACCCAAGTACTGCATTTTGGACTCTGTTGACTATGAGGGCTACTCCATTTCTTCTAAGGGATTCTTGCCCACACTAGTAGATATAATGGTCATCTGAATTAAATTCACCCATTCCCATAGTCCATTTTGTTCATTGATTCCTAAGATGTCGATGTTCAAGCTTGCCATCTCCTCCTTGACCACGTTCAATTTACCTTGATTCATGGACCTAACCTTTCTGGCTCCTATGCAATATTGTTATTTGCCACTTTGAACTTTACTTTCACCACCAGACACATCCACTACTGAGTGTCATTTCTGCTTTGGCCCAGCCTCTTCATTTTTTCTGGAGTCATTAGTAACTGCCCTCTGCTCTTGCCCAGTAGCATAGTGGACACTTTCTGACCTGGGGGGCTCATCTTCCGGTGTCATATCTTTTTACCTTTTCCTATAGTCCATGGAGCTCTCGAGGCAAGAATACTGGAGTAGTTTGCCATTTCCTCCTTCAGTGGACCACGTTTCATCAGAACTCTTCGCTAAGAATTCTGTGAAGTGTCAGGATACCTCACTGTGACCTGTCTGGCTTGGTTGACCCTGAACAGCAAGGCTCACAGCTTCACTGAGTTACACAAACCCCTTCACCATGACAAGGCTGTGATCCATTAAGTGGTGTAAAGCAACTATATCCCCTTTGATAAAATAATGGAAACAATTAAACTTTGACAAATAAGAAAAAATAAATTGTAGGGAGTGAAATATATTATACTTAAAAAACTTTGTATGATAGTCCAATAGAGTGCCTAAAATAATCATTCAGTTAGTTCAGTTCAGTCGCTCAGTCAAGTCCAACTCTTTGCGACCCCATGGACTGCAGCACACCAGGCCTCCCTGTCCATCACCAACTCCTGGAGTTTACCCAAACTCGTGTCCATTGAGTCAGTGATGCCATTATCATTTTCATATGATTATCATTATCATGACTTCCCTGGTGGCTCAGACGGTAAAGCAGCTGCCTACAATGCAGGAGACCTGGGTTCAATCCCTGTGTCAGGAATATCTCCTGGAGAAGGAAATGGCAACCCACTCCAGTATTCTTGTCTGGAAAATCCCATGGACGGAGGAGCCTGGTAGGCTACAGTCCATGGGGTTGCATACGATGCCATAATCATTATTGGAGTCTTAATCCATAAACCCAATCAAATAAGAAGTTCTCTCAGCTTATAAGTATAACCTATTCTCTCTTATTTTATCTGCATAAAACACATACTCTGCACAAATTCTGAAAGTCTTTCCTCATTCTCTTTTTTCCAGAATACAGCTCAAACCTATTGAGAATTTGCAAGTCCTATATGAAACCAGCTTTATCCACACTCGACCGGAATCAAGAGGAGCTCTTTAGAAGTGCCAGATGAAAAGATGGCCTATCTTCATCCTGATTCAACAGTGATGAAGGCCAGAATAAGCAAACAATGCTAAGCAAACTGAAATTCTTAACCAAGAAACTTATAGGGATGGTCATAATTATTTTCTTTTCCACAGAAGCTGACAAACAAGTATAGGAGCAATATCACCATGAGACAATGGTACGGAAAAGTCAGAGAGAGAAAAACAACTTATAGAGAGGTAGGAGGGAGAGACAATGTGGTCCTGGGGAAAAGAAAACTGGATTGAGTAAGGAAATGTAAACTCCAGTATTCTCACCTGCTGTTTGGCTTTGGCAGGTCATTCTTCATCTCTAGGCTCTATTTTTCTCATCTATAACATAGTAAGTTTCAATGTAATTCAATAAACCAAACATACTGAGCACCTAGTTAATGTCAGGCAATATACTTGATCAGTACAGAGATGAATGTGACAATATGCCATGTAGTAGGTCCTCATTACATACTGGTTGAATGAATAAATTAGTGGTCTTATCCTCTCATTATTTATAGTCTAGTAGACTAAATAGACATGTAAACACATAAGCTGTGATAAAATCTGTCACTAAATCAAATGAGACATGATTGTGGCCTGAATCCAGATAAGGACAGTGTAGATGAAGAAAAGTGAATGATAGGAAGAATGTGGGTGTTTTTATGCACTTATTTGCTTAGTCGTGTCTGACTCTTTGTGACCCCATGGACTGTAGACTACCAGGCTCCTCTGTTCATGGGATTCTCCAAGCAAGAATACTGAAGTGGGTAGTCATTCCTTTCTCCAGGTTATCTTCCCTACCCAAGGTTCAAACCTGGATCTCTGAGCCACCAGGAAAGCCTGATAGGTAGCATATAGAATAAAAAAGACTTAGTGAATTATTAGATATGGCATGCTGATTGTGCAAATTACTGAGATATGGAGGGAACATTAAAAAAATAAGATTTGAGTTTGTTGCATTTAAGGTAAACATGTAATATCTAAATGGTAATCTAGGTAATATTATACATGGGTTTTGAGCTTAAAAGTGGCTATGACTCAGGAATCAAAATAAGCTTCACCTCCAGAGATCCTTATTCAAGAGATCTTGGGTGAGACCCAGAGAATCTGCATTTTCAAAAAGTCCAACATAGTCCTTGATTGTACCATGCTTTCTCTTCCCTCTGGACTGTTTTCCTTGCCTGAAGTGATGGAAACTCCCAAGTCTACATCTCTGGCCCAGATCTTCTAACTGAACTCTAAACCCACATATCTAACAGCCTATCAGACAACTCCATCAATTATCTTCTTTTATCCATCAAATATAATTGAAGGTAAGGATGGTTGTTATTTTATATATGGTGGTGATGGAAAGGTTATGAAAGTCTCTTTCATTAGGTGGCATTTGAACTGAGTCTTGAATAGTGACAGCAAACAATTCAGCTATATGAGGAGAGCATATCCCACATAGAGGGAGGAGTAAATGCAAATCCTTGATGCTAGAATGTTCTTGGCATGTTCTAGGAAAAGCAAGGATATCAGCATGCCTAGAGTGGCAGGAGTAAAGAGATACTGGTAGCAAATGAAACTAGAAAGGTAGCAGAGGGCTGGAGCATGTGCAGCCTTTCACATTTTGAGAAGGTATTATATACGGGAGTAACAGAGTCTGACTTATAATTTTAAAAGGATCTCTCCGGTTTCCCTATAGAATATATATTTGGGAGGGGGGCTTAGGGTGAAAGCAGGGAGAACAATTAGGAGGCTATTGCAGAAGTCCAGATAAGACAGGAATAAGAGTGGAAGTGATTAAGTGATTAAAAGATAGAATTGGAAGTTAGAATTCTGAACTCTAGTTATATTTTCTTCCATCAAAATTCCTTTTTCTCCTGTTTTTTTTTTTTTCCATTTCAGTGAAAAGCGTCACCTATATTTTCCCAGAACAACCTGCATGTGTGTGTGTGTGTGTGTGCATACTCAAATGTACCTTAAATTTCTGTCTTTTCCTAACGTATTCTGATCTTTGCCTTTCTGCATGCTCTATGTGAACTCCCTAAGTTGCACACACATGGCATCTTCGCAGGATTTACCTTGATGCAGTTTATAGTGTGCTTCAAGTATATCTTTTTATATGGCTTATCATACTTCCTGCTGGGCCCTTGTATCCACATTCATTTACCAAAAGTATACCGTGGAGGTGGTGAATATTGTATCAAGCATCTGGCCACATGGCAAAAGGGAAAGACTGAAGGCAAAAGGAGGAGTGGCAGAGGATGAGATGGTTGGATGGCATCACCAAGTCAATGCTCGTGAATTTGAGCAAACTCCGGGAGATAGTGAAGGACAGGGAAGCCTGGGGTGCTGCAGGCCATGGTGTTGCAGAGAGTCAGACATGACTTAGCAACTGAACAACAACAACACATAGTGTTTAGATTCTGGTATTTACTTAGCAGGACACATCACTGATCCACATATATGCCAACATACACTTCACTTTCTTCACCTATGTAACTTTTTTCTCCACGTTTATCATATGTTTTCAAAAGGTAGGGATGGGGTAAGGAGACAAAGTGGGGCAAGTCCCTGTGATTGTCAGGAACTCCGAAGTAGCTGACGTGTCCAGGTTCCAAACTCCCCTACCAGGGTGACCAGCCTGCTGCAGGTGACAACAGCACAGAAGATTACATTTGGTTTTGTGAGCAGTTTATTTTCAGAACTAACATCCTACCTAGTACTAAATATAGTCAGTCTCTTCCTTTCAAACAAAGATTTCTTTTCTGTTAAACTTCATTAAAGCTCTTAGCTCTGTATTACAAGGTCTCTCTCTCTCTTTCTCTCCCCTACCTTGATGAACCTTATTCTTGTTATACACTCTCTTGCCAACTACTTACTTTCTTCTCATTGGCTTCCTTGGTTTCTTCTCCTTCTAACTATCTTTTCTTTCCTATTTCTCTTCTCTGCTTTCTTGGTATTATTCACCATCTCCTCTGGGCGCTTTCCTCTTGATGTCGCCAATTTCTAAAAAGAAAATTTCTTAGGAGCCCCCTCCCCCAATAGGCCAAGAGAATGCATATGTTCCAAGTCTAAAATGACATACGTTGCTTATTTTTACTCTTCACAGGCTGGAGATAGCTATCTCTGTTTCCTCAAGTGACAACTGACTGACATGTAATATTAAGGACATGGTAGCATTTATTGCTCATGAACAGTGTAAATTCTAAATACTCTATATGTATAATCCTCATAAAAATCCTCCAAGTAAGGCACTAAAACCATCCCATCTTTGTATGGGGCAACTGAGGCCAAGAGACATAAAGGTAAGTTACCTCTCAGGTCAAATAGCAAATATACATGGCATAAATAGAATTTAAATCAAGACAGTCTGACTCCAGAGCTCACACCCTTAACTTCCATGCCATACAACTTCTCTATAGTAGGATTAATGTCTATTGTATGTCATCTAAAGAGGGAGAAGTTATGGAGGAGATTAGAATGGAAAGGGTTGTTGTTCAGTCGTTCAGTCGTGTCCGACTCTTTGCAACCCCATGAACTGTAGCACACCAGGTTTCCCTGTCCTTCACTATCTCCCAAAGCCCAAATTCATGTCCATTGAGTTGATAATGCCAGCCAACCATCTCATCCTCTGTCACCTTCTTCTGCCCTCAATTTTTCACAGCATCAGGGTCTTTTCCAACGAGTCAGCTCTTCACATCAGGTAGCATCAGTCTTTCCAATGAGTATTCAGGGTTTATTTCCTTTAGAATTGACTGGTTTGATCTCCTTGCAGTTCAAGGGAGTCTCAAAAATCTTCTCCAGCACCACAATTCGAAAGTATCTATTCTTCGGCACTCAGCCTGCTTTAGGGTCCAATGACTACTGGAAAAACTATAGCTTTGACTATACAGACCTTTGTTAACAAAGTGATGTCTCTGCTTTTCAATATGCTGTCTAGAATGGGAAGGGAAACTGCATCTAAAATAGCTTTCAGCTGACCAAAATGACTGTACTCTCATTAACGTTTGCTTTTACTGAAGCAAAATGTGAAGGAATTCAAAGAAACTGGAGTGAAACATGAAAGAATTGGAAAGGATTTTGCTTTCACTTTTTACTGCATATTTTGAACTATAATTCTGAGTTTCAGGCACTGATAATCTCTTTACCCTTCACTTAGACTGTCAGTTCATCAAGATCCAAACAATTTTTACAGATATATTACACACTCTGCATTCATTACGGGGATGAGTGGTGGAGTGGTTATATCCATACAGTGAATTGCCATTCAACAATACAAATGACTTGTGTTATTTATGCCGCTTTTACCCAAGAGCCAATGATTATTATTTGTAACAAACTTCCTGAGCAGTTTATCTATCTAAAATACACACAGAGAGACACACACAGAGACACATACATTCAGTTAGATGGCCAGATATAAAATCAATATACAAAAAAAAAGGTATTTCTGTACACTAGCTATGAACAATCTGAAAATGAAATTAAGAAAGTTTCATTTACAATAGCATCATAAAAGATAAAATACTTAGTATTAAATTTAACAAAAGAAGTATAAGACTTGTACACTGAAAAGTACAAAATATCATTGAAAGTAACTAAAGAAGACCTAAATAAATGGAAACACATTCCAAGTTCATGTATCAGAAGACTTAGAGTTGTTAAGATAGTAATCTAGAGATGCAATACAATTGCTATCAAAATTCCAGTTGGATTTTTCACAAAAACCATTGAGGAAATCCTAAAATTTATATGAAAAGGCAAGGGGCATAGAATAGCTAAAACGATCTCAAAAAGAAAGAACAAAATAAGAGTACTCAATATTTCTGATTTCAAATCTTCAAAAACTATAGTAATATAAGAAACTATACTAAGCAAGATAATGTGGTATTAGCATAGGGATAGGCATAAAGATATATATATATATACATACATTCGTTGTTATTCAGTGGGTAAGTTGTGCCCAATTCTTTGCCACCCCATGGACTGCAGCATGCCAGGCTCCCATGTCCTTCTCTATCTCACAGAGTTTGCTCAAACTCTTGTCCATTGAGTCTGGATGCCATCCAACCATCTCATCCTCTGTTGCCCCTTTCTCCTCCTTCCCTCAACCTATCCCAGCATTAAGGTCTTTTCTAATGAGTCAACTCTCTTTGAATCAGGTGGCCGAAGTATTGGAGCTTCAGCTTCAAAATCAGTCCTCCCACTGACTATTCAGGACTGATTTCCTTTAGGATTGACTGGTTTGATCTCCTTGCAGTCTGAGAGACTCTCAAGAGTCTTCTCCAACACCACAGTTCCAAAGCATTAATTCTTCAGTGCTCAGCCTTCTTTATGGTCCAACTCTCACATCCATACATGACTACTGGAAAAACCATAGCTTGGCAAAGTGATGTCTCTGCTACTGTCTAGATGTGTTATAGCTTTCCTTCCTAGGAGTGAGTGTCTTTTAATTTCATGGCTGCAGTCACCATCCACAGTGATTTTGGAGCTCAAGAAAATAAAAGCTGTCACTGTTTCCACTTTTCCCCCTTCTATTTGTCATGAAGTGATGAACCGGATGCCATGATCTTAGTTTTTTGACTGTTGAGTTTCAAGCCAGCTTTTTCACTCTCCTCTTTCACTTTCATCAAGAGGCTCTTTAGTTTCTCTTCAGCTTCTGCTATTAGAGTATTATCATCTGTACATCTGAGGTTGTTGCTATTTCTCCTAGCAGTCTTGATTCCAGCTTGTGATTCATCCAGCCTGGCATTTCACATGATGTACTCTGCATATAAGCTAAATGAACAAGGTGACAATATACACCCTTCTCGTACTCCTTTCCTTTTTTTGAACCAGTCCAATGTTCCATGTAAGGTTCTAACTGTTGCTTCTTGGCCCATATAAAGGTTTCTCAGGAGACAAGTAAGGTGGTCTGGTATTCACATCTCTTTAAGAATTTTCCACAGTTTGTTATGATTCACAAAATCAAAGGCTTTAGTGTGGTCAATGAAGCAGAAGTAAATGTTTTCCTGAAACTTCCCTGCTTTCTCTATGATCCAACGAATGCTGGCAATTTGATCTCTGTTCCTCTGTCTTTTATAAACCCAGTTGTATATGTGGAAGTTCTTGGCTCACATACTGCTGAAGCCTAGCTTGAAGGACTGTGAACATAATCTTACTAGCGTGAGAAATGAGTACAATTGTACAATAACGTGTACATTCTTTGGCATTGCCCTTCTTTGGGATTGGAATGAAAACTGACCTTTTCCAGTCCTGTGGCCACTGCTGAGTTTTCCAAATTTGCTGGCATATTGAGTGAAGCACTTTCACAGCATCATCTTCCAGGATTTGAAATAATTCAGGGGGAATTTCATCACCTCCACTAGCCTTGTTTGTAGTAATGCTTCCTAAGGGCTGCTTGACTTCTGACTCTAGGATGTCAGGCACTAGGTGAGTGACCACACCATCGTGGTTATCTGGATCATTAAGAACTTTTCTGTGTATTCTTGCCACCTCTTCTTAACCTCTTCTGCTTCTGTTAGGTCCTCACTGTTTCTGTCCTTTATCGTGTCCATCCTTACATGAAATGTTCCCTTGATATCTCCAATTTTCTTGAAGAGATCTCTAGTCTTTCCCTTTCTATTGTTTTCCTCCACTTGTTTGCATTGTTCACTTAGGAAGGCTTTCTTATCTCTCCTTGCTATTCTTTGGAACTCTGCATTCAGTTGGGTATATATTTCCTTTTCTCTTTTGCTTTTTGCTTCTCTTCTTTCCTGAGCTGTGTGCAAAGCCTCCTCAGACAACCACTTTGCCTTCTTGCATTTCTTTTTCGTTGGGATGGTTTTGGTCACTCCCTCCTGTACAATGATATAGGCCTTTGTCTGTAATTCTTCAGGCACTCTGTCTATCATATCTAATCTCTTGAAGCTATTTGTCACCTCCACTATATAATCATAAGCGTTTTGATTTAGATCATACCTGAATGGCCTAGTGGTTTTCCCTACTTTCTTCAGTTTAATGTGTTTTGCAATTAAGACGTCATCTCCAGATCTTGTTTTTGCTGACTATATATATATATACATATACATACGTGCACACATACATATATATATGAATGCAACAGAAGTGAGAATCCATAAATAAACCTTTACATTTATGGTCAATTGTCAGTACAATTTAATGGGGGAAAGAATAGTTTTTTCAACAAATGGTGTTGAGACAACTAGATGGCTAAAGTCAAAACAACAGGCAAGAACACGTTGAAATTAAAAGGCTCATACACTGCTGGTGATATTATAAAAATGATACAGGCACTTTGGAAAATCGTATGAACGTTCCTCAAAATGTTAAACATGAAGTTATCATCTGATATAGCAAGAATTGAAAACATATCTTCACACAAAAACCTGTAGAAAAATATTCACAGCAGCATTATTCAGAATAGCCAAAAGGTAGAAACAACACAAATGTCCATCAGCCTAATGATTGGACAAATAAAATGTTGTTTACCCACACAATGCAATATTATTCAGCCATGGAAAGGAATAAAGTACTGATTCATACTACCACATGGATGAACCTTGAAAACATCACAATAAGTAAAAAAAAAAAAAAAAAAAAAAAAAGCCACATACAAAATGCCAAATATTGTGTGATTACATTTATATGAATTTTCCAGAATAGAAAACTCTATAAAGACAGAATCAGATTAATGAATTCAGGGGCTACAGGGAGGAGAAAATGAGAAGTGATTGCTAACGAGTTTCTTTTCGGGGTGATGAAAAAACTATGGTATTACATAGTTACAATGATACAACACTCTGTGAATAGACTACACACTACAGAATTGTTCACTTTAAATGGGTGAATCATATCTCAGTAAAGCTGTTTTTTAAAAGAATACCAGGAGACTCTTTCATTCTCATAGACTCCTGTCATATAGGCCTTTTCACTTTGCCAGAAGTGCCAAAGTCTAATCTCTGACTGATGGACATTTAGAATGTTTTCAAGTTTTTTGTATTATAAGCAGCGTAGCAATAAATATCTTTTACATATATTTTTGCATATTTGTGCTATCTATCTATAGGATAAATTTCTAAACTGAAAATACAGGGACAAAGAATACATATATTTTATTTTTTTTTTTTAATTTTTTATTAGTTGGAGGCTAATTACTTCACAACATTTCGGTGGGTTTTGTCATACATTGATATGAATCAGCCATAGATTTACATGTATTCCCCATCCCGATCCCCCCTCCCACCTCCCTCTCCACCCGATTCCTCTGGGTCTTTCCAGTGCACCAGGCCCGAGCACTTGTCTCATGTATCCCACCTGGGCTGGGGATCTGTTTCACCATAGATAGTATACATGCTGTTCTTTTGAAATATCCCACCCTCACATTCTCCCACATAGTTCAATAGTCTGTTCTGTATTTCTGTGTCTCTTTTTCTGTTTTGCATATAGGGTTATCATTATCATCTTTCTAAATTCCATATATATGCGTTAGTATGCTGTAATGTTCTTTATCTTTCTGGCTTACTTCACTCTGTATAAGGGGCTCCAGTTTCATCCATCTCATTAGGACTGGTTCAAATGAATTCTTTTTAACGGCTGAGTAATATTCCATGGTGTAAATGTACCACAGCTTCCTTATCCATTCATCTGCTGATGGGCATCTAGGTTGCTTCCATGTCCTGGCTATTATAAACAGTGCTGCAATGAACATTGGGGTGCATGTGTCTCTTTCAGATCTGGTTTCCTCAGTGTGTATGCCCAGAAGTGGGATTGCTGGGTCATATGGCAGTTCTATTTCCAGTTTTTTAAGAAATCTCCACACTGTTTTCCATAGCGGCTGTACTAGCTTTAATTTTGTCAAGTTGTTCTCCAAAAAACATGCACAAATTTACATTGTCACCAAGAATTTAGAAGAATACTCATTTTCTCACATTCTTGCTAACTAGTGATCAAATTTCTTGCTAACTAATATTATCAAATTTTTTGAAATTTGCCACCTGAAAGATAAAAATATCTTGGGTTTTTAAAAATATGAATGAGATTCAACATTTTTTCACATAAATATTGGCTATTTATATGTCTCATTTTGAGAACAGTATTTCTCAAAATATTTCTTTGTCCATTTTTCTGTTGAGTTGTCTTTATGTTCAGGACCTGTAAGAATTTGATATATACATCAAAACATCAACATTAATATAAATATTAAGGCATGATTTCTGGTATAAACATTATACTTTTTAACATTGTGCCATTGGCTTTTTAACTTCATTTATAATACTTTATACTCTGCAAATATTTTAAATTGTTATGTAGGCAAACTGATCAATCTTTTCCATTATGGAACTCTGACATCTAGGTTTTGTGCTATATCTCCCCATGTTTTCTTCTAACACATCTTACATTTTGATGATTTTATACTTTTTTGATTATATCTTTGATCCACTTGAGTTTACCTTGGTGCAGGGATGAGTTAGCGATCCAGCAGAACTAACTCACAGAAGTGTGTTAGTACCTTGGAGAAGATATTTTCTTTGTCTTCAGTTCAGTTCAGTTGCTCAGTTCAGTTCAGTTGCTCAGTCGTGTCCAACTCTGTGACCCCATGGACTGCAGCACGCCAAGATTCCCTGTCCATCACCAACTCCTGGAGTTTAGTCAAATTCATGTCCATTGAGTCAGTGATGCCATCCAACCAGCTCATCCTCTGTCATCCCCTTCTTCCCCTGCCGTCAATGTTTCCCAACATCAGGGTCTTTTCCAATGAGTCAGCTCTTCACATCAGGTGGCCAGTGTATTGGAGTTTCAGCTTCAACATCAGTCCTTCCAATGAACACCCAGGACTGATCTCCTTTAGGATGGACTGGTTGGATCTCCTTGCTGTCCAAGAGTCTCTCAAGAGTCTTCTCCAACATCACAGTTCAAAAGCATCAATTCTTTGGCGCTCAGCTTTCTTTATGGTCCAACTCTCACATCCGTACATGACTACTGGACAAACCATAGCTTTGACTAGATGGACCTTTGTTGGTAAAGTAATGTCTCTGCTTTTTAATAAGATGTCTAAGTTGGTCATAACTTTTCTTCCAAGGAGCAAGCATCTTTTAATTTCAAGGCTGCAGTCACCACCTGCAGTGATTTTGGAGCCCAAGAAAATAAAGTCTGTTACTGTTTCCATTGTTTCCCCATCCATTTACCATGAAGTGATGGGACCAGATGCCATGATCTTAGTTTTCTGAATGTTGAGCTTTAAGCCAACTTTTTCACTCTCCTCTTTCACTTTCATCAAGAAGCTCATTAGATACAGTGTTATCTGCATATCTGAGGTTACTGATATTTCTCCCAGCAATCTTGATTCCAGTTTGTGCTTCATCCAGTCCAGCATTTCTCATGATATATTCTGCATATAAGTTAAATAGCAGGGTGGCAATATACAGCCTTGATGTACTCCTTTCCCAATTTGGAACCAGTCTGTTGTTCCATGTCCAGCTCTAACTGTTGCTTTTTGACCTGCATACAGATTTCTCAGAGGCAGTCAGGTGGTCTGGTATTCCTATCTCTTTAAGAATTTTACACAGTGTTGTGACCCACACCACCAAAGGCTTTGGCATAGTCAATAGAGCAGAAGATGTTTTTCTGGAATTCTCTTGCTTTTTCGATGATCCAGCAGATGTTGGCAATTTTATCTCTGGTTCCTCTGCCTTTTCTAAAACCAGCTTGAACATCTGGAAGTTCACGCACTGTTCATGTACTGTTGAAGCATGGCTTGGAGAATTTTGAGCATTAATTTGCTAGCATGTGAGATGAATGCAATTGTGTGGTAATTTGAACATTCTTTGGCATTGCCTTTCTTTGCGATTGGAATGAAAACTGAATTTCTCCACTCCTGTGGCCACTGCTGAGTTTTTCAAATTTGCTGGCATATTGAGTACAGCACTTTCATAGCATCAATTTTTAGGATTTAAAATATATCTATTGGAATTCCATCACCTGCACTAGCTTTGTTCGTAGTGATCCTTCTTAAGGCCCACCTGACTTCACATTCCAGGATATCTGGCTCTAGGTGAGTGATCACACCATCGTGATTATCTGGGTCATGAAGATCTTTTTTGTATAGTTCTTTTCTGTGTATTCTTGCCACCTCTTCTTAATATCTTCTGCTTCTGTTAGGTTCATACCATTTCTGTCCTTTATTGTGCCCATCTTTGCATGAAATATTCCCTTTGCATCTCTGATTTTCTTGAAGAGATCTCTAGTCTTTCCCATTGTATTGTTTTCCTCTATTTCTTTGCATTGATCACTGAGGAAGGCTTTCTTAATCTCTCCTTCCTATTCTTTGGAACTCTTTGGCTTAAGAGCTTAAATTTTTTTTTACTAAGATCTATGTAGGCACATGTCATTCTTTCCATTATTCATGCTTGAGGCCTCATGGGGTCTTTAAACCTGAAGACTTACGTCATTCTTTGGTTCAAGGAAACTTTTGTCCAGTATTTTTCTTTGATGCCTTCCTCTTCTTCCTTCTCTTTTTTCTTTTTTCTGTTTCTATTTCTGTCTTTATCTCCTTCTTGTCTTCCTTTACCTTCTTTTTCTTTCTGAAACTCTCATTAAATAGATATTGGAATTCTCAAAAAGATATGTATGCCTCAATTTTTATTTTTTCTTTGGTTTCTACATTGCATTCAGGGAGAATCTCTGTGTTCAATATTCAACTAAGTAATTCTGGTTTAGTTGTATGCATACTGCTAGTCACCCCTTTAGTAATGAGTAAATTTTTGGCAATTATGCTTTTAATTTCTGAAATCTTTATAGTTTTTGTGTCTAACCAAAATATCATGAATATCCTTTCTGTATTTGGGAAATTATTACACTATAATTTTCACCTCTCAAATGTAGAAGTAAAAACTCAAACTTCTATTGAAACTAAGATGTGAAATATGACTTAGTTTCTACCAATCAGGTGCCCTGATATGAGACTTTGATTTGGAGTTGAAGACTTGCATAAAGTAGTATTGGTTCCCATTTTACTGGAACAGGTAGTAGTGAAGGAACTTGGCTTTGAAGGATGGCATAGATTGCAAGGTCAAGGTCTTAATAAAGTAGTAGCATCAGTGCTGGCAGCAATAGCTGTTGCAGTAGTCAATTTCTTGGCATCTAATGCAGAAGCAACAGTTTTTCTTATCAGGCCAGTTCTGTGGCATTGGTCCTTGGCAACTCTCTCTGGAAACTGAATTCAAGACTGATTTTCTGACATCTTTTAATAAATAACTTCCTTATGCATACAATCTCAATTTCAGCATCCCCTTCTCAAGCCATTTCTTCCTATCTTCTCTGCTGACTCTTTCAAATGCCCCAATCCCAACGTTTTCTTGACCCTGCTGGGACATCCAATCTATTTACCCTGCTTCTTTTTAATGCTACATTCCTTCTTACCTGACTTTGTATTTCATGATCCATCATTACCATCACTCCCAGTTATATACCATTAACTCCTTTGCTTCTTGTTCCATTCTTCATACTCACCTTGGAAAAAAGCCCAAACCTGCTTAAATCCAGTTCTCCACTTATTCTGTTTTCATGTTAACTGGTTTGATCGTCATTCAATTTTAGCCTTCAAAGTCATGACCGTTAATTAACCTCAGAGAGCCTTTAGTGCTGCCTGGCAATGCTATAATAGTTTCATAACCCACTCTCTAGATGACTAGAGAAAAAACTAGTGGTTACCAGTGTGGAGTGGGAAGTGGGGAGGTGCAAGATAAGGATGGGGGGATGACAGGTACAGACTATTCTGTAAAGTAAGCTTCAATGATATATTGTATAATATTGAGCAATAAATGGGGCATAACCTTTAAAATTGTGTCTTCTGTATACTTGTAACATATAATATTGTATGGTAAACATACTTCAATAAAAATAAAATAAAAGCAATAAGAACATAAAAAATAGAAAACTATTTAATACCATCTGTTCTTTTTTTAGGGCTTCCCTGGTAGCTCAGCTGGTAAAGAATCTGCCTGCAATGCAGGAGACCCCAGTTTGATTTCTGGGTAGGGAATTTCCCCTGGGAAGGGATAGGCTACCCACTCTAGTATTCTTGGGCTTCCCTGGTAGCTTAGACTGTAAAGAATCCACCTGCACTGTGGGAGACCTGGGTTCGACCCTGGGTTGGGAAGATCCCCTGGAGGAGGGCATGGCAACCCACTCCAGTATTCTTGTCTAGAGAATCATGGACATAGCCTGGTGGGCTACAGTCCATGGGGTCGCAAAGAGCTGGACATGACTGAGAAACTAAGCACAGCATACAGCATTCCTTTCTTAAGCCTCCAATAGCTAGCACTCCATTCTTACTCTCTACTGATGAGCCTGTTTAATAAGCTACCCTTTTTAAAGTTACCAATGACCTCCATGTTGCTAATTTCAAAGGTTAATTATCAGTTTTCATGTTACTCAATTTTACTTCATATGTCTACAGCCTAATACCCCTCTCCTGTACTCCAGAATAATATAGCCCACTGCCTACTCAACACTGCCTACTCAACTCAAACAACTTCAATGTTCAACAGACATCTCTTACGTAACAAGTCCAAGCCCTCACCTCTTCATTCGCCAACAAATAAAATGGTTCTCTTGTTATTTTTCTCCATTAATAAATAATACCTTAGTTATTTTAGTCCCTCAGGCAAAAATCTTGGACTTATCCTTGTCTTCTCTCTCTCATGTCTAAAACCTAATGTACCAGCAAATCCTGTCCATATTTCTTTTTAAATATAACCAGAGTCTGACCATGTTAGCCTTACCCTCACTGCTAACCAGTTCTATGAAGTCATACAAGACCTTCTAGAACTAACACACACACACACACACACACAAATGTCTTTTTCATCATTGGGAAATGGAAAGAAAAAGAAGGAAGTCAAGAGATACCTGGAGTAACAGGCAAGTTTGGCCTTGGAGTACAAAATGAAACAGGGAAAAAGCTAACAGTTTTGTCAAGAGAACACATTGGTCAAAATAAACACCCTCTTCCAACTACACAAGAGATGACTCTACACATGGACATCACCAAATGGACAATACTGATATCAGGTTGATTATATTCTTTGCAGCCAAAGATGAAGAAGTGCTATACAGTCAGCAAAAACAAGATGTGGAGCTGACTGCGGCTCAGACCATCAGCTCCATATTGCAAAATTCAAGATTAAACTGAAGAAAGTACGGAAAACCACTAGACAATTTAGGTGTAACCTAAATCAAATCCCTTATGATTATACAGTGGGCACGACAAATAACTTCAAGGGAAAAGATGTGGTAGGCAGAGTGCCTGAAGAGCTATATACAAACGTCCATATCATTGTACAGGAGGCAGTGACCAAAACCAGCCCAAAGAAAAAGAAATGTAAGAAGGCAAAGTGCTTGTCTGAGGAGGCTTTAAACATAGCTCAGGAAATAAGAGAAGCAAAAAGCAAAGGAGAAAAGGAAATATATACCCAACTGAATGCAGAGTTCCAAAGAATAGCAAGGAGAGATAAGAAAGCCTTCCTAAGTGAACAATGCAAAAAAGTAGAGGAAAACAATAAAAAGACTAGAGATCTCATCAAGAAAATTGGAGATATCAAGGGAATATTTCATGCAAGGATGGGCATGATAAAAGACAGAAACAGTAAGGATCTAACAGAAGCAGAAGAGATTAAGAAAAGGTGGCAAGAACACACAGAAAAATTATACAGAAAAGGTCTTAATGATCCAGATAACCACGATGGTGTGGTCACTCACCTAGTGCCTGACATCCTAGAGTCAGAAGTCAAGCAGCCCTTAGGAAGCATTACTACAAACAAAGCTAGTGGAGGTGACGGAATTCCAGCTGTGCTATCTCAAATCCTAAAAGATGATGCCATGAAAGTGCTGCACTCAATATGTCAGCAAATTTGGAAAACTCAGCAGTGGCCACAGGACTGGAAAAGGTCAGTTTTCACTCCAATCCCAAAGAAGGGCAATGCCAAAGAATGTTCAGAAAAAATATACAATTGTGCCCATTTCACATGCTAGGAAGGTTATGCTCAAAAATATTTAATGTTAGACATCAACAATACTTGAACCAAGAAATTGCAGGGATGTTTAAGCTGGATTTGGGACTTCCTTCATGGCTCAGACAGTAAAGCATCTGCCTACAATGCAGGAGACCCGGGTTCAATCCCTGGGTCAGGAAGATCTCCTGGAGAAGGAAACGGGCAATCCACTCCAGTATTCTTGTCTGGAAAATCCCATGGACGGAGGAGCCTGGTAGGTGACAGTCCATGGGGTCGCAAAGAGT
This sequence comes from Cervus elaphus, assembly GCF_910594005.1. Classification (NCBI taxonomy): domain Eukaryota; kingdom Metazoa; phylum Chordata; class Mammalia; order Artiodactyla; family Cervidae; genus Cervus; species Cervus elaphus. The sequence continues at coordinate 25,075,029 of NC_057848.1, forward strand.
TGGACATGACTTCTCTTTCACTTTTTCAAGCTGGATTTAGAAAAGGCAGAGAAATGAGAGGTGAGATTGTCAACATCTGTTGGATCATAGAGAAAGCAAGAGAATTCCAGAAAACATCTACTTCTGCTTCATTGACTACACTAAAGCCTTTGACTGTGTGGATCACAGCAAACTGTGGAAAATTCTTAAAGTGATGGGAATACCAGACCACCTTACCTGTCTCCTGGGAAATCTGTATGAAGGTCAAGAGGCAGCAGTTAGAACCAGGCATGGAAAAACAGAGTTGTTCAAAATAGGAAAAGGAGTACAACAAGGGTGTATATTGTCACCCTGTTTATGTAACATATATAGAGTACATAATGTGAAATGCCAGGCTGGATGAATTACAAGCTGGAATCAAGATTGCAGGGAGAAATATCAACAACCTCAGATATGCAGATGACACCACCCTTATGACAGAAAGTGAAGAGGAACTACAAAGCCTCTTGATAAGGATTAAAGAGGAGAGTGACAAAACTGGCTTGAAACTCAACATTCAAAAAACTAAGATCATGGCATGTGGTACATCACTTCATGACATTTAGAAGGGGGAAAAGTGGGGACAGTGACAGCTTTTATTTTCTTGAGCTCCAAAATCACTGTGGATGGTGACTGCAGCCATGAAATTAAAAGATGCTTGCTCCTTGGAAGGAAAGCTATGACAAACTTAGACAGTGTATTGAAAAGTGGAGACAACACATTGCTGACAAAGGTCTGTATAGTCAAAGCTATGGCTTTTCCAATAGTCGTGTATGGATGTGAGAGTTGGACCATAAAGAAGGCTGAGAATTGAAGAATTAAAGCTTTTGAGTTGTGATGCTGAAGAAGACTCTTGAGAGTCCCTTGGACAGCAAAGAGATCAAATCAGTCAATTCTAAAGGAAATCAACCCTGAACATTCATTGGAAGGACTGATGCTGAAGCTGAAGCTCCAATACCTTGGCCACCTTATAGGAAGAACTGACTCATTGGAAAAGGCCCTGATGCAGGGACAGGTTGAAGGTGGGAGGAGAAGGGGACAACAGAGGATGAGATGGTTGGATGGCATCATCCACTCAATGGACATGAGTTTGAACAAGCTCCAGGAGATAGTGAAGGACAATGGAGCCTGGCGTGCTGCCATCCATGGGATCATAAAGAGTCGGACACGACTCAGCAACAACAACAAAATCTCCCACTAAAGTATAAGCTCCTTTAGGACAGGGATTTTTGTATTTTTGACTCACTGCTGTATCCCCAGTGTCTAACAGAGTGGTCGGCACATAGTAGCCACTCAGTAAATATTTGATTATGCTTAGACTAGCCTTCATGGATGAAGTATGTTTAGAAACAATATCTCTGGGTATTTTTCTTTTAGGATAGGGGCTTATTTTTATTTTACAAATGTGAGATATTTATTTTTTTTAAATATGAGATATTTAATGACATGATGAATCTTTATCTAAATACTAATTTAATGGCTCAGTTGGTAAAGAATCCGCTTGCATTGCAGGAGATGAGGTAAACCCAGTTTCGATCCCCTGGTTGGGAAGGTCCCCTGGAGAAAGAAATGGCAATCCACTCCAGTATTCCTGCCTGGAGAATTCCATGGACAGAGGAGTCTGGTGGACTACAGTCCATGGGGTCACAAACAGTCAGACATGACTGAGCAACTAATTAACAATAATAATAAAAGACAGTTCTTTCTGTTTTCTTCATTTATTATTTCCTTAGACATCAATTATTTTGTTTACTGAGTCTGGTGACTCTAATGTTTTTACTTTTTACTAAATATTTGGTAAATATCATGAACTCCTTATTACAAAATTCAGACTTAAATTGAAGAAAGTAGGGGAAACCACCAGACCTTTCAGGTATGATCTAGATCAAATCCCTAATAATTATACAGTGGAAGTGACAAATAAATTCAAGGGGTTAGATCTGATAAACAGAGTGCCTAAAGAACTATGAATGGCAGTTCATGATATTGTACAGGAGGCAGTGATCAAAACCATCCCAAAGAAAAAGGAATGTAAAATGGCAAAATGGTTGTCTGAGGAGGTCTTACAAATAGCTGAGAAAAGAAGAGAAGTGGAAGGCAGAGGAGAAAAGGAAAGACATACCTACCTGAATTCAGAGTTCCAAAAAATAGCAAGCAGAGATAAGAAAACCTTCTTAAGTGATCAGTACAAAGAAACAAAGGACAATAATAGAATAGGAAAGACTAGAGATATCTTTGAGCATATTAGAGATACCAAGAGAACATTTCATGCAAAGATGGGTGCAATAAAGGACAGAAATGGTATGGACCTTACAGAAGCAGAAGATGTTAAGAAGAGGTGGAAAGAATACACAGAGGAACTATACAAAAAGGATCTTAATGACCCAGATAACCATGATGGTATGATCTCTCACCTAGAGCCAGACATCCTGGAATGGGAAGTCAAGTAGAAGCATCACTAGAACAAAGCTAGTGGAGGTGATGGAATTCCAGCTGAGTTATTTCAAATCCTAAAGATGATGCCATGAAAGTGCTACACTCAATGTGCCAGCAAAGTTGGAAAACTCAGCAGTGGCCACAGCACTGGAAAAGGTCAGTTTTCATTCCAATCCCAAAGAAAGGCAATGCCAAAGAATGCTCAAACTACCACACAATTGTGCTCATCTCACACACTAGGAAAGTAATGCTCAAAATTCTCCAATCTAGGATCAATGGTACATGAACTGAGAATTCCAGATATTCAAGCTGGATTTAGTAAAGCAAAGGAACCAGAGATCAAATTGCCAACATCCGTTGGATCATCGAAAAAGCAAGAGAGTTCCAGAAAAACATCTACTTCTGCTTTATTGATTATGCCAAAGCCTTTGGTTGTGTGGATCACAACAAACTGTGGGAAAGTCTTAAAGGGATAGGAATAGCAGACCACCTTACCTACCTCCTGAAAAATCTGTATGCAAGTCAAGGAGCAACAGTTAGAACTGGACAAGGAACAACAGACTGGTTCCAAATTGGGAAAGGAGTATGTCAAGACTGTATGTTGTCATCCTGTTTATTTAAATTATATGTAGAGTACATCATGCGAAATGCTGGGCTGGATGAAGCACAAGCTGGTATCAAGATTGCAGGGAGAAATATCAATAACTTCAGACATGCAGATGTCACCACCTCTATGGCAGAAAGTGAAGAAGAACTAAAGAGCCTCTTGATGAAGGTGAAAGAGGAGAGTTTAAAAGATGGCTTAAAATTCAGCATTCAGAAAATTAAGATCATGGCCTGCTGTACCAATACTTCATGGCAAATAGATGGGGAAACAATGGGATCAGTGATAGTTTTTATTTTCTTGGGCTCCAAAATCCCTGCAGATGGTGACAGCAGCTGTGAAATTAAAAGATGCTTGCTCCTTGGAAGAAAAGTTATGACCAACCTAGACAGCATATTAAAAAGCAGAGACATTACTTTGCCAACAAAGGTACATATAGTCAAAGCTATGGTTTTTCCAGTAGTCATGTATGGATGTGAGAGTTGGACCCTAAAGAAAGCTGAGCACTGAAGAATTGATGCTTTTGAACTGTGGTATTGGAGAAGACTCTTCAGAGTCCCTTGGGCAGCAAGGAAATCAAACCAGTCAATCCTAAAGGAAATCAATCCTGAATATTCCTTGGAAGGACTGATGTTGAAGTTGAAACTCCAATACATTGGCCATGTGATGCAAAGAAATGACTCATTAGTAAAGGCCCCAATGCTTGGAAAGATTGAAGGCAGGAGCAGAGGTGGTGACAGAGGATGAGATGGTTGGATGGCATCAGCGACTCGATGGACATGAGTTTGAGCAAGCTTTGGGAGTTGGTGATGGACAGGGAAGCCTCACTTGCTGCAGTCCATGGGGTTCCAAAGAATGGACATGACTGAACAACTGAACTGAAATATTTGGGTGATTCTTGGCTGCCTGTTCATGTTTAAACATGAAGATCTAGATTATAAAGTGTTTTTGACTGGAATTCATATCCTCTGTAAATGTAAAAATTCATGTTCCCTTGGCATTTAATGTAGAATCTGATTGTAATATCCCTAGTTAACATTGGAGAAAGAAAAAAAAAAGACATTTCCCCTTCATGGTGGATTATCAGCTTTTAATCAGCCTTCTGATTCCATGTAGCACCAGACATTCATGAAGTACTACCCTCTTCATCAGCCTTAACACCCCATCTGATGGCCTTCAATATCAGAATTCTTCATTTACAATCTTAATTCAGGAGCAAGTATCAGTGACAGAGTGGGCACGGGGAATTCATGTAATTATTCCTCAGTCCTTTAACTAAATACACCATCTGTCATCCTATGGCTGCTTTCCTTTTCTTCCTTGCTATCTCTGACCTGGGGCTGTTTCAGGGTTCTACTGGCAATATTACTTTTTGAGATTTCTCTCTTTTGCCTGTGTGGCCATACCACTTCTTAACCTCTATTTCTGTTAATTATCTATCTATGAAAAAATGATACAGCCTACCACTGGACAAACCTATTTTCCCCATATGCATTTGATTAGCCAAGATTTTGTTATGAAACTATTTTAAATATGATTTATAAATGTCACTTGGTTTCATTGATATGATTGGCATATCCAGGTGTTTAAATATGACCATCAGTTGTATTTACCATATGCATATTTGGTGTTTACTAGCAGCAGGGAAGCTTGAATTAGCATATCACTTGAACTGTACTCAAAGGATTATGTTGCCAAATATAATTCTTATCGTTTCTTTTTCACTGTGTGTTTCACAGACTAATACCAGTCTTAAAACTGCTTGTTACCATCCTCTGATGAGATAAGTATGATCAACATATAAGTCAGACAAGTATGATAAGTATACTGATCAAATATACAATAAGTGTAACTATTTAGAACATTTTAGCATATTTTGACATGACTGCTAAATCCAAGTGCATGATTTCCTACTTTACAAAAGTCAATGGCAGATTGGATTTTTTTAAATGGTCCTTCACCATAGAGAGTTGAGAAACTCTGCTCTAGAGTGTTTCAATAATGCTTTTGGTCAGGTGGCATAGTTTCCCCTCTTGTATTACCTTTTGTCTTCCTCAGGGTTGGACTTTAAGCCAAGTGACCTGGCTGCCTTCCAGGCAGTTGTTTCCACATAGTATAATAGCTACAGCCAGTGAACTGAAAGTGCATTTCCTGCCACCATACTGTAAAATTATTAATGTAATAGGAAAATTCAGTTTTGGTTTTGGCACTGATGTTTGGGTTGCTGCAATAGGGCTGGTAGCCTGAAAGAGGGGACATTTTTGGAATATGGGCTAACAGAGATAGAAATATCAGGAGTACTTCCAGTTAAAATATGCCATGTTTTACTCATTTAGAGATAATTTCATAGAACAACATTTTTTAAACGAAAACAGAAAAATCTCTTCTTATGTGGGACCCATTAACCTTTACTCAAATAAAATTTTAAGAAATACTTTTCTGACAACTAATGTAGTATCTTTATCAGCTAAGTACTCAATCTGAGACTGATTTATAAACTACACAATTCGATAATAATGAATCCTGCTCTGAGTCAAAAATTAGATTAAGCTCTAGGGTCCTTTTCAAAGCAAGATTTTGTAATTGTGTGCTGGGGTAATTTAGGCTTCTAAGAAAAATTAATTTTGAATCAGGAGCCATTAAGTGTGAGGCCTTGTGGTTCCCTTTTAATTTAATAAAAATTTCTGTTATGCTTGAAAAACAATGTAATACTTAGGACACTTGAAGGTTGAACATTTACTTAGAGATACATATGGTCCCAGATCCATAGTTTGGAACCAAGAGGAGACAATAAGGGATTAAAAAAGGAGTAAATAGAAATATAGGCAGAAATACAGAAATTTAGTATTTGGATATCTTGTATGGAGAGTGACTTCCAGAGCCTTCTTACATAAAATGATCCTGACTATTCAATGATTTATCTTTCAAAAACTATTTGTTCCCATGATTCTAGTCTAGACAGGTTGCAGATTTGGCAAGAATTCATTTACTGGGCTTGTGTAGCAGTCTACTATAGATCAACTAGGTTAGTCTTTCCAGAACTTAAGGGCGCTCTAGTGAAGAAAGACTAGCACAGATGTGCAGTTATTTATTAATGTTAAAGAATGTAAGACTCCAAAAACAACCAGGATAAAGCAGGGTAAAAAGTAACTGGTCATTATTAAAACCATCTTAAGACTTAACAAACACATAAATCAATTTGGTTTACTCCCATTTAAAATTATAAATTGAGCATTTCACAACTATCCAAGTTACTTTTTTTACACATAAAATCCTGTAGAATACAAAAGTTAATTGAGGGTGAGATTTTCCAATTGTTCAAAAGGTTTTTATATTGTCTTTTGTTCACTAAGATGAAGAAAAGTAATAATATTAGAAAGTTAATATGTTGCTAACAAGGCTCCTCTCAACTGAAAATGTTCTTAAAATCAAAGCACTATGAAAAATTTAATGTGAAACTATTTACAGTGTTTGGATCGGACAGTTTATTTTTATAAATTATCCTTGACCAAATGTCCCAAGAACAAAGCAATGTTAAAGATTATTAACATTTATTTGTGTATGGGTATAAAAGAGAGTAAGATGAAATACTATTTTCAGAAAAGAGAAGAATTTTGCTATGCGCCAATTCATACTGCTGCAAATATCTTGGATCCAAGACTGAGAGGCAGAAATGTAAATAATGATAGCACTGCTGCTGCTGCTGCCCTAGATTGAATTACAAAACAAGCAGCACATTTAGAAATTTATGCTGGAAAAATCCTCTCAAATGTGTCTGAATACAGAACAGTTACAGTGTTTGTGCAGTCATGCAGTTTGGACTTGTGCCAAGTGTACCTCTTATGCCTGGTCCCACCCTCTGGATGAGGAATCTGAAGTCCAGGTTACAATTCAAGGTCTCTATGCCTGGCTCAATTTCTTATCCAGTGTTTCAGAGCCTTCAGCCCTGCTAAATTTGCTAGTGAAAATAATAACTGTTGGTTTCTATTCTGCACTAAGTATTATGCAAGGTTAATTATATATTTTATCTCAATTAACTCTCACAACGAACTTAGGAGGCAAGTACTATTGTGTTCAAATGGGAAATTGATCCTCAATGAGGTTAAAAAATTGCTCAAGGGCAAATTGTTTTATTTGCTCAATTAGAAGACTATTGAGATGTCAGTATTCTCTCCTCGTGTTAAGGATGATTTATGTTTAGAAGACAAAGCCAGGTATTGTAAGATCTCCTAAGGCTAAACATTTAGCTGCTGCCCTCAGAGGTGACTCCATCAACACAAGTTTTTGTCTGTTATTCCTGCAGGTTTAGGTCAGCAGCGCAAGTTGTCAGTCACTCTCAGTACCTGCACTTCATGAGGGACTTTGAACCATCCCCCAGTCTTATGGACTCCTTAGTGATGTAACTTAATATTACAACATGGTCTCTGATGCACCCTTACTGTCAAACAGTTAAGTCAAACACCTTTACCATTACTTCAAGGAAACACTTGAACACTATGGAACGCTAACTACCTTACCCCTTCTAATTAACTATCTTTGACTTAAACAAACTTTAGGGAATTAAAATTGGTCTGAGAGGAGGTGAATTTCTCCGTCTTAGTTTTCTCTAGTCTTATTTTGCTCCTGAGACTGATGTCACACTGAGTTCTGCACAAGGAATGTTTGAGGGGTAGGAAAGGACTAGGAGGGATTCCCCAGTGACTCAGTGGTAAAGAATCTGCCTGCTAAGGCAGGAGACTTATATAAGAGACAGGTGTTCAGTCCCTGGGGCAGGAAGATCCCCTGGAGGAGGAAATGGCAACCTACTCCAGTATTCTTGCCTGGAGAACCCCATGGATAGAGGAGCCTGGCAGGCTACAGTCCATGTGGTTGCAAAGAGTTGAACACAACTGAGCAACTGAACAACAAGGGAACAGGAATTGAAAAATGCTTCTATATTCCTTAGACGTGAGTTCTGACATTATTGGAAGTTAGTAAAGGGGCTTTGCACTTGGTTCTTTACCATTATATTCTTCTTCATTTCCATGTTTTCCTAAACCAAATTTTGAATCAGACACACATCAGAAAGAGCTCCTAAGATGTATTAACAGCAACATGGAAACTTACATTACCCTATGTAAAATAGATAGCCAATGGGAATTTGTTCTATAACTCAGGGAACTCAAACCGAGGCTCTATAACAACCTGGAAGGTTGGGGTGAGAGCAAGGTTCAAGAAGAAGGGGACATATGTATATCTATATCTGACTCATGTTGCTGTTTGGCAGAAACAAACACAATTCTGTAAAGCAATTATCCTCCAATTAAAAAATAAATAATTTTTTTAAAAAAGAGCCCATAAGACTCAATCCAATGAATTGGGTGAGTCTGAAAATATAGATATTACCTATAAAGCTGCTATGAAATAATCCACTGGTCAAGTGGCCCCAGGCCAAGTCAAAGGAGTCCATTCCTAAAAGTGGTGCAGGTTTCTGTGGAAAAGTTTGTGTCACTCTAGTGACACTCTCTATGATGTGCGCAATGGTTGTGTGAGGCTGTAGCTCTGTCTCTCTGACTTCAGTGTCCTGTGTCTGTTCTCATGTGCTACTTTTTTTCTTGTTTGGTGTGTGTGTATGTGTGTGTGTAGCTAATTCTTTCTATGAAATTAGTGTTTTCTGTATGTTCTGTATGTTTCACTGAGAGAAACATTTTAAATTGCATTTGCCAGGGAAAGTCCCTCTCTGTGGAATCTAAAGTGAAACCAAAGCCACACTTTGTGGAGATATAGACGGCAGGATATTCTCAGGGAAAGGTCACCTCAGTTTTCCCATTACTGTGGTAGGTTAGGGCTTCCCTGACAGCTCAAGTTGGTAAAGAATCTGCCTGCAATGCAGGAGACCCTGGTTCAATTTCTGGGTCGGGAAGATCTGCTGGAGAAGGGATAGGCTACCTATTCCAGTATTCTTGGGCTTCCCTGGTGGCTCAGCTGGGAAAGAATCTGCCCGCAATGCGGGAGAACTGGGTTCAATCCCTGGGTTGGGAAGATACCCTGGAAAAGGGAAAGGCTACCCACTCCAGTATTCTGGCCTGGAGAATTCCATGGACTCTATAGTCCATGGGGTTGCAAAGAGTCGGACATGCCTGAAAGAGTCACACTTCACTGGCTGCTTTCACACAAACTACCGCAGAAGATCTTCTGCACAGCATTGTGTCTGACCTGGTGAAAGCACATATTATGATAGGATGTCACCTGTTCAGACTGTTCTAGTTTCTCCAACACTCCTACTACTTCTTAGCATTTGGCCAAAATTTCTACTGTAGGATTACTACGAAACACACGCCTCCCAACACACAGAGTTTTGGAATTGCTTTGAATTACACTTTTAAAATATTCAGACAATTTTGTCCCAAACCCCCACCTGGCTTACCTCCAAAACCCCAGAGTGGAAAGATGTTCTGAGTCCTAGACTCTCTTCCCTCTTCCTTCTCAACCCTGCAATCCCTCCTGCCAAAGTCGCCAGGCTATATTAAATAAATTGCACACCTTGTAGTGTTGCATGCTTACTGTGGGCAATCTAACTCACAAGAAGAGAAGGGAAAATTGGGTTACACAGGCACACTTTCTTTCTTTTCTTATTAAATTAACTAATTTATTTTAATTGGAGGCTAATTAATTTACAATATGGTAGTGGTTTTTGCCATACATTCACATGAGTCAGCCATGGGTGTACATGTGTTCCCCATCCCATCCCTCAGGGTCATCCCAGTGCACCGGCCCTGAGCACTCTGTCTCATGCATCAAACCTAGACTGGCAATCTATTTCACATATGGTAATATACATGTAATATACATGTTTCAATGCTATTCTCTCAGAAGTCCAAAAGTCTGTTCTTTACATCTGTGTCTCTTTTGCCATCTCGCATATAAAGTCATCGATACCATCTTTCTAAATTCCATATATATTTGTTAATATACTGTAGTGGTGTTTTTCTTTCTGACTTACTTCACTCGGTATAATAGGTGCACACTTTTTTTCTTACTGTAGCATAAATATATAAAATATTTGACATAAATGGAGTTATACAGTATTTCTCCTTTTGTGTCTGGCTTATTTCACTTCACATGCTGCTTCCCAGGTTCATCCATGTTACTTGTTGTTGTTGTTCAGTCGCTAAATTGAGTCTGACTCTGTGTGACCCCATGGACTGCAGCACTCCAGGCTCCTCTGTCCTCCACTACCTTCCAGAGTTTGCTCAAATTCATGTCCATTGAGTCGGTGATGCCATCCAACCATCTCATCCTCTGCCACCCCTTCTCCTCCTGTCCTCAATCTTTTCCAGCATCAGGGTCTTTTCCAATGAGTTGGTTCTTCACATCAGGTAACAAAAATATTAGAGCTTCAGCTTCAGCATCAGTCCTTTCAATGAAATTCAGGGTTGATTTCCTTTATGATTGACTGGTTTGATCTGGCTGTCAAAGGGATGCTCAAGAATCTTCTCCAGCACCTCAGTTCAAAAGCATCAATTCTTCAGTGCTCAGCCTTCTTTATGGTCCAACTCTCATATCCATACATGGCTCCTGGAAAAACCATGTTAGTTGCTCAGTTGTGTTCAACTCTTTGCCACCACATGGACTGTAGTGTCCATGGAATTCTCTGAGCAAGAATGGAAAAACCATAGCTTATACATAAGACCTTTAGCATCACCAAACTCGATGGACATGAGTTTGAGCAAGCTCTAGGAGTTGGTGATGGACAGGGAAGCCTGGTATGCTACAGTCCATGGGGTTGCAAAGAGTCAGACATGACTGAGCGACTGAACTGAACTGAACTGAGGACCTTTGTCAGCAAAGTGATGTCTCTGCCTTTTAATATGCTATTTAGGTTTGTCATAGCTTTTCTTCCAAGAAGCAAGCATCTTTTAATTCATGGCTGCAGTCACCATCTACAGTGATTTTGGAGCCCAAGAAAATAAAATTTGCCACTGTTTCCCCTTTTCCCCCTTCTGTTTGGGCTTCCCTGATACCTCAATTGGTAAAGAATCCACCTGCAATGTGGGAGACCTGGGTTTGATCCCTGGGTTGGGAAGATCCCCTGGAGAAGGGAAAGGCTACCCACTCCAGTATTCTGGCCTGGAGAATTCCATGGACTGTATAGTCCATGGGGTCGCAGAGTCAGACACGACTGAGCAACTTTCACTCACTGGATGGGACTGGAAGCCATGATCTTAGTTTTTTGAATGCTGAATTTCAAGCCAGCTTTTTCAGTCTCTTCTTTCACCCTCCTCAAGAGGCTCTTAGTGCCTCTTTGCTTTCTGCCATTAGGGTGGTGTCATCTACATATCTGAGATTGTTTCTCCCTGCAATCTTGATTCCAGCTTGTGAGTCTTCCAGCCTGGCATTTTGCATGATGCACTCTGCATATAAGGTAAATAAACAGGGTGACAATATACAGCCTTGTCGTACTCCTTTCCCAGTTTTCAACCAGTCCAGCATGTATTAGAATTTTATACTTTTTAAAGCTGAATAATATACCAGTGTATGAATAGAGCATATTTTGTTTAGACTGTAGTCCACCACCACAACTTTTCACTACTACAAATAAATAAAAATACTATGAACTCTCATGTACAAGTTTTTGTACAATTGCAGTTCAGTTCAGTTCAGTTCAGTTGCTCAGTCATATCTGACTCTTTGCGACCCCATGAACTGCAGCATGCCAGGTCTCCCTGTCCATCACCAACTCCCGGAGTTTACCCAAACTCATGTCCATTGAGTCGGTCATGCCATCTAACTATCTCATCCTCTGTCATCCCCTTCTCCTCCTGCCTTCAATCTTTCCCAACATCAGAGTCTTTTCAAATGAGTCAGCTCTTAGCATCAGGTGGCCAAAGTATTGGAGTTTCAGCTTCAGCATCAGTCCTTTCAATGAACACCCAGGACTGATCTCCTTTAGGATGGACTGGTTGAATCTCCTTGCTGTCCAAGGGACTCTCAAGAGTCTTCTCCAACACCACACTTCAAAAGCATCAATTCTTCGGCACTCAGCTTTCTTTAAATCCAACTCTCACATCCATGCATGACCACTGGAAAAACCACAGCCTTTACTTGGCAGACCTTTGTTGATAAAACAATGTCTCTGCTATTTAATATGCTGTCTAGGTTGGTCATAACTTTCCTTCCAAGGAGTAAGCGTCTTTTAATTTCATGGCTTCAATCACCATCTGCAGTGATTTTGGAACCCAAAAAAATAAAGTGAGCCACTGTTTCCACTGTTTCCCTATCTATTTGCCATGAAGTGATGGGACTAGATGCCATGATCTTAGTTTTCTGAATGTTGAGCTTTAAGCCAACTTTTTCACTCTCCTCTTTCACTTTCATCAAGAGGTCATATGGCAATTCAATGTTTAACTTTTTGAGGAATTCTAGAACTGTTTTCCACAGCAGCTGAACTACTTTATTTTGTCACCAGCAATGTATCATGATTCCAATTTTTCCATAGGCTTGCCAACACTTGTAATTTTCCTTTAAAAAAATTCATTATGGCCATTCAAGTGGGTGTGAAGTGATATCACACTGTGGTTTTGACTTGCATTTCCCTGATAGAGAAGTTAGTGAGGATCAAGGAAAAGACAGATATGTTTTTATTTACCCTTCACATAAGATACACCAGCAACAGAAAAAACTGTTTCCCACCCCAACAGATCTATGAGATAGATACTATCATTACTTTTATAAATTAGTAGTTGGAGACCCAGAGAGCTAAAATGTCTTACTCGAGATTACACAAATAGGTGGTGAACTCATGTTACCCATGCAGTTTGACCTCAGTTTCTGTGTCTTAACCACAAGGACACTCCAAAACTAAACTAAAAGGTCCCTAAGAACACATACCATATCTCCTAATCTTCACATGCTCCACTTTTCTCACAAACTAGATAATATTTGAATTTGCACACAGCAGGAACTCTAGAAATATCTGTTAACCAATCATGGGAATATTTAAAGCCCTGTTGAAGGGCTTAGAATTATTGAAACAGAAACTGCACGAGTAGAGTAATCATAACTAGAAAGGATTTTATTAATACTTCTTGCTGCAGCTGTTCTGATCTGAGCACTTCTTATCTGTTTTCTCCCTGGAAGCTATGTTTTCTTTTTCACTGTGCACTGTGTACATAGGGAAGGAATTTCTTAGCTCCACTTATGGGAAGACATTCTTCCTGCTTAAAGTTCAAACGTAAAACTAATCTCGCATTTTACATAAGCATATACGATAAGAAAAGACTTAAAAAATATTTACAACCTCTACTCTTCACACATCCACCAAAGAGAAATTTTTCTTGGCACACTCTGTTCCTGGACTTTGTTCCAAAGATCAGAATAATGGTTAAGAGAAAAGAAACAAGCCAGGATTTGTTTGATATACATTGGAAAAAGTAGACAATTACTAAGAGAATAAAATATTAACTTGGGCTAGATACGAATGTTTTAGGTAATCCTCAGAGAGACAGAAAGAGATTAGAGTATCTGCTATGTCATGTGTGTGTGCTCAGTCACTCAACTGTGTCTGACTCTGCGACCCCATGGACTGACCCCAGGCTCCTCTGTCCATGGGATTTTCCAGGCAAAATTACTGGAATGAGTTGCCATTTCTTTCTCCAGAAGATCTTCCTGACCCAGGGATCGAACCTGCATCTCCTGCATTGCAGGCAGATTCTTCACCACTGTGCCACCTTGGAAGCATCTGCTACGCCATAATGAGTGGGAAATTGGGGAAGTAAGAGGGTGACAATTATATTTTAAAGAAAAGGCAACACACAAAGGTAACTATTTTATTTTATTTTTTATTTTTTGGATTTTAAACAAATGTTTATTTGGACATGACACCATGCTGGGACTGCCATAATTGGATTGATTTCATATGCCATATTTTGAATATAAGATGTAATTTTATCAAGTATATATGAAAATGGTGGGAGTGTAAATTGGTACAGCCAATTGAGGTATAAACTGTCAGTTAAATAAAACTGAAAATGTTAGCAACCTAGGATACACCAATTCCATTTCTTCCTTAGAGAAAGACACATTAGGAGACATGTACAAGAAAACCTTCTACAACACTGCAAAAGTTTTAAACCATCCTGAATGTCTAACAATACAGAAAGTTAAATAAAAATATATGTTCAATAGATTGCCATAAAGCAGTCATAATAAATGAATTAAAGCTGTATGTATATATATATATATATGTATATATATATATATATCTCAATAAGGATGTATCTTAAAAATGTGACAATGAGTGAAAAAAAAAACAAGTTAACGGATGACACACACCATATGATATTTACATAGAAGGAAGCACACAAAATACTATATATATATATATATATATATATATATATATATTCAATATATTTTGTGACTACACATATATGTGAATAAAAAAAAGATTTATGGAAGGATACATACTAAACTCATAGCATTAGTGGCTTCTGGGGTGGGGAAGAAGTGAATGCAGTCAGGGATAGTGAACAAAGGGATTTAGGCTTATCTGTAATGTCTTAATTCTTTTTTTAAAAAAATCTTTTAATTTTGAGATAGGAAATCACAAAAACAGTTTATAAAATCCTGTGACTCATTCCTCCAGCTTCTTTAAATAATGACATCTTATATAGTGTAGTATGATATCAAAACCAGGAATTTGACATTGGTACATTACTGTTAAGCAGACCACAGGTTTTATTATTTTCACCATTTTAAAGTTTGCATCTCTGTGCGTATGTTGGTTCTATGTAATTTTATCCTATGTATAATTTTGTGTAATCATCACCATAGTCAATACACAGAGCTGTTCCAGCATCATAAAAGAACTCCCTTGTGCTACCTCTGTGTATTCTTATTCACCTCCTATGACACCCCACCTTCGTCCCTGTCTCCTGGCAACCACTAATCTGTTCTTCATTTCTATAGTTTTGTCATTTTGAGAATGTTATATAAATGGAATCATACCATATGTAACTTTTGGGGATTGGCTTATTCATTAAGCATAGTACTCCTGAACTCCATCAAGCTAGTTGAGCTAGTTGGATATATCAACAGTCCATTCTTTTTCATTGCTCAGTAGTATTCCATGGCATGGATGTAAAATAGTTTGGTCAACCATTCCTCTGTTGAATAGCACTTGAATTGCTGCCAGTGTTTTTCTATTATTAGTAAAGTTGCTATTAACATTCATACACAGGTTTTTATATGAACACAAGCCTTCATTTCTCTGGATAAATGTCCAGGAAGGTAAATGCTTGGTTTTATGGTAATTGCAAGATTAGTTTTATAAGAAACTGAAACAGTATTTCCAAAGTGGCTTTACTACTTGTCATTCCTGCCAGGAAGAGAATTCCAGAAAAACATCTACTTCTGCTTCACTGACTATGCCAAAGTCTTTGACTGTGGGTCACAAGAAGCTGTGGAAGATTCTTCAAGAGACGGGAATGCCAGGCCACCTTACCTGCCATCTGAGAAACGTGTATGCAGGTTAAGAAACAACAGTTAGAACCGGACACGGAACAACAGACTGGTTCCAAATTGGGAAAGTACTATATCAAGGCTGTATACTGTCACCCTGCTTATCTAAGTTATATGCAGAGTAAATCATGCAAAATATCAGGCTGGATGAAGCACAAGCCAGAATCATGATTACCGGGAGAAATATCAATAACTTCAGATATGCAGATGACACCACCCTTATGGCAGAAAACGAAGAGGAACTACAAAGCCTCTTGATGAAGGTGAAAGAGGAGAGTGAAAAAGTTGGCTTAAAATTCAACATTCCAAAAACAAAGATCATGGCATCCAGTCCCATCACTTCATGTCAAATAGATGGGGGAACGATGGAAACAGTGACAGATTTTATTTTCTTGGGCTCCAACATCACTGCAGATGGTGACTGTGGCCATGAAATTAAAACACTCTTGTTCCTTGAAAGAAAAGCTATGCTTTTATTTCCAATATTCTGGGAGGTGGGTCATAGAGGATCTTGCTGTGATTTATGTCAGAGAGTGTTTTGCCTATGTTCTCCTCTAGGAGTTTTATAGTTTCTGGTCTTACATTTAGATCTTTAATCTATTTTGAGTTTATTTTTGTGTATGGTGTTAGAAAAATAAACAAATGGGACCTAATTAAACTTAAAAGCCTTTGCACAACAAAGGAAACTATAAGCAAGGTGAAAAGACAGCCTTCAGAATGGGAGAAAATAATAGCAAATGAAGAAACAGACAAAGGACTAATCTCAAAAATATACAAGCAACTCCTGTAGCTCAATTCCAGAAAAATAAATGACACAATCAAAAAATGGGCCAAAGATCTAAACAGACATTTCTCCAAAGAAGACATCCAGATGGCTGACAAACACATGAAAAGATGCTCAACATCACTCATTATCAGAGAAATGCAAATCAAAACCTCAATGAGGTACCACTACACGCCAGTCAGGATGGCTGCTATCCAAAAGTCTACAAGCAATAAATGCTGGAGAGGGTGTGGAGAAAAGGGAACCCTCTTACACTGTTGGTGGGAATGCAAACTAGTACAGCCACTATGGAGAACAGTGTGGAGATTCCTTTAAAAACTGGAAATAGAACTGCCATATGACCCAGCAATCCCACTCCTGGGCATACACACCGAGGAAACCAGATCTGAAAGAGACACGTGCACCCCAATGTTCATTGCAGCACTGTTTATAATAACCAGGACATGGAAGCAACCTAGATGCCCATCAGCAGACAAATGGATAAGAAAGCTGTGGTACATATACACAATGGAATATTACTCAGCCATTAAAAAGAATACATTTGAATCAGTTCTAATGAGATGGATGAAACTGGAGCCCATTATACAGAGTGAAGTAAGCCAGAAAGATAAAGACCAATACAGTATACTAACGCATATATATGGAATTTAGAAAGATGGTAATGATAACCCTATATGCAAGACAGAAAAAGAGACACAGATGTATAGAACAGACTTTTGGACTCTAGGGGAGAAGGCGAGGGTGGGATGATCTGAGAGAAGAGCATCGAAACATGTATATTATCAAGTGTGAATCAGATCACCAGTCCAGGTTGGATGCATGAGACAAGTGCTTGGGGCTGGTGCACTGAAATGACCCAGAGGGATGGGATGAGGAGGGAGGTGGGAGGGGGGTTCAGGATGGGGAACACATGTAAATCCATGGCTGATTCATTTCAATATATGGCAAAAACCACTACAATATTGTAAAGTAATTAGCCTCCAACTACTAAAAATAATTGGGGAAAAAAAGAAAGAAAAGCTATGATCAATGTAAACAGCATATTATAAAGGAGAGACACTAATTTGCCAACAAAGGTCCATATAGTCAAAGCTACAGTTTTTCCAGTAGTCGTGTATGAATGTGAGAGTTGTGCCATAAAGAAGGCTGAGTGCTGAACAATTGATGCTTTCGAACTGTGGTGTTGGAGAAGACTCTTGTGAGTCCTTCAAGGATGTCAAACCAGTCAATCCTAAAAGAAGTCAATCCTGAATGTTCATTGGAAGGACTGATGCTGAAACTGAAGCTCCAATACTTTGGCTACCTGATGCAAAGAGCTGATTCATTCGAAAAGACCCTGATGCTGGGAAAGATTGAAGGGGGGAGGAGAAGGAGACAACAGAGGATGAGATGGTTGGATGGCATCAGCGACTCAATGGACATGAATTTGAGCAAGCTCTGGGAGATGGTGAAGGACAGGGAAGCCTGGTGTGCTGCAGTCCATGGATGGGGTCGCAAATAGTTGCACACGACTGAGTAAGTAAACAACAATTCCCACCAGGAATGCATTAGACACCCAGTTTCTGTGTGTTCTCACCAGCATCTAGTATCATCACTGTTTTTCATTTGAACTTTTCTAATACATCTGTGATAATATCACATTTTGCTTTCAATTTGCATTGCTCTAATGGCTAATGATGTTGAACCTCTTTTCACGTGCTTATTTATCATCTGTGTACTATTCATTCTCTTTGGTGAAATGTCTGTTCATGTCTTTTGACCTTTTTCTAACTAAATTTTTTATTGCTTTTATTGCTGAGTTTTGAGCCCACTTTATATATTACACATACAAATCCTTTATTAGAGATGTAGTTTGCAAATATTTTCTCTCAATCTGCACCTTGCATTTAATACTATTTTCACAGTGCAAAATTTTTAGGTTTGATGAAAGTCCAATATATCAATTTTTTTTTATTTTATGGATTGCAGTTTTGGTGTCATGTCTAAGAACACATTGTCTGTCTTTAGGTCTCAAAGATTTATCCTATGTTAACTTCTAAAAATATTTACTGTTTTACACTTTACACTTAAATCTATGCTGTATTTTAAATAAATTTTTGTATAAGGTGTGAGGTTTAGATGTGAATTTTTTTTTAGGTGAATGGATTCATATATTATTTGGATAATTCAAATTTAATTGAAATTAGAGGTGGTAATAATATAAGGTTAAACCCACTCCTATATTTAACTATTCTACTCAATTCTCCATTTTGAAGTTAAAGAATCTTTCTAAAATACAATTCATATCGTGTTGCTCACCTTCTTAAGGTTCTTCAATCAGCTCAGTTCAGTCACTCAGTCATGTCTGACTCTTTGTGATCCCATGGACTGCAGCATGTCATCCTTCCCTGTCCACCACCAACTCCTAAAGCTTGCTCAAACTCATGTCCATCGAGTTGGTGATGCCATCCAACCATCTCATCCTCTGTCATCCCCTTCTCCTCCTGCCTTCAATCTTGCCCAGCGTCAGGGTCTTTTCCAAGGAGTCAGTTCTTCTCATCAGGTGGCCAAAGTATTGCAGTTTCAGTTTCGGGACTGATTTCCTTTAGGATTGACTGGTTGGATCTCCTTGCAGTCCAAGGGACTCTCAAGAGTCTTCTCCAACACCACAGTTCAAAAGCGTCAATTCTTTGGTGCTCAGTTTTGTTATAGTCCAACTATCACATCCATACATGCCTACTAGAAAAATCATAACTTTGACTAAACAGATGTTTGTCAGCAATTAATGTCTCTGCTTTTTAATATGCTGTCTAGGCTGGTCATAGCTTTTCTTCCAAGGAGCAAGTGTCTTTTAATTTCATGGCTGCAGTCACCATCTGCAGTGATTTTGGAGCCCCCATAAATAAAACCTCTCACTGTTTCCATTGTTTCCCCATCTATTTGCCATGAAGTGATGGGACCAGATGCCATGATCTTGTTATTTTGAATATTGAGTTTTATGCCAACGTTTTCATTCTGCTCTTTCACTTTCATCAAGAGGCTTTGTAGTTCCTCTTCACGTTCTGTCATAAGGGTGGTGTCATCTGCATATCTGAGGTTATTGATATTTCTCCAGGTAATCTTGATTCCAGCTTGTGCATCATCCAGCTTGGCATTTTGCATGATGTACTCTGCATATAAGTTAAATAAGCAGGATGACAATATACAACCTTGACGTACTCCTTTCCCAATTTGGAACCAGTCTGTTATTCCACATCCAGTTGTAACTGTTGCTTCCTGACCTGTGTACAGATTTCTCAGGAGGCAGGTCACATGGTCTGGTAGTCCCATCTCTTTAAGAACTTCCCACAGTTGGTTGTGATCCACACAGTCAAAGGCTTTGGCATACTCAACAAAGCAGAAGTAGATGTTTTTCTGGTATTCTCTTGCTTTTTCTATGATCCAACAGATGTTTTCAATTTGATCTCTGGTTCCTCTATCTTTTCTAAATCCAGCTTGAACATCTGGAAATTCATGGTTCACATACTGTTGAAGCCTGGCTTAGAGAATTTTGAGCATTACTTTGCTAGTGTGTGAGATGAGTGCAATTGTTCAGTAGTTTGAACATTCCTATGCATTGCCTTTCTTTGGGATTGGAATGAAAACTGACCTCTTCCAGTCCTGTGACCACTGCTGAGTTTTCCAACTTTGCTGGCATATTGAGTGCAGCACTTTCACAGCATCATCTTTCAGGATTTGAAATAGCTCAAGTGGAATTCCATCACCTCCACTAGCTTTGTTTGTAGTGATGAGAACCCCATGAATATGAGCAAAAGCTTCACATAATTTGGGCACTCTCCAGTCTCATTTTGACATTTTACCCTCTTCCCTTCCCCCAGTCACACTGCCAATCCAGCTACAGTGAACTCTTTACATTCCTACAAACCATTGCTATCACCTCCAGTTCCTCAAACATGTTTGGAATATTTAAAAATTCTCCTTTTCTTGGTTAGCTTCTATTCATCCTTTAGGCTCAGATTGGTCATAATTTCTTTCAAGAAAGCTTTACCTGACTTTCCAGTCTATCTATATTAGGTGCCCTTCCTATGTTCCTACACAGAGTTCTGTATCACCCACATTATGGCATTTTTCACTTGGCATTCTAGTTGTCTATTTACTCGTCTACATCTTACCTCCTAATTTTGAGTCTCACAAGAACAAGAATTGTTTCTATTTTGCTTATCATTGTTTCATAGGTCACTACCACAGTGTCTGAATTATGTTCAAGTATTTGTTGAATAAGAAAGATATAGAATATATGAATAATATAATTAACAATGTAGATCACATTTAGCATACTATTAGAAATTATTTTTAAATGTCTATGAAAATGCTATAAAATTCATTGTGTAATATGCTATAAAGGAAACAAAATGTTTAAGAATAGTAAACTTAGAGGGCAAATTCTCTGACCACTAATTAAAGTAAAAATTAAATAAAAACTAAAACGTAAACACTTGGAAATTTTTCAACCTCACTTTAAATATATTGGATTGAAACAATTCTTAAAATGCAACAACTATTAAAAAATTATGAAAATTAAGCTAAATTCACTTCTGTTTTCTGATCTGACATGTAAAGAGCTTTAAAGTCAATATACCTGTCCTCGCAACAAGAAAAAAGCTGAAAAACTGAAAATCAACAACTCTTCTTAGATTCTTCAGAGAATCGAGGTTACAGGGCAAGCCACTTCCACAAAAACTGGAGAGGCAGACAAGACAGGTGGATCATAGCTTAGTGGGAGCAGAAACTTCACTGAAGCCAGTATGGATTAGAAACACTTACAGGGTGATTAGCTAATTGCTGGACAATGAGCATACTAAGCATGGATTAGCTTGAGAGATTAAAAAATTCTGGAGGTCCAGCCTTAGAAGAGCCCCAACATTGCATGAGCGTTAGCTCTTTGAGCCCTACCATGTTCTCAGAGAAAAATTCTCTCATTGTTCCAGCAGGATGAGAGCAAAAGTAACTATTTTGAAATAGACACAGAATGTTCTATTCTCCTTAACAAAGCCCAACCCTCAAGAGAAACTACCAGAACCTAAATGATTCAGAGGAGGGAAATATCCAACTCTAGACTCCTTTATTTTTTCAGGTGGGGGAAGAGAAATACCAAATTTTAGCCTATAACACTTGTGAAAGTCACAACCAAAGAAGCACAAACTCATTAACAGACTGAGAAATAATCATAAGACTACAGAAACCTTCCCCTTAGTCTCACCTTTCCACCCCACAAATCTGTCTCCTGTATAATAACAGGGGACAACAGCTGAAAAGAACTATAAAGCTCAGATCCTGTTTTAAAAGAAATCCCTATTAAAACTCGAAACAACAAAAAAGACAAAAACAAGGACACTAGGGGAAACTTTGGCCTCTGATGCCTACAGCTACATTAAACAGTAAACATAGCCTGACTCTTTGACAGATAAGATTAAAATCTCACATCAAAGGTCTATTTACCTTAGTTCTTTTTATCTACTATATCGTGTTCATCTTTCAACAATTACTAAGCATTCTAAAAGGGCAAAAACACAGTCTGAAAGGACAGGGCAAGCATCAGGACTAGACTCAGTTATGGCAGAGACTTTAGAATAAGAAGGCCAGGAATTTAAAATAACCATGTTTAATATGCTAAAAGTTCTAATGAAAAAAACTGGACAACATGCAAGAACAGATGGGTAATATAAGTGGAGATGTGGAAATTCTAAGAGACAATCAAAAGAAGATGCTAGTAATTTTTTTTAAATCTATTATATAAATAAAAAATGTCTTTTATAGACTCATCAGCAGACTGACAAAACTGGGGAAAAAATCAGTGAGCTGAAAGTTATGGCAACAGAAAGTTGAAACTTCTCAATCTAAAAAGTAAAGAGAAAAATAACTAAAAAGAAAGCAGAATACTAGAAATGTGGGACAACTACAAAAAGTGTAACAGATGCACCAGAAGGAGAAGAGGGAAAGGAATATAATAAATATTTGAAGTAATAATTGTTGGTGTTCAGTTGCTAAGTTGTGTCTGACTCTGTGACAACATGGACTGC
Organism: Cervus elaphus; assembly: GCF_910594005.1. Taxonomy (NCBI): domain Eukaryota; kingdom Metazoa; phylum Chordata; class Mammalia; order Artiodactyla; family Cervidae; genus Cervus; species Cervus elaphus. Next base: position 25,097,431 of record NC_057848.1, read on the forward strand.
AGCATGCCAGGCTTCCCTGTCCTTCAGTATCTCCTGGAGTTTGCTCAAACTTATGTCCATTAAGTTGGTGATGCCATCCAACCATCCAAGCATTATTTGAAGTAATAATGACTAAGAATATTCCAAAATTATTAATGGACACCAAATCACAGACCCAAAGTACAGTAAATAGTAAGCAAGATAAATGCCAAAAAAATACACCTGAGTATATCATAGTCAAACTGCATAAAATCAAAGGCAAAGAGAAAATATTGAAAGAAGAAAGAAGAAAAGCCACCTTAGTTTTAGAATAACAAGGATAAGAATTACAGATTTCTCATCAGACACCATGAAAACAAGAGGAGAGTGGAGTGAAATTTTAAAATGTTGAAAGAAAAAAAAGAATCTGCCAACTCAGAATTTTATATCAAGTGAAATTTTCCTTTAAAAGTGAAAGATAAATGCTTTTTCACACACACACACACACACACACACACACACACATTTAGGGAATATATCATCTTGGGAGACCTTCTTTGCAAAACATGTTAAAAGAAGCTCTTCAGGGAGAAGGGAAAAGATACATGTCAAAAACTTGGAGCTTTATAAAGAAAGGACAGTTGTTCAAGAATGCACAAATGAAATGGTAAAGACCTAATAGAAGTGGAAAAGATCAAGAAGAGATGGGAAGAATACACAGAAGAACTGTACAAAAAGGATCTTAATGACCTGGAAAACCATGACGGGGTACTCTCACTCAGAGCCAGACATTCTGGAGTGTGAAGTCAAGTGGGCCTTAGGAAGCACTGCTGTCAATAAAGCTAGTGGAGGTGATGGAATTCCAGCAGAGCTATTTAAAATCCTAAAAGATGATACTATTAAAGTGCTGCACTCAATTTGTCAGCAAATTTGGAAAATCCAGAAGTGGCCACAGGACTGGAAAAGGTCAATCCTCATCCTAATTCCCAAGACAGGCAGTACTAAAGAATGTTCAAACTACTGGACAGTTGCACTCATCTTCCATGCTAATAAGGTTATGCTCAAAATCCTTCAACCTAGGCTTCAGCATTACATGAACAGAGACCTTCCAGATGTTTAAGCTGGGTTTAGAAAAGGGCAGAGGAACCAGAGATCAAATTGCCAACATTCGCAGATCACAGTGAAAGCAAGGAAATTCCAGAAAAATATTTACCTCTGTTTCATCAACTATGCTAAATCCTTTGACTCTGTGGATAATAACAAACTGTGGAAAACTCTTAAAGAGATAGGAATACCAGACTATCTTACCTGTCTCCTGAGACACCTGTATGCAGGTCAAGAAGCAACAGTTAGAACCCTGGATGGAAAAATTGACTGGTTAGTAGTATCACTGATTCAATGGACATGAACTTGGGCAAACTCTGGGAGATGGTGAGCAACAGGGAAGCCTGGAATGCTGCAGTCCATGGGGTCACAAAGATTCGGACATGACATGGTAATTGAACAACAACAACAAGCATAAATGAAAGTGAAATAAAGCATTTCATATTTATTATTCTTAAATGACCTAAAGTGAAAGTGAGTCGTGTCCGACTCTTTGCAACCCCATGGACTGTAGCCTACCAGGCTCCTCCGTCCATGGGATTTTCCAGGCAAGAGTACTGGAGTGGGTTGCCATTTCCTTCTCCAGATCTTCCCAACCCAGGGACTGAACCCAATTCTCCCGCATTGTAGGCTTTACCATCTGAGCCACCAAGGAAGTCAAATGACCTAAAAGTTTATTCAAAATCATATATCATAATTTCAATAATATATTGGATGATTATTGCTTATAAATAAGCAAAATGTATGACAGCAATGTTATAAGACATGCAAGAGAGAAATTAGAACTATTTTGTTATTGTAAGGTACTCACACTACCAGTGAAGCAGTATAGTATTATTTAAAAGTAGATTTACATTAGTTGTAAATGTATATTGAAAACTCCAGGGTAAACACATAACATTTTTTAAAGTATAATGCTAGGAGGGGAGACAAAATGGAATCATAAAATGCACAACTAAACCAAAGAAAGTAAAACAAGAGTGGAAAACAAAGAAATGAAGGAAAAAAACAATGATTAAAGAACTGTCACAAATAAGGTAGATATTTATTAATCAAATATGTTAATACTGACTTTAAATGTAAATGATCCAAATATTCCAATTAAAAGGCAGAGAATATCATAGTGAATAAAACCCAAAATTCAGCAACATGCTGCCTACAAGAAATCCACTTTAAATATAGACATTGTTACATTAAAAGTAAAAGGGTGAATAATGATATACCATGCTAAAACCAATCAAAAGAAAGCTGAAGTACCTATGTGAATTTCAGACAAAGCAGATTTCAGAGCAAGAAAATGTTTCAGGGATAAAGAGAAGCATTACATAATGATCAAGGGGTCAATACTCTAAGACACAACAATCCTTTGTGTGTGTGTGTGTATGTGTATATATATACAGACAGACAATCAAAATACATGAGGCAAAAACTGATAGAACTGCAAGGAGAAATAGACAAATTCATTATTAGAGTTGGAGACTTCAACACTCCTCTCTCAGAAATTAGATCCAGAAGGCAGAAAAACCAGTGAGGAAATAATTAAACTTACAGCACCATTAACTAACTGGATCTGTTAATAATTGACATTTATAGAATGCTTCTTCTAGCAATAGCAATCCACACTCTCAATCTCACATGGAATATTCACCATGACTGACTGCACTTGGGGTCATGAAACACACCTTAATAAATTAAAAAGAATTAAAAAACCGTACAATGCATGCTCTTAAACCACAATGGAATTAAACAGCAAGATAACTAGAAAAACCTCAAAGTATTTGGAGATTAAACAACATGCTTCTAAATAACACATGAGTGTAAAATATGGTCTCAAAAGAAATTTTAAAAATATTTTGAAATAAATGAAAATGAAAGTACAACTTATCAAACTATGGGGGATATAACAAAAGTAGTGCTTAGAGGGAAATTTACAACCCTGAATGTATACACTAGAAGAGAAGATATAAAATCAATAATCTAAGTTTCTAACTTAGGAAAGAAAAAAAGAACAAATGTAAATGCAAATAATGTAAAAGTAATGAAACAATAAAAATAGGGCAGAAATCAGTGACATGGAAAACAGGACACTGAAAGAGAAAATCAATGAAACCAAAGCTAGTTCTCCGGAAAAAATCAATAAAATAGATAAAACTTCAGCCAGGCTAACCAAGAAAAACAAAGAGAAAATAGCAGTTACTAATATCAGAAGTGGAAGACGGGCCATCACAGTTGATCCCATGGACATTAAAAAGATAATAACGTTATATTGTGAACAACACCAGCCCACAGATTTGATGCCTTAAATGAAATAGACTAATTCCTTGAAAGATACAATTACCAAAACTCACAAAGAGAAATAAATCATCTGAATTGGTTTATATCTAATTAAAGAAGTTGAATCAGCAGCTAATAAAGTTCCAAAACAGAAAGCACCAGTCCCAGATGATTTCACTGATGAATTCTACATAACATTTAAAGAAATGATATTATTTTCTCTACAATCTCTCCCAAAAAAATTGAATAAAGATAACACATCCTAATTCATTCTAGAAGGCCAGTACTAACACTAAAACTAGAAAAAGACGTTTTCCTTCCTAGGAAGGAAAATTACAAACAAATATAGATGTAAAAACATAGATGTACATAGATGAACATAGATGTAGAAATCCTCCCAGAATATTAGCAAAAACTCTCTGAAAATATTAGCAAATTCAATCCAACTATATAAAAAGAATTAGATACCACAATCAAATGATATTTATTCCAGGTATGGAAGACTGGTTTGACATTAAAAAATCAATGAAATTCATCATCAATAGGCTTAAGAATAAAAATCATACAATTATATCAGTAAATTTTTAAAAAAATGTCAAAGTCCAGCACTAATGCATGATAAGAACTTTCAGCAAACTAAGTTTAAAGAGAAACTTTCTCAACTTTAAAAAGAACATCTTCAAAAACCTACTTAATGATGAGGAACTAAATGCTCTACCACTAAGATGTGTGAGTGTGGTCAGTCATATCTGACTCTTTGTGACCCCATAGACTGCAGGCTGGCAGGCTCCTCTGTCCATGGATTTCTCCAAGCAAGAATACTGGAGTGGGCTGCCATGCCCTCCTCCAGGGAATTTTCCCAACCTAGGAATGGCCCTGTCTTCTCTCCTGCATTGGAAGGCAGATTCTTACCACTAGTGCCATCTGGGAAGCCCACTTCTAAGATTGGAAACAAAATAAAGATGTTCTCTCTCACAGCTCCTTATTCAAAATTGTACTGGAAGTAATAGCTAATGCAATATGACAAGAAGGGAAGATAAAAATATACACATTGGGAAGTTTGTGCTCTTTTCCAAGGCAAACGACTCAGTATCACAGTAATCCACATCTACGCCCCAACCGCTTATGCCTAAGAAGCTGAAGTTGAACAGTTCCATGAAGACCTACAAGACCTTCTAGAACTAACATGAAAAAATGATGTCTTTTTCATCATAGGGGAATGGCAAGCAAAAGTAAGAAGTCAAGAGATACCTGGACTAACAGGCAAGTTTGGCCTTGGAGAACAAAATGAAGCAGGACAAAGGCTGATATAGTTCTGTCAAGAGAACACCCTGGTCATAGCAAACATCCTCTTCCAACAACACAAGAGACAACTCTACACATGGACATCACCAGATGGTCAATATCAAAATCAGATTGATTATATTCTTTGCAACCAAAGATGGAGAAGCTCCATACAGTCAGCAAAAACAAGACCAGGAGTTGACTGTGGCTCAGATCATGACCTCCTTATTGCCAAATTCAGGCTTAAATTGAAGAAAGTAGGGAAAACTACTAGACCATTCAGGTATGACCTAAATCAAATCCCTTATGACTATACAGTAGAAATGACAAATAGATTCAAGGGATTGGATCTGATAGACAGAGTGCCTGAAGAACTATGGATGGAGGTTCGTGACATTGTACAGGAGGCAGGGATCAAGACCACCACCAAGAAGAAGAAATGCAAAAATGCAAAATGATTGTCTGAAGAGACCTTACAAATATCTGAGAATAGAAGAAAAGCAAAAGGCAAAGGAGAAAAATTAAGTTATATCTGTCTGAATGCAGAGTTCCAAAGAATAGCAAGGAGAGATAAGAAAGTCTTCCTCGGTGATCAATGCAAAGAAATAGAGGAGAACAATAGAATGGGAAAGACTAGAGATCTCTTCAAGAAAATTGAAGATGCAAAGGGAACATTTCATGCAAAGATGGGCTCAATAAGGGACAGAAATGGTATGGATCTAACAGAAGCAGAAGATATTAAGAAGAGGTGTCAAGAATACACAGAAAAACTGTACAAAAAAGATCTTCATGACCCAGATAACCACGATAGTGAGATCACTCACCTAGAACCAGATATCCTGGAATGCAAGTAAAATGGGCCTTAGGAATCATCACTACAAACAAAGCTAGTGGACATGATGGAATTCCAGCTGAGCTATTTCAAATCCAAAAAGATGATGCCATGAAAGTGCTGCACTCAATATATCAGCAAATTTAGAACACTCAGCAGTGGCCACAGCACTGGAAAATATCAGTCTTCATTCCAATCCCAAAGAAAGGCAATATCAAAAAATGTTCAAAATCTGCACAGTTTCACTCATCTCACACACTAGCAAAGAGATGCTCAAAAATTCTCCAAGCTAGGCTTCAACAGTACGTGAACTGAGAACTTCCAGATGTTCAAGCTGGATTTAGAAAAGATAGAGGAACCAGAGATCAAATTGCCAACGTCTGTTGGATCACTGAAAAAGCAAGAGAATCCCAGAAAAACATCTACTTCTACATTGACTAAGCTAAAGCATTTGACTCTGTGGATCACCACAAACTGTGGGGAATTCTTAAAGAGATGGGAATACCAGACCACCTTACCTGCCTCCTGAGAAATCTGTATGCAGGTCAGGAAGCAACAGTTACAACCAGATATGGAATAACAGACTGGTTCCAAATTGGGAAAGGAGTACATCAAGGCTGTATACTGTCACCCAGCTTATTTAACTTATATGCAGAGTACATCATGGAAAATGCCAGGCTGGATGAAACACAAGCTGGAATCAAGATAGCAGGGAGAAATATTATTAACCTCAGACATACAGATGACACCACCTTTGTGGCAGAAAGCAAAGAGGAACTAAAGCACCTCTTAATGAAAGTGAAAGAGGAGAGTGAAAAAGCTGTCTTAACACTCAACATTCAGAAAACAAAGATAATGCATCCGGTCCCATCACTTCATAGCAAATAGATGGGGAAACAATGGAAACAGTGACAGACTTTCTTTTCCTGGGTTCCAAAATCACTGCAGATGCTGACTGCAGCCATGAAATTAAAATATGCTTGCTCCTTGGAAGAAAAGCTATGATGAACCTAGACAACATATTAAATATCAGAGACATTGCTTTGCCAACAAAGGTCCATCTAGTCAAAGTACGGTTTTTCCAGTAGTCATGTATGGATGTGAGAGTTGGACTGTGAAGAAAACTGAGTGCCAAAGAATTGATGCTTTTGAACTGTGGTGTTGGAGAAGACTCTTGAGAGTCCGTTGGACAGCAAGGAGTTCAAACCAGTCCATCCTAAAGGAAATCAGCCCTGAATATTCATTGGAAGGACAGATGCTGAAGCTGAAACTCCTATACTTTAGCCACCTGATGCAAACAACTGACTCATTGGAAAAGACCCTGATGCTGGGAAAGATTGAAGGTGGGAGGAGAAGGGGATGACAGAGGATGAGATGGTTGGATGGCATCACCAACTCAATGGCATCACCAACTCGATGGACATGAATTTGAGTAAGCTCTGGAAGTTGGTGATAGACAAGGAGGCCTGGCATGCTGCAGTCCATGGGGATGCAAAGAGTCAAACACAACTGAGCGACTGAACTGAACTGATATTGGGAAGAAATAAAACTGCCTTTGTTTTTACTCGATGATATCCCTTTCTACATGGAAAAATCACCCCCCACCCCCCCACCCCGGCTGCCAAAAAAAAGCAAAGAAACAACACCTGAAACTCATAAGTAATTATACCATGGTTTCAGGATACAAGGTTAATAATATACAAAATTCAACTGCTAATTGAAAGAATGGCATTGGCATACACACACTGCAGTATGTAAAATATATAACTAGTAGGAAACTGCTGTAGAGCACAAAGAACTCAGCTTGGGGCTCTGAGATGACCCAGAAGGGTGGAGGAGTAGAATGGTGGTAGCAACAAGCTGGGTGTGGGAGAAATGGGCAGATGTTGGTTAAAGGATAGAAAGTTTAAATTATGCAGAAAGAATAAGATATAGGCATTCTAATGGCTATAGTTAATAACACTGTATTTATACTTGAAATTTGCTGAGAGTAGATCTTAAGTGTTCTTATCACATACACAATAATGTTAACTAGGTGAGGCAATGAATATGATAGTTGGATTAATTATGGTAATCATTTAACAACATTCACATGTATCAAAACATCACATTGTACATCTTAAATATATACAACTTCATTTCTCAATTATAATTCAATAAAGCTGGAGGAAGAGACCCTGATGCTGGGCAAGATTGAAGACAGGAAGAGAATGGGATGACAGAGGATGAGATGGTTGGATGGCATCACCCACTCGATGGACATGAGTTTGAGCAAGCTCTGGGAGTTGGTGATGGACAGGGAAGCCTGGCATGCTGCTGTCCATGGGATCACAAAGAGTCAGACATGACTGAGCGACTGAACTGAACTGAAAGCTAGGGGAAAGCAAACTACAAAATTCTGATGAAAGAAATTAAAAAGATCTAAGTAACTGAAGAGATATTCTATGTTTATTGATTAGAAGACTTATGATTAGAAGGATATAAATTCTTCCCACTTTGATCTATAGCTTCAATACAACCCCAGTCAAAAATCTCAGCAAGTTATTTTGTAGATTCTGACAAACTGGTTCTAAAGTTTACACAAAATTTATATGTTTCACAAAAATTAACACCAAATGAATCATAGTCCTAAATTTTAAAATGCAAAATTATATAAATTCTAGATAAATAACATAGGAGAAAACTTGGTGACCTTGGGGTTGATGATAACTTTTTAGATACAGCACCAAAAGCATGATCCATGAAAGGGAGGAAAAGCCATGAAAAGGGAAAAATGATGCCAGACTTCATTAAAATTAAAAACGTCTGGTCTGCAAAAGATACTGTTAAGAGAATGAAAAGACAAGCCACTGACTGGGAGAAAATGCTTGCAAAACACATCATATGTTATAAAGGGCTTGTATTCAAAATATACAAACTAATCTTAAAACTCAACAATAAAGAAAACAAACAACTCATTTACAAAATAAGCAAAGGATCTGAACAGACACTCACCAAAGAAAATTACAGATGGCAAATAAGCATAAAAAAAGATGCTCAACATCATATGTTATTAGGGACTTGCAAATTAAACTGTCAAGAGGTATCATTACATGCCTATTATAATGATTAAAATCCAAAACTCTGACAACACCAAAGCAACAGAACTCTCATTAATTGCTGGTGGAAATGCAAAATGGTACCACCACTTCAGGAAACAGTTTGGTGGTTTCTTAAAAACTAAGCATGCTCTATACAACGAAATATTATTCACCCATAAAAATGAATGAAATTGAGTCATTTGCAGAGACATGGTTGGACCTAGAGACTATCATAGAGGGTGAAGTAAGTCAGAAAGAGAAAAATGTTGTATGTTAATGCATATATGTGGAATCTAAAAATATAGTATAGATGATCTTATTTGCAAACCAGAAGTAGAGACACAGATGTTCTCTACACCAAGGCAGGAATGGGAGGAATGGGGTGAATTGGAGATTGGGCTTGTGATATATACACTACTATGCATAAAATAGGTAGCTAATGAGCACTTACCGTATAGCACAAGGGACTCTACTCAATGTTCTGAGTGACCTAATGAGAAGGAAATCGAAAAAAGAGGGGATATATGTTTACGTGTGGTTGATTCACTTTACTATACAGCAGAAAATAACACAACATTGTCAAGCACTATAATCCATCAAAAAATTTAAAAAAAAATCTGTAGAATGACATCTACCCTCTTAACGAATTTCAAAGTGCACAATAATGTATCGCTACCTATAGGCACTGTGTTGTACAGAAGATCTCTAGAATCTATACATCTAGCAGAACTGAAAGCGAAAAACAGCTCTCCATTTCCCTCACACCCCAGCCACTGGCAACCACTATTTTATCCTCTGCTTCTATGAGTTTGATTGTTTTCAATTCAGTTCAGTGGCTCAGTCATGTACAACTCTTTGCGACCCAATGAACTGCAGCATGCCAGGCTTCCCTGTCCATCATCAACTCCAGGAGCTAACTCAAACTCATGTCCATTGAGTGGGTGATGTCATCCAACCATCATCCTCTGTCGTCCCCTTCTCCTCCTGCTTTCGATCTTTCCCAGCATCAGGGTCTTTTCCAATGAGTCAGTGCTTTGCATCAGTTTCAGCATCAGTCCTTCCAATATATATTCAGGACGTATTTGCTTTACCGATTGACTGGTTTGATCTCCTTGCTGTCAACACCACAGTTCAAAATAATCAATTCTTCAGCGCTCAGCTTTAAGGTCTAACTCTCACAGCAGTACATGACTACTGGAAAAACCATAGCTTTGACAAGACGGACCTTTGTTGGCAAAGTAATGTCTCTGCTTTTTAATATGCTGTCTAGGTTGATCATAGCTTTTCTTCCAAGAAGCAAGTGTCTTTTAATTTCATGGCTGCAGTCACCATCTGCAGTGATTTTAGAGTCCAAGAAAAGAAAGTCTGTCACTGTTTCCATTGTTTCCCCATCTATCTGCCATGAAGTGATGGGACCAGATGCCATGATCTTAGTTTTCTGAATATTGTGTTTTAAGCCAGCAGTTTCACTCTCCTCTTTCACTTTCATGAAGAGGCTCTTTAGTTCTTCTTCGCTTTCTGCCATAAGGGTGGTGTCATTTGCATATCTGAGGTTGTTGACATTTCTCCAAGGCATCTGGATTCCAGGTTGTGCTTCATCCAGCCCGGCATTTCCCATGAAGTACTTAGCATATAAGTTAAATCAGCAGGGTGACAATATACAGCCTTAATGTACTTATTTCCTGATTTGGAACCAGTCTGTTGTTCCATGTCCAGTTCTAACTATTGCTTCATGACTGCATATATATTTCTCAGGAGGCAGGTAACATGGTCTGGTATTCCCATCTCTTTAAGAATTTTCCACAGTTTGCTGTGATCCACACAGTCAAAGACTTTGATGTAGTCAATAAAGCAGAAGTAGATGTTTTGCTGGAACTCTCTTGCTTTTTCAATGATCCAACAGATGTTGGCAATTTGATCTCTGGTCCCTCTGCCTTTTCTAAATCCAGCTTGAACATCTCACGGTTCACATGGCTTGGGGAATTTTGAGCATTACTTTGCTAGCGTGTGAGATGAGTGCAATTGTGCAGTAGTGTGGACATTCTTTTGCATTGTCTTTCTTCGGGATTGGAATGAATACTGACCTTTTCCAGTCCTGTGGCCACTGCTGAGTTTTCCAAATCCGCTGGCATATTGAAGGCAGCACCTTAACAGCATCATCTTTTAGGATTTGAAATAGCTCAACTGGAATTCCATCACCACCACTAGCTTTGTTCCTAGTGATGCTTCCTAAGGCCCACTTGACTCCACATTCCAGGATGTCTGGCTCTAGGTGAGTGATCACACCATCATGGTTTTCTGCATCATGAAGATCGTTTTTGTACAGTTCTGTGTATTCTTCCCCTCCTCTTAATTTCTGCTTCTGTTAGGTTCATACCATTTCTGTCCTTTATTTTGCCCATCTTTGCATGAAATGGTCCCTTGGTATCTCTTATTTTCTTGAAGAGATCTCTAGTCTTTCCCATTCTGTTATTTTCCTCTATTTCTTTGCAGTGATCACTAGGAAGGCTTTCTTATCTCTCCCTGCTATTCTTTGGAACTCTGCATTCAAATGGGTATATCTTTCCTTTTCTCCTTTGTCTTTAGCTTACCTTCTTTTCTCAGCTATTTGTAGGGTCTCCTCAGACAGCCATTTTGCCTTTTAGCATTTCTTTTTGGGGGGAATGGTTTGATCACTGCCTCTTGCACAATGTCACGAACCTATGTCTATAGTTCTTCAAGAACTCTGTCTGTCACATCTAATCACTTGAATCTATTTGTCACTTCCACTGTATAGTCATAAGGGATTTGATTTAGGTCATACCTGAATGGTCTAGTGGTTTTCCCTACTTTCTTCAGTTTAAGTCTGAATTTGGCAATAAGGAGTGCATGATCTGAGCCACAGTCAACTCCTGGTCTTGTTTTTGCTGACTATATAGAGCTTCTCCATCTTTGGCTGCAAAGAATATAATCAATTTGATTTTGGTATTGACCATCTGGTGATGTCCCTGTGTAGAGTCTTCTCTTGTGTTGTTGGAAGAGGGTGTTTGCTATGGGAAAACTCTATTAGCCTTTGCCCTGCTTCATTCCACCCTCCAAGGCCAAATTTGCCTGTTACTCCAGGTGTTCTTGACTTCCTACTTTTGCATTCCAGTCCCCTATAATGAAAAGGACATCTTTTGGGGGTGTTAGTTCTAGAAGATCTTGTATGTCTTCATGGAACTGTTCAACTTCAGCTTCTTCAGTCTTGCTAGTCAGGGCATAGACTTGGATTACTGTGATATTGAATGCTTTGCCTTGGAAACGAACAGAAATCTTTCTGTTGTTTTTGAGATTGCATCCAAGTACTGCATTTTGGACTCTTTAGTTTACTATAATGGCTACTCCCTTTCTTCTAAGGGATTCTAGCCCAAAGTAGTAGATATAACAGTCATCTGAGTTAAATTCACCTATTCCAGTCCATTTTAGTTCGCTGATTCCTAAAATGTCAATGTTCAGTCTTGCCATCTCCTGTTTGACCACTTCCAATTTGCCTTGATTCATGGACCTAACATTCCAGGTTCCTATGCAATATTGCTTTTTACAGCATTGGACTTTACTTCCATCACCAGTCACATTCACAACTGGGTGCTGTTTTTTTCCTTGGCTCCATCTCGTCATTCTTTCTGGAGTTATTTTTCCACTGATCTCCAGTAGCATATTGGGTACCTACTGACCTGGGGAGTTCATCTTTCAGTGTCCTATCTTTTTGCCTTTTCATGCTGTTCACAGAGTTCTAAAGGCAAGTATAGTGAAGTGGTTTGCCATTCCCTTCTCCAGTGGACCACGTTTTGTCAGAACTCTCCACCATGGCCCATCCATCTTGATTGTTTTAGATACTTCATATAAATGAAATCAGGCAGTATTTGTTCATTTGTACCTGGTTCATTTCACTTAGCATAATATCCTCAAGATTCATCTATTTGTAGCATGTAACAGGATTTCCTTCCTTTTAAGGCAGAGCAAAATTGCATTGTAGGTATATACCACATTTCCTTTATCCATTCATCTGTTGATTAATCTGTCAAATGCATTTTTATAAGGCTTGAGTTACAGAACACATTTTTTTGCACCATGGTGTTTCAGCACCATTTTCTTGAAAAGGCTATAATTTCTCCTTTGAAATATCTTTTCACTTTTTTCAAAGATCATGTGCCTATATTTATGTGAATTTATTTCTGGGCTCTCTATTCTGTTCTATTGAGCTATGGGTCTATTCTTTCATAAATATCACACTATCTTAATTACTGTAGCATTACAGTAAGTCTTGAAATCAGATAGTGTGGGCCCTCCAACTTTGTCTTTTTTCCAAAATTGTTTTGGTTGTCATGGTTTCTTTGCCTTCCCTGTAAATTTTAGAGATTAAATTTAATATTAATATCTTCAGATAAAGCCTTCTGCAATTAACTTGGTATTGCACTGAATCTAAAGATCAAATTGAAGAGAACTTACATGTTAACAATATTGAATCTTCAGTCTATGAACATAGTATATCTCTCCATTTATTTAGGTCTTTGATTTCTTTTAACAGCATTTTGTAGTTGTCAGCATACTGACACTGGACATAATTTATTAGGTCTATACTTAAGTGTTTGCCTAATGGAAGTTATTGAGTTCTCTCAGTATAGTATACATTTGTTAATTCTTTCTCCCATCATCCATTGCCTCTTCATCTGATAGCACCACTGTGATTTTACTTTGGGAAGATCATCACTGATGATCAGCAATGTGCTTTGTTTATGTGCTTTGAGTAAAGTTGATTCTATCCCTGGTTCCAAGAGCATACATGTAACACAGGTCTGGTCACTACTAGGCCATAATATATGATTAGGATACGGGCAGATAATTCAAGCAAAACATTTTGATCCAATCAGAGATAACACCAGGAATCTCGTTTGAGCAATAAAAATGTGTTCTTTATTTTCTGTTGGACTTGTCATGAAGTTGTAAATCAGGAGTTATTGGTAACTATATTGTCATAATAAGGTAAGAACCTATATGAAAATGAAAGGTTGTTGCTGAACCATGCAAAGACGCCAGGATTCTTGGCCTCCAGAGGAGAATTCAATCCAGGGCCAGAGACGAGGCTTGATCACTGAGTTTTTGTGTAATAAAGTTTTATTAAAGTATAAAGGAGACAGAGAAAGCTTCTGACATAAGCATCAGAAGGGGGCAGAAAGAGTACCCCCTTGCTAGTGTTAGCAATGGAGTTATATACTCTCCAATTAGTTATTACTGTGAATCAAAAGAATGTCTGGAGGTTGTAAAGACCTCACTAGACCTACTCCCATAATTTACGTTTTAAGATAATAGGATTAGCCAGAAGGTTTTTTTCCCAGAGACTGTCCTCAAGCAGGATATATTATTGTTATATAATCCTAAGGAATGTGGGGGGGGGGTTTGTCCTTTCTTCCTCCTTGAATATCCCAGACCCCTCTCTCCTTGGGGACCCCTAGACTTCTTATCAACCTACCTAGGAATTGACTCTCTCATTCCCCCCTTTTCTTTTAGGAGAATTATGTTGTCAAAGGAAAAGGGCATCATTTTCATTCCATAACTACTTCCTGCTGTTTAGGGGCATGGTCCCTAAATTGGTAAGACAACATATTCTCCTAACCCTCATATTGAAGGTCTCTGATCCAGGGGCCCCAAGTAATAGTTGGAGGAGGCTGTGGCACTCGTAGGAGCTTGGGCAGCCATTTGTAAATTAAAAGCTTTTAGACTGTTAGAAAACCCCATTATACAGTTACAGACGTAAGGCAAAATAGTCATTAAACCAAGTTAAAATCAAAATGAAAAGTCACATTATGTCCATAGTTACATCGGTCCATCTTAAGGTTGTTAGATGTCATCAGATGAAGAAGAGGCATCACATATGTTTGTTGTTGGAGGTATTTGCAGACTTGGAGAAAGTCTTTTCCTTGAAGTGGAGATGTCCATCACAGGAAGCCTTCTACTGCTGAAGAGGTGAGTGTTCCACAGACCCAGCAGTTAGACTGATTGTGAAATGCTGCATAGGAGTGAGCCCAGGAGAGGAAGACATTGTCTTGAGGATCAAATGGCAGACTCGGGATTTTTGGAGTCAGCATAAGTAGGCTCACATAGATTTTCAGGCCCATCTGAAAAGTACAAAGTCAGAGGATAGAAAGTAAAGACATAAAATGAAGTCACTTAGTTCTGGTCAGGGTGCCACCTCTTAACTCGAGTGTGGTATACCTACGAATCAATTCCTGGCACTTTGACAGCTGTGGGAGAAGAAAGAATAACCTGGTAAGGGCCTTTCCAGAGGGGCTCGAGGGGTGGGCACCCAGACCCCAATGTTTTTATGAGGACCTAGGTTCCTGGCTCAAATAGAGGCTTGCTTGACTCAGAGGCTGGGTCAGGAGTTGTCTCCTGGAGTTCTGTTAATGCCTGTTGAAAAGCTGAGAGCTGAGTTACATAATTAGTTAATTCCAAGGCTTCAGGGTCTATAACAGTGTCTGTGTGTAAGAAAGGCCTTCCATAAATATATTCAAAAGGGGGACAGTTCGAGCCCTCATTAAAGCAATGGGTAAGACTTTAATCCAATTGTCCTGCATCTTTTGTGCAGATGTCTTTTGATAATGTCATTAGCTTTTTCAACCTTTCCTGAGGATTGGGGTCTCCAGCAACAGTATAAGTGATATTCTATTCCTAGAGCTTTAGATATCCCCTGAGTTACAGCAGCTTTAAAGGCGGAGCCATTGTCACTCTGAAGGCTCCTTGGCAGCCCAAACCTGGGGATAATTTCATGGATTAAAATCTTTATAACCTCGTTAGCCTGTTCACTATGACAGGGAAAAGGCTCAATCCATCCAGTAAAAGTATCCACCCAAACTTGTAAGCAAGAATACCCATTAGCTTTTGGCATATGAGTAAAATCAATTTCCCAGTCCTCTCCAGGATAATTTCCACTTCGTTGTAATCAAGATTTTGCTAGCTTTTCAGTCTTTGGGTTATTTTTCTGACAAACCTCACACCTTTTGATAATGTTCTTTAAAGTTTTCATTACATTTTTACCTTCAAACAAACTAGAAGCCATCTGGTAAGTACTCTCTGCACCCAAATGAAAACTCTGGTGTAAACCCTTAAGAATTTTCCATTGAGCACGTTCAGGAATTATTAATTGTCCATCCTCAGACTGTAACCATCCTTTATCAGTAATCTTTGCTCTGCTTTTCTCATATCTTTCTAATTCTTCCTCAGTATATTGTGGTTTTTTCCTGTTCCACAGGACCTGTCCAGATCAAAGGTGTCTGTAGGGAGGAGGTTTCGTAAAGTGCCACTTTTCTGGCTTGACAGTCAGCCAGATGATCACCTTCAGCTACTTTACTCCCATCCCTGTTGTCTCCTTTGCAATGCATAACAGCTACTTCTTTAGGACAATATATAGCAGTTAAAAGTCTCTCGATCTCTCTGAAATGTTGAATAGGTTCTCCTGTTGCTGTTTTAAACTATCTTTCTTTCCATATTGCAGCGTGAGGATGTAAAGCCAAATAAGCATACTTAGAATCAGTGTAGATATTTACCCGCTACCCTTTGCTTAACTCTAGAGCTTGGGTCAGAGCCACAAGCTCCGCTAACTGAGCACTGGTTCCCTGGGGGAGAGATTTTGCTTCTAAAACCTGTTCAGCAGTCACCACTGCGTAACCTGCTTTATGCTTTCCATCCCGAACAAAAGAACTGCCATCAGTAAATATCTCCATGTCAGGATTGTCTAATGGGGTATCCATTAGATCTTCCAGAGCTGCAGAGTTTAAAGTTAGGAATTGGGAACAATCGTGATCAGGTGTTTCATTTTCTTCCTCAGGAAGGAAAGTGGCAGGATTTAAATTTCCACAAACTTTAAGCTTAGCTGCTGGTCCTTCTAACAACAATGACTGATATTTAAGAAGCCTACTGTCTGTCATCCAAATATTAACCTTAGAATTTAAGATTCCACTCACATCATGAGAAGTCAGTATAGTAAGGTTTCGTCTATTAATTATTTTTAAAGCTTCAGGTGCTAATAAAACCGCTGCCCCAATTATTCTTAGGCAGTGGGGCCACCCACGTGAAATTAAATCTAATTCTCTGCTTAGATAAGCAATAAGTTGCTGGTGAGGCCCTCGGGGTTGTGTCAAAATTCCCAAACCACACCTTTTCTTTCAGTGACAAACAAATTAAATTCTGACCCTCTGGGCAAGCTCACAGCAGGAGCTTGCAGGAGAGTAGTCTGAAGAACCTTAAAAGCCTTTTGAGTATCTGGAGACCAAACCAGTTTGTCGGTTTGGGCCTGCTGAGTTTCAGCTATAAGTTGATATAAAGGCTGGGCAACTTCCCCGTAACCCGGAATCCAATCACAGAGTAACCCACGATTCCCAAAAATCCTCTCAATTGTCTTAAAGTCATAGGTAGGGGATGATTTAGTATAGGTTTAATCCTCTCCAGGCCTATGGCCCTAGTCCCTTCTGATATGATTAGGCCCAGATATCTAACAGATTGTTGACGAAGTTGAGCCTTTTCTCTTGATGCCTTGTAACTTCAGCCTGCCAGAAAGTTTAAGAAATCTTCTGAGGCTCATGAACAAGCTTCCTCTGTCTCAGCACAGAGGAAAATATCATCTACATATTGTAACACCACCGCTTTGGAGCTATTAAAGTTTTGTAGATCTCGTAACAAATTTTGTCCAAATAAGGGAGGACTGTCACGAAATCCCTGGGGCAAAACTGTCCAGGTTAACTGCAAAGCTGGCTGAGTAGGGTCTTCAAAGGCAAATAGAAACTGACTTTCCTCTGCCAAAGGCACTGAATAGAAGGCATCTTTCAAATCAATTACTGAGGAATATTTGGCTCGTTCAGGAATTTCAGACAATAGAGTATAAGGATTAGGCACCATGGGGTGTAAAGGAACTCCAGCCCCATTTATTATTCATAAATCTTGAACTAGTCTCCATTTACCATTTGATTTCTTTATACCCAAAATAGGAGTGTTGCATGGACTGTTACAGGGAATTAATAGTCCCTGCTCCTTTAAATTCTCAATGATGGATTTTAACCTTTCCTTAACCTCAGGTTTCAGTGGATACTGCTTCTTATGTGGAAATAAGTACGGGTCTTTGAGCTTGACAACTACATGAATAGCATTTTGTGCTCAACCCACAGGTTTTCCATCAGTGCATTCTCTAGGATTTACATTTTGTTCAATTAAAGGGAGAGAAAAGGACTTCCCTGGTGGCCCAGTGGTTAAGAATCTGCCTTGCAATGCAGAGGATGTGGGTTCAATCCCTGGTTGGGGAAGTAAGATCCTACATGCCCCAGGGCAAGGAAGTCCATGTACTATGAGGAGCAACAAAAGAGCCCATGTGCTGCAAGCAAGACCCTACACAGCCAAATAAATAAATTAAAAAAAAAAAAATTCTTTAAAAAAATAAAAAAATAAAGGGAGAGAAAGTGAAGACTCCATATTCATGAAAACAGAGGCATGGAACTTGCTCAGTATATCCCTCTCCAAAAGGGGTGAGGGAGACTGGCACGATTAGAAACTCATGTGAAAATAGCACTGAATCCCAGTCAAAACTGACAGAAACACTGAAGTAATATGTTTTTGCTCGTCCAGACAGTCCCATTAGGGAAGCGAATTGGGAACAAAGTGGGCCAGGGGCTTCATTAAGCATGGAGTATGTTGCCCCAGTATCTAAAAGGAAATTGATGGATTGGTCCCCCCATAGTTATCAATACCCAGGGTTCCTCAGGGTAATTAGGATGGGAGTTTGTGTGGGGACTCCGGGGCACCTTCAGTCCTGATTGTCTTGAGAGTCCAACCTCTGAAACCTATGCCTCTGGGGGCAGTCTCTCTTCCAGTGTGGTCCTTTGCAGACCAGACATGGAACCGGGGGCAGCTTAGATGCCTGAGGGCAATCCCGCTTGAGGTGCCCCTCCTTTCCACAGTAATAGCAAGCCCATTCCTTTTCACC
The DNA here is from genome assembly GCF_910594005.1 of Cervus elaphus. NCBI lineage: Eukaryota > Metazoa > Chordata > Mammalia > Artiodactyla > Cervidae > Cervus > Cervus elaphus. Next base: position 25,115,954 of record NC_057848.1, read on the forward strand.
TGGGTCCCTCTGGGAATTTTCCCCAGGCTGTTTAGGAACAGTTTTCATAGCCATTGCAAGGGCTTCCGCCTTTTCCTTTGTCCTTCTCTGCCATTCTTTCTTTTCCTCATATTCCCTACCATAATAGACTATCTGAGCCAGTTGTAACAGAGTATCTAAAGACTGATTTGGTCCATATGCCCATTTTAATAGCTTACAGCGGATATCTGGAGCCGACTGAGTGAGAGATCTATCCTTTAAGATGACTTTTCCCTCTTCACTTTCGGGATCAATCTCAGTGAATCTGCGAAGGGCTTCTCTCAGTCTATCTAGGAGTTTACCAGGAGCTTCCCTCTCCTCCTGTTCTATGTCTGCCAATTCGCCATAATTTAAAGGCTTAGCACATGCCTGTCTGAGTCCTTCAAGGATACATCTGACAAAATGACTCTGATCCCATCTTCCTTTAGCTGTGTTGTAGTCCCAGTCTAGTTCTGTGGTTGGGACTGCCTGATTCCCAGTTGGGAGGGCAGTTATCTCGTCCTCCCTCTTCCCTACTGATTCATTCCCAAACCATTCATCTCCATAAGCAACCGCTTTTCCCAAAACTCGAGTCTTTGAGTCGGGAGTCAGCGTTTGTCCCAAGATATACATCACATTCTTTCAAGTAAGGCCATAAAGCAGAGTAACACCTTTAAAAGCTCTAATATATTTTTCTGGGTCCTCTAAATAGTCTCCCAGATCCCCCTTGATTTTTTGTATTTCTTGATAAGAAAAAGGCTTATTAACTCTCATAGACTGATTATTTCTCCCGGTGGGTGCTTCATGAAGAGGCAACAGCTTGTGTGGCTGTTCCTCAGTCTCTCTGGCTGCTCTGCACATATGAACTCAGGGATAGATTGGAGAAACCTGCTTTTCTTTATCTCTTGGTCTCCTGTCCTCCATCTCATCTAGCAAAGTAGGAGGACAGGAGGGAGCTGAAGGAGTCACACCCAAATCTATACCCTTAGGACATAAGTCTGGCATATTTCGCAGAGAGAAAAATGGCAACACATACACTGCTGCTGCTGCTGCTGTGTCACTTCAGTCATGTCTGACTCTGTGTGACCCCATAGACGGCAGCCCACCAGGCTCCCCCATCCCTGGGATTCTCCAGGCAAGAACACTGGAGTGGGTTGCCATTTCCTTCTCCAAGAACACATATGCTACTTCTACCCATTTTCCTTGTTTTCTACAGAATCAGTCTAATTGTAAAACAGTATTGTACTTAAGAGACCCTCCAACTGGCCACCATTCACCATCCTCCAATGGATACCGTGGCCATGCAGTATCACATAGGAAGACCACGTGTGTCTTCCTTAAGCCCTGGAGATCAAATCTATCCCAGTTTTTCAGGATACAGTTCAAAGGAGTGAGGCTAGAATTATTAGCTCCCATCTGTAAGAGAGGAAAAAAAGCAACCAGCGCTGTTTTTCTACCGGAGGCATCCCTCCCTGCTCTAGATGGGGGTGTAGACAGACTTTACAGCAAAGCTTTTCTTTCTTGGTCGGACTTAGTCTGTCCCTTACCGACACAGGCGACCTGCTCGTCCTTCCCGGTTCTACCACTGAGATGGGGTGGGGATGCACCAGGGTTAGACCTGATGGCATCCCTGACTGCGTCCAGCTCTTCACCATTAAAACCTTGCTTGCCTCTGATGCCACCCAGGGTGCAATCAGAGTAACCTTCTGGAATGCCTCCCAGGCTAAACTGCTGGGGGAAACATTCATCACCTGAGTGCCTGTGCACGACCCTGAGTATATTCCTTATATCACATTCCATATACATCACAAGGATGTGATGTATATCTTGGGACAAACACTGACTCCCGACTCAAAGACTCGAGTTTTGGGAAAAGCGGTTGCTTATATGGAATTCCTTATATCACAATAAGACCGATTCGAACATAAAACTGAAATGTTCCTTCCAAGCGTCACCACACAAGTATAAGAGCCTCCTCTGGTCCACTAAGAGCCAGCGTTACCAAAGGGGAAAAATTCATTATAGTTTCAATCTGAGTAACCTTTAACCTCAGAGATGCTCTTGGAGCTAGAGCTCCATCTAGCTTCCAAACATTCCATGCCTAGCGATGCTAGGCGCTTCCTGTCTACCAATCCAAGTTTGGGACCTAAGTAACAGTACACAGTAACAGCATAGATCACAAGTGCCTTGAAAGTCTATGATCTGACAGATTAGGTTAGTACTTCTAATTTCCAAGGAGTTAGGAAATGGTCAAAGAGACTGAAAAGTTTGACCGAGAAAGGAGAGTTTGGTCCACACGCTTTGCCCATTTCTGGTCGGTCCCCAAAGGAGACATTGGGTGCCTCTTGGCATTAGCAGGTCGGTATAAACCCCCGACAGGTTTCTGCCATAAGCTGTATGAGGTTGCCATGGAACCACAGAGAAGGGCTCCTCACTTGCTTTGCACAGGACGTGTCATTCATTCACACAAGCACACCGTAGAGTTAGTAAAGTACAGCAGAAAACGTGTTCGCTAGGAGAACAAAGAACTAGAGCTCCAAGCAGCCTTACCTTGTCCTGAAGAATCCCAGACGAGCCCCCAAGATGAAAGATTGTTGCTGAACCATGCAAAGACACCGGGATTCTTGGCCTCCAGAGGAGAAGAATTCAATCTGGGGCCAGAGACTTGATCGCTCAGAGCTTTTGTGTAATAAAGTTTTATTAAAGTATAAAGGAGATATAGAAAGCTTCTGACATAGGCATCAGAAGGGGGCAGAAAGAGTACCCCCTTGCTAGTGTTAGCAATGGAGTTATATACTCTCCAATTAGTTATTACAGTGAATCAAAAGAATGTCTGGAGATTGTAAAGACCTCAATAAACCTACTCCCATAATTTACATTTTAAGATAATAGGATTAGCCAGAAGGTTTTTTCCCAGAGACTGTCCTCAAGCAGGATATATTATTGTTATATAATCCTAAGCAATGTGGGGGGGGGGGGAGTTTGTCCTTTCTTCATCCTTGAGAATTCCAGACCCCTCTCTTCTTGGGACACCCATCTCTTCTTGGGGACCCCTAGACTTCTTATCAACCTGCCTAGGAATTGACGCTTTCAAAAATACATATAATACTGAGGAAAGCACAACTGAGAAATGGAGAGAGTTCTTGTCTTGATGATATTCTGAGGTCCTGGATTTGGTCATATTATCTAAAACTAGATCTGTCCCTGGACAACTCTGTTAGTGAGCCAGCAAACTGCCCTTTTTATAAAGCCGATTTAGATTGAAATTCTCACCAATTGCAAATATAAGTCTTAACTGAAATATCAGTCAAGAATTATTTCTTTTAGTATGGAGATATCCTGACTGCAAGTCAGCCTGGCCTACATCGATAAATGAAAGGCAAGTGGGTCAGAAACTCAGAGACTAAGCCAGGTTGAATTTGGAACTTTCCCTGATCAATTTAGAAATGCTGTTCAGTTGAAAATATATAATGGAAGAACACCATAACTTGAAGTACCCCCAAAGAAGTACCATGTTTTTCATTTTGGTATATCCTGGCTTCAACTCAGTTCAGTTCATTCGCTCAGTCATATCCGACTCTTTGCAACTCCATGAACCACAGCACGCCAGGCCTCCCTGTCCATCACCAACTCCCAGAGTCTACCCAAACCCATGTCCACTGAGTCAGTGATACCATCCACCCACCTCATCCTCTGTCGTCCCCTTCTCTTCCTGCTCTCAATCTTTCCCAGCATCGGGGTCTTTTCAAATGAGTCAGCTCTTCACATCAGATGGCCAAAGTATTGGAGTTTCAGCTTCAGCATCAGTCCTTCCAATGAACACCCCAGTACTGATCTCCTTTAGGATGGACTGGTTGGGTCTCCTTGCAGTCCAAGGGACTCAAGAATCTTCTCCAACATCACAGTTCAAAAGCATCAATTGTTCAGCGCTCAGCTTTCTTCATAGTCCAACTCTCACATCCATACATGACTACTGAAAAAACCATAGCTTTGACTAGTTGGACCTTTAACAGCAAAGTAATGTCGCTGCTGTTTTTTTTTTAATCAATTTATTTATTTTAATTGGGGGCTAGTTACAATATTGTAGTGGTTTTTGCCATACATTGACATGAATCAGCCATGGGTGTACATATGCTGTCTAGGTTGGTCATAGCTTTTCTTCCAAGGAGTAAGTGTATTTTAATTTTATGGTGGCAGTCAGCATCTGCAGTGATTTTGAGCCAAGAAAAGAAAGACTGTCACTGTTTCCATTCTTTCCCCATCTATTTGCCATGAAGCGATGGGACCAGACACCATGATCTTAGTGTTTTGAATGTTGATTTTTAAGCCAGCTTTTTCACTCTCCTCTTTCAGCTTCATCAAGAGATCTTTTGTTCCTCTTTGCTTTCTGCCATAAGGGTGGTGTCATCTGCATATCTGAGGTTATTGATATTTCTCCCAGAAATCTTGATTCGAGCTTGTGCTTCATCCAGCTCAGCATTTCCCATGATATTCCCTGCATATAAGTTAAATAAGCAGGGTGACAATGTACAGCCTTGACATACTCCTTTCCCAATTTTGAAGCACTCTGTTGGTCCATGTCCGGTTCTAACCATTGCTTCTTGACCTGCATACAGATTTCTCAGGAGGCAGGTCAGGTGGTCTGGTATTCCCATCTGTTTAAGAATTTTCCATAGTTTGTTGTGATCCACACAGTCAAAGGCATGTGGGAGCCAAAACTCAGAGAGAGTAACATTTCCCTCCATTGAATTGAGTCATCACTCCAAGAGGGCAGGAACATATCCCAGTGCTCTTTCCCCCTTTCTTTGTCTTCTTTCTGCTTGACTTTGGACGTGGTGCAGTCACAGAAGAGGGCAGTTTTGGGTGGGGGAATAAAAAGAAGAGATTTGGGAGCTAAAAAATACTTTGGAGATAATAGAGAGAGAGAGGAATTTGGAAGAGTCACCCCCATAAAGTTGTTTATGAACTCCTGAGCCAGTGTGACACACTCATGCATGTATTTGACAGTAATTTATATACCAAAGATTTTAAGAACTGAGCTAACAGGTAGATCTTCACTCAGGTGTCAGGCTGACCACAGGATGGTGTATATGCTGGACAGGTGCAATTAGTACTGCAAAACCTGAAAATTGAACTGACATAGGAACCCACAGCTCACCAAAGACTAAAGCAAAAATATCAGCATTTTCCTAGGATGTAAACAAAACTGAGACTCTCATGATGTAATATTCAATATGCCCAGGATGCAAACCAAAAAATACTTGGCATAAAAATGAGCAGGATAATCTCAACTTGCTAAATGACAGTCAATAGATAGTAACAATGAGAGGATAGAGATTTGATGAGAACTTTAAAGCAGCTATTATAAAAAGTCTCTGTTGGACAATTGTCAATACTATTTAAACAAATATTAAAATAGAAAGCATCAGCAAGGAAATAAAAGATACAAAGAAGAACCAAATATAAATTTTAGAACTGAAATAATCAGTCAGGAAAAAAATCTCCAGATGGACTCAGTGGTAAAATAGAGATGACGTAGGAAAGAATAAGTGAACTTGAAGATAGGACACTAGAAATTATTCAATCTGAACAGAGAGAAAACAGATTGAAAAAAAGATGAACAGAGCCTTGGGAACCTGTGGGTCAATAACAAAAATTCTAAAAATCAAATCAATGTAATCCAAGAAGGAGAGCAGGAAGAGTGCTGTATTGAAAAACTAATGACTGAAAATACCCCAAGTTTTAGGGAAAAAACACAAATCTACAGATTCAAGAAAATGAGCAAACCCCATATAGGATATACACAAAGGAATCCATGCCTAGCTATATCATAATCAAATGCTGAAAGCTAAACAGAAAGAAAAGGTCTTGAAATCAGCCAGGGACAAATAATATATTAGGGGAAAACAGCTTTCATTTCAAAAGCCACGGGATCAAGAAGGAAGTACATACTATTTTCCAAGTACTGAAAGAAAAGAATTGTCAATCCAGAATTCTAAATCCAGCAAAAATATCATTCATAATGAAGGTTAAATAAATGCATTCTCAGATGAAGAAAAACTAAAAGAATTTGAAACCAGAAACCTGCTCTAAAAGAATTACTAAAAAGTTTCTTAGGACAGAAAGGAAATGATACCAGGAAAAAAGTTACATCATTGGGAATAAAAAAAAGTCAAGAGAAATGGTAAATATCTGGGTAAATATAGTAGACTTGTCTCCTCTTGAGTTCTTTATAGCATATTTGGTTGAAAGCAAAAAATATAATGATCTTTGATAGAATTTTCAATGCACATAGATGTAATATATGATACTTATAGCATAACTATGTGGAAGGTAAAGGTATTTATATGGCAATAGGGTGTCTACATTTCAGTTGAATAGTAAGATATTGACCTGAAATAGATATATTAATTCTAAATAATTTCTGAAAAGTATACATGTGTTATTCCCTAGAGCAACCACTAAAGATAATGTATAAAGAGAGATACTCAAAAACACTATAAATGTTATAATGGAATACCAGAAAAATGTTCAAAATAAAAGAAACATAAAATACTATTTTATAGTATTAAATCCAAACATCTCAATAATCACACTAAATGTAAATAAGCTAAACACACCAATTAAAAGAGATTATCAAGTTGGATTAAAGAAAACATGACTCAAATATATTCTGTCCATAAGAGCTAAACAATTAAAATGTTCCTCAGTGAGTGAATGGATAAATGGTAATACATTCATACAATGAAATATTACTTAATATAAAATAACAACTATTGATACAATAGAAAAGCTTGACCGATTCTCAAAGGCATTATGCTAAGTGAAAGAAGTCAATGATTTACATACCAGTTTACATACCAGTTCCTGCAATGCAGGAGATGTAGGTTCAATCCCTGGGTCAGGAAGATCCCCTGGAGAAGGAAATGGCAAACCACTCCAATATTCTTGCCTGGAAAATCCCATGGACAGAGGAGCCTGGTAGGCTACAGTCCATGGGGTCCCAAAGAGTTGGACACGACTGAGCGACTTCATTCATTCAAAAATAAAAGTACATAGGTGAGGTGTCTCAAGCAAGGAGGGGCCAAGTTTCCTCCCCATCTCAGAACCCAGTGGAAAGCCTCTAGGGACCAACGAGGGTGTCATCCCCAAGATTCAGCCAAAGCCCCCCTGCCCCCCACTCAGGCCCCAGTGACTCCAACTGAACCGAATGAATTCTAATGAGTGGGGATTGGTGTGTCCAGCCAAAGCAACTGGGTGGTAAGGGTCAGGCTGCACCGGACACCAAGAGGCAGACCAGCGAGGACAGCTCTCGGTGTCCCCCCAGGAGAGACAGACAAACCAGACCACTGCCAGCCCCGCCCTGAGAGCCTCAGCCCGCAGGTCCGGGTGCCTGCCGCCAGCGACCCTTGTAGTGGGGCGAGGGAAAGTCCCACACTCACTGGTGAAGAGTTGCTGGATTTGAGGAAAGCCAAGGCCACCGAGGAGGACGCTGACTACGATTCAGGTGACAGCCACAGTGATGACCAGTGCCATGATGAGAAGGGGGCCTGGAGGCAGGACAGACATGAGCGAGGCCACCTCTGAGGGCAGCGAGCTCCCGGACGACCCCAGGCCTCTTCATGAGTGGATCTCCCCATCCGCTGGGGAGGAAGGGATGGGAGAACAGAAGGGTGGAGACCTGCGGCCACCACCAGGCACGAGATGGGGACCAGCTCCTGGCGGATGAAGGAGGAAAGGCCGCTGCAACTAGAAGGCTCTCGGCTTGGTTCTCCCTGGCGGTGTGGAGGGCCTTTGGAGCCCCTGCTGGAGAGGGCTTCGCCCTCTGACGAAGGCCCCCCTCCTGCTGACGGAGGAGCCGCCTAAACCCTGAGGTCCCCATGCATTTGAGTCCCCGCCACCCTGCCCTCCTTTCTCCTGCAATGATGGAGGAGAAGTCTCCTACCCCTTTAGAAGACCAGGCAGCCCTCCCTTCCCCTGCTGTGAGCTGGGCGCCCAGCTCCCCACCCTGCCCGGGGTTCTTCGAATAGCTCACTCTGTCTCACTCTCGGTCCTCTATTGTCAACATTCCCCGTCTTCCTAAGGCAGGGGAGGAAAGGCCTCTTTGGGAATCACTTCCCCACTGGCCGCTGGCCTCTGTCCGCTCCCTTCCCCTCTTCAAAGGCCCCTGCAGAGTCACATATGCTGACTCCTTCCTCCTCGCATAGACTTCCCTCCTGGTCTCTCTGTCTCCCGATCTCCTCCACTCTTCCCGGGCCTCCATCAGCCCCGCAGGACAGCCTGTCACCAAGGCCCCCAGCTGGGACCTTCTTGGGGTCAGCGCCCCGGGGTTACCTGTGGGCACTCCTTGTCTCTCAACTTCTCAGCTGGCCATGTCAGGCTGAAGCCCTCCTGCAGAAACCGTTCTGGGCTGGCATCCTGGAAGCCCATAAGATGCTCCTCACCCTTCTTGTCCTCCAAGACTCTGCCCTGAAGAGCTGGGCTTGTCCTGGTTCCTGTCCCACATGGCTTTCTCAACTCCTTCCATGGACTCTTCCTGGATCATGTCATCCATTCTCATTGTCCTTAACATATAGCTCTGGCTCTCTCCTCTCTTCTGAGCCATATCTATATAGCCAACTGCTACTTTACTATTGCTATTTGGATATTTCACAGGTGTCTTGAACTAAATATCTTCTCTTTTCTACCCCAAATAAGCCAACTCTATTCTTCCAATATTTTGTCTTTCAGCAAACGATCCTTCCATTCATACAGTCTGGCAAGTGAAAACATTGCAGAATGACATTGGGGAATCCCCAAATCCTGTGTCCAACCTAGTACTAAGTGACCAAAATACCTGAAATATGACTGCTTTCCCCATCTCCACAATTTACCATTTCTAATCTAACCCTGATAACTCAGTTGGTAAAGAATCCGCCTGCAATGCAGGAGACCCCAGTTCGATTCCTGGGTCGGGAAGATCCGCTGGAGAAGGCATAGGCTACCCACTCCAGTATTTTTGGGCTTCCCTGGTGGCTCAGCTGGTAAAGAATCTTCCTGCAACGTGGGAGACCTGGGTTCAATCCCTGGGTTGGTAAGATCCCCTGGAGAAGGGATAGGTTACCTACCCACTCCAGTATTCTGGCCTGGAGAACTCCATGGAACTCCATGGACCGTAGAGTTCATGGGGTCGCAAAGAGTCTGACACGACTGAGCGACTTGCATTTTCACTTTCTTCTCGCTCTAACTCAGTCACAATCATTTCTCCCACGGTGATTTTAGTAGTCTCTAAACTGGTCTACTTGTTCTCTTTATTAGTTCAGTTCAGTCGTTCAGTCATGTCCGACTCTTTGTGACCCCATGAATCGCAGCATGCCAGGCCTCCCTGCCCGTCACAAACTCCCAGAGTTTGCTCAAACTCATGTCCATCGAGTCAGTGATGCCATCCAGCCATCTCATCCTCTGTCATCCCCTTCTCCTCCTGCCCCCAATCCCTCGCAGCATCAGGGTCTTTTCCAATGAGTCAACTCTTCACATGAGGTGGCCAAAGTATTGGAGTTTCAGCTTCAGCATCAGTCCTTCCAATGAACACCCAGGACTGATCTCCTTTAGGATGGACTGGTTGGATCTCCTTGCAGTCCAAGGGACTCTCAAGAGTCTTCTCCAACACCACAGTTCAAAAGCATCAATTTCTCTGTACTCAGCTTTCTTCACAGTCCAACTCACATCCATACATGACCACTGGAAAAACCATAGCCTTGACCAGACAGACCTTTGTTGGCAAAGTAATGTCTCTGCTTTTTAATATGCTATCTAGGTTGGTCATAACTTTCCTTCCAAGGAGTAAGCGTCTTTTAATTTCATGGTTGCAGTCATCAACTGCAGTGATTTTGGAGCCCCCAAAAATAAAGTCTGACACTGTTTCCACTGTCTCACCATCTATTTCCCATGAGGTGATGGGACCAGATGCCATGATCTTAGTTTTCTGAATGTTAAGCTTTAAGCCAACTTTTTCACTCTCCTCTTTCACTTTCATCAAGAGGCTTTTTAGTTCCTCTTCACTTTCTCCCATAAGGGTGCTGTCATCTGCATATCTGAGGTTATTGATATTTCTCCCAGCAATCTTGATTCCAGCTTGTGCTTCTTCCAGCCCAGCGTTTCTCATGATATACTCTGCATATAAGTTAAATAAGCAGGGTAACAATATACAGCCTTGATGTACTCCTTTTCCTACTTGGAACCAGTCTGTTGTTCCATGTCCAGTTCTAACTGTTGCTTCCTGACCTGCATACAGGTTTCTCAAGAGGCAGGTCAGGTGGTCTGGTATTCCCATCTCTTTCAGAATTTTCCACAGTTTATTGTGATCCACACAGTCGAAGGCCTTGGCATAGTCAATAAAGCAGAGGTAGATGTTTTTCTGGAACTGTCTTGCTTTTTTGATGATCCAGTGGATATTGGCAATTTGATCTCTGGTTCCTCTGCCTTTTCTAAAACCAGCTTGAACATCTGGAAATTCTCGGTTCATGTATTGCTGAAGCCTGGCTTGGAGAATTTTGAACATTACTTTACTAGCATGTGAGATGATTAAATTGTGCGGTTGTTTGAGCATTCTTTGGGATTGCCTTTCTTAGGGGTTGGAATGAAAACTGACCTTTTCCAGTCCTGTGGCCACTGCTGAGTTTTCCAAATTTGCTGGCATATTGAGTGCAGCACTTTCACAGCATCATCTTTCAGGATTTGAAATAGCTCAACTGGAATTCCATCACATCCACTAGCTTTGTTCGTGGTGATGCTTTCTAAGGCCCACCCGACTTCACATTCCAGGATGTCTGGCTCTAGGTGAGTGATCACACCATTGTGATTATCTGGGTCGTGAAGATCTTTTTTGTACAGTTCTTCTGTGTATTCTTGCCACCTCTTCTTAATATCTTCTGCTTCTTTTAGGTCCATACCATTTCTGTCCTTTATTGAGCCCATTTTTGCATGAAATGTTCCCTTGGTATCTCTAACTTTCTTGAAGAGATCTCTAGTCTTTCCCATTCTGTTGTTTTCCTCTATGTCTTTGCATTGATTGCTGAGGAAGGCATTCTTATCTCTCCTTGCTATTCTTTGAAACTCTGCATTCAAATGGGAATATCTTTCCTTTTCTCCTTTGTTTTTCACTTCTCTTCATTTCACAGCTATTTTTAAGGCCTCCTCAGACAACCATTTTGCCTTTTTGCATTTCTTTTCCATGGGGATGGTCTTGATCCCTGTCTCCTGTACAATGTCACGAACCTCCGTCCATAGTTCATCAGGCTCTCTGTCTATCAGATCTAGTCCCTTAAATCTATTTCTCACTTCCACTGTATAGTCATAAGGGATTTGATTTAGGTCATACCTGAATGGTCTAGTGGTTTTCCCTACTTTCTTCAGTTTAAGTCTGAATTTGGCAATAAGGAGTTCATGATCTGAGCCACAGTCAGCTCCCAGTCTTGTTTTTGCTGACTATATAGAGCTTCTCCATCTTTGGCTGCAAAGAATATAATCAATCTGATTTCAGCATTGACCATCTGGTGATGTCCATGTGTAGAGTCTTCTCTTGTGTGTTCTCTTTATAAATCCATTATGTTCTAGTCTCCATACTAAAGCCAGAATAGTCACTCTATACAATACAAATGTGACTTTCCCTCCCTCTCCTACCACATACATACACATGCCAGTATCGCTTAAGACCTTTCAGTGGTTCCCCACTACCCTTAAAATAAAGTCCAGTCTTTAACATAGCTTATGAACCCTACAAGATCTATCCCATATTTACCATTTTGGTCTCACTTTTTGGTATTCTTGCTTGGTTTTTACCTTCTAGCCACACTGTCTTTGTTTCAATTATTCAGTATTTCTAGATACTAATAACTCTGGGCCTCTTCATATGCTGTTCCCATTGCCCTGAATATCTCTCTGCTCCTTTCACATACAAATGCTTACCTCATTTTTATCTACCTTTTAGCTTTCAGTGTAAACATCCCATTCATAGGTAAATTTTTGCAAATTATTCAGCTCACACAAGATCAGCTGTATAAGCTCTTACAGTTCTCTGTAATTTTTCTTCATAAATGCTATACTATAAGGCTACTATTATGTAACTATTTCATAAATATCCCCCTTCATATTTGAAAGCTCAGCTAAAATAGGGACCATATCTGTTGTTTGCTCATAATGAAAGCTTTATTGCCTTATATGTGCCTGACACAGAGTAGGAGCTCATTTTATTCATTTGTGTACTGAATCTATCCTATCTCAATATTGATTAGAGTGAAAAAACTCACTACACTATTATTCCAGTTGAAATAATAAAATTAATTAAATAAATAAATAATAAATAATTATTTGTTTATAATTTATAATAACTATAATAATTTCTAATTTATAATAATAAATAATAATTATTTATTCAGTTTAAATAATAAAATTAAACTTTGCTAAGAAAATAAGGGAAAATAGAACACATAATAATAAATGATATGTAGATTATAAATTTCAAAGTCTTTACATAAAATCTAGCCTAGAGTGACTTGGCTCATCCAGTTTGAAAGGTATCACAATTTCCTATTTCTTTCCCTTGCTTCAACAAAGTATCTTAGAAAATTATCCAAAAAAATAAAAAATAAAAACATCATCCAAAAGCCACTCTTTTCAATTATTTTACAGTGTAATTTTCTCCTCTCCCACTTTTGGTCCTTTTTTTTTTTTTTTTTTTTCTCTAAGGGAAAGGGCTGTTTTGGAAGCTCTGGCAAAGAAACACAGACTGTTAATTTGCTAAGTATTTGCTAAGGGATTTCTCCAGCCAGAAAAATAGGACATTAGAAGTGGATACTTTATAGATTAACATAATAGAATCACAAGTAGACAGGCCAGTATCTTACTCAGCATGGTTTTTCCTCTCCCTGCTGAAGGATACTAGAGTCATTCTGTTGCAGTTGTCAAAGTTTTTTCTCTCTCTCTTGAAATAAGATTTATAGGAATTTTCTTCTAACTACATTTTAGAAGGTTGGAGGTAGAATAATTTTCTCCTAAATTCAGAGCACATACAATAAAGGTAACTAACACTGTGCTCAGTTGTGTCTGACTCTTTGCGACCCCATGGACTGAAGCCCACCAGGCTCCTCTGTCCATGGAAATTTCCTGGCAAGAAAACTGGAGTGGGTTGCCATTTCCTCCTCCAGGGGATCTTCCTGAACCAGGCATTGAACCTGTTTCTCTTCCATCTCCTGCATTGGCAGGTGAATTCTTTATCACTAGCACCATCTGAGAAGCCCCAGTAAAGGTAAAGGGAGAAGAAATTCTGCTACACTAGGGGAAGTCCCATCTGATAACAAGCTCATTCAGTACAGAAGTAAAGTTCAGTGGAGTCTGTAGGAATCCTCACATTTCAGTCCAGACCATTTCATTCAATGTGGCAGTGCTGAGATATCCCTGGAAATATCTTTCTTTGCCTGTTCAGAAAGCTTACAGGCTTATATGAAAGGTACCAGTATAGCCAAGCCACAAGTATAAAGTTTTTTTCAAAGAACCAGATCTTGCGTGTTGTCTTTCTGGTGGAAGTTTCCCAAAGCTACTGTATTGGCCAGAAGAAAGTAGTCATTCAGTAGGCATTTCAGTCTGTTAATGGGAGTAATACAGGAGTCTACCATTAGGAGATCCACAAATTATTGGCCAGGAAACCAAACAACCTTTTTGCTCTGATAAGACATTTATTGGAATGACTGCCCAGATACACAATGGAGCATGATGAAGTTCCCAGAGGTTGCATGTGACTTCTACGTTTATAGGAGTTCTTCTTTCTGAGTATAAGGGCTTTAGGGGACTGGAATATAGCTCCCCTTTTCTTTTCTAAGTTTGAAACCAATTGAAAGATGGAGAAGTCACACACATGAAGATCAAAATGTCATCTTTATTACTGATAAAGCAAATGTTGGAGAACGTGGCTTCCTTAATGTTGCACAATCCACTTACAGGCAATACTATACAACCTTATGTGAATGACTGTCCATATAAAATGTAAAGAATAAAGAAGTGGGGTGGGGGGAGTAGGCTTCTTGTAGGCAGTGGCAGCCAAGGGAACAGGAGAACGAAGCAGCTCAGTTACACATGATCAGTTCAGGCTCTCAGTGAAGTGAGTCACCAGAATTAGTAGATGAGGGAATAAACAGGTTCCTGGAGAGTGTAGGGAAAAATCTTTCCTCATGGAAACCATAGGAGAGTGGAAAAGTTGGTCTTTACCTTTTAGAATATCAGTTTTTCACCTGCAAAATCAAATGTTCTAAAAGTCAATGCCTATAGGTAATTAGATATTTCCAAACTTTGCATCAGTATTTTTTTGATGAGTGTTCATTTTTAACATGATGCTACTAGCAACTTTATGGTACCTTTGCAAACGAGTCTTTATAATTTGTTGGTGTTTCTCACTGTGAACATGCTGTGGAAGATGCAACTATAGAAGTCTATGATTCAATTAATGTCTATAATTACTGATTTGAATTGCCTAAAGCCCATCTAGAAATGAACAAAATAAAAGGAAAACATAGGAAGAACACAAAAGTGGTCCAAGATATCTGTAGGGACAATGGATAACATAAAAGCAGTGGGCATCCAAAACTATAGAAGTTTCATATCTAATGGACCCTTGGAATTACAGAATCTGTAGAAGATAATTGGCATCATTTGTTTCAAATCATTTGACACTAGGGTTCATAGAAGGGAAGCAACTTGCCAAAAATCACAACAGCAAATGTAAGCACAGGGACAGAAGTGGGTTTAAAATTCAAGTCTTTTGATCCCACTACAAGATATCCCACGTTTATCCTTTGACCATCCCTCACATATGCTGATTAATATGGGGGAAATGCTTGGGCCATATGCTACATTGACATGTGATTTAATAAAAAAAGATCAGAATTTATAAACTATCATTTTGCCCCCATCCTTTCTGTCAAAGACAATGATTTTTACACTGGGCATATTAAAATTTTGGAAAGGAACATTTCAAGCCCAATATAGGTGATGAAACAGAGGAAGTATGTAGTTCATGCAATAGGTCAAGTCTCCTGACCAGATTATTCATAATTATACTGAGAAAAGTTATGGATGAGACCTTTCTTGGTGATCTTTAAAGACTTATGGAAAATGGAAGAGGAATTCTAAAAGGTGGTCAACATCACTAATCATCAGAGAAATGCATATCTAAACTATAATAAGGTCTCACCTCACACATGTTAGGATAGATATTATCTAAAGATAACAAGTGCTTAGAGAATGTGGAAAAACTGGAACACTTGTACACTGTTTATGGGAATGTAAAATGATATAGTCGCTATGGAAAACATATGGGGGGGTCCTCAAAGCTTACAAATAAAACCATCATATGATTACCACTCTAGGTATATATACAAAAGGATTGAAATCAGGATCATGAAGATGTATCTGCACTTATATCTTCATTACAGTATTATTCGCAATATCCAGGATATGGAAACAACCTAAATGTCCATTAGCAGATGAATAGACAAGGAAACTGTCCTATATACACACATTGGAATACTCAGTTAGTCAGTTCTGTCGCTCAGTCGTGTCCGACTCATTGTGACCCCGTGAATCGCAGCACGCCAGGCCTCCCTGCCCATCACAAACTCCCAGAGTTTACTCAAACTCATGCCCATAGAGTAGGTGATGCCATCCAGCCATCTCATCCTCTGTCATCCCCTTCTCCTCCTGCCCCCAATCCCTCGCAGCATCAGGGTCTTTTCCAATGAGTCAACTCTTCACATGAGGTGGCCAAAGTATTGGAGTTTCAGCTTCAGCATCAGTCCTTCCAATGAACACCCAGGACTGATCTCCTTTAGGATGGACTGGTTGGATCTCCTTGCAGTCCAAGGGACTCTCAAGAGTCTTCTCCAACACCACAGTTCAAAAGCATCAATTTCTCTGTGCTCAGCTTTCTTCACAGTCCAACTCACATCCATACATGACCACTGGAAAAACCATAGCCTTGACCAGACAGACCTTTGTTGGCAAAGTAATGTCTCTGCTTTTTAATATGCTATCTAGGTTGGTCATAACTTTCCTTCCAAGGAGTAAGCGTCTTTTAATTTCATGGTTGCAGTCATCAACTGCAGTGATTTTGGAGCCCCAAAAAATAAAATCTGACACTGTTTCCACTGTCTCACCATCTATTTCCCATGAGGTGATGGGACCAGATGCCATGATCTTAGTTTTCTGAATGTTAAGCTTTAAGCCAACTTTTTCACTCTCCTCTTTCACTTTCATCAAGAGGCTTTTTAGTTCCTCTTCACTTTCTCCCATAAGGGTGCTGTCATCTGCATATCTGAGGTTATTGATATTTCTCCCAGCAATCTTGATTCCAGCTTGTGCTTCTTCCAGCCCAGCGTTTCTCATGATATACTCTGCATATAAGTTAAATAAGCAGGGTAACAATATACAGCCTTGATGTACTCCTTTTCCTACTTGGAACCAGTCTGTTGTTCCATGTCCAGTTCTAACTGTTGCTTCCTGACCTGCATACAGGTTTCTCAAGAGGCAGGTCAGGTGGTCTGGTATTCCCATCTCTTTCAGAATTTTCCAGTTTATTGTGATCTACACAGTCGAAGGCCTTGGCATAGTCAATAAAGCAGAGGTAGATGTTTTTCTGGAACTGTCTTGCTTTTTTGATGATCCAGTGGATATTGGCAATTTGATCTCTGGTTCCTCTGCCTTTTCTAAAACCAGCTTGAACATCTGGAAGTTCTCGGTTCATGTATTGCTGAAGCCTGGCTTGGAGAATTTTGAACATTACTTTACTAGCATGTGAGATGATTAAATTGTGCGGTTGTTTGAGCATTCTTTGGGATTGCCTTTCTTAGGGGTTGGAATGAAAACTGACCTTTTCCAGTCCTGTGGCCACTGCTGAGTTTTCCAAATTTGCTGGCATATTGAGTGCAGCACTTTCACAGCATCATCTTTCAGGATTTGAAATAGCTCAACTGGAATTCCATCACATCCACTAGCTTTGTTCGTGGTGATGCTTTCTAAGGCCCACCCGACTTCACATTCCAGGATGTCTGGCTCTAGGTGAGTGATCACACCATGTGATTATCTGGGTCGTGAAGATCTTTTTTGTACAGTTCTTCTGTGTATTCTTGCCACCTCTTCTTAATATCTTCTGCTTCTTTTAGGTCCATACCATTTCTGTCCTTTATCGAACCCATCTTTGCATGAAATGTTCCCTTGGTATCTCTAACTTTCTTGAAGAGATCTCTAGTCTTTCCCATTCTGTTGTTTTCCTCTATGTCTTTGCATTGATTGCTGAGGAAGGCATTCTTATCTCTCCTGGCTATTCTTTGGAACTCTGCATTCAAATGCCGTGCCATGTGGGGCCACCCAAGATGGTCAGGTCATGGTGGAGAGGTCTGACAGAATGTGGTCCACTGGGGAAGGAAATGGCAAACCGCTTCAGTATTCTTGCTTTGAGAACCCCATGAACAGTATGAGAAGGTGAAATGATAGAGTACTGAAAGAGGAACTCCCCAGGTCGGTAGGTGCCCAATATGCTACTGGAGATCAATGGAAAAATAACTCCAGAAAGAATGAAGGGATGGAGCCAAAGCAAAAACAATACCCAGTTGTGGATGTGACTGGTGATAGAAGCAAGGTCCAATGCTGTAAAGAGCAATATTGCATAGGTACCTGGAATGTTAGGTCCATGAATCAAGGCAAATTGGAAGTGGTCAAACAGGAGATGGCAAGAGTGACTGTCGACATTGTAGGAATCAGCGAACTAAAATGGACTGGAATGGGTGAATTTAACTCAGATGACCATTATATCTACTACTGTGGGCAGGAATCCCTTAGAAGAAATGGAGTAGCCATCATAGTTAACAAAAGATTCCGAAATGCAGTACTTGGATGCAATCTCAAAAATGACAGAATGGTCTCTGTTCATTTCCAAGGCAAACCATTCAATATCACGGTAATCCAAGCCTATTCCCCAACCAGTAACGCTGAAACTGAAGTTGAACGGTTCTATGAAGACCTACAAGACCTTTTAGAACTAACACCCAAAAAAGATGTCCTTTTCATTATAGGGGACTGGAATGCAAAAGTAGGAAGTCAAGAAACACCTTGAGTAACCAGCAAATTTGGCCTTGGAGTACGTAGTGAAGCAGCGCTAAAGCTAATAGAGTTTTGCCAAGAGAACGCACTGGTCATAGCAAACACCCTCTTCCAACAACACAAGAGAAGACTCTACACATGGACATCACCAGATGGTCAACACCGAAATCAGATTGATTATATTCTTTGCAGCCAAAGATGGAGAAGCTCTATACAGTCAGCAAAAACAAGACTGGGAGCTGACTGTGGCTCAGATCATGAACTCCTTATTGCCAAATTCAGACTTAAACTGAAGAAAGTAGGGAAAACCACTAGACCATTCAGGTATGACCTAAATCAAATCCCTTATGACTATACAGTGGAAGTGAGAAATAGATTTAAGGGACTAGATCTGATAGACAGAGAGCCTGATGAACTATGGACGGAGGTTCGTGACATTGTACAGGAGACAGGGGTCAAGACCATCCCCATGGAAAAGAAATGCAAAAAGGCAAAGTGGTTGTCTGAGGAGGCCTTCCAAACAAATATTGGAATACTATTCAGCCTTAAATAGAAGGAAATCTTGCCATATGCGACAACATAGATATACCTGAAGGATATCGTGCTAAGTGAAATAAGCCAGTCACAGAAGGATAAATACTGCATGATTCCACTTACATGAGGTATTTAAAATAATCAAGTTCACTGAATCAGAGAGTGGAGTGGTGTTTGCCAGGGGCTGAAGAGAGGGGGAAATGGGGAGATGGTGTTCAATGGCTGTAAAGTTTCTATGCTACAAGATAGATAAGTTCTAGAGATCTGCTGTACAACATAGTGCCTAGAGTTAACAGTCCTGTGTTACACACTTCAAAATTTTGTTGAGTGTAGATCTCATGTTAAGTGTTCTCATCTTGATTTCTTTTAATGGGCAAAAGATCTGAAAAGACTCCTCATCAAGGATATACAGATGGCAAATGAGCATATGAAAAGGTGCTCCTCATCACATGTCATCAGGGAAACGCAAATCAAAACTGCAATGAGCTACTACTACACACCTATGAGAATGATGAAAATTCAGTGAAGATGAGGCACAACAGGAGCTCTCATTCATTGCTAGAGAGAATGCAAAATGGTACAGTCACTTTGCAAGACAGTTTGTCAGGTTCTTACAAAACTAAACACATTCTTACCATACGATCCAGCAATTATGCTCCTTGGTATTTACCCAAAGGAGGTGAAAACTCAGGTCCACACAAAAACTGCACACAAATGCTTAGAGCAGTTTTATTCATAATTGCCCAAACTTGGAAGCGACCAAGATGCTGTTGGTAGGCAAATGGAGAAATAAACTGTGGTCCATCTGGACAATGGAATAATATTCACTGCTAAAAAGAAATGATCTATCAAGCTATGAAAAGACATGCAAGAAGCTTAAAGCCTAAATGCACATAACTAAGTGAAAGAAACCAACCTGAAAGGGCTACTATACACCGTAGGATTCTGGTTCTAAGGCATTCTGGAAAAGACAAAGCTATGGAGACAGTAAAGGCATCAGTGGTTGCCAGGGGTTTAGGAAGGGGAGGGAAGGATGAATATGTAGCACACAGGGCATTCTTAGGGCAGTGAGACTACTCTGTATGAGTTCAAACTACTCTGTACTTGTGTTCAAACCCATCAAATGTACAACACAAGAGTGGACACTAATGTAAACTATGGACCTTAGTAAGAACATATCAATACTGGCTCATGAATTGTAGCAACTGTTCCACTCTGGTGAAGGGTGTTGATAATGGGGAGGTTATGCGAGTGTAGGGTCAGGGGCTATATAGGAAAAATATATCTCTATAATTAATGCTCAATTTTGCTATGAAACTAAAACTGCCTTTAAAAATAAAACCTATTCAAAATAGAGGCTAGGAAATATACTCCTTAGTTTCAACAGAATAAGGGGAAATTTCAGAACTTATAAAATGTGATCTCAATGTAAAGTTTAGTCAGGGCTTTAGAACTGATTACCAAAAAGATGACAACAAAGGTTCATCTAGCCAAAGCTATGGTTTTTCCAACAGTCACGTATGGATGTGAGAGTTGGACCATAATGAAGGCTGAGTGCCAATGAACTGATGCTTTTGAACAGTGGTGTAGGAGAAGATTCTTGAGAGTCCCTTGGGCTTCAAGGAGATCAAACCAATCCTAAAGGAAATCAGTCCTGAATAGTCATTGGAAGGACTGATGCTGAAGCTGAAGCTCCAGTACTTTGGCCACCTGATGAGAAGAGCTGACTCATTGGAAAAGACCCTGATGCTGGAAAAGATTGAAGGTGGGAGGAGAAGGGGATGACAGAGGATGAGATGGTTGGATGGCATCACAGACTCAATGGACATGGGTTTGAGCAAGCTCTGGGAGATGGTGAAGGACAGGGAAGCCTGGTATGCTGCAGCCCATGGGGTCGCAAAGAGCCGGACATGACTGAGCAACTGAACAGCAACAAGAATCAAAAAGATATGTTGATGACAAGGGAAAACAAGTGATCATTAGAAGCTCAACATATATTACCAGAAGTTTTGATAGAATATTCAAATATCCTACTGAAAACTCCATGCTGATTTTTGATTGAACAAAAGGCCTAAGTTACTATGAATACTCTATTTCGGTAGCATATGGTACAGTTAGCAATATCTGATGCACCACGACAAGCAGCTTTCTTTTCCCAAAGCATCATAATTTGCACGGTGTGCCCCCTTGGCCACAATATTGCATTAAGAAGCTCAATTAACAAAAAAAACGATATATAACAATATTTGTCAGTAACTGGCATATATAGCGGGCCAGTCATACCTTTCCCACATTGCCTAATTCATAGTATTTTGTACATCATTTGTTGATTCCCTGGAGAAGTGCATGGCAACCCACTCCAGTATTCTTGCCTGGAGAATCCCTTGGACAGAGGAGCCTGGTGGGGTACAGTCAATGGGGTCCAAAGAGCCAGACACGACTGAGCGACTTCCACAACACTTGTCTCACTCATAATGACCAAAGTTGTAGAAAATATTGCTGTTTGGGAACCATGATCTTTGCTCTGTCTCCTAATGCCTTTTAAA
Source organism: Cervus elaphus (assembly GCF_910594005.1). NCBI lineage: Eukaryota > Metazoa > Chordata > Mammalia > Artiodactyla > Cervidae > Cervus > Cervus elaphus. The sequence goes on from NC_057848.1 coordinate 25,137,157, forward strand.
ATCTTGCCCTTCCCACCTTGGTGTGCCTTGGTTGATTACTTTACTTGTTACTTCTGGAGTTACTGGCATACCTTTAAGCTATGTGTTAATCATTCTCAATTACTCTGATATATCTCCCTTCTCATTCTAGGACACACACACACCTCACCTCATTTTCCTCTTCTATTTCCATGCAGAAACATATTTCAGGTTTCCCTTTAAGCCCTTCTCTTCAAGCAAGTCAGAGGCACATCGTCACTAAATCTTCCTGTGTACTTACTGGTAAGTGACAGGCTTCCAACGTACAATTCCATGCCTACTTACACACATATTGCACTTCTTTCCTAGGGTCATTAGGTTAGTATATAAGAGGAAGGCTGTATACATAGTAATAGTATATCTGTATTGAAAAATACAGGCTTGACAAAGTTTCATGTGATATACTTGTGAAAACAACAGGAAGGTAATAACACAATTAGATGCTGCTGCTGCTAAGTCGCTTCAGTTGTGACTCTGTGCGACCCCATAGACGGCTGGGATTCTCCAGGCAAGAACATTAGAGTGGGTTGCCATTGCCTTCTCCATTGCATGAAAGTGAAAAGTGAAAGTGAATTCGCTTAGTCGTGTCTGACTCTTGGCGACCCCATGGACTGCAGCCTACCAGGCTCCTCCGTCCATGGGATTTTCCAGGCAAGAGTACTGGAGTGGGGTGCCATTGCCTTCTCCTACAATTAGAGTGAGATCATGACTAATTGAACAATTACACCAAAATAGTTCTGCCAAGGAGTCATCATGAGATCCATGAGGATGGAAACTGTAGATGTTTCGTTTGTTCAGTACATAAAAAGTCCTCAAGAAAAGTCAATTAAGGGATGAAAGGTATCAAATATAGGGAGAAATGTAGTTTTGGGCTCATTCAAAAAATTTTGCTGATGACTTTATAGGGATGAAGAGAGCTGAAATGGGCCCAACATTTTTTAAAAAATGAAATGTGATGATGATCAATGGAAAAATCCTTCAAATACACAGGATGGATCAGACTTAAGAGCTTTATATGTGAAAAAAAGACTTAGGGGATTCAGTTGAAAGTAAATCTATGAGTCAGTAGTTTGTAGTTAATTTTTAAAAGCTGGTAAAATTTCAGTCTTCTTTAATAAAAGGATGGAATGCAAAGGGAGGTGTAAAAATTCTAGTTAAATTTACTCTGACCCAATCCCACCTGAAGGAATGTGTTCTGAGAGGCAAATTTTAGCTTTATAACAAGTGGAACTACATAAACAAACTTCCTTCCTTGAGGGGCAGTGCGTTGCCCCTCAGTAGACATATTCAGAGAATATAAAATCTACTTGGAAATCTTGGAAACTCCCAACTGGTGTGTTGTTTTTGCAACACTGGTTCTTCACAGACTATAGGCATGTAATAAGACATGAATTCCTTCAACTCTCAAGGTGATCAGTCATGGCTTTGGTTGCTTCTAGCTGCAAGAAGACTTACCTGTATGTCCCAGTCAGATATACAAATGTTCTCTTCTATTTATCAGTTCAGTTCAGTCGCTCAGTCGTGTCTGACTCTTTGCGACTCCATGAATCGCAGCACGCCAGGCCTCCCTGTCTGTCACAAACTCCCGGGTTTACTCAAACTCATGCCCATTGAGTTGGTGATGCCATCCAGCCATCTCATCCTCTGTCGTCCCCTTCTCCTCCTGCCCCCAATCCCTCACAGCATCAGGGTCTTTTCCAATGAGTCAACTCTTCACATCAGGTGGCCAAAGTATTGGAGTTTCAGCTTCAGCATCAGTCCTTCCAATGAACACCCAGGATTTATCTCCTTCAGGATGCACTGGTTGGATCTCCTTGCAGTCTAAGGGACTCTCAAGAGTCTTCTCCAACACCACAGTTCAAAAGCATCAGTTTTTCGGTGCTCAGCTTTCTTCACAGTCCAACTCTCACATCCATACATGACCACTGGAAAAACCATAGCCTTGACCAGACGGACCTTCTTTGGCAAAGTAATGTCTCTGCTTTTTAATATGCTATCTAGGTTGGTCATAACTTTCCTTCCAAGGAATAAGCGTCTTTTAATTTCATGGCTGCAATGACCATCTGCAGTGATTTTGGAGCCCAAAAAAATAAAGTCTGACACTGTTTCCACTGTCTCCCCATCTATTTCCCATGAGGTGATGGGACCAGATGCCATGACCTTAGTTTTCTGAATGTTGAGCTTTAAGCCAACTTTTTCACTCTCCTCTTTCACTTTCATCAAGAGGCTTTTTAGTTCCCCTTCACTTTCTGCCATAAGGGTGTTGTCGTCATCTTCTATTTGTATCATGATGCAGAAAAAAAAAAAATTAGGAACCACTGTACAACATGAACTCTGGTTTCCTTTCAACTATGATAAATAAATTGTGTAGGTCATTATTAGAGTTACTACTAGAAATGAGTCCAGTGTTCTTTCTAAATTACAGCAGCCAAAATAACAGAGAGTAAAACATCTATAGAAACTTGAAGCAAAGTATTAATAAACATAACTACTATGGAATTGGACTTAGAGAATGATTGTAAAGAAAACCAATGAGATAGGCTACTTTTCTAATGATCTGGTGCAAGGAGAAGAAACCCCATCCTTCATGCATGGATAGTAGAATTAACCAGAGGCAAATAGGGCTTCCCTCTACTTAAATGTATCTTGAATCAGTGTATATCTCCAGAGGGTTAGTCTCTCCAAGTCTTCTGAAAAAGAGTATAGATCCATTTTGACCAGCAAAAGACTAAATAGGAAAACTCCAACCAAGAACCTACCAAGTAAGGCATATCTGGGTGAGATGCAATTGGAAGAAGGCTTGGAAAGGTGGGGGACAGTTTGAAGGCACTGAAGATTTGAGAGCCAGTAGTAAGTGAGGTTGGAAGGGCACCAAAGAAACCTTGGCTGATTTCACACTTTGGCAGCACTTCTGACAAACTTCGGCCAGAAACCTCTCCCACTGCAATGTCCCCTTTGGAAAATACGATGCAGAATTTACTAAAACCAACGAATGTTTTTCACAGAAGCAATACTGGCATCTTTTCAAATCGACTTCATATGTAGTGAGCAAAGAAGAAAACAGAGTTCTATACAGGCAGTAGTTTGAAAACACATCATGCTCATCATCATGTTTTGTGCTCATGACATGAGGTCCTTAAGGAAAGAAACTGTCTTGAGGTTTCATATTTGCATTCTATGGTCTAACATAATACAGCATGGATAGGTAGACTGATAATAGATAGATAGATAGAGACATAGATATAGATAGGCAGATGGATAGGGACGCTGGATATTTGCTCAAAACAAACGTTTGAATTAAATTGTTGGATAACTGTTAAGACTTGGAAATGACACCCACTAGAAGATAGAGAATGATTTGTCCTAGCCCTTGGCATGCTCTTCCTTCTCCCTCACCAACCCTCAAGATATCCCCATCCCCCAGAATATTAAGAGAAGCAATAAACCTTCTGCAGAAGAAACTGGCTGCTTGCCTCAGGGATCAGAATGACTCAGGGGAGAGAGTGATTAACAAAAACGTTATCAGGCTAAAATATTACTGCTTAAATCATGAGCGACCTGGAGTGAAAATCATTTAAAATAAGCATCTGTCTTCCTCTTCCCAGCCCATCATTCCTCTATGTCTCTCAATTCGACATTCTGAAGCCCCCAGCTTCCTCATTACCTTTAAAGTATCACACTCAGCAGGTTATCTCTGCAGCTTCCAAGGCCGCAGAAGGTGGGAATACAGTGGTTCAGCAGGAGTATGGAGGTAAATGGCATGGAGTGTGTCAAGTGTGTTATATGAAAGGGAAAGGTTGCTATGGAGGCCAAAACCAGTTCAGTTCAGTTCAGTTCAGTTCAGTCCAGTCGCTCAGTCATGTCTGACTCTTTGTGACCCCATGGACTGTAGCACGTCCTGCTTCTCTGTCCATCACCAATTCCTGGAGCTTTCTCAAACTCAGGTCCATTGAGTCAGTGATGCCACCCAACCATCTCATCCTTTTTCGTCCCCTTCTCCTCCCGCCTTCAATCTTGCCCAGCATCAGGGTCTTTTCCAATGAGTCAGTTATTCACATCAGGTGGCTGAAGTACTGGAGCTTTAGCTTCAGCATCAGTCCTTCCAATGAATATTTGGGACTGATTTCCTTTAGGATTGACTGGTTGGATCTCTTTGCAGTCCAAGAGACTCTCAAGAGTCTTCTCCAACACCATAGTTCAAAAGCATCAGTTCTTTGGTGCTAGCTTTCTTTATAGTCCAACTCTCACATCCATACATGACTACTGGAAAAACCACAGCTTTGACTAGGCAAACCTTTGTTGGCAAAGTAATACCTCTGCTTTTTAATATGCTGTCTAGGTTGGTCATACGTTTCCTTGAGTCTTTTAATTTCATGGCCGCAGTCACCATCTTCAGTGATTTTGGAGCCCAAGAAGTCTGTCATTGTTTCCATTGTTTCCCCATCTATTTCCCATGAGGTGATGGGACCAGATGCCATGATCTTAGTTTTCTGAATGTTGAGCTTTAAGCCAACTTTTTCACTCTCCTCTTTCACTTTCATCAAGAGTCTCTTTAGTTCCTCTTTGCTTTCTGCCATAAGGGTGGTGTCATCTGTATACCAGAGGTTATTAACTTTTCTCCCAGCGATCTTGATTCTAGCTTGTGCTTCATCCAGCCCGGCATTTTGCATGATGTACTCTGCATATAAGTTAAATAAGCAAGGTGACAATATACAGCCTTGACGTACTTCTTTCCCAATTTAGAACCAGTCTGTTGTTCCATGTCTGGTTTTAACAGTTGCTTCTTGAGCTGCATACAGATTTCTCAGAAGGCAGGTAAGGTGATCTGGTATTCCTATTTCTTTAAGAATTTTCCACAATTTGGTGTGATCTCTGCCTCCTGTACAATGTCATGAACCTCCATCCATAGTTCTTCAGGCACTCTGTCAGATCTACTCCCCTGAATCTATTTGTCACTTCCACTGTATAATCATAATGGATTTGATTTAGATCATACCTGAATCGTCTAGTGGTTTTCCCTACTTTCTTCTATTTAAGTCTGAATTTGGCAATAAGGAGTTCATGATCTGAGTCACAGTCAGCTCCCAGTCTTGTTTTTACTGACTGTATGGAGTTTCTCCATCTTTGGCTGCAAAAAATATAATCAATCTGATTTTGGTATTGACCATCTGGTGATGTCCATGTGTAGAGTCATCTCTTGTGTTCTTGGAAGACGGTGTTTGCTATGACCACTGAATTCTCTTGGCAAAACTCTGTTAGTCTTTGCCCTGATTCATTTTGTACTTCAAGGCCAAACCTGTCTGTTACTCCAGGTATCTGCTTACTTCCTACTTTTTCATTCCAGTCCCCTAAGATGAGAAGAACACCTTTTTATGGTGTTAATTCTAGAGGGTCTTGTAGGTCTTCACAGAACCGTTCAACTTCAGCTTCTTGGGCATTAGCAGTTGGGGCATAGACCTGGATTACTGGGATATTGAATGGTTTGCCTTGGAAATGAACAGAAACCATTCTGTCATTTTTGAGATTGCACCCAAGTACTGCATTTCAGACTCTTTTGTTGACTATGAGGGCTACTCCATTTCATCTAAGAGATTCTTGCTCACAGTAGTAGATATAATGGTCATCTGAGTTAAATTCACCCATTCCAGTCCATTTTAGTTCACTGATTCCTAAAATGTTGATGTTCACTCTTGCCATCTCCTGTTTGACCACTTCCAATTTACCTTAATTCATGGACCTAACATTCCAGGTTCCTATGCAATATTGTTCTTTACAGGATCAGACTTTACTTCCATCACCAGTCACATCCACAATTGGACATTGTTTTCGCTTTGGCTCCATCTCTTCATTCTTTCTGGAGTTATTTCTCCTCTCTTCTCCAGCAGCATATTGGGCACTGACCAACCTGGGGAGTTCATCTTTCAGTGTCTTATCTTTTTGCCTTTTCATACTGTTCATGGGACTCTCAAGGCAAGAATACTGAACAGGTTTGCCATTCCTTTTCCAATGGACCACGTTTTGTCAGAACTCTCCATTATGACCTGTCCATCTTGGGTGGCTCTACATGGCATGGCTCGTAGTTTCATTTAGTTAGACAAAGGTGTGGTCCATGTGACCAGTTTGACTAGTTTTCTGTGATTGTGGTTTTCATTCAGTCTGCCCTCTGATGGATAAGGATAAGTGGCTTATGGAAGCTTCCTCAAGATGTTTTAAGCAAATATCATGGACTAGTAATTGGTACAGCTTGTTTCAGGGAATTTTTGTTTGAGGATGATCAGTGTATCTAGCCCCCATGAGCATGCTCACTCAGTAGTGTCCAACTCTTTGCAACACCATGGACTGTATCCCACCAGGCTTCTCTGTCCATGGGATTTCTCAGGCAAGAATACTGGAGTGGGTTGCCATTTCCTCCTTCAGGGGATCTTCCTGACCCAGGGATCGAACCTGTGTCTCCTGGATTGGCATGTAGATTCTTTACCACTGAGCCGCCTGGGAAGCCTAAAGGGCTTTAAAGGGCCAGTATAGTAGTATGGAAAGAACATTGAAAAAGAGAGACTCTAGATCTGATTCTTCGTGACCTTGACCAAGTCTTTATGCCAAACCACTCCTAATTTGTAAAATAGAAAAAATCATACCCCCTCTGCCTAATTCATAGGTTGTTTTGAGGTCAGACAAGATAGATCTTATAAAAGAATTTTTTAAACCATGAAACAAAATACAAATAAAGGAATTTTCTACCATAACCTCTTCATTTCACAGATAATTCTGAAGCCAACATATATTATGGTACTTCCTCAGAAATACATAGCTAGTTAGTAACAGAGCCAAAACGAGAACTAATTCTCTTTACTCCTAGTCAAGTGCTTTCTACACTATGCTATTTTACCTTCTTCACTAATTTAGTATGTGTGAGAACTCAACTGGCTGAGCATGCAAGTATGCAATATCCAATTTGTTTAGAATGATAATCTACACATTTGCATTCACACTGTGATTCAATTTACTGAGGACTGTCTAGATATTGTCATTGTAAATTTAAGTGTTTTATGTGGAGTTTAATTTGAAAATTTTTTGTAATGTTAAATACATCTAGCCATTAGTTGCAACAGTACTGTGGTCTGTGCTGTGATTAGCAAATAATGTATCAGCATAGGGATTATAAATACGCTTATGATTCATCTTTCTGGCGGGTGTGAGTTTAAAGTCAGTTTCTTAAGATACAGGTAAAAATATGGGAGAATAATTTGACTTACATAAATTGTACATCTTAAATAGTTCAATGTTTAGAATGTGGGGAGTGGGAGGTCCATGGATAAATTTTAATAGGTTTTGTGGAAGATCACTGAGGAATATAATAGTATAAGTATTTAAAATGTATTGCATTATGTGAAGGAATAGAAATATAAAAATAGAGAAAGGATGAGAAAAGAGGACAAAAGTAAATTAGCTTAAAGGTAACTCCATAATGCAATGGACATGAACTTGGGCAAACTTCAGGAGATGGTGAGGGACAGAGAGGCCTGGCGTGCTGCAGTCCATGGGGTCACAAAGAGTTGGACACGACTGGGCTACTGAACAACAACAACTCTATAAAAGCCATTGGTGATTATTTATAGACACATTAGAAATTATTCAGTAGGTACTTAAAGCCCAAAAAGAATCGCTTTATTGTTTGTATGATCTAGGTTGTTTATCTCCAAAAGCAAATCATTGGAATGGAGCCAGTATTGCATTAGGGTTCCTAATAGCTCACTGTCTATGATGCCCTACTTTTTGTATTTGAAAGACACTTAACAAATTCTTCATAAGTATGCCTGGGCTCTTGGACCTTTATAACATGGACAATCCTAAATCATGGAACATGGAAGAGGGTAAAAATAAAATACCCTAGAGCTAGTAGATAACATTGGCCTAAGCAAAAGACAAAGAAGAGGATCAGCCATAAAACAAAGAAGACACAGGGACAATATGGGGCCCAAAGAGAGGTAGTTACTCTGGAAGCCTCAGGATAGTGTTGAGTATCATGGTTTAAAGAAGAGACTGAAGGGGACTTCCTTGATGGCAAAGTGGATAAGAACCCACCTGCCAAGGCAGAGGACATGGGTTCGATTCCCAGTCCGGGAAGATTCCACATGCCAAGTAGCAATGAAACCTGTACACCACAACTACTGTGCCCATACGCTGCAATTACTGAAGCTCCTATGCCTTCAAGTACCTTCGAGCCTGTACTCAATAACTAGAGAGTAGTCCCCACTCACCAAACTAGAGAAAGCCCACCCACAGCAACAAAGACCCAGCAGAGCCAAACATAAATAAATAAACAAAAATCAACTGAGGGTATAATTTTTTTTCTTTTTTTTTTTTTTTTTTTTAGAATTTTTCTTAAAAAGAGATTGAAAACAAAAGAGAGGAAAGATGTTAATACAAGAATTACCACAGGAGATTAAAATTTTTTATCAAGATACAACATTCATGAACTACATAAAAAGCAATAATCTCGTGTACTACTAAATAAAATTACTCATATGTATATATGTCTGTGTAACTCCTATAAAGATACAGAACACATATAACTCTCAAGAAAGTTCCCTCTTGTCCATTCTGATTCTATATTCCATTTCTCCTTCCCAAGAGGAATTCCCCTATGGGAATTTTTATTACTATTATTATTTATTATTATTATTATAGATTTTGTTGTTGTTTAGTCGCTAAGTCATGTCCAACTCTTCTTGCAACCCCATGAACTGTAGCCCGCCAGGCTCTTCTGTCCCTGGGATTCTCCAGGTAAGAATACTGGAGTGGGTTGCCATTTTCTTCTCCAGGGGATTTTTCTGACCCAGGGATTAAATCTATGTCCCCTGCTTGGCAGGCAGATTCTTCACCAATGAACCACCTGGGAAACCCGTTATAGATTAGATTTGCCTTTTCTAAAAATTGATATACATGGAATAAAACAGTATGTACTTTGTTGTGTCTGGATCTTTTTCTCAGTAAACTATTTTTCATATTCATTCATATGTGTCAGTAGCTTGTGTGCTGTGCTCAGTCACTTCAATTGTCTCTGACTCTTTGCGACCCCATGACAGAAAGTGAAGAAGAACTAGAGTCTCTTGATGAAAGTGAAAAGACCCTGATGTTGGGAAAGATTGAAGGCAGGCAGAGAAGGGGACGACAGAGGATGAGATGGTTAAATGACATCACCGACTCAATGGATATGAGTTTGGGTAAATTCCGGGAGTTGGTGATGGATAGGAAGGCCTGGTGTGCTGCGGTTCATGGGGTCGCAGAGTCAGACAGACTGAGTGACTGAACTGAACTGAACTTTGCGACCCCGTGGCAGAAAGCGAAGAGGAACTAAAGAGTCTCTTAATGAAAGTGAAAGAGGAGAGTGAAAAAGCTGGCTTAAAACTTAACATTCAGTGCTCTGGGCTGGTGCACTGGGATGACCCAGAGGGATGGGATGGGGAGGAAGGTGGGAGGGGGGTTCAGTATGGGGAACACATGTACACCCATGGCGGATTCATGTCAATGTATGGCAAAACCAATACAATATTGTAAAGTAAAAACTAAATTAATTAATTAAACTGAAAAAAAATGGAGAGAGCAGCATGGAAGCATATACACTAACATATGCAAATAGGTAGCCAATGGGAATGTGCTATATGACTCAGGGAACTCAAACTGGGGCTCTGTGATAACCTAGAGGGGTGGGATGGAGTGGGAGGTGGGAGGGAGGTTCAAGAGGGAAGGGACATATGTACACCTAAGGCTAATTCATGTTGATATGTGACATAAATCAAATCAATATTGTAAAGAAATCATCAATCAATGAAAAATAAATAAACATAATAAAAAATTTTTTAATGGAGATCATGACATCTGGTCCCATCACTTCATGGCAGATAGATGGGGAAACAATGGAAACCAAGACAGAGTTTATTTTCTTGGGCTCCAAAATCACTGTAGATGGTGACTGCAGCCATGAAATTAAAAGATGCTTGCTCGTTGGAAGAAAAGCTATGATAAACCTAGACAGCATATTAAAAAGCAGAGACATTATTTGCCAAGGGGACAACAGAGGATGAGAAGGTTGAATGGCATCACTGACTCGATGGACATGAGTTTGAGCAAGCTCCAGGAGTTGGTGATTGACAGGGAAGCCTGGAGTCCTGCAGTTCATGGGGTCACAAAGAGTCAGATACAACTGAGCAACTGAACTGACTGACTGACTTTGTGACCCCATGGACTGTAGCCTGCCAGGCTCTTCTGTCTATAGGATTTTCCAGGCAAGAATACTGGAATGGGTGGCCATTTCTTCCTCCAGGGGATCTTCCCAACCCAGGGATCAAACCTGTGACCCCTGCATTGCAGACAGTTTTATTCATGGTATTATTGATGGACTTTTCGGTGGTTTCCAGTTTGGGGCTATTAAAAATGATGCTTTTCTCATCAGTTATACACATGTTTTGGGGGTAAACATGCATAATTTCTTTTTTTAAGATTTATTTATTTTTGGCTGTGCTGAGTCTTGGTTGCTGCATGTGTACTTTTCTCTAGTTGTGGAGAGTGGGGGCTAGTCTCTATTTGCAGCACACAGGCCTCTAATTGTGGTGGCTTCTCTTGTTGCAGAGCATGGACTCTAGGGCAGGTCAATAGTTGTAGCACATGGGCTCTAGAGCACTGGCTCAGTAGTTGTGGTGCATGGGCTTAGCTGCTCAGTGGCAGGTAGGAACCTCCCAGGTCAGGGATCAAACTGGTGTCCCATGAATTGCAAGACAGACTCTTAAACACTGGACCACCAGAGAAGCCCACAGTTTCTTTCTGTTGGGTATGTATTTAGGAGTGAAATCGCTAAGCATTTATTCATACTTTCAGCTTTAGTGCATGTGTGCACAGTTGTTTCAGTCATGTCTGACTCTTTGCAACCCCATGGACTGTAGCCCACCAGGCTCCTCTCTCCATGGGATTTTCCCAGCAATAATACTGAAGTGGGTTGCCATGCCCCCCTCCAGGGGTCTTTCCGACCCAGGGATTAAATTGGCATCTCTTGTATCTCCTGCACTGCAGGCAGATTCTTTACCACTGAACCACCAGGGAAGCCCTCAGCTTTAGTAAATATTGTCAAATACTTTTAAAAGAAGTTATTTCACTTTATACCCTCACCAGCAATGTATAAAATTCCAACTATTCAACAAACTTGTTAACACTTGATATTATCTACTGTTTAAGCCATTTTGGTGGATGAATAGCAGACACATTGTTTGGTTGTTTAATATGCATTTCTTGACGTTAAGCATCTTTTTAATATGTTTATTGGTTATTTGGGTATCTTCTTTTGATATGTATCTGGTCAGGGCTTTCTCACATTTTAATTGGGTTATTATCTTTTTTAGTTGATTTCTAAGTGCCCATATATTCTGAACAGGAGCCCTTTGCCGTATATATGTATTACAATTATCTTCTTGTTGATGTTGTTGCTGTTCAGTCGCCCAGTCCTGTCAGACTCTTTGTGACCCCAGGGACTGCAACATGCCAGACCTCCCTGTTCCTCACCATCTCCCGAAGTTTGCCCAAGTTCATGTCCATTGCATCAGTGATGTCATCCAGCCATCTTACCCTCTGATGCCCTCTTCTCCTTCTGCCCGCAATCTTTCACAAAATCAGAGACTTTTCCAATGAGTCAGCTGTTCACATCAGGTGACCAAAATACTGGAGCTTCAGCTTTAGCATCAGTCCTTGCAGTGAATATTCAGGGTTAATTTCCCTTAAGATTGTCTGATCTCCTTGCTGTCCAAGGGACTCTCAGGAGTCTTCTCCAGCACCACAGTTTGAAGGCATCAATTCTTTGGCATTCTGCCTTCTTTAAGGTCCAGCTCTTACAACCGTACATGACCACTGGGAAGACCATAGCCTTGACTACCTGGACCTTTGTCAGCAGAGTGGTGTGTCTGCTTTTCAATACACTGTCTAGGTTTGTCATGGCTTTCTTGCCAAGAAGCAAATGTCTTCTGATTTCATGGCTGCAGTCACCATCCACAGTGATTTTTAGAGACCAAGAAGAGGAAATCTGTCACTATGTCCACATTTCCCTTTCTATTTGCCATGAAGTAATGGACCTGATGCCATGAACTTACTTTTTTTAATATCTAGTTTTAAGCCGGCTCTTTCACTATCCTGCTTCACCCTCATCAAGAGCCTCTTTAATTCCTCTTCACTTTCTACCATTAGAGTGGTATCATCCAAATATCTGAGGTTGTTGATGTTTCTCCTGCCTATCTTGATTCCAGCTTGTAACTCATTCAGCCTGGCATTTCTCATGATGTGTTCAGCATATAGGTTAAATAAACAGGGTGACAGCAGACAGCCCTGTCACTCTCCTTTCTCAATCCTGAACCAATCAGTTGTTCTATACAACATTCTAAATGTTGCTTCTTGACCTGCATATAGGTTTCTCAGGAGACTGGTAAGATGATCTGGTGTTTCCATCTCTTTAAAAGCTTTCCACTGTTTGTTATTATCCACACAGTCAAAGGCTTTAGCATAGTTGATGAAAAAGAGATGGATATTTTTCTGGAATTCCCTTGCTTTCTCTATGATCCAATGAATGCTGGCAATTTGATCTCTGGTTCTTCTGCTTTTTTAAAACTCAGCATGGACATCTGGAAGTTCTTGGTTCACATAATGCTGAAGCCTAGCATGCAAGATTTTCAAAATGACCTTACTAGCATGGGAGATGAGTGCAATTGTCCGATGGTTAACAGAGTTGTTAGTACTATCCTTCTTGGGAATTAGGAATAATCCTGTAGCCACTGCTGGGTCTTCCAGATTTGCTGACATATTGAGTGCAACACTTTGATAGCAACATCCTTTAGGGTTTTGAATAGCTCTACTAGAATATTTAGTTTTAATATTTTAATATTTTGACATTACATCCACTAGCATTATTAACAGCAGTGCTTCCTAAGGCCCACTTGACTTCATACTCCAGAATGTCTGGCTCTGGGTGACTGACCACACCATTGCAGTTATCTGATTCATTAAGATCTATTTTGTACAGTTCTTCTGTGTATTCTTGCCATCTCTTCTTGATCTCTTCAGTGTCTACTAGATCTCTACCATTTCTGTCTTTTATTTTGGCCATCTTTGGGAAAAATGTTCCCTTGATACTTCCAATTTTCCTAAAGAGATCTCTAGTCTTTCCCCTTCTGCTGTTTTCCTCTACTTTTATGCACTGTTCTTTTAAGAAGGCCTCCTTGTCTCTCCCTGCTATTCTTTGGAACTCTGCATTTAGTTGGATGTACCATTCCCTTTCTCCCTTGCTTTTCACGTCTCTTCTTTATTCAGCTATTTGTGAAGCCTCCTCAGATTAAACGCTTTGCCTTCTTTCTTTTCGCTTTCTCTGGGATGGTTTTGTTTGCTGCCTCCTGTACAATATTATGGACCTCCATCATAGTTCTTTTTTTTTTTTATTAGTTGGAGGCTAATTACTTCACATCATTGCAGTGGGTTTTGTCATACATTGATATGAATCAGCCATAGAGTTACACGTATTCCCCATCCCGATACCCCCTCCCACCTCCCTCTCCACCCGATTCCTCTGGGTCTTCCCAGTGCACCAGGCCCGAGCACTTGTCTCATGCATCGGACCTCCATCATAGTTCTTCAGGCACACTGTTAACTAGATCTAATCCTTTGAATCTATTCGTCACCTCCATTGCATATTCATAGGGGATTTGGTTCAAGTTATACCTGGCTGGCCTAGTGGTTTATCCCGCTTTCTTTAGTTTAAGCCTGAATTTTGCTATGAGAAGCTGATGATCTGAGCCACAGTCAGCTCTAGGTCTTGTTTTTGCTGACTGTATAGAGCTTCTCCATCTTTGGATCAGTTCAGATCAGTTCAGTCACTCAGTCATGTCTGACTCTGCAACCCCATGGAATTCAGCACACCATGCTTCCTTGTCCATCACCAACTCCTGGAGTTTGCTCAAACTCATGTCCATCAAGTCAGTGATGCCATCCAACCATCTCATCCTCTGTCATCCCTTTCTCCTCCTGCCTTCAATCTTTCCCAGCATGAGGGTCTTTTCCAATGAGTCAGCTCTTCACATCAGGTGTCCAAAGTATTGGAGTTTCAGCTTCAGCATCAGTCCTTCCAATGAACATTCAGGACTGATTCCTTCAGGATTGACTGGATTGATCCCCTTGCAGTCCAAGGGACTCTCAAGAGTCTTCTCCAACACCACAGCTCAAAAGCATCAATTCTTTGGCACTCAGCTTTCTTTATGGTCCAACTCTCACATCCATATAGGACTATTGGAAAAACCATAGATTTGACTAGATGGATCTTTGTTGGCAATGTCTCTGCTTTTTAATATGCTGTCTATGTGGGTCACAGCTTATCTCCCAAGGAGCAAACGTCTTTTGATTTCATGGCTGCAGTCACCATCTGCAGTGATTTTGGAGCCCAAGAAAATAAAGTCTGTCATGGTTTCCATTGTTTCCCTATCTACTTGCCATGAAGTGATGGGACCAGATGTCATGATCTTCATTTTTTGAATGTTGAATTTTAAGCCAGCTTTTTCACTTTCATCTTTGGCTACAAAGAATGTGATCAATTTGATTTCAGTATTGACCATTTGGTGATGTCCATGTGTAAAGTTGTCTCTTGTGTTGCTGGAAAAGGCTATTTGCTATGACCCGTGCATTCTGTTGGCAGAATTCAGTGAACTTTTGTCCTGCTTCATTTTTTTTTCCAAGGCCAAACTTGCCTGTTACTCCGGGTATCTCTTGACTTCTTACTTTTGCATCCTGGTCCCCAATGATGAATAGAACATCTTTTTTGGTGTAGGTTCTAGGAGATCTTCTAGGTCTTCACAGAACTGATCAACTTCAGCTTCTTCAGCATCAGTAGTAGGGGCATAGACTTGAATTAATGTGATGTTGAATGGCTTGCCTTGGAAACAAACAGAGATCATTCTGTCATTTTTGAGGTTGCACCCAAGTACTGCATTTCAGACTCTTTTGTTTACTATGAGGGCTACTCCATTTCTTCCATGAGATTCTTGCCCACAGTAGTAGATATAACGGTCATCTGAATTAAATTTGCCCACTCCCATCCATTTTAGTTCACTGATTCCTAAGATGTCAATGTTAACTCTTGCCATCTTCTGCTTGACCAAGTCCAATTTATCTTGATTCATGGACCTAACATTCTAGGTTCCTATGCAATTCTGTTCTTTGAAGTATTGGATTTTAATTCCAAAACCAGACACATCCACAACTGAGCATCATTTTCTATTTGGCCCAGCTACTTCATTCTTTCTGGGGCTATTAGTAGTTGTCCTCCACTCTTCCCCAGTAACAAACTGGACACCTTCTGCACTGGGGCAGTCATCTTTCAATGTCATATCTTTTGGTCTTTTTATACAGTTCATGAGGTTCTCGTGGCAAGTATACTGGGGTGGTTTGCCATATTGCCATATGGTTTGTACATATTACAATTATCTTCTACTCTGTGGATTTCCTTTCCCTTCTATTAATAGTATCTCTTGATGAACAGAAATAACACATACATATCACATACAACCATCCTCCCAGCAGACAAATTTACCTCTTTTACTGGGGCAACAAAAGTCACCAGATAGATAGAAGTTCCCTCATTTTCTTGTCACTAACCTTACACTTCCTTACAGCCTTGACATTAAGGCTGTATATTGTCTCCCTGCTTATTTAACTTATATTCAGAGTACATCATGCGAAATGCTGGACTGGATGAAGCACAAGCTGGAATCAAGATTTCCAGGAGACATATCAATAACCTCAGATATGCAGATGACACCACCCTTATGGCAGAAATAGAAGAAGAACTAAAGAGCCTATTGATGAAAGTGAAAGAGGAGAGTGAAAAAGTTGGCTTAAAACTCAACATTTAAAAAAATAAGATCATAGCATACAGTCCCATCATTTCATGGCAAATAGATGGGGAAACAATGGAAACAGTGACAGACTTTATTATTTTGGGCTCCAAAATCACTGCAGATGGTGACTGCAGCCATGAAATTAAAAGACGCTTGCTCCTTGGAAGAAAAGTTATGACCAACCTAGACAGCATATTAAAAAGCAGAAACATTACTTTGCCAACAAAGGTCCGTCTAGTCAAAGCTATGGTTTTTCCAGTAGTCATGTATGGATGTGAGATTTGGACTATAAAGAAAGCTGAGGGCCGAAGAATTGATGCTTTTGAACTGTGGTGTTGGAGAAGACTCTTGAGGATGGTTGGATGGCATCACCAATTGGATGGACATGAGTTTGAGCAAGCTCTGGGAGTTGGTGATCAACAGAGAAGCCTGGTGTGCTACAGTCCTGGGGTTGCAAAGAGTCAGACACAACTGAGCAACTGAACTGAACTGAACTTACACTTCCTTTCAACTTATTAGAATTGGAGGCCCAGAGAAAGGACAGAAAGACCAGAGGAAGAAGTAAGTGAAGAATGTAAGTGAAGAACCAGTGAGGTTTACAACACAGCAAATGGCAAGGGGATTTTCTTTATCTGAGGAGGCATTGTTAGTTTTTGAAGCCCAGGACCTGAACCTAGAATGGTACATGAATGTTGCAGCAGGTGTTCAGAATGCAATCCACTGCTACTGTGTCATCTATGGCGAGAAATAAAGAGTAACCACTCAGACATCACTGGATTGTTTCTTCAAGAGGGTGGATAGAATTGAGTTCAGCAAGGAGCCAGACACTGTGGCATCAATGCAGGCATGAGTGACATTGTAGCTCGCCCTCTGTCTCCTACTGCTCTTGACCTTTCGGCTCTACTATCTCCCACCTCGTCCCCTTCCTCTAGTCAGTAACCCTTCTTGCCTGTTCACTGGATGCCAGCTCCTGGATGCCAGATGTTGTACTGCACTACTGCACTTTTCAAGGTGCTGTGCTGTAGATTAAAAATGTTCCCTTTATTTTTTTTGTTTACAGTTTATGTATTATTTGTGTGAAAAGTATTAAAAACCTATTACAGTACAGTACTATATAGCTGATTGTGTTAACTGGGTACCTAGGTTAACTTTGTTGGACTTACAAACAAATTGGATTTATGAACATGATTTCAGAACAGAACTCATTCATATGTAGGAGACTTACTGTAATATATAATGTATATATACAACTTCATGTATATACAAATGGTTTCACATTAGACACACCTTTTAAAAGTTACTTTTTTCACTTAATTTTATGTTTTTCTGATGTATCTATATTGTTTTTTTTTAATTTTTTTGTTTTTTTTTTTGATGTATCTATATTGTTAAAAATAGATCTAGTCCATTCACTTTAACTATATATATATATATATGTGTGTGTGTGTGTGTTTGTGTATATATATGCTTTTTCTTAGGATTTAACTCAGAAATTAAATTCTTAAATGTCTGTGAGTGGTGTGAGGTATTGATCTACATTTATCTGTTTCCCTAAGAGCCAGTTATCCTAATTCCGTTTACTGAAGAGTCAATCATTTCACCTACTGACTTATTGTTCTCTATGTGTCATATAATAAGATTACATTTATACATAGTTCTGCTTATAAGTTCATTATTTTCTCCATCAGTTATTTGTCTATTCATGTGTGCCTTAATACTATACTGTTTCATTATTATGGATTTGTAGTAAATTTCGCTATCTACTAATATAAGTTCTTTATACTTACTCTTCAAAAGTTTCATGACTCTTTTTATCTATTTTCTCTTCTACATGAATTATAAGATGAATTTTAGTATCAGCATGTCAAGTTCTGTAAGAATAAAATTCTATTGATATCTTGATTGTATTTTCATTTAATGTGTAGAATAATTTGAAAAAAGTAACTAAGTTTATAACAATGAATCTTCCCTCATGAATATATTATAACTTATATTCACCTGGGTCTTTTAAATTTTTCTAAAGTTTTATAATTCTCTTCCTAAAAACATTACATCTTTTATAGGATTTATTTTAATATACCTTGTAATTTTTGTTCCTATTATAAATAGTAACTTTGGGAGGAGGGTTTGTAATTTTGGCCTATGAATACATGTGTGCATGTGAGTGTGTATTATGCACATAAAATACTTCACTTTACTTTTTGATATATCTTTTGCTATTTAGAAAGGTTTCATTTTTATTCTAATGATATCTTTATTCTGGTGGTTTTCAAACTTTACCATATATCAGAATTCCTGGAGAGCTGTTACAGGTTGCTGAGTTCTAGCACCAGAGTTCTTATTCAATAGGTCTGGGGTAGTTGAGTTCAGCAAGGAGCCAGACACTGTGGCATCAATGCAATGGGAGAATTTGCATTTCTAACAACTTTCTAATAGATAAGGACCTAGAAGTCCAGTACCACACTTGAAGAATCATTATTTTATACTAATATTTTCATATACTTTTTTCTTGATTATATTTAATTTTAACTTTTTACTTCGAAATAACTTACATTTACAAGTGAGTTTCATTTAGGAAACTAAACAGTATGAGGGTCTTGGGTACATCTTTCATGCAGATTTACTAATTGTTAACATTTTGCAAATACTTGCTTTATTACTTTATCCCTCTCTCTCTTCCTCTCTCTCTATGTAAATATTTATACATGTTTCTGTACATATTTATATTTACAAAGATATATTTGTATGTATATATTTAATCTTTGGTATTATTATTACTTTCTAAACCATCTGAGAGTAAGTCACTGACCTCATGCCTCTTTTCCCCTTAAATATTTCAATGTGTATTACTTAAGAACAGGGATATTCCACCATCAACAGATGAATGGATAGAGAAGATGTGCATGTATTTCACATAGACAATGGAATACTACTTAGCCATAAAAAAAGAATGAAATAATATATTATTTGTGTGAAAAGTATTATAAGCCTATTATAGTACAGTACTATATAGCCAATTGTGCTAGTTGAGTACCTAGGCAAACTTTGTAGGATTTACAACAAATTGTCAGACTCATCCAGAAAAAAAGGGAGATGGTTCAAATCAATCTAATCAGAAATTAAAAAGGAGAAGTTACAAGTGATACAGCAGAAATACAAAAGATTACAAGAGACTATTTCAAGCAACTATATGCCAGTGAAATGGACAACAGGGAAGAAATGGAAAAATTCTTAGAAAGGTACAATCTCCCAAGACTGAACCAGGAAGAAATATAAAGTATGAAAAGACCAACCACAAGTAATGAAATTGAAAAACAGTGAATAAAAATCTTCCAACAAACAAAAGTTCAGGACCACATGGCTTCACAGGTGAATTCTATCAGACATTTATAGAGGGCTTCTGAAACTCTTCCAAACATTTGTAGAGGGAGGAACACTCCCAAGCTCATTCTACGAGGCTACCATCACCCTGATGATCCAATCAGTGATTGAACCTGTAGGATGAAAATTTAGGGAGGTGTCAGTAATCATATTTCCTGTTGCATGGACTTGAGAAACAAAAGGAACTTTGGCAGAAGGGGCAGAGGGGTAGAGAAAGGGAGAGAAAAAGAGAGGGGGAGAGAGAGAAAGAGAGTGCACAAATAAATGTATGAGGAAGAATAGATTAAAGAATGATAGAGAATCTTAATAACATTTGAACCCTTGGTTTTGATCATTCTTGAGGCCTAACTGTACCTTGTCCTTTCCAAGTTCTGAATATTCCACTCCTACCTTTTTGTGAGAGAGCCCATTATCTTTCCATAAATTTTTCTCTTTCACTTAAGTTAGTTGCAGGTAGGTTTTTGTGCCTTTTTTTGTAGAAAAGAATAACTTTATTGCTTTGCCAGGCAAAGGGAGACATAGTGGGCTGATGCCCCCAAAACCATGTGTCCTCACTTCAGAGAGACAGTGAGAAATTTTACAGTAATTATTCAAAGAGGAGGTTGTGATCAGCTAGTGGACACTCTTCTGACGGGTTGATAGTGAAATAAGTGGGAGTCAGCATCATCAACCTTCAGGTCCAACTGGCCTGGGGTCTACATGCTTGTGGGCAGCACACAGTTGTTAACTGCTAACTGTTCCCACATTGAGAGAGTTTCAATATCTGTAAAGCAAATCAAAGATATTGTTGTGTGTATCCATTTGGGGGAAACCAGGACCCTATCCCAAGGCTGCTCTTGACTGTTTGTTTCTCCCTGGTCTGGCATCCCCTCCCTTCCCTAATTAAGAACTGCTTGAATCTGCCCATTGGAACTCACAGTGGGTCAAGGAGGGTGAGTGAAGGCTGTTTCCTATCATCAAAGAAATGGAGGATGCAGGCTTTGTGCCCCAGAACCCCGCAGGGCCCTGCACAATATCACTATGTGTCCCTATCAGGGAGGAACAGATTTTCTTCTACCCTTCTAGGTTCTTCTGGCTGGAGAAAGAATTAAACCAACATAAGACAGATTAAGAGGAGGACATCAAATTTTAAAAACATGTATATATAGGAGGCTCAGCAATAAAGAATCTGTCTACAGTGCAGGAGATGCAGGAGACCAGAGTTCGATCCCTGGGACAGGAAGATCCCCTGGAGGAGGGCATGACAACCTGTTCCAGCATTCTCATTGGAGAATCCCATGTGTGCCTTTAAACTACTAAAATGCCTTTACAGTACCAAACTTACTGTACAGGCTACTAAGTTTGTGCTGAACCGTATTCCTGATGAGAGTCAGAAATGTCCATATCCTGTTCATATTCTCATATACAAAATTAATATAATTTTCAGCTTTTATCCAATTTTTATCCATCAGTAGAAGAGGGAAATTTTGTATGGCCTAAACGATTTACTCTGAAAACTTTTAGGATTCATGTGTTTTGTATATAGACTAGAATTAGTGTTATAGACCAAAGCCTCAACCAAATTCAATGTTGCACTATGTACAGAATATTTATTTTCTGGCTAAAATCACTTTTAGTTACATAATAAAAGTTACTTTTATTATTAATCTTCATTTTCTTTCTTTTGTAACCTTTCAAAGATTAGAAATTTCTTTTCTAACATTTCAAAGATTAGAAATTTCAAAGATTTGAAGTTCATTTCAAAGAATCAAAGTGGTTGATTCTTTTAGAGATCATTTTGATGAATAAAAATTCAAAATTGCAATACACACTTTGAATCACTTTTCAACAATTCTCAAGGTTATGAACAGCAATAGAAAGCATGAAGGCTTCACTAAAATGCTGATAAAACCAAGATGTAGATGTTGACCAAAGATGATGGCTCCCATACATCATTCCTATACAACAGCCCAATTTAGGCTAGAGCATGCGTGCATGCTCAATCACTAAGCCGTGTCTGACTCTGTGGAAACTCATGGACTGTAGCCTGCCAGGCTCCTCTGTCCATAGGATATCCCAGACAAAAATACTAGAATGGATTGCCATTTCCTCCTCCAGGAGATCTTCCTGACCCAGGGATCGAACCTACATCCCCTATGTCTCCTGCATTGCAGGTAGATTCTTTACCACTGCTCCACGTGGGAAGCTCAACTGTCAAATTAGGGCCTACAGGCCTAATTCTGCCTCCTGTCTATTTTCATAAATAAATTTTAATGGGAATATATCCACACTCATCATCTAAATATTACCTATGACTGCTTTTGGTCAATGAATGTGGATTTGAATGGTGGCAGACAGAGATTGTGTGTGCCCCACAAAGTCTAAATATTTACTATCTGACCCTTTGAAAAAATTTGCCAACACTTGGCCTCAAATATTAGCAGTACAAATGGAGATAAATAGATGAGCAGATTATATTTTTTGAGTCAGAGAAGGAACAAGCCTGGTGAGTTCTAGCAACATAAAGGAAGGCAGGCCAGGGTGGTTAAAACATAAAATGACCCAGATATTACCATTGGTTTTTCTTTTTCTTATTTTGTAGCAATTTACAACTATTGATTACTAATCAGATATTAACTCACTCATTCAACAAATGTTCTTTAAGTTCCCACTCTGTCCTAGACACTATATTAGCTGCTTCACATAAACACACACATATCATAATAAGGGAAACCAATAATTAAGCAATTATAACAGAATCATAACTAACTAACGCCTTGTTCAGTCTTATCTGACTCTTTGTGACCCCATGGACTGCAGCACACCGCGCTCCCCTGTCCTTTACTATCTCCCAGAGCTTGCTCAAGCTCATGTCCACTGAGTTGGTGATGCCATCCAACCATCTCAGCCTCTGTCGTCCCCTTCTCCTCCCACCTTCAATCTTGCCCAGCATCAGGGTCTTTTCCAATGAGTTGGCTCTTCCCATCAGGTGTCCAAAGTAGTGCAGTTTCAGCTTCAGCATCAGTCCTTCCAATGACTATTCAGGACTGATTTCCTTTAGGATGGACTGGTTGGATCTCCTTGCAGTCTAAGGGACTCTCAAGAGTCTTCTCCAACACCACAGTTCAAAAGCATCAACTCTTTGGTGCTCAGCTTTCTTTATGGTCCAACTCTCACATCCATACATGACTACTGGAAAAACCATAGCTTTGACTAGAGAGACCTTTGTTGGCAAAGTAATGTCTTTGTTTTTTAATATGCTGTCTAGATTGGTCATAGCTTTTATTCCAAGGAGCAAGCATCTTTTAATTTCATGGCTGCAGTCACCATCTGCAGTGATTTTGCAGCCCAAGAAAATAAAGTTTCTCACTATTTCCATGGAGCCTGATTACCTAGGTTTCAGTGTCAGCCCTGACACTTAACTACTGTGTGATCCTTGTAAAACTGCTTAATTTCTCTGAGCCCCAGTGTCCTTATCCTTAAAGCAAAGATATCCTTATCCTTAAAGCAAGGATAATAATATTATCTATCTTAAATTTTATAAACACTTAGTTCAGCCTTTGGCCTATGGTGGCAAATTTAATAAATGTTGGTTACTATTATTAAGGCAAATGGCTTCTTTTCCCCCAGCTTTTAAACAGGCTTTATCTGTCAACCTCTGGCCTCTTCCTGGGTACTTTCTACCTTTTGATTTCGACTTGCCCTTATCAATCTTGTCACTCCAGTTGCTATCGTCATGCTTTTTCCTATTACAGGACCTTTGGTCATTCTGTTCCTTCCATCTGGAATGTTCCTTTTCCTGTTTGCCTGGCTAATTCCTATTTGCTCTTTAAACTCCATAGGGCATGAACTCTCTCCAGTTTTTGTTTACCATCTTACACTCAGTGGTTAATACTGCACCTGGAGTTCAGTGGACACTCATTAATGTTTGCTGCATGAGTAAACACGAGTCTGAGTCTATCATCTCACCTTATTCAGTGATTCTTCTGTACATTAATTCACATCCTAGCTATAGCCTTCTTTCTACTCACTGGTTCTAGATAATGCTCACCAAATATTCACTACACACAAGATTTGTTAGGTTCTGGGCTAGGGACTCCGAAAATAAATTTGAAAAATATGAATTTCCAGCTTTCAAGAAGCTACCTGCTCATGGAGGGACACAGGCATGCAAACAGAGAAACTATAATCCAGAATGATAAGTGGTATACTTGAGGCCTGTGCTTGAGACCATTGGTCACATTGGACTCATGAAAAACCAGAATATACACTTATCTAGGAAAGAAAAGGAAGGATTCATAGAGGAGGCAGTATCTCAATTGAGCCAAAAATAATCAGTAGCCATTTTCAAAATAGACAATTAGGGATAAAGCATTTGGCAGAAAGAATTTCAGGGTAAAAGTATGAAGGGTTTTTTTTTTCCTTTGTTGGTCCTGACTTCTATAAACCTTTTCCTTTTTTATTACCATTTTGAGTAACAATTTGCATGCCCAATAACTACGAGACTGCTCAGTCTCCCATTTTCAATGTCTATACATGAGATTTGTTATTTGTTGCTCTCAGTTTTTCCCTTTGCCCTGAATTTCCATCAAACATAGTATTTCAGTGAGCTTAATTTGTCCTTCTTTGTCATATGTATACTGTTCTTCCTTGTTTGCGTGCCTAAGATGTGCGTTCCTAATGATTCATTCCATTCTAGCGCTAACTGTACTTAACACTGTACCTGGACCTTGGATTCAAAGTGCTCAACTAAACTGGGGGGAAGCCTGGCGTGCCGCAGTCCACGGGGTCGCAAAGGATCGGACACGACCGAGCGCCTGAACAACCACAATGAGTTGGTGGGAGGCCAGCAGTGAGTGCTGTGTTTACGTAAGCTCAAGAGAGCGGCGGAGTCTATTGAAAGAAGGTAAATTCAGTGAACTTCAATAAAACTACCGAAAATAGGAGCATCCGAGGCGGAGTTCTGAAAAGGCAAGCAAGGCGACCTGGGTCTTACACGCATCGTTTTATGGGTCCATCTATTTTGCTGTCTGCGACTGATGGTTCCCAACCTGCTAGGAATCGACCTCAGCGACCCGTCTCCATCCTGATGATTCCAAGAATCCAGCGCGCGCGGGCACCCGTTGCGTGCTCGGCGCGAGGCCCCGCCCCCCGGCCGGAAGGAGCGGGGCGGGGCCTCCGGGCGGGGGATGGGGCCTCGCGCCGGGGGAGGGGGGAGCGAGGGGCTGGCGGTTTCGCGACCGAAAGCAAAAGGGCGGGCGCAGGGCTGCCTTCCGAGGCTCTCCTCGCTTGCGATTCGTCCACTTGGCTGAATCGGGAGTCGCGACCTCTGGCACAGGTGGGTCCCGCCCCATGGAGCGGGGAAGGGGTGTTCTGGGTGGGTTCGATGAGTGGCGTGGCCGAGGCGCTGGCTTGCAGGCTTGGGGAAGTGAGAGAGTGGCCGCCCCCACCCTGGCTGCTTAGGCCCCGGGGCGGTGGTACTTACCTTCACCCTGGCACAGGAGAAGGCCACTTGTGCCTTGCCGCAGGGCTTCCGTCACACGGTGGGTGGCACTTGCGCGACCCGGAGCCCTGAGATCAGCGCGTGGTTTGCTGGGCCCAGTGCTTGGGAACAGCTTGCAGAGCTGCAGCAGCCTCGCTTTGGGACTGCTGCCCAGAGGACATAGTCTCAAACTCGAGCAGACTTCCCCGCCCTGGGTCTGTCCTTGACTGGGGCCAGCTTTCAGCGAGTCCCTCCCATCTCCATGCTTCGCCTGGCTGGGCAGTGCAGTGGAAGCTGCAATTCGGTTGTCTGCAGGACCTTGCAGCACTGACTCTTTCTTGCTAATGTTTTCTGCCCAGATGGTACACTTTCTCGGCCCCTCCGGAGCAGGAAACCTAGCAAGAAGCAGGGCAGGGCATTGGGGAAGTTAGGCCAAGAGATCTTTCTCTGTTACGAAAACAATTCTGCAAAGGCCAAGGAGGCTTACTTACTTTACTGCTTGCCAGGAAAACTGGAAACAACATTAATTCAATGCCTTGGTTGAATGTTAACTCTAAAGAATGCCCTTCTGAATGCTTTACCATTAAAGAGTTTAACCAGATGATAAATCATTGTCCAAAACCTTATGGGTTGAATGAGCATTGTACACTGTCTGGCAAAAAGTCTAACCGGAAAGATTTGGGTGACTTAACTGTATACTCAAACTCTGCAAGACAGACCTGAGCTCTCATGTGGAGGAATGCTTTCATATGCAATTCCCATAGAATTGTCTTTTAGGGTTGCCTCTTAGCTTGGTATTTTCAGGAAACACTGTATTAAAAATTACACTTGATTTTGCATTAACTATAAGGGCAAAGAATTAGAAACACTATGGAGGGACATGATGCTATCTCTCTAATTCCTTCTCATTAAGGAACTGGTGACAATGATAATGGCAACCCTATATTATGCAAAACACTGTAATCTTCACAACCACAAGAGGTAAATGTGTTTATCTGTCATGATACTTAAAGATGTTATACTTTATCTCATAACCAGTATGATGAAGGGAATGTTCAAAGGGTGGGTTGAGTCTGTGGGCGTCTTTTGCACGTCCCCCTGTTTCTGAGAAGAATGGTGGACTGGGAGGGATCACTTCCTGCTTTTAGTATCTGTATGAGGAACCACAAGCAGCTCTGTATCTCTGCTTGTCAACTCTGGAAACAGCAGTAAAATATCCAAACTGATCACTCACTCTCTGCAGTGTTTCTGGCAGCTGTGTTTTCTGCCTGCCAGGATGAGGTGGGGTGGGGTGGATGCAGGCCCTGGGTGAATACACCCCTTCTGATGGGAAGAGTCTCTTTCTGCTTGGAGCCAAAGTGAACACCGATCCACCAGTTGGGCACCATTGCGACCCTCTCTCTACAACACCACATGTTCCCCATGGTCATATGGGCTGTACATGCACCTGTCATTGCCCACATGTAAAGAATTTGCAGGACAACTTACAGGCTTTGGGCAAAATCTGGTCTCTGCCACACCCAAAGGGTTTAAACAAGGAGTGGCCACTGGTATGAATGCGAGTGTCCTTTAGGATGGGGGACCTGATGACCTCCCAAGTGATCAATAGGGTGAGAGGGAACTTCTGCTAGACATCTGCTGAGCCGACCTCGTGGGTGAGCTGTTTGGCAGTGGGTGACTGGCTGTTTGGCAGGACCCCATGGAGGCTTTGGCCATATTTTTACTCTGTTCATTCACACTGTCACTCCGAAGACAATCAATGACTACTTCTTCTGTGCCAAGATGCTGATCTGCTCTGAGATGAGCAGCACAAGAGGACAGTAAGTTTGAGAGGATGACAGGAATTCAACTTGAAGCATACTAAGTCCGAGGCATCCTCACTCTTCCTCGTCCTAGTATCTGATCAGTGCAAATTCTTGCCACTTCTGCATCCTGAATATTTTTTTGTAAACCCACTCACTTCTCTTTCCTCCCCTGTTAATCAGAATTTCAACCCAGTGACACCCTTTCTTTTTCTGTTAATTACAAAACTGTATTAAAGGACCCAAATCCTTGCTTGACCCTCAGTCCTCATGGGAAAATCTCCACTCCTACCATAACCACAGCAACAGCAGGAACATCAACAACATACAGCAGCTCAATGAGGCATGTATGACCCCTAATGAATAATCAGACACACGAACTTTCTGTTTTTCTCTCCTTCCCAAAGTGTTTTTACAATTTTGTATTGAGATATAATTTACACACCATAAATTTGACTCCTTTTACGTGTACCTTCAAGGATTTTTAGTAAATTTATTGAGTGGTGCAACCA
The DNA here is from genome assembly GCF_910594005.1 of Cervus elaphus. Lineage (NCBI taxonomy): Eukaryota > Metazoa > Chordata > Mammalia > Artiodactyla > Cervidae > Cervus > Cervus elaphus. The sequence goes on from NC_057848.1 coordinate 25,164,248, forward strand.
TCACTGCATCCAACATTAGCTATTTCTATCACCTCAATAGCATCTCTCTTGCCCATATGCACTTAGTCCCCATTACCATCCCAGCCCCCTTAACAACCACTAACCCACATAATTTTACATTGTTTACATTCACATGCACCACCAGCACCATATAAAAGTTCTAATTTCTCTACATCTTCACCAATATTTTGTCATTTTTCCTCTTACAAAATGTATAACTGCCCTTGTGGATGTAAAGTAATATTTTAGCTTTAATGTGCATTTCCCGAATGTAAAGATATTGAACATCCTTTCATCTGTCTTGTCCATTTGTAAATGTTCTTTGAAGAAATGTCTATTTAATATTTTGCCCATTTTTTCAATTAGGTTATTTCCCTTCCTATTATTGAGATGTAAGATTTTTTTAAAATATATTTAGGATACAAGTGCTTTATCAGGTATATCATTTGAAAATATTTTTTTCCAATCTGTTTCTTGTCTTTTCATTGTTTAAATATTTTTAGTTTTTTCATTTTTTAATGATACCTTTTGAAAAGCAAAGGTTTTGAGTTCTGGTTAAGCTCAAGTTATCATTTTTCTTTTGCAAATTGTGCTTTTTTGTGTTGTATCTAAGAACTCTTTGCTTAATCCAAGGTCATGAAGATTTTCTCCTATATGTTCTTCTGAAAGTTTTATAGTTTAATCTTACATTTATTTCTAATCCATTTTGACTTATTTTGTGTGTGTGGTGTGAAGTAGGCAGTCTAAAGCCATCTATTTTTAACGTGAAGTATGACCTACAACACCATATTACTTCCAGATGTGCAATATAGTGATTTGATGTTTCTATACATTATGAAATTATCACCATGATAAGTCTAGTTACCACCTATCACCATACAAAGATGCTATAAAGTTATTGGCTATATTCCCTATGTATACATTATGCCCACACAGCTAATCTATTTTGTATCCAGAAGTTTGTACCTCTTAAGATCCCTTATCTGTTTCTCTCATTCCCCATTACTTCCCTCTTCTCCGGCAATGGCCAGTTTGTTCTTTGTATCTATGAGCCTGTTTCTGTTTTATTTATTCATTTGTTTTGCCTTTTAGATCTGACACATACCTGAAATCATATGGTATTTCTCTTTCTCTCTTTGACTTATCTCATTCAGCACACTACTCTCTTGGCCCATCAGTGTTATTGAAGATGGTAAGATTTCATCCTTCTTTATGGCTGAGTACTATGCCATTGTATATACATATCACATCTTCTTTGTCCATTCCTCCATCAGTGAACACTTAGGTTGTTTCCATCTTTTGGATATTTTAAGTAATGCTGAATTTGGGGGCATTTGGAGAGAGGACCTTCAGTGTCCACTTTTCAGGCAACTGGCCCCTGAGAAAGTCTTGCTGGACACCGTGCAGGTGCAGAGCAGGACTCCCATTCCTTACCCCACTGGGGCCCTGGGGAGATGTGCCAGGCCCTTGGGTACCCATTCACCTTGTGATGTGGGGGCCATGGCGGGCGGTGGTCATCTCTGTGAGTGGACAGGGTAGCATTCTGAGCTGGTGATGGATGAAGACATCTGTCCTGCTCAGGGGGGCATGGTGAGTCCCCTGGACCGAAGAGCGCCATCCCATGCCATCTGCTGTGGCAGCCACTGGCAATTGTGATTCAGACTTGAACCCAAGGGAGACAGTCGGTTCCCCCATCGCACCAGCCACGTCTTAGGAACCACCACTATGGAGATGCCAGCTACCTCACTGGGCAGCTCGGAGAGGCCACCTTGCCTCCAGGGCAGGAGGTTCCACGAGACAGTGCTGCTCCAGATCCTTGCACACACATGTGCAAGCACAACCAGCCCCAGAGGAAAGCCTGTGCCACCCCAGTCCAGTTCTCCAGGCCAGGCTGTGTTCTCATGCAAATATGCCAGAGGCCTGAGCTCTGAGCCCTGTCATCTCCTTGCAGCCCCAGGGCAGGCAGGAGAGAATGGTGCCCCTTACCCATCTGAGTGGGTGAGCTGGCTGTTAGCAATCCAGGAGGACTTCTGGTGTGGGCGCTAGCAGCAGGGTTGGAGTGGGGAACCCTTTGAATCCAGTAGAGTGACCATCTCTGACCCCCCCACTGGATGCCCAACACCTGAGAAGGCCTCAGTGTGCCAGGAAACCATGGAGCTTTCCCCCGAGGCCTGCTTGCTTTGGTTCTCTTGACCTTCCTCTTGCATTCTCTAGAACTTTCTGGCCCAGCTGAGCAAACAGGGGGTTCTGCATTTGGCCCTGGGCTCCTAGGGAAAAGTCATTCCAGTTCCCTTTGCCCTGACCACACACCCATCCATCTGATCCCTCCAACCTGTAGTCACAGGTCTATTGTCTTTGGGGTTTGATGGCGTTTCTTTTTGGACTGTGCAGCTGGTGGGATCTGTTGCCGGTGCCTGTGTGCTCAATTGGTAAGTTGTGTCCATCTCTTTGTGACCCCATGGACTGCAGCCCACCAAGCTCCTCTGTCCATGGTATTGTCCAGGCAAGAATCCTGGAATGGGTGGCCATTTCCTTCTCCAGGGGATCTTCCCCAGCCAGGGATCGATCCCTATCTTGCATCTCCTGCATTGGCATACGGATTCTTTACTACCTCACCACCTGGGAAATCTGCCTTAGTTCTCCCTGACCACAGATCAGACCCGTGCCTCCTGTAGTAAGAGTGCAGAGACTTAAGCACTGACCACCAGGTGAGATCTCAGGATTTGTGTTTTCTAGAGGGGACGTGGTGATATATTTTAGGGGGCAGGTCTTTGCCCACTTAGGGGTCGTGGCTGGCAGGTGTGTAATCCTCAAGGAGGGTGGGGAAGGAATGGGCTTGGTTACAGAGTCAGCAGATGCTGAACAGGTGGGAAGGGAAGGCTGGGGGTGGGGGGCGGGCCCAGGGCTACCCAGGGAGCTATAAGCAGCATCAGTGTCTGGGGGTCCTGTTCCCCCAAGGCCCAGGGGTCCTCCCTTTGCAGAAGTGTGGGGCCCGACTGCCAAGGTGGGCGGCCAACCTGTTGAGCCACATGGTTGAACTGACACTGGCTGAGGCTTCCTCTCCCGAGCCTGGACTCAGGAACAACTGGCTGTGATCATACTCTGCTGCTCGGGAAGGGACATGTGTTTCTTCTGATGGAGCAGGGCCCATTGTTACAGAGGAGTAGTCGAGGCTGGGGGCATGCTTGGGGAGCTTTCACTCCTTCCCCAGACCTTTTGCAGACACAGAGTGCTAATGAGAGGGTGCCGGGGTCCTCCCCCACCAGACTCTGAAGTTGTCACCCAGCAGGTCGGCCCACCAGGCTTTAGAGCTGTGTTGTAACCTGCTTGAGAGTGGGGGGGGGGGGCGGGGAAGGACCCAACAACTCCCCTTCCTGTCCCCTGCAGTTTGGAATGTGAAGTTTTGCACTTAGCTGTGCCACCTGTTGGTTTAATACAAGTGGCTCAGAACCGCTCCCTTTGTCACCGAGCCCGCCTGGCCCTGGGGCAGATGCCTGCATCGGGTTGTTGGTGTTCAGAGTCTCCCAAGGCTGCTCCCTGGAGAACTTTGGGCTCGGCCAGTGCATCATCTAGTTCCTACAGGTTTAAGGTGTTACTATATCCCATGCCAGGCCTCCCTGGTGGGCTGCTGGTGGTCCCCAGCTGCCAGACAGCCCCAAGAATCATGGATGTATTGGCTCACCCCCACGGTCAGCACAGGTGGTGCTAGCGGTAAAGAATCTGCTTCCAGTGTAGGTGATGTGAGACGTGGGTTCTATCTCTCAGCCGGGAAGATCCCCCTGGAGGAGGGCATGGCAACCCGCTCCAGTATTCTTGCCTGGAGAATCCCATGGACAGAGGAGCCTGGTGGGCTACAGTCCATAGGGTTGCACAGAGTCAGACAGGACTGAAGCGACTTAGCATGGAGTGTGAGCATCCCTACAGCAGTGGCAGGATGTGTGAGAACCAGAGAAGATGGAAGGGAGGATTTTAGGAAGCATAGCTCTAGCTTATGAATTAGATTCACATGGAAATGTTTTTTGAGGGTCACAACTAATGATCAGAATCATAAAAAAATAAATAATGCTGCATTGAAACACACAGGTGCATATATGTTTTCAAGTTAGTGTTTTTGGTTTAGTGTCGGAGGGTCCCCTTTTCTCTACATCCTTGCCAATACTTGTTACTTGTTGGGTTTTTGATAATAGCCATTATGACAGATATGCGGTGGTATCTCATTGTGGTTTTGATTTGCATTTACCCTCTCCCACAGAGATTAGACCTACATCATAATGCAACAGCTCTCCTGGACTTCTCAGACTCTGTCTGCATTTTCTCTCACATGTTTCCCCAGATAAACCACTTGCACAATCTGTGCCTGTCATGGCACCTCCTTTTCAGAGGACCTGGACTAATGCAGTTGTCAACATTACAGATTGGGATATTTCTCACAGAATATACATTTCTGGCTCCTCTCAAATATGGCAACATTAAGAGTCTCTGGCAATAATTAGCTAGAGCTGAGTAGTGGCTAGGGTTTTTGGACAGATCAAGCATTCTTTGATTCACTCCTCTCACCACAGTTCCCTGTTGTCTCTTTTGCTTTACCTATTTATGTTTCTTGCCTAACCCTTGTGGGCATATAATTTTGAGACCCTGATATAAAGGAGCATCCTCTTAACTCATGCAGTCCAATATATTCTTGCACTAGTTAAACCCAGACACAGATACGTATGACAGATACAATTTCAGCTTAGAGCTTTTGCTTTGGCCTCCTTTACACCAGAACTATATCGTCATGAACTATTCCTTTTTGTTCAAATGTCATTTTTCTCAATAAAGTCTACCCTGATCACCATGTTTAAAAGTCCTACTTCCTTCAGCATACCCCTTTATCCTGCTGCATAGCTCTGACTGCCTTCTAATATTTATTGATTTTGTTTATCTTTGTCCTTCCACTAGAAGATAAACTCCATGAAAGCGGGCATTTTTGTCAGTTTTGTTCCCTGATAAATCCCAAGTGCCTAAAATAGTTTCTGGCACAAAGTTGACCCCCAATAAATATGTGTTCAATGAACTGAGCAGGAATAGTGAGAGGGAGAAATGCAGCAGGCAGAGGAAACCACGTATGTGAAGGCAGTGAGGCATGGGGCAAGATAGATGGGCCCAGGAGACGCGTCAGTAGTTTGGTCTGCCCTCTAGGAGCTCTCAGCGAATGGAAGAGAAAAGTAATTTAGCAGGTAATTATTGGATGTGTTGTAAGCTCATAAGGGTATGCACAAAGTGCTGTGAGAACACTGAGTAGGCAGCTCCTAACTCTTCCTAGGGAGGTTAGGAAGATTTTACAAAGGTGACATTTGAGCTGGGTCTCAGGCAGGAGAGTGATATGCTGAAAGTGTTTTAAGAAAATTAATCTGGCACTAGTATGAAAGGTGGATTGGAATATGGATAGAATGGAGGCAAGGAAACCATCTAGTCTATGGCAGTAGTCCAGGTATGAGCTGATGAAGGCATCTATAGGAATGGAAAGAGAAGAACAAATCTGAGAGACATTTGAAAGGAAAAATTGACAGGGGCTAAATGGACTCTTGGCTTTAAGCCTTTTAGGAGGGAATGTGTCTTCCTTAGCAATAACCGTGCAAAGGTTCAGATTGACCTATTATGTAATTGCTTACTCTTGACTAGAATTTCTAGCGATTGCTGTTCTCCAAAAGTTTCTCTTGGATGATTGATACTTGTTGGACCTTAATTTACATTAAGATGGCGTTAGACTCTAAAGATTGGGAAGCTCTCAAAAACATAATTTTGACCACGAAACAGCAAATTATCCTATTAAAGGAGAAATGAGGGAAGCCACGGGTTGCAGGGGAAGTTTTTCAATGACCTCATAGGTGCTTTTTTTTTTTTTTAAAGAATAATGTATAAAACATCAAAAAGAAGGATGAATATAGCAGATGGCATGTGCCTAAAGGATTAGTATTTTGAAGGATTAAGGCACAAAATTACCTTGGGCTTGTATAAACACGTAGTTGCAGAGACAGAACAATGTTAACTACGTTCTCAGAAGGAAAAAGTACATGTTTACTGGGATGGATAAGTTACAACTTGATATTGTTTAACAATTCCCAATGATCAAAAGAATTAATACGAATAAGGAAAGGCTCTTTAACACTTAATTTTTTATAAGTATATTACCACTTCTAACAAAGAAGGAGGAAGTTTCAATCTACTAATTAATGAGCTAAATATGTCCTTAGTTAGGTTCTAGAACAGATTTTCAAGTAAATGAATACTGAGAAAATTGCAAAGTTATCAACAAAGACATTCCACACAGATCTAATTTTATTAGAGGTGTTTATGGAAATATGACAGCTATAACATGTACATTGAATGAATGCAATTTCAGCAAGATTTTAACAAGTCTTTTATGATACCCTTGGGAACAAGAATTATCAATCCATATTGGTGGGTTATATAATTAATACAATTATGTATTAATAACCATACTCAAAGAGTGCTGATCACAGACCATAAGCAATGGAAGACTTTAAGATGGCCTATTGCAAACCTTACCTTTGGTTTGATCTCATCAACACTTTCATTACTTAAGTGAAGATTTAGAGCAGGCACCTTACCAGATTTAAAGATGCTGTGAACCTCGAAGAAAATTCAATCCAATGTCCACAAATGTTTATGAAATTCTCCTAAGTACTAGGAACCATGCTAGATGTTAGGGTACAAACATGAATGACCCATAGGCCTCCTGTTGAGATGTATCCAGGTCTTTACTGGTAGGAAAGCATAAAAACATATAATTTCTTTTTTTAATTTTTTCAATCATCAGAATTTAATTTTAGAGCATTTACATCCCTACAAAAAGAAACTGCATACATATTAGCTGTCATTCCCCAATTCCTCCCTCCCCGCTGCTCCAGCTGGAGACAAGCACTAATCTACCTTTTATCTCTTTGGATTTGCCTTTTCTGGACAGTTCATGTAAATGGGATCATATAGCATATGGCCTTTTGTGTCTGACTTCTTTTTGTTTATATCAGAGTGTAGCCAATTAACAATGTCATAATAGAAAGGCATACAATTTCAACAAAATGTATTGAGAAGGAAGACAGAGGCATAAACAGGCTGTTATGAGAGAACTAAAGAAAGCTGCTAGTTCATTCTGAGAATTTAGGGAAGAACACTTAGATGAGATGATATCTCCACTGATTCTTGAAAGATGAATAGAAGAGAGTAGGAAGGGCTTCCACTTTAGAGGAACAAATAGCATGAACAAGAGTTTCTCAAAATTTAGAAAGTATAGTGAGTCTGGGAAATTATGAACAAAGAAGTACAAGGAAGTAAATAATAGGAAGTCAGGCTGAGAGGTGGCTTAGGATCAGGTAATTGGAGGCATTACCTAATATGATAATTAAATTGGATTTTTCCCTGAAGACCCTGTGCTTAGTCAGTCAGTCATGTCTGACTCTTTGTGACCCCCATGGACTGCAGCCTGCCAGGCTCCTCTGTCCATGGGATTTTCCAGGCAGGAATACTGGTGTGGGTTGGCATGCCCTCCTCCAGGGGTGAAGACCCTAACCTATTTCAGAAACCTCCCTCAGTCATCAGCAAATTATCTTATGTCTCTAGCTATGGACTTGGTATATGTGATTGGTTTCATCCCCCATCAACCTGAAATTCAGTTCCTTTATCAGCTTATACCACATAATAACATGTACACATCCACTCAAAGCAAGCATTTTTGCAAGGAGTTATTGATAAGGTTCACATCAAGCTCCATATAGCTTCTCTGCAGTGGCATGACCTCCTTTTTTCCACACAGAATGAATGAATTCCTTTTAAGATCATATGCAAATGGTGTTATTTTATTAATATTTATGAAAGCATCACACTCAAGGTGTCAGCAACTCCAAGAAAGGTACTTTTGCCAATAGATATAGTTTATCCCTAATAACAATAGTGATGAGGATGATTAGAATGACAGTAGCTGACATATATAGGTCTTACTATGTGACAACACAGTTCTGAGTACACTAAACCCATGAGATAAGTATTATTGTTATACTCATTTTACAGAACAGGAAACAGTAACTGAGAGTTTAAGAAACTCCCACAATTACACATAATCAGTGGAAAAGAAAGTTTCAAGGCTTCAAGATGAGGATGATCAATAGTGTCACAGTGATGAGTCCCAGAAGGACAAGATCTAAAAGGCAACCTTTATATGTGGTTGTAAGGTTAAAATTAGTGATCTTCTAAAGAACCACTTCAGTTAGATAGTGGGATGGAAGCAAGATTACAGTGCATAATACAAGTGGCTGGTAAGAAAATATAAGTAACAGTTATTGACCACTTATGGTTAGCTTTTCAGAATTTCTCCTTTAATGCTCTGTGGTTGAGATAAGATCAATTATTTTACATAGTTACATATGTAGTGTTATTCCTATAGCCTTATAAACATTGTTTTATATTGTTACTAACACTCTCGTTGTTGAATTTTCTAGGATGTGGTGTCACAGGTTGTCCCACCTACAAAGCAGGCTCCAGGACCTGCTGAGGGGGCAGGTCACACGTTGGGCCCTTCAACAGTCCAACTTCAAAAGCTTATTTCCACTAGCCATCTATTGGCACCATACAGCCTCCAAGTCTCTGAATTGTGTTTGGCAGCAACATGAAGATCACTTTGGTAAGACTTGTAGAGACAGATACTTTATTTTTAATTGTGATAAAAAAGTAACATAAAATGTATCATCTTAACCATTTTAAGTGTAAACTTCAGTAAGTGTAAAGTATATTTACATTGTCGTGCAATGACACATGCTTTTCATGTGGACTGAAAATACTTTCTGTGGAGTTGTGACAACTTCTACCCATGTATTTCCAGGATTGTTTTACAGGTTGTGAGAAAGACAGAAATAATATGGGGTAATAGTAAGATGTCATCCCAGCTAGGGGAAGGGAGGTCTGCCATGGTCCACCGCACTTTGTCTCCCCAGGTCATCTAAGGAAAAAGGAAAGAAAAAATCAAGCCCTCAGTATACAGGGGAGGGAGCTTCCCTGGTGGCTCAGTGGTAAAGAATCTGCCTGACAATGCAGGAGACATGGGTTCGATCCCTGGGTTGAGAAGATGCCTTGAAGGAGGAAATGACAACTCACTCCAGGATTCTTGCCTTAGAAATCCCATGGACAGAGGAGCCTGGCAGGTGTCTCAGAGAGGTGGACACATTTGAGCAACTGAGCTTGAGCCTACTATACAGGGGAGAGAAATTCAAAGACATAGACAGGAAATTCTATAGTCAGGGAAGGTATTAGGTGGCAGAGGGGCCAAAAGCTTTACTCCTGTGTTTTAGTTTCCTAGCACTGCTGTGATAAATTTACCATAAACTAGTCAGCAGAGAATAGCAGAAATTTATTCTTTCACAATTCTAGCAGTAAAAAATCTGAAATGAAGTTGTTGGCAGGGCCATGTCCTCTCTGAAGGCTCTAGGAGAAATTCTTCTTTCCCTCTCCTTGGTGTTCTTTGGCTTGTAGCAACATCACTCCACTCTTTGTCTCCATCATTACATAACCTTCGTTACTGGGTCTCTTCTGTGTGTTCCAATTTCTCTCTCCTTATAAGGGCATCTTCGGTGGATTGAAGGCCCACCCCAATCCAGTATGACCTCATCCTGTCTTGATTATCTTCAAAGATGCTATTTCCAAATGAGGTCTCATTCACAGGTATTAGAGGTGAGAACTTCAACATATCTTTTGGGGGAATACAGTTCAACTCACAATACCCTGGAAAGGGCCAAAAACACTGTGAGGACCATACTCCCGAGACACAGACTCACGATGCACTCCAAAGACTTAGGCTTAATCCCAAGATCAGAGAATTCCCTTTCCTCCCCTGACTCCAGCAAGCTAATAAGTCTTTGTTAAAATAGCAGTGAATGACAGCTACAAAGACTGTCTCGGAGGTGAAGCACCAAGAAAAGGGGCAAGGCCAAGAGGAGAGGTAAAAACAAGATCACTAAAGGGATTTAAAGCCTTTAGTACCCATAGACAGAGCAAGCATCAGACACAGCACAACTCTTGGCCAGATTGATATAGTCACCATAAAGTCCTATTTACTTCAGTATCTTCTGCTCTATGCAATATGTCTGGCTGTCAGCAACAAGCACAAAATTACAAAATATATATGCTAAAAGGCAAGAAATAACACAAGTTGAAGAGAAAAAGCACCATCAGAACTAGACTCACATGTGACATATGTATTGAAATTTTCAGTCAGGAAATTTAAAATAACTGTGGTTAATATTTTAAGGATTCTAAATGGAAGAGGTAGACAAAACGGAAGACCAGATGGATAGTGTCAGCAGAGTGATAGAAAAATACAAGAAAGAATCAAAAGGAAATCAAAAGCATAGTAACAGGAATGAAGAATGACTTTGTGGGGCTTATTAGACACACCCAAGAATAGAATCAGTGAATGTAAAATAGGTCAATAGAAATTACCTACACTGAAATGCACAGAGAAAATGAGAGTGCAAACAAACAAACAAAAAAACATAACAGAGTATTCAGGAAATGTGGAATGCTATCAAAAGTTATATAATATGTATGAATGGAATACTAAAAGGAGAAGAAATAAAGAACTAAGCAGAAGAAATATTTTAGGAAATAATTTCTGAAAGCTTTCCAAACTGCATGACAAACATCAAACCACATATTCAAGCAGCTTAGAGAAGCTTAGGATACATTTTAAAAAACCATGCACACACAAACACAACCCCACACTTAGGCAAAAGAGCAAAAAACAAAGAGCAAATCTTGAAGGCAGTCAGAGGGGAGAAAAACACTTTACCTACAGAGGAAGACAGATAATAATTACAGTAAAGTTCTCATGAGAAACTATACAAGCAGGAACACAACGGAATGACAATTTTAATACATTAAAGGGGAAAAAAACTGCCACCTATGATTCTATATCCAGCAATCCTTCAAAAGTGATAGAGAAATAGACTTTCTCATCTAACATCTCAAAATATTGTAAAAGAATTTATTCTGGCAGAAGAAAAATGATATAGGTAACAAACGTGGATCTACATAAAAATAAAGAGTGTTAGAAAGGAATGAAGATAAAAAACAAACTTTTCTCCTTCTGAATTATGTGAAAATTTAACTATTTAAATAGTAATAGCAATGTGTTTGGTGTTCATAGCACATATAAAAGTAAAATAAGTGACAATAATATGACAGGATAGGAGGGAGAAATTAGGAATATTCTATTTGTAATACCAAGTTCTGATTGGATGAGGAGGAATCAGAACTCTTTTTCGTAGCTAGTGGTATGCAAAATACTATACAACTCTGAATGACACTAGATTTATCTAAAGGTGGGCTTAGATTATTTAAAATGTACACTGTAAACATTTGGAAAAATAATTTTAAAATGTTTTTTTAAATAGTGTGAATAATAAGTCAAGAAATGAGATAAAATGGAATCATAAAAAATATCCAATGAAAATCAGAGAGGCAGAGAAAGAAGAAAAAAAAAGGAAGTAAGGAATAAATATGACGATAGAAAACAGCAAGAAGGCAGATTTAAAATCAACTACACTGGTAATCTCTTCAAATATAAATTGTCTGATCACACCAGTCAAAATACAAAAATTGTCAAAATGAATAAAAAAATATTCACCTATATGTTGTCTACAAGAAACATGTTTTAAATGTAAAGACGCAGGATAAAAGTTAAGGGATGAGGTGGGGACAGAGGATATATGGATCTTTCTGAAATTTAGTCTCAGTTTTGCTGTGAACCTAAAACTACTCTAAAAAATATAGTCTACTTAAATGTTTTTCTTTAACTTAAGTTGTTGTTGCTGTTCAGTTGCTCAATTGTGTCCGACTCTTTGCAACCCCATGAACTACAGCACACCAGGTTTCCCTATCCTTCACCATCACCATCTCCTGAAGCTTGCTTCAACTCTCATCCATTGAGTTGATGATGCCATCCAACCATCTTTTCCTCTGTCATTGTCTTCTCCTCCCGCCTTCAATCTTTCCCAGCATCAGGGTCTTATCCAGTGAGTCAGCTCTTCCCATCAGGTGGCCAAAGTATTGGAGCTTCAGCTTCATTATCAGTCCATCCAATGAATATTCAGGGTTGATTTCCTTTAGGATTGACTGGTTTGATCTCCTTGCAGTCCAAGGGATGCTCAAGATTCTTCTCCAACACCACAGTTCAAAAGCATCAATTCTTTGGTGCTCAGCTTTCTTTAGAGTCCAACTCTCACATCCATACATGACTACTGGAAAAACCATAGCTTTGACTAGGCAAACCTTTGTAGCCAAAGTAATGTCTCTGCTCTTTAATATGCTGTCTAGGTTGGTCATAGCATTTCTTCCAAGGAGCAAGTGTCTTTTAATTTCGTGGCTGCAGTGATCATCCACAGTGATTTTGGAGCCCAAGACAAGAAAGTCTTTCACTGTTTCCATTGTTTCCCCGTCTATTTGCCTTGAAGTGATGGGACCAGATGACATGATCTTTGTTTTTTGACTGTTGAGTTTTAAGCCAGCTTTTTCACTCCTCTTTTATTTTCAGCAAGAGGCTCTTTAGTTCCTCTTCGCTTTCTGCCACAAGGGTGGTGTCATCTGCATATCTGAGGTTATTGATATTTTCCCCTGAAATCTTTTTTTTTTTTTTCAGTGGGTTTTGTCATACATTGACATGAATCAGCAATAGATTTACATGTATTCCCCATCCCGATCCCCCCTCCCACCTCCCTCTCCACCCGATTCCTCTGGGTCTTTCCAGTGCACCAGGCCCGAGCACTTGTCTCATGCATCCCACCTGGGCTGGTGACCTGTTTCACCATAGATAATATACATGCTGTTCTTTCATAACATCCCACCCTCACCTTCTTCCACAGAGTTCAAAAGTCTGTTCTGTACTTCTGTGTCTCTATTTCTGTTTTGCATATAGGGTTGTTGTTACCATCTTTCTAAATTCCATATATATGTGTTAGTATGCTGTAATGTTCTTTATCTTTCTGGCTTACTTCACTCTGTATAATGGGCTCCAGTTTCATCCATCTCATTAGACCTGGTTCAAATGAATTCTTTTTAATGGCTGAGTAATATTCCATGGTGTATATGTACCACAGCTTCCTTATCCATTCATCTGCTGATGGGCATCTAGGTTGCTTCCATGTCCTGGCTATTATAAACAGTGCTGCGATGAATATTGGGGTGCACGTGTCTCTTTCAGATCTGGTTTCCTCAGTGTGTATGCCCAGAAGTGGGATTGCTGGGTCATATGGCAGTTCTATTTCCAGTTTTTTAAGAAATCTCCACACTGTTCTCCATAGGGGCTGTACTAGTTTGCATTCCCACCAACAGTGTAAGAGGGTTCCCTTTTCTCCACACCCTCTCCAGCATTTATTGCTTGTAGACTTTTGGATAGCAGCCATCTTGACTGGCGTGTAATGGTACCTCATTGTGGTTTTGATTTGCATTTCTCTGATAATGAGTGATGTTGAGCATCTTTTCATGTGTTTGTTAGCCATCTGTATGTCTTCTTTGGAGAAATGTCTGTTTAGTTCTTTGGCCCATTTTTGATTGGATCATTTTTTGATTCAGAGCCTTAAAGATAATGCTGTCAAAGTACTGCAGTCAATATGCCAGCAAATTTGGAACACTCAGCAGTGGCCACCGGATTGGAAAAGGTCAGTTTTCATTCCAATCCCAAAGAAGGGCAATGCCAAAGAATGTTAAAACTACCTCACAATTGCACTCATCTCACACATTAGCAAAGTAATGCTCAAAATTGTCAAAGCTAGGCTTCAACAGTACATGAACTGAGAACATTCAGATGTTCAAGCTGGATTTAGAAAAGACAGAGGAATCACAGATCAAATTGCCAACATTCATTGGATAACAGAAAAAGCAAGAGAGTTCCAGAAGAACATCTACTTCTGTTTTATTGACTACACCAAAGCCTTTGTGTGAATCACAACAAACTGGAAAATTCTTAAAGAGAGATAAAAGTAGAAATAAATTCACTATTGCATTTGGAGGTTTTAATACCTCTCTCAGTAACTGATGGGCTTCCCAGGTGGCTCAGACAGTAAAGAATCTGCCTACAGTGTGTTTTGATCCCTGGGTTGGAAAGATCCTCTGGAGAAGGAAATGGCAGCCCACTACAGTATTCTTGCCCGGAGAATTCCATGAACAGAGGAGCCTAGTGAGCTACAGTCCCTTGAGTCACAAAGAGTTGGACACAACTGAGCAACTAACACACATACACACACACAGTAACCGATATATTAACTAAGTACCATGAACCAACTTGACCCAGTTGGCATTTATATAACAATCCATCCAACAACAGTAAAGTGCACATTGTTCTGAAGTGTAAATGAAGCATTCGTAAAGGTAGACCACATTTTGAGCCATAAAACAAAGCTCAAAATTTAAAGGATTCTAACAAACATATAGAGACCATAATAGACAAAAACCTAGAAATCAATAACAGAAAGTTAGAAAAGTCACAAATATTTGGAACTTAAATTATACACTACCTTTAAATGTATAAGTCTCAAGGAAAGTTAAATATATCTCAGTCTAAATGAAAATGAATATACAACTTATCAAAATCTGTGGTAAGCTACTAAAGCAGTAGTTGGAGGGAGATGTATGGCAATAAATACACACACAGAATCTGTGCAAAAAAGCTACAAAACACTGATTAAAAAATGAAAGAACATAAGTAACTGAAAACACATTCCATAACCATAGATTAGAAGACTCAATATTGTTTTTTTTTTTGTTTGTTTGTTTTATTTTTTTTTTATTTTTTTTTTTCCAGTGGGTTTTGTCATACATTGATATGAATCAGCCATGGATTTACATGTATTCCCAATCCCGATCCCCCCTCCCACCTCCCTCTCCACCCGATTCCTCTGGGTCTTCCCAGTGCACCAGGCCCAAGCACTTGTCTCATGCATCCCACCTGGGCTGGTGACCTGTTTCACCATAGATAGTATACATGCTGTTCTTTTGAAATATCCCACCCTCACATTCTCCCACAAAGTTCAAAAGTCTGTTCTGTATTTCTGTGTTTCTTTTTCTGTTTTGCATATAGGGTTATCGTTATCACCTTTCTAAATTCCATATATATGTGTTAGTATGCTGTAATGTTCTTTATCTTTCTGGCTTACTTCACTCTGTATAATGGGCTCCAGCTTCATCCATCTCATTAGGACTGGTTCAAATGAATTCTTTTTAATGGCTGAGTAATATTCCATGGTGTATATGTACCACAGCTTCCTTATCCATTCATCTGCTGATGGGCATCTAGGTTGCTTCCATGTCCTGGCTATTATAAACAGTGCTGCGATGAACATTGGGGTGCACGTGTCTCTTTCAGATCTGGTTTCCTCAGTGTGTATGCCCAGAAGTGGGATTGCTGGGTCATATGGCAGTTCTATTTCCAGTTTTTTAAGAAATCTCCACACTGTTTTCCATAGCGGCTGTACTAGTTTGCATTCCCACCAACAGTGTAAGAGGGTTCCCTTTTCTCCACACCCTCTCCAGCATTTATTGCTTGTAGACTTTTGGATAGCAGCCATCCTGACTGGCGTGTAATGGTACCTCATTGTGGTTTTGATTTGCATTTCTCTGATAGTGAGTGATGTTGAGCATCTTTTCATGTGTTTGTTAGCCATCTGTATGTCTTCTTTGGAGAAATGTCTGTTTAGTTCTTTGGCCCATTTTTTGATTGGGTCATTTATTTTTCTGGAATTGAGCTGCAGGAGTTGCTTGTATATTTTTGAGATTAATCCTTTGTCTGTTTCTTCATTTGCTATTATTTTCTCCCAATCTGAGGGCTGTCTTTTCACCTTGCTTATAGTTTCCTTTGTAGTGCAAAAGCTTTTAAGTTTCATTAGGTCCCATTTGTTTAGTTTTGCTTTTATTTCCAATATTCTGGGAGGTGGGTCATAGAGGATCTTGCTGTGATTTATGTCGGAGAGTGTTTTGCCTATGTTCTCCTCTAGGAGTTTTATAGTTTCTGGTCTTACATTTAGATCTTTAATCCATTTTGAGTTTATTTTTGTGTATGGTGTTAGAAAGTGTTCTAGTTTCATTCTTTTACAAGTGGTTGACCAGTTTTCCCAGCACCACTTGTTAAAGAGGTTGTCTTTTTTCCATTGTATATCCTTGCCTCCTTTGTCAAAGATAAGGTGTCCATAGGTTCGTGGATTTATCTCTGGGCTTTCTATTCTGTTCCATTGATCTATATTTCTGTCTTTGTGCCAGTACCATACTGTCTTGATGACTGTGGCTTTGTAGTAGAGTCTGAAGTCAGGCAGGTTGATTCCTCCAGTTCCATTCTTCTTTCTCAAGATTATTTTGGCTATTCGAGGTTTTTTGTATTTCCATACAAATTGTGAAATTCTTTGGTCTAGTTCTGTGAAAAATACCGTTGGTAGCTTGATAGGGATTGCATTGAATCTATAGACTGCTTTGGGTAGAATAGCCATCTTGACAATATTGATTCTTCCAATCCATGAACACGGTATGTTTCTCCATCTGTTTGTGTCCTCTTTGATTTCTTTCATCAGTGTTTTATAGTTTTCTATGTATAGGTCCTTTGTTTCTTTAGGTAGATATACTCCTAAGTATTTTATTCTTTTTGTTGCAATGGTGAATGGTATTGTTTCCTTAATTTCTCTTTCTGTTTTTTCATTGTTAGTATATAGGAATGCAAGGGATTTCTGTGTGTTAATTTTATATCCTGCAACTTTACTATATTCATTGATTAGCTCTAGTAATTTTCTGGTAGAGTCTTTAGGGTTTTCTATATAGAGGATCATGTCATCTGCAAACAGTGAGAGTTTTACTTCTTCTTTTCCTATCTGGATTCCTTTTACTTCTTTTTCTGCTCTGATTGCTGTGGCCAGAACTTCCAACACTATGTTGAATAGTAGTGGTGAGAGTGGGCACCCTTGTCTTGTTCCTGATTTCAGGGGAAATGCCTTCAATTTTTCACCATTGAGGGTGATGCTTGCTGTGGGTTTGTCATATACTCAATATTGTTAAGATGTGAATTCTCAATATGATCTACAGGTTCAGTGCAATCCCATTCAAAATCCCAGCAGACTTTTTTATACATATTGACAAACTGATTCTAAAATGTGTGTGGAAAGACAAAGATATCAGAATAGCCAATGCACTTCTGGAAAAAATAAGTCAAAGGCTTAAATTAGCATAGTATGGTTGACCCTTAAACAACGCAGAGGTTAGGGGTACCGACGTTTTGAGCAGTCAGAAATCTGATTGTAATTTATAGTTGGTCTTCTTTATATATTCAGTTCATTCATATACATGGTTATACATCCACAGATCAAACCAAATGCAAATCATGTAGTACTGTAGTATTTACTATTGAAAAAATTTGCATATAAGTGGACCCAAATTGTTCAAAGCCACGTTTTTCAAGGATCTCCTTGCAGTCCAAGGGACTCTCAAGAGTATTCCCTAGCAGCACAGTTCAAAAGCAGCAATTCTTCGGTGCTCAGCTTTCTTTTTTTTTTCCCCATTTATTTTTATTAGTTGGAGGCTAATTACTTTACAATATTGTAGTGGTTTTTGCCATACATTGACATGACTCAGCCATGGATTTACAAGTATTCCCCATCCCAATCCCCCCTCCCACCTCCCTCTCTACCCAATTCCTCTGGGTTTTCCCAGTGCACCAGGCCCGAGCACTTGTCTCATGCTTCCAGCCTGGGCTGGCGATCTGTTTCACCCTAGATAATATACATGTTTCGATGCTGTTCTCTCGAAACATCCCACCCTCGCCTTCTCCCAGAGTCCAAAATTCTGTTCTGTACATATGTGTGTCTTTTTCTGTTTTGCATATAGGGTTATCGTTACCATCTTTCTAAATTCCATATATATGCGTTAGTATACTGTATTGGTCTTTATCTTTCTGGCTTACTTCACTCTGTATAATGGGCTCCAGTTTCATCCATCTCATTAGAACTGATTCAAATGAATTCTTTTTAATGACTGAGTAATATTCCATGGTGTATATGTACCATAGCTTCCTTATCCATTCGTCTGCTGATGGGCATCTAGGTTGCTTCCATGTCCTGGCTATTATAAACAGCGCTGCGATGAACATTGGGGTGCATGTGTCTCTTTCAGATCTGGTTTCCTCAGTGTGTATGCCCAGAAGTGGGATTGCTGGGTCATATGGCAGTTCTATTTCCAGTTTTTTAAGAAATCTCCACACTGTTCTCCATAGGGGCTGTACTAGTTTGCATTCCCACCAACAGTGTAAGAGGGTTCCCTTTTCTCCACACCCTCTCCAGCATTTATTGCTTGTAGACTTTTGGATAGCAGCCATCCTGACTGGCATGTAATGGTACCTCATTGTGGTGCTCAGCTTTCTTTATGGTCCAACTCTCATACCCATACATGACTACTGGAATAACCATAGTTTTGACTAGATGGACCTTTGTTGGCAAAGTAATGTCTCTGCTTTTTTAATAAGCTGTCTAGGTTTGTCATAGGTTTTCTTCCAAGGAGTAAGTATCTTTTAATTTCGTGGCTGCAGTCACAAAATTCAAAACATTCTCTGTTAAAAACACTGTTAAGAGAATGAAAAGAAAAGCCACATAGACTTGGAAAAAATATTTGCAAACAACATACCTGAGAAAAAATTTCGAAAAGACCTCTTAAAAGTTAAAAATAAGAAAACAACCCAGTTTTTAAAAGGGCAGAAAGAGCTGAACAGACATCTAACCACAAGACACAAGTATGGCAAATAAGCATATGAAACATGCTCAACATCATTTCAAATTAGTAAATGCAAAATAAACCCACAATGAGATGCCACTAAACACCTATTAGAATTACTAAAATCCAAGAAAACTGGTGATACTAAATGCTGACAAGAATGCAGAGCAATAGGAACTCCTTGTTCATTGTTGGTGATAATGCAAAAATGGTACAGCCACTCTAGAATAAAATTTGGTAGTTTCTTATAAACGTGGACTTGCCAACAGCTGCATTTCTAGGTATTTACCCAGCTGATTTGTAAACTTATGGCTACAGCAAAAACCCACATGTGAATAACCACTTTATTCATAATTGTCAAAAGTGGGAAGCTATCAAAATACCCTTCAACAGGTCAAGTGGTAAACTATAGCACATCCATGCAATGTAATAAAAAGGAATGACATAAAATCTATTAAAGGCAAAACTATAAGGACAGAAAACAAATTAGTTACAGATAAGTATAGAGGGATTGCTAGAATGAATCAATGTGGTATTGCATTATAGTTGGAGACATCAGTATAAACTCATGTTTAGCTTCATATAGAGAGATGTGAAGATACAGAAATAATTCCAATTGACCCTTGAACAATGCAGGAGCTTTGTGTGCCAATCCTCTGTGCAGTCAAAAATGTGCATATAACTTGTACATTGCCCTCTGTATATGTGGTTCCCCTCTATCCACATTTCTGCATTCTCAAATTGAACCAACCACAGATTGTATAATAAGTAGTATGTACTATTGAAAAAAATTCTGTGTATCAGTGGCCCTGTGCAGTTCAAAGCTGTGTTGTTAAAGGGTCAACTGTATAGATATGTTTTTACACATAGATTAGTATATTTTCTAGCTCTATCCACTAAGAGGTCCTGGGAATAATGACACCCCAGTAGCAATGAGCACACCCAGAACTTGGTTTCTAATACCATTCTCTAGTGAAAGGAACCAAAGCCTTTTGGCGAATGGATGATTCTAGGGCTGGGCCAGGGAAGATACAAGATGAGCCTGGAGCATCTTGTAGTTTCAGAAAGTAAGCAAGTACTCAAAAAAAAATTATAAGGCAATGTTCAGGGGACACAGGAACTAACTGAAAGAACTTCTAATGGCCAAACCTGGAACAGCTTGAGCAAGAAAATAAATGATGTAATATTGGATTATAACACAAAATATAAATGTCCATGAATCTATGCTGATATAAATAAATGATTGAATAATGGGGAGAGTAGATATAAATCTCCCATACAAAAGAATTTCAAATAACTTATATAGATATTCCTCCTCCCCCAACAATGGAGGTGGATCTTAACTCTTCTGTCCTGGAAGGCAGGCTGTACTTAGTGATTTGCTGCCAAAGAATAGAGTGTAGAAGGAGCGGGGGAGAGTAACTCTTAAGAAGAGAAACCTAGCAAACACTACCTTTGATGGCATATACCAGTGATAGGATTTGGTGAGAAGGGCCCCTCACTTCGGTGGCTATCTCCCCAAAAATGTGTAACCCCAATTTAAACACAATAAAAGTATCAGATAAACCCAAATTGTGGGACATTCTAACAGAATGCCCGACTAGTACCTCTCAAAACTCTCAAGATCATCACAACCAAGGAAAGTTACAATCCAGAGGAGCCTAAGGAGACATGGCTAAATGTAACCTGGGCCCTGGATGGGATCCTGTGACAGAAAAATGACATTAGGGGAAAACTAATGAGATTCAAAAATTAGGAAAGCAGTACATTAAGGCTATATATTGTCACCCTGCTTATTTAACTTATATGCAGATTACATCATGCGAAATGCTGAGCTGGATGAAGCACAAGCTGGAATCAAGATTGCAGGGAGAAATATCAATAACCTCAGGTATGCAGGTAGAAAGGGAAGAGGATCTAAAGAGCATCTTGGTGAAAGAGAAGAGTGAAAAAGCTGGCCTAAAACTCAACATTCAAAAATGAAGATCATGGCATCCAGTCCCATCATTCATGACAAATAGAAGGGGACAAAATGGAAACAGTGACAGACTGTATTTTCTTGGACTCCAAAATCACTGTGGACATTGACTGCATCCATGAAATTAGAAGATGCTTGCTTCTTAGAAGAAAAGCTATGACAAACCTTCACAGCAAATTAAAAAGCAGAGACATCACTTTACCAGCAAAGGTCCATCTAGTCAAAGCTATGATTTTTCCAGTAGTCATGTATGGATGTGAGAGTTGGACCATAAAGAAGGCTGAGCATGGAAGAATTGATGCTGTCGAACTGTGCTGCTAGAGAAGACTCTTGAGAATCCCTTGGACAGCAAGGAGATCAAACCAGTCAAGCCTCCTGGAAATCAACCCTGAATATTCATTGGAAGGACTGATGCTGAAGCTGAAGCTCCATTATTTTGGTCACCTGATGCAAAGAGTAGACTCATTGGAAAAGACCCTGATGCCAGGAAAGATTGAGGACAGGAGGAAAAGGGGATGACAGAGAATGAGATGGCTAGATGGCATCACCAACTCAATGGACATGAATTTGAGCAAACTCCAGGAGACAGTGAAGGACAGGGAAGCCTGGCATGCTGCAGTCCATGTGATTGCAAAGGGTCAGACTTGACTGAGTGACTGAACAACAACAAATGATTCAAATAAATTTGGGAATTTAATAAATAATATATCAATATTCATTCATCATCAAAAATTTATCATACTATTGTGTGATAATAGTAATAGGGGGAACTGGGCAACTGTTATATGTGAATTATTTGTATTTGCACCTTTTCTATAAACCTAACACCATTATAAAATTAAAAACAAGCTTATTAAGAAAGAGGGAATTGGAGAAGGTAGTGGAAACCTGGAAACCAGGGGAATATTATTTTGAGATGGAAGATATTACAACATGGTCACTGATGAGAATGATCCAGTAGGAGGGGCAAATTTCATTCATAAATGAGAGTGTTGGCCTTAAATGCCCAGATATTTTAACCATACTAACAAGAAAGAAGGCAGAATATATGTATACAAATGTACATAAGTGGCTGGATATGGAGCATGGGTTTGTGGAGATTGTCTTCTAATTGCTTCCGTATTCAAAAGCAAGATCATCAGTTGAAAGTGGGAAGGGAGAGGTGGTATTGGCAGTTTGAAGAGAGAAGAGACAATGTATAATAGTGTTCTCAGAAAGTGAGTGAGTGATTATACTAAAAAGTTATGCAAAGACTGTTTGGCAGTGTTGAGTACTCATTTGATATTTTTGGTGATTTTGAAATGAAAGGAACCAACACAGTTTAAATTTTTTTTCTCTAACAATGTTTAGCTGGTGGGCTGCAGGCATACTGGAGGTGTTGACTTGAATTTATCAGGGTACGAGTTTTGTCAGGGAAGCATGGTAGAGGGAGATGGGGGGAAGAGAGTTAAGGGTGTTTGCAAGGAATTGATGAAAATGACAGTCCATGGAAGCTGCGCCCTGCAAGGAGGGAAGCAAAGACATTAAAGGAGACAAGATGATGGATAACAAAAAGAAACTTATTGTCAATGGATCGGAGATCTTTGTGGAGGTGAAGGATTGTTAGAGTGAACAGTGCCTGAATAATTGAGCTGGAAAAGGAACACTAGGTAGAATATTGGGTGTTTGAAATGAACATTATGAAGATATTACAATTAATAATGATGAAGTTGCCAAGAATGATGACAGGGAAGGGATGACGGGGGTGACAGTGGAAAGCAGTAACCTGATCATCATTTATTTAAAAATAAAAAGTGACTCAGGAGATGCATAAGCTTCAAAGCAACAGTGAGTCAACTGCAGGATTACTACAACCTTGTCTTGTTCCCCCGATGATCCAGAAACTAGAGCCGGTTTTCCAAAGTTCAATCTAATTTTACTACTCTGATTTTAAAAATCACTTTATAGAGGCCCACTGTTAGAGATGGTGATTGCCTGAATGTGGCAGAAGAAAAAGGTGCAAATGGAGATGTCACATGGATTTCAGAGTGATTTAGAATGCGGAGCCAACAAACTTTGATGATTGGTTAAATGTAGGTTGCTAGAGAGATGAGTTAAGATGGGTCCAAATTTTGTCTTCTGTATTGACGTTTTGGCTTGGCCTAATTAATAAACATTTGCTCAGTGCCAACTTTACACAGAACTGAGAACTTCTAGAGAGCCAGAAATGGTAGTCCATACCTTAATGTAAGATGTAGTATCCATTAAATATAAAATGAGTAAATATAACAAGCATAAATAACTTATGCCATATGCAAATTGATACTTACCAAATAATTAATTTCAAGAAAAATGCAGAGTTAGTCAAGAGTCAAGGAAGCTTCTTTGCATTAATTTAATTTTTAGCTAGATTTTGAAAGAAAAGATGGTCACTTAATTACAGGAGACTATAATTTCAAGCAGAAAAATGGCAAGAACAGAAACTTCTAACCCAGATATCTAATAGGGAAGGAGACAATCATCTATAGTTTTGATGAGAGGATCATTCTCATTTCTGATATGTGACCTATGTTGGAGTCACCAATAGGATAGCTTCACCACTGCTCATTGATTTACTCAACAAGCATTTAATGAGCGTGTACCAGAAGCAAGGCATTGTGATAAGTGCCAAGCACACAGTGATAAAAAAGACATGTTCCCTATCATCAAGGTACTGTCTTATAGCAAAAACACATGGACAATTATAAGACAATGTGATAAATGCTTTTAGACAATATATAGGGTGCTGTAAGAACAAAGAGGAGAGGTACCTAACCCAAAATAAAGAGTTACAAATGACTGCTTACAGAATCTTTGCAGAGTCATGAATATTAAATATGAATTAGCCAAGGGGAAAATGGGGAGAAGGTATGGATGAATGTTCCATTCAGATGGAACTGCATGTGCAAGAGCTCGAAGGATACAGAGATGTCATATTGGCTACAGGTGGCACTGAATCACTTTTATCACTCCAAGGAAATGGTTCTCAGTATTTTAATTTATGAATCCCATAGAAATTTTGTTACAAGCTACAGGTTCCATCCATAGAAAAATGCAGAACTACACACACATTCACACACACAGTTTTACATATCATTCCATGGATCCTAAGTCAAGAATTCCAACTTCAGGTTACTACCAAATAATAGTCCCATTTCAAAATATCAGCAGTTGTTATATCATTTCTTATTTGTTGTTCACTTGCTGTGTCATGTCGGACTCTTAGTGACCCCATGGACTACAGCACACCACGCTTCCCTGTCCTTCACTATCTCCCGGAGTTTGCTTAAACTCATGTCCATTGAGTCGGTGATGCCATCCAACCATCTCATCCTCTGTTGCCCCCTTCTCCTCCCGCCTTCAATCTTTCCCAGCATCAGGGTGTTTTCGAAAGAGTCAGCTCTTCGCGTCAGGTGGTCAAAGTATTGGAGCTTCAGCTACAGCATCAGTCCTTCCAACCAATATTGAGGGTTGATTTCCTTTAGGATTGACTGGTTTGACCTAGCAATCCAAAGGACTCTCAAGAGTCTTCCCCAACACCACAATTTGAAAGCATCAATTCTTCGGCACTTAGCCTTCTTTATGGTCCAACTCTCACATCTGTACATGACTACTGGAAAAACTATAGTTTTGACTATATGGACCTTTGTAGGCAAAGTGATGTCTCTGCTTTTTAATTCGCTGTGAATGTTTGTCATAGCCTTTCTTCCATGGAGGAAGTGTCTTTTAATTTCATGGCTGCAGTCACAGTCCACAGTGATTTTGGATCCCATGAAAATAAAATCTATCACTGCTTCCTCTTTTTCCCCTTTCATTTGCCATGAAGTGATGGGACCAGATGCCATGATCTTAGTTTTTTGAATGTTGAGTTTCAAGCCAGCTTTTTCACTCTCCTCTTTCACCCGCATCAAGAGGCTCTTTAGTTCCTCTTCCCTTTCTGCCATTAGAGTGGTATCATCTGCATATCTGAGGTTGTTGATGTTTCTCCCAGAAATCTTGATTCCAGCTTGTGATTCATCCAGCTCAGCATTTCACATAATGTACTATGTATATAAGTTAAATAAGCAGGGTGACAGTATACAGCTTTGACACTCTCCTTTCCCAATTTTGAACCAATCCGTTGTTTCATGTAAGGTTCCAACTGTTGCTTCTTGACCTGCATACAGGTTTCTAAGGAGGCAGGTAAAGTGATCTGATAGTCTCATCTCTTTAAATATTTTCCACAATTTGTTGTGATTCATACAGTCAAAGGCTCTAGCATAGTCAATGAAGCAGAAGTAGATGTTTTTCTGGAACTCCCTTGTTTTCTCCATGGTCCAACGCATGTTGGTAATTTGACCTCTGGTTCCTCTGCCTTTTCTAAACCTAGTTTGTACATCTGGAAGTTCTCAGTTCATGTACTGCTGAAGGCTAGCTTGAAGAATTTTGAGCATTACCTTGCTAACACGTGAAATGAGTGAAATTATGCAGTAGTTTGAACATTCTTTGGCATTGCCATTTTTGGGGATTGGAATGAATACTGACCTTTTCCAGTCCTGTGGCCACTGCTGAGTATTACAAATTTGCTGGCATATTGAGTGCAACACTTCAACAGCATTGTCTTTAAGGATTTGCAAGAGCTCAGCTGGAATTCCATCACCTCCACCAGCTTTGTTTGTAGTAATGCTTCCTAAGGCCCACTTGACTTCACACTCCAGGATGTCTGGCTCTAGGTGAGTGACACCATCATGGTTATCTGGGTCATTAAGACCTTTTTTGTATAATTCTTCTGTGTATTCTTGGCACCTCTTCTTAATATCTTCTGCTTCTGTTAGGTCCTTACCTTTTTCTGTCCTTTAATCATGCTATCCTTATGTTAAATATTCCCTTGGTATCTCTAATTTTCTTGAAGAGATCTCTAGTCTCCCCCATTCTATTGTTTTCCTCTATTTCTTTGTATTGTTCACTTAAGAAGGCTTTCTTATCTCTCCTTGTTGTTTTCTGGATTCAGTTGGGTGTATTTTTCCCTTTCTCCTTTGTCTTTTGCTTTTCTTCTTTCCTCAGCTATTTGTAAAGCCTCCCCAGACAACCACTTTGACTTGTTGCATTTCTTTTTCTTTGTGATGGTTTCAGTCACTGACTCCTATACATAGTTACAAACCTTTGTCCATAGTTCTTCAGGCACTCTGTCTATCAGATTTGATCTGTTGAATCTATTCCTCACTTCCATTGTATAATCATAAGGGTTTGATTAAGGTCATACCTAAACGGTCTGGTGGTTTTCCCTACTTTCTTCAATTTAAGCCTCAATTTAGCAATAAGGATCTCATGATCTGAGCTGCAGTCAGCTCCAGGTCTTGTTTTTACTGACTCTATAGAGCTTCTCTATCTTTGACTGCAAAGAACACAATCAATCTGAGTTTGGTATTGATTTCCGCATATGTCTATGTGCAGAGTGGTCTCTTGTGTTGTTGGCAGAGGGTGTTTGCTATGAGCAGTGCATTCTCTTGGCAAAACTCTCTTAGCCTTTGCACTGCTTCATTTTGAACTGTAAGATCCAACTTGCCTGTGATTCCAGGTATCTCTTGACTTCCTAATTTTACATTCCAATCCCCTTTGATGAAAAAGACATTTTGGGGGGATGTTAGTTCTAGAAGGTGTTGTAGGTCTTCATAGAACCAGTCAACTTCAGCTTCTCCAGCATTAGTGGTTGAGGCATAGACTTGGATCACTGTGATGTTGAATAGTTTGCCTTGGAAACAGACTGAAATCATTCTGTCATTTATGAGATTGCACCCAAGTACTGCATTTCAGACTCTTTTGTTGACTATGATGGCTACTCCATTTCTTCTAAGGGATTCTTGCCCACAGTAGTAGATACAATGGTCATCTGAGTGAAATTTGCCTGTTCCTGTCCATTTTAGTTCACTGATTCCTAAGATTTTGATGTGCTTGCCATCTCCTGCTTGATAACATTCAATTTACCTTGATTCGTAGACCTAATCTTCCTGGTTCCTATGCAATATTGTTATTTACAGCATCGGAATTTACTTTCACCACCAGACACATCCACAACTGAGCATCATTTCTGGCTTGGCCCAGCCTCTTCATTCTTTTTGGAGCTATTAGTAATTGTCCTCCACTCTTCCCCAGTAGCTTGTTGGACAGCTCCTGACCTAGGGGGCTCATCTTTCAGTGTCATATCTTTTTGCCTTATCATATTGTCTGTGGAGTTCTTGAGGCAAGAATACTGGAGTGGTTTGCCATGTCCTCCTCCAGTGGACCACATTTTGTCAGAATTCTCCACTATGACCTGTGTATCTTGGGTGGCTCTGCACAACATAGCTCATTGAGTTAGATAAGCCCCTTCACCTCAACGAGGCTATGATCCATGAAGGGGTGGTACAGTTTAGCTAACAATTGCACAGAGGTTAAGCTAAAAACCTTTAGCCAGTAAGGTTTCCATCCTTTGCCATTGCAACTGTATGTGGATTGGGGCAAATATACGTGGATTGGGGCACACAAAGTTTAGGCTTTTCATAAGTTTGCCTTGGCTTTCAGATTCTGCCACACTTTACATGTTTCCATTGTGCCGGCAGAGGGCCTTACATTCCTCCATGGATATGTAGATAACTAAGGCCCTTTCCAGTCTCTCCTAAGTATGCACACAGCCCTGCATGTGTATACAGCCTTGCTGAACACTGGGCATGTGAGGGGGGCTTTCCCAGGCCCACTATAGCTGTCCCCTCCCTTGATCCCCTTCATAGATTCTTGATTGTTCTGCTGGTCTATTGCTTGCCCTAACCAGTATGTCAGCTGGCTTTCTTGGTTCCCCTGTCCTGGTACACCTACTGCTGATGGAGCTGCTGGGGGTAAACTAGGGGTGAAAGCACCTCAAGCTAAAGCACACAGATCCCCACTGTTCTTACCCAAGATTCAATCATTTTTCTTGACTAAATGCTTTTTAATTTGCTGGAGAACTTTGGTCAATTTCCAGGGTCCCAAAATAGTAGTTTGATAATTTTGTCCAGTTTTATCATTGTTATTAGGGGAGAAGATTTTCCAAGCTCCTTACCCTGCCTTTCCTGAAGTCTAAATCTCAGATTCCTAAGAATACATTTTGAGTAACACTAGCATAGGACTTTGGGGTTGGACAACTTGAATTCTTGTCCTACCTCCACACCTAATGATTATATGATCTTACCAATTAATTTAACATCTCTGAGCTTTAGTTTCCTGTTCTTAAAAAGAGAATTGTAACATTGTACAAAGTCAATTTGAAGAGTGTAGATGTACTGCATTTTTAAACTGTTGATTAGTTTTTCAGTAAGGATATACCACAGTTTATTCAGCTGTTCCTTCACTGCCCCACTGATAGACAATCTTATTTTCTAATCATTTTGCTATTATAAACAAAACTATTATGAATATCCTTGTGCATACCTCCTTGCATGTGACAGTTTCCATAAGGTAAGTACTCAGAGGTGAATTTCTGAGTCAGGAAAGTAATATACATTTTTTTAAAATTATTTTCATAGAAACTTCCAAATTGCCATTCAGTGTGTCATCACCAATATATATTCACATTACCAATGTTTGAGAGCATGCATTTCCCCACATCATTTGAAAACACATGTTTTAATCGAACTTTAAAAAAATTGTCACTCTGATGAATAAAAAAATGATATCTTAATACCCATTTCTATGATTACTCCTAAATTAGAGGCGTGCATGCATTTACTGTTCACTGCTGGTGACTTTCCTGTTGATATCCTTCAGTTGTTTTTCTACTGTGTTTTTATCCTAATGATCATAAGGATTTATTCAATATACTGGGTATTAATCCTTTTATGTTGAAATCTTTTTCTTGTTGTATTTTAACTTGTTTACACTTTGCAAAACAAGTTTTTTATTTTCACATACACAAATTATCTTTTATGCTTTATGTGTCATATTAAAATACTTTTCCTTCTTCAAATTTGTCAATATATAATAGTTTTATGTTTTATATTTTACTTTATCAGTAATTTACTGTTGAAGCTGATGTGAATCTAGAATCACTTTTTTCTTTTTTTATTTTCCTTTTTTTTGTTTTTGTTTTTATTTTTTTATTTTTTATTTTTTCCAGTTTTTTTCCATTTATTTTTATTAGTTGGAGGCTAATTACTTTACAATATTGTAGTGGTTTTTGCCATACATTGACATGAATCAGCCATGGATTTACATGTGTTCCCCATCCTGATCCCCCCTCCTACCTCCCTCCCCATCCCATCCCTCTGGATCTTCCCAGTGTACCAGCCCTGAGCACTTGTCTCATGCATCCAACCTGGGCTGGCGATCTGTTTCACACTTGACAATATACATGTTTCAATGCTATTCTCTCAGATCATCCCACTCTCGCCTTCTCCCACAGAGTCCAAAAGTCTGTTCTATACATTTTTTCAAATATTCATTTTTCTAAAACTAATTATTGAAAAATCTATCATTTAACCAGTATTGCAAAATGCCACCTTTAGCATATATACCATATTTCTATATACACTTAGGTCTATTTTGAGATATTCTGTTCCCTTGATTTCTTAGTCCATTCTGCATGAATATCATACCTTTTAAATGACTGTAGCTTTATAATATATTTTTATACCTAGTAAGACTTCCCTTCCAAACCTTTCTTTTTCTTTGTCAAAATTATTACTTTCTTAATTCTGAATATGAATCTTGGAATTAGCCTGTCCAGTACATGAAAATTTTCATGGGGATTTGGGTTGGAAGTACATGGAGTTTTGTGCATTAATTTATGGAAGTATTTCTGTCTTTTCATTTTTGAATCTGCCCAATTGTGAGCATATTTTTCCATTCACATTTCCTTCAAGTCCTTCAGAATTTCTCCATAGTTATCTTCCACATTGTCATTTATTCCAAGACACTTTATAGTTTTTATTCCTGTTATAAATTTGAACTCATTTTTATTTATCCTGTCTACATGAATAATCTGATGTATAAGAAAGTGTTTGATATTTTTTGGTAACTTTTTCTTTTGATACATCTTCAAGCTAACAGGAAAGTTGCAAGAATAGTACAAGGACCTCCTTTATATCCTCTATCCATGTCTGTTTTTTTTTTTATATACATGAATGACTTCATTTTCCAAATTTAGAACTCTGATCTGTTTTGGATTTATCTTGGAAACCTGGTGACAATATGAGATATGGACTCGATTTTATAGTTTTTCAAATGATTATCAGTTGTCCCAACACCATTTACTTAAAAAGTCCTATTTTCCACAGTGATTATATGTACCAGTTTCTACTAACCAAATTTCCATGTGCATTCATGTGTATTTTTGGATTTTTTATACTCTTCTGTTGTTTTGTCTGCCTGTTCTTATACCAACATCACACTATTTTAATTGTTCCATGCTATATTTTAATATCTAGTAAGGGGCCAGTGTCCCTTGCATTGCTCTTGCTCATTTGTTGGTAGAAGACTTTTTGAAGGGAGTTTTGAGTCCAGACTTTGTCATTTTCCTAAATATTTTATTTATTTTTATAGAATAAATAACATAAAAAAAGAATAAATAACATAATAAATGCTAATAAAAGAATGTGATCTTTTCCCTAGAACTGCAATATGCTAACAGTGTGATGCGCTTTGATTATGTCTGGCTTCGAGACCACTGCCGCTCAGCCACTTGCTACAACTCTAAGACTCACCAGCGCAGCCTAGACACTGCCAGTGTGGATTTATGTATCCAGCCAAAGACCATTCATCTGGACGAGGCCACACTCTTTTTCACTTGTAAGTGGACAGGAGACCTGGTCTTCTTTGGGTACTTTTTGTTAAACAAATCATCCACATAATGAAAAACTATTCAGTAATAAAATAAGAATGAAAGATTGATATGCATGATAACTTGGGGAAAGCACAAAGGAATTACAGTGAAGGAAAAATGTAACTGCATGATTCCATTTATGTAACATTCATGAAATAACAGAATTATAGAGACAGTGAACAGATTAGCAGTTGCCAGGACAAGAGGAGGAATGCTGTGGCTTTAAAGAGGTAACATGAAGGAGTCTTGTGGTAATGGCACACTTGAGTATTTTTACTATAGTAGTGGTTACATAAAGCTGCACATGTAATAACACTGCATAAAGTGCACACACACACACAGAAATAATTATATATATATATATATATATATATATATATAACTCGCGAGATCTGAATGAGCTCTATGGATTGTATCAATACCACTTTCTTGGTTTTGATATTGTACTGTGGTTGTACAAGATGTTAAACATTGGAGAAGGCTCAGGGAAGGGTGCATGAGACCTCTTTTATATATTTCTTTGTGACTTTCTGTGAATCTATATTTCAAAATAACAAAAAAGCATTGGAAGAAGAAATATTTATTTGACTACATTTTACTACTGATTTGTCTACAATGAAAAGAAAACATTACCATATATAGCACTTAGTTTTTCCAGCAAGTATACTGGAAGATGATGCTGTTAAAGCGCTGCACTCAATATGCCAGCAAATTTGGAAAACTCAGCAGTGGCCACAGGACTGGAAAAGGTCAGTTTTCATTCCAATCCCAAAGAAAGGGAATGCCTAAGAATGTTCAAACTACTGCACGATTGCACTCATCTCACACACTAGCAAAGTAATGCTCAAAATTATCCAAGCCAGGCTTCAACAGTATGTCAACTATGAACTTCCAGATTTTCAAGCTGGATTTAGAAAAGGCAGACAACCAGAGATCAAATTGCCAACATCTGTTGGATAATCAAAAAAGTAAGAGAGTTGCAAAAAACATCAACTTCTGCTTCATTGACTGTGCGAAAGCCTTTGACTGTGTGGATCACCACAAACTGTCAAAAATTCTTCAAGAGATGGGAATACCAGACCATGTGACCTGCCTCCTGAGAAATCTGTATGCAGGTCAAGAAGCAACAGTTAGAACTGGACATGGAACAACAGACTGGTTCCAAATAGGAAAGGGGTATGTCAAGGCTGTATATTGTCACCCTGCTTATTTAACTTATATGCAGGGTATGTCATGAGAAATGCTGGCCTGGATGAAGCACAAGCTGGAATCTAGATTGCTGGGAGAGATATCAATAACCTCAGATATGCAGATAACACCACCCTTATGGAAGAAAGCAAAGAAGAACTAAAGAGCCACTTGATGAAAGTGAAAGAGGAGAGTGAAAAAGTTGGCTTAAAACTAAACATTCAGAAAACCAAGATCATGGCATCTGGTTCCATCACTTCATGACAAATAGATGGGGAAACAATGGAAACTGTGAGAGACTTTATTTTCAGGGGCTCCAAAATCACTGCAGATAGTGACTGCAGCCATGAAATTAAAAGTCGCTTGCTTCTTGGAAGAAAAGCTATGACCAACCTAGACATCATATTAAAAAGCAGAGACATTACTTTGCCAACAAAGGTTCATCTAGGGGGGCGGGCCTAAGATGGCAGAGGAATAGGACGGGAAGACCACTTTCTCCCCCACAAATTCATGAAAAGAACATTTGAATGCTGAGCAAATTCCACAAACAACTTCTGAATGCTGGCAGAGGACATCAGGCACCCAGAAATGCAGCCCATTGTCTTCGAAAGGAGGTAGGACAAAATATAAAAGATAAAAAAAGAGACAAAAGAGATAGGGACAGAAATCCATCCTGGGAAGGGAGTCTTAAAAAAGAGAGGTTTCCAAACACCAGGAAACACTCTCACCGGCGGGTCAGTGGCAAGTCTTGGAATCTCAGAGGGCAACATAACTGGGAGGAAAAATAAATAAATAAATAATTTAAACCCACAGATTACATGCCTAATGGCAACTCCCAGCAGAGAAGCAGCCCAGACGCTTGCATCTGACACTAGCAAGCAGAGGCTGGACGGGGAGGCGCGGGCTGCATTGCTTAGGGTAAGGACCTGGCCTGAATGCCCCTAGGGCAATCTGAGGAAGCTAACTTGAGATAGCAACCCAGACTGTGGGATAGCTATCCCAGGAAAAGTCCTAACCTAAGACACTGCCAGGCCCGCTCACAGAACAAAGAACTGAACGGAACTAGCTGGCTGCGGACTGGCCCATCCCCCGCCGGAGACAGGCAGGCAGGGGAGAGCCAGAGCCAGAAGGGGACAGTCACCACCCCCAGAGAGGCATCCTCTACCAAACTGCAAGCAGGCTTCATTGCTAACCAAGACTTCTTGGGATTCTGGACGGTTAACATCTGCTGGGAGGGTCACAGCCAGAGATCAGCTCCCCAGAGGAGACACACAGCACACCTGAGAAGGCATGCCCATTGTACATCCAGAAAACCAAGCGGCTGGGACAGGGGAGGGGATAAGATGCACCCTCCAACTGGGGGTGACTGTGCTCACCAAGCACCTGGTCACCTGAGCTGCTCGGACCTGGGAAGGGCACAAAACGCACGCCCAAATGACTCTGCGCCTTTGTGGAGTACCTGAGAACCTGAACCTGAGCGGCTTAGACCTGGGAAGTGCACACAACCCAGGGCCCACTTTAGACAGTTCCCCTGCAGAGCAACCTGGAACCTCAGCAGTGTAGACTGGGAAAGCACACACGCTGTGAGCAGGGGCAAACCCAGGGCAGCGGAGACCCTGCGAGCGCTCCCCACACACGCCAGTGATATTTGTTTGCAGTGTTCCTCCCTCCCTACAGCACGACTCAACAAGTGAGCCTAAATAAGTGACCACCTTCATCCCCTCGAGTCAGGGCAGAAATTAGACACTGAAGAGACCAGCAAACAGAAGAAGCTAAAGTAAACAGAGGGAACCACTTTGGAAGTGACAGGTGCAAAAGATTAAAACCCTGTAGTTAGCACCAACTACATTGGAAGAGGCCTATAGATCTTGAGAAGTAGAAGCCGGATCAAGGAAATATCTAAAAATGAATTGACCCCACACAGTCCACAACAGCTCCAGAGAAATTCCTAGATATATTTTTATTATTATCATTTTTTAATTGTTTTTATTTTTAAGTCCGCTATTACTCCTTTAATGTTCATATTTATAACTTACTATTACCTTGCCCAAAAAACACCTTATTTTTAAAGCAAACTTCATATATATATTTTATAATTTTTGTGACTTTGTTTCATTTTTTTAATGTTGTATTTTTGAGAATCTAACCTCTACTCTAGATTTTTAATCTTTGCTTTTTTGTTGTTTGTTATCAATTTTGTACCTTTAAGAACCCAATCTTCAGTACCCATTTTTGCTTGGGAGTGAGATTACTGGCTTGATTGCTCTCTCCCCCTTTTGACTCTCCTTTTTCTCCACCAGGTCACCTCTATCTCCTCCTTCACCCTTCTCTTCTCTGCCCAACTCTGTGAATCTCTTTGTGTGTTCCGGGCTGTGCAGAACACTTAGGGAACTGATTACTGGCTGGATCTGTCTCTCTCCTTTTGATTCCCCCTTTTATCCTCCTAGCTACCTCTGTCTCCTTCCTCCCTCTTCTCTTCTCTGTGTAACTCCGTGAACATCTCTGAGGGATCCAGACTGTGGAGAGCACATAGGGAAGTGATTACTGGCTAGCTTTCTCTCTCCCCTTTTGATTCCCCCTCTTCTCCTCCTGGTCACATCTCCCTCCTCCCTCTTCTCTTCTCCATGCTATTCTGTGTACCTCTCTGGGTGTCCCTCATTGTGGAGAAACTTTTCATTTTTGTTATCAGTGCTGTATAGATTGAGAAGTCTCTTGAGGCTACTGTAAGAATAAGACTGAAAACCAGAGGCAGGAGGCTTAAGTCCAGAACATGAGAACACCAGAGAAATCCTGACTCCAGGGAACATTAATCAATAAGAGCTCATCAAAAGCCTCCATACCTACACTGAAACCAAGCATCACCCAAGGGCCAACAAGTTCCAGAGCAAAACATACCATGCAAATTCTCCAGCAACACAGGAACATAGCCCTGAGCTTCAATATACAGTCTGCCCAAAGTCACACCAAACCCATTGACATCTCAAAACTCACTACTGAACACTTCATTGCACTCCAGAGAGAAGAATTCCAGCTCCACCCACCAGAACACCGACACAAGCTTCCCTAACCTGGAAAACTTGACAAGCCACCCATCCAACCCCATGCACAGTGAGGAACCTCCACAACAAAGAGGAACCACAAACTGCCAGAATACGGAAAGGCCACCCCAAATGCAGCAATACAAACAAGATGAAAAGGCAGAGAAATACTCAGCAGGTAAAGGAACAAGATAAATGCCCACCAAACCAAACAAAAGAGGAAGCAATAGGGATTCTACCTGATAAAGAATTCCGAATAATGATAGTGAAAATGATCCAAAATCTTGAAAACAAAATGGAGTTACACATAAATAGCCTGGAGACAAGGATTGAGAAGTTGCAGTAATAAAATTGAAGGATATAAAATTAACACACAGAAATCCCTTGCATTACTATAGACTAACAATGAGAAAACAGAAAGAGAAATTAAGGAAACAATTCCATTCACAATTGCAACGAAAATAATTAAATACTTCAGAATCAGTCAGTTCAGTTCAGTTCAGCCACTCATTCATGTCTGACCCCATGAATCACAGCATGCCAGGCCTCCATGTCCATCACCAATTCCCGGAGTTCACTCAAACTCATGTTCACTGAGTCGGTGATGCCATCCAGGCATCTCATCCTCTGTCGTCCCCTTCTTCTCCTGCCTCCAATCCCTCACAGCATCAGGGTCTTTTCCAATGAGTCAGTTCTCCACATCCGGTGGCCAAAATATTGGAGTTTCAGCTTCAGCATCAGTACTTCCAGTGAACACCCAGGACTGATCTCCTTTAGGATGGACTGGTTGGATCTCCTTGCAGTCCAAGGGACTCTCAAGAGTCTTCTCCAACAACACAGTTGAAAAGCATCAATTTTTCAGCGCTCAGCTTTCTTCATATTCCAACTCTCACATCCAGACATGACCACTGGAAAAACCATAGCCTTGACCAGATGGACCTTTGTTGGCAAAGTAACGTCTCTGCTTTTTAATATGCTATCTAGGTTGGTCATAACTTTCCTTCCAAGAAGTAAGCGTCTTTTAATTTCATGGCTGCAATGATCATCTGCAGTGATTTTGGAGCACCAAAAAATAAAGTCTAACACTGTTTCCCCATCTATTTCCCATAAAGTGATGGGACCAGATGCCATGATCTTAGTTTTCTGAATGTTGAGCTTTAAGTCAACTTTTTCACTCTCCTCTTTCACTTTCATCAGGAGGCTTTGCAGTTCCTCTTCACTTTCTGCCATAAGGGTGCTGTCATCTGCATATCTGAGGTTATTGATATTTCTCCAAGCAATCTTGATTCCAGCTTGTGCTTCTTCCAGACCAGCATTTCTCATAATGTACTATGCGTATAAGTTAAATAAACAGGGTGACAATATACAGCCCTGACATACTCCTTTTCCTATTTGGAACCAGTCTGTTGTTCCATGTCCAGTTCTAACTGTTGCTTCCTGACCTGCATATAGGTTTCTCAAGAGGCAGGTCAGGGTCAGGTGGTCTGGTATTCCCATCTCTTTCAGAATTTTCCACAGTTTATTGTGATCCACACAGTCAAAGGCTTTGGCATAGTCAATAAGGCAGAAATAGATGGTTTTGTGGAACTCTCTTGCTTTTTCCATGATCCAGCGGATGTAGGAAATTTGATCTCTGGTTCCTCTGCCTTTTCTAAAACCAGCTTGAACATCTGGAAGTTCACGGTTCATGTATTGCTGAAGCCTGGCTTGGAAAATTTTACTGGCATGTGAGATACTCAGGAATATATCTACCTAAAGAAACAAAAGACCTATATATAGAAAACTATAAAACACCACTGAAAGAAATCCAAGAGGACACAAATAGATAGAGAAATATACCATGTTCACGGATCAGAAGAATCAATATAGTGAAAATGACTTACTACCCAAAGCAATCTATAGATTCAACGCACTCCCTATCAAGCTACCAATGCTATTTTTCAGAGATCTAGAACAAATAATTTCACAATTTGTATGGAAATACAAAAACACCTCAAATAGCCAAAGCAATCTTGAGAAAGAAGAATGGAACTGGAGGAATCAACCTGCCTGATTTCAGGCTCTACTACAAAGCTACAGTCATCAAGACAGTATGGTACTGGTGCAAAGACAGAAGTATAGATCAGTGGAACAAAATAGAAAGCCCAGAGACAAATCCACACACCTATGGACACCTTATCTTTGACAAAGGAGGCAAGAATATACAATGGACAAAAGACAGTCTCTTTAACAAGTGGTGCTGGGAAAACTGGTCAACCACTTGTAAAAGAATGAAACTAGATCACTTTCTAACACCATACACAAAAATAAACTCAAAATGGATTAAAGATCTAAACATAAGACCAGAAACTATAAAACTCCTAGAGGAAAACATAGGCGAAACACTTTACGACATAAATCACAGCAGGATCCTCTATGACCCACCTCCCAGAATATTGGAAATGAAAGCAAAACTAAACAAATGGGACCTAATGAAACTTAAAAGCTTTTGCACGACGAAGGAAGCTATAAGCAAGGTGAAAAGACAGCCTTCAGAATGAGAGAAAACAATAGCAGACGAAGCAACTGACAAAGAATTAATCTCAAAAATATACAAGCAACTCCTGCAGCTCAATTTCAGAAAAATAAACGACCCAATCAAAAAATGGGCCAAAGAACTAAACAGACATTTCTCCAAAGAAGACATCCAGATGGCTAAAAAAAAAACACATGAAAAGATGCTCAACATCACTCATTATCAGAGAAATGCAAATCAAAAGCACAATGAAGTACCATCTAATGCCAGTCAGAATGGCTGCTATCCAAAAGTCTACAAACAATAAATGCTGGAGAGGGTGTGGAGAAAAGGGAACCCTCTTACACTGTTGGTGGGAATGCAAACCAGCACAGCCACTATGGAGAACAGTGTGGAGATTCCTTAAAAAACTGGAAATAGACCTGCCATATGACCCAGCAATCCCACTCCTGGGCATACACACAGAGGAAACCAGAATTGAAAGAGACACGTGTACCCCAGTGTTCATCACAGCACTGTTTATAATAGCCAGGACATGGAAGCAACCTTGATGTCCATCAGCAGATGAATGGATAAGAAAGCTGTGGTACATATACACAATGGAATATTACTCAGCCATTTAAAAGAAGACATGTGAATCAGTTCTAATGAGGTGGATGAAATTGAGGCCTATTATACAGAGTGAAGTAACCCAGAAAGAAAAACACCAATACAATATGAAAGTGAAAGTGAAGTCACTCAGTCATGTCCGACTCTTTGCGACCCCATGGACTAATGTACCCCACCAGTCTCCTCCATCCATGGGATTGTCCAGGCAAGAATACTGGAATGGGTTGCCATTTCCTTCTCCAGGGGAGAAGGTAGATCCCCTACCTAGGGATCGAACCCGGGTCTCCCGCATTGCAGTCAGACGCTTTAACTTCTGAGCCACCAGGGAAGCCAATACAGTATACTAACGCAGATATATGGAATTTAGAAAGATGGTAACGATAACCCTATATGCGAGATAACAAAAGAGACACAGATGTATAGAACAGTCTTTTGGATCTGTGGGAGAGGGTGAGGGTGGGATGATTTGGGAGAATGGCATTGAAACATGTATATTATCATATGTGAAACAAATCGCCAGTCCAGGTTCAATGCATGAGATGGTCCTTAAGGCTGGTGCACTGGGATAACAGAGGGATGGGATGGGGAGGGAGGTGGGAGGGGGGTTCAAGATGGGGAACACATGTACACCCGTGGTGTATTCATGTCAATGTATGGCAAAACCACTACAATATTGTAAAATAATTAGCCTCCAAATAAAATAAATAAATTTATATTTTTTTAAAAAAAAGGTTCATCTATTCAAAGCTATGTTTTTTTTCCAGTAGTCATGTATGAATGTGAGAGTTGGACTATAAAGAAAGCTGAGCACCAAAGAATTGATGCTTTTGAACTGTGGTGTTGGAGAAGACTCTTGAGAGTCCCTTGGACTGCAAGGGGATCCAACCAGTCAATCCTAAAGGAAATCAATCCTGAATATTCATTGGAAGGATTGATGCTGAAGCTGAAACTCCAATACTTTGGCCACCCTGATGCAAAGAACCAACTCAGTGGGAAAGACCTTGATGCTGGGAAAGATTGAGGGCAGGAGGAGAAGGGGACAACAGAGGATGAGATGGTTGGATGGCATCACCGACTCAATGGACATGAGTTTGTGTAAGCTCCAGTAATTGGTGATGGACAGGGAAGCCTGGCATGCTGCAGTCCATGAGGTTGCAAAGAGTCGGACATGACTGAGCAACTGAACTGAACTGATACTAGAAGAGAACACCTAGAAACTTGTGCATGGTTTTTTCTGGACTCGGCCCCATGCACTTTTTCCCCTTGTTGATTTCAATGTCTATTCTTTAATTGAAATAAGTCTTAACTGGACTATAACAGCTTTTTTAAAAAAGAAAGAAAGCATACCATAGAAAGTTTTTTTTTTAAAGCTGACTTTGCAAAATATTTGTAGAGTATATGATTAAATGTGTGTGTGTGTGTGTGTATATATGTATGTATATATAGTGCTATTACCAATTTGTAAGAAAAACACCAGTGTTCCAAAGAAAAATGTGAGAAAGAAGTGAACAATCATTAAACAAGTCAGGAAACATTCTGTAAAGGGCCAGACAGTAAAGATTTTAATCTATGTTGAGTACACTGTCTCTGTCACAACGATTCAGTTCTTTGGTAGTAGGGTAGAAACAGCTATAGAAAATACATACTACAAAGCAGATGTTACAAAAACAATTCTGGGCAGGTTTGGCTACTAGCTCAGTTTGGTAACCCTTGCATGTAAAAAATATAGATGTCTAACAAATGTTCTTCTTCACCTTAAATAACTTAAATTTATTATAATAAGAGGAGTTTTATTTACCAAATTAGAAAAAAAATATGTTTAAAAAGTAAGAGTACTCAATTTTGATGGGCACGCATATATGCATATATTGTTGGAGGGGATGAAAATCGGTAGACTTTCTAGAAAGTAATCTGGTTATAGGTATCAAGACTCTTAAAAGTTTGTGTCTTTGGACTTAACAATTCTACCTTCTGTGTGTCTATTTTAAGAAAATTATCAGAAAAATGGACAAGGATGATCACTATTAATTAATAGGGAGACTTATCAAAAATACAACTACATGCCCCGGGAGAACAGACTGGTTAGGTAAAT
The DNA here is from genome assembly GCF_910594005.1 of Cervus elaphus. Classification (NCBI taxonomy): domain Eukaryota; kingdom Metazoa; phylum Chordata; class Mammalia; order Artiodactyla; family Cervidae; genus Cervus; species Cervus elaphus. The sequence goes on from NC_057848.1 coordinate 25,204,283, forward strand.
CTTGGTAGTCCATATTCTGAAAATTATAGGAATTAATTTTTTGAAGGCTTAATTTTTTAATGAAAAAAATTATTCTTAAAATTTAAGTGACAAAGGCAGGGTGCAAACTGATACATACATATATATATATGTTATGTAAAGTAAAAGTATGCATACAGAAAACTAGAAGGAATGATTGCAAGCTGTGAATAGTGGTGTCATCTAGATAATCGAATAAGTATATCTGACCTTTTCATTTCCTTATACTTTTTTATGCTTTCCAAATTCTTTATGATACTTTTACTATAATGGTGTAGAAATTTGAAAGAGAGAAACAGAGACAGAGAGGTAGAAAGAAAAGGAGAGAGAAAATGTCAGGATAGCCTTTCACTCCTCTTGCTGTATCCTTTGCTTACTCCTTTGCTTATCCTGAATATTTTCTAAAACATTTTAGGAGCTGGCTTTTTGACTTTTTGTGGAGCAGCGGACAAAGTTATCATGTTGTATTGATATCATATCATTAGACCAAACTGCCCTAATTCATTTATAAGAGGGAGATAGAGGCCCATTACTATGTAGCTATAGTTTCATAAACTTATTTTCCTGCTGAGAAGATTTATTTGTTCATTCATTCACTTACTAATTTATACTACTCAACTGAGAAATATTTCTGTCTCAGGAACATTCCAGGCATTCATTTGAATTTAGTTTCATGAACAATACAGATGTGCATGTGTGCTAAGTCACTTCAGTCATGTCCGACTCTTTGCGACCCCATGGACTGTAGCCCACCAGGCTCCTCTGTCCATGGGATTCTCCAGGCAAGAATACTGGAGTGGGTTGCTGTGCTCTCCTTTAGGGGATCTTCCCGACCCAGGAATCGAACCTGCATCTCTTATGTCTCCTGCATTGGCGGGCAGTTTCTTTACCACTGGTGCTACCTGGGAAACCCCATAAACAATACCAGACTGGGTAATTGGTTGCTGAAAATAATATTCTTAACCAGTAAATTATTGGCAGTATATATAATTATTATTTTTAATACCTTTTATTTTTTTCCTAAAAAGGGCCAGATGGTCACGTGACTAGATATGATTTGGATTGGCTGGTGAAAAACAGCTATGAAGGGCAGAAACAAAAGGTCATCCAACCTAGAATCTTATGGAATGCTGAAATCTACCAGCAAGCCCAAGTTCCAGCTGTAGATTTCCAGACCTTCTTAGAAACCAAGGAGGGACTGAAGAACTTTCTGCAGAACTTTCTACTCTATGGAATTGCTTTTGTAGAAAATGTCCCTCCTACTCAGGAACACACAGAGAAGCTGGCAAAAAGGATCAGCTTGATCAGGTGAGTCATTAGTTTTCTGATGTGCAGAAATTAATTTCCAGAGCATGAACATCAGTAAAATAATATGACAGGTATGGTCACCCTTGTTTTTCCAGAATATTCTGTGGCCTGAATAAGGAGATTGCCATTTATAGTGCTTTATTTGAAGCCCAAATTTCTAATCTCTAAAGACTCTTACATGTTAAATATGATGACTTCAAAGTTGTTGTCTTTTTTCAAGCCCAGTGACAAAGTAAGAATTATTCATTATACGCTAGAAAGAGCAGTAACTTTGAGTAAAGATAGCCAGACTGTAGTCTGAGTTCTACCATCAAGCAGTTGGGTAAACACACACTCCTACCCACAATCCCTGTCCCTGTCACCTCTATTTTCCCATCTGATCACTAAAAGGATTGAATAAGATGGTATCTAAAGATATCTACTTTTGACCTGTTATTCCTAAGGCTTAATTCAGACACTGGTTGTTAATAATACTGCCCTATACTGTACAGCCAAAGCCTTTGACTATGTGGATCACAATAAACTGTGGAAAATCTGAAAGAGATGGGAATACCAGACCACCTGACCTGCCTCTTGAGAAACCTATATGCAGGTCAGGAAGCAACAGTTAGAACTGGACATGGAACAACAGACTGGTTCCAAATAGGAAAAGGAGTATGTCAGGGCTGTATATTGTCACCCTGCTTATTTAACTTATATGAAGAGTACATCATGAGAAATGTTGGGCTGGAAGAAGCACAAGCTGGAATCAAGATTGCTGGGAGAAATATCAATAACCTCAGATATGCAGATGACAGCACCCTTATGGCAGAAAGTGAAGAGGAACTGCAAAGCCTCCTGATGAAAGTGAAAGAGGAGAGTGAAAAAGTTGACTTAAAGCTCAACATTCAGAAAACTAAGATCATGGCATCTGGTCCCATCACTTTATGGGAAATAGATGGGGAAACAGTGTTAGACTTTATTTTTTGGTGCTCCAAAATCACTGCAGATGATCACAGTAGCCATGAAATTAAAAGGTGCTTACTCCTTGGAAGGAAAGTTATGACCAACCTAGATAGCATATTAAAAAGCAGAGACGTTACTTTGCCAACAAAGGTCCATCTAGTCAAGGCTATGGTTTTTCCAGTGGTCATGTATGGATGTGAGAGTTGGACTATAAAGAAAGCTGAGAGCCGAAAAATTGATGCTTTTGAACTGTGTTGTTGGAGAAGACTCTTGAGAGTCCCTTGGACTGCAAGGAGATCCAGCCAGTCCATCCTAAAGGAGATCAGTCCTGGGTGTTCATTGGAAGGACTGATGCTGAAGCTGAAACTCCAATACTTTGGCCACCTGATGTGAAGAGGTGACTCATTGGAAAAGACCCTGATGCTGTGAGGGATTGGGGGCAGGAGGAGAAGGGGACGACAGAGGATGAGATGCCTGGATGGCATCACCGACTCAATGGACATGAGTTTGAGTAAACTCAGGGAGTTGGTGATGGACGGGGGCCTGGCGTGCTGCATTTCATAGGGTCGCAAAGAGTCGGACAGGACTGAGTGAGCTGAACTGAACTGATACTGTACAGCATTTAAGCAGCATATTCACATCAATGATTTTAATTGGTTAGTATAGTAGTCCTGATAAGTGTATATTTTATCTCCTGTTCTAATGATGAGGCGCTTGAGGAGCAGATGTATTGAGTGGCTTGACCAGAATTGCTCTTCTAGTAAGGAGTAGAACTGGAATTCAAGAAAGCTCAGGTTTTCTAATCTTAAGTACAAAGTTCTTTCCATTGCATTTCTAGGTAGTATATAGGTTTATCTTCTGTAGTATTAAATGTTATGTAAACTGACTTTGTCATAATTAGTACTTTACTTTTACTTCATAAGAACCAGATATAGCTCATTGTGTAGCAGATGGTATGCTGGGTCATTTGCTCATGATGTATGTATCTCAAGGAGAGATATATAGTAACAGTGATACAGCAAGTCTCACTAAATACTTGCTAGTATAAACTATTCTTTTCTCTTTTTTTATTCTTCCATGTCTAAAAGGTGGGTGAAAAGCAGCTACCCAAAAACATCTTTTTCTATGTGAGGAAGGTGAGTGCAGGACAGAAATGTGAACCTGAAAGCTGTTCAAAGCAGACACATAAACAGAGTGAGATGGTTCCCTGTTTTCTGACTACATTATCCTTCCACTTATTCCCCCCAGCTTCCTAGAATATTACTCAGTGGTGGGCTCATTAAGACAGGTGATGAGTTCAACTATTTTCTTTACTTTATAGTTGGATATCTGGAGCCAAAAGATAAAAGTTCTATTTTTATTTGTCAATAAAGAAAGTATTGGAAAGAGTTTTGAGTGACAAGAATGAAATTTTCAAATAGCTAAAAAGGCCTTCTATGCTACATTTGACAGAGAAACCATCTATGGGAGGATGTGGTTTTTCACTTCAGACTTCTCCAGGGGTGACACTGCATACACCAAGCTAGCTCTGGATCGGCACACTGATACCACCTATTTTCAGGAGCCCTGTGGGTAGGTGGATTAGAATTTTCCAAAGTGAGATCATTACATGTGATGGTCTTGAATACTTTCTTAATCATTTTCTGTTTTATTTGAACCAAGATCATATCTGCTGCTGCTTATTTACATAACTATCTCTTTTCTACTTAGAAATATGATCATTTTTAAAGATTCATAGGAATAAAAATTTTTGAAATGATTGAAAATCTACCTTACTACATGAATGGATCTTAATTTTGTTTAATTTACATTTTTATCAAAGTGATTGCAAATAATTTACCAAAAATGTATTTATTAACCATTGGTTTGGGAATTTGTACAGTTTTTCTTATTTAGTTATTATATTGCAAGTTAAGTTCAGTTCAGTTCAGTCACACTCAGTCGTGTCTCACACTTTGTGATCCCATGGAGTGCAGCATGCCAGGCCTCCCTATCAATCACCAACTCCCGGAGTTTACTCAAACTCATGTCCATTGAGTCTGTGATGCCATCCAAATATCTCATCCTCTTTCATCCCCTTCTCCTCCCACCTTCAATCTTTCCCAGCATCAGGGTCTTTTCAGATGAGTCAGCTCTTCACATCAGGTGGCCAAAGTATTGGAGTTTCAGCTTCAGCATCAGTCCTTCCAATGAATATACAGGACTACTTTCCTTTAGGATAGACTGGTTGGATCTCCTTGCAGTTGTAGGATCTCCTTGCAATTATATTGCCAAGGGGTCAATATTCTAAACACAGCTGCTTTATCTATGGTGTTAAGAGGAATTTGAATCCAATTTAAAAGAAGTTGGAGGGAAAATGTGAATGAAAAATAACCTTTTTTAAATAAATTTATTCATTTTAAGTGGAGGCTAATTACTTTACAATATTGTAGTGGTTTTGCCATACATTGACATGAATCCACCACGGGTGTACATGTGTTCCCCATCCTGAACTCCTCTCCCACCTCCCTCCCCATCCCATCCTGCTGGGTCATCCCAGTGCACCAGCCCCAAGCACCCTGTCCCATGCATCAAACCTGGACTGGCGATTTGTTTCACATATGATAATATACATGTTTCAATGCCATTCTCCCAAATCATCCCACCCTCACCCTCTCCCACAGAGTCCAAAAGACTATTCTATACATCTGTGTCTCTTTTGCTGTCTTGCATATAGGGTTATCATTACCATCTTTCTAAATTCCATTTATATGCATTAGTATGCTGTATTGATGTTTTTCTTTCTGGCTTACTTCACTCTGTATAATAGGCTCCAGTTTCATCCACCTCATTAGAACTGATTCACATGTCTTCTTTTAAATGGCTGAGTAATATTCCATTGTGTATATGTACCACAGCTTTCTTATCCATTCATCTGCTGATGGACATCAAGGTTGCTTCCATGTCCTGGCTATTATAAACAGTGCTGTGATGAACACTGGGGTACACGTGTCTCTTTCAATTCTGGTTTCCTCTGTGTGTATGCCCAGGAGTGGGATTGCTGGGTCATATGGCAGGTCTATTTCCAGTTTTTTAAGGAATCTCCACACTGTTCTCCATAGTGGCTGTGCTGGTTTGCATTCCCACCAACAGTGTAAGAGGGTTCCCTTTTCTCCACACCCTCTCCAGCATTTATTGTTTGTAGACTTTTGGATAGCAGCCATTCTGACTGGCATTAGATGGTACTTCATTGTGCTTTTGATTTGCATTTCTCTGATAATGAGTGATGTTGAGCATCTTTGCATGTGTTTTTTTTTTAGCCATCTGGATGTCTTCTTTGGAGAAATGTCTGTTTAGTTCTTTGGCCCATTTTTTGATTGGGTCGTTTATTTTTCTGAAATTGAGCTGCAGGAGTTGCTTGTATATTTTTGAGATTAATTCTTTGTCAGTTGCTTCGTCTGCTATTGTTTTCTCTCATTCTGAAGGCTGTCTTTTCACCTTGCTTATAGCTTCCTTCGTCGTGCAAAAGCTTTTAAGTTTCATTAGGTCCCATTTGTTTAGTTTTGCTTTCATTTCCAATATTCTGGGAGGTGGGTCATAGAGGATCCTGCTGTGATTTATGTCGTAAAGTGTTTCGCCTATGTTTTCCTCTAGGAGTTTTATAGTTTCTGGTCTTATGTTTAGATCTTTAATCCATTTTGAGTTTATTTTTGTGTATGGTGTTAGAAAGTGATCTAGTTTCATTCTTTTACAAGTGGTTGACCAGTTTTCCCAGCACCACTTGTTAAAGAGACTGTCTTTTGTCCATTGTATATTCTTGCCTCCTTTGTCAAAGATAAGGTGTCCATAGGTGTGTGGATTTGTCTCTGGGCTTTCTATTTTGTTCCACTGATCTATACTTCTGTCTTTGCACCAGTACCATACTGTCTTGATGACTGTAGCTTTGTAGTAGAGCCTGAAATCAGGCAGGTTGATTCCTCCAGTTCCATTCTTCTTTCTCAAGATTGCTTTGGCTATTTGAGGTGTTTTTGTATTTCCATACAAATTGTGAAATTATTTGTTCTAGATCTCTGAAAAATAGCATTGGTAGCTTGATAGGGAGTGCGTTGAATCTATAGATTGCTTTGGGTAGTAAGTCATTTTCACTATATTGATTCTTCTGATCCGTGAACATGGTATATTTCTCTATCTATTTGTGTCCTCTTGGATTTCTTTCAGTGGTGTTTTATAGTTTTCTATATATAGGTCTTTTGTTTCTTTAGGTAGATATATTCCTAAGTATTTTATTCTTTTCATTGCAATGGTGAATGGAATTATTTCTTAATTTCTCTTTCTGTTTTCTCATTGTTAGTGTATAGGAATGCAAGGGACTTCTGTGTGTTAATTTTATATCCTGCAAGTTTACTATATTCATTGATTAGCTTTAGTAATTTTTTGGTGTAGTCTTTAGGGTTTTCTATGTAGAGGATCATGTCATCTGCAAACAGTGAGAGTTCTACTTCTTCTCTTCCTATCTGGATTCCTTTTATTTCTTTCTCTGCTCTGATTGCTGTGGCCAAAACTTCCAAAACTATGTTGAATAGTAGGGGTGAGAGTGGGCACCCTTGTCTTGTTCCTGACTTTAGGGGAAATGCTTTCAATTTTTCACCATTGAGGATAATGTTTGCTGTGGGTTTGTCATATATAGCCTTTATTATGTTGAGGTATGTTTCTTCTATTCCTGCTTTCTGGAGGGTTTTTTATCATAAATGGGTGCTGAATTTTGTCAAAGGCTTTCTCTGCATCTATTGAGATAACCATATGGTTTTTATCTTTCAACTTGTTAATGTGGTGTATTACATTGATTGATTTGCAGATATTGAAGAATCTTTGCATTCCTCAGATAAAACCCACTTGGTCATGATGTATGATCTTTTTAATGTGTTGTTGGATTCTGTTTGCTAGAATTTTGTTAAGGATTTTTGCATCTATGTTCACCAGTGATATTGTCCTGTAGTTCTCTTTTTTTGTGGTGTCTTTGTCTGGTTTTTGTATTAGGGTGATGGTGGCCTCACAGAATGAGTTTGGAAGTTTACCTTCCTCTGCAACTTTCTGGAAGAGTTTGAGTAGGATAAGTGTTAGCCCTTCTCTAAAATTTTGGTAGAATTCAGCTGTGAAGCCGTCTGGTCCTGGGCTTTTGTTTCCTGGAAAATTTCTGATTACAGTTTCAATTTCATGCTTGTGGTGGGTCTGTTAAGATTTTCTATTTCTTCCTGGTTCAGTTTTGGAAAATTGTACTTTTCTAAGAATTTGCCCATTTCTTCCAAGTTGTCCATTTTATTTTCATATAGTTGCTGATAGTAATCTCTTATGATCCTTTGTATTACTTTGTCGTCTTTTGTGATCTCTCCATTTTCATTTCTAATTTTGTTGATTTGATTTTTCTCCGTTTGTTCCTTGATGAGTCTGGCTATTGGTTTGTCGATTTTATTTATCTTCTCAAAGGACCAGCTTTTGGCTTTGTTGACTTTTGCTATGGTCTCTTTTGCTTCTTTTACATTTATTTCCACCCTAATTTTTAAGATTTCTTTCCTTCTAGTAACCCTGGGGTTCTTTATTTCTTCCTTTCCTAGTTGCTTTGTGTGTAGAGTTAGGTTATTTATTTGACTTTTTTCTTGTTTCTTGAGGTAAGCCTGTATTGCTATGAACCTTCCCCTTAGCACTGCTTTTACAGCATCCCATAGGTTTTGGGTTGTTGTGTTTTCATTTTCATTCATTTCTCTGCAGATTTTGATTTCTTTTTTTATTTCTTCTGTGATTTGTTGGTTATTCAGCAGCGTATTGTTCAGCCTCCGTATGTTGGAATTTTTAATAATTTTTCTCCTGTAATTGACATCTAATCTTACTGCATTGTGGTCAGAAAAGATGCTTGTAATGATTTCAATTTTTTTGAGTTTACAAGGCTAGATTTCTGGCCGCCCAGGATGCCATCTATCCTGGAGAAGGTTCCATGTGCACTTGAGAAAAAGTGAAATTCATTGTTTGTGGTGAAATGTCCTATAGATATCAATTAGGTCAAACTGGTCTATTGTATCATTTAAAGTTTGTGTTTCCTTGTTAATTTTCTGTTTAGTTGATCTATCCATAGGTGTGAGTGGGGTATTAAAGTCTCCCACTATTATTGTGTTATTGTTAATTTCCCCTTTCATACATGTTAGCATTTGTCTTACATATTGCAGTGCTCCTATGTTGGGTGCATATATATTTATAATTGTTACATCTTCTTCTTGGATTGATCCTTTGATCATTATGTAGTGTCCTTCTTTGTCTCTTTTCACAGCCTTTATTTTAAAGTCTATTTTATCTGATATGAGTTTTGCTACTCCTGCTTTCTTTTGGTCTCTATTTGCGTGGAACGTCTTTTTCCAGCCCTTCACTTTCAGTCTGTATGTGTCCCTTGTTTTGAGGTGGGTCTCTTGTAAACAACATATATATGGGTCTTGTTTTTGTGTCCATTCAGCCAGTCATTGTTTTTTGTTTGGGGCATTCAACCCATTTACATTTAAGGTAATTATTGATAAGTATCATCCCGTTGCCATTTACTTGGTTGTTTGGAGTTCGAGTTTAAACATCCTTTCTGTGTTTCCTGTCTAGAGAAGATCCTTTAGCATTTGTTGGAGAGCTGGTTTGGTGGTGCTGATTTCTCTCAGCTTTTGCTTGTTTGTAAAGCTTTTCATTTATCCTTCATATTTGAATGAGATCCTTGCTGCGTACAGTAATCTGGGTTGTAGGTTTCTCTCTTTCATCACTTTAAGTATGTCCTGCCATTCCCTTCTGGCCTGAAGAGTTTCTATTGAAAGATCAGCTGTTATCCTTATGGGAATCCCCTTGTGTGTTATTTGTTGTTTTTCCCTTGCTGCTTTTAATATTTGTTCTTTGTGTTTGATCTTAGTTAATGTGATTAATATGTGTCTTGGGGTGTTTTGCCTTGGGTTTATCCTGTTTGTGACTCTCTGTGTTTCTTGGACTTGGGTGACTAGTTCCTTCCCCATTTTAGGGAAGTTTTTAACTATTATCTCCTCAAGTATTTTCTCATGGTCTTTCTTTTTGTCTTCTTCTTCTGGAACTCCTATGATTCGAATGTTGGGGCGTTTAACATTGTCCCAGAGGTCTCTGAGGTTGTCCTTATTTCTTTTAATTCTTTTTCCTTTTTTCCCCTCTGCTTCATTTATTTCTACCATTCTATCTTTTTTTTTTTTTAATTTTTTTATTAGTTGGAGGCTAATTACTTCACAACATTTCAGTGGGTTTTGTCATACATTGATATGAATCAGCCATAGATTTACACTTATTCCCCATCCCGATCCCCCCTCCCATCTCCCTCTCCACCCGATTCCTCTGGGTCTTCCTAGTGCACCAGGCCCAAGCACTTGTCTCATGCATCCCACCTGGGCTGGTGATCTGTTTCACCATAGATATATTTCTACCATTCTATCTTCTACCTCACTTATCCTATCTTCTGCCTCTGTTATTCTACTGTTGGTTCCCTCAAGAGTGTTTTTGATCTCATTTGTTGCATTATTCATTATATGTTGACTCTTTTTTATTTCTTCTATGTCGAAAAATAACCTTCTTGTGTGGACTCAGTAGCTATTGAGCCAAAGATAATATACGCCATCTTTTTTTCCAGCTTTATTGATATATAATTGATGTATAACATTATGTAAATATGAGTTGTACAATGTGTTGATTTGATACAGTTATGTACTGTGACATGATCACCACTAGTAGCTAACAGAGACTAGATCTTTCTCACCACAGAAAAGAAATGGTAATTACTTGATATGATAGATACCATAATTAACTTTCCTACCATTTGCCACTTATTAGAGGTACCTCTATGGCTATTTTGTTGCTGCTGTTTCTGTTGTTTGTTGATCTTCTACATATAGATAATGAACCCGAGGCACAAATATATTAGTAAAACGTGTGTAAGTATGAATTCATAAGGGCTTTCCAGGTGGCACTAGTGGTAAAGAATGCACCTACCAGTGTAGGAGACATAAGAGAGGCGAGTTCAATCCCTGGGTTGGGAAGATGCCCTGGGGGAGAGCATGGAAACCCACTCCAGCATTCTTGCCTGGAGAACCCCATGGACAGAGGAGCCTGGTGGGCTACAGTCCATGGTGTTGCACAGAGTCAGACATGACTGAAGTGACTTAGCACATGTGCACTCGTGAATTCATAAAGACAATATGAGAGGATGATAATATCCAGTTAATTGTAGTTACTCCGATTTCCTTTGAGGATTGGAACCTAAGAATGTTTGCTTCATAAAAGGAAGAATAAAACATCTTTTAGATGTCTGGCTCGATGTTATCGATATACAAAACCACCCACAGCTCTGCATTCTCATTATCTGGGATACAGAAAGAAGAATATGAGGAAATGGGATTAGAAACAGTTGGACAGGAGTTGAGGTTCAAATATTGACTAGCTGTTTTCTCTCTTACCACTACTGTAGATACCCAGTTGGCTGTGCATTTAATTTAACCCTTTCTAGTCAATGGGGAGAGCCAAGTACATCAACAGTACAGTGAGAGTGGTTGAGTTCAGGCTATGGCATCAACCAGACCTGGATTTATATCCCAGCTGGAACATGCATTAGCTTTGTGATCTTGGAAAAGAACCTCTCGGTGCCTTAGTTTTTTCATCTGTGGAATGGGACTAGTAATAAAACCTGCCCATTAGTATTGCTTAGGGATTAAGTTGGGCTTCCAGGTGGCCCTAGTGATAAAGGACTCACCTGCCAATGCCGGAAACGTAAGAGCCATGGGTTCGATCCCTGGGTTGGGAAGATCCCCCAGAGGAAGGAATGGCAATCCACTCCAGTATTCTTGCCTGGAGAATCCCATAGATAGGGAAGCCTGGCAGGCTACAGCCCATGGGGTCGCAAAGAGTCAGACACCACTGAAGCAACTTAGCACACACACAGGGATTAAGTTACATGATGTATTTAAAGCACTTGGATACTTCCTGGAATGTATGAAGTGTTCAATAAATGCTAGTTATTGTTCTTATCATTTTAGCCATTGTCATCATCATCATCATCATTTTATGCCTTATGCTTTCTAAAGTTACCTTTGCTCAGGATTTCATTCTTTCCGACCTCCTCGGGGATTTCTCATGCCTATCAACTTCTCAGTTCTTAAATCTCTACTTTTGTACACTTCTTTGACTCTGTCTTCCTCTGCTTACAGCCCCACCTTATTCCTCACCCTCACAGCTAGGCTTATTAAAATAATTATCTACATTCAGTATCTTTTCATTCTCACTTCTTATTCACTCTTCAAACCTGTAGTCAGCTAGTTTATCCAACCACGTCTCAATTAAAATTACTCTCTCCAAAGTCACCAGCAAGCAACTTATTTCAATCACCAGTATGTACCTTAAAGTCTTTATCTTATTTGAATCCTGGGGCCATTAACCTCTACCTCTTCTTGAATAGCCTTTCTTTTCTAGTTTTCCTTCTACATCTATAGTTAGTTTTCCTCAGTCTCCTATGCTGGCTTATTTTCTTTTGTCTGTGTCATAAATATTATTGTTCCTCAAGATTTTCTCCTTCTCCTTCTTTTCTTGCTTGAAATTATCTCTCCAAATGACTTCTATGCTCTTGGCTTTAGCCATCACCTACAGACAGCTACACACAGGACTTCCCTGGTGGCTCAGACAGTAAAGCATTTGCCTACAATGCGGGAGACCAGGGTTCAATCCCTGGGTCGGGAAGATCTCCTGGAGAAGGAAATGGCAACTCACTCCAGTATTCTTGCCTGGAAAATCCCATGGATGGAGGAGCCTGGTGGGCTACAGTCCATGGGGTCGCAAAGAGTTGGACACGACTGAGCAACTTCACTTCACTTCACAGACAGCTACAAAATCTACCTCTCTTCTAAGATAAACATCTTCAACTGGCTACTAAATAATCCTAACCTAGAAATTTTGCAGAAAGTTTAACATAGCCAGGACTGACCTTCCTCATTTTAATTGTATTTACCCTACTTTCTCCTTGATTTTATTCCTCCTACCTTTATTTATGTTTATCACTTATTTTACTTCATTGTTTACTTTTCCTTATTTTTGCTTTTTTTCCTTAATTACTATTGATTTTATTTTTCCCTTGTTAATTTGAAATTATTACTTTAGGTTTCCAGTCCATTAATAATTGATTTGCTTTTTCCTATTAATTTTTCAGTCACATGTAACTTAATTATTTCAAAATGTCCCTAAACTGAACGTCTTCCTCAACCGTTCACAGCCCCTTATTACCATCCAGTTATGCATCTGCCTCATTCTCTTGGCAAATGGGCATTATTACTTGTCAAGTTGCCCAGGGGAAGAACCTACAGTCATTCTAGATTTTTGCCTATTCTTCATCCTCCACATCTAATCATTTATTTCTTAGATGTGTCCTCTTTTCTATAAGCTCAAGTTCTCAGTATTTTTCTCTCCAGTTTCAGTTATCCACATTGTTTTTCATGTTTTTGTCATCTTGCTTCTCACCAGTTAATCTCGCACCTTAGTTTATTTTTTTTGTCTTTTGTTTGCATTTTTATTTATTTTTTTTCCTTTATTTTTATTAGTTGGAGGCTAATTACTTTACAATATTGTAGTGGTTTTTGCCATACATTGACATGAATTGCATCTTAGTTTAAAATCCTGTGATTCTCTGTGCTATGCCAACAGGAACTTTTCACTCTCTTCCTTGAATATACCTTGCTCTTCTACATTGATATTTTTGGTCATACCTTTTTCCTGCCTGAAATGCTCTCTTCTCACCTCAATCTCATTCCAGCCCAAGCCTTGCTTGTTCTTTAAAACTAAGCAAAATTATTCTCATCCACATCTCAAAAATTTATCTATACAACACCGCACTATAATAATTTCCTCTCTTTATGGCTCCACTGTCTTGTATATAACTTTATTATGGTGCCTATCATATTTTACCAGTACTTACTTGGTTCATTCTTCTAGATAGACTATGGGCTTCTTTAAAACAGAGACTATATCTTATTCATGCCCATATTGCCCAAGTCTGACACAGATAGGTTTCAGTACATATTGAATATATTTAGAAGGAACCCTTAGTGGCATTAATATGTCAGAGTACACAAAAAAGTACAACTGGAAGACAATTAGGAAATGAGATTTATTTCTTAATGAAAAGAAAATGACACAAGTAGAATCAGTAATCATTTTTTTTCTAAAAGTTTGATGTATTCTCTTTTCTCCACTGAACAGAGTAATTTAATTTTTCCCTTCTTTAGCATTCAAGTGTTTCACTGTCTTAAGCATGAAGGAACAGGTGGCAGAACACTGCTAGTTGATGGATTCTATGCAGCAGAACAGGTACTTCAAAAGGCACCTGAGGAATTTGAACTCCTCAGTAAAGTGCCATTGAAGCATGAATATATTGAAAATGTTGGAGAATGTCAAAACCACATGATTGGGGTTGGACCAGTCTTAAATATCTACCCATGGAATAAAGAGCTCTATTTGATCAGGTGAGTACCAAAGAACTATCCCTCAATGTAATATATTTGCCAGATATTAGTTTTCTAATGTAATGAAAATTCCTATGATCCTACATCTGTCACATTTTAATATTGCTATTCCATAGCTTTTTATTAGTACAATTTCTATTCTTATTAAAATTCCCATAGAATAATAAATAGGCCAACAGCCAAGGAACACTAGATTGGAGGGGCAGATTTTTCACATGGCATTTAAAAATGAAAACACTTTTAAAACAAAAACGGTTATTAAATTGTGCTCAGTGATCAAACAGCTAGGGTGCCTAAAGGCATGATAACCACAACATTTGACTCTTGTCCAGATTTATGCATTTCTCCTGACCTGTGTATATTGCCACCTAGTATCTTGTACATTCATAAAGCACATCATATGCAAAACTGAACTTGTCATCTCCACTCATTTCAAGCCTGCTCCTTCACACACAATTGTGAAGATAAAAATAAATTGTTGCCCCTGTATTGTAGTAGGAACTACATAAATCCTAAATCACTTCCCTGGGATAAGCTCCACTGGAAAACTCTCCCTCCATCATCTCTTGTGTCTCAATTGCCTAGAACAATGAGCTCAATATTTTCCCCAACATTTCATTATGAACACTTTTAAATACAAAAAAATTAAAAGCGTTTACAAGGAAAACTTGTATACCTACCGCCGAGATTCTACCATTAAGATATTGCTATACTTGCTTTGGGCTTCCTTAATAGCTCAGCTGGTAAAGAATCTACCTGCAATGCAGGAGACCCTGGTTCAGGAGGAGGGATAGGCTACCCACTCCAGTATTCTTGCCTGGAGAATCCCCATGGACAGAGGAACCTGGCAGGCTACAGTCCATGGGGTTGCAAAGAGTCAGACATTACTGAGCGACTAAGCACAGTGCAGCACATACTTGCTTTATTACCAATCTATCTATCTTTCTATCCTTCTGTTTATTTTTTTTCATTTATTTTTATTAGTTGGAAGCTAATTACTTTACAATATTGTAGTGATTTTTGCCATACATTGACATGAATCATTATAATCCTTCTGTTTTTAAATTAATCTTATTTTTGATACATTGCACAAAACATTGAAGATATATGTCTCCCAATGTACTTCAACATTTATAACCTTAAGTCTAAAATTCAATATTTGTTTACAGATGTTTAATTTTGATATAAAATATACATACAATGTATATACACACAATGTTGGTATAAATATTGAATATACACTTGCTGAGTTTTTAAAACTGCATACACCTATGTAACCCAAATGTCTATCAAGATATAGACTATTACCATCACTACAGAAAGTACCTTTATACCCCTTGTCAGCCCAACCCTACACACACACTGAGAGGAAACATCTGTTTTTATTTTTTACCACCATAGATTTGTTTTGCCTGTTCTAGAAATTCGCATCCTGGAACAAATCCATTCTTTTATGAATAAACACCTGGGCTGTTTCCTGTTTGGGATTATTTTGAATAAAGCTGCCATCAATGTTCATGTAAAACTATCTTTGTAGATATGTGTTTTCATTTCACACAGATAAATACCTAAGAGTGGAACTGCTGGATCATAGAGTACGTGACTTTTTAGTTTCATTAGCAACTTTTACTAAAGCATGTGTTCCATTTTACAGTTGTCAACAATGTATGAAAGTTGTAGCTTCTCCACATCCTTGCTAATACTTGGTGTTTTCAGTCATTAATTGTAGCCATTATACTGGATATCTCCTTGGTGTTCTAATGTGTATTTTTTGGTGACTGATGATGTTGAGCTTATTTCCACGTGCATATTGGCCATTCATATATCTCCTTTTGCTAAGTAACTAGTTAGATATTTTGCCCACTTTTTCACTGGATTGTCTTTTTATTATTTGAGTTGTCTCAGCCTTTCCTATCCATTTTGATATTTTTTTATTTCTCATTCACCAATATGTAGGAGTCACTCAGTTTCCAGATTTCTTTCATAGGGAATTGTTCTCTGTGTAACTGTAGATTTGTTTCTATTATAGACCAGAACCTCCAGCACTATTTGTAATAGTTACAAACTGGAAATTACTTACATGTCTATCAATAGAATGGATAAATGGGTGAAAGTCCCTCAGTCATGTCCAAAAGTCCCTCAGTCATGTCCGACTCTTTGTGACCCCATGGACTATACAGTCCATGGAATTCTCCAGGCCAGAATACTGGAGTGGGCAGCCGTTCCCTTCTCCAGAGGATCTTCCCAACCCGGGGAGCAAACCCAGGTCTTCCACACTGCCGGGAGATTCTTTACCAGTTGAGCCACAAGGGAAACCTTGAATGGATGAATACATTGTGGTATAGTCCCACAATAAAATTCTATTCAACATGAAGGATGAATGAACTATTGACATGCGGTACAATAATGATAAATCTTCTAAATATAACATTAAATGAAAGAAGCCAGACACAAAAAAGTACATACTATAGTATTCCATTTATATAAAGTTTTATAAATAAGCAAAACTAATCTGTGGTGACAGAAGTCATGATGGTATAACAGTTATCCTTGGGTGAGGTGAAAGACATGCCATGTGGTGTGGCCAAAAAATATATAAAAACAAACAAAACATAATATTCTAAGATGGTGGAAACCAGCTAGAACTTTCTTCTATCCCCTACCCTCAGAGTTTTCAAAGGAAAAAATAAATATGGTCAACAGGCAGTGGAACTCTTCTTTAAAATCTTATAGTCTTGAGAGAACATTAGCTTATTATTGCCACATCATCAATGGACAAGTAATGAATATAGGGAAAGCCTTATATAAAATTGCCCCATCAGCAACAGATGTTTTAATATGTTTTGGGGGAAATCTTTCTTTCTCACAATTTCACCTTAGGTACAACAACTATGACCGGGCTGTCATAAATACTGTACCTTATGATGTTGTCCATCGTTGGTATACAGCACACCGGACTCTAACCAGAGAGTTGAGGAGGCCTGAGAATGAGTTTTGGGTCAAACTCAAGCCTGGCAAGGTGGGTGCCAAGCTCAATAGACATCACGTAAGCAGTGAAGAGTAAGGATTTATTGAATATATGAGTCAAAATGTTACAAAGGAAAAAAAAAAGAAGGGAGTCCTGGGTATTGGCCCTGGTCCTACCACTCACTTACTGAATGACCCAGAAGCAGGCTCCCCCGAGTATCTACCCATCAATGGTTCTATTTGTAACATGAGTGAGTTGAACTTGATAGTCCCTAAGGGTCCATCTGACTTCATGATTCCTTTTTTTTTTTTTGGCTCTTCATATTTCCTCTGGATAAAGAACATCTCTAGCTTAGTGTAAGACAGTGAAACAGTTTAACTCTTTGAGAGAGAGAGAGAGAGAGAATTAAAAGAAAAGAACAAAAGAAACCAATGATCTGGTTTGCTTTGATGAAAGAATAATTACTCAAGAAATATAACCTCCTCAGATACAGGGCCTGTTATCTACTGTTGCCTTTGTTATTTCCATTTAGCCTGATACAGAGCTATGCACATCCTAGTTGTCACATGTTTAAAGATAGAAAGAAAGTGAAGTCACTCAGTCGTGTCTGACTCTGTGACTCCATTGACTGTAGCCCAACAGGCTCCTCCATGGAATTTTCTAGGCAAGATTACTGGAGTCAAATGTTTACTTAATCTCAAAATTTTAAAAAAAAATCTCATTAAATGTAATCAGAGAACAACCTAAAATTTTTATTTTAAATGATCTCTTCTGATTTATGATTCCTGTGGTCTGCACTTGTTCTGAGTATTTTTCCTCTCTCTTTTTTTTTTCCTGTTCACAGGTCCTATTTATAGACAACTGGCGTGTCCTACATGGCAGGGAATCCTTCACAGGCTACCGCCAACTCTGTGGCTGCTATTTAACAAGGGATGATGTATTAAACACTGCTCGTCTCTTGGGCCTTCAGGCTTAAAATTGATGGCATTGAGATTATGAACATGCCTGACACCCTATCAGAATTTCATTTCATATCAGCAGAATAATATTGTGCCAATACCAACTTCAAATTGTCTCCTCACATCATCACATGAAACAAAAGCCTCCCCTTTTTCTAGTAAGGAAAACCTTAGAGAGACCATCTCATATGGTATCTCTCTTCCCTAAGTTACAACGTGGACTCATTTGGTTTTTAGATCTTTTGATGTAATTTTGGTCAATCTTCTACAGAAATATAATCATCACATTGATGAGAAAGAATAATAGTCACTAGGTAAAAATTTGTTTCAACAGGATCTATCAGAAAGAAGAGAATTATAGGAATAATGCAGTCTAGCTAGAGCTGAAATTTGCAACATTTTTTGGTCTTAAGACATCCAAACACTTGAACACTACTGAGGACACCAAAAAGTGCTTAGATGTGGGTTATATCTATTGCTACTAATTATATTAGATATGAAGACTTAGAAATGTTTAAAATTTAAGAACAAAACAGCATACATCCATCAGAGAGATGACTTCATCACATGTCATATAGCCTCTGGAAAAGTCTTCTGTACGTTCATTA
This sequence comes from Cervus elaphus, assembly GCF_910594005.1. Lineage (NCBI taxonomy): Eukaryota > Metazoa > Chordata > Mammalia > Artiodactyla > Cervidae > Cervus > Cervus elaphus. The sequence continues at coordinate 25,222,608 of NC_057848.1, forward strand.
GATAATTAAATGGAAAAGGCAATATCATCTTAATATTGTTATTTAAAATATTTTTATTAATAATACACAGACCCACTAAAAGAATCTCAGGGACTACTCCAGGTGTCTTTGGACTACACTTTGAGAACCAGTGGCCTAGAGCAGCATTCCCCAAGCTTTTTGGCACCAGGGACTGGTTTCGTGGAAGACAATTTTTCCACGAACTGGGCCAGGGTGGCAGGAGTAGGGGGGTGTGGTTTCGAGACAATTCAAGTGCAACAATGAGGAAAGGTTGTAAATACTTAGGAAGTTTTGCTCACTCACCCACTGCTCACCTGCTGCTGTGTGGCCTGGTTCCTCACCTAGTTAGGGACCCCTTGGTTTAACTGAAAGCTTAAATTTTTTTTCTGTGGTCTCCTAGAACTACAGATATTGTAGGAATTGCTTCATAGCACAAGCTCAGTGATAAGGTGGGAACTGAATACATAGTATTTTATCTTGTGAGAAGAATTATCTCTTCTAAATCATCTCTCGAGGAGTAAAACCCATCCGTTTGGTAATTCTGTGAGGGATAATTACACAAAGGTTTTTAGAGATTTCTGAGGTTCCATATCATAATTCACACATGCACACACATACACACATGCATGTGCATGCCCACATGCACACAAAACACAGAAAGTGGAGATTACTATCCAAACTTGCATTTTAATTTTTGAAGGAATTTATGATGCAATGTTTTCCTCCATTTCTGCTGCTCTCTTTTTCTGTCTTAAAATATTCTACATGTCAACTGCCAAGATTTGACTGGGTTAGGTATAATTGGTTTCTTTTATTTTTAATGATTTTCCCTTATATGTGGAGAGAAGGGGGGAGGGGGAGAGAGACAGAAGGATAGGTTTGAGATTTATTTTCTGTTGGCTTTCATTGAAAATGAAGTATAACCACATTGACTGCTATAGAATGATGTAAGACAATCCAGGCTAGGATTTATGTAAGAGGAAAAAAGCATTATTAGTGAGGATAGGAGTCACAAATCAAAGTCAGTATTCTCTGACAGGGAATAGAGACTAATCTGATGTTTACAGAAAGTTCTTAGTTCACATTTAACAATTTATGCATTATTTTATTGACCCATCCAGGGCACCAAACTATGTTCTCAAATATTTCTGCATTTTAATTGTACTGCATAGGAATCCTTAGGGGTCTTCCATAGAAAGTGTTTTCCTCTTAGGTCAAAGGACTGATGATTAAATTAATGTATTAAAGAGTATTTGTTGTTGTTTAGTCACTAAGTGGTCTGACTCTTTGCAACCCCATGGACTGTAGCCCACCAGGCTCCTCTGTCCATGGGGTTCTCCAGGCAAGAATACTGGAGTGAGTTGCCATGCTCTCCTCCAGGGAATCTTCCCGACCCAGTGAACAAACTCACATATCTTATGTATCCTGCACTGGCAGGTAGATTCTTTACCACTGTGCCACCTGGGAAGCCCTTTACTATAATTATAAAATCCTCCACATCTGTTACAATCTGTCCCCCACTCACAAGACATCTAGCCTAAATCATTATGGTAATAGTGTAGAGTATCTACTTTGCTCTGCTGGCAAAGACTCCATTTTTTCTGTTCTCCAGAACAAGTATATGATATCACTTATATGAGAAATCTTAAAAAAAAAAAAAAAAGAACTTATTTACAAAACAGAAACATACGTACATAGAAAACAAAATTATGGTTACCAAAGGGGAAAGGGAGGAGAATGAGAAGTATGAGATTAATAGATACATACTATCATATATGAGCTTACTAACTGCACAGGGAACTATATTCAATATCTTGCAATAAACTATAATGGGAAAGAATCCAAACTGAATAACATTGCAAAGTCTTTGAAAACAGAACTACATTAAGACCATGAACCATACAGGGCTGGTTACAACATGTGGCTGGGACCCAAATGAGTAGGGGGAAAAATAAACAGAGCCTTGGGGACCTGTGGGCATATAACAAAAGGGCTGAGATTTTTCTCATTGGTGTGCTAGAGGACAGGAGAAAGAAGGTGGGACTGGAAAGTATTCAAAGAAATAATGGCTGAAAATTTTCTGTGTGGCAAAAGACATAAATGTACAGATTGAAGAAGTTGAGTGAATCCTAAATAGAATAAGCCCAAAGAAATCCACATCAAGATACACCACCGTCAAACTTCTGAAAACTAAAGGCCTAGAAAAAAAGTCTTGAAAGCAGCAAGAGAGAAACAATATCTTTCATGTGTGGGGAAAACTGATTTACATGGATTTCACATCAGAAACCACTGAGGTCAGAAGGAACTGGCATGACACTTCTCAGGTGGTGAAAGAAAAGAATCAGAATTAGTGGCTCAGACAGTAAAGAATCCACCTGCAATGCGGGAGACCTGGGTTCGATCATTGGGTTGGGAAGATACCCTGGAGGAGGGTATGGCAACCCACTCCAGTATTCTTGCCTGGAGAAACCCCATGGACCTATGAGCTGGACAGGCTACAGTCCATGGGGTTGCACAAAGTTTGGCACAACTGTGTGACTAAACACAGCGCAGCACATACATGGTGATCAAGTGAGATTTATTCCATGAATATAATGTTGGTTCAACACATGGAAATCAATTAATGTAATACACCATATTTATAGAATGTGGAGAAGGTGCTCATGATCATCTCATAGATGGGGGGGGGGCATTTGACAAAATCCAACACCTGTTGCATAAAAATGAATTCAACAAAATCCAACATCTATTTCATAAAAATGAATTCAACAAAATAGGAATAGAAGGGAATTTCCTCAACCTGATAGAGAGCACCTAATGGAAAACTCACAGATAGCATCATACTTAATGGTAAAAGAGTAGATGGCTTCCCTCTAGCATCAGGAACAAGACGAGGATGTCTGTTATTGTCACTTCTACACTTGATCTTAGCCAAAAGGCTGAGAAGCGATGTTATTGTCACTTCTATTCAATATTGTATTCAAAGCTCTAGTCAGGGCAATTAGGCAGGAAAAATAAAGGGATCCAGACTAGAAAGGAATGAGGAAAACTATCTCTATTTGTAGATGACATGCTTTTTGCATATATAAAACAATAAAGAATCCACCAAAAACCCACAACAACCTATTCATATATGCAATGAGCTCAGCAAAGTTGCAGAATCCAAGGCCAATGTGCAATAATCAATTATGCTTCTCTATATATACTAGCAATGAACAACTAAAAATTAGTTTAGGAAAGTAATCCATTTTACAGTATTGTCAAAAGTAATAAAATACTGAGAAATAAATTTAACAGAAAATGTGCAAGACTTGTACTCTAAGAACTGCAAAATGTTGCTGAAAAAAATGAAAGAGGCCCCAAGGAAATGTAAACCCATCCCATGTAAGTGGATTGAACACATAATATTGTTAAGATGGCTATAATCCCACAGGCAATATACAGATTCAGTGCTATGCCTGTTAGAGTCTAACCTGGCTTATTTGTAAAAACTGAAAAGCTGGTCCTAAAATTCATATGTAAATGCAAGGAAGGAAGATAGCCAAAACAATCTTGAGAAAGAACAAAACTGGAGAACACACATTTCCTAATTTAAGAACTTCTAACAAGACTATAGCAATTCTAAAAAGTGTGGTGCTGGCAAAATGGCAGTCATATAGGCCAATGTTTCAGGATTTCAAATCAAAAATAAATCCATGTGTCTGTAAATAGTTGGTTTTCAATGAGGGTGCCAAGATCATTCAGTAGAGGAATGACTAAACTCCTCAAAAAATGCTGGTGAGATGAGAGGATATCCATAAACAAAAGAATTAATTTGGACCCCTAATTTCACATCATGTAAAAAAAAAAATCAACACTAAATGGATCACAGACCGAAATGTAAAGAGCTGAAACTATAAAATGTTTGTAATAAAACGTGTAAATCTCCATGACTTTGAATTAGGCAATGGTTACTAAAATATGACAGCAAAAAACACAAGCACAAAAGAAAAAATAAATTGGACACTATCCAAATCAAAAACTTTTGTGCATCAAATAAGTCTATCTAGAAATTGAGAATCATAATAGAAAGAGATTCATGTACCCCAATGTGAGTTGCAGCACTATTTACAATAACTAGGACATGGAAGCAAACTAGATGTCTATTAACAGATGAATGGATAAAGAAGTTGTACATATATACATTGGAATATTACTCAGCCATTAAAAAGAACACATTTGAGTCAGTCCTAATGAGATGGATGAACCTACAGACTGTTACACAGTGAAGTAAATCAGAAAGAGAAAACTAAATATTGTATATTAATGCATGTGTATGGAATATAGAAAGATGGTACTGATGAGCTTATTTGCAGGGAAGCAATAAAGATGCACCAGGACTAAGGGAAAGGAGCAGTGACCCTCAAAAGAGCCTGAGCCAGACCTGCCTTTGAGTGTCTGAGAGTCTCCAGAAGAAGCATGAGTCAGCAGTGACCTGCTGCGGGGACAGAGGATCTTCATTTTTTCATTCAAAAAACTAAGATCATGGCAGCCAGTCCCATCACTTCACGGCAAATAGATGGGGAAACAATGGAAACAGTGAAAGGCTTTATTTTCTTGGGCTCCAAAATCAATGCAGATTGTGACTGCTGTATTTCCATGGTGCAGCCATGAAATTAAAAGACTCTTGCTCCTTGGAAGAAAAGCTATGACAAACCTAGACAGCATATTAAAAAGCAGAGGCATTACTTTGCCTACAAAGGTCTGTGTAGTCAAAACTATGATTTTTCCAGTAGTCTCACATCCTGGACAGTAAAAAAGACTGAGTGCTGAAGAACTGATGCCTTTGAACTGTGGTGTTGGAGAAGACTCTTGAGAGTCCCTTGGACTACAAAGAGATCCAACCAGTCCATCCTAAAGAAAATAAACCCTGAATATTCAGTGGAAGCACTGATGCTGAAGCTGAAGCTCCAGTACTTTGGCCACCTGATACAAAGAGCTGACTCATTGGAAAAGACCCTGATGCTGGGAAAGATTGAAGGCAGGAGAAGAAGGGGATAACAGAGGATGAGATGGTTGGATGGCATCACTGACTCAAGGGACATGAGTTGGAGCAAACTCCAGGAGATGGTGAAGGACAGGGAAACCTGTTGTGCTGCAGTTCATGGGGTCGCAAAGAGTGGGACACCACTGAGCGACTGAACAACAACAAATGGAGATGTGGACATAGAGAACAGACTTGTGTACACAGTGGGGGAAGGGGAGGGTGGGATGAATTGAGATAGTAGCATAGAAACATATACATTACCACATGTAAAACAGATAGCCAGTGGAAATTTACTGTATGACAAAGGGAGCTCAAATCTGGTGCTCTGTACAACCTAGAGGGGTGAGATGGGGTGGGAAGTGGGACGGACAGTCAGAGGATCAAGAAGGAGGGGACATATGTATACCTATGGCTAATTCATGTTGAGGTATGGCAGAAGCCAGCACAACATTGTAAAGCAATTCTCCTCCAATTAAAAATAAAGAAAGAAAAAATTATGATTAAGAACCAAGGCTAAATTTTGGTTATTAAGTAGATAGTGTGTAATATGTAATATCTCTATATACTGACAATGTAGATATAGAATAAACTGGGGGGAAAGAGGGGAAATCAGGAGAGGGTATGAAAAATAGAAAAATCTGTTTTTAACATTTTTTTACCCAAAGTTTAAACTTTTTACTTTGTATTGGGGTATAACCGAGTAACAATTGTGTGGTAGTTTCAGGTGAACAATAAAGGAACTCAGCCAAACATATACATGTATCCATTCTCCCCCAAACTCCCCTCTTATCCAGGCTGCCACATGACACTGAGCAGAGTTCCCTGTGCTATACCGTTGGTCCTTGTTGGTTATCCATTTTAAATATAGCAATGTGTACATGACCTTCCCAAAGTCCCTGACTATCCCTTCTCCTCGGCAACCATAAGTTCATTTTCTAAGTCTGTGAGTCTCTTTCTGTTTGTAAGTTTGTTTGTGTCATTTCTTTTTAGATCCCACCTATAAGGGATGTCATATATTTCTCCTTTCTGTCTGACTTAGAAATAAAAGAAATTGAAAAGACAATCCACACGATGGGAGAAACATTTGCAAATCCTATATCTGATAAGGGTGTACTTTCCAGAATGCATAAAGAACCGTAACCAGTTAACAACAAAAAGACAAGCAACCTAATTAAATAAGCAAAGGACTTGAATAGGCATTCCTCCAAAGCAGATGTGCAAATGTCCAAGAAGCACGAGAAAAGATGCTCAACATATTTAGCCATTCAGTTCAGCTCAGTCGCTCAGTCATGTCCAACTCTTTGCAACCCCATGAACCGCAGCACGCCAGGTCTCCCTGCCTATCACCAACTCCTGGAGTCCACCCAAACCCATGTCCATTGAGTCGGTGATGCCATCCAACCATCTCATCCTCCGTAATCCCCTTCTTCTCCTGCCCTCAATCTTTCCCAGCATCAGGGTCTTTTCCAATGAGTCATCTCTTCGCATCAGGTGTCCAAAGTATTGGAGTTTCAGCTTCAACATGAGTCCTTCCAGTGAACACCCAGAACTTATCTCCTTTAGGATGGACTGGTTGGATCTCCTTGCAGTCCACAGGACTCTCAAGAGTCTTCTCCAACATCACAGTTCAAAAGCATCAATTTTTCAGCACTCAGCTTTCTTTATAGTTCAACTCTCACATCCATACATGACCACTGGAAAAACCATAGCCTTGACTAGACGGACCTATGTTGACAAAGTAATGTCTCTGCTTTTTTTTTTTTTTTTTTTGGAGTGGACGGAGCAAGCTCCTATTCCAACTCCTAATTCCAAAAATCCATTTAATATATTGTCCTCGGATAGAGGACGTATCAGATATTAAACTGATTAGAACAGATACTACACTTGATGTCTCTGCTTTTTAATATGCTGTCTAGGTTGGTCATAACTTTCCTTCCAAGGAGTAATTGTCTTTTAATTTCATGGATGCAATCACCATCTGCAGTGATTTTGGAGCCCATAAAAATAAAGTCAGCCACTGTTTCCCCATCTATTTGCCATGAAGTGATGGGACCAGATGCCATGATCTTAGTTTTCTGAATGTTGAGCTTTCAGCCAACTTTTTCACTGTCCTCTTTCACTTTCATCAAGAGACTCTTTAGTTCTTCTTCATTTTCTGCCATAAGGGTGGTGTCATCTGCATATCTGAGATTATTAATCTTTAGCCATTAGAGAAATGCAAATAAAAATCACTGTGAGATACCACTTCACACCCACTACAATGGTTATTACAAGCAAAAAAAAAAAAAAACAAAAAAATAACAAGTTTTGGAGAAGATGTGGACAAACTGGGACCTTCATTCACTGCTTTTTGGGAATGCAAAAATGGCAGACCCCTGTGGAAATCAGTGAGGTTGGTGGTTCCTCAATAAAAGAAACATAGAATTATCATTGTGTTGTTCAGTCACACAGTCGTGTCTGACTCTTTATGATCCACATGAATTGCAACACAACAGGCCTCCCTGTCCCTGACCATCTCCTGAGTTTGCCCAAGTTCATGTCCATTGTATTGGTGATACCATCCAGACATCTCATCCTTTGATGCCCTCTTCTTCTACCCTCAATCTTTCCAAGCATCAGGGACTTTTCCAATGAATTGACTGTTCCACCAGATGACCAAAATGCTGGAGCTTCAGCATCAGTTCTTCCAACAAGTATTCAGGATTGATTTCCTTAAGACTTACTGGTTTTATCTCCTAGCTGTCCAAGGGACTTTCAGGAGTCTTTTCCAGCACCACAGTCTGAGGCATCAATTCTTTGGTGTTCTGCCAACTTTACAGTAAAGATCTCACAACCGTACGTGAGCACTGGGAAGACCATAGCCTTGACTATACAGACCTTTATCAGCAACTTCTCTGCTTTTCAACACACTGTCTAGGTTTCTCATCAGTCTTTCTTCCAAGGAGCAAGCGTCTTTTAATCTCATGGCTGCAGTCACCATCCACAGTGATTTTGGAGCCCCAGAAGTCAAAATCTATCACTACATCCACATTTTCCCCTTCTATTTGCCATGAAGTGATGGGGCTGGATGCTATGAATGTAGGTTTTTGAATATTGAGTTTTAAGCCAGATCTTTCACTCTCTTCTTTCACCCTCAAGAGGCTCTTTAGTTCCTCTTCACTTTCTGACATTAGAGTTGTATCATCTGCATATCTGAGGTTGTTGACATTTCTCCCAGAAATCGTGATTCCAGCTTGTGACTCATTCAGCTCAGCATTTGGCATGAATATATTCTGCATATAAGATAAATAAGCAGGATGACAATATACAGCCTTGCCATACACCTTTCCGAATATGGAACTAGTATGTTGTTCCATGGCCCAGTCTAACTGTTGCTTCTTGACCTGCATACAGGTTTCTCAGGAGACAGTAAGGTGGTCTGGTATGGTATCCCATCTCTAAGAATTTTCCACAGTTTGCTGTGATCCACACAGTCTGTGGTTTTCCTCTATTTATTTGCATTGTTCATTTAACAAGTCTTCCTCATCTCTCCATGCTATTCTCTTGAACTCTGCATTCAGTTGGGTATATCTTTCCCTTTCCCGTTTGCCTTTTGCTTCTCTTCTTTGCTCAGTTGTTTGTAAAACCTCCTCAGACAACCACTTTGCCTTCTTGCATTCCTCTTTTGGGGGGAGAGTTTTGGTCACTGCCTACTGTACAATGTTATGAACCCCTGTCCATAGTCCTTCAGGAACTCTGTCTACCACATCTAATCACTTGAATCTACTCATCACCTCCACTGGGATTTGATTTAGGTTATACCTGAATGGCCTATTGGTTTTCCCTTCATTCTTCCTGTACATTCTTTCCCTACATTCTTCTTTCCCATTCTTTCCCTACGTTCTTCCCTTCCATTCTCCCTGTATGCCTGAATTTTGCAATAAAGAGCTCATGATCTGAGTCACAGTCAGCTCCACGTCTTGTTTTTGCTGACTGTATAGAAATTCTGCATCTTTGGCTGCAGAAAATATAATCAATCTGATTTAGGTATTGACCATCTGATGATGTCCATACATAGAGTTGTCTCTTGTGTTGTGGGAAGAGGGTGTTTGCTATGACCAGTGCATTCTCCTGGCAAAACTCTCTTTGCCTTTTCCCTGCTTCATCTTGTACTCCAAGGCCAAATTTGCCTGTTATTTTGGGTGTCACTTGACTTCTTATTTTTGCATTCCAGTCCTCTATGATGAAAAGGACATCTTTTTGGTGTTAGTTCTAGAAGGTGTTTTAGGTCTTCATAGAACCGTTCAACTTCAGCTTCTTTGGCATCAGTGATTGGGACATAGACTTGGATTACTGTGATGTTGAATGGTTTGCTTGGAGACAGACTGAAATCATTCTGTCATTTTTGAGATTGGACCCAAGAATTCCATTTTAGTCTCTTTTATTGACTATTAAACTATTCCATTTCTTCTAAGCAATTCTTGGCCACATAGTAGATATAATGGTATCTGAATTGACCTCCACTCTTTACCAGTAGCTTATTGGACACCTTCCAACCTGGGGAGATCATCTTCTGGTGTCATATCTTTTTGTCTTTTCCTATTCTCCATGGAGTTTTCAAGGCAGAATACTGAAGTGGGTTGCCATTTCCTCTTCCAGTGGACCATGATATGTCAGAACTCTCCAATATGACTGATCCGTCTTCAGTGGGCCTGCATGGCATGGATCATAGCTTCATTGAGTTATACAAGTGCCTTCACCATGACAAGGCTGTGATCCATGAAGGGGGCAGGTAGCATGGCACTGGAGATGTCAATTTGCTCAAGCAATGAAACTACATTGGTACATCACCTGAAATTGAAATCACCACCTGGTCAAGCTAATGAAAACCCACTCTCATTCTCCAAGACCATCTGTTTTCTGCACAGGCCAAATAGGCTACTTTTAATGGGGATGTGGAGGAAATCATCACTCCTGCATGTTTGTAGCCCTTGATGGTACTGCAAATCACTGAAATCCACTCAGGTATGTGCAACAATTTGGTATACTATATTTCTAGATAGAGGCAATTCTAATTGCTTCCATTTTGCCATCCATGCCAAAATGGCCCTCACTCTGCAGGTCAGGGAACAGATGTGTTGTGGACTCTGCCAGCTGCTGAATATGTCTATCCTATTTTGCATTCCAGAACTGTATAGATAAGCATGGGGTTGGTTTGGGTTCACACCTGACCCAATGGAGATGGGCCTAAGATAAAATTTCATTGATCCCTTGACCTAAAATAAGCTCCTACTATGACTGATGGACCATAATGACACTTGGGGCATCTTGGAATTAGTGTGAGATCAGAGCCAGTGTCCAATAGGCCCCAAAAGGTATTCTCCTAGTTCAAAATCACACTCACTAAAAACTTCTAGGTCCCTTTCAGGAAGGCCGGGAAACAGACTAACAATATATATTTGGGACAGTGTACCAAGGCATGATGGACACCTACTTCCGTATTTCAAAACTTACTCCAAAACTACAGCTATCAGAACTGTGTAGTACTAGCATAGGGATAGACACATAGATCAGTGGAATACAATTAAGAGTCTGGAAATAAACCCATAAATGTATTCATGGACATACATCCCAAAGAGCTGAAAACAGGCATTCACACAGAACCCCATAGAGGAATGTCCACCACAGTAGGCACAAGGGAGAAGTCACCCAAATGTCCATCCACTGCTGAGTGGATACAAAACATGTGTGGTCTAGCCAAACAGTGAAATACTATTCAGCCAGGAAAAGGAAAGAAGTGCTGATTTGTGCCACCACGGGCATGGGCCCTATGCTCAGTGACAGCAGCCAGACACAGAAGGCCACCTATCTATTGTATGCCTCCACCTCTAGGAAGTCGACAGAACAGGCCAAGGGCTGTGACAAGAACCTGATGAGTGCTTGCCTGAGGACTACAGGGGTGCGGTGGGGGAAACTGCAGGAGGGGGCAGTGGGGAGTGAGTGCCTGGCCGGTACAGGGGTTTCTCTTTGTGGTGGTGCCAACGTTCTAGACACGGTGGTGATGGTGGCCCAGCACCGCCAGTGCACACTTGGTGCCACTGGGTGGTCTGCTGCCTTCTCTGTACAAAGGTCTCCTCCCGTGGGAAGGGAGCATTCTGACAAAGACAGGGTCCAATGGGCAGGGTGAGCAGCATCCTGCCAGCGCCATGTCTTTGCAGGCCCAGGCCTGCGGGGGTGGGGGTGGGGGTGGGGGGGCATGCGAAATTGGTGACCTCAGGGAGTCTGCCTGTCACAGACTGTGCGCCCCGACCAATGAGGGGCTGGCCCACGGTTGCAAAATAACACAATATTATAGAGTACTTTAAACTCTCAATAGTTGTCAAACTCTTTCTTCAGGCCTAATTCTTGACAACCACTGCTCTGGTCTCCATCTCTTAAAAAACTACTTTTCCCATGTGTCTTGTAAGTAGATTCATTACGTCTGTCAGCTTTTGACGCTGGCTGCTATCACTAAACATATTGTTTTTGAGGTTTGTCAAGATTGTTGTGTGTATCAATAGTTATGTTCTATTGTTGAGTAGTATTCCATTGTGTGGATGTACCACAGTTTGTTTAGCCCTCGGCCTATTGGAGGACATTTTGGTTGTTTCTAGGTTTTTGGCAATGTTGAATAAAGCAGATATGAACATTCATGGATAAGTTTTTATATGAACATAGAGTTTCATTTCTCTAAGGTATATGCCAAGGACTTGGCCAACTGGATCATATGAAAAAGTTCTTCATGTCTCTTCACAATTAGCCTCATTCTCATGCCCTAGGGGTAACAACTGTTCTTATGTTTTTCACCACATGTTGGTTTTGCCTGTTTTAGAACTTCAAGTAATGGAATCATACGTGTAAGTACTTCCAGTGATGCCTCTTTTGAAGGACACTGGAACCCTGTGTGCCCTGTTTCCAGCTTCCCGGATGTGGTCCACTGATAAGTGGGCTAGCAGCCACTCTATAGAACACAGCCTTGTCGAAATGAAACCCAGGACAGCCCAGTCTACAATTATACCCACAGTAATCCACCTTGCCACAACAGAAGCGTCCATGAAGTACACATAGGGGACACCTGCATACCTTTTATCACTGATTACTAATAGGTAGTGTACTGCTGTGGCCCATAAGGTGTCTCCTGCATGAGACCTCTTCTCCAAGATTAGGAAATGTAACTGATCTACTTAATACATAGAAATAAACACTGAGATTCAGGCAAAGTGAAGAGAAAGATAGATATGTTCCATATGAAGAACAAGACAAAATATCAGAAAAAGAGCTAAACAAACTGGACATAAACAATCTATCCAGTAAAGATTTCAAGGTAATGATCATAAAGATGCTCAATGAGTTTGAAAGAAGAATTGATGAACATAGTGAGAATTTTAACAGAGTTAGAAACTATAAAGCAGAACCAAATAAAGATGAAAAATACCATAACTGAAATGTTAAAATACTCTAGAATGAATCAACAGAAGAGTAGATGATACAGAATCTCAGGTCTCCCACATTGCAGGCAGATTCTTTACCAGCTGTGCCACCAGGGAAGCCCAAGAATACTGGAGTGGGTAGCCTATCCCTATCCAGTGGATCTTCCCAGCCCAGGAATCAAACCCAGGTCTCTTGGATTGCAGGCAGATTCTTTACCAGCTGAGTCACCAGGAAAACCTAGTTAAAATATGCTAGAAGGAATCAACAGAAGAGTAGATGAAACAGAGGAATGGATCTATGAGCTGGAAGGCATAGCAGTGAAAATCATCTAACTGAAGAGAAACAGAGAAAAAAAAATTGATAAAATGAGGATAGTTTAAAAGAACCCTGGGACAACATCAAGTATTCTAACATTCACATCATATGGGTCTCAAAGGACAAGAAATACAGAGTTTCAGCTATACAAAATGCATTAGTTCTTGAGATTTACTGTAGAGCATATAGCCTATAATTAACAATACTGTACTGTATACTTTAAATTTTACTAAAAGGGTAGATCTTCTGCTAAACATCATCACAAGATAACAATAATAATAAAGAGGGTAGGAGAAAACTCTAAATCAAATCCCTTAAGATTATAGAGAGGGATTAGATCTGGTAGACAGAGTGCCTGAAGAACTATGCACAGAGCTTCAAAACATTGTACAGGAGGTGGTGACCAAAACCATCCCCCAAAAAAGACACATAAGAAGGCAAAGTGGTTGTCTGAGGGGGCCCTACAAATAGGTGAGAAAAAGAAGAGAAGCGAAAGGCAAAGGAGAAGGAGAAAGATACACCCAACTGAATGCAGAGTTCCAGAGAACAGCAAGAAGAGATAAGAAAGCCTTTTTTAAGTGAACAGTGAAAAGAAATAGAGGGAAACAATATAATGGGAAAGACTAGAGATCTCTTCAATTAGTGATACCAAGGGAACATTTCATGGAAAGATGGGCACAATAAAGGACAAGAACTGTGTGGACTTAACAGAAGCAGAAGAGATTTAGAAGAGGTGGCAAAAATGCACAGAAGAACTTTACCAAGAAGGCCTTAATGACCTGGATAACCAGGGAAGCCTGACGTACTGCTGTCCATGGGGTCACAAAATGTCAGAAGTGACTGAGTAACTGAACAGCAACATAGCTTCTGGGGCCTTACTGTAAACTGAAAACTCATGGTCTAAATGAGACAATTGAAAACTAATATATTAACAATAATACTTTTCTATCCATATTACCCAGGACTTTTGGGCATTTCAGTATTTAAAGTATAGAATCATGTCTGTACACCTGGAAAAATCGCACATTGTGTTTCATTTTATTTTGTGGCAGTTTTGATCTTGTAAATAGCATAAGGACTAGGTTCTTTGGCTATCCAGATTTCATCTCTTTCTTGGTTTCTTCCCTTAGCTACATGCTCTAAAGCTGCAGTCAGTTCATGGCAAAACATGCTATTTGAGGATGGATAGGTGTGCGTAAAGTGATGGAAAGAGGAACCAGAAGAACTGTCATCATTGTGGTTTTCTTCTTCCTGGTCCTGTAGCTTTTTCTTGTCCAACTTGGAATTTATACACCCGGAAACTTCTTTCATTTCTTGGACAAAGATCATTTTGGAAGTAAAGATGCATAATAGAAAGATAAGGCCTCCAGAGACACCACACAGGAAATACAGGCCCATTTTCTCAGGGATGCCTGTGAGGAAAACAATAAACAATAAACCCATACTCTATAATGGGGTCAAAATGAGAAATACTAAAACAAACAAAGAATAAATGCCAAATGACAAACCAGTTCTTTAGTCTCTTGGTGATTTTTATATTCCTGAATGCTGTGGATTGAATTGTGTCCCCTCCCCCAACAACAACAACCTCAATATGATGGTATTTGGAGATGAGGCCTTTGGAAAAGAAGTTTACAAAAGGTCATGATGGTGAGGCCTTCATGATAGGGTCAGTGCCCTTATAAGGAGAGACAGCATAAGGATATCTTTCCCCCTCCCTCCCTTTCTTGTCTCTGTCTCTGTCTCTCGCTCTCGCTCTCCCATTTAAGGACATACAGTGTGAAAGCAGATGTCTACAATATAGGAAGAGAGTTTCCTCCTATGCTGGCACCTAAATCTGAATCTTCTCATCCCCAGATCTGTGAGAAAATAAATTTTTGTTGTTTAAGCCAACTTGTCTATGTTGTTTTGTTTTGGAAGCCTGAGCAGACTAAGATGTTGAATAAGAATTGGACTGGGATTTTGTGTTCGTTTGATCATTATAAATGTGAAGCCCAAGCATGTTTTTGTGGGTTTTTTTTTCTAATATCTCAAGCAAAAGATAATAGTTGTATATGCATTTTCCATTGTCAAACTTGAAAATACAGAGAATAAAATGTTACACTTCCTATTCCTACCTTCAAAAAAGGGGCTTATTTCACACCAGTTCTGTATTAAATGCAACATACTGCACCAGAGAGACACATCCAGTGAAAAAAATTCACTTGGAAACTCTATACTGGTTGAGATGATAAGCTACTTATCATCATATAACAATCTCTATCTCCTTGTATTTAATGCTATGACTTTTACTCTCTTAAAATAACGATGTTGCTTTAACTATCACTATATCTCCCCTTACTATCAATTCAGAAAGAAGAATTTATCTTTTTATGACCTTTACCTATCACTAGCTGTCTTTTTGGGTGTTTAAAATTATTTATTATGACAGGGGAAACTGCTAATGAGAGTTTACTTGGAAAAAAGCAGATAACATTATATATACAATATTATCTTTTTTCTTTTTTTTAAATGACTTTATTTTTTAGACCAGTGTCATGGGCACAATATCATGATTTTTCATGAAATGACCAGATAGCCTTTCTTTCCCACTGAGAGATGGATTAAATTTTTTCTTTGTATGTTTTTATTATAAAGGTGAGATATATTATGAAAAAAACTTAGAAAATACAGAAAATGGGAAAAAACAGCAACAATACCATCACTTAGGAATGCTATCATATGTTTGATATAGATCTTTCAAATAGTTTTCTAAATTTCTTTTAATGGCATTATAGTCTATAGGACCTAAACTTGTTAAAACTCTAAGTAGATACTATCAAACTCCCTTTCAATGATATACCAATAATACACACCACTGGCACATTGAAGTACTCATAATTTCATTTTAACCAACATGGAGTATTGCACTTTCTTTGTTACCACTTTAACAAGAAAACATTATCACAATGTTTAATTATGTGTGACTCTGATTTCCAGTAATGTTAAACATTTTGACAATTTTATTAGATATTTATGTTTCTCCTTTCTGTCAATTTTATATTACTATCTTTTGCTTAATAGAAAGAAGTAAGTGATTTTGTTATAGGTTTCAAAGAGCTCTTATACATTGTTAGCTCTTTGTCAAGATGAGTACAAACAGTTTTTGTAGTTGGCCTCTTAACATTAATTGCAGCAATTTTTGATGTCCATAGGCTTAATTTTATTAATTTATTCAAATCTAGAACTCTTTTCCTTGTGGCTCCTGTTTTTGAATCATAATAATAATAATTAGAGATTTATTTCCCACCACAATATATTTCACTTCTATTGTGAATAGCAAATGGATAAGTCCTTTTTCCTTTTGAAAATTTCTCTTGCTATTACACCTCTATAGGAAAAATTTTAGATTGTCAACATCCATATTTTCCTTTATAGTTTTATTATTTTTAACAGACTAAAGTCTTTTAAATTTTTTTAGAACAAGTGCTTAGTTTACAGAGTAATTGTCAGAAAGCAGAGACTTCCCACGTACCTCCCCTCTCTCCTCCCTCCACCCCATTCACACACAATTTCTCCTATTATTAACATTTTGCATTTGTGTAATTTGTGCAATGCATTTGGTACAATTGGTGAATCAATGCTGATATATTAACTAAAGTCCATAGTTTATATTAGGATTCATCTATTTCTGTTGTACAGTTCTGTGGATTTTGATACATGTAGATAGCTCAGCTGGTAAAGAATCCACCTGCAATGCAGGAGACCCCAATTCAATTCCTGGGTTGGGAAGATCCCCTGGAGAAGAGATAGGCTACCCACTCCAGTATTTTTGGGCTTCTCCTGTGGCCCAGCTGGTAAAGAATCTGCCTGCAATGTGGGAGACCTGGGTTTGATCCCTGGGTTGGGAAGATCCCCTGGAGAAGGGAAAGGCTACCCACTCCAGTACTCTGGCCTGGAGAATTCCATGGACTGTATAGTTCATGGGGTCGCAAAGAGCCAGACACAGCTGAGTGACTTTCACTTCACATCACATAATGTTCTATGTTCACCATTATATATATAAAAAATAATTTCACTTCTCTAAAACTGCCCAGTGCCCCACCTATTCATCTTTATCTCTACTCTCAAAAAAGAACAGAATCCATCTGACAGAAACTACTTCATCTTCCTTAATCTGAATTAGTCTGTACCTACACCTATTTTATCATTCCTCTCTCAACTTGCTTTCATTAGAGAACCTGTCCCTCCTGTTTCAATTGGTCTATCTTTAATTTCACTGATTCTTTCTTCTACCAGCTCAAATTTAATTTTGAGTTCTCTAGTAAACTTTCCATTTAAGTTATATTTTTCAACTCCAGAATTTATATCAAGCTTAACTTTTATAGCTTCTCTTTATTGAAATTCTCTATTTGGTGAGACAGATGAATGGATAAAGAAGATGTGATGCACATATATGGTGGAATATTACTCAGCCATAGAAAGGAATGAAACTGGGTCACTTGTAGTGATGTGGATGAACCTAAAGTCTGTCATACAGAGTGAAGTAAGTCAGAAAGAGAAAAACAAATATTGTATATTAACTCATATACATGGGATCTAGAGAAATGGTACCAATAAACTTATTTGCAGGGCAGGAATAGAGATGTAGATGTAGACAACAGACTTGTGGACATGGGGAGGGGAGGAGGAGAGGGTGGGACAAATTGACAGAGTAGCATTTGTCAGGAAGCATTTAACAAGAGGCTTCCTGTGTGCTGTTTTGGATCTGTCAGGAACCCTCTGGCCCTTATTAATTCCTGAATATTCAGGAATTAAGAGGAGAGGCACGCCTTTCCCGGGGCTGAGGAATCCAGGCATTTCTCATTACGGTGATAAGTACCCTCTTCCTTTTTATGAGCCATACGGTGAAAGGTGATTGTTTGCAACTCTCTCTTTGATAGGGATTGTCTTATGTTTCGTAAGTCTGGAATTTTGATCTTTATCTTTGCTGAGAATAACCACCTTGTAAGACAGTATATATGCACATACCATGTTAGATTAAAACACCTTTGCTCCATCAGAGCTTGGGTCCCCGTGTCTTTCTCTCTTTCGTTCTTTCTCTCTTTCGTTCTTTCTTTCTTTCTTTCTTTTTCTTTTCTTTCTGTCTTTCTCTCTCTCTCTATCTCTCTTTCAGGCTAATTCCTTGGAGCGCGGAGGCCCACTGAGCTCACTTTCTTGCCCAGGCTTCTAAGACCCTCTCCAGAAGGCACACTGTGCCTTCACCCACTCGAGAGGGCGCCTGGTGCCTACGTGCAGCAGCACGAGCCCTAAGAATAGGACTCTATTGGCTTTCTGCGTAAACCAGGGGATATCAGCCTCTTTCTCTCTCTTACTTTCTTATCGTTGACTCCAGACCACCAGGTTCCGGTCCATTAAAGGACCAACAGCACTGACATATATATACGACCATATGTGAAATAGCTAGCGGGAAGCTGCTATATGACACAGGGAACCCAGCCTGGTCCTCTGTGATGACCTAGAGGGATGAGATGGAGGTGGAGTGGGAGGGAGATCAAAGAGGGAGATTTATATAGTTGATTATACATATAGTTGTTTCATGTTGTTGTATAGCAAAAATTAACACATCATTGTAAAGCAATTATGCTCTGATTTAAAAAATTTTGAGAGAATAAATGAAAAAATGCCAATCCCGAAAGTAGAAATCAATAGGATGGTTAAAGATACAACAGGAAAATGCAAGCCATAAAATGTTAGTACAACTCTATTAACATCAAGCACAATAGATACTAAGGTAATAAAACTTACTGAACATTTAAAAGGTCACAACATTCAAATGAAAAGGTCAATATACCAGGATGATATAACATCATAGGCAAGTGATAACATAGCTTCAACATCCATAATCAAAAATTTACAGGAGTAAAGAAGGAATGTGAAAATTCAGCATTATATTACCTCCTTTAGGAACTAATGGAGAAAGCAAGGTGGCTCAGATGGTAAAGAATCCACCTACAATGCAGGAGATTAGATCCGGGTTAGAGCCGTGGGTCTGGAACATCTCCTGGAAAAGGGAATGGCAACCCATTCCAGTATTCTTGCCTGGAGAATCCCATGGACAGGGGAGCCTGTTTTGCTACAGTCCATGCAGTCGCAAAGAGCTGTACATGACTGCAGGACTAACATTTCACTTTCTTTTTTTTTCAGTGAAAGCAGTCATAAATGCAATGAAGGTATGAAATATTAGCTTAGCACAATTAATAATATTGATCTAATAGTCACAAACAGAAAACTTCACCCATTACTACAGAAAGGAAAATAGTCACCCATGTGCCACAGACCTCAAGAAATGAGGCTAAATGTATGTTTGTGAGAGTAATGTATGTAAGATGGAGCAGTCATACTTCTTTTCCTAATGACCATATAGAAAGTATGTCAACCCTATGGGAAATAGGTCTCAAGAGAGTGGCAACCTATTCTTTCTCACCAGTTTGTTGGCCTGCTTTGGCATATTG
Source organism: Cervus elaphus (assembly GCF_910594005.1). Classification (NCBI taxonomy): domain Eukaryota; kingdom Metazoa; phylum Chordata; class Mammalia; order Artiodactyla; family Cervidae; genus Cervus; species Cervus elaphus. The sequence continues at coordinate 25,241,892 of NC_057848.1, forward strand.
GAGAGACAGTGTCATCTAGGAGCATCTATAAGAGACCTGCTCAAAAAGTTATCCGTCTACACATAATTTCACCAAAAAGGTCTACAGCACTTGGCATAATTTGAAAACTGCATTGGACTGATAATATATCTACATTCTTAACTATTTTTGCATCAACAGATCTCTGGTGAATCCAATATAAGTTGCTAATGAGCACAGGATTTCTTTGCGGGGAGGTGATAAAATGTTCTAAAATGTGACCATGGTAATGGTTACACAACTCTGTTCTTATACTAAAAATCATTAATTGTATGCTTAATAGGATGAATTTTATGATATGTAAACTATACCTTCAAAAGTCTGCAAAAAAAAAGAAATAAATTTTGTTGGAGGAAGTTTGCCATTTGAAAATGAGCCAAAGATTAATGGAGTTTGGACTAATCATCTTAGACTCTGATATTATATATTAACTCTATAATTTAACTCTTTAAATATATATAGTTTTGGTACAAAATCTGACTCCCTGAGACTGTATGTATGGAAGATGCTCTCCACCATTAGATGCTCTAAGCAAGCTTTCCAATAGACTTAGACAAAAAAGTACCATTTCAAATATTAAATTCCATTTTTATGAGACTTTATTTTTCCACCTAAAACTGCCTAATCTTAGTTCAGATTAAATCCCCATGATTGTGTCAGAATGAAAGAGATATTTTACAGGAAGGCCGTATGTAGATCAGATTAGACCCAAGTTTTTAAGAGGGGAAAGGATGAAGAAAGGAATATTTAGTATTAAATAAGACTATTTAACTATTCTGTTTCTAATCATTCACTTGTAGGCATACTATGCAGAGTGTCTTCTGATACTTACCATATATATAATCAGACAGTGTAAATGGGTCCATTGAGCTATGGTCAATTTCTTGCAGCAGCTTTATAGGCACTGAAATGCAAAACAAAGAGTAGAAAACTGGCATGGGAATTTCAATTACTGTTCATACAACTGGGATGGTTAAAAAGTTGATATTTGGCAGACTTTCATTTAAAATAATGTATTGTGAGAGACTAAATTAAAGTAGTGTTAATCTAAATTTTTAAGTGACAGCCTTGTCATACCTATTTATTTCCATGGAATAAATCCTGAGTATTGAATCAAGTAATGGTCTAGGCATTGTCACAGAACAGAGGAAGGAATAAATGAACTAAGGAGATTTCAAAGTGCAGAAGTAAGGAGTGTACACTAAAGTAGTAAGGATGCTTGAACTGGAAAGTAGTGAAGACTTTGGATTAAAGCAATTTTAAAATAAGGATTTACCAAACACCAAAGATGAAGACATTGTTTTAATGTATGGAATGGCTCCTTCCTCTTGGTTTAGAAAAATGTTGGCATATTTAAAATCAAAAATAAAAAGATATCTGTAATCTCACATCCCCCTAGAACTATCTCTGAGTTTTCATCTTACTGTTCCTCATAACCTTATAGACACAGCTGATTACTTCTTCCTTTCCATCAGTCTTCTCCCTTTTTGCTTTCACACCACATTCTTCTCATTTTCTTCATACTTTATCTCTTCTTATTTCCCTTTGAATTAATCCTGGAATGTGAAATCAAGTGGACCTTAAGAAGTATCACAACAAACAAAGCTAGTGGAGGTGATGGAACTCCAGTTGAGCTATTTCAATTCCTAAAATATGATGCTGTTAAAGTGCTGCACTCAAAATGCCAGCAAATTTGGAAAACTCAGCAGTGGCCACAGGACTGGAAAAGTCAGTTTTCATTCCAATCCCAAAGAAGAGCAATGGCAAAGAATGTTCAAACTACCACACAGTTGCACTTATTTCTCATGCTAGCAAAGTAGTGTTCAAAATTCTCCAAGCCAGACTTTAACAGTATGTCACCTGTGAACTTCCAGATGTTCAAGCTGGATTTAGAAAAGGTAGAGGAACCAGAGATCAAATTGCCAATATCCATTGGATCATCAAAAAAAGCAGAATTCCAGGAAAATATCTACTCTGCTTTATCGATTATGCCAAAGCCTTTGACTGTGTGGATCACAACAAACTGTGGAAAATTCTTCAAGAGATGGAAATAACAGGCCACCTTGTCTACCTCTGGAGATTTCTGTATGCAGGTCAAGAAGCAACAGTTAGAACTGGACATGGAACAACAGACTGGTTCCAAATTGGGAAAGGAGTACATCAAGGCTGTATATTGTCACCTTGCTTATTTAACTTATATGCAGAGTACATCATGAGAATTGCCAGACTCGATGAAGCACAAGCTGGAACCAAGATTGCCGGGAGAAATTTCAATAACTTCAGATGTGCAGATGACACCACCCTTACGACATAAAGCAAAGAACTAAAGAGCCTCCTGATGAAAGTGAAAGAGGAGAGTTTAAAAGCTGGCTTAAAACTCAACATTCAGAAAACTAGGATCATGGCATCCAGTCCCATCACTTCATAGCAAATAGATGGGAAAACAGTGGAAACAGTGACAGACTTTATTTTTGGGGGCTCCAAAATCACTGCATGGTGACTGCAGCCATGAAATTAAAAGATGCTTGCTATGACCAACCTAGACAGCATATTAAAAAGCAGAGACATCACTTGGCTGACAAAGTTCTGTCTAATCAATGCTATGGTTTTTCTAGTAGTTGTGTACGGATATGAGAGTTGGACCATAAAGAAGGCTGAGAGCCGAAGAATTGATGTTTTTGAACTGTGGTGTTGAAGAAGACCCTTGAGAGTTCCTTGGACTGCAAGGAGATCCATCTAGTCAATCCTAAAGGAAATCAGTCCTGAACATTCACTGGAAGGTCTGATGCTGAAGCTGAAATTCCAGTACTTTGGCCACCTGATGCAAAGAACTGACTCATTGGAAAAGACCTTGATGCTGGGAAAGATTGAAGGCAGGAGGAGAAAGGGAGGACAGAGGATGAAATGATTGGATAGCATCACTGACTAGATGGACATAAGTTTGAGCAAACTCTGGGAGTTAGTGATGGACAGGGAAGCCTGGAGTGCTGCAGTCCATGGGGTCGCAAAGAGTCAGACATGAATGAGCAACTGAACTGAACTGAACTGAGTCCCCTTTGAAATTTTCTTTTTCTCTGCAAGTCTCTTAAGTGCTAACATTCCTTTGGACTTTGTTCTAACCCCACTTCAAACTATACACAGCAGTTATCCTGCTATGTCAACTTTTTGTTTGGAGATTTCTCCATTCTACAAATATTAGTAGGATAAGTATCATTAACCTTTTAGGAAAGATATAGGCATATTTTAAATATAAACGACAGCTATGCTGTTTTGGCTACTCAAAGTTTTAACCCCTTTCTGCAATGGGTTAATATGACTGCAATATTAACACACATTATAGGTTTCTGTGGGAAGAAAATTTTACCTCCTATTACAGGGGATAAAAATTCAAGTGCTGACTTTCCCAATCTCCCTTACAACTAGGGATTTGGAACATGATCTAAGCTTGCCCAGTCAGATGTGTCTGTGCCACCTGGACTTGGAAGCTAATAACTTAAAACTTTTCTCTCTTCAGAGGCAGCAGCTGTTTAATGGAATAAGCATTTTTCCTACCAGAAAGTTCCAAAGTACAGTTTGGGGCATTTTTATTAGATATATAGCTAAGCCAGGTTATACATCCCTCTCAGCAACTTCTATGAGATATCCACTGCCCTTTTAATAAACTCCTTTTCTGCTAAAACAGCTTAGGTTGACCTCTACTGCAGGTATCTAACCATCCCAACTGATACAGCTCCTAATACCTTCAGTACTGGCTCCACACTCAAATCAACACACACACACACACACACACACACACACACATATATATATATATACACTAACGTATCATTTTCTTCTGAATATCTCACAAGTATGGAATCACAGTCACTTAATACCTGTATAATCTTGAACGTGTTACTTTTCCTTTCTGAATCTTTGTTTTCTTTTCTATAGAATGGGAATAAAAGCAAGGGAGAAAGGGAAAGGTACATCAACTAAACACAGAGTTCCAAAGAATAGCAGGGAGAGACAAGAAGGCCTTCTTCAATGGACAGTGCATAAAAGTAAAAGAAAACAGCAAGAGGGGAAAGAATAGAGATCTCTTTAGGAAAATTGGAAATATCAAGGTAACATTTTGTGCAAAGATGGCCACAATAAAGGACAGAAATGGTAGAGACCTGGTAGATGCAGAAGAGATCAAGAAGAGATGGAAAGAATACATGGAAGAACTGTACAAAAGAGATCTTAATGAACTGGATAACTATGATAGTGTGGTCAGTCACCCAGAACCAGACATTCTGGAGTGTGAAGTCAAGTGGGCCTTCGGAAGCACTGCTGTCAATAAAGTTACTTGATGTGATAGAATTTCAGTAGAGCTATTCAAAACCCTAAAGGATGATGCTGTCAATGTGTTGCACTCAATATGTCAGCAAATCTGGAAGACCCAGCAGTGGCAACAGGACTGAAAAGGCCAATCCTCATCCCAATTCCCAAGAAGGGTAATACCAAAGAATGTGCTAACCATCAGACAATTGCACTCATCTCCCATGCTAGTAAAGTGAAAATGAAAGTCACTCAGTCATGTCTGACTCTTTGCCACTCCATAGACTATACAGTCCATGAAATTCTACAGGCCAGAATACTGGAGTAGGTAGCCTATCCCTTCTCCAAAAGATCTTCCTGACCCAGGAATTGAACCGGGGTCTCTGGCATTGCAGGCAGATTCTTTGCCAACTGAGCTCTCAGGGAAACCCCCCATGCTAGTAAGGTCATGCTTAAAACCTTGCATGCTAGGCTTCAGCATTATGGGAACCAAGAACTTTCAGATGTCCAAGCTGGGTTTAGAAAAGGCAGAGGAATGAGAGATGAAATTGCCAACATCCATTGGATCATAGAGAGCTAGGGAATTCCAGATAAACATCTACCTCTGTTTCATCAACTATGCTAAAAAGCCTTTGACTGTGTGGATCATAACTAACTGTGGAAAGCTCTTAAAGAGATGGGAACACCAGACCGTCTTACCTGTCTACTGAGAAACCTGTATGTGAGTCAAGAAGCAACATTTAGAACCCTGTATGGAACAACTGACTGGTTCAGGATTAAGAAAGGAGTATGACAGGGCTGTCTGCTGTCACCCTGTTTATTTAACCTATATGCTGAGCACATCACAAGAAATGCTGGGCTGGATGAGTTATAAGATAGGCGGGAGAAGCGTCAACAACCTCAGATATGTGGATGATACCACTCTAATGGCAGAAAGTAAAGAGGAACTAAAGAAGCTCTTGATGAGGGTGAAGGAGGAAAGTGAAAGAGCCAGCTTAAAACTAAATATTAAAAAAAAAAAACTAAGATCATGGCATCAGGCCCCATTACTTCATGGCAAATAGAAAGGGAAAAGGTGGGCTTCCCAGGTGGCACTAGTGGTAAAGAATCTACCTGCCAATGCAGAAAACTTAAGAGATGCTGCTTCAGTCCCTGGGTTGGGAAGATCTCCTGGAGAAGGAAATGGCAACCCACTCCAGTATTCTCACCTGGGAAATCCCATGGACAGAGGAGCCTGGCAGGCTACAGTCCATGGGATCACAAGAGTCAGACATGACTGAGCATCTGAGCACACCATGGCATCCGGCCCTCTTACTTCATGACGAATAGAAAGGGGAAAATGTGGAAGTAGCAACAGATTTCCTCTTCTTTGGCTCTAAAATCACTGTGAATGGTGACTGCAACCCTGAAATCAGAAGACGTTTGCTTCTTGGCAAGAAAGCTATGACAAACCTAGACAGCGTGTTGAAAAGCAGAGACATTACTCTGCCAACAAAGGTCCATATAGTCAAGGCTATGGTCTTCCCAGTGGTCACATAATGGTTGAAAAAGCTGGACCATGAAGAAGGCAGAGTGCCAAAGAACTGATGCCTTCAAACTGTGGTGCTGGAGAAGACTCCTGAGAGTCCCTTGGACAGCAAGGAGATCAAACTAGTCTATCCTAAATGAAATCAACCCTGAATATTCGTGGGAAGGACTGATGCTGAAGCTGATGCTCCAGTATTTTGGTCATCTGATGCAAACAGACGACTCATTGGGAAAGTCCCTGATGCTGGGAAAGATTGAGGACAAAAGGAGAAGAAGATGTCAGAGGATAAGATGGCTGGATGGCATCACTGATGCAATGGACATGAACTTGGCAAACTTGGGAGATGGTGAGGGACAGGGAGGCCTGTTGTGCTGCAGTCCATGGGGGTCGCAAAGAGTCAGACATGACTGGGCAACTGAACAACAGCAACACCTCACGGGATTATTTTAATGACCAAATGAGAAACATGGATGTAAAGAAATTGGAAACTGAAAAGTGCTATACAGATTTTAGCTATTGTTGTAATTGTAGAATGCGAGTTATAATATTGTAGCTTTCCACAGTAATTTATTAAGTGGTAGGGACACCCTCTTTTTCTTACCACATATATAGAAAACTTGCAGCTGTTTCTTCACTCCTGGGAAACAAGGTTCACCGAAAGTAACTGTATCTGCAAACAACGTACAGTTTTCTTTCTTTTGACACTGTCTCAAGACTCCTTGTAGAGTGTCAGGAGCTAAGCACTCTGTTGGTTTTGATTAAAACAAACAAATGATTTGAGTTGGGGAAGAAAAAAAGAGGTAGAATGCATAGAAGAACCAGAATAGGTATTTCTGCAATGTAGGCTTGAGAGTTTTTCTTTTAATATGCAAAATACTTTAAGATCTCAAGGAAATAGAACTAAAGGGGTGGTCTTGCAGTCAAAATAGTCTATTCAGGATGCCTTCACTGGGGTGAATGAACCTAGATACTGTTATCCTCTTTGTCATTTTATTTGAGATACAAATAATCATGGAAGGAGCGTCTATTACCTTGGCCTGACTTGGCTAGCATGCCCACTCCTTGGCTAGTGAAGAGCATTGTCCCTTTAGACTATAGTCAATGTTAATAATTTCCTAAAAGGAAATTCAGGATGTTTAGTATGATGGGAAAATAGATCTTAGGTAAACACTGCAAATGCACACTATTCTTGGATGGAAAGAGCAATCTTGATTTTTTTTTTCTATCACATCATACTGCCAGGCTTTAACAGCACACCAGGTCCAGAATTCTCTTTAACTTAGAAAGAAGCTGATGTCTTGTCTTATTTTCCCTAGGAAACCATACCATAGGACCTCCCAAGGTCTTGGCAGATATCAAATACTGCTGAGTATTGGATCTTCCTTCCTCTGAAATGCATGAAAGAGATATGTCATTTTTGTACTTGAAAAAAAAAATGCAATACAACTTTTGTTTGCCAAGAGTTCTAAAGATTTAAATTTTTCTCCAAGTTCCTAACAGCTCAAATTCTTTTTACTGTTCTAAATATGTAATTTACAATGTATTATTTTAGATTTTCAGTATCTATGAGTAGTTAGCAATTAAAGATATTAGTACAACTTAGTGACTTTGAAAAATACAAATTTACAAATACTAAATTTCTTCTGTCTTTTATGGAAGAAGTAACTAAAATGTAGATGAGGGAACCAGGTTAGAGGTATCTTATACTCTATCACTGGGCTCCCCTGGTGGCTCAGACAGTAAAGAATCCACCTGCAATGCAGGAGACCTGGGTTCGATCCTTGGGTTGGGAAGATCTCCTGGAGGGGGGCATGGCAACCCACTCCAGTATTCTTGCCTGGAGAATCCCCATGGACAGAGGAGCCTGGCAGGCTCTAGTCCATGGGATTGCAGAGAGTCAGACATGACTGAGTGACTAAGCATGAACATGCACTATCACTAGAGCAGAGTTTCTCAACCTTGGAAGTATTTACTTTAAAGGTTGGATAATTCTCAGTTGCAGGGTCTGTCCTGTACATTGTATAATGTTTAACAGCATCCTTGACCTCTACCCACTAGATGTCAGCAACAACTGACCCCAGTTGTGATAACCAAACATGTTTCCAGACACAGTGTCTTTGGGGAAGAGGTTAAAATCACTGCTGATTGACAATCACTGGACAGAGGTTAAGCTAAATAATCCTGTGCATAGTTATGTTTAATAAGAAAAAGGTTTATGAAGATTTTGTCCTGAACTATTCCAAGGTTTATGAGAATCAACAAAGGTTATTCAAAGCTTTTTTTGATCTGAAGCATTCAAGAGGCATGTCTTCTACAGAACCATGAATATACCAGAAAGCAGCACAATGCAGCAATAATCACAGAGCAACAGCACTGAAACTGAGATCAGTTTAGGCCAAAGACAGAAATTATGGCAGTGGAAATTGCACACAGACCCTATTTATTGGTACTCAAGTTACAGCTTACTTCAGCAATAATGTGATACAGTGTTGCATTAACTGAAATATGTCAATGTAAGTGAGTTTTCCAATCAAATTCTTAAGAATGTTAATTTTTGTGGCATATGCTTCAGGATAAATTGGAGCAGGCAGAGGCTACTGAGTTTGCACATTTTAAAACTAAGCATTGTCTTACACCTACACTGTCTCTGGAAAACATATAAGGCATAGCTTTCAACAGCAACATTTCTGTGGCTCTGCACTAGCTAATCATGATTATACTCTTGTTCATAAAATAGTTGCAACCATTTGAGAATGTTCATATTATATACTCAGCTCTAGTCTCATGGTATTGCTTATATTTTAATATCATGGTGATATGGAATATATTAATCAATTATTTAAAGTTCAGAGAATTTGGAAATTTCTACTATAGATTTGTGTGTCTTCTATTTCCAACATACCTATGACAGGTCCATTTGTATTCGTTACTTCACATTTTTGTTTTCCTTCCATGAATTTGCCATAACTTGCAGAGAAAATTGTCAAGACAGATTTATTTCTGCATCAAAGTCTCAGTGTACCATTCTCACACACTGTCTTTATTCGGTAGTTCACTAGGAAACAAAGTTGATACTTTAGATTCCCTTTTAAATTCAACATTATATTCCAATATGTTTATTTTTAAACTGTTTTGAAGCACTGATAGTTTAAGCTTCCTTAAAATGAGGAGAAATATATAATAAAGTCATCTGAACTTGTAGAAATCATCTGTCAGAAGAATTGCAATCCAAATTTTTAAATGAGAGGAGGGTTAAATTGAAAGTAGCTCTTACTTTTGGGTAAATTTCAAATCTTGAGTTATAGAATAGAAATAGGCCTCTATCACCAAGAAGTATTTTGTGTTTCTGGTTTAATACAGCTTAAGGTATTATACAGTGTTTTAAAATTGCTAAGCATGAAAACAAAGTCAGAACACTTAGAAATGAGCCCACAAACTATATAGGTCCCATCGTTTTTTGTAAATCCCCTCTTGATTTTAAACACCATTGTAAAACTTACCTGGTCTACATTTATAAGATACTATAAGATACTTGTATATGCCAGGACATGGATCCTGTCCAAACATTTGACTATTCATAGATATCTGACACCATCATTCATCCTTGCACTCATCCAGGAGTTTCTTGTGAAGAAGGAAAAGAGAGAAATTACTGAATAGAAGTTCACATCAATGTGTTATCATTTCCACTAATGAATTTTACAAAATTTTAAAAAGATGAATTATTTAACTTTCCAATAAAATGTTTCTTTTTTCCCCTGACACATAGATGTTATATTTATTGAACTTTGAGAAGAGAATATATATACAGTGATGGATTAGACATAAAAACTAAGGCCTTGAATTACAGTTCTGTTACTTACTTGCTATGTGACTACCAGCAAATTGCCTCTGTAAAATTATATTTGCTTGTATGTTAAAAGGAGATACTAATTCCTGGCACAAGTTAAGCAAAGGGCTATTTTCAAATCTAATTTCTACAGAAATGAAAGCTTTTAATATATGACAAATTGAATACTCTCTGGTTCTGGAAATAGAAAAAGCAGGTGGCCAAACAATTAATGTGGTTAGTTACAATGGGAAGGAGAGAAGAAGCAAGAAGCTCTTAAAAGTGAGGGGGAACAAAAACAAGAGAGCCTGGTATCATGAGAGCCAAAGGAACTGCGTGTTTAAAGAAAGGTAGAATGGTAGACTGTGTCTACTTATTGTGACACCAATAAGCCACATTAGATAAAGACATTAAAGGGTCCACTGGTGAAGATCAGTGGTGATCTCAGTGGAGCTAGTGGTGGCAGGAATAAGACTGAGTTGCTACCAAGAAAGTGGAGATAGTGTATTCCTTCAAGCATATAAGGATGAATGATGGGTCAATCAGGAAGCTGCTCATAATTAGTCTCTTGTTGCTGTTGTTTTTAGTTGCTAAGTCATGTCCAACTCTTTATGAGCCCACAGACTGTAGCCCGCCAGGCTCCTCTGTCCATGGAATTCTCCAGGCAAGAATACTGGAGTGAGTTGCCATTTCCTCCTTCAGGGGATCTTCCCCAACCCAGGGATCAAACCCAAGTCTCCTGCATTGGCAGGCAGATTCTTTACCCTAAGCCATCTGGGAAGCCCATATTAGTCTCTAGGGAAAACTAGAATGTTCTCAATTGATTCCAGGTATATTTTAGTTTTTATTAGATCATGAGCTCTTAGGAAGCTTCTCAAATCATGGAGCCCTTAATCCAGCACCCCTCTAGGTCACCAATGACCTCTATTACTGAATAGCTGTATAACCTTGGGAGAATCAGTTCACTTATCTGATTCTCAGTTTCCTCATCTATAAAATGATATTTAAAAGTAGTACCTACTTCACGATGTTATGTGTACTAAAGGAAAGAATTCATGTATTGTGCCAAGCAATATGCCTGGCACATAGTAAGTACTCAAAAAATGTTAGCTATTACTATATAAGAAGGGAAGGGAAATGGCCAAATTAAGAATATGTAACTGAAATCAAAGCTCTTCTAATCTAAATGGTGTAGTCAAGCTATGCATGATTAATTTCTTTTCCATTTTGCTCATGTTTCCATGGTAATTACATATTCAATCTATTCTTTCATCAAATAAAATTAGATATGTTTGCTTTTGAATGTAGAGTTACCAGGACCCTTGCCTTCTGAGAAGTTGGGTCTTACCTGTCTAGCTGTGACTGACACACAGGTGGCATTTTCACTGGTCTTATCAACTGGAGTTGGACAAAAGTTTTCATCAGGGACTTTATGACCATAAAAAGCAGAAAGGATGCTGATAGATGTCTTTTGTGGGCAAGTGAGTCCCAGTTTCTCTACTTCACATGCATGAGCTGTATGGTTCTTCAAGACTTTCTTAAGGTGGCCTGAAGGAATGTTAGAGACAAACAATGGAGCAAATACTGTATTATTCCCAAAGGATTTTGTGTAGGGTGAAGGGCCTCTAATTTCATCTTGGCTAGCCCTCCAAACAGTTACTGCGTATCTTTAACAGAATCCCAGCAATTGGTCATCTAGCATCTGCTTAAGCACTTTTAGTAACAGAAGATTTGAAATATTGCTGTGGGCTAGTTGTATTAAAGTTTCTTCTCATGTTAACTGAAACCCTGGCCACCCTGCTGTAACTTCTATTTAATGATCCTACTTCTGTCACATGGAGGTATATAGAATTGGTCTGAGGTCTCTTTCCCATGATGCTTCATTAGATGTTTAAGGACAGTGACTTTCTGAGACTTTTTTGAATCACAAACCAAATTTCCTCAACTTTTCTTCCTTCTAAATGGTCTTCAAATTTCTCACCATATTTGGAAATCTCATATGAATCCCATCTAGTTTGTCAATAAACTTCTTAAGGTTCTGGAAAAAAAATATGTGATGAGTCTGAATAAATAAAGTACAATGTAGTTTCTGGCAGCTACTGTTTTCTTCTATTTTGAAACGCAGGATATTATTTCATCATCTCATGTCTTATGAAACTGTATCAGGCACTTATAATAAAATACACAGTATTTATTTCTCCTTTATTTACTAACAGAAGCCCTATTATTTTGTGTGTGAGTGGCAGTAATTTCCCCAGTCTCAAGTAAGATATTTACAATTCTTTGAATCATCTTCAACTTCCTTTATCATTGTTTTATACTTCTCAGCGTAAAGGTTGTCATCTCCTTGGTTAGATTTATTCCTAAGTATTTTATTTTCTCTTATATGATTTTTAAAATAGTTTTCTTTTTATTTCTGATATTTCATTATTTAGTGTAAAGAAATGCAAGAGATTTCTGTACATTAATCTCATAGCTTGCTACCTTGGTGAATTCATTTATTAGTTCTAACAGCTTTTAAATGGAGACTTTAGGGTTCTTTATAGAGAATATCATGTCATCTGCAAATAGTGACAGTTTTACTTCCTCCCTTCCAATTTGGATACTTTTTGGATACAATTTGGATATTTTTTCTTGTCTGATTGCTATGTCTAGGGCTTCCAATACTATGTTGAATGGCAGTAGTGAGAGTGAACATCCTTATCTTGTTCCTGAATTTAGCAGGAAAGGCTTTCAACTTTTCACTATTGAGTATTCTGTGGGTTTGTCATAAATGGCTTTTGTTATGTTGAGATATTTTCCCTCTATACCTAGCTTGAAGAAACTTTTTATCATGAATGGATGTTGAATTTTGTCAAATGCATTTCTGTGTCTATTGAGATGATCATGTGATTTTTTTTTACTCTTCCTTTGTTAATGTGGCTTATATTGACTGATTTGCTAATATTGAACCATCCTTGTCTTTCTGAAGTTCAATTTGATCATGGTGTATGATCCTATGTGTGTGCGTGTGTGTGTGTGTGTACTCCTTTCTCTTGCAATTACTTAATATCTCTGTGTCTGAAGTTACTCTTCTACCAAAAGGGAATAATAATAGTATGAGTTTGGTTCTGGACACTAGTGGCTTTGAGTTATGATCATATTTTCTAGAGTTGGAACAAGAACCTTATCACACACACTTTCAACAACAACAAAAATACAGTCTACAAAAATGAAACAAATAAAAAAGGTATAAGAATCAAATTGGCATCAAACTATTGACTCACCTAAATAACAGTAATGATGTATTTCCAGTATTAAATCATGAGCCAGCATCTTATTTCAGGATAAACTGAAGAACAATTAACTACTTAGGATCTCACAAGCTCTAGTGATGCTGTGGATAATATAAATCATCATATTGTTTAAAAGTGTAGATTTGGTTTTTACACTTACTTGTTCTCAGGGTCAACCATAGTTTCCCTGTCTATATAGTAAGGAAAGAATATATTTTCCTGACACCTAGGCCAAGGCTGATGTTCACCAATGTCACTCTATGTAATGTCCCCAAGAGTCCTCTAGAGGGAAGCAGAGGGAAGGACTGTCAAGAGCTGTGGCTATGTAAACAAAATGGAAAGAAATATTTGTAGTGAATCTTGTTAATATAGGTATGGGTGCATGCTCAGTAACTCAATCACGTCTGACTCTTTTGTGACCCCATGGACTGTAGCCCACCAAGCTCCTCTGTCCATGGGAGTCTCCAGGCAACAATATTGGAATGGGTTGCCATTTCCTCCTCCAGGGGATCTTCCCAACCCAGGGAATAAACCCACATATCTGATGTCTCCTGCACTGGCAGGTGGGTTCTTTAGGACTGTACCACCTGGGAAGCCCTTAATATAGGTGTAAAACCCTCCACATCTCTTACAATCTGTCCCCCACTCACAAGACAGCTAGTCTAAATCATTATTTTAATAGTGTAGAGTATCTACTTTGCTCTGCTGGCAAAGACTCCATTTTTCTGTTCTCCAGAAAATTATTTATTCTTGAACACATTTATTTCTCTGAAATACTTTTTCTATAACCTGGCCTCTGGGGATATTTGCAGTATCAACAGGAAGAGGCCTACCTCTGAAACATTCACAAAAGCCAAACAACACTTTGACCTCTGAAGAAAAGAGGTAGTCGGTATCCCTTTCAGAAGGCTTCATAGGCCATTTATTCTTGATTTCCTTTTCTTGCTTTAGCAGTTCCCTGACAATATACAATTTCCTGCTACAATTTCCTGCTGCGTATAAACATAAGGCTCTCATGTCTACAGAACAGCAAGAAATGCTTGAGGAAAGTTTTTTTTTTTTTTCAAGTGCCTCCCTTGGGTATATAATGAGGAAACTCTCAACTTCTATTCTCTTCTCACCTCAATTTTCTTATTCTCCCTTACATTTCCCTCCAAACTCAGCTTCATTCTGTGTGCTCTAAGAAGCCTTTAACTCAGTGCAGCCCCCTTCCTCTTTACTGGTGCTGATCAGATGGTTTGAGGAAGTATAAACTCACAAATGTTTTCTATACTCATTCTACAACTAAATAACTAAATGACTCAATGCAACAACTAATAATAATAAATAAATAACCATGTGTGGGGTAGGGAGGGAGCATGTCCTAGTATCAAAAGAAAAGAAAAGAGAGGGTCAGAAATTATCAACTCACCTGGAAATTCTGGGACTGCTTCCAGCACAACTGCCAGAAACAACTCAGCACTGATCCAAAATGCAAGCCTTTGCAGCTCAGAAATTGTCCCAGTATAGCCATTTGGGGTCGTGCTTCCTCACTTGCCTGCATCCAGCTCAGAATGGCACTGGAATCCAGAGTCACTAGCCTCAAACTTCTAAAAGACCCTCATTGTCTATAAACAAAGAGTCCACTCTTTGTCTCGTGTGTGTGTGTGTGAGTGTGTGTGTGTGAAAGAGAGAGAGAGAGAGAAAGAGATCCATAGCTAGACAGAAAAATGAAAAGAAGAAAAAAAGCTAAAAGAAAGACTATTTCACACACTTATGCAAAATGAATCACTTTAATTGGTCATCTGAAGGGCCAACCAAGCCTAAGGAGGTATTGTGCATTGAACAAGTTTATGATTTTAGTTTTCACTAGAAAAATGAGGTCACTTAAGAAATAATATTGCAAAAAAAGAAATAATATTGTAATGACAAGAAGGAAAGGATGTGCCTTTTTTGCTTGCCCTAACCCCATCTACTGTATATAGCATGAGGGTTGATATGTAATGCAAAATTCTTGTCTATGGCCTAGCATTGTAGCACTGCAGTCAGTGAAGCCAAAGCATTATCACAGAAGGAATATATACACGAAGACTATCCAAGAACTCACCTCCAGTTCAAAGGTCTCATACAAATAGTACTTGAGTTTTATTGCTATGTGTGAAAATCTTTTTTATAAAGTTGTTTGTATATGTATAGATTATTAGTTCCTCACTATAAAATGCCTAAAGTATTATATTATTATAATAAAGAAGAACAAAGAACATAATATAAGTATAAAGAATATAATGAAGAAGAATATTTACTATATATTATAATAAAGAAGAATATTAACTAAAAATGTTAAGCATAAGATAGGGGCTAAGGAAAATCTCTGAGGAGAAAGTGTCTGTAATATTAAGAAAACATGATCAGAGAAGATAGAGATGTGAAAATAAGATGTGTCCAACTACCCTCAGTGGGTATTCAGCAGAAAGACAGATAGTCAAAGCTTCTATATATAATAATAGCAGTGTGATGATCTGAAAACTTTGAGACAGTTTCTAAGAAAAGAAGAAAATTCCTGGCCTTTTAAAAAGAACCTTCATCTCAATCTTTGACCCTTGAATCCTAGGTAGGCCTGAAGAAACATTGTTAATTTTTTTGAACATTAGAGAGCTTAATAAAGATTTTTAAATTCCATAAATCATTGTATATATAAAAGAAAAATATCTGCAGCAAGAGGTAGGAAGGGGAATGAGATGATGAGTTCTCAGTCCTAGTACACGAGCATTTGGAAACCTATTATGCAAAGGCCATAGGGGAAAGAGGAGCAAAGAGTATTTTGAATTTGAATTCAACGTAAAGCATGGTTAAACCATCTTTAAAATATTAATAAGACTTACTTTCAGCTCTGGCAACATAGCAGACTAATATGATGATCATACTCTGTATAAAAGCAAGACAACTATATGCTGGCTAAATGCTCTTTAACACTACAGGTGAAACTTGAGGACATTATGCTAAATGAAATAAACCATTCAGAAAGACAAATATGGCATGATTTCATTTATATGAGGTATCTAAAGTAGTCAAATTTGTATCAAAGAGTGCAATGGTAGTTGTCAGGTATTCAGGAAAGCGACCACTGCTGCTATTCAGTCGCTCAGTCATGTCTGACTCTTTGCGACCCATGGACTGCAGCACAATAGCCTTCCCTGTCTTTCACCATCACCCAAGGCTTGCTCAAACTCAAGTCCATCAAGTCTGTGATGCCATCCAACCATCTCATCCTTTGTTGTCCCCTTCTCCTCCTGCCTTCAATCTTTTCCAGCATCAGGGTCTTTTCCAATGAGTTGGCTCTTCCCATCAGGTGGCCAAAGTAGTGGAGTTTCAGCTTCAGCATCAGTCCTTCCAATGAATATTCAGGACTGATTTCCTTTAGGATTCACTGGTTTGATCTCTTGCAGTACAACGGATTCTCAAGAGTCTTCTCCAACACCACAGTTCAAAAGCATAAATTCTTCGGTGCTCAGCCTTCTTTATAGTACAACTCTCATATCCATACATGACTATTGGAAAAACCAGAGATTTGACTAGACAGAACTTTGTTGGCAAAGTAATGTCTCTGCTTTTTAATACGCCATCTAGGTTTGTCATAGATTTTCTTCCAAGGAGCAAGTGTCTTTTGATTTCATGGCTGCAGTCACTGTCCACAGTGATTTTGGAGACCAAGAAAATAAAGTCTGTCACTGTTTCCATTGTTTCCCTATTTGCCTTGAAGTGACCGGACCAGAGGCCATGATCTTTGTTTCTTGAATTTCTTTGTTTTTTGAATCTTTGTTTCTTGATCTTTGTTTCTTGAATTCTTGGTTTTAAGCCAATTGTTTTTTTACTCTCCTCTTTCACCTTCATCAAAAGGTTCTTAAGCTCCTCTTTGCTTTCTGCCAAAGGGTGGTGTCATCTACGTATCTGAGGTTATTGATATTTCTCCCAGCAATCTTGACTCTGGCTTGTGATTTATCCAGCCTGGAATTTCACATGATGTACTCTTCACATAAGTTAAATGAGCAGGGTGACAACATACAGCCTTGAGGTATTCCTTTCCCAATTTTGAACCAATCCATTGCTCCATGTTTGGTGTGAACTGTTGCTTCTTGACTTGTATGCAGGAGATAGGTAAGGTGGTCTTGGATTCCCATGCTAAGAATATTCCATAGTTTGCTGTGATCCACACAATCAAAAATAACACCCAGTTGTGGATGTGACTGGTGATGGAAGTAAAGTGTGATGCTGTAAAGAGCAATATTGCATAGGAACCTGGAATGTTAGGTCCATGAATCAAGGCAAATTTGAAGTGGTCAAACAGGAGATGGCAAGAGTGAACATCTACATTTTAGGAATCAGTGAACTAAAATGGACTGGAATGGGTGACTTTAATTCAGATGACAATTATATCTATTACTGTGAGCAAGAATTCCTTAGAAGAAATGGAGTAGTCATCATAGTAAACAGAGCCTGAAATGCAGTACTTGGAAGTAATCTCAAAAATTGCCTAATGACCTCTGTTCCTTTCCAAGGCAAACCATTCAATATCACAGTAATCCAACTCTATGCCCCGACCAGTAATGCTGAAGAAGTTGAAGTTGAACAGTTCTGTGAAGACCTACAAGACCTTCTAGAACTAACACCCAAAAAAGATGTCCTTTTCATTATAGGGGGCTGGAATGCAAAAGTAGGAAGTCAAGAGATACCTGGAGTAACAGGGAAATTTGGCCTTGGAGCACAAAACAAAGCAGGTCAAAGGCTGACAGAGTTTTGTCAAAAGAACGCACTGGTCATAACAAACGCCCTTTTCCAACAACACAAGAGATGACTCTACACATGGACATCACCAGATGGTCAATACCAAAATCAGATTGATTATATTCTTTGCAGACAACGATGGACAAGCTCTATACAGTCAGCGAAAACAAGACCAGGAGCTGACTGTGTCTCAGATCATGAACTCCTTATTGCCAAATTCAGACTTAAATTGAAGGAAGTAGAGAAAACCACTAGACCATTCAGGTATGACCTAAATCAAATCCATTATGATTTTACAGTGGAAGTGACAAATAGATTCAAGGGATTAGATCTGATAGACAGAGTGCCTGAAGAACTATGGACAGAGGTTTGTGACATTGTACAGGAGGCAGAGATCAAGACCGTCCCCAAGAAAAAGAAATGCAAAAAGGAAAATGGCTGCCTAAGGAGACCTTACAAATAGCTGAGAAAAAAAGAGAAGCTAAAGGCAAAGGAGAAAAGGAAAGACATACCCATTTGAATGCAAACTTCCAAAGAATAGCAAGGAGAGATAAGACACCCTTCCTCAGTGATCAATGCAAAGAAATAGAGGAAAACAATATAATGGGAAAGACTAGAGATCTCTTCAAGAAAATTAGAGATACCAAGGGAACATTTCATACAAACATGGGCACAATAAAGGACAAAAATGTATGGACCTAGCAGAAGCAGAAAATATTAAGAAGAGGTGGCAAGAATACACAGAAGAACTATACAAAAAAGATCTTTATGACCCAGATAATCATGATGGTGTGATTACTCACCTAGAGCCAGACATCCTGGAATGTGAAGTTAAGTGGGACTTATGAAGCATCACTATGAACAAAGCTACTGGAGGTGATGGAATTCCAGTTGAGCCATTTCAAATCCTAAAAGATGATGCTGTGAAAGTGCTGCACTCAATATGCCAGCAAATTTGGAAAACTCAACAGTGGCCAAGGACTGGAAAAGGTCAGTTTTCATTCCAATCCCAAAGAAAGGCAATGCCAAAGAATGCTCAAACTATCACACAATTGAACTCATCTCACATGCTAGCAAAGTAATGCTCAAAATTATCCAAGCCATACTTCAACAGTATGTCAACCATGAACTTCCAGATGTTCAAGCTGGATTTAGAAAAGATAGAGGAACCAGAGATCAAATTTCCAACATCCGTTGAATCATTGAAAAAGCAAGTGAGTTCCAGAAAAACATATACTTCTGCTTTATTGACTATGTCAAAGCCTTTGACTGTGTGGATCACAACAAACTGTGGAAAATTCTTAAAGAGAAGGACATGAGTTTGAATAAGCTCCGGAGTTGGTTATGGACGGGGAAGCCTGGCATGCTGCAGTCCATGGGGTCGCAAAGAGTCGGACATGAATGAACGACTGAACTGAACTGAACACTGTTTTTCCGAAATACTGGCTGGGAGGGGGACATAGAAAGTTACTATTCATTGCTCATTCAGTTTCAGATAAGCAAGATTAATTAATTCAAGATCTGCTGTATAACATTGTATCTACAGGCAATGATAATATATTGTACACTAAAAAATGTAATAAGGCTTTCCTGGTGGCTCAGCTGGTAAAGAATCTGCCTGCAATGCAGGAGACCTGGGTTTGATCCCTGGATCAGGAAGATCCTCTGGAAAAAGGAATGGCAACCCACTCCAGTATTCTTGCCTGGAGAATCCCATGGACAGAGGAGTCTGGCGGGTTACAGTCCATGGCAGTAGCTAAGAGTTGGACACAACTTAGTGACTAACACACAGACAAATGTATTAAGACAATAGATCTTATTTTAAAGTTTATCAAAATAAAATAAAAATTCAAAAAGACATGCTATATAAGCATGATGACAAAGAAAGATTGAAAGTAAATGAAATATAAATATGTACTACACAGAAGATCTAAGAAAGCTAAGATAGTTATTTCAATATTAGAAAAATAATAGTTATGTTGGATATTTTGAAATCACTTTATTGGAAAATAGAAAATATGTTAAACATCTTTATTCATTATGTATTTGCAAATTAAAGACAACAATGAGATATCATTATATATCCACCAAAATGACTGAAACTAACCATCTGAAAACATCAAATTTTGGCAAGGATATGGAACAACTAAAACTCCCATACATAGTGGGAGTGTAATATGGCACAAATACTTTGAAAGTAGTTTTTCAGTTTTTCATAAATCTAGATATATACCTAACCTACTACCTAACACTTCTGCTTTTAAAAATTTCCCAAGGAAAATGAAAAAATATGATTACGTGGTAACTTGAACACAAATGTTTATAGCAGCTTCTTTCATAATAATAAAGAACTGAAAAGAAGCCAGATGTTCACAGTTGAATGTATAAATCAACAGCAGTTTATTAATATAGCTATATAACATTTGGTGATAAAAAGGAATGAACATAGGTACACACATCAAATATAAGTGCCTCTCAAAAGAGGCTTCACTGAAAGTGCTTACATGTATGATTCCATTATTTGAAGTTCTAAAATAGGCAAAATCAACATGTAGCAAAAAGCAGAAGAACAATGGTTGCCCCTAGGGCATGAGAATGAGGCTAATTGCAAAGAGACCTGAAAAACCTTTTTGTATGATCCAGTAGGCCAATTCCTGGGTATATACCTTAGAGAAATGAAACTTTATGTTCATATAAAAACTTATCCATGAATGTTCATATCTGCTTTGTTCAAAATTGCCAAAAACCTGGAAACAATCAAAATGTCCTCCAATAGGCCAAGGGTTAAACAAACTGTGGTACATCCACACAATGGAATACTACTCAACAATAGAATGTAACTATTGATACACACAACGATCTTGATGAACCTCAAAAGCAGTATGTTTAGTGATAGCAGCCAGCCTCAAAAGCTGACAGACTTAATGAATCTACTTACAAGACATGTGGGAAAGGTAGTTTTTTAAGAGATGGAAACCAGAGCAGCGGTTGTCAAGGACTAGGTTTGAAGAAAGAGTTTGACAGCTATTGAGAGTTTAAAGTACTCTATAACATCACGATCTTTTTGGGTAGCTAAGGGGCCTGCAGGGGCCTTGGGTGGACACAAATTTATCCTCAAGGGCATGCCCTGGATGACAGCCAGCAGAGTCATAAGAAATTGCAACTGAGATGACTTCCCCAAAGGCCCTGGCAATTTAAGTCTCTTCTGCCTCCCAGCTCCTTCCTCTTATGGGTCCGTTAGATAGAAGTCCCACAGAGTTTACCAAAACTCTGCTGGTTTATTTATTTTATTTTCTTTATTTGGTTTCGAATTGACCAATTTGGCCTTATCCAGGGAACCTCAGAAACACTTAACCTGTGGGCCCCAAGAACAGCTGTAAGTCCCAGACCCTGCTGCCTTCTCCCTGCCTGCCCCTGCCCTGACCTCCTGTGTGGCCCTCCAGGCGTGCTTTGTACCTCCTCCAGGACTCATGAGTAATAAACTTCTCCATTTCGCTTTCCCTTGCGGTCTTTGTTGAATTTTGGCTCCCCATCCAACTCTCCACCCAGGGCTCTATTTCACCAACATTCTTTTTACAAAAATCAAGCACTTAAACAGGGACTGCTGTACCACACCAGGGACTTGCTGGGTTGGTGGAGCTATTCCATGTCCTGAATGTGGTAGTGAATGCACACATGTATACATGTGCTAAATTCATAGAACTGGACTCCAAAAGATGTTGATTTTATTGCATAATATAAGAAAACAAAAAACAAAAAAGAAATATCACAGTGCCATGGACTGCATACAGAACTAACCTTACTACTTAGTAAGTTTTTATTTTAGCACAGGTATACTTTTATATGGGCTTCCCTGGTGGCTCACTGGTAAAGAATCCACCCACCAATGCAAGAGAAGCAGATTCGATCCCTGGGTCAGGAAGATCCCCTGGAGAAGGAAATGGCAACCCACTCCAGTATTCTAGCCTGGGAAATTTCATGGACAGAGGAGCCTGGCAGGCTATAGTCCATGGGGTCGCTAAAGAGTCAGACATGACTGAGTGAGTAAGCGATGTGTTTTCATATATTTTAAAAAGATCTTTTATGTTGTGTATTATATATATAATATATATGTAATTTCCTCTAATTCTTCTACCATTATTCTGAAATGGTGGGCAGGTATTATGTTCTCATTATTTAAAATGAAATTAAAGGTCAGTAAAAGGCTAGTTCCTTATCAGTGAAGCAGCAGTCTGCATAAAGCTTCTTACTAATCAAATCCAAGCTACCTAAGGCATAAAGAAATAGCATTAATTTTAAAACGTGGGTCTCAGACATGATGACTACTCCAGTTTTCTAGGCTAAAGCTCCATTTCCACGGTGATATGCAAATCGAGTGGCCGGAGGCAGAGCCTGGTCCCTCGAAAGTCACATATGCAAAATGAGGGTGGTGGCATGGACCCTGGCCGGGAGCCCTCCATTGCTAAGTGACAGCTTGCTCCTGCAGGTTGCCAAGCAGGGCATCTCCTGGCATCTCTAAAGGCACACGACCAAAAAGTCAACTGGTGACCCCACGTGACCCTGATTCTGACTTTGCATAATTGCAGGTTGTGTCCTGCCCACCCCATCGCCATCCCGCCGCGGTCTAGACCCTTGCCCCATGGGCATCTAGGCCCTACCCCCATGGGAACCCCTGTCAAGCACACTGTCCACCATCCCTGCATCTCACGCCTGGGGGCGGTCGGTCACCTTGGCACCTTCACCTTACCATGACGCTGCCCTCTCGGTCTTGAGCGTCACCACCAGGACCCCGGTCCCTCTAGGGACTTGGCCTGCCTCCTACTTGCTCAGAGCCAATGGGGGAGCCTTCTTTCCCCGGCCTCCCCCCAGACCCCACTCCACCGCAACCTTGGTGCAGCCAGCCTCTCCCACCAGGGCCACTGCATGCGCTGTCACCATGGGCGACCACTCCTCTCTGCCTGCCATCCCCGACTCCATCTGTACCCACAACACTCCCCGTCTGCTCCAGCCAGACCCCCGACCCCCACCTCTCCGGAGGGGTGTCCCACAACCTCCTCCCAGGCCAAGTGACTGAAGCACACACACGGATGTCTTAAAACACTTTGATTGATTCGACATGACTGGGCCCGAGGCACCAGGCTGTGCAGTAGGTCAGTGAGCAGGCCTGGCACCCGACAGCCGGGGGGAGGCCCGTCCTGGAGCTGGGTACCCAGGACTCAAGACCCGGGTGTGGTTGAGCAGCTAGTGCCGGGCTGGGGCCACCAGGGAGATAGTTTTCATCCCAAAAGAGCCGCTGAGCAGAGCATTGTGGTGGACCGCCATGCCCACCAGCTCTGGGGTGATGTGCCTCTGACCGCTGTTCTGGGCCTTGTTGCCTGCCAGCTCCAGTACCTTGGCAGTCAGGTGCTGCATGATGGCTGCTAGGAAGATGAGTGCGGAAGAGCTCAGGCGCTGGGCATAGTGGCCTTCCCGCAGGAGGCGCTCCATGTGGCTCATGGAGAAAGACAGCTCGTGAAGGGCAGTGCAGCGACCAGACGACCTTCGACGGCCCCTTTTCCTTGGCATGCTGACTGTTGAGCCCGCTGTCTCCGAGGCCTCGCTTTGCGGTGCAGTGGGATAAGGTGCGGTGGGATGAGATGCGGTGAGATGAGATGCAGTGGGATGAGGTGCGGTGGAATGAGATGCGCCAGGATGTGATGCGGTGGGATGAGATGCAGTGGGGTGAGATGCGGCGGGATGAGTCAGCTGGTCCCATCCTCTCAAGGCAACTGGTACTCTCAGACCTCGACTCCGTATCCTAGCAACCACGGGCCAGCCCCTCATTGGTCGGGGCGCACAGTCTGTGACAGGCAGACTCCCTGAGGTCACTGATTTCCCATGCCCCCCACCCCATCCCCACCCCCACAGGCCTGGGCCTGCAAAGACATGGCGCTGGCAGGATGCTGCTCACCCTGCCCATTGGACCCTGTCTTTGTCAGAATACTCCCTTCCCATGGGAGGAGACCTTTGTACAGAGAAGGCAGCAGACCACCCAGTGGCACCAAGTGTACACTGGCGGTGCTGGGCCACCATCACCACCGTGTCTGGAATGTTGGCACCACCACAAAGAGAAACCCCTGTACCAGCCAGGCACTCACTCCCCACTGCCCCCTCCTGCAGTTTCCCCCACCGCACCCCTGTAGTCCTCAGGCAAGCACTCATCAGGTTCTTGTCACAGCCCTTGGCCTGTTCTGTCGACTTCCTAGAGGTGGAGGCATACAATAAATAGGTGGCCTTCTGTGTCTGGCTGCTGTCACTGAGCATAGGGCCCATGCCCGTGGTGGCACAAATCAGCACTTCTTTCCTTTTCCTGGCTGAATAGTATTTCACTGTATGGCTAGACCACACATATTTTGTATCTGCTCAGCAGTGGATGGACATTTGGGAGATTTCTCCCTTGTGCCTACTGTGGTGTGCCTAGGTGTACCTAGGCACACCTGTTTTCAACTCTTTGGGATGTATTTCCATGAATAGATTTATGAGTTTACTTCTAGACTCTTAGTTCTATTCCAGTGATATAAATGAAAACATGAGAAATATTCATTACTTTGAGTTATACAAAAAATTCTTAGGTATGATGTTCCAATTTAAAAAGGAAAAAAAAAGACTTTAAATTGAATTTTATCAAAATTTAAAATTTAGCTCTATGAGAAATACTGTTCAGAGTTTGGAAAGACAAGCAACAGATAGAAAACATATTTTGAGGTCATGTAACTGATAGAGTACACTTAGGATGTAGATATCTTAAAACTTATGATAAATAAACAAACAACCCAATTTAAAAAGTCCAATTGTCCCAGCAGGTTACGTTGTAGACATCAACAAAATGGTTCTGAAATTTATATGGAGAGGTAAAGGACCCAGAATAGCCAACACAATGGGCTTCCCAGGTGGCACTAGTGGTAAAGAAGCTGCCTGCCAAAGTAGGAGATGTAAAGAGACAAAGGTTCGATCTAAGGGTCAAGCAGATCCCCTGGAGGAGGGCACAGCAGCCCACTCCAGTATTGTTGCCTGGAGAATCCCATGAACTGAGGAGTCTGGCAGGATTACAGTTCAAAGGTTCGCAAAGAGTCAGACACAACGGAAGTGCCTTAGCAGCAGCCAACAAAATATTGAAGGAAAGGGAGAAAGTTGGAGGACTGACATTACCCTATTGAAGACATATCATGAAGCTACAGTAATCAAAATAGTGTGGTATTGGTGAAAGAATAAACAAATAGATAAATGGAATAGACAGAGTGCCTAAAAATGGACCTACATAAAGATAATTGACTAATCTTTGATAAAGGAGCAAAAAAAGATAATAGAACATAAATACTCTTTTAAATAAATGATACTGAAACAACTGAACATCTACATGCAGAATAAATAAATAAATAAAGACAGACATAGACGTTACACCCAAAGGATGAACACCAAAGTGTACATACTTTTTATATTTTGGATAACAATCTTTTATGAGATGTGTCCTTTTCAAATATTTTTCTCCCAGTCTGTGGCTTGTCTTATTCTCTTGACAGGGTATTTTGCAGAGAAGTTTTAAACTTTAATGGCATCCAGCATATCACTCATTTCTTTCACAGGTCATCTTTCATGCTTTATCTAAAAAGTCATCACCATACCCATGGTCCTCTGGGTTTTCTTCTATATTATCTTCTAGGAGTTTTAGAGTTTTGCAGTTATGTCTGTGATCTATTTTGAGAATGGGCCCTTCAAAATAGTTGTTGCCAGTGTCTGTGTCCCTAGGAGAGGTCCCTGTTGCCTCCTACCTCTTTGGAAGTCTCTCCAAGATCAGCAAGTGGCTCTCTCCCAGGCATCATTCAAATTATTGCTTCTGGCTTTGGTCTCAGAGTGTATGAGATCTTGTGTTCACCCTTTAAGTGTAGAGTCTCTATTTTCTGCAGATCTCTGGCTCTCCCAAAAGTAAGCCCCACTGACTCCAAATGCTCTAGGATCTTGTCTTCCTAGTACTGGACTCAGACTGAGGAGCATGATGTGGGACTCACTCCCCCTCTGTCCTTGGGGAGAACCTATGCAATAGTAATTATCCTCCCACTTGTGTGCTGCCTACCACAAGAGTATGGGTGTTGACTATATCACGTCTTCACTCCTTCTACCTGTGTCACTGTGGTTATTTCCTTCAGATCTTTTCTGCTAGTGTTCAAGTTATTCTTATCAACAGTTGGTCTGTAAATAGTAGTAATTTTGGTGTGTCAATGGGAGAGGTGAGCTCAGAGCCTTCCCACTCCACCATCTTGGCCACATCCCTATGGGAAAAAAATCCTGTGATTTTGGAGCACAAGAAAATAAAGTCTGTCATTGTTTCCATTTTTCTGCCGTCTGTTTGCCATGAAATGATGGGACTGGATGCCATGATCTTAGTTTTCTAAATGTCAAGTTTTAAGCCAGCTTTTTCACTCTCCTCTTTCACCCTCATCAACAAGCTCTTTAGTTCCTCTTCACTTTCTGCCATAAAGGTGGTGTTATCTGCATGTCTGAGGTTGTTGATATTTCTCCCAGAAATCTTGATTCTAGTTTGTGCTTCATCCAGCCTGGCATTTCACATGATGTACTCTGCCTATAAGTTAAATAAGCAGGGTGACAATATACAGCCTTGACACACTCCTTTCCCAATTTTGAACCAATCCTTTGTTCCATGTCCAGTTCTAACTATTGCTTCTTGACCTGCATACAGATTTATACCTCTTAACAGGCAGGTTAAGGTGGTCTGGTATTCCCATTTCTTTAAGAATTTTCCAAAGTTTGTGGTAATCCACACAGTCAAAGGCTTTGACATAGTCAATAAAGCAGAAATAGATGTTTTTCTGGAACTCTCTTGCTTTTTCAATAATTGAGCAGATGTTGGCAATTTGATCTCTGATTCCTCTGCCTTTTCTAAAACCAGCTTGAACATCTGGAAGTTCACATATTGTAGAAGCCTGGCTTGAAGAATTTTGAGTATTACTTTACTAGAGTGTGAGATGAGTGCAATTGTGCAGTAGTTTGAGCATTCTTTGGCATTGCCTTTCTTTGGGATTGGAATGAAAACTGACCTTTTCCAGTCCTGTGGCCACTGCTGAGTTTTCCAAATTTGCTGGCATATTGAGTGCAGCACTTTCACAGCATCATCTTTTAGGATTTGAAATGGCTCAACTGGAATTCCATCACCTCCACTAGCTTGGTTTGTAGTGATGCTTCCTAAGGTCCATTTGACTTCACATTCCAGGATGTCTGGCTCTAGGTGAATGATCACACCATCATGATTATCTGGGTCGTGAAGATCTTTTTTGTATAGTTCTTCTGTGTATTCTTGCCACCTCTTCTTAATATTTTCTGCTTCTGTTAAATCCATACCATTTCTGTCCTTTGTTTGTTCCCTTGGTATCTCTAATTTTCTTGAAGAGATCTCTAGTCTTTCCCATTCTATTGTTTTCCTCTATTTCTTTGCATTCATCACTAAGGAAGGCTTTCTTATCTCTTCTTGCTGTTCTTTGGAACTCTGCATTCAAGTGGGTATATCTTTCCTTTTCTCCTTTGCTTTTTGCTTCTCTTCTTTCACAGCTATTTGTAAGGCCTCCTCAGACAGCCATTTTGCTTTTTTGCATTTCTTTTTCTTGGGGATGGTCTTGATCCTTGTCTCCTGTACAATGTCATGAACCTCCATCCATAGTTCATCAAGCACTCTGCCTATCACATCTAGTCCCTTGAATCTTTTTCTCACTTCCACTGTATAGTCGTGAGGGATTTGATTTAGGTCATACCTGAATGGTTGACTGGTTTCCCCTACTTTCTTCAACTTAAGTCTGAATTTGGCAACAAGGAATTTATGAACCGAGCCACAGTCAGCTCCCAGTCTTGTTTTTGCTGACTGTATAGAGCTTCTCCATCTTTGGCTGCAAAGAATATAATCAATCTGACTTTGGTATTGACCATCTGATGATGTCCATGTGTAGAGTCGTCTCTTGTGTTGTTGTGTGTTTGCTATGACCAGTGCATTCTCTTGGCAAAACTCTGTTAGCCTTTGCCCTGCTTCATTTTGTACTCCAAGGCCAAACTTGCCTGTTACTCCAGGTGTCTCTTGACTTCCCAATTTTGCATTCCAGTTTCCTATGATGAAAAACATCATTTTTGGTGTTCTACAAGATCTTCCAGGTCATCATAGAACAGCTAACTTCAGCTTCTTTGGGGCATAGACTTGGATTACTGTGATATTCAATGGTTTGCTTGGAAACAAAGAGTTCTTTCTGTCATTTTTGAGATTGCACCCAATCTCAATTAATTAATATTAGTCATTAATTAATTAGTCATTAGGGAAATGGAAATCAAAATCACAATGAGATAACACCACTGCCCTATCCACTGTAATGACTATAATTTTAAAAAAAACTAATGATCAAGAGTTCAATTCAGTAGGAAGACACAACAATTGTAATTATTTATACACCTGACTTAGGAGCACCTCCATGATAAGGCAATTGCTATCAGCCATAAAGGGGGAAATCAACATTAACACAATAGTAGTGGGAGACTTTAACACCCCACTTACACCAGTAGATCATCCAGACAGAAAATCAATAAGAAAACACAAGCCCTAAATGATATATTTGACCAGATAGAATTAATTGGTATTTATACGCCATTCCATCCAAAAGCAGCAGAATACAACTTCTTCTCAGGTGCACACAGAATATTCTCCATGATAGACCATATCTTGCCTCTGTAAATTTGAGAAAATTAAGATCATATCAAGCATTTTTTCCTGAGATTACAAATCAATTACAGGAAAAAAAAGATTGTAAAAAACATGAACACATGTAGGCTAAACTATATCCTACTAAATAACCAACAGAATACTGAAGAAATCAAAGAGGAAATAAAGAAAATATCTAGAAACAAGTGAATGAAAATAAGACAAGCCAAAATCTATGGGATGCAGCAAAAGCAATTCTAAGAAGGAAGTTTAAGTTTAAAATTTCAAATAAACATCTTAACCTTTCACCTAACACAATTAGAGTAAGAGGACCAAACAAAACCCAAAGTTAGCAGAAGGTAAGAAATCACAAAGATCAGAGCAGAAATAAATGAAATGGAAATTTAAAAAACAGTTGTAAAGATTAATGAAGACAATCAATAAACAAATATACTCTCCAAATAAAAAAAAAAAAACAGTTGTAAAGATCAATGAAACTAAAAGCTCTTTCTTTGAGAAAATAAACAAAATTGATAAACCTTTAGCCAAACTCATCAAGACAAAACAGGAGAGGACTGAAATAAATACAATTAGAAATGAAAAAGTAGAAGTTACAACTGATACTGCAAAATACAAATGATCATAAGAGAATACTCCAAGCAACTATATGCCAATGAAATGGACAACCTTGAAGAAATGGATAGATTCTTTAAAAGGTACTAGCTTCTAAGAATGAACTAGGATAAAATAGAAAATATCAACAGACCAATCACAAGTAGTGAAACAGTGATTAAAACTCTTCCAACAAAATAAGTCCAGAACCAGATGGCTTCACAGGCAAATTCTGTCAAAAATTTAGAGAACAGCTAACACCTATCCTTCTCAAACTCTTCCAAAAAACTGCAGCATAAGGAACACACCCAAGCTCACTCTATGAGGCCACCATTACCTGATACCAAAACCAGACAAAGATATCACCAAAAAAAGAAATTATAGGCCAATATCACTGATTAACATACACACAAAAATCCTCAACAAAATACTAGCAAACAGAGTCCAACAACACATTAAAAGGATCATACACTCTGATCAAGTGGAATTTATCCCAGGAATGCAAGGATCCTTCAATATATGCAAATCAATCAATATGATTTACCATATTAAAGAAGAATAAAAACCATATGATCACCCCAATAGATGCAGAGAAAGTTTTTGACAAAATTAAAAACCCATGTAATATATATTAAAAAAAAAAAAAAACTCTTCAGAAAGTGGGCATAGAGGAAACCTACCTCAACATAACAAAGACCATATATAACAAACCCATAGCAAATCTCAGTGGTGAAAAACAAAGCATCCTCCCTAATATTAGGAACAAGACAAGGATGCCCATTCTCACCACTATTATTCAGCATAGTTTTAGAAGTTCTAGCCAGGGCAATCAGAGAAGAAAAAGAAATAAAAGGAATCCAAATTGGAAAAGAAGAAGTAAAATTGTCACTGGTTGCAGATGACATGATACCATATATAGATAACACTAAAGATGCTACCAGAAAACTACTAAAGCTAATCAGTAAATCTAGTAAAGTTGCAAAATTAATACACAGAAATCCTATACATTCCTATACACTAACAATGAAATGTCAGAAAGAGAAATTAAAGAAACAATCCCATTTACCATCACAACAAAAAGAATAAGATATCTAGCGTGTAATGGTACCTCATTGTGGTTTTGATTTGCATTTCTCTGATAATGAGTGATGTTGAGCATCTTTTCATGTGTTTGTTAGCCATCTGGATGTCTTCTTTGGAGAAATGTCTGTTTAGTTCTTTGGCCCATTTTTTGATTGGGTCATTTATTTTTCTGGAATTGAGCTGCAGGAGTTGCTTGTGTATTTTTGAGATTAATCCTTTGTCTGTTGCTTCATTTGCTATTATTTTCTCCCAATCTGAGGGCTGTCTTTTCACCTTACTTATAGTTTCCTTTGTTGTGCAAAAGCTTTTAAGTTTCATTAGGTCCCATTTGTTTATTTTTGCTTTTATTTCCAATATTCTGGGAGGTGGGTCATAGAGGATCCTGCTGTGATTCATGTCGGAGAGTGTTTTGCCTATGTCCTCCTCTAAGAGTTTTGTAGTTTCTGTTCTTACATTTAGATCTTTAATCCATTTTGAGTTTATTTTTGTGTATGGTGTTAGAAAGTGTTCTAGTTTCATTCTTTTACAAGTGGTTGACCAGTTTTCCCAGCACCACTTGTTAAAGAGTTTGTCTTTTTTCCATTGTATATCCTTGCCTCCTTTGTCAAAGATAAGATGTCCATAGGTTCATGGATTTATCTCTGGGCTTTCTATTACACACCAGTCAGGATGGCTGCTATCCAAAAGTCTACAAGCAATAAATGCTGGAGAGGGTGTGGAGAAAAGGGAACCCTCTTACACTGTTGGTGGGAATGCAAACTAGTACAGCCACTATGGAGAACAGTGTGGAGATTTCTTTAAAAACTGGAAATAGAACTGCCATATGACCCAGCAATCCCACTTCTGGGCATACACACCAAGGAAACCAGATCTGAAAGAGACAGGTGCACCCCAATGTTCATCGCAGCACTGTTTATAATAGCCAGGACATGGAAGCAACCTAGATGCCCATCAGCAGATGAATGGATAAGAAAGCTGTGGTACATATACACCATGGAATATTACTCAACCATTAAAAAGAATTCATTTGAATCAGTTCTAATGAGAAGGATGAAACTGGAGCCCATTATACAGAGTGAAGTAAGCCAGAAAGATAAAGAACATTACAGCATACTAACACATATATATGGAATTTAGAAAGATGGTAATGATAACCCTATATGCAAAACAGATAAAGAGACACAGATGTACAGAACAGACTTTTGGACTCTGTGGGAGAAGGCAAGGGTGGGATGTTTCGAAAGAACAGCATCAAAACATGTATATTATCTATAGTGAAACAGATCACCAGCCCAGGTTGGATGCATGAGACAAGTGCTCGGGCCTGGTGCACTGGGAAGACCCAGAGGAATCGGGTGGAGAGGGAGGTGGGAGGGGGGATCGGGATGGGGAATACATGTAACTCCATGGCTGATTCATGTCAATGTATGACAAAACCCACTTCAATATTGTAAAGTAATTAGCCTCCAACTAATAAAAATAAATGAAAAAAAAAAAGAATAAGATATCTAGAAATAAATCTACCTAAGGAGACAAAAGACCTGTACTCAAAAAACTATAAGATACTGATGAAAGAAATCAAAGACAACACAAACAGATGGAGAAATATACCATCTTCTTGGATTGGAAGAATCAATATTGTGAAAATGAC
The DNA here is from genome assembly GCF_910594005.1 of Cervus elaphus. Taxonomy (NCBI): domain Eukaryota; kingdom Metazoa; phylum Chordata; class Mammalia; order Artiodactyla; family Cervidae; genus Cervus; species Cervus elaphus. Next base: position 25,273,680 of record NC_057848.1, read on the forward strand.
TGTACTATTCAAAACAATCTACAAATTCAATGCAATCCCTATCAAAGTACCAATGGCATTTTTTACAGAATTAGAATGAAAACTTTACAATTTGTATGGAAACACAAAATACCCCAAATAGCCAAAGCAATTTTGGGAAAGAAAAACAGAGCTGGAGGAAGCAGGCTCCCTGACTTCAAACTACATGACAAAACTACAGTAATCTAGAGAATATGGCACTGGCACAAAAATAAAAATATCATCAGAACAGGATCAGCTCAGTTCAGTTACTCAGTAGTGTCCAACTCTTTGGGACCCCATGGACGGCATCACGTCAAGCTTCCCTGTCCATCACCAACTCCTGAAGCTTGCTCAAAGTCATGTCCATCAAGTCAGTGATGCCATCCACCCATCTCACCCTCTGTCATCCCTTTCTCCTCCTGCCTTCAATCTGGAACAGAATAGAAAGCCCAGCGATAAGCCCATGCACCTATGGTCACCTAATTTATGACAAAGGAGATAAGAATATACAATGGACAAAAGACAGCCTCTTCAGTAAGTGGTGCTGGGAAAACTGGACAGCTACATGAAAAAGAAGGAAATTGGAACACTTCCTAACACCATACACAAAAATAAATTCAAAATGGATTAAAGACCTAAATGTAAGGCCAGAAACTATAAAACTCTTAGAGGAAATATAAGCAGAACGCTTTCTGACACAAATTGCAGCAAGACCCTTTTTGATCCACCTCCTAGCATAATGGAAATAAAAACTGAAATAAATAAATGAGACCTAATTAAACTTAAAAGCTTTTTCACAGCAAAGAAGATTATAAACAAGATGAAAAGACTGCCCTCAGAATGGGAGAAAATAATTGCAAATGAAGCAGCTGACAAAGGATTAATCTCCAAAATATACAAGCAGCTCATGTGGCTCAATACCACAAAAACAAACAACCCAATCAAAAACTGGGCAGAAGACCTAAATAGACATTTCTCCAAATAAGACATACAGATTCCTAATAAACACATGAAAAGATGCTCAACCTTGCTCATTATTAGAGAAATGCAAGTCAAAACTAGAATGTCATATCACCTCACATGAGTCAGAATGGCCATCATCAAAAGATCTACAAACAATAAATGCCAGAGAGAGTGTGGAGAAAAGGAAACCCTCCTACACTGTTGGTGGGAATGTAAATTGGTGCACTCACGATGAACAGTATGGAAGTTTTTGAAAAAACTAAAAATAGAACTACCATATAATCCAGCAATCTCAGCCCTGGTCATATATCTATCTGAAGAAGTCCATAATTTGAAAAGGGACATGCACTTCAATGCTCACTACAGCACAATTTACAATAGCCTTGACATGGAAGCAACCTAAACATCCATTGACAGTGGAATGGATAAAAAAGATGTGGTACACATATACAATGGAATATTATGCAGCAATAAAAAAACAAAATAATGCCATTTGCAGCAACACGGATGAACCTAGAAATTATCATACTAAGTAAGTCAGACAGAGAAAGACAAATATATGTTATCACTTATTTGTGGAATCTAAAAATAGGAGGTACAAATGAACTTATTTGCAGAACAGAAATAGAGTCACAGATGTAGAAAACAATCTAATGGTTACCAGGGGATAAGGTAGGCAGAGGAATAAGTTGGGAGATTGGGATTGACATATACACACTACTATGTATAAAATAGACAATGAATAAGTGCCTACTGCATAGCACAGGGAACTCTACTCAATACTCTGTAATGGTTAATGTGGTAAAATAATCTAAAAAAGAGTGGATATATGTATATGTATAAACATTTCACTTTGCTGTACATTTGAAACTAACACATTGTAAATCAATTGTACTCCAATAAAAATTTAAAAAAATAAATAAAAACAGAAAATAAGTATTTTGGAAAAATTAAAATTGTCATGTGCTGCTGGCGGGAATGCAAAATGGTGCAGCCATTGTGAAAAAGTTTTTCAGTTACTCAAAGAATTCAACATAGAGTTACCACATGACCAGCAATTCTACTGCTAGGTATATACCCAAGAGAATTGAAAACATATGTGCACCCAAAATAATGTGCATGAATGTCCATACCTGCCTTATTCACAATAGCAAAAAGGTGGAAATAACCCAAATGTCCATAAACATAACATGATAGATACATGTTATCTACCATTATTTGGCCATCAGAAGTAATGAAGTATGGTCATGCTACAATATGGATGAACCTTGAAAATGTCATGCTAAGTAAAAGGAGCAAGTCACAAAAGACCACATACATGTGATTCCATTTATATGAAATGTCCAAGGTAGGCAAATCCATAGAGACAAGAAGTAGACTAGTGGTTGTTAAGGGGTTTGGGATGGTAATGGGAGCTAAGTGCACATGGGCAAGAGAGAGATGCTATTGAGGTGATAGAAATATCTAATGTTGGATGCAGTGATGGTTGCACCACTTGATAAATTTACTTAAAGTCCTTGAAGGTACACATAAAAGGAGTCAAATTTATGGTGTATAAATTATATCTCAATACAAAATTTTGAAAACACTTTAGGAAGTAGAGAAAAATAGAAAGTCCATGTGTCTGATTATTCATTAGGGGTCATACACGCTTCATTGAGCTGCTGTATGTTGTTGATGTTGCTGCTGTGGTTATGGTAGGAGTGGAGATTTTCCCCTGAGGACTGAGGGTCAAGCAAAGACTTGGGTCCTTTAAAACACTGTTTTGTAATTAACAGAAAAAGAGTGTTGCTGGGTTGAAATTCTGAGTAACAGGGGAGGAAAGAGAAGTGGGTGGGTTTAAAAAAAATATTCAGGATGCAGAAGTGGCAAGAATTTGCACTGATCATATATTCGGAACGAGGAAGAGTGAGGATGCCTCGGACTTAGCATGCTTCAAGTTGAATTCCTATCATCCTCTCAAACTTACTGTCCTCCTGTGCTGCTCATCTGAGAGTGGATCAGCATCCTGGCACAGAGGCAGTATTCATTGATTGTCTTTGGAGTGACAGTATGAATGAACAGAGTAAAAATATGGCCAAAGCCTCCACAGGGTCCTGCCAAACAGCCAGTCCTATGCACACCTATGAGGTTGGCTCAGCAGATGTCTAGCAGAAGTTCCCTCTCACCCTACTGATCACTTGGGAGGTCATCAGGTCCCCCATCCTAAAGGACACTCACATTCTTACTGGCAGCCACTCCTTGTTTAAACCCTGCAGGTGTGGCAGCGACCAGATTTTGCCCAAAGGCTGTAAGTTGTCCTGCAAATTCTTTACATGTGGGCAATGACAGGTGCATGTACAGCCCATATGACCATGGGGAACATGTGGTGTTGTAGAGAGAGGGTCGCAATGGTGCCCAACTGGTGGATCCGTGTTCACTTTGACTCCAAGCAGAATGAGACTCTTCCCATCAGAAGGGGTGTATTCACCCAGGGCCTGCATCCACCCCACCCCACCTCATCCTGGCAGGCAGAAAACACAGCTGCCAAAAACACTGCAGAGAGTGAGTGATCAGTTTGGATATTTTACTGCTGTTTCCAGGGTTGACAAGCAGAGATATACAACTGCTTGTGGTTCCTCATACAGATACTAAAACCAGGAAGTGATCCCTTCCAGTCCACCATTCCCAGAAACAGAGAATGAGTCCACTATTCCCAGAAACAGAGAAACATGCAAAAGACGCCCCCAGACTCAACCCTCCCATTGAGCATTCCCCGATTATAGAAGAGAAGTGAAATTTGCAACCCAGAAGGGAAATCTGGCTGTGTCAGCAGTAGAATTGAGGTTGGAGACTTTTGATGAAGTACACTTTTCAAACCAAAGGCAGTGTCATTAGATAAACATCCTTTTCAATGTTAAATGTTAAAACCCGAATGATTTCTGGACCTTTTCCTGGAAGAGCTTTTTGCTGCTGTCAGGTTACAGAACAGCATAAGGGGCCATTTTCTGGGCATGAAGCCCAGGATTCAAAGGGAAGCTCTAGAGAACATCTGGTCTGCTTGATATATTGAAAATGCTTGTGTATTTTTCTGTATGTGCTTCTCTATGCTGACTCATAGCATTGAAGCGTCTCTGGAAACACCCCCACCCTTCTAGCCAGCCAGTTTATACACACCCAGTTGGCTCCTCCTTGATTCAAATGTTAGTCAAGAGGAAGAAGGAAAACGAATTCAAGAGCCGCTCTCAAGCATCTAGAATTTTCTGCACCCCTCCTCTTGAAGAGAGACTAGCCCAGTTCTGACAATTAGAAGCTGGATTTCCCTCTTAAAGCACAACCTGCATTTAAGCCTTTGGATAAAATTGGAAGAAACCAATCTGTGAGTACTGTGGACTGTGCAGAAGGCAGAGGGCTGACAATTGCCACTAAAAACAGAGAGATGGCAGGCCCAAGGCCCAGCAGTGAAGCTGACCCTGAAATTGAGCTTTTTGTGAAGGTAAGTTTCTAGCTCTAATGACAGCATACAGAATGTAATTTTTCTTGACACTGGACCTCAGCTCCTTTTTAAAAAGTCAACATTTCAGCTAAAGATAGGAAATAAATTTGCAATTAGGTACATACTCTGAGTCCTTGAAGAATGCTTGGGTGTTTGGCTGCTCTTATATAACAATAGAAAAACATCCCATCTGAAAAAAGCAAGAAGATGTGGTGGAAAGACAACTAGACTGGTTAGTAGTCAGAACAACTAAATTATATTCTCAGTGACTTCCTTTGTAACCATGGATCTGTTTGTTTCTCTATCTATACAATGAAGGAGCCTGACAAAATGATCCTTAATTCTTTCCAGGTCTCACAATTTATGTTTTATTGAATAGATTTTGGAAGGGCTGAATGTGAGGAGAGGGCCAAAAATGGCCCGAGAGCCTCATTCCCACCCATGGTCCAAATAGAGCTTTCTAAAATTCTCCTACAATGGATGAACATCAGAGCAGTGTCACATGAACACCATAGGAGGGGAAAGCCAGGAGTGTTTGTGTGCCTGTTATGTGAGTAGCAGGCATTTTGCCTTGGTTTTTTTTAAACATCTTAACTTTTAAGAAAAGCCCTTTGGAAAACCCCTAAAGCAGGAGAAAGGAACATGTGTTTCTAAATTAGCTCATCAAGAAAAAGAAACAATTTGAATGGGTTATTCCAAGTAGAAACTAACTACATAGTTTCCTAAATCCTTGCCTATATTAACTATTTTCTCTATATTTTCATTTACTATTGGAAGTATTCAGGATGATGATAATAATAATAACAAATTCATATCATGCTTGACCCTTTTCTAAACACTTTACATATATTATCTCCTTTAGTTTAGGAGGATAGGTTAATAAAAGTTAAGTAGTAGTATAAGTAGTATTGGTAGTAATATTGTTCTCATGATTTCTAGATAAGTAAGCTAAGGAAATAAAGGTTAAGTAATTTGCCTCTAAAACTACATCTCCTCTTGATGGCCTACAAAGACATAAATAAGGTGTGCTTACCAAATATTAGATTAAACACCTGTTAGCCAAAGTAATACTTTTATACCCTGGTGACTCAGACAGTAAAGAATCTGCCTGCAATGCAGGAGACATAAGAGACACACATTAGATCCCTGGGTCAGAAAGATACCTTGGAGGAGGGAATGGCAACCCACTCCAGTCGTCTTGCCTGGATAATTCCATGGACAGAGGAACCTGGCAGGCTATAGTCCATGGGGTCCCAAAGAGTCAGACATGACTGAGGGACTAACACATCTATTTTCACTTTTTTTAAAACATATATACACCAAGGACATAGTTAATCTGCCTTTAAAAAATTATGGGTGGAGAGGGTGGGAGGGGGGATCAGGATGGGGACTACGTGTAACTCTATGGCTGATTCATATCAATGTATGACAAAACCCACTGAAATGTTGTGAAGTAATTAGCCTCCAACTAACAAAAAAAATTTAAAGAGAGAGAGAGAGGAAAAAAATAAATAAATAAACTGAGGAATTTAAAAAAAAAAATTATGGGAGAGAGAGAGACTCTTGAATTCCTACACAAGAAAAGAATCCAAGTAAGTGTTTGCTGGACTGTGGGGCATAAGAGCCACTTCTTCTACCTCTTGTTATTGCTGTTTAGTCACTCAGTTGTGTCCAACTCTTTGCGACCCCATGGAATGTAACCCGCCAGTCTCCTCTGTCCATGGGATTTCCCAGGCTAGAGACTAGAGTACTGGAATGGATTGCCATTTCCTTCTCCATCTCCTACCTCCAGATTCCAGCAAATCTAAATAAGCCTTAACTTCCCAACTGGCTTTTTATACCTACCAATTTCAAACCAGAGGTAATAAGTCTCTTCATAGGGTAACTAGTTTCTTTTGTCCAAACTTGTTTATTCAGTCCAACCTAATTCCTCTAACCCATTGCTGGCACTGATCTGTGTGTTTATCTTCATAGACTTCCCATGAATTGTGTGGTTATCTAGACAGTAGAAGTTAGGAAGTCACACGTTGGAGGAGCAAATGTTAAATTAAACAATAACTTTCAGGTTAAAAACTAATCACTTACTGAGTACTTACTATATGGCAGGGCCTGTGCTACGTGGTTTATTATTAACCCTATTTTATGGGTACAGAAACTAAAGAAAAAAGTACCTAGGTAGTTTTGCCTAAGGTTACATAGCTAATAAATGGCTGGGTTAATATTAAAGTCCTTTTAAATAACTGTTTTGTGTGTGCATATTCACTGACTAAGTCATGTCCTACTCTTTGCGACCCCATGGACTGTAGCCTACTGGAGTCGGTTGCCATTTCCTTCTCCAGGGGATCTTCCAGACCCAGAGATCAAACCCATATCTCTTGCATCTCATGCATTTCCAGGCAGATTCTTTACCACTGCACCACCTGGGAAATTAAAATAGCTGTGCATAATCTTAATTGTTTTCACTTGGGCACACTTTTTAGTAAAATTTCTCAGAATTTCATTAGATGAAATCCTCTACATGTAAGCATATCTAATGACGTTGACACAAGTCACAGATTTTCTGAAGGAACCTTGACTATCATCTGGTCTGGGTTTTTGTTTTGCTTTGCTTTAAAGAGTGGCGCCAGTGGTAAAGAATCTGCCTGTAATGCAGGAGACATTAGAGAGGTGGGTTCAATCCCTGGGTTGGGAAGATCCCCTGGAGAAGGGAATGGCAACCCACTCCAGTATTCTGGCCTGGAAAATCCTGTGGACAGAGGAGCCCAGGCTACAGTCCATAGGGTCACAGAGTTGGACATGACTGAGTGACCTAGCATGCATGCATGCAAGATTGATTCCAAAGATCTCTAGAAGTTCTGTAGAAGATACTATGAGTGAGAATAGGGATTGAGAGAAGTGAGAATGTTAATGACAAAGCTTAAAAAGCAACTATATCTCATTTATACTGTGGTGTCTTTCCAAAGATTAAATAACTCTGCAATTTTCCCAGCTACCTCTGGGGAACCTACCACAATTTCCCAATAGCACTGATGGGATCCCTAAAAGAAAGTAATTTTTTCTCCTATCACAATTAAGAATGCATATCACACACACCCCTGTGTTCCATATAGCTAGTGAAAACATTGCCTTTCAGCTCTAAATGACTTGGGCAAGATTTATATCTGGGAACTAAGAAAGGATTTTCTAAAAGAACACATTTTATTTTCTCTAGATGCAGAGGTTGTCTTATTTGTTTGCTGTTCACTGATAAATGGAGTTTTTGTGTTCTCTACTCTACCAGTCTAATGGAGAAGGAAATGGCAACCCAATCCAGTATTCTTGTCTAGAGAATCCCATGGATAGAGGAGCCTGGTGGGCTGCTGTCCATGGGGCCGCACAGAGTCGGACACGACTGAAACAACTTAGCATGCATGCATGCATTGGAGAAGGAAATGGCAACCCACTCCAGTATTCTTGCCTGGAGAATCCTAGGGACAGAGGAGCCTGGTGGGCTGCCATCTATGGGGTCGCACAAGGTCGGACACGACTGAAGCGACTTAGTAGCTGCAGCAGCAGCTACCAGTCTAAAATTAAGTTTTCACAGATTTGTACATAACATTATGTATGCTGTGCTTAGTCACTCAGTCGTGTCTGACTCTTTGCAACCCCATGGACTGTAGCCCTCCAGGTTCTTCTGTTCATAGGGATTCTCCAGGCAAGAATACTGGAATGGGTTACCATGCCCTCCTCTAGGAGATCTTTCCAACCCAGAGATCAAACCCAGGTCTCCTGCATTGCAGGCAGATTCTTTACCATCTTAACCACCAGCAAAGCCCAAGACTACTGGAGTGGGTAGCCTATCCCTTCTCCAGGGGATCTTCCCAACCCAGGAACTTAACCGAGGTCTCCTGCAATGCAGGCAGATTCTTTACCATCTGAGCCACAAGGAAAGCCCATACCATTATAGACTTTAACATTTGGACCAAAATTCTGAATAAAATATTTTTGTCTTTATTGATAAATGTGAGATAGAAAGCAATACTATTCTCTAGCCAGACTGCTTTCAAATCAGAACTATCATAAAGACGATCATAAAGATTTTGTTGTTGTTGTTCAGTTGCTCAGTCATGTCTGACTCTTTGCAACCCCACAGACTGCAGCACGCCAAGCTTCCCTGTCCTTCACCATCTCCTGGAGTTTGCTCAAACTCATGCCCATTGAGTCAGTGATGCCATCTAACCATCTCATCCTCTGTCATCCCTTTTACCTCATGCCTTCAACCTTTACCAGCACCGGAGTCTTTTCTAATGAGTCAGCTCTTGGCATCAGGTGCCCAAAGTTTTGGAGCTTCAGCTTCAGCATTAGTCCTTCCAATGAAAATGCAGGGTTGATTTCCTTTAGGTTTGACTGGTTCAATCTCCTAACTGTCCAAGGAACTATCAAGAGTCTTCTCCAACACATCAATTCTTTGGTGCTCAGCCTTCTTTAGGGTCCAACTCTCACATCCATACATGACTACAGGAAAACCACAGATTTGACTCTACAAACATTTGTCAGCAAAGTAATGTCTCTGCTTTTTAATATGCTGCCTAGGTTTGTCACAGCTTTTCTTCAAGGAGCAAGCATCTTAATGTCATGACTGCAGTCACTGTCTGCAGTGATTTTGGAGCCCAAGAAAATAAAATCTTTTACTGTTTCCATTGTTTCCCCATCTATTTGCCATGAAATGATGGGACTGGATGCCATGATCTTAGTTTTTGGACTGTTGAGTTTTAAGCAAGCTTTTTACCTCCCTTCTTTCACCTTCATCAATATGCTCTTTAGTTCCTCTTCACTTTCTGCCAAATGGGTGGTGTTATTTCATATCTGAGGTTATTGATAATTCTCCCAGCAATATTGATTCCAGCTTGTGATTCATCCAGCCTGGCATTTCACATGATGTACTCTGCATAGAAGTTAAATAAGCAGGGTAACAATATACAACCTTGATATACTCTTTTCCCAATTTTGAACCAGTCTATTGTTCCATGCCCAGTTCTTCTTGACCTGCATACAGGTTTCTCGGGAGGCAGGTAAGATGGTCTGGTATTTCCATCTCTTTAAGAATTTTCCAGTTTGTTGCCATCCACACTGTCAAAGGCTTTAGCATAGTCAATGAAGCAGAAGTAGATTTTTTTCTGAGATTTTCTTGCTTTTTCTATGATTCAAAGGATGTTGGAAATTTGGTCTCTGGTTCCTCTGCCTTTTCTGATTAATAATAAATCCAATAAAACTATCAATTGGGAGAAACCAATGTTTAAGGAGTGTGGGTTCTGGAGTAGATAGTAATGGATTTGCTACATAAGAAGAGTATATGTGTTCAACTCTTGTCTAGGTGAGAGTACTTGAGCAAGTCAGCTTCTCTGAGCCTCTTTCCTTATCTGTAAAACAAGAGTAATGATAGAACCTCCCTCACAGAACAATCTTCACTGTAAGGATTAAATCCAATAAATATGTAAGACACAGTAGTTGTTAACATGGTAAACACTCAATAAATGTCAGATGTCACAGTTGTTATTTTTTACACTTAGAAACTTAATCATAAATGCAAAGAGAAAATGTTCTTCTGGTGAATGACCACATCCTGTCTTTGCTAGCTGGAAGTAGGTAATTTATAAATCAGGCTTCACAATTTGTGTATGTGTGTGCTCACTCACTTAGCCATGCCCAACTCTTTGTGACCCCATGGACTGCAGCCCACCAGGCTCCTCTGTCCATAGGATTCTCCAGGCAAGAATACTCGAGTGAGTTGCCATGCCCTCCTCCGGAGGATCTTCTGGACGCGGGGATTGAACCCAGGTCTCTTGCGTCTCTTGCATTGACAAGTGGGTTCTTTACCACTAGTGCCACCTGGAAAGCCCAACATTTTGTGTAATGGCACTTTATTTTTTATTTAATTTTTATTTTATATTGGAGTATAGTTGATTTCGTTTCAGGTGTACAGCAAAGTGAATCAGTTATACATAGACACATATTCTTTTTTTTTCAGATTCTTTTCCCATTTAGGTTGTTTACATAATTTTGACCCGAGTTTCCTGTGCTATACAGTAGGTCCTTGCTTGTTATCCATTTTAATTTTTTAAATTAATTTCTTTATTATAATTGGAGGCTAATTACAATATTGTAGGGGTTTTTGACATACATTGACATGAATCAGCCACGGGTGTACATGTGTCCCCCTGTCCCAAATCCCCCTCTCACCTCCCTCCCCATCGTATCCCTCAGGTTTGTCCCAGTGCATCAGTTTTGAGTGCCCTGTTTCATCGAACTTGGACTGGTCATCTATTTCACATATGGTAATATACATGCTTCAATGCTATTCTCTCAAATCACCCCACCCTGGCCTTCTCCTGGTGGTGATTTAGTCGCTAAGTTGTGTCCAACTCTTACGACCCCATGGACAGAGGAGGCTGGCAGGTTACAGTCCATGGGACTCTCCAGGGAAGAATACTGGACTGGGTTGCCATTTCCTTCTCCAGGGGATCTTTCCAACCCAGGAATCAAACCCGGGTCTTCTGCACTGTAGGTGGATTCTTCACCAACTGAGCTACAAGGGAAGCCCTCGCCATCTCCCACAGAGTCCAAAAGTCTGTTCTTTATATCTGTGTCTCTTTTGCTGTCTAACATATAGGGTCATCATTACCATCTTTCTAAATTCCTTATATATGCATTAATACACTCTATTGCTGTTTTTATTTCTGACATGCTTTGCTCTGTATAATAGGCTCCAGGTTCATCCACCTTATTAGAACTGATTCAAAAGCATTCTTTTTAATAGCTGAGTAATATTCCATTGTGTATACGTACCACAGTTTTCTTATCCATTCGTCTGCTGATGGATATCTAGGTTGCTTCCATGTCCTAGCTATTGTAAACAGAGCTGTGATGGACATTAGGTTACACTTGTCTCTTTCAGATCTGGTTTCCTCAGTGTGTATGCCCAGCATTGGGGTTGCTGGGTCATATGGCAGTTCTATTTCCAGTTTTTTAAGGAATCTCCACACTGTTCTATATAGTGGCTGTACTAGTTTGCATTACCACCAACAGTGTAAGAGGGATCACTTTTCCCCACACCCTCTCCAGCATTTATTGTTTGTAGACTTTTGGATAGCAGCCATTCTGACTGGCATGAGATGGTACCTCATTGTGGTTTTGATTTGTATTTCTCTGATAATGATTGATGTTGAGCATATTTGCATGTGTTTGTTAGCCATCTGGATGTCTTCTTTGGAGAAATGTCTGTTTAGTTCTTTGGCCCATTTTTTGATTGGGTCATTTATTTTTCTGGAATTGAGCTGCAGGAGCTGCTTGTATATTTTTGAGATTAATTCTTTGTCAGTTGCTTCGTCTGCTATTATTTTCTCCCATTCTCAAGGCTGTCTTTTCACCTGTTTATAGTTTCCTTCATTGTGCAAAAGTTTTTAAGTTTAATTAGGTCTCATTTGTTTATTTTTGCTTTCATTTCCATTACTCTGGGAGGTGGGTCATAGAGGATCCTGCTGTGATTTATGTCGGAGAGTGTTTTGCCTATGTTTTCCTCTAGGAGTTTTATAGTTTCTGGTCTTACATTTATATCTTTAATCCATTTTGAGTTTATTTTTGTGTATGGTGTTAGAAAGTGTTCTAGTTTCATTCTTTTACAAGTGGTTGACCAGTTTTCCCAGCACCACTTGTTAGAGAGATTGTCTTTTCTCCATTGTATATTCTTGCCTCCTTTGTCAAAGATGAGGTGTCCATAGGTGCGTGGATTTATCTCTGGGCTTTCTATTCTGTTCCATTGATCTATATTTCTGTCTTTGTGCCAGTACCATACTGTCTTGATGACTGTGGCTTTGTAGTAGAGCCTGAAGTCAGGCAGGTTGATTCCTCCAGTTCCATTCTTCTTTCTCAAGATTGCTTTGACTATCCAAGGGTTTTTGTATTTCCATACAAATTGTGAAATTATTTGTTCTAGTTCTGTGAAAAATACTGTTGGTAGCTTGATAGGGATTGCATTGAATCTATAGATTGCTTTGGGTGGTATACTCACTTTCACTATATTGATTCTTCTGATCCGTGAACATGGTATATTTCTCCATCTATTTGTGTTCTCTTTGATTTCATCAGTGTTTTATAGTGTTCTGTATATGGGTCTTTTGTTTCTTTAGGTAGATTTATTCCTAAATATTTTATTCTTTTTGTCACAATGGTGAGTGGGATTGTTTCTTTAATTTCTCTTTCTGTTTTCTCTCTGTTAGTGTATAGGAATGCAAGGGATTTCTGTGTATTAACTTTATATCCTGCAACTTTACTATATTCATTGATTAGCTCTAATAATGTTCTGGTAGTGTCTTTAGGGTTTTCTATATAGAGGATCATGTCATCTGCAAACAGTGAGAGTTTTACTTCTTCTTTTCCAATCTGGATTCCTTTTATTTCTTTTCTGCTCTGATTGCTGTGGCTAAAACTTCCAAAACTATGTTGAATAGTAGTGATGAGAGTGAGCATCCTTGTCTTGTTCCTGACATTATTGGAAATGCTTTCAATTTTTCACCATTGAGGATAATGTTTGCTGAGGGTTTGTCATATATAGCTTTTATTATGTTGAGGTATGTTCCTTCTATGCCTGCTTTCTGGAGGGTTTTATCATAAATGTATGTTGAATCTTGTCAAAGCTTTTCTCTGCATCTATTGAGATAATAATATGGTTTTTATCTTTCCATTTTTAATGTGGTGTATCACATTGATGGATTTGTGGATATTGAAGACTCCTTGCATCCCTGGATAAAGCCCACTTGGTCATGATGTATGATCTTTTTAATATGTTGTTGGATTCTGTTTGCCAGAATTTTGTTGAAGATTTTTGCATCTATGTTCACCAGTGATATTGGCCTGTAGTTTTCTTTTTTTGTGGCATCTTCATCTGGTTTTGGTATTAGGGTGATGGTGGCCTCATAGAATGAGTTTGGGAGTTTACCTTCCTCTGCAATTTTCTCAAAGAGTTTGAGTAGGATAGGTATTAGCTCTTCTCTAAATTTTTGGTAGAATTCAGCTGTGAAGCCATTTGGTCCTAGGCTTTTGTTTTTTGGAAGATTTTTGATTACAGTTTCAATTTCTGTGCTTATAATGGGTCTGTTAAGATTTTCTATTTCTTCCTGGTTCAGTTTTGGAAGGTTATACTATTCTAAGAATTCGTCCATTTCTTCCAAGTTGTCCATCTTATTTTCATATAGCTGCTGATAGTAGTCTCTTATGATCCTTTGTATTTCTGTGCTGTCTGTTTTGATTTCTGCATTTTCATTTTTAATTTTGTTGATTTGATTCTTCTGCCTTTTTTTCTTGATGGGTCTGGCTAATGCTTTGTCTATGTTATTTATCTTCTTGAAGAACCAGCTTTTAGTTTTGTTGATTTTTGCTATAGTCTCTTTGTTCCTTTTTCACTTATTTCTGCCCTAATTTTTATGATTTCTTTTGTTCTACTAGCCCTAGGGTTCTCATATCTTCTTTTCCTAGTTGCTTTAGGTGTAAAGTTAGGTTATTTACTTGATTTTTCTCTTGTTTCTTGAGGTAAGCTTGTATTGTTATAAACCTTCCCCTTAGCACTGCTTTTGCTGAATCCAATAGGTTTTGTGTTGTTGTGTTTTCATTTTCATTTGTTTCTATGCATATTTTGATTTTGTTTTTTATTTCTTCCGTGATTTGTTGGTTATTCAGAAGTGTGTTGTTTAGCCTCCATATGTATGCATTTTGAATAGTTTTTTTTCCTGTAGTTGACATCTAATCTTACCATTGCAATCCGAAAAGATGCTTGAAATGATTTCAATTCTTTTGAATTTACCAAGGCTAGATTTATGGCCCAGGATGTGACCTATACTGGAGAATGTTCCATGTGCACTTGAGAAAAAGGTGAAATTCATTGTTTTGGGGTGAAATGTCCTATAGATATCAATTAGGTCTAGCTGGTTGATTGTATCATTTAAAGTTGGTTTATCCATTTGAAATATAGCAGTGTGTCAATGTCCATCCCAATTTCCCAGTTTATCCCTCCTCCCACCTTCCCTCTTGGTAACCATAAGTTTCTTCTCTAAGTCTGTGACTCTGTTTATGTTTGGTAAATAAGTTCATTTCCAACATATTTAGATTCCACATATAAGCAATATCATATAATATTGGGCTTACTTCACTCAGTATGACAATCTCTAGGTCCATATGTGTTGTTGCAAATGGCATTACTTCATTCCTTTTAATGGCTGAGTAATGTTCCGTTGTATATACATATATATATGTATATATATATATACCACATCTTCTTTATCCATCCATCTGTCAATGGACATTTAGTTTGCTTCCATGTACTGGCTATTGTAAATAGTGCTGCAATGAACATTGATGTGCATGTACCTTTTCAGATTATAGTCTTCTCTGAATATATGCTAAGGGCTGGGATTGCTGGTCAGACGGTAGTTCTATTTTTAGTTTTTCCAGGAACTTCCATACTGTTCTCCATAGTGAATGCACCAACTTACATTCCCACCAACAGTATAGGAGGGTTCCCTTTTCTTCACATCCTCTCCAGCATTTATTGTTTGTAGATTGTTTGGTGATGGCCCTTCTGGCCAGTGTGAGGTAATACTTGTTGTAGTTTTGATTTGCATTTCTCTAATAATGAGAGACGTTGAACATCTTTTCATGTGATTATAAGCCACCTGTATGCTTTCTTTGGAGAAATGTCTATTTAGATCTTATGCCCACTTTTTGATTGGGCTGTTTGGTTTTTTATACTGAGCTGCTTGTGCTGTTTGTATATTTTGGAGATTAATCCCTTGTCAGTTGCTTCATTTGCAAGTATTTCCTCCCATTCTATGGGTTGTGTTTTTCTCTGGTTTAAGGTTTCCTCTGCTGTGCAAAAGTTTTTATATTTAATTATATCCCATTTGTTTATTTTTGCTTTTATTTTCATTACTCTAGGAGGTGGATCCAAAAAGATCTTGCCCCTATTTATGTCATAAAGTGTTTTGCTTAAGTTTCATCTAAGAGATTTATAGTATCTGGTCTTACATTCAGACCTTTAATCCATTTTGAGTTTATTTTTGTTTATGGTTTTAGAGAATATTTTAATTTCATTATTTTACATGTAGCTGTCCAGTTTTCACAGTACCACTTATTGAAAAGAGACTGTCTTTTTCTCTATTGTATATTCATACATTTTGTGTAATGGCACTTT
Source organism: Cervus elaphus (assembly GCF_910594005.1). NCBI lineage: Eukaryota > Metazoa > Chordata > Mammalia > Artiodactyla > Cervidae > Cervus > Cervus elaphus. The sequence goes on from NC_057848.1 coordinate 25,289,339, forward strand.
AAATCAGCATTATTATAAACAACAGAAAAAGTTTCAGTTTTCCTGTAAAATTGTACTGCATTTCCCCCACACCTCAGTGTTCTGCCTTTCCTTTTACTAAAAGCAACCCACCCTTCCTGCTGTAACTATTATCAGACTTTATTGTTCTTCCTGCCTCCCACCCATAATCAAGATTCCATTCACTAACCCCAGTTATGATTGGATCTTTAGTCTGACTTCTGTTACAAAAGAAGTTCAGACTGCCAAGACTGGTTGTTTCTTCCCATATCTCTTCACTCTCAGATGCCAAAAAGAGCAACAATGAACACTATTTCCTCTGTTGCAGTCACTGCCAAGAAAAAGAAAACTTACCAAAATATAAGAATTACGTTCAAAATCAAGGTGGCAGAATGGTCAGTTTCTGGTGAGAACACTCTTCCTGGTTTATAATAGATGTGTGCCTTCTCTGCTGCAAACTTGCACGCATGGTTGTAGGGGAAAGTGAAGAAAGAGCAATGCAAGGGAGGGAGCTCTCTGATCCCTTCTTACAAGGCCATTAATCCCATCATAAGGGTTCAAACTTAATGACCTCATCTAATAATAATTTGCATCTGCTAACCCCAAACTCCCACTCCATCCCTCCCTCACCACCCCCCTTGGCGACCAGTCTGTTCTCTACATCTGTAAGCCTGTTTCTGTTTTACAGGTAAGTTCATTTATGTCATATTTTAGTTTCCACATATAAGTGATATCTATGTTTGTCTTTGTCTGGCTTACTTCACTTAGGATGATAATCTCTAGGTTTATCCTTGTTGCTACAAATGGTGTTGTTTCCTTCTTTTTGTGATTGAGTAGTATTCCGTTGTATATACACACCACATCTTCTTAATCCATTCATCTGTCAATGTACATTTAAGTTGACTCCATATCTTGGCAATCATAAATAAGGCTGCAATGAACATACAGGCACATGTATCTATTTGTAAAATAATAAAAATAATAAAGTTGGAGTCCCAATATGCTCCTTATGTGAAAATAAATTCTAAATATTAATAGATGAAACAAATGTAAAAAGGAAACCATAAAGGTACTAGAAAAAACACGAGAGGACATCTTTATAGTAAAACAAAATAAGAAAATATTTTCTTTGCAATTTTGATGTATATAACAGCTGTATAAGCATATCAGAAAAACCAGATTTTACAAAGGAAAACAGTATAAGATTTTATTTAAAATTTTAGTTTTACATGAGACTTCAAAAAAGTACGTGTAACATGTATCAAAAAGAGTTAGTGAAAAAAAAAAGAGTTAGTGGCTTTAGTAGACAAATAATTTTTCCAAACTAATAATGAAAAAGTCATAATCTTAATAAAAAATATAAAATTGTCATGAACAAACAATTCACAGAATAAGGAAATCAAATATCCAATGAAAATATGGAACACATCTTTCAAGAAAAATTTGGCAGGATCTATCAAAATGGAAAATGCAAATAATGTTTAGTTAGCATTCTGGTTTTAAAGGTGAATTCTAAATATATAATCTTAAAAATGGAACAAGTTGTATGCTTGGAAACATTTGTTACTGAAGTATTTAGAGTAACAAAATTTTGGAATATCTGAAATGGTCATATAAATTTTGGTAATGCATAAAATTTATCATTATTAATACTCATCACACTTGTAATTTTTACATACAATAAAATTATTTGCTTCATTAGCACTCTGCCCAAAGATTGTAGAATCCTTGAGATTAAGGACTTCCAACTCTGTCTCTAGCAACTAGCTCATTTCACAGTAAGCAGTCAATAAATACTTGTTGAGCAAATGAATGAATGAAGCCTCTCTTTGTCTTAATAGGCTGGAAGTGATGGGGAGAGTATTGGAAATTGTCCCTTTAGTCAACGCCTTTTTATGATCCTCTGGCTTAAAGGAGTTAAATTCAATGTGACTACTGTTGACATGACCAGGTAAGAGAAATCAGGGGGTTAAAATCAGTAGACACCGATACAATCTTGGTGTTTGCATAATATGTACTTTATCTAGAAGAATAACTCTGCTTATTTTCATTAATTATAGAAAGCCTGAAGAGCTGAAGGACTTAGCCCCAGGCACCAATCCTCCCTTCCTGGTATATAACAAGGAGTTGAAAACAGATTTCATTAAAATTGAGGAGTTTCTAGAGCAGACACTGGCTCCTCCAAGGTACAGCATTTTTACAGGATATTATTGTTCTTGAGATGATCTATTTTATTGACTTATTTATTGCAGATTGAGTATTTTTCTAAACATCTTTTTTTTCAGTTTTGCTCTTTCTAGAAAAGTTTGCAAAGATACCCCTGATCACTCCATATATGATTAGAAAACTTGTGTTTTGTTGTTGTTACTCAGTTGCTAAGTCGTGCCTGACACTTTGCAACCTGATGGACTGCAGCACTCCAGGCTCCCCTGTCCTTCACTGTCTCCCAGAGTTTGCTCAGATTTATGTCCAGTGAGTCAGTGATGTTATTTAACCACCTCATCCTTTGCCACGCTTTTCTCCAATTTTGCCGTAAGTCTTTCCCAGAATCGGGGTCTTTTCCAGTGAGTTGTTTATACTTTTCCTGGCAATTTTGATTCCAGCCCAGCATTTCACATGATGTACTCTGCCTATAAGTTAAATAAGCAGGGTGAAAATATACAGACTTGTCATACTTTTTGCTCAGTTGTAAACCAGTCAGTTGTTCCATGTTCAGTTCTAACCATTGCTTCTTGACTCACATACAGGTTTCTCAGGAGGCAGGTAAGGTGGTATGGTATTCCCACCTCTTGAAGAATTTTCCAGTTTGTTGTGACTCACAGAGTCAAAGGCTTTAGTATAGTCAATGAAGCAGAAGTACATGTTTTTCTGGAATTCTCCTGGTTTTCTGATGCTCCACTGGATGTTGGCAATTTGATCTTTGGTTCTCTGCCTTTTCTAAAACCAGCTTGAATATCTGAAAGTTCATGGTTCACATACTGTTGAAGCCTGGCTTGGAGAATTTTGAGCATTACTTTACTAGCATGTGAGATGAGCGCAATTATATGGTAGTTTGAGCATTCTTTGGTATTGTCCTTCTTTTGGATTGGAATGAAAACTGACCTTTTCCAGTCCTGTGGCCACTGCTGAGTTTTCCATATTTGCTGGCATATTGAGTGCAGCACTTTCACAGCATCATCTTTTAGGGTTTGAAATAGCTCAACTGGAATTCCATCACATCCACTAGCTTTGTTTGTAGTAATGCTTCCTAAGGCCCACTTGACTTCACACTCCAGGATATCTGGCTCTAGGTGAGTGACCACACCATCGTGGTTATCTGGGTCATGAAGATCGTTTTTGCATAGTTCCTCTGTGTATTCTTCCCACCTTTTCTTAATCTGTTCTGCTTCTGTTAAGTCCATACAGTTTCTGTCCTTTATCATGCCCATCTTTGCATGAAATGTTCCCTTGGTATCTCTAACTTTCTTGAAGAGATCTCTAGTCTTTCCCTTTCTGTTGTTTTTCTCTATTTACATTGTTCATTTAAGGCCTTCTTACCTCTCGTTGCTATTGTCTGGAACTCTGCATTCAGTTGGTTATATTTTTCCCTTTCTCCCTTGCTTTTTGCCTCTCTTATTTTCTCAGCTATTTGTAAATGTTCCTCACCCAACCACTTTACCTTCTTGCATTTCTTTTTCTTTGCAATGGTTTTGGTCACCACATCCTGTAAAAAGTTACGGACTTCCATCCATAGTTCTATAGGCACTCTATCAGATCTAATTCCTTGAATCTATTCATCACCTCTACTGTATAATCATAAGGGATTTGACTTAGGTCATACCTGAATAGCCTATTTCAGAGCTCTATTTTGCTCTTTCTATAAAAGTTTGCAAAGATCCACCCTGATCACTCCATATATGATTGGAAAACTTTTACATATATTAAAGCTTTATGAGATGCAAGTAGTGTGTTAGAAATGAAATTTAATTTTAGCCACATTGTCTGATCCATAATGAGGTTTGGGGACACTTATACTGGTAGAAATCAGACTTATTTTATTGTAGAGCCCTCAGAAGATCTAGAATTTTGAAATAGGCTTTAATTCAGTCTGATCTCTTAGTTCTGCAGGGGAGAAATATTATGTCTATCATGCATAAACTTCCCCCTTTGACCTCAAAGACACAAAGACCATCAATATAATATTTTAAATTATTTTTAAAATGCATAACTCACTTAAATTAAAAAAAGTAAATTCTCTGTAGTCTAGAAATAGAGAAGAAACACTTGGAGGGTTGGGAGTGAGGGTATGGGATAATAGCACTGTAAAGTCCATGAGGATTGATGAAGACTAGCTCATTATATCACTGATGACATGAAGGGAGACCATACCTAACACGAGAAAACCAGGAAACAGATATCTCTCAATTAACCAGAGGCCATAACTGCACTGTCTACACTTGAATGACAGCTCTATGTCTCTGCCCACCCAGGATAGTGTCTGAAAATAATAAGACTACTGTATTCATTTTTTATTGTTTTTCAACAAACCCAGTGTCTTAAAATATCACTCATTTATTATCTCACAGTTTTCATCAGTCAGAAGTCTGGCTGTAAGCTTAAAACTGCTCTAAAAAAATAAAGTCTTTTAATGTTAATGTATACATTATAAATAAAAGAGTCTATCAGTATAAAATTCTTCCTACCTAAGAAACTAGGAATACTATTTCAGATTCTTTTCTGTGTTCCTATGCTTTGTCTCTTTCATCCATTAGTGATGGCTTCCTGTATTTTAAGCACTTGTTCCAAGTTTGTCCTATAAGTATTGAGTCTAATTTTGTTATTTTCTCCTCATCCATCTTCCTCTACTACTGAATCCCTTCAAACCACCTGCTCCCAAACCTTTTCTTGCTCCCAAAGGGAACTAATGAAAAATAATCTGTGGTATATGTTTCCATACCCTTTTTATGCTCATATAAACACAATAATAGTAAGCATAATTATGCTTACTTGCATCTTGCTTATCTGACTTCAGAAAAAGTTTTTAATATTCATCAACTCCACTAGTGTAGATTTATGCTTACTATAATTGTGCTGCAAATTGCCAAACGATTCCTCTACTGATGGACATTCCCTTTCCTTCCAGTTTTTTTATCAGTACAAACTGCTATAAATAACATCCTTGTTCATGTGTCCTTATGTACTGGTGTTTTTATCCCTGTGGAATAGATTCACAGGAACAAAATTCAAGTGGTATGTATCTTTTAAAAAAGATTTACAGCTTTATCCATTAGAATATAAGGGTACACTTTTTCTACATATCTTTAATACTATACATTATCATTCTTTTAACATCTGTGACACTCAGATGGGTTTAGTGATAGCTCACTGATACTTTAGTTTGCATTTCTGCTAACTTGTGATCTCAAGTAAATTTCTGGTTCCCAATGTATAATAGCTTGGGTCCCCACTGATGTCTTTCCAGCAGATCTCAACTCTCTCTGAAAGATCCCTCAGGAGCCACTGCCCACATGCCCAGTAGAAGGCTCCTTCAAGTCTTTTTTAAAGGCAAAATGTTGGCTTTTTAGTAAATATGGATGGTGGGTACATGGGCATTTCTTTTTTGTATGCTATTCTCTGTATCTTTTGTTAAACTTCAAAACTTCAGAATTAGCAATGAATTTTCATGTCTCCATACAATGGAATACCATACAGTCATTAAAAAATGTGTCTGAAAAATATTGAAGTATAGTTGTCATATAACATTGTGTAAGTTTAAGGTATACAACATGTTGATTCAATACATTTACATATTGCCATATGTTTACCCACCTAGCACTAGCTAATACCTCTATTCCATCACATAATTATCATTTATTTTTAGTGGTAATAATGGTTAAGATCTACTGTATTAGCAACTTTGAAGTTTATAATACAATATTATTGACTATAATCACTAGGCAGTGGATTCAATTTCCTAAACTTATTTATATACTAGTTGCAAGTTTTTACTTTTAAATAACATCTTACCAATTCTTTCATCCCCCATCCTCTCTCTTGTGACCTCCATTCTACTCTCTATTTTTATGAGTTTGGCTTTTTAAGATGCCATATGTAAGTGATATCATATAGTATTTGTCTTTCTCTGTCCAACTTACCATAATGTTCACAAGATCCATTCATGTGGGCACAAATGGCAGGATTTCCTCCTTTTTCATGGCTAATATCCATTGTGTTTGTGTGTGGGTGGGTGAGAGAGAGAATAGAACCACATTTCTTCATTCATCCACTGATGGACACTCAGGTTGTCCTAAGTGTCTTGTGTCATTTGATGATATTTTGTAGAGTTCTGTTTTTATTTTGGTTCTATACCTTTCATATTAAATTATTTCTAAATATTTTATATATTTGTCACTTTTGTAAGTGGAATATGTTACTAATATCCATTTTGTTATGGCTACTTCTTTAATGTCTGATTTGTATTTAGCCACCTTATCAAAATATCTCATTAATTCTAGCAATTATTTTGGCTAGAAAAGGCAATCTTTTCTTGCTTTTTATAGGTATACAGTTATATTGTTACTTTTCTTCCAATAATTATACTGATTGCTTTATGTTTTTGTTTTTCTCCACTTGCTAAAACCTCAGAAAATGTCAACTATAATAGCAATCATAGGCATTTCTGTCTTGTTGCCTAAACTTTATGTACAAAATGTAGTCATCCACAGAATGGTGTTTTTCCTTGTCTCACAAGTTAGTACATTCAGCACAATATTGAAGAGCCATAGTTATCATGATTATCCTCATCCTTTACTGATTTTAAAGGGAATAGTTGTAACATTTCACCATTTAAAATGATACTTGCTGAAAGTTATTGATGGATACATTTGACCAAGTTAAAGAAATTAATTGATTCATGTAATCATTTAACAAATATTTACTGAATACTTATTATGTGTCAGGTACTACTCTGGGCATTTGGGACACATCAGTGAATAAAATGGGCAAATCTCTGCCTTAGCAGAACTTACATTTTAGTTAGGGAAGACAGCAAATAAGCAAGAGAAAAAGCAAACTATTAACTATTTTAGATGATGATAAATATGAAGAAAAAAGTAAAGCAAGGGAGGGAAATAGTGGGTGTATGGGACAAGGGAGAGGTTGCAATGTCAGATAAGGTGGCCAGTGAAAGGCCTCACTTAGGAGGAGATATCAGATTAAAAGACATGAAAGAAGAGGGAAGCAGGCCATGTGCATATACAAGGGAAAGCTCTTTATGTAAAAGCAGATCAAGTGAAAAGGACCTGTGGTGGGACCTTGTCAGGCCTATTAGAAGAAAAGCAAGGTGGTCAATGGGAATAAGGCAGAGAGTGGAAAGAGATGAGAGCAGAGAGGTAAGGTGGGATCAGATCACACCACTGTGAAGACTTGGGCTCTGGTAGCAGGTGCAGAATATTCTGAGAGTGTGAGGGACAAGCATGGGACAGGGAGGATTCAGGAAGTTTCCTACATACAAACGAGTTCTGTTCTGAGAGCATGTTCATAAGTCCAATTTGTTTGTAAGTCCAGTGAAGTTAGCCTGGTGGTGGTGGTTTAGTCGCTAAGTCATGTCCGACTCTTGTGATCCCATGGACTGTAGCCTGCCAGGCTCCTCTGTCTATGGGGTTCTCCAGGTGAGAATACTGGAGTGGGTTACCATTTCCTTCTGCAGAGGATCTTCCTCACCCAGGAACCCAACCCAGGTCTCCTGCATTGCAGGCAGATTCTTTACCGACTGAGCTATGTACCCAATAACCTAGAAAATCCCATGGTCAGAGGAGCCTGGTGAGCTACAGTCCATGGGTTGCAAAGAGTCAGACACCACTGAGCACAGCCCCCCCACCAATAACACAATCAGCTATATAGTACTGTATTGTAATATGTTTTTAATACTTATCACACAAATAATACATAAAACATAAACAAGCATGAAAAAATAAAGGGAACATTTTTAATCTACAGCACAGCACCTTGAAAAGTGCAGTAGTGCAGTACAACATCTGGCATCCAGGAGCTGGCATCCAATGAACAGGCAAGAAGGGTTACTGACTAGAGGAAGGGGACGAGATGGGAGATAGTAGAGCTGAAAGGTCAAGAGCAGTAGGAGACAGAGGGCGAGCTACAATGTCACTCACACCTGCATTGATGCCACAGTGTCTGGCTCCTTGCTGGACTCAATTCTATCCACCTTCTTGAAGAAACAGTATGGTGATGTCAGGTAGTTACTCTATTTTTCTCCATAGATGACACAGTAGCAGTGGATTGCATTCTGAACACCTGCTGCAACATTCATGTACCATTCTAGGTTCAGGTCCTGGGTTTCAAAAGCTAACAGTCCCTCCTCAAATAAAGAAAATCCCCTTGCCATTTGCTGTGTCATAAACCTCATCCGTTCTTCACTTACTTATTCCTCTGGCCTCTCTGTCCTTTCTCTGACCCTCCAATTCCATCAGGTCTTCATTAGTGAGCTCCTTGTGTTGCACAGCAAGGAGTTCAATGAAGTCATCCTCCTGCAGATCTAGCTCATATCTTTGAAAGTTTTTTTTTCATTTATTTTTATTAGTTGGAGGCTAATTACTTTACAATATTGTAGTGGTTTTTGTCATACATTGACATGAATCAGCCATGGATTTACATGTATTCCCCATCCTGATCCCCCCTCCCACCTCCCTCTCCACCCGATGTTTGAAACTTGAAGGTTCATACGTTGGGGAATTACTGTAATCAAAAACAGTTGCAGTAATATAGGCTTGGGAGCAGGCAGGAAGCAGTGGATGTGGCAAGTTGTGGACAGATTATAGATACATTTTGAAAGGTAGGCTGGCTGGACTTGCTAATGGATCAAATGCAGGGATGGAGAAAAAGAAGAATCAAGGAAGATGGTTAAATATTGGACCCAACCGTTTCTAGTTGCTAGTGCAGGGTTTTATGAATAGGAGTTGATTTATTTATTTTCACTGGACACTTTTCAGGCATCTGTTCATGATCATACAGCTTTCGTTCATTTGTTAATGTGGTGAATTACATTATTACATTATTTTATTGTATTATGCTAAATTAACTTTGTATTACTAAGAGGAAGACATCTTTGCTTCTTTCCCCACTTTCTCCTCTTTACACTTTTATGTGTTTTGTTATTTGAAGCCATGTTTTTTTGTACTACTTATCTTCTGTCAAACAGGTTTTTAGGATCAAGTATGGAGGGTTTCCCTCATAGCTCAGGTGGTAAAGAATTTGCCTGCAATGCAGGAGACCTGGGTTCGATTCCTGGGTCAGGAAGATCCCTTGGAGAAGGAAATGGAAATCCACTCCAGTGTTCCTGCCTGGAAAAAATCCCATGGACAGAGGAGCCTGGTGGGCTACAGTCCGTGGGGTCACAAGAGTTGGACATGACTTAGTGACTAAACCACTACCATGGGGACCCGACAGTCACTTGAAACATTGTTTTCACAGATAAAGGAACTTTGAATTCCAAAAAGCTGATTTCCCAGTGAATTTTAAACACTAAAGTATTCTCAGGCTGGGAAAAAGACATATTTTCAATGAAAGGTTTCTCAGGACCTTCAGTTTCCAGCACGATTTTCCAAAATTTCTATTCTCAGTAGAGTGCAAGCTAGGACACCTGGTGTATGCCTTGTTATATGTGAATGTTATGTGCAGTGATGTTTCTTTTTAAGGTATCCTCACTTGAGTCCCAGGAACAAGGAGTCCTTTGATGTGGGCTGTAATCTCTTTGCCAAGTTTTCTGCATACATTAAGAATACACAAAAGGAGGCAAATAAGAGTAAGACACCTTTATTTAAATTTTTTTGTTTCTCTCACATGCTCACAATCACATTCTGACTCAGCTAAAATAGGATTTTCCTGAATATATAATATATATTGAGAAATACTCTTCATCTCGTTCTCTTTCCTCTCTTCTGAAATTCCCTTGAATGAAGTTTTATTGGATTTATAACCTAATATTCAATATAGTAATCACAAACTTAGCTCAACTAGAACATTGGCATGCCAAATGTGAACTAACTGCAGGATTGTATTTCTTAACCCTCCAACTCTCCCAGCTCTGTGTACCTTTAAGGTTTCTTAAACCATAGCAGCTACCATTTCCCACAAACACTCTTGAACAGGTTTACTATTCTCTGAATCAGGAGAGCTATGAGTCTCTTTTCCCACTTTCTGACTCTCCTCTAGTAATAATATGCATCACCTTTCTTTCTTTGACTCTCCTCCCAATGTACTTCCTCAAGAAAAGTCCAAAAATATTTCCACTCACCATTTAATTAAACATCTGCCTCTGTCTTATCAGTGTGTAGTTGAGCATTCTAGTTAAATATATAGATTTTGAAGAGTCATTGTAAGCAATGTGAAAGGACAGAGATATCTTAATGTGAGAAAAGCATATTGAGAATGTATTCAGTCATGAAGATAACAAATGTATACGTAACCCTATGATTTCATTGCCTCAGCCTTTGAAAAATCTCTGCTTAAAGAATTTAAGCGTCTGGATGACTACTTGAACACCCCACTTCTGGATGAAATTGATCCAGACAGTGCTGAAGAACTCACAGTCTCCAGAAGATTGTTCTTGGATGGTGATCAACTGACCCTGGCTGACTGCAGTTTGTTACCCAAACTGCACATTATTAAAGTAAGTCTTTACAGGGTAGGCTGAATGATTGAGAAGGGTCTGGGGAGTCGCCAGCAAGAAGCACAGTGACCATTCAGTGTGAGGTTTTTATTATTGATTTGTCATCATTGATATGCGTAGTGTATGTCTCCTTTTCTCCTCAGAGGAAAAATCCATAATGATCTCCACTGGGAAGCATAAACACTTCTTGCTTCTTTCTTCTTAAATCAGAAGGTGTTTTCCACTGTCTTGTCTATAAAACAAGGGTACCCATTGCACAGAATTGTTGAGGAGTAAGACACTGTTGGAACCCTAAACAAACTCATAGTCCAGTGAAGAGATAGAAGCTCTTTATCTGTGCTTCCTTCTTCTAAATATATTTATAATTAAATATAGCATAAATACAAAAATAATTACAAGCATAAAGTTTTGTTTACATATGTAGAAAAAACATTAAAATAGTAAAACCAAGATTCTTTACATTTATTTTGTACTTTTTGTGTAGATAACATGTCCTCAATGATCTGGACCTTTGAGATATATTTTTACAAGTCAGCATGTTACTGATGCCCCTCACTATCAACTGCTTTTCCTCTTTTTTTTTTCCCAAAACCCTAGGTTGCTGCAAAGAAATACCGTGACTTTGACATTCCAGTAGAATTCTCAGGAGTCTGGCGCTATCTCCACAATGCCTACGCCCGTGAAGAATTTACCCACACGTGTCCAGAAGACAAAGAAATTGAAAATACCTATGCAAGTGTGGCTAAACAGAAGAGTTAGGACAGCCCTTTCAGTAGAAAAATCTCTCTTTTCACTTGCTATTATATTAGAAAGTCTTTTAGAAATAAGAATATGGAAAATGCTGTTTTCTCTATTCAACTTTCTTATGAAAAAGAATACTGTATTTTCTGTACCTAGTTAATCCAAACTATCTGCTTACTGTGTATTTTACAGGTCTTCATATTTCATATTTTAATTCCCATAGCACAACCACTGCAATTTTAAATGATATGAAAAGTGTCAATATCTTTTACCATTTGATTGAAATCCTAGAAGGTATCATGTGTGCAAGCTCAACCGATAGCTAAAGTTACAAATGACATATAGTCATGGTTTCAAACTGTCCCTTAGAGACATTTCCACCTAAATCATTAAAACAATTTTACAAAACATCTGACTGATCAAAAGGTCTTGTTGCTATTCATTAAAGGGTAAAGTAAACCATTCTTAGAGAATAATCATAAATCTTTCTACAGAATTTTAAACTGTTCCATTATTATATGTACTCAGATGTCCATCTTAAAATGCAATCAAATCGCTCAAATCTGAAAACAAAAACTGAACTTTACACATGGTCCTTCAGAGAAGAAGCAAAGTTCAGCCTCAAAAAAGAAATACAGGTGTTATTACATGTCTTGGTGGGAGTTAGATAAAATTTATTTATTTTTGGCCAACCCCAGGGCATGTGGGATCTCAGTTCAGTTCCCCTACCAGGGACAGAAACCATGCCCCTTACAGTGGAAGCGCTGAGTCTTCACCACTAGGGAATTCCCTAGATAAAATCTCAATGAAGTAGTGTTTTAATAGGTTCAAAGAAAAGTAAGGCAATGAGTAAAGAGTTAACAGGTACGTGAAACAGGCACATGAAAGGATGCTCATTATCACCAATTATTAGAGAAATACAAATCAAAACTGCAATGAGGTATCAGCCCACACTGGTCAGAATGACCAACATTAAAAGGTCTACAAATAACAAATGCTGGGTAGGGTGTGGAGAAAAGGGAACCCTCCTACACTGCTGGTGGGAATGTAAACTTGTGTAGCCACTACAGGGAACAGTATGGAGGTTCCTCAAAAAACTAAAAATGGAGCTACCATATGACCCTGCAATCCCATTTCCAGGCATATATTTAGAACTATAATTTTAAAAGATACATGCACCCATATGTTCATAGCAGCACTACTTACAATAGCCAAGAAACTGAAACAACCTAAATGTCCATCAACAGATGAATGGATAAAAAAGATATGATATGTGTGTGTGTGTGTGTGTGTGTGTGTGTGTGTGTGCGTGCGCGCATGGTGTGCTAAGTTGCTTCAGTCATGTCCGACCCTTTGCGACCCTATGGACTGTAGCCTGCCAGGCTTCTCTCTCCACGGGATTCTCCAGGCAAGAATACTGGAGTGGGTTGTCATGCCCTCCTCCAGGGGATCTTCCCAACCCAGGAATCGAACATGACTCTTTTATGATTCGTGCATTGGCAGGTGGGTTCTTTACCAGTAGTGCCACATGGGATGGCCTTGACACATGCATGCTACTATATATAAAATAACTATAAAGACCTACTGTACAGGAAACTCCAGTTAACACTCAGTAATGACCTATACGGGGAAAGAATCCAAAAAAAGAGTGGATATATGTATAACTGATTCACTTTGCTGTACACCTGAAACTAACAAATCATTGTATATTAAATGTACTCCAATAAAAAATAATTATTAAAAAACAGACTACTTTGCAGATCTCATGCAAATAAATTTCAAAACCTAGATGATAGGGATAATTTCCTAGGAAAGCAAAGATTACCAAAAATAACTCCATAAGAGATAAAAAAAAATTTAAAGACTGTCTCACAGAAGAAAGAGAGACCAATATTACCTTTGAGTGTTGATATAAAAGTACTAAATAAAATATTATCAGCATCCAGTCACAAAGTAGAATTTATTCCAAGAATAAAAGGTTGTTTTAATATTAGTGATAATAATACATAACAGATAATAATAGTAATAGTTATAATAGTAAACATATACATATATTACTTATTAATATGGTATATAATATTAATACATATATGATTATCATCACAAATCCTGAAAAGCCTTAGACACATACAATACTTGGTAAAAAACAATTAAGGAAGAAGAAGTCAATGGTTATATTCTTATCATAATAAATTATATATCAGTTCAGTCACTCAATCGTGTCTGACTCTTTGCTGCCCCATGGACTGCAGCACACCAAGCTTCCCTGTCCATAACTAACTCCCAGAGTTTATCCAAACTCATGTCCACTCAGTCAGTGATGCCATCCAACTATCTCATCCTCTGTCGTCCCCTTCTCCTCCTGCCTTCAATCTTTCCCAGCATCAGGGTCTTTTCCAATGAGTCGGTTCTTCGCATCAGGTGGCCAAAGTATTGGAACTTCAGCTTCAGCATCAATCCTTCCAATGAATATTAAGGACTGATTTCATTTAGGATGGACTAGCTGGATCTCCTTGCAGTCCAGGAGACTCTCAAGAGTCTTCTCCTCACAGGTTCAATCCCTGGGTCAGGAATATCCCCTGAGGAGGACATTCTTGCCTGGAGAATCCCATGGACAGAGGAGCCTGGCAGGCTACAGTCCATGGGGTCGTAAAGAGTCAGACACGACTGAAGCGACTTAGCGTGCACACACTGGCATTGGAGGAAAAGAAGGGAGCAGTTCAGAGAGGCTTTCCACTTGGTGCTGGTTACTCCTATCTTCCAAATGAATATTGTCATTTTGATAAAATGTTTTGTGATAGAAGGAGTGGAGAATGGCGGATAGGGGAGAAAAATGTATATATGTGTATATGCCATGATAATTGTATAGTGGGTTGAAAGCGTATTATGAAGGAGATTTTACCCAGAGAAGAAGTAAGAGTGGTTGTTACAGAAAAGGACAGGGCTAGATTAAAAAGAAAATATGGTAGGGGAGGTAGGGAGATGGTGGATGGGGGAGTGAAAATTCACTGGGTTACAATAGGAGGAGAATGTTTTTAGCAGTGCTACCATCACCTCAAAAATGAGTTGGTTTTCTCCCTCATTCTTTTTTTCCTGCACTCTTCTGTTTGGTATTGTATTTCAGTGTGCTTGCACAATAAGACTCAGTTGTTTAGCTCATCTTCTGATCTCCATGAAACAAAATGGTATTATAGTCCCACTTGTAATGTGAATCTCTTTGGAGATTCACTGATGTTAGATGTTAGAAACTGATGTTTCTAACTGATGTTAGAAACTTCTGTGTTCATGTTAGTAAATGTCACATTTTGGGGAGAAGAGACTCCTGATCTGAAAACCTGAACTTGAATCAGCACGTCACTTTTAAATATTGGGTTTAAACAAGGTAATTAAGTTGCCAAACGTGGATGACAATCAGATCATCATTTCAGGAGCTTCTTAGATGTACAGATTTCCCAGGTTCCGTCTAAATCTCAAGATTGAACTTCTTGGGGAGCAATTCCCCCCCCCCCCGCAAATAAGTGCTCCCTAGATAAATGATTTTGATCATCAGCCAGTTTTGGGAATCCCTGATAAGGAGTATGGAGCAGTGCCAAGGTTACATCATGCTTATCAAGGGAGTGCTGCTCTTTGACTCAGGGGGCCACCTGAGATGATTTGACCACATGTGGCATGCAGGCAGACCTCTATCTTTAGTCTCAAATGCATTTCTCCATTTTGACAACCGAGTCACAGCACCCCATCCGTCTTCTTACTGCTCTTTTCTGACACACCAGCAGATGATGCTGAATTTTGGTTGAGGGGTGGAATAGGGGGGTGTCACCTCAGAGGAAAGTTTTCCTTAAGAAGTGCTCAGGCTTTGCTGATAACAAGGACCATGATACCCCAACTCACTGCAGGGTGTGCTCGCCTCACTAGTCCCCTTTGGTATGGTTGGTGGTTTTGTCATATGTACAGTTAAATGACACTAGGGGTAAAGTAGATGATTATGTCAGTTTCAGAAAAAATGAGAGGGGAGGAGAACATAAACCTACTGAGGGATGCTTGTTCTTAACATCATTAATAAACATAAGCAGAAACAACAGGATTATTTAAAATGATTTGTCTGAGACTGAAATAAACAGATGATTATTAAAATAGCTTGTTTTTCTATCCCTATTTAATGGATTTTTAAAACCTTAACAGAATGTGGCTTCACCTCTGAGAAAGCTTTAGAGTACATAGCATAGAGCACACACATCTCTCTGCTAGTTACAGTGTGCCTTACAAGAAGATTTTTCTGATTATCTGTTGTGTAACCATCAGCCCAGCTCTGTGTAAGCAAGCTCTTCTAGCCTGGCCTGTGGGTGCTTGGCTCTTCCCTGGAATGTCTGTAGAACTCTGAGGAGCCACATGAAGCGTAGTGATAATACTTAGCCCTACTCGATATCTCTGCCCCGCAGAGTGCCTTGCAGAAATTACCTGATCTTCCAGCATCATTGTGAGGTAGGTAAGTAAATCTAAACTTGAAACCAAAAGCACCAAGGCTAAGCCAGTTTCCTCAGTCCTTGTGGAAGGCCCAGTGTCAGAAAAGAGAACTGCTCTCACACCAGGATTCCTGGCCCCCAATTTTGTGCTCAGAAGGAGCCTCCCTTCCAGATGACCATGGGGTAGAAAACTGTAATTTAACTTATTAAATGTTTGTCCTTTTTAATTAAAAGAAGTTGATTCAGAAAAAAAAAAAAAAAAAGAGTCTTCTCCAACACCACAGTTCAAAAGCATCAATTCTTTGGAGCTCAGCTTTGTTTACAATCCAACTCTCACATCCATACATGACTACTGGAGAAACCATAGCCTTGACTAGACAGACCTTTGTTGGCAAAGTAATGTCTCTGCTTTTTAATATGCTGTCTATGTCGGTCATAGCTTTTCTTCCAAGGAGAAAGTGTCTTTTAATTTCATGGCTGTGGTCACCATCTGCAGTGATTTTGGAGCCCAAGAAAATAAAGTCTCTGTTTTCATTGTTTCCCCATCTATTTGGCATGAAGTGATGGAACTAGATGCCATGATCTTAGTTTTCTGAATGTTGAGTTTTAAGCCAACTTTTTCAATCTCCTCTTTCACTTTTATCAAGAGGCTCTTTAGTTCATCCTCTAATGCTATGTTATATATATATATATAGTATATTAACATATAGCATTATGGGGGTTAAGGCATCCAACTTCCCATGGAGTTAATAATCCATGTATAACTTTTGACTTCCCCAAACAGCAATACTTTTGCCTGGAATCCTTACCAATAACATAAACAGCTGATCAACACATATTTTGTATGTTATGTGTATTACATACTCATACATAAAGTGCTCTTAGAATAAAATAAGTTAGAGAAAACAAAATGTTGTTAAGAAAGCCATAATGAAGGGGAAATACATTTACAGTACTGTACTGCATTTATCAGTACCATCAGTGTACATCTGTTTATAAGATGAATCATCTGTATGTCAGTACTTAACACCAATATTGCCTTATCTGATATAACACTATAAATATTATTTGTATTACTAACACTAGACATCAAAAATGAAAGATGATGTATGTAATGGTAGAGATGAACTTATTTGCAAAGCAGAAATAGAAACATAGACTGTAGAAAACAAGCTTACAGTTACCAAGGAGACAAAAGGAGGGGCGGGATGAATTGGGAGGCTGGGGTTGACATATATACACTATTGATACTATGTATAAAGTAGATAACTAATGAGAACCTACTGTAGAGCACAGGAAACTCTACTCAATCTTCTGTGGTGATCTAAATGGGAAGGATATCCAAAAAAGAGTGGAGATATATATCTCACTGATTCAGGCTTCCCTGATGGCTCAGCAGTATAGAATCTGCCTGCAATGCAGGAGACCCAGGTCCGATCCCTGGGTCAGGAAGATCCCCTGGAGGAGGGCATGGCAACCCACTCCAGTATTCTTGCCTGGAGAATCCCATGCACAGAGGAGCCTGGTGGGCTGCAGTCCACAGGGTCGCACAGAGTCGGACACGATTGAAGTGATTAAGCAGCAGCAGCAGCATCACTGATTCACTTTGCTGTACAGCAAAAAAAAACTAACACAACCTCATAAAGCAACTATACTCCAATGAAAATTATTTTAAAAAGAAATACAATGTTAAAGAAAAATACACATTTATTTATAGCTATAACAATTCATGTTTTGATAATGTAGAAGCAGTAATATGGTTGCTTTATGGTAACTTAGCCTATCTATACACTAAGGAATGAATCATTATAAAAATTCTATGGCATAAAAGATTACAGTCATATTCATAGTACAGTATTAGAAACACTGCTACATTTTTTAAAGATCACTTCCCTATGATCATAGGCTGATACACAACTTTCTCCAATTGCAAGAAAGCTATACTAGACAGTAATGTAATTCTTTGAAAGCAGAGTTATAAAACAGTAAGCCAACTAGCACCTTAATTTTATATTAAATATCAGTCACTTCACATTTATGTCAGGATGCACTGCCCACTTCAGTACAAGTCTTGCATATGATGTTCTACAAAATGAACCACTGGGTGATGATGACAGAAAAAAGTCTACACAGTTCTTGTCATACAGTAATTAGATTTTCATATGAAGACACCTGCCCCCACCAGATAAGCTTATTAAGTGTATGGCATAGTGATTATTTATTATTCATTAAGTACAAATTGATCTTCATTCTCACGTCTCCACACTGGGGCAGAGGAGGAGGCCCTTGCTCTTGCCATCTTGGGTGGCACAGAAGGTGGAAAGGACGGATCTTGGAGAGATTCAAAAGCTAATTGACACCACACCAAAGGAATTACTGGTGAGAGGCAGGCATACTTGGTGTAAATTTATGGAAATACATTATAGGTCCTGATATTCTTGTCTTCTCATTTCTTGAATATTTGTATACCATCATTGTTTCACTGATTAGTTTCAGGGCCCGTATCATAGAAGGATTCATGCTGTAAAAACAGTCAAAAGCAATGCTGCATAATTGGAACCCTTTGCAAGACTGTCTGATGTCAATTTGTTTTCTGGCACCATTTTATTTCATCTTCTTCTTCACTGTCTGTCACTGGTTCAGAGGTACTCATCTCCATGAATTCCTCTTGTTAATTCCTCTGGGGTGGTATCAATTAGTTTTCTAATCTCTCCAAGATCCATATCTTAAAAGCCTTCACTCCCCAGTGTTATTTGTTCTTCTGTTTTGTTTTGTTTTTGCCACATCCACAAACTATCATGATTTCCTTGACTGGCTCTGTTGTAAATCCTGTGATGTCTTGCACAACATCTGGTCAGTTTTCTCCCGCAGGAATTTGCTCTTCCAGGCTTGATGACTTTCACAGCTTTTTCTATAGTGATAGTGGCATCTACAATGGTGTAATCCTTCTGGACTTTCACGATGGTCTCTCTTTCAGAGTTCTCTTCCATAGTATTGACAATTCTGTCTATAGAGTACAATGTATAATGGGCCTTAAAGGTTCTTATAATTCCCTCATCTAAAGGATGAATTAGAGACATTGTGTCTGGGGCCAAGCAGACCACTTTGACACCTTCAGTATTGAACTCATGGGTTTCTGGGTGGTCAAAGACATTGTCAAATAGCAAGAGAACTTTACAAGGCAGTCCTCTAATGGTAAAGTACTTCCTGACTTCAGGGACAAAGCATCAATGGAATTTTTCCAGAAAAAATGTTATTGTCCAGGCCTCCTTGCTGTGCAACCAAAATACTGGCAGCTGATGCTTATCTTTTTTCTAGGCTCAGCAGTTAGCATCTTTATGTATAAGGGCAGTCCTGGTCATAAAGCCAACTGCACTTGCTCCAAACAGTAGAGTTAGTTTATCTTGGTAGAAATTGCTTCTCCTGTTATCATAACCTTTTTATTAATAAATCTTTCTAAAATTATCAAACCATCCTTTTCTGGCATTAAAGTCTGCACCTTCCATTTGCTTTAAATTGTCATATAATGACGTTGCTTTTTCTTGAATCATATTACAGTCTATGGGTATGCTTTTCTTATAGCAATCCAACACCCACTTAAAAAGCTGCATTTTCAAAAAAGATGACAGATTATTTTGCAAAAAGTGCAAGGTTTTCATACCTGCTGGCATAGCTGCAGTGATAGCTTCACAAATTTCCTTTTCTTTTTTTTACAATAATCCTTATGCTGGATTCATTTATCTTGAAATGGCAGGCTACTACAGCAGCAGACCTCAATCTACAGTACATATCAAGTAATTCAACTTTTCCTTGTAACAGTATGGCTTTTCTTTGCTTCTTGGGAGCACTTCCAGCATCACCAGTGGCACTCTGTATGAGCCTCATGGTGTTATTCAGGGTTTATCATGTTGCACTAAACATGAAAGAAACCTGAAAACCAGAGCTATCACTTTTTACTGTGATATGAAAGCTACCATAGAGATGAACTGTTAACGTGGAGATGATCAGTGTTGCACAGTGTTTTAAGTGGATACTCACAACACTAGAGCTCACTGTAAGAGCAACAGGAGGTTGCTATGAAATTATTAGAACATCACAGTATGTGATACAGTTAATTTATGCATTTATGAACTTAATATTGCATATCTACACTTGTTTACATTTCTCAGGACTGTGAATGGTACCACATATGTTCTCTTAGTGTCTGTATGTATAAGTTTTGATGAATTTTAACATTTTGTAGTAGATTCATGTATGTTATATGGTGGTAAATGACAAAATAGACTAGTATCTACATAGATATTATGAATGCATTTTATGGATTCCCTGGTGGCTCAGTGGTAAAGAACCCACCTGCAATTCAGGAGACACGGGTTCAGTCCTTGGGTCGGGAAGATCCCCTGGATAAGGGAATGGCAACCCACTCCAGTATTCTTGCCTGGAGAATTTCATGGACAGAGGAGCCTGGTGGGCTACAGTCCATGTTGTCACAAAGAGTTGGACATGACTGAGCAACTAACACTTACTTTTGCATGTAGGTTACATGGTAGTAAATGCCAAAATTGACTAGTTTCCACAAATAGTTTATGAATTCAGGATATACCTAACTTTTTCTTAATTTTTCCAATATTTCTAGGCTGTGTGGTTTGTCTATACATTTTTACAAGTTGTTGCAAATCTCCAAAAAAGTGGACCCATGCAGTGCAAACCTGTGTTGTTCAAGGATCAACTGTACTTCAGTCATAAAACAAGCATCTTACTTAATGGGGAATGACTATAAATCTTTTCACTAAAATGAGCAACAGGCATCAATATTTTCTACCTACTACTACTACTATTAAACTTCATGGTAGAAATTATTCAGGAGAAATAAGAGGCATAAGAACTAGAAAAGAAGTAAAATGACCTCTGTTTACATATGATATGAGAGTATACCTTTAAAATTGTAGAGCAGGGGTCAGAAAACTGGGCCCACAAGCCAAATTCACCCACTGCCTACTTTTGCATCTTTTAATAGTTGGAAAAAATAAAAGAATATTTTGTGAAATGTGAAAACTATACAAAATTAAAATTTCAGTACCCATAAATAAAGTTTTATTGGAACATAAGCACACTGATATGTTTACATTTTGACTATAGGTGCTTTCATGCTACAATAACAGAGCTGAGTGGCTGTAGCAGAGACCAGATTTGATGCTCTTATTGCTTTGCATTGCAGCACAGCACACTACAAAGCACAAAATAGATGGCAAAGTAGTGTGTTTCTGATCTCCTGAGACTATAGCTTCGCTAAAAGAGTCCACCATACACTGACATCATCAGACTAAGCACTTGTCACAATATTCTTAACTCGTGGGAAAGCAACAGTCAGAAAACTTACATTTAAATTGAAATATAACAACATAATTTCATCACAAAATTAGAAAAAGGCCAAAATCAAAACAAACTAGTGAGTGGCCTTGGCCAAACAGGGTGAAGGAAGAAAGGAATTGGCAACAGTAACTCTGGGAAATCTTGCTTTCACTGGAAAATATAAAACTAAAGACAAAAGAAACTATGTGAACACTGTATCTAGTTGGCAAATTTGTTTCTCAAGGGAATATGGTTAAACAATATTGAAACAGCCATATATGTATACTAGGACTGAAAAATAAGGAAATGGATGCTGGATGAAAGAAACCAAGTTTCTCATTGTCTGAGAAAAGTTACAAATAAAAAAGGGGGGAGGTTACAATGTATCATGTGGCACTGGATTAGATTCAGAGACATCAGTATGTACTTATATTTAGATTTATATATAGAGAGATGAATAAATACAAAAATTAGATAGGTGTATACACACAAGTAACTCCTAGCTCTGTCCAGGAGCAATGGTACCCCAGTAGCAACAAATACACCCAGTAGCAAGATACTAGTTTCACATTCTTCTCCAAAGAAAAGAACCAGGATTTATTGGAGAAGTGTTGGGGCAGGGACAAATACAAAATGAGCCTGGAGCATTCTGTAGAATCAGAAAGTGATGAAGTGCTCGAAAAAACAAAATATGAGTGCATGGCAAATGGACAGAGGAGTCAATGTGAAAGAACTCCCAAAGTTGGAACAATTTGAGCAACAAAAACAAACGCTATTGTATTGAATTATAGCCCAAAGTATAAAATAAATATACATGATTCCATATGAATACAAATAAATAAATACATAGAGAAGAGGCAGATCTCCCATACAGAAGAATTCCAAATATTTTATGAGCTAGTCCCCTCTCAAGGAAGTGGAGCTTAACTCCCCAGTCCTAGAGTGACTTGCTTCCAAAGAGTATGAAAGTGGGGGTGGGGGGGAGTAACTTTACAGTGGAGAAGCTTAACAAACACTACCTCAAAACAATTGTATTTTTCAGGGTTCTCCAGGAAAAAAAAAAAAAAAAACAGACACAATTAGATAAATACAGATGTATGCTCGCACAGTTCAATGAAGCTGAGAAATTCTACAAACTACCATCTGCAAGCTGGAGAACCAGCAAAGCTGACGGTACAATTCCCCTGTGGCTCAGCTCGTAAAGAATCCTCCTGCAATCTGAGAGACCTGGGTTTGATCCCAGGGTTGGGAAGATCCCCTGGAGATGGGAAAGGCTACCCACTCCAGTGGTCTGGCCTGGAGAATTCCATGGACTGTATAGTCCATGGGGTCTCAAAGAGTTGGACATGACTGAGCGACTTTCACTTCACTTCACTGAAGTAGGAGGTCCTGACAGGTAAAACCGTCAGAGGCTGAAGGCCCTGGAACCATGACCTCCAACACACAAAGGCAGGCAAAAATAGGTGTCCCTGCTCAAGAAGAAAGGAAATTAGCCCTTCTTTTGACTTTTTATTCTATTTGGGCACTCAAAGGGTTGAATGATGCCCACCATGTTGGTGAGGGCGAATCTTTACTCAGTTTACCATTAAAATACAACCAAAACATTTTCATAGTGACACGCAGAAATAATGTTTTACCACGTTTTTGGCATCCCTTATCCCCGTCAACTTGACACATAAAATTATCCATCACAATTCCACCCCTTTTCTACTTGGCACTTACACACATTACTTTATATCATACTTAATCTCCAAGTAAAGACAACAACAGATCTTAATTCCATCTATTAATAACATGATATAAGTATTCTACAGTGCAAACTAAAACACACTCTTCCCTAGAAGAGGATGTAAAGCCTTCAGGTAATGTTAACTCTTCCCCTGGCATCCTTAACTTGAATAATATGATGGAAAGTTAACAATACTAAAATACTATAATATAAACTCAATAACCTCTATATGATACAGATTACATAATAAAGCAATAGAAGAGTAATAAAAATAGAGATATTTTCTTAATATATGCATATATACACGCAAACATATTCATAATAAAATGAGGAGGAAATACTTGTGACAATTATAATCCTGGCTTCTGTAACTGGTCACATATTCATTGCTGGTATTCATGTTTACTTTCTTTCATTATCTCTTCCAGATTCCATTTGCCCTCATCAAGCACCTCAACTGATTGTGGTTCTCTAGCTGGTAGGATGACTTCATTCCTCTAGGATATGGGCCATTGGTAATCCTGCCTGAATTGGGTTATTATAGCTTTCCTTTGACTTTAATTATAGGGCATGGTAAGTGATACTCAGATACACCCTAAGGGATGTCCCATAATCCAGACGTGGTCTTCCTTACCTTCAGGGTGGAGCAGCAGTTCAATTTCCTGTTGGTGGTCAGGAGCTATCACCCCAGCCAGCGCAGGAACTCTGTTCCTTGCTTGTTGATTCAGAGGCATGAGAAGCCCAAAGAGGTTGAGTGATAATTTTAACTTCCGGTTCAATGGAATCATTGTGGTGTTTCCTCATGGAAGCACCCTCCCCTGGGAACTAAGACCTCGAGGCCAGTGGAGCAGAATGCTGCAGAGACAGGAAGCAGAGCTTTTTCTCGTGGGACACTGGCAGTAATGGAGACTGGTGCTGCCCCCATTTCCAGCCCCTGATGCCCACACCAGCGAATCATGGCTGCTATAGAAACAGCTCCGTACACCGAATACTAGGTCAGAGCATATACAGCCTTGTGTGCACAACCTTGTGTACATAGCCTTCTAGAGAGAGACCCTGGCCCTGCTTCAGAGGTGTCACCACCCAGCTGACACGACAACTGAGCCTGAAAGAGGGCCTGCTACCCTTCTACCCACCAAGCCAGCTTCTTCATGCTGGAGGGTAACACCAGTCAATTCCATGGGCTGGGGCCCATTGCTGCACTTCCTGTGCTGTGAAGTGACTTCCTTCCTCAGAATAGTGCCGCCTGGAAGGCCGTAAAGCCAGACGAGGTGTTCTGTGAGGCCACGGAGGGCAGTTTGGGCAGAAGCCTTGTGTGCAGAGGAGGCAAATCTGTGGCCACACTGAGTGTCCATTGCAGTAAGGACAAAACTCTTCACTGCCTTTTCCACAAGGGAAGGGGTCCTAATGCTAACCTGCCACCAGGGAGCTGGATGATCAATCAGGGGATTGGTATCATGCTGGGAGTCAGTACTGGTCTCTGTTGCTGGCAGACTGGGCACTCAGCAGTGACCATAGCTGGGTTTAACTTGATGAGTGGGTACCCAAGCACGTATCACCTCCAAACCTGCTACCATGAACACTTCCTGTGGCAAACAGGACACTTTGTGACTGGGGAAAGAGGCCAATTGGAATCCACAGAACTGGATCATCATATCTACTTGATTATTAACATCCTCCTCCTCCGAAGTTACTCTTTGGTGAATGGTCACATGGGACACACAAATCTTCACATTTTTGCCCATTCAGAGAGGTCTATCCACATACTTCTTCCCCAAATTATTTTGTTGCCAATTTTCCAATCATATTCCTCCCAAGTCCCTGATCGTCCAGCTAAACCATTGGCCAGAGCCCATGGTCTGGTATATAACCACACATCTAGCCAATTCTCCTCCCAAGCAAACAGCCAGGTGCACTCCTTTAAGTTCTGGGAGGATTTCCTTTCACTATCTCCTTCAGAAAGGCTCCAGAGAGAGGCTCTTGTGCTGCAGCTGTTCACATGTGGGTGGTGCCTGTATATCATGCAGAACCATCTATAAACCAGGCCCAAGTGTTTTCTTGCTCTGACAACTGATCATAGAGAACACTGTACAAAGCCACAGGTGCAAGCTGGGGTAAGGAAGGTAGTGTAACAGAAGTAGGGACTGTGAGAATTTGGACCACTTCCTTTGTATGATGGAGTAATGCTGTGTACCCCCAAATTTTGGCTTGGTGGGTCAGACGTCACCCAGTTTATGATGGGCAGCTCAAGTTACATGGTAACCTGGTGGCCCATTGCTAAGCATTCAGCCTCTACAAAGGTCTGGTATCTGGCCAAAAGCTGTTTCTCAAAAGAAGAGTAGTCATCTAGAAAAGATGGCAAGGCCTTATTCCAAAACCCAGTATTGTCCTATCAAAGTCTCCAAACACCAGCCCCATGTGCCACTGACACTTTCAAGCAGTACTAGGTCTGCTTAATCATATGGTGCAAGGACCTCTTGCCAAGCCTTCTCTGGTTCTGAGTGCTACTCAAAATTAGCAGTTTCTGAGTTACTCAGAAATGCCTAGAATAACCAACCAAATGAGGAATGTTACCTCCAAAATCCAACATGGCCCACTAGGTGTTGTGCCTCTCTTTTGGTTGTAGTAGTGGCCAGATGCAACAACTTATCCCTCACCTTAAAAGGGATATCGCCACATGTCCTACACTGGACCCATAGTTATTCCACCAAGAGAGAAGAGCCCTGAATTTTAGTTGTATTAATTCCCACCTCATGCATTGTAGATATCTTATCAGTAAGTCGAGAAAAGTTGGAGAAGGAAATGGCAACCCACTCCAGTATCCTTGCCTGGAAAATCCCATGGACAGAGGAGCCTGGTGAGCTGCAGTCTATGGGGTCGAAAAGAGTTAGGCACAACTGAGCAACTAACACTTTCACGTTCAGAGAAGATGCTACTTCTTGCTCACTAGGTCCAATTAGCATAACGGCATCAATGTATTATAATGAACCAGTGTGATACGTCGGGGAAGGAGAAGGTGGTCAACATTGCTGCTAACTAAATGATTACGTAGGGATGGAGAGATAATATATCCCTAAGGGAGGTATACTGCAGTTCTTGCAAGCTGAAAACAAACTGCATGTGGTGGGACTTAGGGACAGATATGGAGAAAAAGGCATTTGTTAGCTAACTAGCTCCATTCAGGTAGCACTGTAGTTGTTGCTGTTGTTTAGTCACTAAGTTGTGTCTGACTGTTTGTGACCCCTTAGGCTGTAACACGCCAGGCTTCCCTGTCCTCTACTATCTACAGAAGTTTGTTCAAACTCATGTGCATTGAGTCTGTGATGCTACCTAACCATCTCATCCTCTGCCACCCTCTTCTCCTGCCCTCAGCCTTTCCCAGCACCAGGGTCTCTTCTAGTGAGTTTGCTCTTCCCATCAGGTGGCCAAAACATTGGAGTTTCAGCTTCAGCATCAGTCGTTCTAATGAATCAGTTCAGTTCAGTTCAGTCAATCAATCATGTCTGACTCTTTGCAACCCCATGGACTGCAGCACACCAGGCCTCCCTGTCCATCATCAACTCCCAAAGTTTACTCAAACTCATGTCCATTGAGTCGTTAATTGCATCCAACCATCTCATCCTCTGTCATCCCCTTCTCCTCCTGCCCCCAATCCCTCCCAGCATCAGGGTCTTTTCCAGTGAGTCAGCTCTTCACATCAGGTGACCAAAGTATTGGAGTTTCAGCTTCAGCATCAGTCTTTCCAATGAACACTCAGGACTGATCTCCTTTAGGATGGACTGGTTTGATATTCTTGCAGTCCAAAGAACTCTCAAGAGTCTTCTCCAACACCACACTTCAAAAGCATCAATTCTTTGGAGCTCAGCTTTCTTTATAGTCCAACTCTCACATCCATATATGACTACTGGAAAAACCATAGCTTTGACTAGAAGGACTTTTCTTGGCAAAGTAATGTCTCTGCTTTTTAATATGCTGTCTAGGTTGGTCATAGCTTTTCTTCCAAGGAGCAAGTGTCTTTTAATTTCATGGCGGCAGTCTAGTGAATATTCAGGGTTTATTTCCTATAGAATTCAATTGTCTGATCTCTGTGTAGTCCAAAACACTCTCAAGAGTCTTCTCCAGCAACAAAATTTTGAAAGCATCAATTCTTCAGCACTCAGCCTTCCTTAGGGTCCAACTCTCACATCCATACATGACCACTGGAAAAACCATAGCTTTAACTATACCCACCTTAGTCGTCAAAGAGATGTCTCTGCTTTTTAATACATTGTCTCAGCAATACGTGAACCGTGAGCTCTCAGATGTTCAAGCTGGTTTTAGAAAAGGCAGAAGAACCAGAAATCAAATTGCCAACATCTGCTGGATCATCGAAAAAGCAAGAGTTTCAGAAAAACATCTATTTCTGCTTTATTGACTATGCCAAAGCCTTTGACTGTGTGGATCACATTAAACTGTGGAAAATTCTTCAAGAGATGGGAATAATACCAGACCACCTGACCTGCCTCTTGAGAAACCTGTATGCAGGTCAGGAAGCAACAGTCAGAACTGGACATGGAACAACAGACTGGTTGCAAGTAGGAAAAGGAGTGCATCAAGGCTGTATATTGTCACCCTGCTTATTTAACTAACATGCAGAGTACATCCTGAGAAACGCTGGGTGGAGGAAGCACAAGGTGGAATCAAGATTGCCGGGAGAAATATCAGTAACCTCTCAGATATGCAGATGCCACCACCCTTTGGCGGAAAGTGAAGAGGAACTAAAAAGCCTCTTGATGAAAGTGAAATCAGTTCAGTTCAGTTCAGTCGCTCAATCATGTCCGACTCTTTGCAACCTCATGAATCGCAGCACGCCAGGCCTCCCTATCCATCACCAACTCCCGGAGTTCACTCAAACTCAGGTCCATTGAGTCGGTGACGCCATCCAGCCATCTCATCCTCTGTCGTCCCCGTCTCCTCCTGCCCCCAATCCCTCCCAGCATCAGGGTCTTTTCCAGTGAGTCAGCTCTTCACATCAGGTGGCCAAAGTATTGGAGTTTCAGCTTCAGCATCAGTCCTTCCAATGAACACCCAGGACTGATCTCCTTTAGGATGGACTGGTTGGATATCCGTGCAGTCCAAGGGACTCTCAAGAGTCTTCTCCAACACCACACTTCAAAAGCATCAATTCTTCGGCACTCAGTTCTCTTCACAGTCCAACTCTCCCATCCATACATGACCACTGGAAAAACCATAGCCTTGACTGACAGACCTTTGTTGGCAAAGTAACGTCTCTGCTTTTTAATATGCTATCTAGGTTGGTCATAACTTTCCTTCCAAGGAGTAAGCACCTTTTAATTTCATGGCTGCAATCACCATCTGCAGTGATTTTGGAGAGCCCAAAAAAAAAATAAAGTCAGCCACTGTTTCCCCATCTATTTCCCATGAAGTGATGGGACCAGATGCCATGATCTTAGTTTTTTGAATGTTGAGCTTTAAGTCAACTTTTTCACTCTCCTCTTTCACTTTCATCAAGAGGCTCTTTAGTTCCTCTTCACTTTCTGTCATAAGGGTGGCGTCATCTGCATATCTGAGGTTATTGATATTTCTCCCAGCAATCTTGATTCCAGCTTGTGCTTCTTCCAGCCCAGTGTTTCTCATGATGCACTCTGCATATAAGTTAAATAAGCAGGGTGACAATATACAGCCTTGACGTACTCCTTTTCCTATTTGGAACCAGTCTGTTGTTTCATGTCTGGTTCTAACTGTTGCTTCCTGACCTGCATATAGGTTTCTCAAGAGGCAGGTCAGGTGGTCTGGTATTCCCATCTCTTGAAGAATTTTCCACAGTTTATTGTGATCCACACAGTCAAAGGCTTTGGCATAGTCAATAAAGCAGAGGTAGATGTTTTTCTGGAACTCTCTTGCTTTTTTGATGATCCAGCAGATGTTGGCAATTTGATTTCTGGTTCCTCTGCCTTTTCTATAGGAGAGTGAAAAAGTTGGCTTAAAGCTCAACATTCAGAAAACTAAGATCACGGTATCTGGTCCCATCAGTTCCTGGCAAATAGATGGGGAAACAGTGGCTGACTTTATTTTTCTGGGCTCCAAAATCACCGCAGATGATGATTGCAGACATGAAACTAAAAGATGCTTACTCCTTGGAAGGAAAGTTATGACCAACCTAGACAGCATATTAAAAACAGAGACATTAATTTCTCAACAAAGGTCCATCTAGTCAAGGCCTATGGTATTTCCAGTAGTCATGTATCGATGTGAGAGTTGGACTATAAAGAAAGCTGAGCTCCAAAGAATTGATGCTTTTGAACTGTGGTGTTGGAGAAGACTCTTGAGAGTCCCTTGGACTGCATGGATATCCAACCAGTCCATCCTAAAGATCAGTCCTGGGTTTTCATTGGAAGGACTGATGCTGAGCTGAAACTCCAATACTTTGGCCACCTGGTGTGAAGAGCTGACTCATTTGAAAAGACCCTGATGCTGAGAAAGACTGAGGGCAGGAGGAGAAGGGAACGACAGAGGATGAGATGGTTGGATGTCATCACTGACTCAGTGGACATGGGTTTGGGTAGACTCTGGCAGTTGGTGATGGATAGGGAGGCCTGGCATGCTGTGGTTCATGGGGTAGCAAAGAGTCGGACATGACTAAGTGACTGAACTGAACTGAACTGAACTAGGTTTATCATGACTTTTCTTTCAAGGGGCAAGCATCTCTTTTTTTTTTTTTTTTTTTTTTTTTGCTTTTCTTTAAAAATTATCAATTTCTTTTTTCTTTTCTTTTTTTTTTCTTTTTTTTTCTTTTTTATTTATTTATTTTTTTTTATTAGTTGGAGGCTAATTACTTCACAACATTTCAGTGGGTTTTGTCATACATTGGTATGAATCAGCCATAGATTTACACGTATTCCCCATCCCGATCCCCCCTCCCACCTCCCTCTCCACCCGATTCCTCTGGGTCTTCCCAGTGCACCAGGCCCAAGCACTTGTCTCATGCATCCCACCTGGGCTGGTGATCTGTTTCACCATAGATAATATACATGCTGTTCTTTTGAAATATCCCACCCTCACATTCTCCCACAGAGTTCAAAAGTCTGTTTTGTATTTCTGTGTCTCTTTTTCTGTTTTGCATATAGGGTTATCGTTACCATCTTTCTAAATTCCATATATATGTGTTAGTATGCTGTAATGTTCTTTATCTTTCTGGCTTACTTCACTCTGTATAAGGGGCTCCAGTTTCATCCATCTCATTAGGACTGGTTCAAATGAATTCTTTTTAACGGCTGAGTAATATTCCATGGTGTATATGTACCACAGCTTCCTTATCCATTCATCTGCTGATGGGCATCTAGGTTGCTTCCATGTCCTGGCTATTATAAACAGTGCTGCAATGAACATTGGGGTGCACGTGTCTCTTTCAGATCTGGTTTCCTCAGTGTGTATGCCCAGAAGTGGGATTGCTGGGTCATATGGCAGTTCTATTTCCAGTTTTTTAAGAAATCTCCACACTGTTTTCCATAGCGGCTGTACTAGTTTGCATTCCCACCAAAACCTGCCTGACTTCAGACTCTACTACAAAGCCACAGTCATCAAGACAGTATGGTACTGGCACAAAGACAGAAATATAGATCAGTGGAACAGAATAGAAAGCCCAGAGATGAATCCACGAACTTATGGACACCTTATCTTTGACAAAGGAGGCAAGGATATACAATGGAAAAAAGACAAACTCTTTAACAAGTGGTGCTGGGAAAACTGGTCAACCACTTGTAAAAGAATGAAACTAGAACACTTTCTAACACCATACACAAAAATAAACTCAAAATGGATTAAAGATCTAAATGTAAGACCAGAAACTATAAAACTCCTAGAGGAGAACATAGGCAAAACACTCTCCGACATAAATCACAGCAGGATCCTCTATGACCCACCTCCCAGAATATTGGAAATAAAAGCAAAACTAAACAAATGGGACCTAATGAAACTTAAAAGCTTTTGCACTACAAAGGAAACTATAAGTAAGGTGAAAAGACAGCCCTCAGATTGGGAGAAAATAATAGCAAATGAAGAAACAGACAAAGGATTAATCTCAAAAATATACAAGCAACTCCTGAAGCTCAATTCCAGAAAAATAAATGACCCAATCAAAAAATGGGCCAAAGAACTAAACAGACATTTCTCCAAAGAAGACATACAGATGGCTAACAAACACATGAAAAGATGCTCAACATCACTCATTATCAGAGAAATGCAAATCAAAACCACAATGAGGTACCATTACACGCCAGTCAGGATGGCTGCTATCCAAAAGTCTACAAGCAATAAATGCTGGAGAGGGTGTGGAGAAAAGCATCTCTTAATTTCATGGTCGCACTCACCATCCACAGTGATTTTGGAGCCCAAGAAGAGGGAAACTGTCACTACATACACATTTTCACCTTCTATTTGCCATGAAATTATGGGAGCAGACACTATGAACTCAGTTTTTTTAATATTAAGTTTTAAGCCAACTTTTTCACTCTCTTCTTTCACTGTCATCAAGAGGCTCTTTAGTTCCTCATCGCTTTCTGCCATTAGAGTGGTATCATTTGCATATCTGAGGTTGTTGACATTTCTCCCAGCAATTTTGATTCCAGCTTGTGATTCATCAAGCCTGGCATTTCACATGATATACACTGTGTATAAGTTAAATAAGCAGAATGCCAATATACATCCTTGTCACACTCCTTTCCTAATTCTGAGTCAGTCTGTTGTTCCATGTCTGGTTCTAACTGTTGCTTCTTGACCTGCATACAGGTTTCTCAGGAGGCAGGTAAGGTGGTCTGGTATTCCCATCACTTTAACCACAGTTTGCTGTGATCCACACAGTCTGTGGTTTTCCTCTATTTGCATTGTTCATTTAATAAGTTTTCCTTATCTCTTCTTGCTATTATCTGGACTCTGCATTCAGTTGGGCATATCTTTCCCTTTCTCCTTTGCCTTTTGCTTGTCTTCTTTTCTCAGATGTTTGTAAAACCTCCTCAGACAAC
Organism: Cervus elaphus; assembly: GCF_910594005.1. Lineage (NCBI taxonomy): Eukaryota > Metazoa > Chordata > Mammalia > Artiodactyla > Cervidae > Cervus > Cervus elaphus. The sequence continues at coordinate 25,321,307 of NC_057848.1, forward strand.
CACTTCACCTTTTTGCATTCCTTTTTTGGGGGGAGAGTTTTGGTCACTGCCTACTGTACAATGTTATTATCCTCCATCCATAGTCCTGCAGGCACTCTGTCTACCACATCTAATCCCTTGAATCTATTCATCACCTCCACTGTATAATCATAAGGGATTTGATTTAGGTTAGGGGCTTACCAGGTGGCTCCGAGGTAAAACCACTGCCTGCAATGTCGGAGACCCAGGTTTGATCCCTGGGTCAGGAAAATCCCCTGGAGAAGGAAATAGCAACCCAATGCAGTACTCTTGCCTGGAAAATTCCTTGGGCTACAATCCATGGAGTCGCAAAGTGCCGGACACGACTCAGCCACTTCACTTTCACTTTTTTCATATCTGAATGGCCTATTGGTTTTCCCTACATTGTTCAAATTATGCCTAATTTTGCAATAAGAAGCTCATGATCTGAGCCACAGTCAGCTCCATGTCTTGTTTTTGCTGACTATACAGAGTTTCTGCATCTTTAGCTGCAAAAAATATAATGAATTTAATTTCAGTATTGACCATCTGATGATGTCAATGTGTAGAGTCATCTCATGTGTTGTTGGAAGAGGGTGGTTTCTATGACAAGTGTGTTCTCTTGACAAAATTCTCTTTGCTTTTGCCGTGCTTCATCTTGTACACTAAGGCCAAATTTGCCTGTTATTCTAGGTGTCTTTTGAGTTTCTACTTTTGCATTCCAATCCCCTGTGATGAAAAGAACATCTTTTTTTGGTGTTAGTTCTAGAAGGTGTTGTAGGTCTTCATAGAACTAGTCAGTTTCAACTTATTTGGCATCAGTGGTTGGGGTATAGACTAGGATTACTGTGATGTTGAATGGTTTACTTGGAAATGAACTGAGATCATTCTGTCATTTTTGAGATTGCACCCAAGTACTGCATTTCAGACTCTTTTGTTGACTATGAGGGCTACTCCATTTCTTCTAAGGGGTTCTTGCCCACAGTAGTAAATATAATGGTCATCTGAATTAAATTCATCCATTCCAATTGTTCATTTTGTTCATTGATTCCTAAGATGTCCATGTTTTCTCTTGCCATCTCCTGCTTGACCACATGCAATGTAAATTGATTCATGGACCTAACCTTCCTATGCAATATTGTTCCTAGCCATATTGTTCTTTACAGCATCAGACTTAACTTTCAGCACCAGACATATCCACAACTGAGTGTTGTTTCTGCTTTGGCCCAGCCACTTCATTCTTTCTGGAACTATTAGTAATTGCCCTCCACTCTTCACCAGTAGCATATTGGACACCTTCCAACCTGGGGAGCTCGTCTTCTGGTGTCATATCTTTTTACCTTTTCCTATAGTCCATGGAGTTCTTGAGGCAAGAATACTGGAGTGGGTTGTCATTTCCTTTACTGGTGGACCACAATATGCAGAACTCTCCAATATGACTGATCCGTCTTCAGTGGGCCTGCATGGCGTGTATCATAGCTTCATTGAGTTATGCAAGTGCCTTCACCATGACAAGGCTGTGATCCATGAAGGGGGCAGGTAGCATGGCACTGGAGATGTCAATTTGCTCAAGCAATGAAACTACATAGGTACATCACCTGAAATTGAAATTACCACCTGGTCAAGCTAATGAAAACCCACTCTCATTCTCCAAGACCATCTGTTTTCTGCACGGGCCAAATAGGCTACTTTAATGGGGATGTGGAGGAAATCATCACTCCTGCATGTTTGTAGCCCTTGATGGTACTGCAAATCACTGAAATCTACTCAGGTATGTGCAACAATTTGGTTTACTATATTTCTAGATAGAGGCAATTCTAATTGCTTCCATTTTGCCATCCATGCCAAAATAGCCCTCACTCTGCAGGTCAGGGAACAGATGAGTTGTGGACTCTGCCAGCTGCTGAATATATCTATCCTATTTTGCATTCCAGAACTGTATAGATAAGCATGGGGTTGGTTTGGGTTCACACTTGACCCAATGGAGATGGGCCTAAGATAAAATTTCATTGATCCCTTGACCTAAAATAAGCTCCTACTATGACTGATGGACCATAATGACACTTGGGGCATCTTGGAATTAGTGTGAGATCAGAGCCAGTGTCCAATAGGCCCCAAAAGGTATTCTCCTAGTTCAAAATCACACTCACTAAAAACTTCTAGGTCCCTTTCAGGAAGGCCGGGAAACAGACTAACAATATATATTTGGGACAGTGTACCAAGGCATGATGGACACCTACTTCCGTATTTCAAAACTTACTCCAAAACTACAGCTATCAGAACTGTGTAGTACTAGCATAGGGATAGACACATAGATCAGTGGAATACAATTAAGAGTCTGGAAATAAACCCATAAATGTATTCATGGACATACATCCCAAAGAGCTGAAAACAGGCATTCACACAGAACCCCATAGAGGAATGTCCACCACAGTAGGCACAAGGGAGAAGTCACCCAAATGTCCATCCACTGCTGAGTGGATACAAAACATGTGTGGTCTAGCCAAACAGTGAAATACTATTCAGCCAGGAAAAGGAAAGAAGTGCTGATTTGTGCCACCACGGGCATGGGCCCTATGCTCAGTGACAGCAGCCAGACACAGAAGGCCACCTATCTATTGTATGCCTCCACCTCTAGGAAGTCGACAGAACAGGCCAAGGGCCGTGACAGGAACCTGATGAGTGCTTGCCTGAGGACTACAGGGGTGCGGTGGGGGAAACTGCAGGAGGGGGCAGTGGGGAGTGAGTGCCTGGCCGGTACAGGGGTTTCTCTTTGTGGTGGTGCCAACATTCCAGACACGGTGGTGATGGTGGCCCAGCACCGCCAGTGTACACTTGGTGCCACTGGGTGGTCTGCTGCCTTCTCTGTACAAAGGTCTCCTCCCATGGGAAGGGAGTATTCTGACAAAGACAGGGTCCAATGGGCAGGGTGAGCAGCATCCTGCCAGCGCCATGTCTTTGCAGGCCCAGGCCTGCGGGGGTGGGGTGGGGGGGGCATGGGAAATCGGTGACCTCAGGGAGTCTGCCTGTCACAGACTGTGCGCCCCAACCAATGAGGGGCTGGCCCGTGGTTGCTAGGATACGGAGTCGCGGTCTGAGAGTACCAGTTGCCTTGAGAGGATGGGACCAGCTGACTCATCCCGCTGCATCTCACCCCACTGCATCTCATCCCACCGCATCACATCCTGGTGCATCTCATCCCACCGCACCTCATCCCACTGCACCGCAAAGCAAGGCCTCGGAGACAGCGGGCTCAACAGTCAGCATGCCAAGGAAAAGGGGCCATTGAAGGTCGTCTGGCCGCTCCCACACTGCCCTTGTCTTGCTGTCTTTCTCCGTGAGCTACATGAAGCGCCTCCTGCGGGAGGCCACTATTCCCAGCGCCTGAGCTCTTCCGCACCCATCTTCCTAGCAGCCATCACGCAGCACCTAATTGCCAAGGTCCTGGAGCTGGCAGGCAATGAGGCCCAGAACAGCAGTTAGAGGCGCATCACCCCAGAGCTGGTGGGCATGGCGGTCCAACACAACGCTCTGCTCAGCAGCTCTTTTGGGATGACAACCATCTCCCTGGTGGCCCCAGCCCGGCACCAGCTGCTCAACCACACCAGGGTCTTGAGTCCCGAATGTCCGGCCCCTGGACGGGCCTCCCCCCGGCTGTCGGGCGCCAGGCCTGCTCACTGACCGACTGCACAGCCCGGTGCCTCGGGCCCAGTGATGTTGAATCAATCAAAGTGTTTCAAAACATCCGTGTGCGTGCTTCAGTCACTTGGCCTGGGAGGTGGTGGTGGGATACCCCTCCTTGGAGAGGTGGGGGTCGGGGGTCTGGCTGAAGTGGAGGGGGAGTGTTGTGGGTACAGATGGAGTCGGGGATGGCAGGCAGAGGGAGCGGTCGCCCACTGTGACAGCGCATGCGGTGGCCCTGGTGGGAGAGGCTGGCTGTGCTGGGGTTGCAGTGGAGTGGGGTCTGGGGGGAGGCCAGGGAAAGAAGGTTCCCCTGTTGGCTCTGAGCAAGTAGGAGCCAGGCTAAGTCCCCAGAGGGGCTGGGGTCCTGGTGGTGACACTCAAGACCGAGAGGGCGGCATCGTGGTAGGGTGAAGGTGCCAAGGTGACCGACCGCCCCGAGGCATGGGATGCAGGAATAGTGGACAGTGTGCTTGACAGGGGTTCCCATGGGGGTAGGGCCTAGATGTGCATGGGGGCAGGGGCCTAGACCGCAAGACTGCGGCGGGATGGGGACTGGGGGAGGCGGGACACAACTCGCACGTATGCAAAGTCGGAATCAGGGTCACGCGGGGTCACCAGGTGACTTTTTGGTCGTGTGCCTTTGGAGATTCCAGGAGATGCTCTGCTTGGCAACCTGCGGGAGCAGGCTGTCACCTAGCAACAGCGGGTGACCCTCTATTTGCATACGGCGCCGGCAGCCAATCAGGGCCCAAACTCCGCGCCCGCTCTTTTGCATATCACCCCGGCGACGGGAGAGTCGGGGCGGCAGCGCCGGCGCCGTCCCGCTGTGGCCCTGAGCCGGACGCAGGGCACGTCGCCGGTCGCCGCCCGGTTGCGTCAGCGCGCCTGGAAGCACCGGGGCGGCGAAGATGGCGGCTTCTGCGGCCGGCCTGGGCGGCGGCGGCGCGGGCCCAGGGCCTGAGCCGGGGGATTTCCTGGCGCGCTACCGCCAGGTATCCAACAAACTCAAGAAGCGGTTCCTGCGGAAGCCGAACGTGGCGGAGGCCGGCGAACAGTTCGCACAGCTCGGCCGCGAGCTGCGCGCCCAGGAGTGCCTGCCGTACGCGGCCTGGTGCCAGCTGGCGGTGGCGCGCTGCCAACAGGCGCTCTTCCACGGGCCCGGCGAGGCGCTGGCGCTGACCGAGGCCGCGCGCCTCTTTCTGCGGCAGGAGCGCGACGCGCGCCAACGCCTGGCCTGCCCCGCCGCTGCTGGGGAGGCCCTGCAGGCCGCCGCCGCCGCGCTGGGCGCCGCCGTGCGCCTGCACCTGGAGCTCGGGCAGCCGGCCGCGGCCGCCGCGCTCTGCCTCGAGCTGGCGGCCGCCCTGCGCGACCTGGGCCAGCCGGCCGCTGCTGCCGGCCACTTCCAGCGCGCCGCGCAGCTGCAGCTGCCCCAGCTGCCCCTGGCCGCCTTGCAGGCGCTTGGCCACGCCGCGTCCTGCCAGCTGCTGGCGCGGGACTACAGCGGCGCGCTGGCGCTCTTCACGCGCATGCAGCGCCTGGCGCGGGAGCTCGGCGGCCCCCCGCCACAGCCGACGCCGCCGCCGTCCGGGCCGCAGCCCGCCACCCCCGCGGCCCTCGCCCCGCCGCTCCCGCCTGGCGGTGGGCCGCCGGCTACCGCCGCCCCGGCAGCGCTGGGTGCCTTCGCCGACGTGCTGGTCCGCTGCGAGGTGTCCCGCGTGCTGCTGCTGCTGCTCCTGCAGCCACCGCCCGCCAAGCTCCTGCCGGAGCACGCGCACACCCTGGAGAAGTACGCCTGGGAGGCCTTCGACAGCCACGGGCAGGACAGCAGCGGCCCGCTGCCCGAGGAGCTCTTCCTGCTGCTGCAGTCCTTGGTCATGGCCACGCACGAGAAGGACACGGAGGCCGTCAAGTCGCTGCAGGTGGAGATGTGGCCCCTGCTGAGCGCCGAGCAGAACCACCTCCTGCACCTCGTTCTGCAGGAAACCGTCTCGCCGTCTGGCCAGGGGATCTGATGAATCCCTGACGGGAACCCCGCCACGCTGTGCCTGTTCCCGAAACTCACGCACTGGCCTGCGCGTTTGCGGGAGCATGATAGACCTTGATCCCAGCGGTTCTGCCTCTGCAGTGTATCTTACTTGTCTTGCCACCGGAGGAATGTAGTTGACTAAAGTCACCTTGTTAACATAACAGTTGCAGGAAAAAAAAACATATAATAGAATCGGAAGACACAGCTCACCTCACCAGGAATTTCAGCATAAACTTGAGAATCCCTTGGGTCCCTTTCACCCAATTGTCCCCTCACCCCGCTTCCCCCCTACCCAAGAAGGCTCGCCTTTCCCCACATCCTTGTTTCACACAGGATTTATTTGCGTATCTCTGGCTTGGAACTCTAGCTGCATGATTTTTTCATGGTGAATCTGATTCCTTAGCATATTCAGATGTTTGCCTTCGTGATCGCCCAGTTCCTCCTTTGTTTCATGCGCCTCATACGTTGGAATCGGTGTATTCAGTCTTCCGCGGTTGTCTGTACAGCCCTCAATCTATGATAAAGCCTTTCTGACACTCCTGACTTGTGGTTTAGATTGATTTCCTCTGTAAAATGGGAATAGCTTATCTACCTGTCAGAAGGCAGAAGCACAAACAGTTCCCTTTTAGATCCGAGGTGGACTCGTTCACTTGAAATGGACACTGTGCCTATGAATCTACAGAGATCATTTGTGATGTGGTCCTTAGCTGCAATGTATTTGTTTTCAATGCAAAAGGGGTGGACCTGGGAGTAGGGGTGAGGGTGGGGTGAGCTCCAGCGCGAAAGTGTCAGATGTGCACTGGAGTTTTCAGTTGCGGTTGTTCCGAGAGGTCCGGGTAATCCACATGGGCAAGTTTTACTTGTAGTATGGACCCTTCTACAAATCTTCCTTTAACTCAGATATATAAAATCAGCATCCTTCTTTGGTCTAGCGTGATCACGTATATGCCAGACTGTGCCCTTGGTCCCCAAAAGCAGGATGGCGTTCCATTTGTAAACACTAGATTTCTGGTCCAAATGATACATGCAAACTGACTTAGCTGTTTCCTCAAATTTTCTTTAGTGTTGAGTGTGATGATAAGAGCTCTTCAGAATATATTCTCATTCTCAGCCATTCAGTTTGGGAAAATGCATCCTTTAGGCTGAGGTTGTAGACAGCAGTAATCTTTTGGGGTGAGATTTAAGCACTCAGTTTGGGAATCTGTCTTGCTTTTGCATATTTGGTGGGGAGGGGGAATATGTGGAGTGTTGTATGAGATAAGTGACCCCAAATGGGTCGGACTTTACGGTATTTTTTGTACCTCTATTTCAGCAGTGTGGAAGCAGTGGCTAAGCAAGTATGGGGAGCCCATTGGAGACAGATGCAGGCACCCCTCCTGTGCTCTCATGTGGCTGCCAGGCAGGGGCCTTCCAAGCCCTGAAAGCCCAGTCCAACTTATTGCCCAGGTGGTGAGAGTGCATGCTCCCTTGTGTGTTTGCTTTTTCTAGAACACTCAGCCCTGGCTGCCTCTCTTATCGTCCTTAGGACAAGAATGCTTATGAATGAATTATGGAGTGTGCCTGGTGAGAGCATTTGGATTTGGGCACAAGGGAAAACCTCCTTAGAGGCTTGCTTAGAGTGGGTGGGGGAAGGGATTCCCAAAGATGCTGGCATTGGGTATACAAGCAATATTCGACTTCTCCAGAGAAAGGAAAACAACAGAATCAATCTGTTAAAAAACAAGAAAGCATACCCAGGGACTTCCCTGGTGGTCCAGTGGCTAAGACACTGAGTTCCCAGTGTAGGGGACCCAGATGTGATCCTTGGTCAGAGAATTAGGTCCCACATACCACACCATGCCTCAGTGAAGATCTAAGATCCCATGTACTGCAACTAACACCTGGTATAGCCAAGCAAATAAATATAAATATTTTTTAAAAGAATAGCCAGGAAATCACTAAAAAGGAAAAACTATAAGGGAAAAATAGTTTGATAAGATATTAAAATATACAATCAGGTCTTCCCTGGTGGCCCATTGGTTTAGAATCTGCCCCACAATGTAGGGGACGTGGGTAAAAACCCTGGTTGGGAAACTAAGATCCCACACACCGAGGGGCAGCTAAGCCCACCTGCCACAATGAAAGATTCAGCATGCTGCAACTAAGACCCAAGACAGTAAATTTAAAAAAAAATGCTTCACAAATCCAACTTTAATTATAAAAAATAAAATATACAATAAGGCATCTTTAGGTAAAACAGTGGGGTAGTGGTGTAGCAATAGACAAACACACCTGTGGAGTGAATAGCATGTCAAAAAGTAGACCCAGATACACATAAAGAGTTTAAGATAAAGATAACATCTCAAATCTCTAGATAAATGATGGACATTTTAATAAATGGTTCTGGGACAACTGAAAAGCTATTTATTAAAAAAAAATTAAGTAGATGCATATCTCACTCCATACACAAAAATAAACTCCAAATATATAGGGGTCTAAATATTAAAAAATAAAACTATACAAGCATCAGGAGAAAATATTAGAAAATTCTTCTGTAGCCTTAGTGAAGAGAAACACTTTCTAACTACAATTTAAAACCAGATGTAATAAAATTAAAAATTGGTAAATTTGACTCCATTAAAATTTTTTAAAATCAAAAACTTTTACATGGTTAAAAAACACCATAAAGTAAAAAGACAGCAAACTGGGAGAAAATATTTACCACATATAATGCAGAGTAATAGCTAATATTTCTAAAATAGATTCACTTTATTATTTTACATGTTTTTTCCATTGGGATTTTGATCCTTTGTCCCTCAATTTTAAATATTTTTTATATATATATATATATATATATATATATATATATATATATGTTTGTTTCTATTGAAGAAACAGAAAGGTAAGCCAGAAACAAAATTGGTTGGCTATAAGGGGTGAAAGGGGGAAGTTTTTTTATTTTTAATAATGTTGACTTTTGTAATCATGTTAATGGTTTTATATTAAAATATAAAACCAACAATGATAGGACAATAATTCTAAAACTAAATGAAAATTAACAGTTGAGTTCAACTACAAATAATTAACAAATGTATTCAAGGAAAAAGAAAAAACTTAATGCCAGTATGTTTTAATACAGTTCTTTGGCTAAATATTCTCAACCTAAAAAGAAGTCAGAATATATCAATAATATCTTGAACTATTCTTAGCAGACTTGCTTTTTTAGGTTTTTTTTTTTAACTCTGAAGAAAAAAAACTACTGATGAGCATATTTGAGACTGGGCCCAGTAGTTGCCAATGGAAAGAAGTGAAAGTCTGTAAACAAGTCACAATATATTTTTCAAAAGAGTAATATGTTAAAATTTCTTAGTGAGATTTTAAGCTTTTAGAATATGTGAAATGAATGTCTCCTGCAAACAGCAAATGGAAAAATACATATCAAAATCCATAAAAAAATTTTATAAAAAAGCAAAAATCTGTCATATTTGAACCAAGGACACTCCCTCCCTTCCCACCTGCCCCCTACCCAGACTCAGCACTCCGCTTCAGATTGCAATCACTTTCTCTTCCCTTGACTTGTAGTCAGAGGGCTTTCTTCCCGGAAGGAGCAGTATGTCATTCTGTCTCATCCTGACCCCAGCTGTGTGCTGATGAGGCTGAATCCCAGGCGAGTGTGGTTGAGAAGTGAAAGTTCCCTTCTTCCACTCAGTTCCCACTTAGCAGACTGAGGGTGCACCTTGGGTGCAATGGTTTGAGAAGACTGCGGTCCTGATCATCTTGTTCTTTCTCTGGCTCATGAGTCGGTGGTTCCACTTCAGGCAGATGCCCCCTTCCAAATGTTCAAGTCCTAGAGCACGAGTGTCACTCAGAAGTTTTCCATTGTCCCCAACCCCAGTTCCAGAGCCCTGGCTCACAGATTTTACCCAAAAGGAGATACAGACCAAAAAAAAAAAAAAAAAAACAGATAGCTCTTAATCTCTTCCCAGAGGAACTGATTATATTTACAACAGACCATGGAGAAATTCAAACCTAAGGACAGTCTCAAGAACAATGGAGGTTGTAGTGAAAGACAGTGAAACTTGTGGATTTAATGAAAATGCAGACTTATCAGCCAGTTAGGAGCCTTCCTGGGGTCAGAACAAATATCAAGCATGAACTCAGAAACTATTCTTCAAAGAAGCCACAATTTGGTTGAATTCCTTTGAAGAACAATTTATACTGCCAAGGCTTTGATGAAAACGAAGAGTAAGTAATCAGGTGGCAATTCATGGACTTTTAACAGCTGGATGTGGTCAAGCAAAGAGAATCCTGCCAATATCACTGTCACTCTAGGGTAATAGGTCAGAGACTTAACAATGTGTGGGGCAAGGGTGGGGGAGCTTGGGGATAGACTTTACTGGTATAATCCACCTAGCCACTAAATAATAATAAACAATAACCAACCCTGGGGTGGGTAATGGACCAATACTCAAGAGTTACTACAATATATTGTCTAAAATGGCTAGCCTCCAACAAAAAATTATGAGACGTACAAAGAAGAAAATATGGTTCGTACACTGGGAGGAAAAAGTAGGCAATGCAAACTGCCTGAAATAGCAAGTAGATGTCAGATTTAATAGAAAGACTTCAAAGTCGTCCTTACAAATATGTTCACAAAACTAAAGGAAAGCATTCTTTGAAAAGTAAAAGTAGATATGGTGGCAATGTCATATCAAATATAGAATATCCATACGAGATAGGAAGAAGAACCAAAAGGAAATTCTCAAGTTGAAAAGTACAATAACTGAAATAAGTAATTCACTAGAAGGGCTCAGCAGATTTCAACTAGAAGAAGAAAGAGCTAGCAGACTTGAAGACAGTTCAATAGAGATTATGCAAGCAGAAAATAGTACAGATAAAGAACGGAGAAAATTGAACAGAGTGTCTGAGAAATGTGGGACACCATTAAGTGTACCAACATAGGAGTAATGAGAAGAGAGAGAGAAAAGAGTAGAAAAAATGTCCAAAGAAATAATATCAGAACACTCCCTAAATTTATTGAAAACCAATAACCTACACATCCAAGAAACTCAATGAACTTCTAGTAGGATAAAGATAGTGAGATTCCCAAACAGATGCATCATAGTAAAAGTTCTGAAAGTCAAATAAATAATAAAAGTCATAGAGAAAATCTTGAATATAACAAGAAAAAAATGATTCATCTCTTAAAAGGGAACTCCAATAAGATTAACAGTCAACTTCTGGAGGAAAAAAATGCGTTGGGATAGCATATTCAATGTGATAAAGTAAAAAATGTAAACCAGCAATCCCATATTCCGCAAATCTATCTTTCAAAAAAGGAAAGCAAATAAAGACATTTACAAAGTAAACAAACAAGCACTGAGTGAATTTGTTGCTAGCAGACCTGCCTTACAAGAAATACTGATGAAAGTTCTTCACGCTGAAAGCAAGTGACTGCAGATGGCAATTCAAACACACATACACACACAAAACAGCACCAGAAAGGTGTTTATGTAATTATAAAAGACAGCATAATTGTAAACTTTTGTTCTTTTCTGTTAACTTATTTTTTTAAATGTATAAAATAATATGTATAATACATATAATAACATGTAAAATACATACAATAGTATGTATATGGTGCACTGTTGGGTCTGTAACATAAAATGTAATATATTTCCCAAAAGTAATGCAAAAGAAGTGGGTGGGAGTCAAGCTATACTGAGTTACAGAAATGACTACAGTAGGCAAAGCAATAATTATTACAACGCATTGTTGAATTTGTAATATTAATAGACATAATAGGTATAATAGTAGTATCATTAAAGAGAAAATGGAATAGAGCTAAATAGGAATAATGTTTCTATATATTATATAAAATATAAATATGTATATATGTGGAATAAGGTAGTATAGATCTGAAGGTGATTCTGGTAAACTAAGATGTATTTGGCAAACCCTAGAGCAACCACTAAAAAAAAAAAAAAAACTCAAAAATACATTTTAAAAAATCATTTACAAACTTACAATGTTATATTATAAAATATTCACTTAATTCAAAAAAGGTAATAAAGATTAGCTGCTATCCTTATGGGATATTTGTTATTCGTTGTTTTTCCCTTGCTGCTTTTAATATATGCTCCTTGTGTTTGATCTTTGTTAATTTGATTAATATATGTCTTGAGGTGTTTTGCCTTGGGTTTATCCTGTTTGGGACTCTCTGGGTTTCTTGGACTTGGGTGATTATTTCCTTCCCCATTTTAGGGAAGTTTTCAACTATTATCTCCTCAAGTATTTTCTCATAGTCTTTCTTTTTCTCTTCTTCTTCTGGGACTCCTATGATTCGAATGTTGGGGCATTTAACAGTGTCCCAGAGGTCTCTGAGGTTGTCCTCATTTCTTTTAATTCTTTTTTCTTTTTTTCTCTCTGTTTCATTTATTTCTACCATTCTATCCTCTACCTCACTTATCCTATTTTCTGCCTCTGTTATTCTACTGTTGGTTCCCTCCACAGTGTTTTTGATCTCATTTATTGCATTATTCATTATATATTGACTCTTTTTTATTTCTTCTAGGTCCTTGTTAAACCTTTCTTGCATCTTCTCGATCCTTGTCTCTGGGCTATTTATCTGTAAATCCTTTTTTTTTTTTTTTTTCAAGATTTTGGATCATTTTCCCTATCATTATTCGGACTTCTTTATCAGGTAGATTCCCTATCTCGTCCTCTTTTGTTTGGTTTGATGGGCATTTATCCTGTTCCTTTACCTGCTAGGTATATCTCTGCCTTTTCATCTTGTTTATATTGCTGTGTTTGGGGTGGCCTTTCTGTATTCTGGCAGTTTGTGGTTCCTCTTTATTGTGGAGGTTCCTCGCTGTGGGTGGGGTTTGACAGGTGGCTTGTCAAGGTTTCCTGGTTAAGGGAACAGCTGATCTTTCAATAGAAACTCTTCAGGCCAGAAGGCAATGGCAGGACATACTTAAAGTGATGTAAGAAAATAACCTACAACCCAGATTCCCGTACCCAGCAAGGATCTTATTCAAATATGAAGGAGAAATCAAAAGCTTTACAGACAAGCAAAAGCTGAGAGAATTCAGCACCACCAAACTAGCTCTTCAACAAATGCTAAAGGATCTTCTCTAGACAGGAAACACAGAAAGGGTGTATAAACTCGAACCCAAAACAATAAAGTAAATGCCTTACATACGGGATCATACTTATCAATAATTACCTTAAATGTAAATAGGTTGAATGCCCCAACCAAAAGACAACAACTGGCTGAATGGATACAAAACCAAGACCCCTATATATATTGTCTACAAGAGACCCACCTTGAAATGAGGGACACATACAGCCTGAACGTGAAGGGCTGGAAAAAGGTATTCCATACAAATAGAGACCAAAAGAAAGCAGGAGTAGCAATACTCATATCAGATAAAATAGACTTTAAAACAAAGGCAGTGAAAAGAGACAAAGATGGGCACTACATAATGATGAAATGATCAATCCAACCAGAAGACATAACCATCATAAATATATATGCACCCAACATAGGAGCACTGCAATATGTAAGGCAAATGCTAACAAGTATGAAAGGGGAAATTAACAATAACACAATAATAGTGGGAGACTTTAATACCCCACTCACACCTATGGATAGATCAACTAATCAGAAAATTAACAAGGAAACACAAACTTTAAATGATATAATAGACCAGTTTGACCTAATTGATATCTATAGGACAGTTCACCCCAAACAATGAATTTCACCTTTTTCTCAAGTGCAAACAGAACCTTCACTAGGATAGATGACATCCTGGGCCATAAATCTAGCCTTGGTAAATTCAAAAAAATTGAAATCATTCCAGTCATCTTTTCTGACCACAATGCAATAAGATTTAGATGTCAATTACAGGAGAAAAACTATTAAAAATTCCAACATATGGAGGCTGAACAACACGCAGATGAATAACCAACAAATCACAGAAGAAATCAAAATCTGCAGAGAAATGAATGAAAATGAAAACACAACCCAAAACCTATGGGACACTGTAAAAGCAATGCTAAGGGGGAGGTTCATAGCAATACAGGGTTACCTCAAGAAACAAGAAAAAATCAAATAAATAACCTAATTCTACACCTAAAGCAACTTGAAAAGGAAGAAATTATGAACCCTAGGGTTAGTAGAAGGAAAGAAATCTTTAAAATTAGAGCAGAAATAAATGCAAAAGAAACAAAAGAGACCATAGCAAAAATCAAAAAAGCCAACAGCTGGTTCTTTGAGAAGATAAATAAAATTGACAAACCATTAGCCAGACTCATCAAGAAGCAAAGGGAGAAGAATCAAATCAACAAAATTAAAAATGAAAATGGAGAAATCACAACAGACAACAAAGAAATACAAAGGATCATAAGAGACTACAACCAGGCAATATGCCAATAAAATGGACAACTTGGAAGAAATGGATGAATTCTTAGAAAAGTACAACTTTCCAAAATTGAATCAGGAAGAAATAGAAAATCTTAACAGATCCATCACAAGCACAGAAATTGAAACTATAATCAGAAATCTTCCAAAAAACAAAAGCCCAGGAACAGACGGCTTCACAGCTGAATTCTACCAAAAATTCAAAGAACTAACACCTATTCTACTCAAACTCTTTGAGAAAATTGCAGAGGAAGGTAAACTTCCAAACTCATTCTATGAGGCCACCAACACCCTAATACCAAAACCTGACAAAGATGCCACAAAAAAAGAAAACTACAGGCCAATATCACTGATGAACATAGATGCAAAAATCCTTAACAAAATTCTAACAGAATTTTCTAACAGAAAATTCAAACAAACAAAATTCAAAATTGAATTTTCTAACAGAAAATTCAAACAGAATCCAACAACATATTGAAAAGATCTTACATCATGACCAAATGGGTTTTATCTGAGGAATGCAAGGATTCTTCAATACCCACAAATCAATCAATGTAATACACTACATTAACAAATTGAAAAATAAAAATCATATGATTATCTCAATAGATGCAGAGAAAGTCTTTGACAAAATTCAACATCCTTTTATGATAAAAAAAAAAACCCTCCAGAAAGCAGGCATAGAAGGAACATACCTCAACATAATAAAAGCTATATATGACAAACCTTCAGCAAACATTATCCTCAATGGTGAAAATTTGAAAGCATTTCCCCTAAAGTCAGGAACAAGACAAGGGTGACCACTCTCACCACTACTATTCAACATAGTTTTGGAAGTTTTGGCAACAGCAATCAGAGCAGAAAAAGAAGTAAAAGGAATCCAGATTGGAAAAGAAGAAGTGAAACTCTCACTGTTTGCAGATGACATGATCCTCTACATAGAAAACCCTTAAGACTCTACGAGAAAATTACTAGAGCTAATCAATGAATATAGTAAAGTTGCAGGATATAAAATTAACACACTGAAATCCCTTGCATTCCTATACACTAACAATGAGAAAACAGAAAGAGAAATTAAGGAAATGATACCATTCACCATTGCAACAAAAAGAATAAAATACTTAGGAGTATATCTACCTAAAGAAACAAAAGACCTATACATAGAAAACTATAAAACACTGATGAAAGAAATCAAAGAGGACACAAACATGGAGAAACATACTGTGTTCATGGATTGGAAGAATCAATATTGTCAAAATGGCTATTCTACCCACAGCAATCTATAGATTCAATGCAATCCCTATCAAGCTACCAACGGTATTTTTCACAGAACTAGAACAAATAATTTCAGTTTGTATGGAAATGCAAAAAACCTCGAATAGCCAAAGTAATCTTGAGAAAGAAGAATGGAACTGGAGGAATCAACCTGCCTGACTTCAGGCTCTACTACAAAGCCACAGTCATCAAGACAGTATGGTACTGGCACAAAGACAGAAATATAGATCAATGGAACAGAATAGAAAGCCCAGAGATAAATCTACGAACCTATGGACACCTTATCTTCGACAAAGGAGGCAAGGATATACAATGGAAAAAAGACAAACTCTTTAACAAGTGGTGCTGGGAAAACTGGTCAACCACTTGTAAAAGAATGAAACTAGAACACTTTCTAACACCATACACAAAAATAAACTCAAAATGGATTAAAGATCTAAATGTAAGACCAGAAACTATAAAACTCCTAGAGGAGAACATAGGCAAAACACTCTCCGACATAAATCACAGCAGGATCCTCTATGACCCACCTCCCAGAATATTGGAAATAAAAGCAAAACTAAACAAATGGGGCCTAATGAAACTTAAAAGCTTTTGCACAACAAAGGAAACTATAAGTAAGGTGAAAAGACAGCCCTCAGATTGGGAGAAAATAATAGCAAATGAAGAAACAGACAAAGGATTAATCTCAAAAATATACAAGCAACTCCTGCAGCTCAATTCCAGAAAAATAAATGACCCAATCAAAAAATGGGCCAAAGAACTAGACAGACATGTCTTCAAAGAAGACATCCAGATGGCTAACAAACACATGAAAAGATGCTCAACATCACTCATTATCAGAGAAATGCACATCAAAACCACAACTACCATTAGAAGCCAGTCAGAATGGCTGCTATCCAAAAGTCTACAAGCAATAAATGCTGGAGAGGGTGTGGAGAAAAGGGAACCCTCTTACACTGTTGGTGGGAATCCAAACTAGTACAGCCACTATGGAGAACAGTGTGGAGATTCCTTAAAAAACTGGAAATAGACCTGCCATATGACCCAGCAATACCACTTCTGGGCATACACACTGAGGAAACCAGATCTGAAAGAGACACATGCACCCCAGTATTCATCGCAGCACTGTTTATAATAGCTAGGACATGGAAGCAACCTAGATGCCCATCAGCAGACGAATGGATAAGGAAGCTGTGGTACATATACACCATGGAATATTACTCAGCCGTTAAAAAGAATTCATTTGAATCAGTTCTAATGAGATGGATGAAACTGGAGCCCATTATACAGAGTGAAGTAAGCCAGAAAGATAAAGACCAATACAGTATACTAACATATATATATGGAATTTTAAAAGATGGTAACGATAACCCTATATTCAAAACAGAAAAAGAGACACAGATGTACAGAACAGACCTTTGGACTCTGTGGGAGAAGGCGAGGGTGGGATGTTCTGAGAGAATAGCATTGAAACAAGTATACTATCAAGGGTGAAATAGATCACCAGCCCAGGATGGATGCATGAGACCAGTGCTCAGGGCTGGTGCACTGGGAAGACCCAGAGGGATGGGATGGAGAGGGAGGCAGGAGGGGGGATCAGGATGGGGAACACATGTAAATCCATGGCTGATTCATGTCAATGTATGGCAAAAACCACTACAATATTGTAAAGTAATTAGCCTCCAACTAATAAAAATAAATGAAAAAAAAAAACAAATAAGACCTAATTCACATATACAACAGTCCACTCAAAAGTAGAATATAAATTTTTCTTACATATACATGGAGCATTTTCCAAAATAGCCCATTCACTATACCATGAAACAAATTTTCAATTTTAAAAAGTACAAATGATACAAAGAATGTTCTCTGACCACATGAAGTAAAATTACAAGTGGGGGAAAATGTAGAAAACTCACAAATATATAGCAATTAAACAAAACCCTCCTAAATAACAAATGTGTCAAAGAAGAAATCAAAAGAGAAATCATAAAATAATTTGAAATCAATGAAAATACTAATATGAAAATTAATGGGATGCAGATAAAGAACTGCTCAGGATGAAATATATCACTGTAAATGCCTATATTTAGAGAAAAGGAGTGCTTCTCTGGTAGCTCAGCTGCTAAAGAATCCACCTGCAGTGCAGGAGACCCCGGTTCGATTTCTGGGTTGGGAAGATGCCCTGGAGAAGTACATGACACCCACTCCAGTATTCTTGCCTGGAGAATCCCCATGGACAGAGGAGCCTGGCAGGCTGCAGTCCATGGAGTCACAAAGAGTCAGACACAACTGAGCGACTAAGCACACACAGCACAGAGAAAAGGAAGATCTGAAATCAATAGCCTAACCCTACACCTTAAGGAACTGCAAGAAGATGAATAAACTAAAAGTAAATCACACAAAAAGAATGAAATAAGATTAGAGCAGAGATAAATGAAATGGAGAGCAAAAAAAAATAGAATCAACAAAATCAGAAACTGGTTCTTTGAAAACGAATTGACACTATCTTTAGCTAGATTGATCAAGAAGAAAAAGAAGATTCTTAAATCACTAGAATCATAAATGAAAGAAGGGACATTACCACTGACCTTACAAAATTTAATATCCCATAAAGTAATACAATGAACAATTGGATGCTGACAAATTGGATAACTTAGATGAAATGGAGCTATTTCTACCAATACACAAACTACTGAAACTTACTCAAGAAGACACAGACAATCTGAACAGAGTTATAAGAAGTGAAGAAATTGAATTAGTAATCAAAACACTACCCACAAAGAAAAGCCCACACCCAGATGGCTTCACTGCTAAATTCTAGCAGATATATAAAAAAGAATAAATACTAGTTCTTCACAAGCTCTTCCAAAAAGCAGAAGAGGAAGGAATACTTCTCAACTCATTTTAGGAGGCCAATATTACCCTGATGCTAAAGCCAGAAGAGGACATTACAATAAAAGAAAACTATAGACCAATAAATATCATGCATAAGAATGCAAATATCCTCAAAAATACTAGATAATCAAATTGAAAAACATATTTTAAAAATTATGTACCATGATCAAGTAGTATTTATATCAGGAATGCAAGGTTAACTCAACATTCAGAAGTCAATTAATGTAATATATCAATAGAATAAAAGCACATGATCACCTCAAAGATGCAGAAAAAGCATTTGACCAAATCATAAGGAATGCACTAAAAAAAAAATTGGGAATTCCCTGGCTCTCCAGTGGTTAGAACTCAGTGCTTTCACTGCCGCCAGGCTCCAGGTTCTGTGCCTGGTTGGCGATCTAAGATCCTGCAAGCCACGCAGTGCAGTCAAAATATAAAGATTGAAAAATGCAATGAAGAATCCAAAAATGAAAAATTAAGAAAGCAGATAACTTAGCTGAAGAAGTTCAAGACTTGTAAACTGAAAACTACAAATCTTTGTTGAAAGAAAATTAAAAATACCTAAATATATAGAAAGATATTCTATGTTCAAGCATTGGAAGACTTAATTTCATTATGATGGCAGTATTCCCCAAATTGATCTATAGATTTAATGAAACCTCAATCAATATCACAGCTGCCTTATATGCAGAAACTGACATGCAGATGTTAAAATTCATATGAAATTGAAAGGGGCCCCAAAATAGCCAAAAACAATCTTGGGAAAAAAGGAACACAGTAGGAGGCTTTTGCTTCCCAATTTCTGAACTGACTAGAAAGCTACAACAATCAAGACAATGCAGTACTGGCAGAAGACTAGACACTAGACATAGAGCCATGGAATAAAATTGAGAGTCCAGAAAGAAACCAGTCTATGGTCAATTGACTTTCAACAAGGGTGTCAAAATCATTCAGTGGGGAAAGAATAGTCTCTCCAACAAATGGTGCTTGAACAACTAGATATCCACATACAATGCAGCTGGACCCTTACCTTATAGCATATATAAAAATTAGCATAAAATGAAACATAGACCTAAATGTATGAGCTAAAACTACAAAACTCTTCGAAGAATGCATAGGAGTAAATCTTCATGTCCTTGAATTTGGCAAAGCATTCTTGGACATGACATCAGAAGCACAAGCAACAAAAGAAAAATAGACGATCTTCATCAAAATTTAAAACTGCACTTCAAAGGGCACCCTTAAGAAAATTCAAAAAAGGACACACAAAATGGGAGAAGATATTTACAAATCACATATCTGATAAGGGACTTGTACCTACAATATGTAAAGAGCTCTTATAACTCAATAATAAAAAGACAAATAATTCAGTTTTAAAATGGGTAAATGGAATTCCCTGGCAGTCCAGTGGTTAGGACAACACACTCTCACTGCCATGGTCCCAGGTTCAATCCCTGGTGGGGAAATAAGACACCACAAGCTACTCGCTCGCCACTTGGCATGGCCAAAGAAAAGAAAAGAAAAAGAAAGAAAAGGCAAAGGATCTGAGTCTACATTTCTCCAAGCCAGATATGCACATGGCCAATAAGAATGTGAAAATATGCACATCGTCATCAGTTATCAGGGAAATGTAAATGAAAGCCACAATGAAATACCACTTCATACTCACTAGGATGTCTAGAATCAAAAAGTTGGAAAATAAAGTATTGGAAGATATAGAGAAATCAGAATCCTCATGCATTGCTGGTAGGAATGTAAAATGGTGCAGCTGCTGTGGAAAGCATTCTAGCATTTCTTCAGAGGATTTAGCATAGAGTTACTACAGATCACAGGAATTCTGCTTCTAGGTTTAAATCCAAAAGAGTTCAAAGCATGTGTTTTAACAAAAACTTGTACATGAGTGTTCATAGCAGCATTATCCATAATAGTCAAAAGGAGGAAACAACCCAAATTTCCATCAACAGATGAATGGACAAACAACAAAATATGGTATGTTATACAATGGAATATTATTCAGTTATAAAAAGGAACAAAGTCTTGATACATGTTACAATGTGGATGAACTCAAAAACATTATAAGTGAAAGAAGTCAGTTACAGAAGTCCATATATTGTATGATTCCATTTATTTGTAATTACATCAGATTGGAAAGAATTCATAAAGAATATCACATATGATGCTTGAAGTAATGCCAAAGAAATGGTCTTTTCAAGCCTCACTGTTAGGGCTTTTAACTGCTATAAACTTGTCGCTGAAACTTGGCCTCTGTTCACCAGTACCAAATAGGAACAGGGAGACAGAGTTTTGGGTGAAGTAGAAAAGAATAGTTTTTTTATTGCCTTGCCAGGCAAAGGGTGCCACAATGGGCTAATGCCCTGAAGACCCTGTGACCAGCCTGGAGGGGGTAGTAAGGAGTTCTATAGTGTTCAAGGAGCAGGGTATGATCAGCTTGTGGACAGTTCTTGGATTGGTTGGCATCAAGGTGACATTTCAAGCATTATCAACCTTCTGGTTTCAGCCAGCCTAGGGTCTGTGTTCTTGTGGTCAGCAGTTTTCAACTGATGCGGTGGGGGGAGGGGGGTGTCTGCTTCCTCTAAGAACAACTTAGGAATATGTATCAGGCCTTTATTTATATCCTTCAGGGAACTGGGAGTTTGGTTGACTCCGTTATGTGGCAGAATTATAGTCCAGTTCCTTAGCCCAACAGCTATTCTTTGTTTCTAAAGCTTCACGTTTTCCAATCATTGACTCAAATCAGCATTTTACTTCAAAAGACAAGGCCATAGAGGCCTGAACACAGTTTCAAACTTTGTACTGGTTTTGTCAGGAGTAAAGTTAATGATTTTAGTACATCATATTCAAAGACTACAAGATGTTCACTCTGCAATTTATAGTCTTGGGAGAGCCAGACACCCCACTGTACCCATCCCACTGCGGCAGGATTTATTTTTATTAAAGTAAATTCTGAGAGTTTTCCTAAAAAAAAGAAAGAAAAACGAAATGATCTTTTCAAACTTTGCCAACTAGAAGTTAAATTGCTAAGTATGTTTGCAAAGTATAATGCCTATATCTATAACATTTAAAATATTCATACTCTTTGACTTTCAGGTCCTTCTTTTTAAAACCCTATTTCATAGAAATAGCGTATATGTTGTTTATTCATTTATCTGTTGATGGACATTTGGGTTGTTTTGCAGCATTGTTATGGCGAAAGGAAACTGAGTTGGAAATAAAGAGATGTCTATGATTCTTTATTAATTGAAAAAAGCAAATGTCAGAGTAATGGTCCAGTTTGATCAAATTTGTGTAAAATCAAACAGTAATAAATGTGTATATGGATATATTTTATAGAAATTCGTGTGGAAGAATATATAGCAAACTTCATATTTCTTTTCTGTATTTTTGTATTGTTTCATTAGTTTTAATGAAGAGGTGTTACTTTCACTATCTGAAAGACAGAGAAAAATTTTAATTAAGAAAAGGAGGTGGGTGGAAGAAAGGAAGCTGTTGTTCAGTGGCTAAATCGTGTTCAACTCTTTGTGACCCCATGGGCTGCAGCACACCAGGCTTCATTGTCCTTCACTATTTCCTGGAGTTTGCTCAAACCGTTGAGTCGGTGATGCCATCCAACCATCTCATCCTCTGCCATCCCCTTCTCCTCCTGCCTTCAATCTTTCCCAGCGTCAGGGTCTTTTCCAATAAGTCGGTTCTTCGCATCAGGTGGCCAAAGTATTGGAGCTTCAACCTCTGCATTAGTCCTTCCAATGTATATTCAGGGTTGATTTCCTTTAGGATTGACTGGTTTGATCTATTTCCAGTCCAAGGGACTCTCAAGAGTCTTCTCCAACACCACAGTTCAAAAGCGTCAATTCTTCGGTGCTCAGCCTTCTTTAGGGTACAACTCTCACATTCATAGGTGACTACTGGAAAAACCATAGCTTTGACTATAGGTACCTTTGTTCGCAAAGTGATGTCTCTGCTTTTTAACAGGCTGTCTAGATTTGTCATAGCTTTTCTTCTAAGGCTTCCCTAGTGGCTCAGACGGTAAAGAATCCGCCTGCCAATGCAGGAGAACCATGGTTCGGGAAGACCCCCTGGAGAAAGGAATGGCAATCCACTCCAGTATTCTTGCCTGGAGAATTCCATGGACAGAGGAGCCTGGGGGATTACCACCCATGGGGTCGCAAAAAGTCTGACACGACTGAGTGAGTAACAGTGTCTTCTTCCAAGGACCAAGCGTCTTATAATTTCCTGGCTGCAGTCACCATTGCCTTTGATTTTAGAGCCCAAGAAAAGAGTCTGTCACTGTTTCCATTTTCCCCCCATCCGTTTGCCAGGAAGTGATGAGACCGGATGCCGTGCTCTTAGATTTTTGAATGCTGACTTTTAAGCCAGAAAGCCAGGGAACTAGCTTCCCCCACCCCCGACCCCCGGCCATTTCCGTGTGCGCTGCTCTTACAGACAATGCGGTGCTGGGCGTCGCCTCTACCTGGAGGATTACAGTAAGCCTGTTGTCAGTGATGAGTCAGAGTGCGTGGTGCTGATGCTGCTGCCATTTCATCACCTCCGCGAGCGCAGCATCCATCCCTCGGTCCTCCCCGCGCCTGGGCCTACCTGGCCTCAGGCTCCCAGGCCAACGATGCCGTCGTGGCCGATCTAGATCAGGACCAAGCCGAGCTCTCTGAGGCCCTGGCCTGGCCCCCCCCATCTCGCCGCCCGCGGCCCGGGCCAAGGAGACCTGCCGAGCCTCGGCCATGGAGGCCATCTGGCTGTATCAGTTCCGGCTGATTGTCATCGGGGATTCCACGGTGGGCAAGTCGTGTCTGATCCGCCGCTTCACCGAGGGCCGCTTTGCCCAGGTTTCGGACCCGACGGTGGGGGTGGATTTCTTCTCCCGTCTGGTGGAGATCGAACCCGGAAAACGCATCAAGCTCCAGATCTGGGATACCGCGGGTCAAGAGAGGTTCAGGTGGGAGCGCAGACTCGGCCCGTGAGCAGTGGGAGGGTCTTCTGGGTTTTCCCTATCCCCGGGGGAAGAGGACTTCCTGGTCCCGGTCGCCGCCCTTAGCGAAGGTAGCGAGGCTCTGAGAGTTTCTGCTTAAGCCCACCTTCAACTAGCTGGGAATTCAGTACAGGGAAAGATGCATCCTGGCAGTCAATAATACATATTGCTCGTACCACAACTCCACCAACTTGCCCCCTTGGTGGTTAATCAACTCGCTGGAGTTGATCACTGTCATTCATCAATTTCAGTCCCTATGCTACATTTCAAAAAATGTTCCCAGGTCATCCTAATGTAGGATGACAGATCTAGATAGGTGATGCAGAGATAAAGATATAGGCAGGAATATAAATACTAGATAGAAATAGAGATGTATGTGATGATTGGATCTTTTTTGCAACTAGCACGCATGCAATGATCATTCACTCTGCCAGACACTGCACATATGGCTGGGGAAACAGCTGGAGGAAACTCCTGCAAGGGGATGCCATGTAAACAAAATAGACACAGGCATTGCCCTCCTACCATGTCTCTGCTAGCATAGTGGAGGGGGGCCTAGGTCAGTAATTACACAAAAGAGTGCCTTGTTCATATTTGTAGGCTCACTGCCTACGATAACACTTAGCACTTACTGAGTGATCAATAAACAGGTGGAATTTTCTCTTCCAACCCTTTGCTTCACTTGTAGTATGTATCACTCGTAATTACATGTATGGACACAGATGAGGGAAGGCTTACTGGAGACAATGACACCTGATGAGTGTGAGGAAACTGCATATATAATGACAAAAGTCAGAGCAGCATACAGAAAACTTTGAGCTACAGTCATGCAGAGCAGCTGAAACTCAATCAAGATGCCTCAATAATCATTATTTATCTAGTGAACATGAATCAAGCATAGAAGATATTTGTTAGCTGGTTGAAGAGGGGTGGGGAGAAGAGAAAATTTAGACTTGTTTCCACTTCCCCACTTCTGCAAACAAATATCCTTGTCCAGGTTCACTTTGAACTTGTGATTTCATGTTTCATATTATAAGCGAAAAAAGGTATATTTTGTGTTTGTCTCAATTTCTTTCTGTGTGAACAGCCTTTTCATATCCACAGATTATTATTTATTGGATGATAGTGACTTCTAAGGGTTCTTTATATATTAAGAATATTAATCCCTTTCTGTCATGGATGTTGTAAAGTGTTTTTCCAGTTTTTCATTTGTCTTTTAACTTTGTTTACATTAAGAATATTTTTTGCTGTTTTGTTCTTACCATCATCTAGCTAGGACTTCATTCCCTGGACAATGTTTGTTCTGTTATTACTGGGCCATTTGTCCTAAGGCTTAAGCTATTGAGTCCCTCATTGTTTATGTTCTTCATCCAAGGAGAAAGAAAAACTAAAAATAGACATAGGTCAAAAAGCATGGTAGTCTAAGGGAAGTGACTGGATAAGCAAATAGTTCTATAATGTCTAAGACACCCTGAGGAAAGTACCATAATGCACATTGAAAATGAAGCTCCTCAAATCAAGAAGCAAAAATATATGTGGTTTCTTCTGTTTCAAAAGTAAAGAAAATGTATAATAGGTTTTAGAAACATTCTGATTACAATGCTTTAAATAAATCATATCATTTTAAGGGGAATCTTTGTCTATTTAGGTAGTTTTTCCCACCTGGTGGCTCCTGAGTCAGCCTCTCTGAAGTGGGGCAGACAGACACTTGGCTCAAGGTCTTTGCAGACAATCCCTCTTTTTCCTATTCCCACATGGCCTGAAAAGTAAAAAAAAAAAACAAAATCGTGTTCCTCCTCACAGAAGAGATTGAAGACCTCTGTTTGATGAAAATAAAAAGGTAACAGAGAAATATGGTAATGATAAATAGAGCACTTTTGTGATATATACTTGTTTTTCCTGTCAACTATCATAAATTCATTTTTCTTTTTTAGAAAATCCTATGCCAACTACGATCATTTGTAATGAGCTCTCCAGGTGACAGAATACTTAATCCATTATTTCATTTGCCTCATGATAAGTTTTTACTTAGATATCCCACTTAGCAGAAGAGGAAGTCTCATTCAGCTCTTCAGTGGCGAGAATGGACAGGTTAACTGTGGTTCGACCTAAGTTGAGGGAAAGTGCCTATATGCCCACAAGCTTTCATTTCTAGAAGATACCATCTCAAAGTTTAGCTCAATTGAAAAGTTTAGCTCAGTTGCAAATTCATGTATCGTTATTATGATGGAATGGCGTTTGTATTTCTTTGTTACAAAGAGAAAAGCATTTTCACCGAAGGACTCTGTCGCTAACTAGAGACCACTGTTTGAGTTCACTGAAGTACAGCAGTTTGGGCTTGGCATTCAATCTTGACTTCTCTCTTGTGTTCTAGATCCATCACTCGTGCCTACTACAGGAACTCAGTAGGTGGTCTTCTCTTATTTGACATTACCAACCGCAGGTCTTTCCAGAATGTCCACGAGTGGTTAGAAGAGACCAAAGTACACGTCCAGCCCTACCAAATTGTATTCGTTCTTGTGGGTCACAAGTGTGACCTGGATACACAGAGGCAAGTGACTCGCCACGAGGCTGAGAAACTGGCTGCTGCATATGGCATGAAGTACATTGAAACGTCAGCCCGAGACGCCATTAACGTGGAGAAGGCCTTCACAGACCTGACGAGAGACATATATGAGCTGGTGAAAAGGGGGGATATTACTATCCAGGAGGGCTGGGAAGGGGTGAAGAGTGGATTTGTCCCCAACGTGGTTCACTCTTCAGAAGAGGTAGTCAAATCAGAGAGAAGATGTTTGTGCTAGTCAGCCCTTGTGTCTCCAAAACCTGCTGTCCCACCTGGACTTCCAGCTGATCAAAATGATAGAATCATCGTGTGACTCAAGAGAACTTAAACCTCTATATTGGATACCAAGTGAGCCTCCTCCCCAAGGGGCCCTCGGACAGGTGATGAGTGGGTGGGTGGTGGAACCTGGGGGCTGGAACTGGCCCTGTTTTGTGGCCCAAGCTGCACACTGGCTGCTCTGTATGCCCTTTGTAGACCGTATGTCAAGAAGCTGAGGTCCAGGGAACCAGGCCCCCAAGGAAAGTACACCCACAGTTAGGACAACTATTTCTTGGTGTTGCATAGGTCATGATCATAATAAAATATGTCAAAAGGAGTAAAGTATCACATCGGGAACAATGATCAAGCCTACAAAAATGAGTGATATCGACCCAACCAATGAGAATATCCTGCACTAAATGTATGTGTGGGGTTTGGTTAAAAGGTACCAATTAGCTCTCTACAGCTCATCTGTAAAATGAGGGGTATGGGCCAGTCTTTTCATAAGACCCATTCAAGGCCTGGTGTTCTGGTAAAAAAAAATGGTGTGAATGTCAAGAGGGAGTCAATTTATACACTGTTATTATCACATTCAAAAAAATGTACAGTCCTGTGCAAGAATAACCAGCGTGTTTAAGAAATTTTCCCATGCAAATTATCATGGAATTAGAAGAGAGAAATACTGTTAACGCCAATGCCATCCCCCTTTCACCTCTGACCACACCTGGGGTTTCACTGCTTTGGCGACAATGATCTGAACGTAAACACCTGCTTAGGAGGGGCTGTCACACTTACAGACACATTATGGTTCACTGAATGACCTGTTTGATCATTGTAAGAGGCCATGAGGTTTTCTTCCCCAGTTTACAAAAAAATTACCTGAGAGGCAGAGGAGAGTCACTAGGCCAAAGTGAAGGTCTTCTGACTCCTGGTTCTTACTTCACTGCATCATCCTGCTGTCCAATGAATAAACTGTTACTGTTTACTTTGGAAAAGATATGACTGCAAATAAATATTCTCTACATGTTAGGATATGTTTCCTTATTGATTATAACTCAGCTCTAACCCTGAGGAAACCTGGGCATAAGTCAAAGGTAAAGCCCATTCAGGTATTATCGAAAAGAGGATTTTACACAAGTGAATAATTGCACAGTGAACACACATTAGAACTGTTTGGGTTATAAGTGTTCTTATCACTGAAATGCAGTGGATATATTATTGAAAGGAACTAAATACAGCAACGAGGAGTGGGATGGGGGTAAATACTCACTTCACAATGACCTTGGCTCCTTGTTTGCCATATGCCTACACTGGGTTTCTATCTACCCTACAAAGTTAACTCTTAATTCTCAGGTGAACAGACAGCTAACTAGTTGCATCAGAAACTTGAAATGGTTGCCTTGTGGTTCCATTATCTTCTTGAAGAGAGGTGATGCTTTAAATGATTTTTTGATTGTAGCCAGTTCAGCTAGGCAAAAGCCATACTTTTAGTAGTAAAAAAAAAATAATAATAATTCTGATTAGAGTCAGGTTTCTCATTTCCATTGTGATAGGAACGCCTGAGGATGGTAAATTGCTTTGAAATATGGTGTTGAATTTCAGAATGGATGTAACTGAATCTGAAATTTGAAGGATTTACTTCAGCCAGAATAAAGCAGCAAAATCATGAAAATTATGGAAACAAACCACCTTGGACCTACCTGCAGCATCTACTACAAGTGACCCAATCATCATCTCTTCCTTGGTTTAGCATGACCTAGCTTGGGTGGAGTAACTAAGTTGCCAGATTTGTGGTTGTAGAAGACAAATAAAAGATAGTAAATTGGGCTAACACAAAATTTCATCAACTACTATACTTAATTATGTTTAGAAGATTCTGAAAGCAAGATTATCCAGTGGATAGATGAGAGTTGACTGGATTCTGTCAGTTCAAGAAAAAAAGGATAGAAACAAAACTCTCTATCGTTTTCTTGACTTAAATACATCATATGTATATTTTTCTCATTCTTTGCATTTTTAGGCAGGTTTAAAAATACTCATCATAGATTCAGCAGAAGTGGCTGGGCTTAACTGCTTAAACAAGCTCTAGAACTTTAAAACTCATTTTAGTAGAATTCAGTGCTGTTGTCACTGCAATAAGTGGGTTTTGGAAAATGTGTGAAA
Source organism: Cervus elaphus (assembly GCF_910594005.1). NCBI lineage: Eukaryota > Metazoa > Chordata > Mammalia > Artiodactyla > Cervidae > Cervus > Cervus elaphus. The sequence goes on from NC_057848.1 coordinate 25,349,580, forward strand.
AAGTCCGGTGTTAGTACAATATTAAGGGTAAAGCTCTAGAAGCTATTTTACTACATAGGTGAAGACAAGATAAACTAACTTGTAACAAAGACCACAACTGCATGTTGGATTAGATTGCCTCATATTCCAGAATAAAATGTACTGTGTACTTTTCCTCACTTTGTTGTGCACTGTAATGAAATGTGAAAAACTTTAGCTGTATGTGAATGAAAATATGCTTGTATTTAGTAAAATGGTTGATTATGTGACTGTGAGATTCCAAGTGTGTGTTGTAGCTATTTCCAGAGGAGTCTGTCCCTACAGTGTAGCAACTGCTACCAAGAACATCAGGTAGGTGGGACATATGCACAACAGTATTCACCAATATCTTAAAGCCAGAAAGTTACAGGATAATCAGCTTGAAAGTCACAGAGACCTCACTAATGCCTGGAAATGCCATATGACCTTTGCAAACATTTGTTCTGTGAAGCCTAAATATGAATCATTGCAATTTTTAGTCAAGGGTTTTTTGTTTAAATTTTAACTATTTTTATTAAATAGCTCCTAAAAATTGGGAGGTTGTTTTTTAATTAAAGTATAGTTGATTCACAATATTATACTCATTTCAGATGTATATAATAGTGATTCAGTATTTTTATAAACTATACTCCATTTAAAGTTATTACAAAATATTGGCTATATCCCCTGTGCTGTACAATAGTGTAGCTTATTTATTTTATACATAGTAGTTTGTCCCTCTTAATCCTCTACCCCATCATGCCTCTTCTTTCTCCCTGCTAGGAACTACTGATTTGTTTTCTATATCCATGAGTCTGCTTCTGTTTTGTTATATTCAGCAGTTTATTGTATTTTTTAGATTCCACATGCAGGTGATATATTTGTCTTTCTCTGTCTGACTTACTTCACTTTAATATGATAATCTCTAGATCCATCCATGTTTCTGCAAATGGCACAATTTTGTTCCTTTTTATGGCTGTGTAATATTCCACTATATATAAATATCATATCATATATCATAAATATATATATAACATATCATATATATATATATATATATATCTCACATCTTGCTTCCATGGTTTGGGTATTGTACATAGTGCTGCTGTGAACACTGGGGTGCGTGTATCTTTTGAAATTAGAGGTTTTATTTGCTTCAGATAGATGCCATGTAGCCTATTACAATTGTTTTCCTTAGAAAGTCTTCTTTTCTCAAGGCTACATTGCTTTCGTCTTTTCAAGTACTACTAAGGTGTGCAGTTTGTGTCAGGATCACTTGCAGTATGGAGCCCAGGTCACACCACAAGAGTTCCATACACTGCCTAGGGTTTATAGCACATATTTGGTGGCAGAGTGAAAAAAAAAAAGGGAAGCCCTTCCCAATAGCTCAGCAGTAAAGACGCCACCTACAATGCAGGAGACACAGGTTCTATCTCTGGGTTGGGAAGATACCCTGGAGAAGGGAATGGCAACCCACTCCAGTGTTCTTGCTTGGAGAATCCCATGGACAGAGGAGCCTGGCAGGCTACAGTCCATGGCGTCACAAAGAGTAGTATACAAATGAGCAACTGAACACACATGTGAAAAAAGGGAAAATGTTTGATTCAGAGTCTGGGCATAAGCTTTATCACTTTTATAATCATGAGTGAATGAGGGAGGTAGGGAGGGCAGGGAGAAAGGAGGGAGGGAAAGACCAAAAATGCAATATCATTCAGTTACATGACTGTAAATATCATCTGTCAGCCAATGAGTCCTGAATTTCTATCTCCAGCTCATCTCTTTCTCCCATGAAGTTTACACATTTAGAACCAACTGTGTAGCCAACGTCTCCATTTGAATGTCTATTAGGGTCAGAAGTGTAACATGTCACACTGTCATTTGTTGCCAAAGTTGTGATCGCTGATCTCCCTGCTTCCAGAGTCTATTCTCCACACAGCAGCCAGAGGGAGCCCGATAAAACATTTATTATCAGCAATCAGCTGCTCATAATGCCCCAGTGGTTATCCATTTTAGTCAGCTGAAAACCCAAAATATTTCCAGTGGCCTTCAGAAAAACTTTTAAAAATGAAGTTCAACCGCTTTGCATCACCTGTGTGGCCTTGTTCATCAAACACCCCTGGTAGATTCACACCTCAGGGTGTTTGTACTTGCCCTTCACTCAATCTTGGATTCTCTACCTTGAGATGTCTGCATGGATTTCTCCCTGACCTCCATCAAGTTCTGAAACCAACAGCTGCTGAAATCTGCAAGCAGCTTCCTGATTCTAGAGAAGATGTGGCTTGAGAAGTTGTTCCTGACAGTGCAACGTAGTCTAACTCCTTAGTCTGCCCTGGGAAACAACAAGGTTTAGGGAAAGGGAACTTCAGTTTAGTTCAGTCACTCAGTTGTGTCCAACTCTTTGTGACCCCATGGACTGCAGCACCCCAGGCCTCCCTGTCCACCACCTACTCACGGAGTCCACCCAAACCCATGTCAATTGAGTCAGTGATACAGTCCAAACATCTCATCCTCTGTCGTCCCCTTCTCCTCTGGCCTTCAATCTTTCCCAGCATCAGGGTCTTTTCCAATGAGTCAGCCCTTCACATCAGGTGGCCAAAGTATTGGAGTTTCAGCTTCAACATCAGTCCTTCCAATGGACACCCAGGACTGATCTCCTTTAGGATGGATTGGGTGGATCTCCTTGCAGTCCCAGGGACTCTCAAGAGTCTTCTCCAACACCACAGTTCAAAAGCATCAATTCTTCGTTGCTCAGCTTTCTTTATAGTCCAACTCTCACATCCATACATGACTACTGGAAAAACCATAGCCTTGACTAGACAGACATTGTTGGCAAAGTAATGGAACATAGGAGAGAATGGGAAACCTTGAGAGCACAGTTTCACAGGAAGGAGTAAACAATAGTATCCCCATGCAGCAGTGGATTCAAAAAGACAAGTCTGAAAAGATATTCCTAGAATTTCAGGGAGCAGGAAGGCATGCACAACATTTGCCAGTATAGTGCTGGTGAAGTGATTTCTGCTGACACCAAGCCTCTCAGTAAGTTGATGTTCTTAGTTCTGTTGGAGGCCCAATCTTTTATGATTTTAGTTACTGCCTTTGTATTGATGACTCCCAACTGAAGGATTCCAGTCCACTCTTGTGTGCATTATACCAGTACAACCAACTTGCCTACTAAACACATCCACAAATTCCTCAACCTTGACATATCCAGTATGAAATCAATGGTAATCAAAACAAGCTCCTTCAACCCCAGACTTGCTTCTGTAAATGACACCATCTACCCCCTTGTTCAACACAGAAACTTAAAAGTTGTTCTATTTCCTCACTTCCCCTCACTTCCCATATCAAATAGGTCATAAAGTCCTATCAATTCTTTCTCCAAAATATAGCCAACTCTCCCATTTTCTCCACCCCACATTGCTTTCACCTTTGTCCAAACCACTATCAGCTCTTTGCTGAACTACTTACTATCTTTCTAAGTGGTCTCCCTACTTCAGCTCTTATTCCCATGATACATTTTCAATATAACAGCCAGAATGATCTTTTCAAAAAGGAAATCACATCAAGTCATTCACCTGCTTGAAACCCACCAACAGTTTCTCATCACATTTAGAACAAAGTCCAGACAAACTTGACATTTCTTAAGATGGCTACCAGGCCATGCATGATCTGGCCTCTGGCTACCCCTCCAGTTGTAAGGTCCATGAAAGTAAGAACGTTATTCGTCTTGTTCACAGATATTTCTATTCTACAATGTGTACTATAGATATAGATATGAATCATGATTTTTTCTTGCCCAACTTCAATCCAGTAAGAAAGATATACACACCTGAATGCAGAGTTCCAAAGAATAACAAGGAGAGATAAGAAAGTCTTCCTAAGTGATCAGTGTAAAGAAATAGAGGAAAAGAATAGAATGAGAAAGACTGGAGATCTCGTCAAGAAAATTAGAGATACCAAGGGAACATCTCATGCAAAGATGGGCTCAATAAAGGACAGAAATGGTATGGACCTAACAGAAGCAGAAGATATTAAGAAGAGGTGGCAAGAATACACAGAAAAACTATACAAAAAAAGATCTTCATGACCCAGATAACCACGATGGTGAGATCACTCACCTAGAGCCAGACATCCTGGAATGTGAAGTCAAGTGTGCCTTAGGAAGCATCACTATGGACAAAGCTAGTGGAGGTGATGGAATTCCAGCTAAGCTATTTCAAGTCCTAAAAGATGAAGCACTGTGAAAGTGCTGCACTCAATATGCCAGCAAATTTGGAAAACTCAGCAGTGGCCACAGGACTGTAAAAGGTCAGTTTTTGTTCCAATCCCAAAGAAAGGCAGTGTCAAAGAATGTTCAAACTAACACACAATCACACTCATTCCACATGCTAGCAAAGTAATGCTCAAAATTCTCCAAGCCAGGCTTCAACAGTATGTTAACTGAGGACCTTCAGATGTTCCAGCTGGATTTAGAAAAGGCAGAGGAACCAGAAATCAAATTTCTAACATCCCTTGGATCATATAAAAAGCAAGAAAATTCCAGAAAACATCTACTTCTGCTTCATTGACTACACTAAAGCCTTTGACTGTGTGGATTACAACAAACTGGAAAATTCTTCAAGAGATGGGAATACCAGACCACCTGACCTGCCTCCTGAGAAACCTGCATGCTGGTCAAGAAACAACACTTAGAACTGGACATGGAACAACATACTGGTTCCAAATTGGGAAAGGAGTATGTCAAGGTTGTACATTGTCACCCTGCTTATTTAACTTATATGCAGAGTACATCATGTGAAATGCTGAATTGAATGAAGCACAAGCTGAAATCCAGATTGCTGGGAGAAATATCAATAACCTCAGATATGCAGATGACACCACCCTTATGGCAGAAAGCAAAGAGGAACTAAAGAGCATCTTGACGATGGTGAAAGAGGAGAGTGAAAAAGCTGGCTTAAAAGTCAACATTCAAAAAGTGAAGATCATGGCATCCAGTCCCATGACTTCATGGAAGTCATAGATGGGGATACATTGGAAATAGTGACATATTTTATTGTCTTTCTTTTTTTCTTATTTTTTTTTCTTATTTTCTATTTTTCTTATTTCTTTTTTCTTATTTTCTTTCTTTCTTTCTTTTTTCTTATTTCTTTTCTTTCATGGCATCCAGTCCCATGACTTCATGGAAGTCATAGATGGGAATACATTGGAAATAGTGACATATTTATTTTCTGCAGTGATTTGACTGCAGCCATGAAATTAAAAGACACTTGCTCCTTGGAAAAGTTATTGGAAGAAAAGAAAAGCTTGGAATAAAAGCTAGACAGTATATTAAAAAGAAGAGACATAACTTTGCCGACAGAGGTCTTTATTGTCAAAGCTATGGTTTTTCCAGTAGTCATGTATGGATTTGAGAGTTGGACCATAAAGAAAGCTGAGCACCAAAGAACTGATACTTTGAACTGTGGTGTTGGAGAAGACTCTTGAGAGTCCCTTGGACTGCAAGGAGATCAAACCAGTCCATCCTAAAGGAATAAACCTTGAATATGCATTGGAAGGACTGATGCTGAAGCTGAAGCTCCAACACTTTGGCCACCTGATGCAAAGAACTGACTCATTGGGAAAGACCCTGATGCTGGGAAAGATTGAAGGCCGGAGGAGAAGGGGACAACAGAGGATGAGATGGTTGGATGGCATCACCGACTCAACGGGCATGAGTTTAAGCACACTCCAGGAGATAGTGAAGGACAGTGAGGCCTGATGTGTTGCAGTTCATGGGGTCTCAGAGAGTCAGACCTGACTGAGCAACTGAACAACAACATAGCTGTACATAGACTGTCTAAATTAACACATGAATCCTTGTAGGTAAATTTTGGTAATTTATATTTTCTTTGAAAGTTGTATCTTCCATCTAGAATTTCAAATGTATTGGCATACAGTTGTGCTTAGTATAATTTTAAAGTATCTGTATTTGTGGATAGAAACCTTTCATTTACAATGTTACATGTTTCTGTTTTTTCTTTTATTATTCAGAGGCGTTATTAGAGGTCTGCCTATTTTTATCGATATTTCCAAAGAATCAGTTGTGTTCTTTGTTTTATGCTTTTTTTTACTTTTTCTGCATTTCAATGTATTAATTTTTATGTTACCTACATAAAAGGCCTTCTCTTTTCTGTGCTGCAGTCAGAATTCCCAACCAAGCCAACATGATTGAAGGCAGAAGGGGGGAGGTAAGAACAGAGTGTTAACTTCTGTACAAGTATAAAGCAGGGCTGTCCCTAGTAAACAGTGGCATCCATACTAGAGTTTATATTTTTGGGCTCCAAAATCACTGCAGATGGTGACTGCAGCCATGAAATTAAAAGACAAAGACACTTACTCCTTCGAAGGAAAGTTATGACCAACCTAGACAGCATAATAAAAAGCAGAGGCATTACTTTGCCAACAAAGGTCCATCTAGTCAGTTCAGTTCAGTCGCTCAGTCGTGTCCGACTCTTTGCGATCCCATGAATCGCAGCACGCCAGGCCTCCCTGTCCATCACCAACTCCCAGAGTTTACTCAAACTCATGTCCATCGAGTTGGTGATGCCATCCAGCCATTCCATCCTCTGTTGTCCCCTTCTCCTCCTGCCCCCAATCCCTCCCAGCATCAGGGTCTTTTCCAACGAGTCAACTCTTCTCATGCAGTGGCCAAAGTATTGGAGTTTCAGCCTCAGCATCAGTCCTTCCAATGAACACCCAGGACTGATCTCCTTTAGGATGGACTGGTTGGATCTCTTTGAAATCCAAGGGACTCCCAAGATTCTTCTCTAACACCACAGTTCAAAAGCATCAATTTTTCGGCACTCAGCTTTCTTTATAGTCCAACTCTCACATCCATACATGACCACTGGAAAAACCATAGCCTTGACTAGACAGACCTTTGTTGGCATGGTTTTTTGAGTATTCATGTATGGATGTGAGAGTTGGACTATAAAGAAAGCTGAGTGCCGAAGAATTGATGCTTTTGGACTGTGGTATTGGAGAAGACTCAAGAGTCCCTTGGACTGCAAGGAGATCCAACCTGTCCATCCTAAAGGACTGAATATTCCTTGGAAAGACTGAATATTCACTGGAAGGACTGATGCTGAAGCTGAAACTCCAATATTTTGGCCACCTGATGTGAAGAACTGACTCATTGGAAAGGACCCTGATGTTGGGAAGGATTGAAGGCAGGAGGAGAAGGGGACAACAGAGGATGAGATGGCTGGATGATATCACTGACTCAGTAGACATGGGTTTGGGTAGACTCCAGGAGCTGGTGATGGACAGGGAGGCTTGGCGTGCTACATACAGCCCATAGGGTCACAAAGAGTCGAACATGACTAAGCGACTGAACTGAACTGATACTAGAGTTAAGTACTCATGGGAAAATAAAGCAAGGAAGAGGAGTAAGGACACACATTTGTGTGTGTTGTGCAGGGGCCAGTCCTTTCCAACATGTGTATGGTGGCCTTAAGAAGCTCATTTAAGAAGTTATCTTTGGGCAGAGACTTGAATTTAGAAGAGTTCAGGGGGAAGCCATGTAGATAACATCTGTACATCTGGACAAAATGGGGAAGCATTTTCCAGGAAGAAAGAATGTGAAAGTGAAAAGTCACTCAGTCATGTCCGACTCTTTGCGACCCCATGGACTGTAGTCCACCAGGCTCCTCCATCCATGGAATTTTCTAGGCAAGAGTATTGGAGTGGGTTGCCATTTCCTTCTCCAGGGGATCTTCCAGACCTGGGGATCGAACCCAGGTCTCCTACATTGCGGGCAGACGCTTCACCGTCTGAGCCACCAGGGAATCATAGCAAGCAAGAAAAGTCCTGAAATGGGAGCAACATGAGTCCATTCCAGGAAGAGCAGAACCAGGCGTGCTAGAGCAGAAGGCCCAAGGGGAAGGGTATGAGGTAGGCAAAGGGGTGGAGTGGAAGCCAGCTCATGTCATTGAATTTAGACCATTGTCAGGATGCTGGCTTATGCCCTGACCTCTGACCTCTTCACACGGTGGACTGCAGAGAGACAAGCGTGGAAGCAGACAGCCCACTCCGGAGGCTGTGGCGGTGATCCAGGCGACAGATGTTGGGACTTGGACCAGGATCATAGCTGAGAAGGTCACAAGTCAGTCACATTTTGGATACACCACGATGTTAAGAGTCAGGGTTTGCAGATGGAAAAATAAGAAATCAGAATATGTTGGAGTGTGGGTAGACTTGAGTTGGAGGCGAGGCAAGGGAAGGAGTTAAGTTTTTGACACGTTGAGCTTGAGATGCCCATGAAGTTTGGCAGATGGAACTGTCAAGTAAGCAGCTGGATACGGGAGTCCAAAATTCTGAGCTCACAAGGTCGAAGTTGGAGACCAAATTCTGAGGCTCACCAGGGCAGAGGGAGTGTTTTCCAACACGAAGTGAGTGAAGTCTCTCAGTTGTGTCCAACTCTTTGTGACCCCATGGACTGTAGCCCAGCAGGCTCCTCCATCCATGGACTTTTCTAGGCAAGAGTACTGGAGTGTGTTGCCATTTCTTTCTCCAGGGGATCTTCCTGAGCCAGGGATTGAACCCAGGTCTCCTGCACTGCAGGTAGATGCTTTCCCGGCTGAGCCACCAGGGAAGCCCTTGCAACATGAGGGTGAATGAAAAACCGAGGTCTAGGAGATAGAAGCACTGGCACGTGAACGTGAGAAGCAGGCAGAGAGGTGGGAGGAAAACCAGGCATGGATCCTAAAAAGCCAAGAGGGAATCTCAGGAGGAGAGAGCAATCTTCCGTGTTAGCTCCATCTGACTGAGAACAGGAGAGAAACAGGAGAAACAATGGGGACCATGAGTACAAACACTTTCAGGACAATGCATTCTGCGAAGGGCAAAGAAATGAGGATGGCAGCTTGAGGGGAAGAGAGGCCAGGATAGAATTGTTTTTAAGATAAGAAAAATTCAGTGGAGAAAGTTTGAGGATGCAGGAGAGAGGGGCCCTGGTTGCGGAGAGGGGGATAAAATGGAGAGAGGCCAGCTGCTCTGCTGTGGACCATGACACGATGCCCATACTCCTGACATTTCCTGAATCTGCAGGGCCATGCTCTGCCTCTGATGGGCTGATTTGTGTGCCCCCAGCAAGATGTGTTGAGGTCACCACAGTGAATCTGACCTCGTTTGGAGACAGAGTCAGAAGCTGTCATTAGAGGGTGGCCCCGTGGATCCATCGATGTCAGACTTCGGCCTCCAGAAAAAACTCAGACATTTCTGTTATTTAAGACTTCCCTGGTGGCTCAGAAAGTAAAGCGTCTGCCTACAACATGGGAGACCCGGGTTCAATCCCTGAGTTAGGAAGATCTCCTGGAGAAGGAAATGGCCACCACCTCCAGTATTCTTGCCTGGAGAATCCCATGGACAGAGGAGCCTAGGGGGCTACAGTCCACAGGGTTGCAAAGAGTTGGACATGACTGAGCGACTTCACTTCACTTCTAGGCCATCAGAGGCCAAGAGTAACAAGGATGAGGGGACAAACAGGTTTGGTCACTGGCACTGGGGACAGAATGTGTGCACCACCCAGGCCAGAACCTGACTGAGCAGATGCCGCCCCTAGGCACATTCAAGATGCTTCACATACCGCCCAGAATGCCTATGATGGTCCACATGTCTTGGCGAGGGTGGGGTGGCCAGAGACTGACAGTAGGCAGAACTGAGTTGGGTGAGACAACTGTGGATGGAGGCAGTCATAGGCTGGGGGCCACACTCAGCAAGGGGCCTCTTGCAGAAGCTTTTTTTAAAAAAATTATTTATTTTAATTGGAGGCTAATTACTTTACAATAAAAAAAAGTTACAGAGAAACCACAGTACAAAAAAAAAAAGCTTCTGTTCTTTACAGCCAAAGAGATACAGATGCAAAGAACAGAAGCTTTTATGGGGGATGTGGTTTCTCTTTTACTTTTTTTTTTTCTTTTTGTAAATTAATTTATTTATTTTCATTGGAGGCTAATTACTTTACAATAAACAAGTTAAAGAGAAACCACAGCACAAAAAAAGCTTCTGTTCTTTACAGCCAAAGAGACATAGATGTAAAGAACAAAAGCTTTTTGGGGGGTGTGGTTTCTTTTTTTTTTTTGTAAATTTAATTGGAGGCTAATTACTTTACAATATTGGAGTGGTTTGAATCAGCCACGGGTGTACATGTGTTCCCCATCCTGAACCCCCCTCCCACCTCCCATCCCAACCCATCCCTCGGGTCATCCCAGAGCACCAGTTTTGAGTGCCCTGTTTCATGCATCGAAACTGGACGGGCGATCTATTTCACATATGGTAATATACATGCTTCAGTGCTATTCTAATTTTTTTGAGTGACAGAATGACAGCCAAGGCTGACAGATATTGACAGCTGGGAGCAAGAATGGGGGTGTGGAGGTCTGAATGGCTGACCTATGGATGGTGGAACCTTGCACCCCTGACTTTAAAGTGCTGGGAATTGGTCGTCCAATTAAACAAGACACTGGCTTATCCAGGTCAGGACGGCAAAGCAGGAATGGGACCAAAGCATTTGTGGTGTGTGCAAGGACCTGAACAAGACAGACCATGAAAGAAGTCAAGATGTGGGGGACAGTGAAAACCTGGAAGGGAACAGAATGGCTTGAGGTGGAGATTAAGAAGGCACTGCAGGGATTGACAAGGTCTCAGCTGTGACTGCGGCTGAGAGATGGGGAGACAACAAGACACCCCAGGGAAGGAGATCAACAGGAGAAACACCGTCCTTACCTTAAGGACAGACAAGCCTGCAACCTCTATTGAGGAAGGCAATGGAAGTTAGTGTGTTTGACATTTTTGTTTCAAGTTTCTATTTTCATCCAAATCCCCTGTTCCCAAATTGCCTAGTGTTCCCATTCCATTAAATTCTGCAAGACACAAAATTGATTCTCCAAAACCTCCCATTGCTATCTCACTTGAAGTGTTCAAAACATTTTTTTAAAAAATGTTACTCTGAAAAGCTTCATTTGTATTAATGACAACTCCATGCAAATATTTTTTGGGGGTGGGGAAAAAGCAGAAACAGGTGGGTTAACAGAAGTCATACTAGATAATGTTTACAATATGAATACTGAATTCCATAGCCAGTGCTCAGTATACCCCACCACTTCTAAGCTTAATATTAAATATTGGTATATATTTGCCATTATTCAGCTACCTGAATCATTTTTCCTTATGACATATGCAGAGTCATACATGAAATGTTTGAGCTACACAAAAGCACTCTGACCATATTCCTGCCCTTTTTAAAACTCTTCCAAGCTTTGTTACTATCTGCTTTTAAAATGTCATTTCCCTTGGTCATTCCTATGGGTGAACAATTCTCCCTACAGTCACTAGTTATCTGGATTTTTCCCAGAAGTATGTTGGGCCCCATCAACTTTCAGCAGTTCGTGGTGTGACCACCTGAGTATGTATAGGATAGGAGGTGAGTCAAGGATGGGGTCTTCCAGGATTATCTTATCTTGGACCAGTCTTTATTTTTCCAGGACCTTCTTTATATCATCTGAACTGTGCAGATTCTATCCATAAAGCCAAGGTCAGTCACTTGCGTAGCTGAGGACCAATGGAAAACAAGGGCTACTACAGCCCACTTGTAACTGAACTCTGGAGTCGATGTTTCAGGGTTACACCAAGTCGAACCTGAAAAGCTAATATTGTCACTTTGCCGTGGTATTGGAAGCAACAGTGATGTGGAGTTGAAAATTAAATGTCCTGGGTCAGTTAAAATGTAACTCTTAAGCTGCCTCTGGACCACCGGACTGAGAATAAACTATTGCCCAAGCCACTCCAAACACACCTAACTAGCCAAAGATGGAGGTGTTGACGAAAAGGAAGAGATCATTATCTCCTGACCTTTAGCTTTTTGAAGTTTTTGTGTATTTTACTCTCTAGAATCCACAGCTTTGAGCTGGAGAAAATATGCTGATTCAGCCTAAGATGGGTTTACTTGGGGGTGCTAATAGAACCAGGAAAAAACTCACAGCCCCAAAGATAAGTTGTTACACAACCTACTGAACATAAGCCATGGCTAGGAGGCATGATCCTTTATACACAAACTGCTCAAATACACTGTGCACACGAGATAGGAAAGAGACACAAATAAAAGTGAATTATTTATATGAACTTTGAAGCATTATCCACATAATTTTTCCCAGCATCATGGACTTTAACAAGGAGTCGGCTCTTCACATCAGGTGGCCAATCTATTGGAGATTCAGCTTAACATTATATCAATTTAGTAATATATTACATATTAACTTAATATTAAGTTAGCTTATCATTAGCCTATTAGCTACTAATATATAATTTTGGCATGTTCATGTTAACTTAATATATTAAATATATACAATTTATATACACATATTTATATATACAATTTATATTATATATTATATAATTTATATATATAATTACATAATTTTGTATTATATTAATACAAAAGTATATTAATATAGAGAAGATGTGGCAAATTAGCAGACCCATCTAGTCTATGATACTGGTTGTGGTTATAAAATTTCAAAATAATAAATGTAAAAATTCAAAAGTTTATTGACTAGTTTTGGCCACAAGACCAAAAAGTCACTCTGCTACGAGCTCCTGAAGTTCAGTAAATTTATGGCAACACCTGGCTTTGGGTTATGGAGAAAACAGCTCTCCATCATGTTATTGTCAAACTTGACCTCTCAGCTGATTCCTGAGTTTTGCCTCACCTAGACAGAAATGATTCCATCTGGCTCTTTAAAATATCTTAACGATTATTGTTTTTTTTACAGAGGCAGATACTAGCTAAGCAGCCTTATGAAAGGGACTAGAAAAGGAAGTATCCCACTGACAAAAACTGACCATGATCATGCAAGATCCAACAGGTCAGGTGAGATGTGTTGAAAAACCCTTTCTCCCTCAAGGCGAGGCGCTCACCTTGGAACAGCTTTCTAGTTTGGTTGTCCTAGAAACGTGATGAAGGTGTATGGGCCTCTGTGGGACCACTGGGCCTGCTTCCAGTAGAAAGTCATGGGTGGTACCCCACTCCTGGCCTGGGAGGGCTACGACTGAATGTAAACATCTGCTGGGGGCCACAGCTCAGGGTCCCTGAGTGCAATGGACCTCTTGTTCCTGGGCCTTGACCCTAGTTGGGACCCAGGCTGTGTACAGGGGGCTGTTACGGGATGGCTTCTAAGCCCAGCAGCTCCTGCACCCATCTGTGTCGTCTGTGGGGACCACTGCAAGAATTTCCACCAAAGAATGATGCTTCAAGCTGACCCGTGGCATGGCATCCATGGGGTCTTGCTTGTCCCGTATTCTTCAGAGTAAACTGGTATTCAGGCACGGCCTACCCAGGTCTTGGGAGTTCAAATGTGTTGTTAAACCCAACGCTAACTATGATGAGTGTTGCCTGTGCTCTTGGTAGTCTTCAGAGACAATACACCCCCACATTTAGCACTAAACAGACAACAGACATGGCTCCATAGGGGATCAGGACCAACCAAGATGAACCTTTAAGAAATGATTCGAGACCCTTAAAGATATTGTGAGGTATAGGGCTGAGAATAGCAAACATAAAAGAACAGAGAGTATTCATTAAGGAATTGAACTTAATGAATTACTCGGTATATGCCATGGGTACAGAGGGAAGGAAATTCACCCGGGAACCAGACTTTGGTTTCACTCTATGTGGTTGTGGCCGTCAGTATCTATAGTTAGTGTGTCAGACCTTTTTTTTTTGGACATTTATTTTTGTTTCAAGTTCCTATGTTCATCTGAATCCCTTGTTGCTTCCCATCATCCCCTGAGCAAACTCCTCTCAGTTAACCCCAGAAAATAAAATGCTATAATCTTTGACTCTGTAATTCTATTTTTGGTAATCTAATCTCAGGAAAAATCCTTCTGTAAAAATGTAAAGTGCTGAATTATTTACTTCACACAAAAAAAATTTAAGACATCAAATGTCTATAGGTCACAGTTTACTAGGGTCCAGCTATTTAGAATACTGTTAAAACAGTAAAATAATGTTAATTTAAAAGCATTATATAATAGGCAGATTGAAAATCCCATGTTAAGAAAGTATGATAAAAATTATACAGACAAAATTATTTAAATTATGTTTTTTAAAAGACCTATGCATAGGAAAAGAAATGGAAGCCACAGAATCATTAAGGGGCAGCTGCAAGTGGAACTGAAATGTCTTTTTTCCTCCTATTTTCTAAACATTCTCAAGTGAACATGTTTTACAATGGCAACATTGATTTCAGTTGCATTTTCAATGCATTTGTTACTCAAAATCACAATTTTATAGTCAATCTTGTGCTCATTATCCTTTCAGGTATACTATACTAATATTAGGCTTGAAGAAATCATGTCAAATCAGGATGATTATGTTATTCTGAAAATGTAAACTGTTACAAGAGAAATAATCTGGCAGACGCAAGATTTAAATATCTTTTATTTAATTATCAGAGCCTAATACTCTCTCTGACACGTACTGCATACCTAGGTAATATTTGTTGTGCTTAGAAAACCTAAAATTCCTATTTAGATTTTCAGGGACTTAAAGGAAGACAAAAGGAAGATCTTCTGACCAAATCATTCCTGTTAACAGGAACATTTCATACCAATATACTTACCATAATAAAGTCTGGGGAAAAAGTAACACTTAAAAATACATTAAGATGTTTACAAAGCTCAAATTCTAAAATACGGGAATTTAAACTTATGAAAGAAACCCTGAGAGGAAACTTTGGTATCTCTCAGATTTAACTTCTGAATTGTTTGCTTATCTATATTCCTTCCAAAGGGATTTTATGTTGTTTCTACAAACATAAAAAGTTCTGGACATGGCCAGTTATACATGCAAGTAAATAAACTTTACAAAAGACCCATGTTAATTTTAGAAAGAATAACATGATAAAGGTAATGGGCTACAATTGTTCACTTCACTGCTTTAATATCATGAAATACAAGTACAAAACACTGTACAAGTATACTCTTTGCTACAGGGACATGGAATAATACATTTGTGTTTTTACCAGAACTCTGTATCACCCAGCACTAGCCACTGTACCAATGGCTTTCCACAGGGATTTTCTACCACTCTTAGGAAGTTTTAGCATGAATAAAAAATCTCCCAACTCTTTTAAAGCACTGCAGATTTATATTTATCTTAATACTCCTGTCTTGCTGCTTTGGAGAACTGTCAAAAAGTACAAAATCACCTCAGGCAAGAGTTTTCAGTAGGTAATTTTGTTATTTCATGTTGGCCAAGATCTCCTTTATGTTGGCATTGCAAAGGCTCTGTGTACCTATATCGGGTTAGAAAAGGTGTTGTCTCAATAGCCCTCTTACTATTTAGGAATGCAAACTGCCACTTCCTTAAAAGTACAGAACATTACATAGTTACTAACTAAGCAGTAATTCACGAAACTCCATTTACAAAGGACAAACAACAACAACAGAGGACCATAAAGCCTTACGTGTACTAAAGAAAAACAAATTTTCAAATATTTCAACTGTTTTTTCTACCTCTAAACTGGTTTAACCATATCACAAGTGAGAGTTAACACCAGCCAATACAGAAAAAGTAAACTGTGCTAAACCGTCCAGAAATCAGCTTCTATAATATATCTCACAGTTTCTAGCCATTTTGGCTAAGACTTTCCTTATGAAAAACAAACAAACAAACAAACAAAAATGATGAAAGCAGCATTTACTTTGTTGGAAATGCAAAAAATAAAATAACAACACTGTAAGTTTCATAAAATATTTGCAACTAATTTTGTTTTTATAAATAAATAAAGTGGTGCTTATCTGTTTTTAAAGTTTTAATTATTCTTGCTGTTAAAAATCATTTAAAGTTATGTCAACTTTTAAGCATAAACATGTTTGGAAAGCTTAGCCACATTTTTAACTGCCATCTTTATGCTTTGTTCTTGGTAGAATCATCTTTGTTTCTTCTCTTAACATCCCAATTATAAACTCTGGCCATATCTGCAAAAATTGTCAAAGAAAATGCCAAAGCAATTCGAAAGATAACGTGCAATCACAAACTGAATGAAAGACAGAAATCACACACACAAAATACTAGTGGCTACAGCAAGGTGTAGCATGTCTGCCAAGGAAAGACTGAAACAAAATTTCACCAAAACCTAGTCAAGACCTCAAATCAATGACTGTTTAGCATAGCTAGGTCAACTATAGTATTATATTTGACACATGTGTGCTTGACACTCTCCCAACAGTTTTCAAGAGAGACCCTCATCCACAGTATTTTGAAGGTGGTTCAAAGCATACCCTGACATGCAATATTTAAATTATTACAATTAAATTATCACTAATTTTCTCTCTCACCCTGTTTGGCTTAATTTATGCAATCTATTCAGCATCTATATCTTTTCCTTTCCACAAGCTCCACCCTGCATAAATTCACCTATTGGTGCTCTCTTTCCCGGCTCATGCCTTCGTTGGTGTGTCCTGAAGGTACAATATTATCTTCTAGGTATTTTATCTTTTTTTTACCTCTGAATGAAGTCTCCACATTACCAGTCACGTGCTAACCCCTGTTCTAGGCCTCAGACAGACCTTCACCCAACCCCTTAAAACCTGTCATGTGCTACATGCCATGGAGGAGAGAAAACGTGGAGCTCCTACACTTGAGGAGCTCCCAGTCTGGCATGAAAAACAAATTTTAAGTACTATGTGCAAAGTGCTCAGGAATCACAGAGGAGCAACACAACACCCTGAGAGGACTAGAAAATGTTCAGAAATGTTCTGCTGCTTGAGCTGAAAGACGAAAGGTAAGATGGAGGACCCCAAGCAAATAGGGGGAAATCAGTCTAGGTAGGAGGAACCAAGTGTGGACATACAAAGGGCACGCCCTATTTAGGGGGTGAGGAAAACCACCTGGGGTGATTTGGACCTTGGGCACACCAGGGGAGGAGCAGGGCAGGAAATCAGTCAGTGGCACGTGGAATCGAGACTGGCAGGGACCACCCCCCAGAGTGACCATGTGCATAGCTGACATGTAACAAAGAACCACTGAGGCATTATAGCCAGAGGAATAAAAATAAGAAGTGTGACTCAGTGAATTCACAGCAGAGAGAGTGTGAAGGACTGGGGTGGGGGAAACAGAGTAGAAAACTGCCATATGACCCAGCAATCCCACTGCTGGGCATACACACTGAGGAAACCAGAATTAAAGAGACACATGTACCTCAATGTTCATCACAGCACCATTTTACAATAGCCAGGGCATGGAAGCAACCTAGATGTCTATCCTTAGATGAATGGATAAGAAAGCTGTGGTACGTATACACAATGGAGTATTACTCAGCTATTAAAAAGAATTCATTTGAATCAGTTCTAATGAGGTAGATGAAACTGGAGCCTATTGTACAGACTGAAGTAAGTCAGAAAAATACCAATACATTAATATTAATGCATATATATGGAATTTAGAAAGATGGTAATGATGACCCTAGCAAAAGAGACACAGATGTAAAGAACAGACTTTTGGACTCTGTAAGGAGAAGGCGAGGGTGGGATAATTTGAGAGAATAGCATTGAAACATGTATATAATAATATTTGAAACATATCGCCAGCCCAGGTTCGATGCATGAAGCAGGGTGCTCAGGGCTGGTGCACTGGGATGACTCTGAGGGATGGGATGGGGAGGGAGGTGGGAGGGAGGGTCAGGATGGGGAACACATGTAAACCCATGGCTGATTCATGTGAATGTATGGCAAAAACCACCACAATATTGTAAAATAATTAGCCTCCAATTAAAATAAATAAATAAGAAAACTACTGACCCTTGGTTATTAAAGGCCAAAATGAGTGTAACAGAGAGGTAAGAAGATTGACTCCCAGGTTTCTGTCTTGAATGACTGTGTGGGGCCAATGATTCTGACAATTAGGAGACACAGGTCAGAGGGAAAATGCCAAGAGCTGGGTTTCAACATGAGAGCCTTCCCTTTTTCTCTGCTAAAAGAAATCCTACACTACCTTTAACTACAGTCTCAGGCCTATCTTCTCAAAGACTGTTCTGAACTCACACTAGCTCACATCTATCACCCTAATTTTAAATTGCCTTGGTGTTGACTACCTGAAATTGACTGACTTCTATTTTGCTATGAAATGATCACTAGCTGTCTCACATGTGCTTTGTCATTCTTTTTTTACACTGATCTCACCAGCGCATGCCCCACACAGCTTAGCACAGTTGTAGGAACACAAGAGACCCTTAATAAAGAGTTGTGGAACTCTAGTACTTATCTAGCTATAAAGATTATCTTGAGAAAATATCTGAAATAGAAATACACATGTACTAAATTGAATTTGCTATTTCCACACTTTCACACCTCAAATTCAGATCAATCTATAAACTTATTTCAACATTAGTTCTAAAATATGTCACTTACTACTCATAAAATCTGCAACTTAACATTAGTCTAATAATAAGGACATTCTTCTCATTAAAGCAATGCACATAAGAACATAAAAAACATTTCTCTCCTGTCCCCCCTTTGCCTTTCATTAGGAAAGGATACTGACTTCCGTGGTAGTAAACTGATCTCGAAGAAAGTCGAGGTCTTCCTCAAGAGAATCAAGATTCTTTGTGGCCGTCAATAAATTCTTTTCCAACAATGCCTGAGCTTCATCAATATCATATTCAAGCATTACGTTCGCCTGCAGAGAGAAAAGCGTGACAATGAGCAAACACTGACTTTATGCTCTATAGGTTAGAGCAGTGATTGGCAAACTACAGCCTTTGGGTCAAATCTGGCCAGCCGTCTTTTGTCTCAAGTTTTTTGGAAACACAGCAACTCTTTATTCACTTAAGACTTACATCCCGCAGTGGTGAGCCAAGTACTAGCTGTGGCAGAGACCATGTGGTCTGCAACACCAAAAATACTCTCTGGCTTTTCACACAATATTTATTGCCCCCTGAGTTACAGAATATATTTACATACATTATATCATTTCCTCCTCAGCTTCTCTAGTGAAGAAAATAGGCTCTGATAATTCAGCTTACCTATGATTTCAGAGATACTAAATAAATCGAAGATTAGGATAGGAACCGGTATCTTTAGTTATCAAACCCTATCTTTCTACCACCTCTATCAGGACACTAAATAGTAATACATTTGAATCAACTGAAATAGTTGTTTCTGAGCTTAAGGTAAAACTTTAAAGCTTTCACAGACATATGTATTATCTCCATTTGGTCCATTAAGAGAAAACAGCTAGCTTTAACTGTCCCCTTCCAAACTCCAACAGATGCCAGAGGCGAAGGCAAGGTGACTAGTTCTGGATCTAAGATCTGGAGTAACTGCTGATACTTGGTAATTCATGCACTCTGTAATGGGGAACCGTACCTTTCACAGCTCTGAACTATCACCTGACTTACCACCAGGCATTTCCGGAACCACTTTCCTCATATGACAAATGGAATTTAAAAATTATTCAAAGGATTGTTGTAAGAATTAATGAGACAACATGAAAGGACTTAGCACCAAGCATATGCTACATACTTATTGACTGAATATGCCAGTCCATGATAATTGGAAGTGAGTGAATGAAAGCCGCTCAGTCATGTCCGACTCTTTGCAACCCCATGGACATGGATTTCTCCAGGCCAGAATACTGGAGTGGGTAGCCTTTCCCTTCTGTAGGGGATCTTCCCGACCCAGGGATCACACCCAGGTCTCCTGCATTGCAGGCAGATTCTTTACCAGCTGAGCCACAAGGGAAGCCCTTGTGAGAATTAGAAAGCTGCATAAAAATTCAGACAGGACTAAAATATTCAGTGCAAAGTAAATGCTTCTCCAAACACAGACTCCCAATCTCACTTCTCAATTACTGATACTTATTAGCACTTTTTTCCCCAGAAAATGTCTACATTTTGCTTACATGTAACAAGAGGAAATAGAATACATTTTAAAACACTTCATTCATGTCAAAAACCATCAATCATTCATTCAAGTATATCTCCTTAGTTGGTTCACTCCTCAAACACTGCCTTATCAGCCTCTCTACTTGACAGTCTAACAGGCATCTGAAGACTGACATGCCCAAAAGACAACTCCAAGTCGTCCTGCAAACATGTTAGTCCTTTGCGTGCAATATGAGTCACATATATTTTTTTCTTGTTGTCTTTTTACTTTGCTCATGGTTTCCGAGTTTTGTGGCCTGAAAAACCATCCTTATTCCAGGGCTACAATTATCTGTGACTTGGTCCAGAACTTTGATGGTGTCACTAGTTCACGTCATTACGTGATCCATTTGGAATCCATCTCGTGTAAGGTGGGCTCCAGCCATAATTCTCAGGAGAGTGCTCCCTGTTGTCCCAGTCTACTTTATGGAATCATCTTATCCCCACGTGCTGATTAAGTGTGGGTGAAGGAGAAAAGAAACCAAAGAGGATAACCCCTAAGATCTGAGCTACTGGGTGGCTAGCTGTTCCATTTATAAAACTAAAACTAAACAAGAGTGGGAATTATGTTTGTAGAAATAAATGCATAAACTCTGAAATGTTATAGCTAACAGAAATCAGGAAGGAGGAACTAACAGATAGAGAAGTGAGTTTCCACGTATGAATCTGCCAACCTTTCACAGCCCTAGAGTGCCTCTCAGGGATGACTGTACAGGATAGCAGCAAGTGGAAATCCTCCCAATTTGCAACTTTGCATAGGAACTTGCCTGAGGTAGCAAGACCTACCTGTGTGGTCAGGCATGACTTGGTTGATCATGGGACTCAAGAGTAGTAACAGGAAAAATCACAGACAAGGTCTCTGAAATCATCACAACTGAAATGTATGACTTTTTCAAATGGGTTCTAACTGCAAGATTTTTATAGTAATCTTTTCCCCCTTAAGTTCAGAGATATCTTTCTAGAACTCATAAACTCTGATGATGAACAAACATCTATCTGAGGTTCAACAATAACTGCTGTTACGTTTAACAGATAAAGTGCTAGCTGGAGGGAAAGCTGCGTTTTGGTCCACTTTATTTTGACCGGAAGAGACTCAAGCATGTTTCTGTGGCAATCTTTCTCATACTCCTAGTCCCCCGCAATGCTACCCCTTCATTCTGTCCACGGTCAAGTGCTCCTCTTCAATACTGCCGTGCTGGGGAAAACACACTGCCTTACCAAATGTCAGCCAAGGAAGCTGTGGCAATGACACTGACTTACCCCCAACCACAGACACACTTTATCGGTAGGAGGAACTGAAGCTTTGCAATACAGGTTATCTGCCAATAAGAACCTGGTCTCCAGTGAACTGGTGGACTCCTTCAAAAAAAATAAATAAATACATGACGGTACTGTAAACTGTCCATCTTAATACCAAGGTCATACAGGTGATTGCAGAGCTGAGCTTAAGCCATTTAAAACAGTCCCACCCCACAGACAAATCAGGTGGAGGAACTGAGGGACAGAGAGGTAAAGGAGAAGGGTAAAGAAAGGACCACAGGGGCCACAGGACTGCGCAGGGAGCACATGCATCCTGACTCAGCAACTTAATG
Source organism: Cervus elaphus (assembly GCF_910594005.1). Classification (NCBI taxonomy): domain Eukaryota; kingdom Metazoa; phylum Chordata; class Mammalia; order Artiodactyla; family Cervidae; genus Cervus; species Cervus elaphus. Next base: position 25,371,130 of record NC_057848.1, read on the forward strand.
CACCCCTGAAGGCTGTGGCAAGCAGCACTTGTATGAACACAAACACACACACTTCAGTGCCTGGCACAGAGTAAGCACTAGACAAGCGTGATCTATTATTATCACTTCATCAGCACTTCATCCTCAACCAACCAGTCTTCTGAAGTCTCTTATAAAGTTTGTGACATAAAAAAGCGGTCTCAAAATGTAGCTACTCTGCCAGTCAAGTAATAAATCATGTATATATACATACATATAATATGTTAAATATTTTCTGAAACTTCATTTTTACACCCTCCTTTTATTTAACAAAAAAATGGGTGAGAACTCAGAAGATTCTCAAATCCAGTTCTGCCAGTAACTAGCTATGTGACACTGATCAAGTGTACCCTCTTTGTAAATATTTCCTCAACTGTGAACTGAGAGCCACAAACAATAAAGACTATTCATTTCTTTTTGCACTTAAAATAATTTCAAGTTGCATTTAAGCTTCACAAATACTACATATAAGTAAAAGACCCCAAGTAGTGTGGGCCCTAGAATTAAATCTGACTTCAGTGTAAAGCCACATGTTTCACAGAAGCACACCGTCTGTGATATCACTACATGTGCTCAGAAAGGCAGACTGGATCTTCTAGCACGGGTTCAAATACCAGTGACCAAGGAGTCAAGGAACACGTGTCTCTGCTGAACTATCCTAGTTTGCTCACGTTTATAAACAAAAAAGACACTTACTTTTTTCTTCTGCATATATTTTAGAATTTCTAAAGTCTGCTTAATTTCAGGAATCTGGCCTTTTAGCCTGTGAATAAGAAAAAGGTTAATTTAGTATCCGGCACCAAGAAACAGTCTTATTAGCTTTATACTTTCTACTGATATGTTTTGAGGACAATATGTAAATATGAAATAGTAAATATATTTTATATGTAAGATATTTAATGAATTGTTTATTAAAATATCTAAGATATTTCAGACATAAATATTTACTAAACTGCTTAGATATAATAGCGAATACTTATGGAACACCTTTTGTGCACAGAGTCCTGTTCTATATGTCAAATCCTCCACTAGTAAGCTTTTCTGGGCTGTGTGCGCTTAGTCGCTTAGTCGTGTCCAACTCTTTGTGACCCCATGGACTGTAACCTGCCAGCCTCCTCTGTCCATTGGGATTCTCCAGGCAATACCAGAGTGGGTTGTCATGCCCTCCTCCAGGGGATCTTCCTGAATAAGGGATTGAACCCAGGTCTCCCGCACTGCAGGCAGATTCTTTACCAGCTGAGCCACCAGAAAGTCATATCCCCCAGAGGTGATCAAGAGGTTCTACATCTAATTAGAATTGCATTATAAATAGATTTTTTTAAAATAACATGCATTCAAGTATTATATTCTCAACTGGAAACCACCAACTCAGCAGCAGCAAGTGCAGGGACAGCTTCTCAGCACCTGCACTTCTCACAGTGCAAAATCAACTGAATGCCTAACACACCACAGTAAGATACAGTATAATTTCATGATTCTTTTAAGCTTTGGGTGATTTTTCTTTAACTTTTATGTTGAAAAATACTATTTTCTTTTCAAGTTAGGTAATAATTATTACTAAAATTATAAATGGATCATTGGTTTGAACACAGGAAATTTACGAAAACAATGACAGACATGATGAGACTGATCAGACTGAACCAACTGGACATCCACACATAAAAAAATGAATCTAAACACAGGCATACATACACATTTCACAAAACTTAAGTTGAGATGAATCACATATGTAAAGTATGACACAAAACTATAATGCTCCTAGAAGATAACACAGGAAAAAACCTAGATGACTTTGGGTCTGGTAATGATTTTTTAGATATAATACCAAAGACATAATCCATAAAAGAAATAATTGATATGACAGACTTTAATGAAAAGACAAGCCACAGACTGGGATAAGATATCTGCAAAAGACACATGTGATAAAGGACTGGTATCCAAAATATAAAAAGAACTTTCAAAACTCAGCAATAAGGAACAACTGTATTAAAAAATGGACCAAAGGACTTAACAGATACCCTACCAAAGAAGATATACAAATGGCAAATAAGCATATGAAAAGATGCTCCACATCATATATCATCAGTATCAGTATCAGTTCAGTCACTCAGTCATGTCCGACTCTGTGACCCCATGAACCGCAGCATGCCAGGCCTCCCTATCCATCAACAGAGAAATGAAAATTTAAACAATGACATAACCACTGCAAAACTATTCTGGGCTTCCCAGGTGGCGCTAGTGGTAAAGAATCTGCCTGCCAATGCAGGAGATGCATGTTTGATCCCTGGGTCAGGACGATCTCTTGGAGGCGGGCATGGCCACCCACTCCAATACTCTTGCCTGGAGAATCCAATGGACAGAGGAGCCTGGTGGGCTACACTCCATGGAGTTGCAAAGAGTCAGCCACGACTGAGCCACTGAGCACACACACACCTGTTATAATGGCCAAAATCCAGAATACTGACAACTCTGGATGCTGGTGAGGATATGAAGCAACGTTAATTTTCATTCATTGCTGGAGGGAATGCAACATGGTACAGTCACTTTAGAAGACAGTTTGTCAGGTTCTTACAAAACTAAACACATTCTTACCATACGATCCAGCAATCATGCTCCTTGGTATTTATCCAAAGGAGCTGGAAACTCAAGTCCAAATAAAAATTGCACACGAATGATTATAGAAGCTTTATTCATAATTGCCCAAACTTGGAAGCAACCCAGATGCCCTTGGTAGGCAAACAGAGAAATAAATTGTGGTCCATCTGGACAATGGAATAATATTCACTGCTAAAAAGAAATGATCTATCAAGCTATGAAAGACATGCAAGAAGCCTAAATGCATATGACAAAATGAAAGAAACCAACCTGAGAGGGTTACTACATACTATAGGATTCTGGCTGTAGACATTCTGGAAAACACAAAACTATGGAGACAGTAAAAGCATCACTGGTTGCCAGGGGTTTAGGAAGGGGAGGGAGGGATGAATATATGGCACACAGAGCATTCTTACCGCAGTGAACCTACTCTGTATGACACTATAATGACAGATACACGTCATGGTGCATGTGTTCAAATCCATCAAATGTACAACATAAGAGTGGACACTAATGTAAACTATGGACCTTAGTTAATAAGAACATATCAATATTGGTTCATCAACTGTAACAAATGTTCCACTCTGGTGAAAGGTATAGATAATGGGAAGGTTATACATGTGTAGGCGCAGGGGCTAAATAGGAAACCTCCGTACTTTATGCTCCATTTTGCTACAAAACTAAAACTGCCTTTAAAAATAAAGCCTATTCAATTTTAAAAAACTAGTAGCAACTGATTCCCAAATGAAGTCACTCTCACTGACAAGAGGTAACAATATGTTGAAAACACTCAAAGCCAAACTCAGAGAATACAGAATGAGACCTTTTTAGCTCTTTTATTTTTGACGATTAGAAGCAGCCCAAGGCTTTCAAGTGTTTCACATGGAAAAATGTGCAAAACTATTCTGGGAGTCCTGTCAAATCACAGTGTAATTTGTAACCAAATGGACTAAAAACGGACTAAAAATAAAGCTGTGGAACTTTCAGAAGACATGCAACTAAATATTATTAAAGATCAGCATGCAAATAAATTCTAAATATGATAATGAACATGTACTTCCTGAATCATATAAAGAAAGTCACAGTACGTGTGAACAAGGTTAGCACGGCAAACTTCTTTACAATCTGTGCTACTGACCTGGGAAATGTGTCACAGAAGCCTGCTGCTTGAAAAATAGTATCACTATCTGGCAAGACAACCCAGTGAAGAGTCGAGAAACACACACTTAGCATTGATTTTTTTGTAAGCATAGCTTGAAGGCTAGTGTTCTGTGAACTCTTTACAATTCAATACAGATGTCATATATTTCTCAATTTTGCTTCTCTTTGTCTATGCTGATATATGTAAATGCGAGAAAGATGTAGGTGTGTTCATGTGTATAGTATCTGATAGACATGTAACATTAGTATGTTCAAATTGTTTAGGTCATACAAATGATTTCTATGTTATATTGTTGTACATGCAGATATTACATGTAATATATAGGTTATGAAGCATAGCAATCAATCAAGCAGCTGCAACTCTGGACATCTCAGGAACTAGACCACCAAAGCCACTGCACATGTCTGAGCAATACACCCTCCCCACCCTTGTTGTGCCCAATTCCCCACGACCACATGGACTGCAGCACACCAGGCTTCTCTGTCCTTCACTATCTCCCAGAGTTTGCTCAAACTCATGTCCAGTGAGTCAGTGATGCCATCTAACCATCTTATCCCCTATTCTGCTACTCTCAATCTTTCCCAGCATCAGCGTCCTTTCCAATGAGCTGGCTCTTCATATCAGGTGGCCAAAGGACTGGAGCTTCAGCTTCAGCATCAGTCCTTCCCATGAAAATTCAGGGTTCATTTCCTTCAGGATGGACTGGTTTGATCTCCTTGCTGTCCAAGGGACTCTTAAGAGTCTCCTACAGCATCACAATTTGAAAGCATCAATTCTTTGTTGCTCAGCCATCTTTATGGACCAATTCTCACATCCATATATGACTACTGGCAAAACTACTGACATCACTGGAAAAGTGATTCTCTGCTTTTTAATATGCTGTCTAGGTTTCTCACAGTTTTTCTTCTAAGGAGCAAGTGTCTTTTAATTGTGTGGCCACAGTTACCATCCACAGTGATTTTAGAGCCCAAGAAGATAAAATCTACCACTGTTTTCACTTTTTCCCCATCTATTTGCCATGAAGTGACGGGACCGGATGCCATGATCTTAGCTTTCTGAATGCTGAGTTATGTCATTTTCATTCTCCTCTTTCACGCTCAAGAGACTCTAGCGTCTCTTCGCTTTCCGCCATTAGTGTGTGGCATCTGCATATCTGAGGTTGTTATTTCTCCAGGCAGTCTTGATTCCAGCTTGTGATTCATCCAGCCTGGCATTTTGCATGATGTACTCTGCATAGAAGCTAAATAAGCAGCGTGACAATATACAGCCTTGTCATACTCTTTTACCAATATTGAACAAGTCCACAAGTTCCACATCCAACTCTGTTTCTTCTTGACCTGCATACAGGTTTCTCAGGAGACAGGTAAGATGGTCTGGTATTCCCATCTCTTTATTTTCCAGTTTGTTGTGATCCACACAGTCAAAAGCTTTAGCATAGTCAATGTCGCAGAAGTAGATGTTTTTCTGAATTCCCTTGCTTTTTCTATGATCCAACAGATGCTGGCAATTTGATCTCTGGTTCCTCCCCATCCTGCTCTGTCCCAAAAAATAGCAGCTCTCCTGAACTGTGTGTTTATAGTCCCATTTTTACTACTTCAAATAGTTTCATTAGTTACGTGTATTCCAAAACAATATATTCTTTGCTAGTTTCTTGATACAAATGGGCTCATGTTAGTTGCATTTTCCTGGTGTTTGCTTTATAACCCAATCAAATTCCAAAGAGTTGTTCATCTGTTTTCACTGCTGTGTAATATACATTTACAAATATAACACAACCTGTTCATCCATTCTCCTGTCAATGCACATTTGGGTCAGTTCTAGGTCTTTGTTATTCTATGAACAATGAAAATTTCTAGATGAGAGGAGAGACAGAAGGGAACTAGAAGGGAACTAGATGAAGTCTTCAAAGGGAGGAGCATTTAAGGCTAAAGGGCAAATTTCTAGTTGTTTTTCCTCCCTCTAAATTGCCCTGCGTGAATCACATTACCTACCCCATGACTGTAAAAGGGCAGAAAAACAATACAACTGGCCAGAGGCAGGGAAAAGGTCAGACTGAGGACTGAGAAGACAGTACTGGCCCCTAGTAGTTCTGTTCTCCCCATCCTCCTCCCAGGGGAGATGCCAGTGAAACCAGTCAAAGAGAAAGGAATGGAAAGAATCTCCCAGAGCCTGAGGCACTTGGCCGAGGAGAAGGAGCATTTGTCTGATGGCCATGCCATAGAGTGTAAACTCTGCCCACCAGGAAGGACTTGAATTACTCACTCCCACTTCCACACACATTACTGGCCAAAGGGAACGGATATCCCTGAGGGAATATGAGCTGACAGGGGAAAAAAATGGTCATCTGATAAACTCAACTACAAAATAAAATAAAGAAAATAAACTCAACGACCTCTACCGGGTGAAACAAGTGCAGTTTAGTTCAGTTCAGTTGCTCAGTTGTGTCCAACTCTTTGTGACCCCATAGACTGCAGCATGCCAGGCCTCCCTATCCATCACCAACTCCTGGAGTTTACCCAAACTCATGTCCATGGAGTCAGTGATGCCATCCAAATACTAAAAGATTACACAGTGAATATTTTTAAATACCTCAAAAAGACAAGACAGGATACTGGTAATATAAAAAAGAAACAAGGAGCTGTAAGAAGAACCAAAAATACTAGGTATAAAAAATGTAATGGCTGAAATAAAGGACTCATGGATAGCAATCCATTTAATCGTCAAAAGACAAAATTACTGAAGTCAGCAGAAAAAAGGAAACAAAACAGAAAGGGAAGGCAGAATTAGAAGAGTTAATTAACATCCACATTAACACGAATCCCAGAATGAGAAAAGGAAAAAAATTACAGAAATTTATAAAAGCACATAAAAATTCAAGTGTTAAATCACCACACAAAAATTATGAAATAATAAGTAACTTTTATACAGCTGAAGGTAAATTTAAATGACAGGGTGCAAGAAAAGACAAACAACATGTGTAAAGAAAAGGTTAATATCCACACTACACAGAACCGTCTGCTGTAAAACAATCAACCACAGAAGTAGTTTTGTTGCATAGCTGCTATCAGAGGTCAGGGAACTAACTTTCAGGGGAAAAATAAGATAAGAATAAAACTGGAAAAGGCTTTGAGTTGAGCAGTGAGGACTACAGAAAAGCATGTGTCTCGAGGCAGGTGCCAATACCAGCTGGAGACCTGAGCCTGGGCCCCTGACACACTTCAGTTGGGAGCTCACATATTAAGTGCAAGAACTAGGAACAGGGTTCAAGAGGTCCAAGGCTGATATAGATGCACAGCTGCCAAAAAACAAACTCCTCTATGGATAAAAATGATCCACACAGGTATCCATGGCTACAGGAACCTGAATATAAGTCAGTTAAGAAAGAATTTAAGAAACATAGCCTCAAAAAAGACAAATCTGTATGCAGGACAAGAAGCAACAGCAAAAACCAGACATGGAACAATGGACTGGTTCCAAATTGGGAAAGGAGTATACAACGCTGTATATTGTCACCCTGCTTATTTAACTTATATGCAGAGTACATCATGCAAAATGCCGGGCTGGATGAAGCACTAGCTGGAAGCAAGATTGCCAGGAGAAATATCAATAACCTCAAATATGCAGATGACACCACCCTTATGGCAGAAAGCAAAGAAGAACTAAAGAGCCTCTTGATATATTGATGAAAGTGAAACAGGTGAGTGAAAAAGCTGGCTTAAAACTCCAACATTCAAAAAACTAAGATCATGGCATCCAGTCCCTCACTTCATGGCAAAGAGACGGGGAAACAATGGAAACAGTGAGACAGATTTTATTTTGGGAGGCTCCAAAATCACCACGATGGTGATTGCAGCCATGAAATTAAAAGACGCTTGTTCCTTGGAAGAAAAGCTATGACCAACCTAGACAGCATATTAAAAGCAGAGACATTACTTTACCAACAAAAGTCCGCATAGTCAAAGCTATGGTTTTTCCAGTAGTCATGTACAGATGTGAGAGCTGGACCATAAAAAAAGCTGACTGCCAAAGAATTGATGCTTTTGAACTGTGGTGTTGGTGAACTCTTGACAGTCCCTTGGACTGCAAGGAGATCCAACCAGTCCATCCTAAAGGAAATCACTCCTGAATATTCATTGGAAGGACTGATGCTGAAGCTGAATTCCCAAACTTTGGCCATCCGACGTGAAGAACTGACTCATTGGAAAAGACCCTGATGCTGGGAAAGATTGAAGGCAGGAGGAGAAGGGGACAACAGAGGATGAGATGGTTGGATGGCATCACTGACTCAATGGACATGAGTTTGAGCAAGCTCTGGGAGTTGGTGATGGACAGGCGTGCCGCAGTGCATACAATCACAAAGAGTCGGACACGACTGGACTGAACTGAAAACAAAAGAGCTGACAATCTCCAAAGTATCCAAAAAGAAAAATGAGCTTATCGAAAGACAGGTTGGATTTTAAAAAAATCCATATGTTGTTTACATGGAACACCCTTAAATATAAATAGTAAAAACAGTTGAAAGAAAAGGCATTAGAGAAGATATACCAAGAAAATGTTAGCCACCACTTCCGGGCATATATCTGGAGAAAGCCATGATTTGAAAGGATACATGCACCTCAATGTTCATTGCAGCACTGTTTACAACAGCCAGGACATGGAAACAACCTAAATGTCTATGGACAGAGGAATGGATAGAGAAGATGCAGTATATATGTACCATGAAATATTACTCAGCCATAAAAAGGAATGACATTATGCCATTTGCAGCAACACAGATACACCTAGAGATTGTGATATGAAGTGAATTAAGTCAGACAGGGAAAGACAAGTATCATGTGGCATTGCTTACATGGGGAATCTAAAAGGGTACACATGTACTTATTTACAAAACAGAAACAGACTCGCAGATGTATAAAACAAACTTCTGGTTACTAGGGAGGAAATAAAAGGTGAGGGATAAATTCAGAAATTGGGACTGACATATACACACTACTTTACAGAAATCAGATAACTAGTGAGGACCTACTATATAGCACAGTGAACTCTGTAATGACCTATATGGGAAAAGAATCTAAAAAAGAGTGGATATATGTATATGTATAGCTGATTCCCTTTGCTATATGGCAGAAACACAGTATTATAAATCAACATACTCCAACAATAGATTTTTTTTAAATGTTAGCCAAAACAAAGGTGAAGTAGCTCTAAGTTTCCAACAAAACTGACTAAAACAAGACACATTATTTTACATGGGTTTAAAATCAGCAAGAAGACTTCATAATTCTCAAACTGCAGGTACCTAATGAAACAGAGTAAAAAGCTTAAAAAAGAAAAGGATAGAAATTGTTTCAGGTTAAGATGGTGGCAGACCCAGCACATGCGCTTCTAACTGCTCCAAGTAGCCAGGGAAAATACATACTTCCTTTGCAGCCAGGCAGCAGAGAGCTGTTGAGGTGACGGACTACCGGGCTAATCTTGCCAGGGACAAACTGAGAGGTGAGCTGATTTCTTATAGCCACTTTTACCAAAGAGCACATGAAGGGACGTTTCTGTTTATAAAAACATGCCAGCTTATTAAGAAATAAAAAACAAATAACTGAATTAGAACATCAGCATTTTGCAACTCATCACTAATGAATTGAGGATCATTGTAGGAGAGAACTAGATATTATCTGCCTCTTAATGGAGAAATCATATACAAACCTATGCAAGTGTCACCAAAACACAAAAAGAGAAGAGAAAGAAACAAAAGAAAAACCTGATTATGAACAAGAATGCAGAGACAACTACCAATGTATAATACACAGAAAGGGCAAAGAAACATACTTGAAAAGCCCACAACTGCTGTAAAATTTAGCAACGTCCTTCTGAATAACCCACAGATTATAGATCAAAGTGTGAGATAAACAATAAACCTCTGAGAATAAAACATGAAGAGAATATCCTCATGAACTTGGGATATTTCTTAAACAGGATACAAAAAGCACTAACCATTAAGGGAAAAAAACTGTTAAATCAAAGTACATTCAAATTAAATGTTAAGTCAAACAGGATGTCCACAGTGTATCCATTTTAAAAAAGAAAGAGGAATTCCCATCTAAACACCAACTTTTGTATCTTTACCTAAGTGGTACCCTCATACCCAGACTACCCTTCCTCCCTTTAGTCTGCTTCTAAGCTCATAACCAACCTTCAACATTCTACACAGCCATCTGCTCCTCTTGGAAGTTTCCCCTGAACCCCTGTGTCTCCCTGCAGCTCACCCCTTAACCTCTGCTAACTCATCACTCCATGCCACAACACCTTAACTGCTATACTATGTGTACTTCTTTTATTTACACACCTATCATGCCACTAGACTACACCCCTACTGAAAGCAGATATTGGTATTTTACCCAAAAACAGTATCTGGCACCTATTAGGAACTCCATAATATTTGACATCAGAATGCTGGCACATGTGTATAGCAGGTGTCCATAAGTATTTATTACAGTGAATTGACTGCATAAGCTACTACAAAAATATAAGGGAATAAAGGACTGAAAATGAGAATATTTTTGGCCCAAGCCTATTAGTTATGAAATCTTGGGAAAGTTGTAACTTCTGTGGGTCTGCCATCTCATTGGCAAAATGAAAAAATGAAGTAGATATTTAAGATGTTATGATCCTAGATGCTATGGAATAAGGACTTCAATACTCATTCTGTTAGGTTTTCAAAAGCATCTTAGGCTGACAACAGCAAGTGCTGGCGAGATTGAAGAACTGGAACTCCCATACATTGCTGTAATGTAATATACAACAATAATTGCATATAATGCAATTATAATTGCATATAATAACTGCAATAATGTAATACTGCTGTAATGTAATAATGTAATGTGGCTGTATAATATGCTAGAGCCACCTAGGATTTTTGGTAGTTTCTCGAAAATTAAACATACTTACCGTACAAGTCAGCGATTCTACCTCTTGGATAATAATCCAGGAGAAATGAAAATATATGTCCATGCAAAGATTTAAAACCAAATGGGGAAATAACTCAAATGTCCATTAATAAGCAAATAGATAAAAATAGACAAAAACTGTGGTAAACCCACATACAGTGGAAAATGACTCAGCACTAAAAAGAAACTAATTTACTGATACCCACAGTACCATGGATGATGACTCTCAAAACCACTATACTAAGTGTAAGAAGTGAAGTGAAGTCACTCAGTCGTGTCCGACTCTTTGCGACCCTGTGGACTGTAGCCTACCAGGCTCCTCCATCCATGGGATTCTCCAGGCAAGAATACTGGAGTGGGTTATCATTTCCTTCTCCAGGGGATCTTCCCAACCCAGGGATTGAACCCGGGTCTCCCGCATTAGAGGCAGACGCTTTAATCTCTGAGCCACCAGGGAAGCCCTAGTGTAGGAGCCTGACATAAAAGAGTAGTTACTATATGGTTCCAGTCATATGACATTCAAGGACAGACAAAACTAATTTATGGTGAAAATAATCAGAACAGTGTTTGTCTCTAAGAGCGGACATGGTTGGCCAGAAAGGGCTGGGAGGAAACTTCCTGGGTAACAGAAATGTTCCATATGTTTATCTGGGCAGTGGTTACAGAAATGGATACATTTATCAAAATTCATAAAACTGAATATTCAACACATAGACATTTTATCTGTATGCAAATTATCTCAATCTTTCAAAAGTTTCAGTGATGTAATATTGACCTTAAAAACTTAGAAATTTTTACACTTACCTCCTTTTCTTTTGCGCAAGGTTGAGTTCCATAAACTTATACTTCTGGTACTGTTCATCCAGCTTCTTCAGTACAATATCTGCAGTCTCATTCCCAGGCTGTTTCATGAAGGAATCTACATCTTCCTTTTAATATCAAAAATAATACATTAAGAATTTTACAATTCATACCTCAGATTTTTTACTGCTTTAGCTTTTTTAAAACATAAAAGGAGCTTGGGGGTGGGGGGGGGAAGAGCTTGTGTTTCTTTTTCTCCAAGACTTGTTTTTAACTTTTTTAGTTATAAAGAATTAGATACCATTTCAGACAGTGCACATACGTTATGTAGCTAATTTATTCTTCTCCCACCCTCCTATTTACATATAGGGAAAGATGACCTTGCTGCTTCATATATCTGCCATGCAGCACTCACAGTAAATACAAAAATTACCAACAAACACGTCATTTAGTCATGTGCCTTAGCCACAAAATGATTCAAAAGTATCCATTTTATTACTTACAATTTTAACTCTACAAGTTCTGCCATAAAAATCATACTAAATATGGTCATTAGGTTCCCAAGAGAAGCCACAAATGCTTCCTTAAGTTACCAACTGATCGAAATAAAGTAAGCCAAAGTGTAAAAGTGTTAGTTGCTCAGTTAGGTCTGACTCTTTGTGATCCCATGGACTGTAGCCTGCCAGACTCCTCTGTCCATGGAATTCTCCAGGCCAGAATACTGGAGTGGGTTGCCATTCCCTTCTCCAGGGGATCTGCCCACCCCAGGGATCAAACCCGGGTCTCCCGCATTGCAGGCAGATTCTTTACCATCTGAGCCACCAGGAAAGCCCAAGCCTAAAAGGCAAACAAAACAATCTTTTATAATAGGAATAAATAAGCAAAAGAAAAGCAATAAAACTGAACAGCATTTTTAATGTATACTACACATGATGGTCCCTGAAGAAAAGCTAGTTAAATAGATAACAATCAGGAACTAGGTGAAACTCTATCGAAACAAAGGAGATTCTGTAAGAACCTTCCAGTAGTTTAAACAACTTTAGTCCTTCAGTACAAGAAACTTAAATTCAGACTTTTGCTGCTGTAGTTCATTCTCCTTGCTCGTGTCTAAGCTTCTAATAACATGTGCTAGAAACATTTCTTTTCCTATAACAATCCTTCTAGGAAGATGCTATCTCCATTTTATTTCCAAATTATCTTACAGTTTCTGGGATCTCTGCTTATCTGGTATAAGCATTATTCTTATTCATGCTTACTAGCTAGGGTTTCCCTGATGGCTCAGCAGGAAAAGAATTGGTCTGCAACACAGGAGATGCAGGAGATAAGGGTTGGGGGAGATCCCTAGGTGGGGGAGGTTCCCTGGAGGAGGGCATGGCAACCCACTCTGGTTTTCTTGCTGGGAAAATCCCATGGATAGAGGAGCCTGGCAGGCTACGGTCCATGGGATCGCAAGAGTTAGACACCACAAGCGACAACAGGTGAGCAGGTGCTTACCAGCTCAAAGGGAGTATTTTAGCTAAAACCAAGCAAGAAGAAAAAGGAAAAGAAACACAGCAAAGGAGTGAACTATGAAGCCATCAAGTAGACTCTGTAAAAGAAAACTGAAAAGGTGAGCCTGAGGCAACAGCTGAGTTCTGCATGGTGATCAAGTGCAAGGAGATAGCATCTTCCTAGAAGTATTGTTGTAGGAAAAGAAATGTTTTTGGCACATGTTATTAGAAGCTTAGACACGAGCAAGGAGAAGGAACTACAGCAGCAAAAGTCTGTGGTTAAGACTCAGGGGCTACATGGCTTGAATGCTGGCTGCATCACGTACTAGCTGTGCAGCCCATGAGGCAGTTGTTTAACCCTTGTCTTGGCCTCAATCTGTAAAGCAAAAAGTGCCTCTTCCCCACAGGAGATTAAATGAGTTACCAGGTATCAAAGGCTCAGAAGACGACACAGTGGCTAGTAAGTGTTCAACAAACATTAGATATGGCTAAGGGAACAGATGGAAGCACCAAGAATTCTGTCCTGGGGTGGTGGTCAGGAAAAACTAGAGGTCATATCTGAACTAGATGTTGAAAGATGGAGCAGCCAACCAATGGACAAGGGGAGAAAAGAACAATTAAAGCAGAGAAAGAAACAAAATTACTGTACCAACTGGAATGGGGAAAAGGCAGTCTGACTTCTAACCACTATGGTACACTGCCTCTTATTACCAAAATGAATATGTATTAAGTATCTACTTGCAATACTGAAAGCACATTCTCTGTTTCTCAGACGAAATCTGTAAGTAATGTTATCCTTATTTCAGTTAAAGAAACAGAGGGGCTCAAAGTTGTAAAACAATATGCTCAAGATAAGCAGCAACTGGGAAGCAGAGGCAGGATTCAAACTCTGGTCTCAAAACCAACGTTCTTTATAACATACCATGCTATTTCCCATTAGTTGGGGAACATAAAATATTTATATAAATTTGGATTGTTTATATATCATATTGATATAAATTTTAAAGGTCTAGAAAAAGCAACTCATAACATTTTAGAGAAAATGCATTTTAAGATAACACTTTATATAGCCCCTTGATAAACTTTATCTTCCTGAATTAGATTTCTGAAGCCATCCTTTGTTGAGCACCATGAATGCAGGATTTTAAGGCACTATGGAAATTCAATCTGACATTTAGTTGTGAGTTTATACTGTGTGCCAGGCACTGTGCTAGGATCAGGGGAAATGCCAGTGAGCAAGATTACCTCACTTTCCTCCCAGCAGCAGAGCATGGCATGGAAGTAGAGGTCTGGAGCCCACAGACTGACCAAGTTTAAAGCTTGGATAACTCACTTACACATTGTGTGACTTGGGCAAATTACTCAAGGGCTCTGGGCCTCAGTCTGAACATGAACAAAATAAGAATAACAGTACTTGCCTCTTACTGAGTAGTGTGAAAGCATTAGGAATGTGCCTGACATTCAACAAATTTTGTCTCTTGTTGATTAGCTAGGAGATGAGCGGAAAGAAATACATGGCACATTTCAAGGACAAAAAAAATAAAATAAAATAGGACAAAACTGAATCAGCCAATGCAAATTTTCATACAGTGCATATAAAACTGGTCTAAGTAAAAGACAGGGGTCTTCTGAACGGTGGAAGATTTCATCAACAAAAAGCCAGTCCACGTTCGACGTATGAGACAGGATGCTCAGGGCTAGTGCACTGGGACGACCCTGAGGGATGGGATGGGGAGGGAGGTGGGAGAGGGGTTCAGGATTGGGAACACATGTAAACCCATGGCTGATTCATGTGAATGTATGGCAAAAACCACCACAATATTGTAATTAGCCTCCAATTAAAATAAATAAATTTTTTCAAAAAGGCAGAGATAAGACAATATCGGGACAAAGCAAAAGGTGGAGAAATTTCCATTAAGGTTTTATAGTAGTTCAGCCAGAACTGAGTGGAGAAAGATGGGTGATACTGGCCTGGAACACCCATCAGGTTTTCTCAACACTCAACTAGTTCTCATCTCAAACATTATTTCCAGAACAGCCTCATGGAGAGACAGGACTGAAAGCCTCTACGTGCTTCTGTTTGGCCTTGGTTTAGTCTCCCGGTTCAGTGAACCCTCCAACACGGCATTGCTGGCTTCCCCTGTGAACTTCACCCAATTGACTCTCTACGTTGTTAGAACCGTGTACCTCAAAGTGATTACAAGTGTCTTCACTTAGACAACCTTCTAGTGAGCGCCCGCGACTAGCGGGCTAAGGCCTCCATGGCCTAGCGGGTTCCATAAGGCCTTCGAGAGCTTTCCCGGCCGTCGCCCCCCATCATGGGGTCTTCTTCCAAGGCCAAAGGCTGCCGCAGCCCTTCCACACCCGAGGTGTCATTTTCGAGCTTCACACCTGAGCCCCAGCTCCGTTACCCCGTCCCCCTCGGTCTCCCCGGAATCCAGGCTGAGGCTCCAGCTTCTTACCTCCTCCCATCTTCCGGGTAGCGGGGTCTGAACCTAAGGCCGCGGAGGGCGGGGGAAGGCGGTCCCTCAAAGCGGTCCCGCCTCCGCCCCCGAGTCCTCCAGCCCCGCGCCCCCTTTGCGCCGGTGACCTGCTCGGACGGCAGGCCCCCTCCCAGGCAGGTCCCGCCCCAGTTTAGTCCCTCTAGGCCGGAGCACCCCCTCCCAGGTAACTGGGCCCAACGCCTCTCCCCCCAACAACCGAGGCCCGGGTGAGGGGCCAGGAAGAAAGGGAACAACAGCGTAGCATCAAGCACCCACTGGCCGCTTACCACAAAAACCGCTTCAGGAATCCCCAGGTGGAGTCGCCTCCCGTTCCCCACGGCCACTTCTCCCACACCACAACCGTCCTTAGAGGCCGCCATTTTGAAGAAGCGAGCGCGCGACTAACGTGCCTCGCGAGCGGCCTGTAGCCGGGGGCCTGTGATTGGCTTGGCTGACAGCGGCGGGCCCCCCCCCCCCCCCCCCCGCCTGGAAGTCTGTGCGGTCGTTGGCTTACAGGAAGTACCCGCCCCGTCCCCCGCGCGGCAGAGTCGCTCGATCTGTGGGTTCTAATTGGCTGCGCGGGTGAGTGACAGGCGTGGAAGGGCCGCGGGGGCGAGGCTGGCTCTGCGGGAAGGACCAATACCGAGTCCTGGGAAAAGGGATTCCGGGGGTTTTGTTGGTGGGGCGGCGGGCTGAAGGATGCTGACAATCCTGGAAGAAGCTGGAACAGACTCCACTGCCAGCCCGGAACAGTCCCCTCCAGAATAACCTTCGAAGCTATCCGATCCCTTCTCGAATTCAAGCAGACTCGAGACCTAGACGCCACCACGGGACTTGGGCCTCGGTGACATTCTGGGTCCACGATCCTCTCGAGCTTTTTGGCCCCTGAAGGGTGCTTGTTTTGAACCTGCTTCCGAGTGGACCCAGTGGTTTAATTCCAATAAATACCCCACCCGTTGCATCACAATTTACCGAAAACCACCTTTGATCAGTCTCTCACCACCAGCTCAAACGTTTTCAAAACTTCACACTGTACATATTAATACAAAATCCTAAGAACTTTCCCGATGTTTCTAGACCCAAGGAATCCCCAAGCTCATCCACTACTACACCCCCGTTATCTGACATCGAAGCACCGTGTTGGTTCCTGCCTCAGGCTTCCCTTGTGGCTCAGTGGGTAAAGAATCCACCTGCCAACGCAGGAGATGCAGGAGACATAGGTTCGATCCCTGGGTTGGGAAGATCCCCTGGAGAAGGAAAGGGCAACCTACTCCAGTATGCTTGCCTGGGAAATCCCATGGACAGAGGAGCCTGGTGGGCTACAGTCCATGGGGTCACAGATTCAGACATGACTTAGTGACCAAACCACAACCAAAAAACACGGACGTCTCTGTCTTGCCTGCACGGAGTAGGAAAGGAGCACAGGTGAAGACACTATCTAAGTTATTTAAAAATTAAAATGACAATGGGTACCAACAAGGCTGTTGTAAAGATTAAATGAGATTATGTATATAGACTACCTGGGTTTTCCTGCTGGTTCAGATCGTAAGAAGTCTGCCTTTAATGCATAGATTCAATCCCTCGGTCAGGAACATCCCGTGGAGAAGGAAATGGCAACCCCCTCCAGTATTCTTGCCTGGAAAATCCCATTGAGGAGCCTGGCAGGCTACCGGCTACAGTCCATGGGGTTGCAAAGAGGCAGACACGACTGAGCGACTAACACTTTCACTTTTCGCGTAGTGTACCTAATAAGTACTTGGCATACAGCAGGACTACAGTAGTGAGGGAACTAGGCCAGGATGAAGACGTGGAAAGAGAGAGGCAGTTGTTGTTGTTCAGACGTTAAGTGGGCAGGGCTTTGAGCTGGACTGAGTGGTGAAGGACAGAGTTTGCTGGAGTCTGGAGGAAGGGAAAGAGGGCGCTACTAGAGGTGGGGTAAGTGGGTGGGGGGATGGCTGGTACCCCAGGAGTGGAGAAAGTGGGCAGGGCAGTAAGACTCAACTGGGAAGGGGCTGAGGACTCGGGACAGTGGCAAGGCTTGAGGCCCTGGAACATGGGTGGTGGTGGATCAGAGTGAGAGCCTTTATATAGTAGTGACAAAACTTAGAAAATGAATTAAAGAATACCATTATGGTAGAATTAAAAACGGAGAAGGCAATGGCAACCCACTCCAGTACTCTTGCCTGGAAAATCCCATGGACGGGAGAGCCTGGTAGGTTTCGGTCCATGGGGTCGCCAAGAGTCGGACACGTCTAACCAACTTCACTTTCACTTTTCACTTTCATGCATCGGCAACCCACTCCAGTGTTCTTGCCTGGAGAATCCCAGGGATGGCAGAGCCTGGTGGGCCGCTGTCTATGGGGTCGCACAGAGTCAGACACTACTGAAGCAACTTAGCAGGAGCAGCAGCAGCAGCAGCAGAATTAAAAAACAAAAAACACTTGGTAGTCTTTATTTACATAATGAAAAGTGCTAGTAACTGTTCAAAACCCCAAATCAGAAGACAGAAGTTAAAGAATGCCTGAGAGCTCCAGCATGTTCATGATTGGGAAGGGCTGATATTGTTAGGATGTCTATATGTCTGTTTTCTCCAAATTGAACTAGATAGTCAATGTAGTCCTAAGCAGCGTGTTCTCTGAGGCCTTTTTTTTTTTCCATAGAAACTGATCAGTTGATTGGAATGTTTTATGTAATTCAAAGAATACCTGAATACCTGAACCAATCTTGAAAAAATATGCATAAACCTAGAAGACTAATACTGCCTGATTTTGAGACCTACAGGAAACTATGATATGTGTTATTGAACTAAGGATAGATCTTTGGATCAATGGAACAAAACAAAAGCTAACACAAACCCATAAATATGTTGTCGGTTGGTTTTTGAGAAATGTTCCAAGACAATGCAAGGTGAAACGAATTTGTTTTTCCCAAATGTTTCAAGAACAACTGGATAATTATATAGAAAAAGTTAACCTCTACCCCTATCTGTCACCAAGCACAAAAATGTAGCTTAGATGGATCATAGAGCTAAACATAAAAGTTACGAATTCCCTTGCTGTCCAGTGATTAGGACTCTCCACTTCCACTACAAGGAGCATAGGTTCGATCCCTGGTTGGGAAACTAGGATACTGCAAACCATGTGGTGCAACCAAAGGGGGGGAAAAAACTCAAAGGAAAACATTAAAATGGGAAAAACAGTTGAATGCTTCACATAGTAAAAGAGATGGTGGAATGGCCAATAAGTATATGAAAAGTTGCTTAGTCATTGGGGAAGGGTAAATTAAACCACTGTGAAATATGACTTAACAAACCCACCAGAATGGTCAAATTTTAAAATACTAACAGCAGTCATTTTTGGCCAGACTTTGAAGCAATAGCATTCTCATAGACTGCTGGTGGAACACAGTGGTACAGTAATTTTGAACAACTTTTGGCAGTTTTAAGTTATTTTTTTGGTCATGCAGGGTCTTCATTGTGGTGCACAGACTTCTCTAGTTGTGGCACGTGAGCATCTGTAGTTATGGTGAATGGGATTAGTTGCCTCGTGTCTTGTGGGATTTGAGTTCCCTGACCAGGGCTTGAACCCACGCCCCCTGTATTGGCAGGCAGATTCTTAACCAGTGGACCACCAGGGAAGTTCTGGCAGTTTTAATTTTAGATAAACACCTACCTGATGACCCTGTCATTCTACTCCTAGGTATTTACCCAAGAGATAGATCCACATTTGTCCACAAAAAGATTCAAACAAGAATGAGTTTGTATGTGTGTATCAATTTAAAGTTTACTTTAAAATAATAAGTATGAAGCACTACATTTTCCAATAAGAACTGAGTTTATCATCAGTATAACTACACTAAATAAACTTCTAAAACATGTACTTCAAGAAGAGGGAAATGGTTCCAATGCAAGAAGGGATGGTGAACAAAGAATTTGTGAACACATTTCCAAGTGTAAACAAAAACGTTTCTCTCTAACACCTTAAATTTGGGACAGGGCTAATATATTGGGCCACCATCATCCATAAGTTGGGAGGGAATGCCCTTGTAGTTTAAAAGTATTCTAAGGTCTTTGTGTTATTTAATAGAGGAGATTAAGATATTAACTTTAGGTTGTTTTTGTTTTTTTTTAATAATTTTACAGGGTAAAGTTTCCAGGATAACTATTAAAACAAGAGAGTGCATAACTTCAAAAACACTGAGCTGAAGAATCTCAAGGGTGTTGACTGTCCAAATGAATGTTTATTGACTTGGAAGATGTGGATGATTCAGTTCAGGCTGCAGAGAGATCATCATTTGTTTTGACCTCTGATTTGGAATTGTTTTCACTTTGGTACTTCTACATGGATTTTGTCTGTGAAAGACAGACAGATATATAAATCTTTCATTGTTCCCATATACTTTTCCTTGTGGTTATAAAATAAACTACAAATATTTTTACATAAAACTCAGGTCAGTCTGCTCACTATCTGATGCTTGAAGCTTTGTCAGGCCGCTTAAAACCTTCAGGAACCAGGTGGCCCCCAGGGCATGGTCTGAAGACTGAAGGTAGAAACCTTGTAAAGATTTCTATTCATATCAATGTATGACAAAACCCACTGAAATGTTGTGAAGTAATTAGCCTCCAACTAATAAAAAAATTAAAAAAAAAAAAAAAGATTTCTAGAGAACAATACTCGGAGGCAATGAACACCTGGATCATGACACTCTCCCATTTGCTTCTGAGGTTAGCTATACCTCATCCATGTTACCACTGCCTGCTTCCACTTCTTTGCTCAAGCTGTTTTCTCTACGTCTAATGTCAAACTTCTACCATGCATACCTCCACTAGTCGCAATTCTCCTTAACATTTTCTATGCAATGCCACGCACGCAGGCCCTGAAATCGTTTATCCCTGAATTAATTGTTCCATCCTGTGATCTCCCATGGTGCTTTGGCTTTCCTATCTGTTTATATGCTCGTCTGGAAGATCCTTTCCCCACTCCCTTGACTGGCTACCCATTTTTAAGTCTGAGCATACAACTCAGGTATCACTTCCTTAAGAAAGGTGTGCCTAAAACCTTCATACTGAGTTACCCACCTCTTCAGCACTGCTCTCAGTTGTTGAGATGAATGAATAATAATTGAATGAATGAATTGAATTCAACTCAATTGAATGAGTTGAATGAATGAATAAAAGGTTTGCTGATTACATATTGGAACTTGGTCAAGGTTTCACCACACAACTTTGTAGAGGATTGGGTTTTTACAGTTTTGTCTTTTTAAAATGTTAGAATGCTGAAACTGTTATACTGAAATTGAAGGCTGAAAATGTGAGAATTCCTTTTTCTTCTGTGAAGAAACAACAGTGCACAAAAGACTGCAAAACTCTGTTCTAACACTGGTCTTGCGTCCAGTGACTGCACATGTCTGCATGCATGCTAAGTCGCTTCAGTCGTGTCTGACTCTTTGCTACCTTATTATGGACTGTAGCCTGCCAGGCTCCTCTGTCCATGGAATTCTCCAGGCAAGAATACTGGAGTGGGTAACCATTCCCTCCTTCAAGGGATCTTCCCAACCCAGGGATAAAACCCATGTCTCTTATGTCTCCTGCACTCACAGGTGGGTTCTTTACCACTGGCACCACCTGGGAAGCCCCTGCACATGTCTACCAAGGGCCAAAACAACAACAGTTCAAACATACGTTATTTCTTATGGATGCAGCACAAGCCTTGCTGGTCCTTAAGCCTGGTTGAGTGTAACTCATGGATTGAGGTGCCATCATGGAAGAGAGTCTCATTGGAATTGGAACCTGTGAATTCAAATGGAAGAAAAAACAAAGGAAAAACTTAATTACTATTTTATCACTCTGTGGTGTTGGAGAAGACCCTTGAGAATCCCTTGGACTACAAGAAAATCCAACCAGGCCATCCTAAAGGAAATCAGTCCTGAATGTTCATTGGAAGGACTGATGTTGAAGCTGAAACTCCAATACTTTGTCCACCTGATGCGTAGAACTGACTGATTTGAAAAGACCCTGATTCTGGGAAAGATTGAAGGCAGGAGGAGAAGGGGATGATACAGGATGAGATGGTTGGATGGCATCACCGACTCGAGGGACATGAGTTTGAGTAAACTCTGGGAGTTGGTGATGGACAGGGAGGCCTGGTGTGCTGCTATTCATGGGGTTGCAAAGAGTTGGACACGACTGAGAGATTGAACTGAACTAAAAACAATAGTACCAAGAGTACAAAAAACTGCTCTAGAGCAAATATTACATTTAAAGGATGTCCACTGAAAATGCTAAATGTTAGATATGAAGAAAAGAGAAAATGCCTCCATCCTTAAACATGAAAAGATGCCAGTTGAGTCGTGGCAGACCTTGGAGATAAACATGGATGGGGAACTAGAATTTCAAGTATTTTGCTCAGATGCTGACAGCGTTTTGTGCATTCAAAGACAATAAAATATCACTAGTTTACAAACCAAGTGCTCTGATGTTTCTAAAGAAGCAACAGATACTGGCACTGAAGAGGCTGTTGCAAAATCTCCAAGGAAGAAAAAGGAAAAAATGACACACAGCCATGAAGTAGAAGGGATGTGGTAACATGGGGATGCGGCGGGCAGGGGGTGGGGGAGGCAGAATCCTTACTGGAACAGGTTCAAGCGAGAAGGAGAGAAAAAACCCAACAAACTAGTGAATATAACAAAACAGAAGCAGACTCACAGATACAGAGAACAAACCAGTGGCTACCAGTGTGGAGAGGGACCTGGGGAAGGGCAAGATAGGGGTAGAGGATTAAGAGGTACAAACTACTATGTATAATATACATAAGCTACAAGGATATATTGTAAACCACAGTGGATATAGCCAATATTTTATAATAATTGCAGAGTATCACCTTTCAAATGGTGAATGACCATATTGTACATCTGGAACTTGTATAATAATGTACATCAACTATATTTCAATTTTAAAAAAAACTTCAAAAATAAGTTGGACAGAGAAAGACAGATATCATATGTGATCACTTATGTGTGGGATCTAAAAATATGATACAAATGGACTTATTTACAAAACAGAAACAGACTCACAGACTTAGAGAAGGAGCTTATGGTTGCTGGAGGAGGGGTGGATTGGGGGAAGGATACTTAGGGAGTTTGGGATGGTCATGTACACACTGCTGTATTTAAAATAGATACCAAAAAGGACCTACTGTATAGCACAGGGAACTGTGCTCAGTGTTATGTAACAACCTAACTGAGAAAAGAGTCTAAAAAGGAATGGATATATGTATATGTATATGTATAACAGATTCCCTTTGCTATAGACCAGAAACTAACACAACATTGTAAGTCAACTATATTCCAATAAAAATTTTGATTTAAATTTCAAAAAAAGAACAAAAGGAAAAGAAAAGAAGTAGTTACATAGCATATTTGAGAACTCTTTTAAGGAATTTTTCAGTAAAGGTATAATTTTTCAGTAAAGGTATAAAATATACCACTAAATCGTAATATATTCCTATGTGAAATATCATTGAGCCTTTATATATATATATATATAGTTAATATGTACCAATCTATAAAACATATCTCAAAACATAAATGCAGATCTCAAAAACATAAATACAAAATAATACCAATTATAATCAATTTTCTAAAATCACATAGAAGAGTACTACATATTTTTCCTTAGTAAAAGAATGAAAATGTTCTGAAAGGTTATACAGAAAATTAACCATAGTCATTGTCTCTGGAGTGGTGGAGGGTGATTGGGAAAAGGGATGAGCCAAGGAGAGTTTGGTCTTATTTGTAAAATTTCATTAAAAAATGATCTGGAAAAATTATGACTTAATGTTAACATTTAGTAATTTAGAATGTTGAAGCATGGATGCTTGTTATCCTCTATACTTTCCCACATTTTAAACATTGTTCCAAACTGATACCAACAGTAAAAGCATGAGCGAATTGGTTGTGAGGTTGTGTGGGCTAAGGGACTTCAGAGTTTCCATTACTTGTATTCACTTCAGTTCAGTTCAGTCGCTCAGTCGTGTCCGACTCTTTGCAACCCCATGGAGTGCAGCACACCATGCTTCCCTGTCCATCACCAACTTCCAGAGTTTACTCAAATTCAGGTCCATTAAGTTGGTGATGCCATCCAACCATCTCATCCTCTGTCGTCCCCTTCTCCTCCTACCTTCAATCTTTCCCAGCATCACGGTCTTTTCACATGAGTCAGTTCTTCACATCAGGTGGCCAAATGTTGGTGTTTCAACTTTAACATCAGTCCTTCCAATGAATATTCAGGACTGATTTCCCTTAGGATGGACTAAGGGACTCTCAAGAGTCTTCTCCAACACCACAGTTTAAAAGCATCAATTCTTCAGCACTCAGCTATCTTTATAGTCCCACTCTCACATCCATACATGACTACTGGAAAAACCATACCTTTGACTAGACGGACCTTTGTCAGCAAAATAATGTCTCTGCTTTTTAATATGCTATCTAGGTTGGTCATAGCTTTTCTTCCAAGGAGCAAGTGTCTTTTAATTTCAAGGCTGCAGTCATCATCTGCATTGATTTTGGATCCCAAGAAAATAAAAACTGTCACTGTTTCCATTGTTTCCCCATCTATTTGCCATGAAGTGATGGGACCAGATGCCATGATCTTAGTTTTTTCAACGTTGAGTTTTAAACTAACTTTTTCACTCTGCTCTTTCACTTTCATCAAGAGGCTCTTTAGTTCCTATTCACTTTCTTCCATAAGGGTGGTGTCATCTGCATGTCTGAGGTTATTGATATTTCTCCCTGCGATCTTGATTCCAGCTTGTGCTTCATCCAGCCTGGCATTTCACATGATGTACTCTGCATATAAGTTAAATAAGCCGGGTGACAATATACAGCCTTGATGGACTCCTTTCCCAATTTGGAACCAGTCTGTTGTTCCACGTCTGGTTTTAACTGTTGCTTCTTGAGCTGCATACAGATTTCTCAGGAGGCAGGTAAGGTGATCTGGTATTCCCATCTCTTTAACAATTTCCCACAGTTTGTTGTGATCTACACAAAGGCTTTGGCGTAATCAATAAAGCAGAAGTAGATCTTTTTCTGGTATTCTCTTGCTTTTTATATGATCCATCGGATGTTGGCAATTTGGCCTCTTGTTCCTCTGCCTTTTCTAAATCCAGTTTGAACATCTGGAAGTTCACAGTTCACATACTGTTGAAGCCTGGCTTGGAGAATTTTGAGCATTACTTTGCTAGCATATGAGATGAGTGCAATTGTGCGGTATTTTAAACATTTCTTGGCATTGTCCTTCTTTGGGATTGGAATGAAAATTGACCTTTTCCAGTCCTGTGGCCACTGCTGAGTTTTCCAAATTTGGTCCCATCACTTCATGGCAAGTAGATGGTGAAAGAATGGAAACAGTGATAGATTTTATTTTCTTGGGCTCCAAAATCACTGCAGATGGTGACCGCAGCCATGAAATTAAAAGACGCTTGCTCCTTGGAAGAAAACCTATGACCAACCTAGACAGCATATTAAAAAGCAGAGACATTACTTTGCCGACAAAGGTACATATAGTCAAAGCTATGGTTTTTCCAGTAGTCTTTCATGTATGGATGTGAGAGTTGGACTATAAAGAAAGCTGAGCACTGAAGAACTGATGCTTTTGAACCGTGGTGTTGTAGAAGACTCTTCAGCGTCCCTTGGACTGTAAGGAGATCAAATCAGTTCATCCTAAAGGAAATCAGTCCTGAATATTCTTTGGAAGCACTGATGCTGAAGCTGAAACTCCAATACTGTGGCCACCTGATGCAAAGAACTGACTCATTGGGAAAGACTCTGATGCTGGGAAGATTGAAGGCAGGAGGAGAAGGGGACGACAGAGGATGATATGGTTGGATGGCATCACCAACTTAATGGACATGAATTTCATTAAACTCTGGGAGCTGGTGATGGACAGGGAAGCCTGGCTACTGCAGTCCATGGGGTTTCAAAGAGTCTGACAGAACTGAGCGACTGTGAACTGAACATAATACTTACTGATTGAAAGAAGGTCACAAAAGTATATGTACAGTATGATTCAATTTATATAAAGTTTAAAATTGGAAAAACCAACAACAAAAAAGAACTAAGGTGACAATATGAAAGTGAAAGTGTTGCTCAGTCATGTCCCACTCTTTGGGACCCCATGGACTGTAGCCCACCAGGCTCCTCTGTCTATGGGATTCGCCAGGCAAGAATACTCGAGTGGGTAGCCATTCCCTTCCCCAGGGGATCTCCTGACACAGGGATCAAACCCGTGTGTGGTCTGAGTCACCAGAGAAGCCCAAACTTAAAAAAATAAATAAATAAATAAAAAAAGAGCCAAATATATGAGCGAGAGGAACTTTCTTCTCCATTAGGTGGAGCTGTGGCTTCGTGAACCGGGTGACAGAAAATATTTTTCAATTCTCTCTCTGTCCTACCATTAGTTGGAAACATGTTTCAATCACAGAGATAGAGAAGCTTGGGGAAGCTAGTTATGAACTCCTGGGTTCATCAGCCCCCTTCCCACTCCTGTACGTGAGTGAATAGGCTCTTAATGAACACACCAAAGACTTTGATTACTAAGCCCCCGGAGAGACCAAAGCCCAGGTCCCAGGTTGATTGCTGAATGGAGTACATGCAGGACAGACAGGAACAGCAGAACAAAGGCTATAGAAACTGAGCTGCCACTGGGACCACAGGTCAGAGAAGCGGGCTGGAAGGTGTAGCGTAAACTGAACCAGGTCAGTGTCTGCTAAAGCACAGATATCAACATTCTCCATAATTTGGCCAGACCTAGGGTCTTTTAAATTAACAGTCAAAACATCCAGGATACATGTATACCCATGGCTGATTCATGTCAATGTATGGCAAAAACGACTACAATCTTGTAAAGTAATTAGCGTCCAATTAAAATAAATTTTAAAAAGTAATTTAAAAATCCAGGATAAAATCCCAAATTAGTTGGCACATGAAGAACCATGAAAATCTCAACTTCCGTGGGAAAAAACCATTAACAGTCATGACATAGATGATGGAATTACCTGACAAAGACTTTTAAAGTGGCTAGTACACAAATGCTTGCATGAGTAATCATGACCACTTGAAACAAAAGTTAAAATAGAAAGCATCAGCCAAGAAATAGAAGATTCAGAGAAAGGCCAAATAGAACCTTCAGAACTGAAAAATATAATTAACTGGAATAAAAATACCCAATGGAATGACTAATTATCAGAAGGGAGATGAAAAAGGAAAGATTCAGTGAAACTTTAGATGGATGAATACAAATCACTCATTCTGCAAGACAGAAAGAAAGAGAGAGATTTAAAGAACCAAACAGAGCCTCAAGGACCAGCTGGGACAACATCTAAAGCTCTAATATTTGTGTTATTAGAGTCTCGGAAAGGGAAGAGAATCAGTGCAGTAATAATGGCAGGAAATGTTCGAAGTTTGAGAGAAGACAAAACCAAAGACTCAAGTTGCATGAACCTGAACAGAATACCCTGCCCTGCATATCCATGCCAAGGCAAAAATCATAATCAAACTTCTCAAAATGAAACAGCAAAATTTTTGAAAAAAATGATGCAACAGCTGTGATTCTGATGACTATGTATTTTTCATCAGAATCACAGGGGCTATTAATATCTTAATGAACATAAATTTGGCCCACATCATGTTGCTTCTTCATTTTGTGACTTTTTTTCACCCTCGAAACCCCAAACTTTCTTGCTAAACTCTTCCTAGGTGCATAGCCACACATTTGCTCAGTACATTTCAAAATTACTTCTTCCAAAATCCTATCAAAATTCTCGTTTCTAAATGCAGCTCTGCTGCATGCAAGGAGAACAAAGTTACTATGTACTCAGAGTGAATGTGCAGTTGGTTATATCATTGGAGCAATTAAGTTTTAAAGCAAAATTGTGCAAAAATAGCAGGTGCACATCATTTAAGTCCTTGGGGCCAGATGTGTTTTGGAGTTCAGAATGTTTTACACATAGAACATGTTAGTAACACCCCACAGGGACTGAAATAGCACCCTGTAATGAAACACACTAATATTTATTTTTGTACCAAAATGCAAATGCCAAATTCACGTATGAATATTTACACTTAGTAACATAAATAATGACTGTAGCCTCATTATAGTTCAAGTACACTTCTGTGACCAAAAGTGTTTGCTGCAAACTTAACAAATCTTGTTTCCTGGAGTTGTTTGAATTTTATATTTGCAGATAATTTATTGGGGACCCATATTTCAACCTTCAACTTATCAGCAGCTCCTATCAATCCTATCTGCAGTCGAGCTTCTCGAAATTCTTTCTTTAGATCTACTGCCAACATTCTAGCATTCTAGACCAGATCATTCTAGATTCTGGCCTGGATGACTTGAAAAGACTTCTAATTGACTTCGCTGATCTGTGTCTTATTTTCCTACTAATCATCTTCCACTCTCCTCCCAGACTAGTCTTTCAAAACTGTAAAAAGGACTGTGTGGTAGCTTTGGTTCCCCACTGCTTATATAACAAAGCCTAAATTCCTATACAAGTTCCTACAAGATCCAGTATTTAAGCTCGAGCTTTATTTCTTGTTGCACCCATCATCCACGACAGTATGGCCATGCTAAACTACTCCGAGTTCCCAGAATAACCCACCAAGTTTCCATTTGCCAACCAGTTACTATCAATCCACCTCATCTCCTTTTCCCTTATGTTCAGATTCTTTATCAAAGTAACCCACACACCCTGTAAAGTGTTCATTCCACTTGGAATAGTCAATGCCTCTAATTGATGACATGTCTATCTACCCTTGCAGCCTCTGTATCTTGACCTGCCAGCCCACTGCCTAAATGCCTGATAGATGCTCAAGAAATGTGGAGCAAAGCTGGGGAACTCTGTAGCTCTCTCCCCATCATGGAATCCACTCTTCCACAAAGAGAGGAAGAGTGAGCTCAACCTGTCTATAGCAAATGTTAGCAAAATACACAGATGGGATGGGGTGGGAGGTGGGAGGGGGGTTCAGGATGGGGAACACATATACACCCATGGCTGATTCATGTCAAAGTATGGCATTTAATAAAGTCTTTAAAAAAAAAAACTGATGAAAAAGAAAACATTTCTAGGAGCGCCAGTCCAGTGGTTAGGACTCAGTGCTTTCACTGCTGAGGGCCCAGGTTCAATCCCTGGGTGGGGAAATAAGATCCCAAAAGCCATGCAACGTGAGCAAATAAAAAAAAAAAGGAGAGAGAGAGAGAGAAGACATTTCTTGCTCGACTTACTTCCCTGATACAAATGTATATGCCACATGTATATATCAAAAAAGAAAGAAGGTAATAATACATCACAAACGTTACCATGTAGGAGATGGAAGGAATAGAAACTGGGTCCCAGATGGTTGATATGCAGGTGCAGTTACTCAACTGCCAGTTCATTTCACTGGTCATTTCCATCTCTGAGGGTTGATACCACTTCACGTCAGATCTAAAGGGCAATTGATAAATCAGCTCACATTGGGAGATGACAAGTCTACCATGTAAACATCTAGTCAGGACATAGCCTTCGAGACAATGTTTATGCTAATCAATAGGTAAGAGATAATAAGAAGGAACCAGTAAAAAAGCTAAAAAATAAAAGACCGTGGCTATTTTCTACATGAAATTAAGGTATCATTACAAAGCTACATATTTCAGCTTAGTTTTTATTTTATTTTATTCTATTTATGTTTTAAAATTTTATTTCTGTCGCTAAGTCATGTCCAACTCCTCCATGGACTGCCGTATACCAGACTTCCCTATCCTTCAGTCTCTCCTGGAATTCGCTCAAACTCATGTCCATTGAGTCAGCAATACCATCCAGCCATCTCATCCTTTGTCATCCTCTTCTCCTCCTGCCCTCAATCTTTCCCAGCATCAGGGTCTTTCCCAACGAGTTGGCTCTTTGTACCAGGTGCCAAAGTATTAGAGCTGTGTAACCTTGACTAAACAACTTAAACTCTTTCCTTATTTATAAAATTAGGATAAACTATGGTTCATAGAATTAGAGTTATTAAGAGAATAAATAATGTAATGTGTACTATTTTGTATAAATAAGAGAATAAATACAACTAAAATGAAACAAACTCTTATTGAACTCTTACTAGGCTCTGTGTTAAGTGTTTTCACAATCTTAAATATTTAATTTTCATAATAACTATGTGAAGTAGGTATCATAAAGTCTCATTTTATGGATGAGGAGACAGACTCTCAGAGAGGGCAAATACCTTGCTCAAAGTCTTACAGTCAATTAGTGCCAAGCCTAGAAGCCCATATTCTGTATCACTGGTAAAGGTTATTATCCCTGTTTTTGTCATCTATTTCAACTCCTCTACCAAATTATGTAATAATCTATTCTCCATACACTTTAGTTATAAATCTAAGACATGTTTCTTATCTCTACAAGCTCATCTTTATTCTGTATTCATCATTTGACTTTTTAAAATTTAATTTTTATCCAAGTGATCCAGAGTTTAAAAAACCAAATAGTGCTAAAAGACCTAAAACCAAAAACACCAGTCATCACAAAAGCAGCTACTTTTTCCTTATGGTATTTAATTCCATAATCCTAAAGAAGACGTTTATGCTACCATGTCTTCCCCTCTCACCCCGCTGTATCTTCACAATACAGGCCCCAACTCTACAGCAAGACTGCCTGGGTTCAAATTCCATTTCAGTCATTTCATATCTGTACGTTGGAGAAGTTACAGAATCTGTGTATCTCAGTTTCTGCATATGTTAAATGTGGATTCATTGCATTCATTCTACAAATACCCATTCAATATCTAGTAGGTGCCAGGCAGCATCCTTAGTGTCTGAAATATATAAAGCAGATGGAACTATTTGCTTTCATGGAGCTTATAATCGAGTGGAAATAATAACTTTCCCAAGTAGAAAGATTGAGTCATCATGTGTAAAATACTTAGCATGAACAGTATCTGGCTCAGAGGAAACAAATGTTAGCACCAAATAATATGTCATTTTGATTTTTTCCTGGAGACCTGTCTACATCCTTCTGTTCCATTCCAAATTGGCTTCTGTACAAGTAAATACAACCCTTGGACTTCCACTGTTATACTGGGAATTCCCTCCACCTCTTTAAGTAGGGCTCTCTGTTTCCCTGAAACCCATGTGTTCCTCTTTCTTAATTTAAGAAAACCACTGTTTGGTTGGAGCACACACTGTGGGATCTTTCTGAGCAAAGGTGCTTGGTAGGCAATTCTTTTTTTATAACTTTGGGGTGTCTGAATCTATCCCTTACATTTCTTTGAGAGCTTGATCCCCCTTATTTCCTCACCTCTGATAGTAATTATTATCAACTCTACCTCCAAAACATGTCCCAGGGGCGTCCACTTTCCATTATACCCCCTGCACGACCACCATTCCAGACAGAGTATTTCATATTCACACTCAAAGAAGCAGCAGAAATTGTGGAATTTTAAAATATATTCCTGGATTTTATTTGTGAATATTTTATGTACAATTCTGATATCTATAATTAATAAGCGAGCTTAGTCAGCAGTTTCCGTTCTTTGCTCTATCTTTATGGGCTTTCATATCAAAGTTACAGACTTCCCTGGTGGCTCAGATGTTAAAGAATCCACCTGCAATGCAGGTAAACCTGAGTTCAATCCCTGGGTCAGGACGATCCCCTGGCAGAGGAAATGGCAACCCACTCCAGTATTCTGGCCTGGAGAATCCTACGGACAGAGGAGCCTGGCAGGCTACAGTCCATGGGGCTGCAAAGAGTCAGACATGACTCAGCAGCTAATACATTAAACTTATGTCATTTTCTAGACTGTATTGTAGATCGTCCCTCTTTTCAATAGCCTGGAATTGAAATTGTCTACTCTTTAAGGATAGATAAAGCTCAACTTCATGTGACAATGGGCCTATGCATGTTTCTGCTTATTCTTGGATGAATTCTGTCATTATATTTAATTTGGAAAACCATCAATTTCCTTTAGATTTTCAAATATGTTGTTACCAAACAGTTGCACAAACTATTGATGTATAATTGTTTTAATCTCTCCTACATCTGTGGTTTTATCAGCCCTCTTATTCCTCATCTTGCATACATTCTCCTTTCGGCTTAATCAGAGGATCTTATTTTATTGGACTTTAAATCAATGTTTCACAGATCACCAGCCCAGGAGGGATGCATGAGACAAGTGCTCCGGCCTGGTGCACTGGGAAGAGCCAGAGGAATCGGGTGGAGAGGGAGGTGGGAGGGGGGATCGGGATTGGGAATACATGTAAATCCATGGCTGATTCATATCAATGTATAACAAAACCCACTGGAAAAAAAAATAATAATAATAATAAATTAATATTTCAGATTTATTGTTCTTGCAATTTTATTAATTTAAGCTTTTATCTTTATAAATTTTATCTTCCTATTTTTTATTAATTTAGATGATTTTTCTTAAGATAAAACTAAGTTCTTATTAATTTATCTTTTTTAACAATGATGATTTTTTTTCCTGTTCAGCTTTCACATTGCCCCATTAACTCTGATATGAAGTTCTCTTTCTCATGACCTCCAGAACTAGACAGCGTATTAAAAGGCGGAAACATAACTTTGCCAACAAAGGTCCATATACTCAAAGCAATGGTTTTTCCCAGGAGTTGTGTATGGATGTGAGAGCTGGACCATAAAAAAGGCTGAGCGCTGAAGAATTGATGCTTTCAAACGGTGGTGCTGGAGAAGACTCTTGAGAGTCCCTTAGACTGGAGATAGATCAAACCAGTTCATCCTAAAGGAAATGAACCCTGAATACTCACTGGAAGGACTGATGCTAAAGCTGAAGCTCCAATACTTTGGCCACCTGATGTGAAGAGCTGACTCAGAAAAGATGCTGATGCTGGGAAAGACTGAAGGTGGGAGGAGAAGGGGGCAACAGAGGATGAGACGGTTGGATGGCATCACCGACTCAATGACATGAGTTTGAGCAAACTCCAGGAGATAGTGAAGGACAGGGAAGTCTGGCATGCTACAGTCCATGGGGTTGCAAAGAGTTGACACGACTTAGCGACTGAATGACAAAGATACTTGGTAACTTCCCTTTCGATTTCCTGTTTGGCAAAAGGATTGTGTTCTATGCTTAGTTGCTCAGTCATGTCTGACTCTTTTCGACCTGTGGACTATAGCCCACCAGGCTCCTCTGTCCATGGGGATTCTTCAGGCCAGAATACTGGAGTGGGTTGCCATGCCCTCCTCCGGGGGATCTTCCCAACCCAGGGATCGAACCCAGGTCTCCCACATTGCAGACTGCAGGCGGATTCTTTACCATCTGAGTCACCAAGGAAGCCCAATGTATCCTGCAATTCGCATTAATTCTTGCAAAAGAATTACTGATTAATTCAGATTTTCATGGTCAACTTTTCATTAATTAGTTATAATTTTATTGGATTATGATAAAATGTAGCCCATAAAATTCTTTTTTTTTTTTTTTAAAGATTTTCTTTGGGATTCCTTGGAAGAAAATGAACATTGTGTGTGTGTGTGTGTGTGTGTGTGTGTGTGTGCACATGTGCACTTAAGTTTCTTATTTATTTATTAGGTATTTATTAGGTATTTAAATTCAGATATGTCCTTATGTTTTGTCTACAAGATTTGTCCAACAATGAAAGAAGTCATTGAAACTACCCATTAGAACTGTACTTTTCAAGCTCCCATGCATTTCCAATAGCTTTTGCTTTAAGTATTAAGTTTTGTCCATACACTACTAAGACTGTTATATCTCCTGAAATAGTGTCTTATTCTGTTGAGTGCTTTTAACCTTACATTCTACACCATTTCTTGTTAATATTATCCGTTCGGCCTTCCTTTGATTTCCATTTGCCTATTTTTTTTTTTGTTTGCTTTTTATGGCAATTTTTGGCAAAAAATGTAGGGAATCACTCACTGAAGTAACTCTAATTACCTTACAATGCTGAGGAGCTCCAACTGGCAGTTTTATTGTCTTTGTTTAATAAAGTAAAAAAAAATAAGTATCATTCATTTACTACAGTTTCTACCATAAAGTAAGAAAATAACCAAGAATACAAAGAACTACGAAGAACGCCAATATTTAAAACATGCTTAGCCAAAGAAAAGCCTTCAGACAAACCATGAAGGGTTAAATCAAAGTAAAAAATAACCTTTTTTTTCTAGGTGCTATGCTCATCAGTCCCTTCCTCTAACATGTATTTATTGGCTGTCTTTTTTTAAAATAACTCACCTGTTAGCTGCGCTTTCTCCAAAGTTAAGATCTGTTTTATAAAACAAACACAAATTTCACATTATTTTAATGTAAATACTCCTATTAAAATGCATATAAATATATATACAAAATATTAGTTTAAAAATAGATGCTTACTTGCTACAAGGCTAACAACTGAACCGTCCAGGTCACTTGCTAGGACTTTTTCATTTTGCCGTCTGGCTTCAACACGTTTGCGGGCTTGTGAAGGCAATGTTGGTTATAATATAGCAGAGAAAAGAATCTGAAAATAAGAATCAGACGAAAACCTAAACCAAATTTCCATCAATACAATAATGATATATCTATATCTATACCTTCCCATTCGGAGAAGGCAATGGCAACCCACTCTAGTACTCTTGCCTGGAAAATCCCATGGGCGGAGGAGCCTGGTAGGCTGCAGTCCATGGGGTCGCCAAGAGTCAGATACGAATGAGCGACTTCACTTTCACTTTTCACTTTCATGCATTGGAGAAGGAAATGGCAACCCACTCCAGTGTTCTTGCCTGGAAAATCCCGGGGACGGAGAAGCCTGGTGGGCTGCCATCTATAGGGTCGCACAGAGTCGGACATGACTGAAGCAACTTAGCAGCAGCAGCATACCTTCCCATTACAAAGTAACAGGACTTTAAATTATTAGGCTAATTAGTATAAATAAGGTCATTTAAAATTATTTGTTAAATCTAAATTGAGCACTTGTTATGTGCTAGACACTGTACTAGGTGCTAAAGATACAGCTGTGAATAAAGAAGATAAAAATCTCTGCCTTCATTTAGCTTACGTTCCGTTGGAGACCAACAATAACCAAGATGAAGTACATAACATGTTAAAGTGCAAGTCACTCAGTTGTGTCTGACTCTTAGTGACCCCATGGACTGACTATACAGTCCATAGAATTATCCAGGCTAGAATACTGGAGTGGGTAGCTGTTCCCTTCTCCAGGGGATCTTCCCAATCCAGGGAACGAACCCGGGTCTCCTGGATTGCAGGCAGGTTCATTACCAGCTGAGCCACCAGGGAAGCCCAAGAACACTGGAGTGGGTAGCCTACCCTTTCTCCAGGGGATCTTTCCAACCCAGGAATCAAACTGGGGTCTCCTGCATTGCAGGCAGTTTCTTTACCAGCTAAGCTAGCAGGGAAGCCCACATAACATGTTAGATGGTAAAAAGTGCTAAGGAAAAAATAGCAGGGAAAGGAATATGATATGTTGGTGAGAATTTAATTTTTATTTAATTTTATTTATTTAATTATAAATTTAATTTAATTTAATATAAATATTTAATTTAAATAATAATTAAATTATTAAATGTTAAATATTAATAATAATTATTTAAATATTAATTAAATTAATGTTAAATATTAAATAATATTAAATATAAACATAAATGTTTGATTTTAATATAAATTAATTTAATATAAATTAATAAATTTATTTGATTTTAATTTAATTTTTATTTAAAATTTAAATTTTAGACAGGAATGGCTCACAGAGAAGATGACTTTTACATAAAGACCTGAAGCTTGTAAAGAGTGACCCATGTGGATCCACCAGAAGGAACAGCATGAACAGCTCTGAAAAAACACTGTGATTGGTGTATTTGATGAACAGTGACTCCAGTGTATCTGGAGTCAAAGTGGTCAGAGTCGGAAGGCGATGAAGGGGTTTGTAAGGAATTGGTCTTCACTCTGAGGCTACCATCTCTGAGATGGGAAAGTCACTGGAGGGATTTGAACAGACATAATCTCTCTGACTACAAGGAGATCCAACCAGTCCATCTTAAAGGAGATCAGTCCTGGGTTTTCATTGGAAGGACTGATGCTGAAGCTGAAACTCCAATGCTTTGGCCACCTGATGCAAAAAGCTGACTCATTTAAAAAGACCCTGATGTTAGGAAAGATTGAAGGCAGGAGGAGAAGGGGACAACAGAGGATGAGATGGTTAGATGGCCTCACCAAGTCAATGGACATGAGTTTGAGTAAACTCCAGGAGTTGGTGATGGACAAAGAAGCCTGGAGTGCTGCAGTTCATGGGGTCACAAAGAGTCGGACATGACTGAGCGACTGAACTAAACTGAACTGAATCTCTCTGACCTGTATTTTAATGGGATCATTCTGATTGGTATGTAAAGAATGGACTGCAGAGAGCAAGGGTAGAAGCAGAAAGCCCTTGCAGTAGTGTAGGTGATGGTAACTCTGACTACAATGGTAGCACCAGAGATAGTAACACATGGTCAGCTTTTACATATGTTTTGAAGGTAAAGTCAAAATGTTCCCTCATGTATTGGATGTGGGTGTGTGACAGAAAGAAAGGAATCAAGATGACTCCAAGCCTAAGTTGCATTGGTCCTAGTCACATGCTTCCTAGAAGAAATGAGTCGCTATTTGCCATTAACTTGACATGGGGGAAAACCATGGATAAAGGAGGCTTGGGGTCAAGGGTCAAAAGCTTAGTTTTGGACACATGGAGTTTGGGAACCCTACTAGATGTTCAAGTGCTACCACAGAATGGACACTTGGATATACAAACCTGGAGTTCAGGAGCAGTGGCTGCAGCTGGGAGTTCTTATCATGTAAATAGTATTTAAGGCCATTGGCTTGGATGAGGTCATCTAGTATTTTTATTTCACAGTGACTGAAGAGGAAAAGTAGTTTCAGCTGGCCACAGGGTTTTCAACACAACTGGCTCAAGCAACGAGCATTAGGCAACCAAGGCTAAGTGCTCAAGACAGCATGGGCAGAGATCACCAGAAGCCAGTTTTGGGCTGTTGGTACTCAGGCAGACATTACTTTGCAGACAAAGGTCCATCTAGTCAAAGCTATGGTTTTTTTCAGTAGTCATGTATGGATGTGAGAGTTGGACCATAAAGAAAGCTGAGCACAGAAGAATTGATGCTTTTGAACTGTGGTGTTGGAGAAGACTCTTGAGAGTCCTTTGGACTGCAAGGAGATCCAACCAGTCCATCCTAAAGGAGATCAGTCCTGAATATTCATTGGAAGGACTGATGTTGAAGCTGAAACTCCAATACTTTGGCCACTTGATGGGGAGAACTGACTCATTTGAAAAGACCCTGATGCTGGGAAAGATTGAAGGCAGGAGGAGAAGGGGATGATAGAGGATAAGATGGTTGGATGGCATCACCAACTCAATGGACATGAGTTTGAGCAAGCTCCGGGAGTTGGTGATGGACAGGGAGGCCTGGCATGCTGCAGTCCATGGGGTCTCAAAGAGTCAGCCATGACTGAGTGACTAACAGTTTTATGTTTAAACTTCTTAAAAGCACTAATGATTCCCAAACCACAGGGCCTCAGAAAAGTCCTTCTTTTGGAAATGGAGCAAATGTTTACTATACGTATAGTGTTACTCAAAGGACTTACGTTCATCACAGTTTTGGTCAAAGTCACCCATTGAAAATGCAGAAAGTGTGTCCATTGAGAAAATATATACAAAAGAAAAATAAAAAACATTGTTTAAAATAGACACAGTTTAAGTCTTCAAGTTAAATTAAGAGCAAGCAAATTTTAATACATATAAACCCCATGAGGGTATAGTTCATAACTACAGGAATTTTTGTCTAGCATAGAGGGACAAGTAATATCACTGAAATACAATCAGCCATTAAAAAAGAAACAGGATATGGCTGATCATGTGCAGTTATGTACCAGAAAGTGTACAACAACCAGCTCTCTAGGAAAATGCCTGTTTTGTAACGTCTGTCCATTTATTTCTGTGGTATAAATGCTTCCATCACAGCTGATTTCAAGTTACCACTATGTCATTAACTAGCTTCCAGATTTCCCAAGACAATAGCAGTTGGGCTCCTGTGAGCTGGTCTGAGTTGTATCTTGCATACTCACTGAGTATAAGGCTAACTAACCTTTGGACTTCCCTGGTAAGCAAAACTTGCTCCATGTACAGACATCACACTTGATTTATGTATGTATCATGTGTTTA
Organism: Cervus elaphus; assembly: GCF_910594005.1. Lineage (NCBI taxonomy): Eukaryota > Metazoa > Chordata > Mammalia > Artiodactyla > Cervidae > Cervus > Cervus elaphus. Next base: position 25,408,854 of record NC_057848.1, read on the forward strand.
CTTTTTAACACTTACCTTCTAAGTAGTATTTGCAGGTACAAAATTCAGAAATTACAAAAAGGGATACAGTGAAGACTCGCCCACCCATCCCTTTCCATTTTATTCACTTCTCAGATATCCTTCCAGAAATGTTCTTTAAGAAATTAAAGAAATATATATGCTTTCTTTTTTGTTTTTAAAAAGAATAAGCAGTAGCATACTATACACTGTTTCCCACCTTGCTCATTTTCTATTGAACAATAGAAAATACATGCATTTTACAATACATGTTGGAGGTCATTCCATTCCAGGGCCCCTTATAGAGGGTCATTTTGTTATTACAATATTGTAAGGTATATCCTTGTTTATATGACATTTCACAACTATGAATATATATGGGATAACTTCCTAGAAATGAAGTTGCTAGGTCAAAGATTGCTTTAGGAAGAGGCAGCAGATATAGTAAGTGGTTAGGGAATTAAAGAATTAAATATTCTAATCCTGCCCTCAACTATCACTGACATAATCATAAAACAGAGTCATATCACCTGAAAACCAGACTTTGCTTGCTGAGTTTGTCACAAACGGATTGTTTGGTATGGAGGGAATCAATGCACGCTGCATGCTAAAGAGATCACAGGAAAAATGAGTCATGCTAGGCAATCAAGAGAGATACAAATATCCTACCTGGCTGAGCCTGCATTTCTTTCATTTATTCATCTATCCACCCATCGATCTATCCATCTTATTATATACTAACTACATACCCACCTATGATAAAGAGAAAATTAATAGTCAACAGACTGGTCTAGTAGAGGTTGATACTATAAATCAAATATAATTAACATAACCTTAAAAAGTGGACTGAATGAATAATATATGACCCTGATAGAAATCTTGAACAATGCTGAAAAGGACAAAACAGGAAGCTAAAATCAACCATAATTATTCTACTCAGAAATAGCTAATGTGAATATTTTTAAGTGATGCACCTCAAAGTTTATATTATTCAATTTGTATGTATGTAGACGAGTACATGTATGTTTGTGGATAAACAGTTTGCCATACCATTATATAATCATCCACAACAGTTAATTCTCCCTAGCAGAGTCCCTAAGGTAAGAAATCAAATTCTTCACAGAGAGGTTCTTCTAGGGCCAACTTATGACTTTGAGAATCACTCAGTATAAGAAAAGATGTTAGGTGGGAGGGGGGATCGGGATGGGGAATACATGTAAATCTATGGCTGATTCATATCAATGTATGACAAAACCCACTGAAATGTTGTGAAGTAATTAGCCTCCAACTAATAAAAAATAAAAAAAAAAAGAAAAGAAAAGATGTTCCTCTGGGAAGCAAATGACACTGTGAAGAGTATGGAATCCCACAAAAGACTGAAAACCTCTATTCCATATTATCATTAAAAATGGCTGTATACTATTTCACCATATTTAAAGCCCAAAATTTCTTTAGTCAATCAGATGTTGCTAAACTGAGACAAATTATTTAGATGAAAACAAAATTTATCTATGTTATAAGATTTATCAACTTACCCATAAGGAGGCATAATATCATGTTTGTCCTCCAGAGAAGCCAAATGCTGTTTTAGTGCTTCAAGTAAACTGTAGGGTGCCTAAAAATAATTAGGAAAAAGTTGTTTTTTGATAGTTATTAGCAAAATCAGACTCTCCTATATCATGAAAAGGTTCTGAAAAACAATTAGGACACCTGTCCTGCAAATGATTAAAGTAAAATCATTGCTACAAGTAAATTCATTCTTAAAAGTAGCATCTTGGTATGAAATCAGATTTTCAGACTATGCTTTTACATACCTTTTTAAAGAAAGAACAAAAAAGTCTCTTAAGATGATCAAACAGCTGCTAAAATATGTCTTCTTTGGAAAAGACACTGGGCTTGAAATTCTTCATTACTTATGGTTCTTTCATGAGTCACTAGATTATTAGATAAATTTCAGTAAAACATTAAGCCTAGTGGTGAAGAAGGAGAGGAGGTGAGAAGAAAACAGAGAGACAGAGAAAGAAACACAGCAGGGAACAGAGAAGCTCATTCATGGTCTCCAGTCTCCCCTGGAATGTCACCTCTTCAACCAGGATTTCCTTGGGTGTCCTAGAGAAAACAGTACCTACCAACAATCTCTTTACCATCACCACCTTTTCTTTTTCTTCATGGCAATTATCATCCTTGAAATTATAGGTTTCACTCTGTGTATGTTTATTGCCTGTCTCCGTGCAGTAAAATATAAAACTCTAAGGGACTGATGTTGAAGCTGAAACTCCAGTACTTTGGCCACCTGATGCGAAGAGATGACTCATTGGAAAAGACCCTGATGCTGGGAAAGATTAAAGGCGGGAGGAGAAGGGGGCGACAGAGGATGAGATGGTTGGATGGCATCACTGACTCGATGGACATGAGTTTGAGTAAATTCCGGGAGTTGGTGATGGACAGGGAGGCCTGGCATGCGGCAGTCCACGGGGTCACAAAGAGTCAGACATGACTGAGTGACTGAACCGAACTGAAAAAGACAGCAATTTTGTCTGTCTGTTCACTGATGAATCTCAGTGTTTGGCATACAGTAACTGCTTAATTGGTATTTGCCAAATGAATGTGGATGCACCCTTTCATTTTCCACTCCAATTAAAGATGGGAGAAGTGTGCTTCTTACATAAGGTCAATTCCCAACCAGGGTTCTGTGTGTCCCAGCATGTCTCCCCTGATCCAACCGTTCACTCCTCAAGAAGAGTTTGTTAATAAACTACTAGACACCAGGCACAAGGAATACAGCAGGCCTCATGACCTGGGGTGTGGGAGAGGAGAGATATCAAATAATCAAAGAAACAAATGTCAAATGAAAGCTGTGAAAAGTACTATGAAAGAGAGGTACATGATACTTGGTGTTTAGGTGAATCTGATCAAGTGAGGCATGGCAGAGAAGCAAGCTGAACAACATAACAGCTGAGCTGAGAGCTGAGAGAGAAAAGTAGCATGGTATGAAATGAATGAGCATGACAAGCGGGCATACGGCACAAGCCACAAATAAAGGTGAACTACGTTGCCAGGGCAGGGAGAGCCAAGGGAGTGTGGAGGAGATGAAACTGGGAGGGTTTTCGATGGTGCAAGACCTTAAACTCATGTCAACATTGTGGCGTTTGGACATTAACTTGAAAACTGTTGTTGTTTTTCAGTTACCAAGTCGGGTCCAACTCTTGGAGACCCCATGGACTGCAGCTATGTCAGGCTTCCTTGTCACTTACCATCTCCCAGAGTTTGCCCAAGTTCATGTCCATTGTACTGGTGATGCCATCCAGCCATCTCATCCTCTGTTGCCCTCTTCTCTGCCTGCCCTCAATCTTTCCCAGCATCTGGGTCTTTTCCAATGATCCAGCTATTTGCATCAGGCGGCCAAAGTATTGGAGCTTCAGCTTCAGTATCAGTCCTTCCAATGAGTATTCAGGGTTGATTTCCTTTAAGATTGACTGGTTTGAAACATGTATATTAACAAATATGAACCAGATCGCCAGTCCAGGTTTGATGCATGAGACAAGTGCTCAGGGCTGGTGCACTAGGATGACCCAGAGGGATGGGATGGGGAGGGAGGTGGGAGGGAGTGTCAGGATGGGGAACACATGTAAATCCATGGCTGATTCATATCAATGTATGGCAAAAACCACTACAATATTGTAAAAAAAAAACAACACCAAAAAAATAAAATAAAAAAGAAAAAAAAAAAAGATTGACTGGTTTGATCTCCTTGCAGTCCAAGAGACTCTCAAGAGTGTTCTCCAGCATCACAGTTCAAAAGCATCAATTCTTCTGCACTCTGCCTTCTTTAAGGTCCAGTTCTCACAACCGTACATGATTACTGGGAAGACCATGGCCTTAACTATTTGGACCTTTGTCAGCAAAGTTATGTCTTTGGTTATTAACACATTGTCTAGGCTTAAAACTAAATATTAAAATAATTAAGATCATGGCATCCAGCCCCATCACTTCATGGCAAATAGAAGAGGAAAAGGCGGAAATAGTGACAGATTTCCTATTCTTGGTCTCTAAAATCACTGCCCCCCCAAAAAAATAAATGAATAAATAAAATCACTGCCCAACTTCCATATGTTCAAGCTGGAGTTTGAAAAGGCAGAGGAACCAGAGATCAAATTGCCAACACCTGCTGGATCATCAAAAAAGCAAGAGAGTTCCAGAGAAACATCTACTTCTGCTTTATTGATTATGCCAAAGCCTCTGACTGTGTGGATCTCAACAAACTGTGGAAAATTCTTCAAGAGATGGGAATACCAGACCACCTGACCTGCCTCTTGAGAAACCTGCATGCAGGTCAAGAAGCAACAGTTAGAACCGGACATGGAACAATGGACTGGTTCCAAAGTGGGAAAGGAGTACATCAAGGCTGTATATTGTCACCCTGCTTATTTAACATATTCAGAGTACATCATGTGAAAGGCTGGGCTGGATGAAGTACAAGCGGGAATCAAGATTGCCAGGAGAAATATCAATGACCTCAGATATGCAGATGACACCACCTTTATGGCACAAAGTGAAGAGAACTAAAGAGCCTCTTGATGAAAGTGAGAGAGGAGAGTGAAAAAGTTGGCTTAAAGCTCAACATTCAGAAAACAAAGATCATGGAACCTGGTCCCATCACTTCATTGGCAGGACTGATGCTGAAGCTGAAGCTCCAATACTTTGGCCACCTGATGCAAAGAACTGACTCATTTGAAAAGACCCTGATGCTGGGAAAGATTGAGGGCAGGAAGAGAAGAGGGCGACAGAGGATGAGATGGCTGGATGGCATCACCGATGCGATGGACATGAGTTTGAGTAAACTCCGGTAGTTGGTGATGGACAGGGAAGCCTGGTGTGCTGCAGTCCATGGGGTTGCAAAGAGTTGGACACGCCTCTTTGAACAACTGAACTGAACTGAAAATCACTGCAGAGGGTGACTGCAGTCATGAAATTAGAAGACGATTGTTCCTGGCAGGAAGGCTGTGACAAAACTAAACAACTTGAGAATACTGGATGACTACTGGACGGCTTTGAAGTGAGGAGTGAAATGATCAGATCTGTGATGTGAAAGTTCTCAGATCAGCATCCTGGTTGCATTGTATAAAACAATCAGCAGGGGGCAAAGTACATGGACGTGGAGCAGTGGAGATGAGTTGAAGCTACGTTCTTGAGTTGACGGTGGCAGAGATTGACCCCAATGCTGCTGAACTAGCAGCTGGAAAAGGGTTTAATGAAGGAAGTGTTCACAGAGGTGTGCCAGGGCTAAGGGACCATTCTGAGAGGAACAGGGATAATGGCACACAAGTTACCAAGAAGGGCAACACTTATCCTCCAATTAAAATTCTTTTTAAAAAATAATTAAAAGAAAAGAAAAGCATCAAACACATGAGTCTGGGAAGACTCAGAGGAGGCTGGGTATCACTCAGTATGGATGTGCTGCCGGGATGATGCAGCTAAGCAGAAATCTGTTCAGAGGAATTTTCCATCACACCAAATATGGGGACAAGGAGAAGACTTCCCCACAGATGCCTCTTAAACATGTGGGCACTCTCAGCACAAAGGAATTGGAGAGTCTGTCCCAAGCCAGAGGCCACAGGCCCCTGAGCAGCAGGGAGAGCAGGAGGTCTGGAGTCCAGGATGAGCTTCAAATGTTCAAACATACAAGATAGGGAAAAAAGAGGGAGAGGGACCCCAAAATGATCAGGGGACTGCCAACATCAGCAGGGCAAACACACATGTACGGCAAAGGCACAAAGCATTTCTGGATCAGTCAGTCAGTCATTCAACAAACACATGACAAAATCATAAACAGAGAGAAGTTGCCATTCCTTACACAATGTGGGTTGGAAACATTCTTTTTTCATCCGATTTGCTTTCCAATGATTCCAGCAAAAGGGTAGGTGGGAGACTGTCAGAGTTCTTCTGGGAAGCACCCAGTAGCCCTCCGCCCACCAAAACCAGGGCCACTCCATCTGGTAGGTCCCCCCGAGTTTGGGCTCCTGGAACTCTGCTAAGGGGTGCGGCCCAGGTTTAAAGCGCTTGGCTGAAAAACGAAAATGCACGGAATCACAAGCAGAGCAGCCGATATGTGAGTTTTGGGGGAGTTGAACCCAACATGAATGAAAGAGCAGAGAAGGGTGGCAAGAAAAGGGGTAGACCCAGACAGACACACCGGACAGCCACTCACGGAAGGATACTCCATGAGCCCGAGACAGGGTAGAGACTGAGGAGGAAAGATCAGCCAAGGAAGTGAGGGAGATGCCTCTTCAGAAAACCAAAGAGTTTGACTGAGCCTGAACATGGGGAGCGTGCACTTAACATTTCCCTTCCTCCACGTAAAGTCAAGATGGTCGGAATCATGAGAGAAACTGGCCAAGCGACGCAGAGGTGCAGAGGAAGACCTCTGCAACCTTGCAGGGGTCAAACATCAAGACTGAATGCAAACGCTCCTCCCAAGGGTGTATGGACCTCTCTCAAGGGGGCTGACTGAGGGGGCAAAGAGGAGGAAGGAAGGAAGACCTCATCCTGAACTTTGAATCAAGATGTCATCAGAGTAGCCAGGGAATTAGAAGATCAAGTGACTCCCCACCCCCCTCCCATCCCAGAAAGCCCTGCATCTTAGTCCATCCCAGGCTTTCCAGAACGCCCCAGAAAGCACGTGCCCAGCGAGCAGCTCAGCTGGCCCAAGGCCGGGACAGATGACTCTCTGTGCTGGCTAAGGGCCTAAAGCCAGCGTGCTGATAAGGAAGCTCTTGCAGTAAAAGCAGCTGATTCACAGAGCAAGGAGTGGAGACCTGTGTGACACTTGAACAACAAAGAGCCTTGCCTGACTTCTGCGGTCTCTCCCCCAGCCATCGATTTTGGTTTTTGACTCAAGGGTCCTGGGGATCCTAGGAACCAGGCAGAGCAGAGGTAAGGAGGACAGAGGGGGGTCTCATGGGAAAGAAGGACCTCTAACCGGGGGCTGTCTTGTCCAGATGCCCTCCCTCCTCCAGAGCTCCGGCCGCAGGCACTGAGCACTGAAGGGGGCCAAGGCCAAGAAGCCAAAGCCCAGTTCAACTGAAGCTGGTCTGTGCTGCCATGTTGGGCTGTGCAATTCTCGGCATGGGAACCGTTCCCACCTTCGCCACCACCCTCAAGGAAGGGAGGTCAAGGTGCAGAAAGTCAGAGGATGATATCTGGGGAGATATCGAGTCATGTTTCCATAGTCTTTCTTTTCTCTCTGGCAGGGGTTAGGACTATCTCATTCATGATATCTCCCTCCTGGGAGGGGCCAGACCTGTGTCTGTGAATGCCTGTTGATTGCAATCCACTAATTATAGTGACTCTGGGCAATGAAACCCCATCTTCTCTACTAACACAGACATTTTCATTGTCTCTCTGTCTGGTTAGTGGAATTCTCATTCGGGAAGCTGTGCCCTACTGCATCCAACAGTGGTTCCCATTGTGGACCATTTGATGGGGTTCAATGTCTGTGCAGAAAATAGGTCACTTTGGTACCTCTCCACACATGAAGGAATGATTGTGAGGACACATATGTTTCCCTCAAAGGTTTTTGAGAGTCATCAGATAGACACTCCCTCCTTCTCCTGACACCAAACTCAACATTTCCTTGCAGCTGCAATGATCCTGTCCTCCCAACCTCCTCTACCTTCTAACTGGAGGCCTCTGCTGGGTCCACTGGGTTTTTTCTTCACAAGCTTCCCCCCATACATTCCTGACCACCTCCCATTCCTCCAGTCTCAACCAAGGCAGGTCTGCAACACCAGAGTCAGGCAGCAGGTCGTGCTAGAGTTAAGGACCTGACTTATGGGATGGGGAGACCTGGGGAATGGCTGTGGAAGTTCTGAATCCCCAGATTCCCCAGAAGGCTCTGAACTTGAAGAAGCTTCCTCCTCCTCCCTTGCTGGAGATGATATGGAGACCACTACCCCCCCCCCCCCCGCCAAGTTACATGTCTCATCAGGATATGTCCCCACCCCCTTCCTGGCCTCTAGGCCTCTAACTACAGTTAAGTCACAGCATTGCCAGCTGGGGACATGCCTCCACCTACAGTCCAGTCAAAACAGTAAAAATAAACAAGATCACTTCCTAGGAGGATTGCAGAAATCCATGCCCATCTTAAAGGTAAAGAGGATGCAGGGGTGATGGTCGCTACTGTATCTCTATATAATTCACCAGTATGGCCCCCAAAATAAGCCCTGGGGAATGACAAACTGCAGCATAATCAATCAAGTGGTAACCCAGATCCAGCCACTATAGTTTCTTTGGTTTTTGTTGCTGTTGTTCAGTCACTCAGTCATGTCTGACTCTTTGAGACCCCATGAACCACAGCATGCCAGCCCTCCCTGTCCATCACCAACTTCTGGAGTTTACTCAAATTCGTGTCCATTGAGTCGGTGATGCAATCCAACCATCTCATCCTCTGTCATCCCCTTCTCCTCCTGCCTTCAAACTTTCCCAGCATCAGGGTCTTTTCCAATGAGTCAGCTCTTCTTATGAGGTGGCCAAAGTATTGGAGTTTCAGTTTCAACATCAGTCCTCGCAATGAACACCCAGGACTGATCTCCTTTAGGATGGACTGGTTGCATCTCCTTGCAGTCCCAGGGACTCTCAAGAGTCTTCTCCAACACCACAGTTCAAAAGCATCAATTCTTTGGTGCTCAGCCTTCTTCATAGTCCAGCTCTCACATCCATACATGGTTACTGGAAAAAACCAAACCTTTGACTCTACAAACCTTTGTCAGCAAAGTGTATCTAGGTTTGTCATAGCTCTTCAGTAGATGTAGATTAATGTAGTCTCAGGAACATGGTATGTGGCTAACAGTTTAGTGAGTGCTGTGCTTTCCATTGTCATCTAAATTATGAATCAGTAAGAGTTTGTGGCAGATGAAATGAACAATGCTATACATTTATGATCCGGTCCAGGCTGTGTTAACTCTCTCAACCCATATGTTGGTCAGAATATGGTCAGAAGGTGTTTAGTCCCTCTGGTTACCCCTCAGAATATTGCACTGATCTACTTCCATTCATGATGTCATGCTAAATGGACCAGATGAGCAGAAAGGGGAACTTGGAAAGTGATATGCACTCTGATGGAAGGTCAACCCGACAAAGATTCAGGAGCCTTCCATTGCAGTAAAACTTTTAGAGCATCAGTGGCCTGGGGTCCACCAGGAAATCTCATTCAAAATAGAAGACAAAGTGTTGTATCTCACACGTCTCACCATGAAAAAGGAAACATGAGTACTGGGAGGTCTCTTAGAGATCTGGAGACCAGGAAAGACTGCTTTGGCTCATATTCCAAGTGACCTAAAGTAGCTTGCCATGTTAGTCTGGGTCCCAGAGCGGGTCAGCAGGCGGGGCCTGCAACCTCTGCTGCTCAAGCCCTATGATACACACAGGATGGAGAGCAGGCAGGTCAAGAGGGCACCCACAGGCTGCATGAGCAGCCTACCAGACCCGCATTTCATCCTCACCTGCACTTCCTGCCACGTGAGGGATTCCAGATGAGAGACTTTGGGAGAAGCAAAAAGCCTGAGCTCATCTGATGCTCACAACTCTGCTGTAAGGCAGACAGTAGCATCGCCCTCATTCTGCGTTTGCATAAAGGAGGCATGGAGAATGCAAATGAGTTGCTTGAGATGACACACTTGAAAGGCAGATAACGCAGCCTCAAGCCTAAACTCACTGTTCCCAATACCTTGCTATTTTCTTTTTTTTAAATTTTTTCTAATTTTATTTATTTTTTTAGACTGTATTTATTTTATTTTTCCCCATTATTTTTATTAGTTGGAGGCTAATTACTTTACAATATTATAGTGGTTTTTGCCATACTTTACAATATTGTGGTGTATATGTGAATGTATATGTAAATGTGGAGTATATGTGAATATTATAGTGGTTTTTACCATACTTTACAAGATTGTGGTGTATATGTGAATGTACAATAATGTGGTGTATATGTGAATGAATACATTCACATGAATCAGTCATGGGTGTACATGTGTTCCCCATCCTGACCCTCCCTCCCACCTCCCTCCCCATCCCATCCCTCAGGGTCATCCCAGTGCACCATCCCTGAGCACCCTGCCTCATGCATCGAACCTGGACTGGTGATCTATTTCACATATTATAATATACATGTTTCAATGCTATTCTCTCAAATCATTCCACCCTCACCTTCTCCCACAGAGTCGACCGGTCTGTTCTTTACATTATACACAGCTGAGTAAGTCAGAAAGAAAAACACCAATACAGTATATTAACGCATATATATGGAATTTAGAAAGATGGTAATGATGACCCTATATGTGAGACAGCAAAGGGACACAGATGTAAAGAATGCCTTGCTATTTTCACCAATCAGTTCTGTCCACTGAAAAAGCATGTTGGAGTTGTTATACTATAAGTCACCATTTGCACTCAAGGGGGTACAACCTCTTTTGTAAGACCTACGGCTCAAAGACCCATTTCAAAGACACAAGTCTATGTATATATAAGTAGAAATATAAATGTTACTCTCAGGGAAATGAAAATACACATGCAACCATACAGAAAATGACGACATCTCAGATGATGATTAATAAACACAGAACAAAGACAAAAAGCCACTTAAAGACAGACAAGAGATGCACTGACCTGAGAAAGATATGGAATGTTATTCTGGTCAATTCCAGCTTGCTGAAATCAGAAAAAAGGGGGAAAAAGAAAACATTACAGCAAGGAGTGTTAACAAAGAAAACTAAGTGTGAGACCAATTTGTACACTAAAAAGAAAGGACTCCAAGAGCAAGAGTGCCTTGCTGGGCTGGTACACACCCAGATCAAGAAAAATGGCAGGCTAAAGTATGTCTTGAGGGGCTTCCCAGGTGGCTTAGCAGTAAAGAATCCGCCTGCCAATGCAAGAGACGCAGGTTCGATATCTGGGTCAGGAAGATCCCCTGAAGGAGGAAATGGCAACCCACTCCAGTATTCTTGCCTGGTAAATCCTCTGGATAGAGGAGCTTGGTGGGCTATAGTCCATGGGGTCACAAACAATCAGACATAACTTAGCGACTGAGCAACAACCACAAAAGAATGCCTTGCACACTTAAGCATAAACTTATATTTGCTCTTAAGATAAAATTTAAAAAGACCTGCCATATTTTGAGTCTTTGTTGTTTTGTGAAGAGCTTGGCTTCATTTTGGATGTCATACAAATGTGTTCTAACTTTTCAAGTACTCAGAAATAGCTACTAGGGTAAACCTGTGGCCCACCTCATATGTTTCCTTTTCTCACTGGTTTTAGAGCTGTTTTTGGTGGGAAGGTAAGCTTGGTATAAATTATCCTCAAGTCACAGAATAGAAATCATTGTAAGATTGTTTTTGATCACAAGTGCATTGGAGGGTACATTTGAAGTACCTATTCCTAGTTTTTAGTTGTACTGTTTACAAAATAGTTAAAACTACCCACTTCTGTTGGTGTGACAGTGATTGTGGGGTGGAGGTATAGTTGTACAGGATACTAAACTAATACAGAAAAGAGCACAAAAGCCGTGGCTAGAAATAGATTTCTGTACCTCTGCAACTTTAAGGAACCGTCCCAATTTGGTCATTCTTTCGAGGAACTTGATGTAAATATCCAAACTTTCCCTGCATTGCTTCTTCCCCATGTCAAAATATTTCTCTAAAAATAGAAAAAAAATGACAAAGTAGCCAGTATTGTAGCAGTCCCAAGTTTCATTCCTTTCTGATGATTCTATGTTAATTCTGGATATGATTTTAACTTCTTGAAAACAATTACAGTTTTAATCCAGTAATGTTTTGCTTTAACAAACAACAACACTGCACATCTAAGTATAACCAACAGATTTTTTATACAGGAACTACTGCATGCCGGACACTGGTGCTGGTAATATATATGGCATTTAATAGCATACACATATAATTTAGATGGTTTAGTTTAATTTCTACAAATTCTAGTCTGGAATCTTTTTTGAGTAACATCAGGTTCTGATGGTCTCTGATAGAGGGGTTGTATTTCCTACTGTTTATAACTCAACAAATGTACCAGGCACTTCCTAAATGTAAAAATTATCTCAAATTGTCAACAACGAAACTGGTTAGGGCTAAATGATGACTGAAATTTCCTAAAAAGCCTAAGAAACATTTGTTTGTATATGATCAAAACAATAATTTGTAGGCTGTATCTTAGGAAAGTTAGAATTGTACTATTTGACATTAGTTGAGTGGGACTTACTGTGTAATGAATAAATATGGCAATCCATGTTAATTTCCCAATAAATTTCCCAGAAATATCAGTTAGCACTTATATACAAATTGAAAAGTTCTAAAAGAGACACAGATGTACAGAACAGACTTTTAGACTCTGTGGGAGAAGGTGAGGGTGGGATGTTCAGAGAGAACAGCATTGAAACAAGTATACTATCAAAGGTGAAACAGATCACCAGCCCAGGCTGGATGCATGAGACGGGTGCTCAGAGCTGGTGCACTAGGAAGACCCAGAGGGATCGGATGGGGAGGGAGGCGGGAGGGGGGATCAGGATGGGGAACACATGTAAATCCATGACTGATTCATGTCAATGTATGGCAAAAACCACTAGAATATTGTAAAGTAATTAGCCTCCAACTAATAAAAATAAATAAAAAAGAAAAAAATAAAGATGTTTATAACGGGGCTGAGTGGAGAATGAAGTAGTAATATACGCTATCATGTGGATGAACCTTGAAAATATTATGCTACATGAAAGAAGTCAGATATAAAAGGCCACGTATAATTCTATTATTATGAAATGAAAATAGGTAAATCAATAGAGGCAGAAAATATATCAGTATTTCCTAGGGATCGGGAGAAGGCATAAGTAACTACTGACTACTAATGGGTATAGGGTTTGGTGATGATGAAAATATTCTGGAATTAGACAGTAGTGATAATTGCATAACTCTGACTATACTAAAAACTACTGAACTGTAGATTTTAAAAAGTAAACGCAATAATTTTCAATTAAAATAAGTGCCAATTTATAATGTATATTGCTTAATAAATAGTAAGCTTAAAAAAAGCAATATGATGTCTAATTATGTAAATATGTATGACCTTGTAAAGATCTTCTATTTTGAACCTAAAACACAGATGAATCTCAATGTAGATATAAAGGGTTTTTACAAATAAAGTATTTTTGCCAATTTAGTTTTTAAAAAGTCATGTTTATTTTAGCTTACCTAACAGATTAAGGATCCCCTCATTATAGGCTGCAAAGAGGCGAAGAGAATCCTTAAAGAGGAGCATGAAAGCAGCATGTATTATACCATTAGTTAGTTCATCAGCATTTGCCTGGAAATTAAAGAGGAATCGATTACCACCACATTTTTTCCCCTCTCTCACCTACAATCAAACAATGCTGCTTAACAATATTTTTTTCAAAAAAGGATTTATAAACCTCTTACATTAAAATTCAGAAGAGCATCAAACTGAATTTGAATAACTGGAAGAGTGTTCAGCAGCTGCTTAGTGTTCATAGTTCTCATCACACCATCTGTCCTATAAAAGAAAAGAAGCTCATAACATCAATGCTAATTAAGAGTTTGAGAAGCACTGTGACATCGGCATCTTGAAAAATAGCTGCGTTTTTGCCAAACTACATATCAGAACAGATATATACTGCAATACTTCTTGCTTACAAACTAACAATATTTACCTACCCTCTCTTGGTTTTGGTGATGTCTGACTCCATCAGTCTATATGCGAGTGACTTTTCATTCAAGTACTTGCTATATCGTCTGATGAAAGCTGACATAGTATAGCCTAAAAATGAAATACCTTTTATTATTTCCAGTTTAACCAATGTTAACCATTTACAACATACATCAACAAATGCAAAGATTTATCATTCCACATTCACGCATATCCCTCAACAATATCTTTGAAACATAAAACACTAGAATGGCTTTTATTACTCACCGAGTACAGTATTTCTAAAACTTTCTGTTAAAGATTACTTTTAAAATGAGTTTATGCTTATTTATTTATTTTTAATTTTAATTGGAAGCTAATTACTTTACAATATTGTGGTGGTTTTTGCCATACATTGACATGAATCAGCCATGGGTGTACATGTGTTCCCCATCCTGACCCTCCCTCCCACCTCCCTCCCCATCCCATCCCTCAGGGTCATCCCAGTGCACCAGCCCTTCCTCAAAGTGTTGATATCACCTTTGGATATGGTATTGATGGTGACATTTCTGAACCAGAGAAATAACTGAACTTTACTAGTTCCTTTCACATTTTCACAGACACTATTATAAATCCTTAGCACGTTCCTGTCACCCCCTATCCCCTTGTTACCATCGTTCCGGTCTTCCTTTCACTCAACAAATGACCTTGCCCCTACTTCATAGACAAAATGTAAAGAGAAAGGTCATGACAGAAACTCAGCTGCTCACTATGGGCCTTGATTCATTTATTCAATTTACTTATTCAATTAACAATTATTCAGTGTTCACTATGATACTGTAGGTTCAGGATTGAACAATACAGACCCCCCCCTTCCTGCCAAAAAAAAAAAAAAACACCCTGCCTACACGGATCTTATACTCCAATGGTGATTGATAGACAAGCAAAAGAAAAGAAAAATACAGAGATGTTTAGTTGCTGAGAAGTGGAAAGAATAAAACTCAGGCAGAGAAGGGATAAAGGGACCATGATTTTTGGGAGACTGAGCAAGGAAAGCTTCACTGAATAAATACCTGCATATGTGTTGCGTCAATGAATTTAGAAATTACTTTCCATCATAAAACGTACACCACATTACACCCTTCATCATTCAGAACCATTTTTTTTAAACTAGGCATGGTTTCCAGACCTTTTCCCTCCTTGCCACAAAGAAATATTTCCATCAAAGAATCATCTTACCTTCTACGACACTTTTATCCAGAAAGTTGTGTAAAGTGAACAAAGAACTTCTCGATGCAAGATGTTGGATAAAACGCTGTCAAACAAGTGTGCCAAATTCTCAAAATTAGTTTTGGTTCACAAATAGAGTTCATTCATGATTTTGTCTTTGTGAATACATACTTAACATAATTCTATCATACATATCTTCTATTTCAGGGGCATTGATTAAGGTGAGCACCATCACACCCTGGGCTAGCCAACATAAGGATCTATAGTGCTGCCAAGTCTGTTGACATACCCCCCAAATAAACAAGGGGTTAAACATTAAAGCTAATGTGAATACACACTTTTCACCCACGCCTTTCTATCAGTAACACCTCAGGAGTTAGGGACACTGACCCACCATGCAGTCAAAAATTCCCATATAATTCATAGTATATAAAGTGAAAGTTGCTCAGTCATGTCAGACTCTTTGCAACCCCATCAACTATATATACAGTGCATGGAATTCTCCAGGCCAGAATACTGGAGCAGGTAGCCTTTCCCTTCTCCAGGGGATCTTCCCAATCCAAGGATCAAACCCAGGTCTCCCATACTGCAGGTGATTCTTTACCAGCTGAGCCACCAGGGGATAAAACCCACATATAATTTACAGTCAGCTATCTGTAGATGCCATACCACTGTGACTGTGATTCCATCCATGCCTATGGAGTCAACCAAGCATGGATACTGTAGTATTTACGATGGAAAAAAGCCACATACAAGGGGACTTGTGCAGTTCAAACCTGAGATATTCAAGGGTCAGTGGCAATTACAGGATTAATTATTTTGATCATTCATGTTAAATTATTTAACAATTCAATTAATAGAAAAATAAAAAGAATACTTTGATACATCTCTGGACCCCACTGCCCAGAAATGGCAACTGCTAACTTTTGCACATATCTCCTTCAGTTCTACTTTTTGGCAGGAATTTATTTATCATTTATTTATTTATTTGGCTGAGTTAGGTTTTAGTTGCAGCACAATGGACCTTCATTTTGTCACGCGGCATCTTTTGTTATGGCGCACCGACTCTCTAGCTGTGGCGGATGCTCAGTTGGCCCATGGCATGTGGGATCTTAGTTTCCCAGCTGGGGATTGAACTCTCATCCCCTACATTGCAAGGCAGATTCTTAACGACTGGACCACCAGGGAAGTCTCTTCAACTCTATTTTAAAATAAGAGGCATAAGGCCTTACAGATAAAGTTAATAGTGGCCTTTGTCCCATCCTCAAGTTCAATTTACTTCTCCTACCTGGAAGGAAACATTATCAAAATTTTCATGTGCTATCTTTGCATCCTATTCTCTTTATAGTTTCATATACATACCTGTCACATGGACAAATATGGTATGAATTTTTAACATTTATAGAAATTATATTGGACTCTAAATATCATTCCGTGGCTTACTTCCTCTACTAGCAAAATGGTATACTTTATTAAATACTGATTGCAAAGATAAATTCACAAGTAAAAATGGAAAAATTGGTGTTTTCGTATCTACTTCCATGTACTTTCCCCACTTGTCATGAATGAAAGCAAAATGTAGTAAGCCCCTAACACACTGAGCATATTCAGCAATTGTGTCCTGACAGTCCTTTGTACTAAAAGGAAGGAATAGACGCCATGCTCACCTCATTTCCATACACCATGAGGTGATGGACAGTAACCAGGGCTTTGAACACCACCACCCAGCTGCTGCTACCAGTTTTCTCAGAAAGAATATCAGCCAGATGGACAACACTCATATTTGTTCCATTTATGTACTGGATCAGATCTAAATTAGAGACAGTGACAAGCATTAAAACACAGACTGAGAAAAAAAAATTTCAAAACCAAAATTGGTAACTTTACCTGAAATCCAGATGCAATCAAATCTCAGAGACATGATAAAGAAAATCATCTGAAACATTTTCTTCATTTCAAGTAGTAAAATTTGTGCATGCCCGTGCTAAGTCACTCAGCCGTGTCTGACTCTTTGCAACCCCATGGACTGTAGCCTACCAGGCTCCTCTGTCCATGGGATTCTCCAGGCAAGAAACCTGGAGTGGGTTGCCATTTCCTCTTCCAGGGGATCTTCCCAACCCAGGGGTCAAACCCACTTCTTCTGCATTGCAGGCAGATTTTTTACCACTGAGCCACCTGGTACTAACCTGGTAGGTGATACTGAACGCCTGTTTATCCTATTTGTTCCATAGTTAATGAGGATTGTGATTGCATTGATTCTGCTCACCAGTGTCTCCCTAAGACCCAGCACAGTAGCTGGCACATACCAAGTTATGGAAAATACTTGTTAAATAAATGGATAAGACTCAAGAAGGTAAGTAACGTGCTCGAGGTCATACAGGTAGTTCAGTGGAAGGGCTGGGATTTGAAATCAGGTTTGTTTGACTCTGAAGACCAAGGCATTAAACATTTTGTCATTGTGCCTCGCTCAAGAAAAGTGTCATTCCATGAAGGTTCAGTAAGGAGCTTTGTCTCCCTAAGTCTGACTTTGTGATTTACACCTTTTAATTTCTTACTGCTTTTTCTTCTTGAGTCCACTTCCCAACAGCCTTGTACCTGGTTTACTGCAACAGCTTTCTGCTTTCCTGCCTCAAGGTTATAACCATTAATTAACTGACTTTTACAGCCCCTCAAAAGGTAAGTTTCATTATTTTGTTTTCCTACGAAGAACATACAATGATTCCTTGCTGTTTATCAGTTCAAAAGTTCTCCTTGCTTTCCAAACCATCTATAAACTATCACTCTAAAACAACTTCATCCGTAGCATTTATCCATTATGCAGCATCTTCATATGCACAGCAGTAGAACAGGTACTGAAGAGGGGGCTTAACAAATATGCTAGTGGATTAGAGTGACAGACTGACCCTGTAAAGTAAGATTTACTTATTCAACAAACATATATACTCAGTGTCAATGCCTAATACGTGCCAGTTGCTGTGCCATGTTTGGCAGGCTTCCCTGGTGGCTCAGGCGGTAAAGAATCTCCCTGCAATACAGGAGTCATGGGTTCGATTCTTGGTGGGGAAGATCCCCTGGAAAAGGGCATAGGAACCCACTCCAGTATTCTTGTTTGGAGAATCTCATGGACAGAGAAGCCTGGCAGGTACAGTCCACAGAGTTGCACAGACTTGGACACGACTGAAACAACTTAGCATACATGTCCATGCCATGTTTAAGGTTATAAAGAATGAGATTCTCTGCTATATTTTTTATCTTTAGGTCCGCTTCATTCCTCTTTCTGTGCAGTTTCCTCTGCAACCTTTTTATTTCTGCTTTGGCATGATTTCAGTCTTTGGACTGAATCTTTCAGTTATGCTGGTACTGATTCAAGTGCCCCTGTTTGGTTCCATGCACCCTTCACATTGGTAATTATTGCTTAACCTTCAGGCTTTGAAAAGTTAATCCTGGTACATGTTACATCCTAGCGCAGGGCTGGATTATATATACTGTCCCAGAATCTAATATGGGACCTGTTGAGAATAATCTTCAGGAAACTTTAAAAATATATATAGCGAGGGGAAATTAATCTGCTTAACTTTGGCGAACTGTTAGTTGCTGCAATAAACACCCATTATCATGATGATAAGAAAAAATTACAGGAGACAAATGCACATTAGGTCAATGAATAGTTTTGAAGCCAAATAGCAAAATCAAGAGTTGATCAAAAGGCTACAAAAGTTGCAATAGCAATGGGATTTACATCTATTGCCAACAGCACAGATTGTTTATGAAGCCACTGTTCTGGTGCAAAGACTCAGACACGACTGAGTGCGCACACACACACACACACCCATACACCACTGCTCTGGCACAAAGTCTGACACAACTGAGCACACACACACACACAGGCACAAACCCATACACCACTGCTCTGGAGCAAAGAGTTGGACACGACTGAGCATGCACACACAAAAACACACACAACCATCTGCCACTGCTGCAGTGCAGAGCCAAACATGACTGAGCACACACACACACACACACAACTGCTCTGGCAAAGAGTCAGATATGACTGAGCATGCATGTGCGCACACACACACACCCATATGCCACTGCTCTGGCACAGAGTCAGACACAACCAAACACACACACACCAAAAACCACACACACACACAGCCATACACCACTGTTCCACCACAGATAGTCAGACACTATTGAGCACACACACCCATATGCCACTGCTCCTGTGCAAATAGTCGGACATGATTGAGCACACACACACACACACACACACACACACCCATATTCCACTGCTCCAGCACAAAGAGTCAGACAGGACTGAGCACAAACACATGCACACACACACACCCATATGCCACTGCTCTGGTGTAGAGTTGGACAGGACTGAGCACACACACACATGCACACTCCCATATGCCACTGCACCAGCAAAAAGAGTCAGACATGACTAAACATGGACACACACACACAAACCCATCTGCCACTGTGCTGGAGGAGTCAGACACAACCAAACACACACACACACACACACACACCCATACACCACTGTTCTACCACAAAGAGTCAGACACTACTGAGCACACACACACACACACATATATATGCCACTGCTCCAGTGCAAAAAGTCGGACACGACTGAGCAGACACACACACACACAGACACACACCCATCCATCACTGCTCCAGTGCAAAGAATCGGACATAACTGAGCTCACACACAGACATACACACACCCATACACCACTGTGCAAACAGTAGGACACAACTGAGTTTGCACACAGACACACACACACATCCATACGCCACAGCTCCAGCACAAAGAGTTGGACACGCCTGAGCACACGCACACACACATGCACACATCCACATGCCACTGCTCTGGTGCAGAGTCAGACACGCCTGAGCACACACACACACACATGCACACATCCACATGCCACTGCTCTGGTGCAGAGTCAGACACGCCTGAGCACACACACACACACATGCACACATCCACATGCCACTGCTCTGGTGCAGAGTCAGACACGACTCAGCACACACACACACACACACACACACACATATGCCACTGCTCTGGTGCAGAGTTGTACATGACTGTGTACACACACACACACACACACACACACACAGAGCCAGCCGCCACTGCTCCGGTGCAGGGAGTCAGACATGACTGAGCATGCATGCATGCACGCACACACACACACACACACACCCATATGCCACTGCCCCAGCACAAAGAGTCAGACAGGATTGACATGCACACACACAAACACACCTCCATACGCCGCTCTGGTGCAGAGTTGGAAAAGACTGAGCACACAAATACACACACACACACTCACAGCCATCTGCCACTACTCTGGTGCAAAGAGTCGGACACGACTGAGCATGCACACACACACATCCATATGCCACTGTTTCAGAGCAAAGAGTCGGACATGACTGAGTGTACACACACACACACCCATCCACCACTGCTCTGGTGCAAAGAATCAGACACTACTGAGCATACACACAAACACACATACCCAACACCACTGCTCAGGTGCATAGAGTCAGAAACGACTGAGCTCACACACAGACACACACACACACCCCCATACGCCGCTGCTCTGGCACAAAGAGTCGGACATGACTGAGCTCACACACACACACACACCCTCATATGCCACTACTCTATTGCAAAGAGTCAGAGAGGACTGAGCGCACACACACACACACACACACACACGGACACACCCATACACCACTGTGCCAGTGCAAAGAGTAGGACATGACTGAGTATGCATGCACACACGTGCACACACACACACACACACATGCACATACATATCCCACTGCTCCGGTGCAAAGAGTCGGACATGACTGAGCACATGGGCACCAACACACCCCCATATGCCACTACTCCGGTGCAGTCGGACATGACCGAGCACACACACACACCCATAAGCCACTGTTCTACCACAAAGAGTCAGACACTACTGAGTGCACACGCACACACAAATACACACACCCGCATATGCCACTGCGCTGGCACAGTCAGACATGACCGAGCACACACACACACACACACACAAACACCCCCCAATACAAAACTGCTCAGGCACAGAGAGTAGGACACAACTGTGTTTGCACACACAGACACACACACCCATCTGTCACTGCTCCAGTGCAAAGAATCAGACATGACTGAGCATACACAATCACACACACACACCCATATGCCACTGCTCCAGTGCAAAGAGACAGGACTGAGCCTGAACACACACACACACACACCAATACGCCACTGCTCTGGTGCAGAGTCGCAAATGACTAAGCACACACACACGCACGCACGCACACCCATATACCACTGCTCCAGTGAAAAGAGTCAGACATGACTGAACACGCACGAACACAAACATACACCCATATGCCACTGCGCTGGTGCAGTCAGACATGACCGAGCACACACACACACACCCATACACCACTGTTCCACCACAAAGAGTCAGACACGACTGATCACACACACATACACGCACACACCCATATGCCACTGCACTGGTGCAAAGAGTCAAACATGACTGAACACACACACACCCATATGCCACTGCTCTGGTGCAGTTGGACACGACCGAGCACACACACACACACACACACACCTGCCCATTCGCCACTATTATAACTCAAACAGTCAGACACTACTGAGGGCATAGACACACACACACCCACATGCCGCTGCTCCAGTGCAAAGAGTCAGACACGACTGATCACACACACACACACACCCACACACCCATATGCCACTGCTCTGGCGCAGTTGGACACGACCGAGCACACACACACACACACATACACACACACAGTCATCTGTCACTGCTCCGGCACCAAGAGTCAGACATGACTGAGCACGCATACAACACCTGCACAACCACACACAACTGCTCTAGTGCAGAGTCAGACACAACTGATCTCACACACACACACACGCACACACCCATATGCCACTGCTCCGACAAAAAGTCAGACGCGACGGAAGACACACACACACACCCATATGCCCCTGTGCTGGCGCAGTTGGACATGACCAAGCATGCACGCGCGCACACACACACACACACACACACACACCCATATGCCACTGTTCCACCACAAAGAGGCAGACATTACAGAGTGCATACATACACACACTCACACACACCCCTATATGCCACTGCTCTGGAGTGAAGAGTCGGACATGACTGAGCACACACACACACACCCATATAAAACTGCTCTGGCGCAAAGAGACAGGACTGAGCACACGTGCACACACACACACACCCATACTCCACTGCTCTGGTGCAGAGTCAGATACGAGTGAGTGCGCACGTGCACACACACACACACAGCCATCTGCCACTGCTCCGGTGCAAAGAGTCAGACACAACTGAGCTGCATGCACACACACACACACACACACCCATACACCACTGCTCTGGCGCAGTCGGACACGACCAAGTACACACACACTCACACACACACAGTCATCTGTCACTGCTCCAGCACCAAGAGTCAGACATGACTGAGCACGCATACAACACCCCCACAACCACACACAACTGCTCTAGTGCAGAGTCAGACACGACTAAGCAAACACACACACACACACACAGAGCCATATGCCACTGCTCCACCACAAAGAGTTGGACACTACTGAGCACACATGCATATGTCACTGCTCACACACACAGCCATATGCCACTGCTCTGGTGCAGAGTCGGACACAACTGATCACACACACACACACGCACACATCCATATGCCACTGCTCTGGTGAAAAGAGTCAGATACAACTGAACAGACGCACACACACACACCAATATGCCACTGTGCTGGGGCAGTTGGACACAACCGAGCACACACACCCATACACCACTGTTCCACCACAAAGAGTCGAACACTACTTAGCATGGACGTGTGCGCACGCACACACACACACATCCACATGCCACTCCTCTGGGACAAAGAGTCAGACATGACTGAGCATGGGCACACAAATGCAGACACACACACCCATCTGCTACTGCTCTGGTGCAGAGTTGGACATGACTGAGCGCACACACACACACACACACATACACACAAACCCATATGCCACTGATCCAGTGCAAAGAATCAGACATGACTGAGCACACACACACACACACACACACACACATCCACAGGCCACTGCTCTGGGACAAAGATTCAGACATGACTGAGCATGCACACACAAACACACACACACAGACACACACCTATCCGCTACTGCTCTGGCAGAGCTGGACACAACTGAGCACACACACACACACACCCATATACCACTGCTCTGGTGCACAAGTCAGACAGGACTGAGCATGTGCATGCACACACACACACACACACAGCCATCCGCTACTGCTCTGGCACAGAGCTGGACACGACTGAGCACACACACACACACACGCCCATATACCACTGCTCTGGTGCACAAGTCAGACAGGACTGAGCACGCGTGTGCACACACACACACACACACACACACACACAGCCATCCGCCACTGCTCTGGCACCAAGAGTCAAACACGACTGAGCACGTACACACACACACACAGAGTCACATGCCACTGCTCCACCACAAAGAGTCGGAGACTACTGAGCACACACACAGACACACACTCATATGCCACTGCTCTGGTGCAGTTGGACACAACCGAGCATGCACACTACTGTTCCACCACAAAGAGCTGGACACTACTGAGTGCGCAGACACACACACATACCCATATGCCGCTGCTCCAGTGCAAAGACTCGGACATGACAGAACACACACACAGACGCACACACCCATATGCCAAGCTCAGGCACAAAGAGTGGGACAGGACTGAGCATGAACACACACACCCATATGCCACTGCTCTGGCAGAGTCAGAGACGACTGAGCACACACAAACACACACACATACAGCCATCTGCCACTTCTCCAGCGCCAAGAGTCAGACATGACTAAGCACGCATACAACACCCACACAACCACACGCCCCTGTTCTGGTGCAGAGTTGGACACGTCCAAGCAAACACACACACAGCCATACACCACTGCTCCACCACAAAGAGTCAGACACTACTGAGCACACACACACACAGACACATGCACACCCATATGCCACTGCTCCAGCAAAAAGAGTCAGACATGACTGAACACGCGCACACACACACACACACACCCCCATATGCCACTGCTCTGGTGCAGAGTCAGACATGACAGCACACACACATACACACACACACACACACCCATATGCCATTCCTCCAGCACAGAGTCAGACAGGACTGAGCATGAACACACAGACACACACACATGCACACACCCATAAACCACTGCTCAGGCACAGAATCAGACACGACTGATCTCACACACACACACACGCACACACCCATATGCCACTGCTCCGACAAAAAGTCAGACGCGACGGAACACACACACACACACCCATATGCCCCTGTGCTGGCGCAGTTGGACATGACCAAGCACGTGCACACACACGCACACACACACACACACCCATATGCCACTGTTCCACCACAAAGAGGCAGACACTACAGACTGCATACACACACACACACACACACACACACACACACCCCTATATGCCACTGCTCTGGAGTGAAGAGTTGGACATGACTGAGCACACACACCCATATAAAACTGCTCTGGTGCAAGGAGACAGGACTGAGCACATGCGCACACACACACACACACACCCATACTCCACTGCTCTGGTGCAGAGTCAGATACTAGTGAGCGCGTGCGTGCACACACACACACACACACACAGCCATCTGCCACTGCTCCGGTGCAAAGAGTCAGACACACCTGAGCTGCACACACACACACACACACACCCCCCCATATGCCACTGCTCCAGTGCAAAGTGTCAGACAGGACTGAGCATGCACACACACATACATACCCAACACCACTGCTCAGGCGCATAGACTTGGACACCACTGAGCTCACACAGACACACATGCACACTCATATGCCACTGCTTTGACACAAAGGGTCAGACACGACTGAGCTCACACACACACACACACCACTGTTCTGTTACAAAGAGTTGGACAGGACTGAGCACAGACACACACACACATACTCAGCCATACGCCACTGCTCCAGCACAAAGAGTTGGACATGACTGAGTATGCATGCACACATGCACACACACACAACCATATCCCACTGCTCTGATGCAAAGAGTCGGACACGACTGAGCGTGCGCATGCACACACAGTCACCCATAAACCACTGCTCCGGTACAGAGTTGCACACCTCTGAGCATGCACATACACACACACACACACACACACACACACACACACACATACACACACCCATCCGCCACTGTTCCAGCACAAAGTGTCGGACATGACTGAGAATGCACACACACACACAGACCCCCATACTTGCGCCACAGGGAGTCTCTGGGCAACAGATAACTTTAAGAATGGGACCCCTCTCAGAAGCCCGAGTTGTTACTCCGCTGCCTATTATGTCCCAAGGTTCAGGCTGAATGTGCAAAGAGTTCGACGTTTGGAGTTAAAGAGACCATAGTTTGAGTTCCAGGCTCAATCAAAGGCACTGGAGTGTGAACGCCCCCTCCCCCACGCCCCCGTGCCCATGGCCGCCATGCGGTGGGGGGGGAAGGGTGCTGGGGCTGCGGCAGGGCCTGAGCAGCCATAGAGCCCACTCACCCGCCAAGTGTTTCGGCTCGGGTTCGGTGGGCTCGTTGGTGGTCGCCGCGAGGGCAGCCTTGGACGCAGACGATCCCATAAGTGCGTCGCTGTCAGCCAGCCACGAGGATAATGGCCGCAGAAGCTGGTCCCTCCTCTTCCGGCCAGCGGACTGAGCCTGGACCCGGGCGATGGGAGGGGCGCCTGAGATGACGGAAGAAAGACCTTGCGTGGCAGCCGGCCTTCACCGTCACTCTGTCCTGCGCCCCCTGACGCGGGCCTGCAGAATTATGAGGTGAGGCATGAAGTCACGAGGCACCGGGGCCGAGTATAGGGGGTTCAGGGGGGTAGGACCCTGCGTGAGGCGGAGCATCTCAGGCGACCAAGGCATGATAGACCCTCAATAAGAGAATAAACAACTGCCATTGAGTGAATATCATGAGAAAGAGGGACATATTGGGGACCACAGATGAAAGATCTGGAGATCTTTTGGTCTTTGGAAGTTAAGTGGTCATGTGACAGTGCTGTGGAAATCCTTGACCTGGCCTTAAGGAGGCTTCCGTCACGGGTAATGGGACTTGTATCCTGCCTGAGTCCCTGGCCTTCAACCCTTCACCCAGCATCATATATGGAAGTTCATAGACTTCTTCATACTATTCCGTCTACCCCTGCAGTCTGTAGTGACCTTACTACTCTCAATCTTGATAGTAATGTATGCCTTCTGTCTCTTTTTCTTCCATGATTGATCTGGCTAGACAACTATCAATTTGATTGATCCTCTCAAAGGACCACGGTTTAGTTTCATTGATTTTCTCTGTATTCTCTTTCTGTCATTGATTTCTGCTCCTATCTGTATTATTCCATTGCTTCTACTTACTTGCAGTTTATTTACCTCTTCACTTTCTAGTTTCTGAAGAGAGGTTCGATTCCTTGTTTAAGATTCTTTTTTATAATATAGGACATTAGGGTTAAGTACGGCTTTTGTTTCTGTCAAAGATATTGTTTCAGTCTCTTAAATATTATTGAGATCTATTTTATAGAACAGAATATATGCGCTACACAGGTAAATGTTCAGTGTACCCTTGAAAGCTGCATATTTTTAAAATTAATTTATTTTTGTATTGAAGGATAATTGCTTTACGGAATTTTGTTGTTTTCTGGCAAACTTCAATATGAATCAGCCATAGGTATACATATATCCATTCCCTTTTGAACTTCCCTCCTATCTCCCTCCCCATCCCACCCCTCTAGGTTGATACAGAGCCCCTGTTTGAGTTTCCTGAACCATACAGCAAATTCCCATTGGCTATTTTACATATGGTAATGTAAGTTTCCATGTTACTCTTTACATACATTTTACCCTCTTCTCCCCTCTCCCCATGTTCATAAATCTATTCTCTATGTCTGTTTCTCCACTGCTACCCTGTAAATAGATTCTTCAGTACCATTTTTCTAGATTCTGTATATATGCATTAGAATATGATATTTATCTTTCTCTTTCCAACTTACTTCACTTTGTATAATAAGTTCTAGGTTCATCCACCTCATTAGAACTGACTCAAAGGCATACCTTTTTATGGCTGAGTAATATTCCACTGTGTACATGTACCACAACTTCTTTATCCGTTTATCTGTCTAGAGACATCTAGGTTGCTTTCATGTTCTAGCTGTTGTAAATAGTACTGCAATGAACAATGGGATACATGTATCTTTTTCAACCCTGATTTCCTCAGGGAATATGCCTAGCAGTGGGATTGCTGGGTCATATGGTGGTTTTATTTCTAGTTTTTTAAAGGAATCTCCATACCGTCTTCCATAGTAGCTGTATCAATTTACATCCCACCAACAGTGCAAGAGCATTCCTTTTTCTCCACACCCTCTCCAGCATTTTTTGTCTGTAGACTTTTTGATGATGGCCATTTTGACCAGTGTGAGGTGATAGCTCATTGTAATTTTGATTTGCATTTCTCTGATAATGAGCGATGTTGAGAATCTTTTCATGTGTTTGTTAGCCATCTGTATGTCTTCTTTGGAGAAATGTCTGTTTAGGTATTTTTCCCACTTTTTGATTGGGTTGTTTGGTTTTCTGGTATTGAGTTGTATGAGTTGCTTGTATATTTTGGAAATTAATCCTTTGTCAGTTGTTTCATTTGCTATTATTTTCTCCCATTCTGAGGGTTTTCTTTTCACCTTGCTTATAGTTTCCTTTGCTGTGCAAAAGCTTTTAAGTTTAATCAGGTCTCACTTGTTTACTTTTGTTTTTATTTCTATTACTCTAGGAGGTGGGTCATAAAGGATCTTGCTTTCACTTATGTCATCAAGTGTTCTGCCTATGTTTTCCTTTAAGAGTTTTACAGTTTCTGGTCTTACATTTAGGTCTTCGAAAGCTGCATTTTTTTTTTCCTGCTCAATGCAGTGTTCCATTAAATGTGTTTTACAGTTATTTGTGATACAGTTACTTGTGATACAATACAAGTGACTGAAGCTTTGTTCATTTGTATTTTTATAGCCTTTGTCCCCCACCATGAGCTTCAGGTTGGAGACTTTATTTTGCTATGTCTTCAAGTTCAATGATCTTAGCTTTTGCAGAGTCTAATCTTCTCTTAATCCCGTTTTGGACAGTTTTCATGTCCAGTAAGGTGTTTTTCATCTCTAAAATTTCCATTTGATTCTTATCTTTTAATGCTCTCTTCATTAGGTTTACATTTTCCTTTAAACCCTTGTGGATAGCACAATAACTATCAAGGTTGTATGTTTGTCAACCAATTCCTTCATCTTTGACATTTCTGGCTCTGTTTCTATTGACTTATTTTTCTCTTTGACGTAGCTAACATTTTTTCTGCTTCTTATGCAATTTTATGTAGATGTCAAATATTGTTAATTTTGCTTCACTGAGTGCTGTATTTTTATATATTCCTTTACAGAATGTTGAACTTTGTTTAGACAGGCACATACATTACTTTTATATCTCTTCTATCCTTTCAGCATATGTTTTCTCAAACAGCTTTATTGGTATTTAATTAATAGATGATATTTAATTCACATATCATGGTGCAGTGGTAAAGAATCTACTTACCAGTGCAGGAGACCCAGGTCTGATCCCTGGGTTTGAAAGATCCCCTGGTGGAAGAAATGGCAACATAGTCCAGTATTCTTGCCTGGAAAATTCCATGGACAGAGAAGCCTGGAGGGTTGCAGTCCATGGGGTTGCAAAGAGTCAGACACAACTGAGTGACTGAGCATGCACACTATCATACCATTCACCCATTTAGTCTACAAATTGGTAGTTTTTAGTATATTCAGAGTTGTATGACCAGCACCAGGATCAATTTGAAACAGTTTACAAAGAAACTCCACACTCATTAGCCATCATTCCTCATTTCCACCTAAACCTCCCATCCCTAGTCAATCACTATTCTACTTTATGTCTCTGAAGATTTTCCTATTCTGAATATTTCATATGGAAGGACTCAGTCAATATGTGGAACTTTGAAACCGGGCTCTTTCACTTAGCATAATATATTCTAGCTTCATTGATGTTGTAGCATTAATCAGTACTTCATTTCTTTTTATGACCAAATAATATTCCATTGTATGGATATACTACAATTTATCCATTCATTGATGAACATTTGAGCTGTTTCCATTTTTGAACTATTGCGAATACTGCTTCACATGCAAGTATTTCTTTCAATACCCTTTTTCAGTTCTTTTAGATACATACCTAGGAGCGGAATTGCATGTTCATATGGTTATTCTGTGTTGAACTTTATAAGGAAGTGCCAAACCGTTTTCCACAGGACTGAACCTTATTACAATTCCACCAGCAATGTATAAGGGTACCAATTTTTCCACATCCTTGCTCATATTTCTTTTCCATTTGTTTGATTATAGCCATCTGAGTGGATGGAAAGTGGTATCTCTATGCAATTTTCATTTACAATTTCCTGATGACTAATAATTTAGTAGAATTTTTTCATGTGCTTATTGCAATTTGTGTATCTAGTTTGGAGTAATGTCCATTCTGATCCTTTGCTAATATTTTTCTTTTTTTATCATTTGCTAATTTTTTAATTGGGTTATTTATCTTTTTTCAGCTTTATTGAGGTATGATTAACAAATAAAAATTGTATATATTTACGTTGTACAACATGATGTTTTCTTTTAGGGTGTGAAAGATAAGAACTGTGAAATGATCACCATAATCTAGTTAATTAACACATCCATCATCTCCATACTTGAAATATTTTCTGTGGTTAGAACATTTATGATCTATTCTTTTAGCAAATTTCAAGTATGCAATATTATTAATTATGGTCACCATGCTGTGTGTTAGATCCCTAGAACTCATTCATCTTTTTAATGAATTCATCTTGTAACTGAAAATGTGTATCCTTTGATCAACTTCTCCCCATTTCCCCCAGCCCCAGCCCCCAGCAAACATTATTCCACTTTCTGGTTATATAAGTTCAACATTTTCAGATTCCATATATAAGTGAAATCATATATCATTTGTCATTCTGTGCTTAGCTTATTTCACCTAGCATAATGTCCTCCAGGTTTATCTATGTTGTTACAAACGGCAGAATTTCCTTTTTTTAATGACTGCATTATATATATACATACCTTTGAGATATTGCTTTCATTTCCTACAGATATATGACCAAAATTTGGATTGCTGGATCATATGGTAGTTCTATTTCTAATTTTTTGAGGAATCTCCATACTGTTTTGAAAATGGCTATACCAGTTTATATTCCCACCAACACTGTATAGGGTTCCCTTTTCTCCACATCCTCACGGATACTTGTTTTTTGTTGTCTTTTTGATAACAGCCATCCTGACACGTGTGAGGTGATAGTTTATTGTGGTTTTGATTTGCATTTCGTTGATGATTCTCAGTGTTGAGCATCTCTTCATGTGCATGTTGGCCATTTGTACGTCTTCTTTGGAAAGTGTTTATTAGGTCTCAGGTCTATTCTTAAATTAGATTGCTTGTATTTTTTTGCTATTGTTATAAAAGTTTCTTATATATTTGAGGTGAAAGTGAAAGTCACTCAGTTGTGTCCAACTCTTTGTGACCCCATGGACTATATAGTTCAATTCTCCAGGAGAGAATACTGGAATGGGTAGCCTTTCCCTTCTCCAGGGGATCGTCCCAAACCAGGGATTGAGCCCAGGTCTCCCACACTGCAGGCAGATTCTTTACGAGCTGAGCCATCAGGGAAGCCAATTTGAGGTATTAACCTCTTATCAGATATATGATATACAAATAGCTTCTCACGTTCCATGGGTTAACTTTTCATTTTGTTGATGGCATCCATTGCTGTATAGCTTTTTAGTTTGATGTGGTACCACTTGTTTATTTTTGCTATTGTTGCTTTGGCTTTCAGTGTCAAATTTAAAAAGTCTGCCCAGATGGATGTCAAGGAGCATACACCTAGATTTAATTCTATGAGTTTTATACTTTCAGATTTTACATTTAAGTATTTAATCCATTTGAGTTAAATGTTGTGTATGGTGTAAGATAGTGGTCCAGTTTCATTCATTTGCTTATGGATGTCTAGTTTTCCCAACACCACTTATGGAGAAGACTACCGCCTCCCCATTGTGCATTCTTGGCTTCCTTGTCAAATATTTAGTTGATTGTCTATGTGTGGGTTTATTCTTGTGCTTTATTCTGTTCCATTGATCTATGGGTCTGTTTTTATGCCAGTACCATAGTGCTTTGATAACTGTAGTTCTGTAATATTTGAAATCCAGAAGTTCCCAGCTTTATTTTTCTTGCTCTGGATCATTTTGGCTGTTTGGGGTCTTTTGTGGTTCCATACGATTTATAGTATTGCTTTTTCTATTTCTGTGAAAAATACCATTGGAATTTTGATAGGGATTGCATTGAATCTGTAGATCTGCCGCTGCTAAGTCGTGTCAGTCATGTCCAACTCTGTGCGACCCCAGAGACGGCAGCCCACCAGGCTCCCATCCCTGGGATTCTCCAGGCAAGAATACTGGAGTGGGTATCCATTTCCTTCTCCAGTGCATAATCTGTAGATCACTTTAGATATTATGATCATTTTTAACAACATTCATTCTTCCAATCCAGGAACACAGGATATATTAGAATTTCTTTTTTATTTTTATTTATTTGGCCATGCCATGAAGTTTGAGGGATCTTAGTTTCCCTCCAGGGATTGAACCTGGACCCTTGGTAAGTGCAGAGTGCTAATGACTGGACTGCCAGGGAATTCCCCATGAACTCAGGATATGTTTCCATTTGTTTGTGTCACCTTCAAATTCTTCCATTAATATCTTATGTTTTTCAGGGTACAAGATCTTTCATTTGCTTGGCTAAAATTATTTCTAAGTATTTTTTGATGCTATTGTATATGTGAATGTTTTCTTAAATTCTTTTCCAGATAGTTCATTAGTGTACAGAAATACAACTGATTTTTGTTTGTTGATTTTGTATCCTGCAACTTCACTGAATTTGTTTATTAATTCTAGATTTTTTTGGTAGAGTTTTTAGGTTTTTCTACAAATAAGACCATGCCATCTGCAAACAGAAATAATTTTTCATCTTTCTTTCCAATTTTGATGGCTTTTATTTCTTTTTCTTGCCTAATTCCTCTACAGAGGACTACCAGTATTATCTTAAAAAGAAGTGGCAAGTAGGCACCCTTGTCTTGTTTCTGATATTTGAGAAAAAGATCACTTTTTACCACTGAGGATGATGTTAGCTATGGGCTTGTCATATGGCTCTTATTATGTTGAGATACATTTCTCCTAAAAAAAAAAAAAAAAACTGCAGAGTTTTATCATGAAGAGATGTTGGTTTTGTCAAATGCTTTTTCTGCAATTGTTGAGATGATTATATGATTTGTATCCTTCATTATGTTAATGTAGTATATTATGTTTATTGATTTGTGTATGTTGAACCATCCTTGCATCTTGGGGATAAATTCCAATTGATCATTTTGTATGATCCTTTTATCATGCTGTTGAATTCAGTTTGCTAGCATTCTGTTGAGGATTTTTTCCATTTTGATTCATCAGGGAGTTTGCCCTGTAATTTTCCCTCCTTGTAGTGTCTGTATCTGATCTTGGTATAAGGATAATGCTGGCCTTACTAAATGAAAATCAATATGTTCCTTCCCCTTCAAATTTTTGGAACAGTTTAAGAAAGATTCATTAATTATTCTTTAAATGTTTTGTATAATTCACACATGAACCCATCTGCTCATGAGCTTTTCTGTACTGGGAGGTTTGTGATTACTGCTTCAATCTTATTTATTGTTGGTCTGTTCAGATGTTCTATTCATGATTCAGTCTTGGTAGGTTGTAAGTTTCTAAGAAATTATGCATTCTACGTCATCTTACTCATTGGCATATAATTTTTCATAGTATTCCCTTATGATCCTTTGTATTTCTGTTGTATCAGTTGTAATGTCTTCCTTTTCATTTCTGACTTTATTATTTGAGTCTTCTCTCTTTTTTTTTCTTCATTTAAGTAGCTAAAGATTTGTAAATTTTATCTTAAAAAACCAACTCAGTTGTGTTGATCTTTTTGTTGCCTTTCTGGTCTCTATTCCATTTATTTCTTCTCTAATCTTTATTCTTTCCTTCTTTCTGCTTTGTGTTCAGTTTGTTCCTTTTCTAGTTCCATGAAGTGTAAAATTAGGTTGTTTGGTTGATATCTCTCTTTTTGCTTAATGCATGCATTCATTACTCTAAAATTCCTTCATGGATGTGCTCTCACCACATCCCATAGGACTTGTTGTCTCCATTTTTAATTTGTCTCAAGGTATTTTTTAAAATTTTCCTTTGATTTATTCATTGACCCAGTGATTATTCAGGAGTGTGTTAATTTCCACGTATGAGTACATTTTACTCCTGTTATTGTTTTCTGATTTTATACCATTGTTGTCATAAAAGATACTTAATGTGACTGCATTTGTCATAAATTTAAGCCTTTTGTTCTCCAATTACAATCTATCTTGGACAGTATTCCAGTCCAATTTATCTATTTTTTCTTTTGCTGTTTATGCTTTGGTGCCATACCTAAAGAATCATTGCCTATGGTAACGATGACCCTATATGTGAGACAGCAAAAGAGACACAGATGTAAAGAACAGACTTTTGGACTCTGTGGGAGAAGGCGAGGGTGGGCTGATTTGAGAGAACAGCATTGAAATGTGTATATTACCATATGTGAAACAGATGACCAGTCCAAGTTCAATGCATGAAAAACGGCACTCAAAGCTCGTGCACTGGGACAACCCTGAGGGATGGGATAGGGAGGGAGGTGGGAGGAGGGTTCAGGATCGGGGACACATGTACACCCATGGCTGATTTATGTCAATGTATGGCAAAAAACCATTACAATATTGTAAAGTAATTAGCCTCCAATTAAAATAAATAAATTAATTTTTTAAAAAAGAATCATTGCCTAATCCAGTGTTAGAAGTATTTACCCCTTGTCTTCTAAGAGTTTTATAAATTTAGCTCTTAACAGGGAGGTCTGTGATACATCTTAACTAAATGTTTGTGTATGATGTCAGGCAGGGGTCCAGTTTCATATTTGCCTCTGGTTTTCTTTTCTTATGATGACTTAGTTTGGTTTTGACATAGGATAGAATGAGTTAGGAAGTACTTCCTCCTCTTTTATTTTTGAATAATTTGTGAAGGATTGGTGTTAATTCAGAATTAGCATTAATTCAGAAGTTTCATAGAATTCA
This sequence comes from Cervus elaphus, assembly GCF_910594005.1. Taxonomy (NCBI): domain Eukaryota; kingdom Metazoa; phylum Chordata; class Mammalia; order Artiodactyla; family Cervidae; genus Cervus; species Cervus elaphus. Next base: position 25,443,233 of record NC_057848.1, read on the forward strand.
CCTGTGAAACCATCTGGTCCTGGGCTTTTCTTGGTGTGAATTTTATAATTTACAAAAATAAAATTATGCTGTCTTTTATATTTATCTATGTTGTTGCCTTCACCACTGATATTTATTTCTTTGTGTGATTTTGAGTTACTCTCTGATGTTCTTTCATTTCAGCCTGAAGGACTCTCTTTAGTATTTCTTGTAAGACAGATCTGTTAATGATGAATTATCTCCATTTTTTTAATCTAGGAATGTCTTTTTTTAATTAATTTATTTTAATTGGAGGCTAATTACTTTACAGTATTGTAGTGGCTTTCACCATACATCGACACAAATCAGCCACAGGTGTACACATGTCCCCCATCCTGAACCCACTTCCCACTCCATCCCATCCCTCAGGGTCATCCCAGTGCACCATCCCTGAGCATCCTGTCTTCTGCATCGAACCTGGCCTGGTGATCTATTTCACATATGGTAATACACATGTTTCAATGCTATTTTCTCAAATCATCCCACCCTTGCCTTCTCCCACAGAGTCCAAAAGTCTGTTCTTTACATCTGTGTCTCTTTTGCTGTCTCACACATAGGGTCATCATTACCATCTTTCTAAGTTCCATATATATGTGTTAATATACTGTATTGGTGTTTTTCTTTCTGATTTACTTCACTCTGTATAGTAGACTCCAGTTTCATCCACCTTATTAGAACTGATTCAAATGCATTCTTTTAAAAAGCTTAATAATATTCCATTGTATATATGTACCACAACTTCCTTATCCATTCATCTGCTGATGGACATCTAGGTGGCTTCCATGTCCTGGCTATTGTAAACAGTGCTGCAGTGAACATTGGGGTACACTTGTCTCTTTCAGTTCTGCTTTCCTCGGTCTGTATGCCCAGCAGTGGGATTGCTGGGTCGTATAGCAGTTCTATTTCCAGTTTTTTAAGGAATCTCCACACTGTTCTCCATAGTGGATATACTATTTTGCATTCCCACCAACAGTGTAAGAGGGTTCCCTTTTCTCCACACCCTCTCCAGCATTTATTGTTTGTAGACTTTTGGATAGCAGCCATTCTGACTGGCGTGAGATGGTATCTCATTGTGGTTTTGATTTACATTACTCTGATAATGAGTGATGTTGAGCATCTTTTCATATGTTAGCCATCTGTATGTCTTCTTTGGAGAAATGTCTATTTAGTTCTTTGGCCCATTTTTTGATTGGGTCATTTATTTTTCTGGTATTGAGCTGCATGAGCTGCTTGTATATTTTTGAGATTAATTCTTTGTCAGTTGCTTCGTCTGCTATTATTTTCTCCCATTCTGAAGTTTGTCTTTTCACCTTGCTTATAGTATCCTTCTTTGTGCAAAAGATTTTAAGTTTGATTAGGTCCCATTTGTTTATTTTTGCTTTCATTTCCATTACTCTGGAAGGTGGGTCATAGAGGATCCTGCTGTGATTTATGTCAGAGAGTGTTTTGCCTATGTTTTCCTCTAAGAGTTTTATAGTTTCCGGTCTTACATTTAGATCTTTAATCCATTTTGAGTTTATTTTTGTGTATGGTGTTAGAAAGTGTTCTAGTTTCAATCTTTACAAGTGGTGGACCAGTTTTCCCAGCATCACTTCTTAAACACTGTTTTTTCTCCATTGTATATTCTTGCCTCCTTTGTCAAAGATAAGGTGTCCATAGTGCGTGGATTTATCTCTGGGCTTTCTATTTTCTTCCATTGATCCATATTTCTATCTTTGTGCCAATACCATACTGTCTTACTGACTGTAGCTCTGTAGTATAGTCTGAAGTCAGGCAGGTTGATTCCTCCAGTTCTATTCTTCTTTCTCAAGATTGCTTTGGTTATTAGAGGTTTTTTGTATTTCCATACAAATTGTGAAATTATTTGTTCTAGTTCTCTGAAAAATACCGTTGGTAGCTTGATAGGGGTTGCATTGAATCTACAGATTGCTTTGGGTAGTATACTCATTTTCACTATATTAATTCTTCCAACCAATGAACATGATATATTTCTCCATCTATTTGTGTCCTCTTTGATTTCTCTCATCAGTGTTTTATAGTTTTCTATATATAGGTTCTTTTGCTCCTTTGGGTAGATTTATTCCAAAGTATTTTATTCTTTTCATTGCAATGGTAAATGGAATTGTTTCTTTAATTTCTTTTTCTATTTTCTCATTGTTAGTGTATAGGAATGCAAGGGATTTCTATGTGTTAATTGTATATCCTGCAACTTTACTATATTCATTGATTAGCTTTAGTAATTTTCTGGTGGTGCCTTTAGGGTTTTCTATGTAGAGGATCATGTCATCTGCAAACAGTGAGAGTTTCACTTCTTCTTTTCCAACCTGGATTCTTTTTATTTATTTTTCTTTTCTGATGGCTGTGGCTAAAACTTTCAAAACTATCTTGAATATTAGTGGTGAGAGTGGGCACCCTTGTCTTGTTCCTGACTTTAGGGGAAATGCTTTCAATTTTTCACCACTGAGGATAATGTTTCCTGTGGGTTTATCATATATGGCTTTTATTATGTTGAGGTATGTTCCTTCTATGCCTGCTTTCTGGAGAGTTTTTATCATAAATTGGTGTTTAGTTTTGTCAAATGCTTTTTCTGCATCTATTGAGATAATCATATGGTTTTTATCTTTCAATATGTTAATGTGGTGTATCACATTGATTGATTTGCAAATATTGAAGAATCCTTGCATACCTGGGATAAAGCCCACTTGGTCATGATATATGATCTTTTTAATATGTTGTTGGCTTCTGTTTGCTAGAATTTTGTCAAGGATTTTAACATATATGTGCATCAGTGATATTGGCCTGTAGTTCTCTTTTTTTGTGGCATCTTTGTCTGGTTTTGGAATTAGGGTGATGGTGGCCTCATAGAATGAGTTTGGCAGTTTACCTTCCTCTGCAATTTTCTGGAAGAGTTTGAGTTGGATAGGTTTTAGCTTTTCTCTAAATTTGTGGTAGAATTCACCTGTGAAGCCATCTGGCCCTGGATTTTGTCTGTTGGAAGATTTTTGATTATAGTTTCAATTTCCATGCTTGTGGTAGGTCTGTTAAGATTTTCTGTTTCTTCCTGGTTCAGTTTTGGAAGGTTATACTTTTCCAAGAATTCGTCCATTTCTTCCAGGTTGTCCATTTTATTGTCATATATTTGCTGATAGTAGTCTTTTATGATCCTTTGTATTTCTGTGTTGTTTGTTGTGATTTCTCCAGTTTCATTTCTAATTTTGTCGATTTGATTTTTCTCCTTTTTTCTTGACAAGTCTTGCTAATGGTTTGTCTATTTTATTTTCTCAAAGAACCAGCTTTTAGTTTTGTTGATTTTTGCTATAGTCTCCTTTGTTTCTCTTTCACTTATTCCTGCCCTAATTTTTATGAATTCTTTCCTTCTACTAGCCCTGGGGCTCTTCATGTCTTCCTTTTCTAGTTGCTTTAGGTGTAAAGTTAGGTCATTTATTTGATGTTTCTCTTGTTTTTTGAGGTAAGCTTGTATCACTGTGAACCTTCCCCTTAGAACTGCTTTTACTCAATCCCATAGGTTTTGGGTTGTCATGTTTTCATTTTCATTTGTTTTGATGCATATTTTGATTTATTTTTTATTACTTCTGTGATTTGTTGGTTACTCAGAAGTGTGTTGTTTAGATTCCATATGTTTGTATTTTTAATAGTTGTTTTTTGTTCCCCTGTAGTGGACATCTAATCTTACCGCATTGTGATCAGAAAAGATGCTTGGAATGATTTCAGTTGGTTTTTGTTTTTTTTTTTAATTTACCAAGGCTAGACTTATGGCCCAGGATGTGATCTATCCTGGAGAATGTTCTGTGTGCACTTGAGAAAAAAATGTGAAATTCATTGTGTTGGGGTGAAATGTTCTATAGATATCAATTAGGTCTAGCTGGTCCACTGTGTCATTTAAAGTTTGTGTTTCCTTGTTAATTTTCTGTTTAGTTGATCTATCCATAGGTGTGAGTGGAGTATTAAAGTCTCCCACTATTATGTGTTACTGTTAATTTCCCCTTTCATATGTGTTAGCATTTGCCTTACATATTGTGGTGCTCCTATGTTGGGTGCATGTATATTTATAATTGTTATATCTTCTTCTTAGATCGATCCTTTAATCATTATGTAGTGTTCTTTTTGTATCATTTCATGGCCTTTATTTCAGAGTCTATTTTATCTCATATGAATATTGCTACTCCTGCTTTCTTTTGGTCTCCATTTGCATGAAATGACTTTTTCTAGCCCTTCACTTTTAGTCTATATGTGTCCCTTGGTTTGAGGTGGGTCTCTTGTAGATAGCATATACAGGGGTCTTGTTTTCGTATCCATTCAGCCAGTCTTTGTCTTTTGGTTGGGGCATTCAACCCATTTACATTTAAGGTAATTACTGATAAGTATGATCCCTTTGCCATTTGCTTTGTTGTTTTGGGTTCAAATTTATAAACCTTTTCTGTGTTTTCAGTCTAGAGAAGATCCTTTAGCATTTGTTGAAGGGCTGGTTTGGTGGTACTGAATTCTCTCAGCTTTTGCTTGTCTGTAAAGCTTTTGAATTCTCCTTCATATCTGAATGAGATCATTGCTGGGTACAGTAATCTGGGTTGTAGGTTTTTCTCTTTCTTCACTTTAAGTATGTCCTGCCATCTCCTTCTGGCCTGAAGAGTTTCTATTGAAAGATTCAGCTGTTATCCTTATGGGAATCCCTTTGTGTGTTATTTGTTGTTTCTCCCTTGCTGCTTTTAGTATTTATTCTTTGTGTTTGATCTTTGTTAAATTGATTAATATGTGTCTTGGGGTGTTTCACCTTGGGTTTAACCTGTTTGGACTCTCTGGGTTTCTTGGATTTAGGTGCCTATTTCCTTCCCCATTTTAGGGAAGTTTTCAACTATTATCTCCTCGAGTATTTTCTCATGTCCTTTCTTTTTGTCTTCTTCTTCTGGGACTCCTATGTTTCGAATGTTGGGGTGTTTCACATTGTCCCAGAGGTCCCTTAGGTTGTCCTCATTTCTTTTAATTCTTTTTTCTTTTTTCCTCTCTGTTTCATTTATTTCCACCATTTTATCTTCTACCTCACTTATCCTATCTTCTGCCTCAGTTATTCTACTGTTGGTTCCCTCCAGAGTGCTTTTGATCTCAGTTATTTCATTATTCATTATTGACTGACTCTTTTTTATTTCTTCTAGGTCCTTGTTCAACATTTTTGCACCTTTCAATCCTTGTCTCTAGTCTGTTTATCTGTAACTCCATTTTGTTTTCAAGATTTTGGATCATCTTTACTGTCATTATTCTGAATTCTTTTTCAGGTAGACTCCCTATCTCCTCCTCTTTTTTTGTTTTGTTTTGTTTTTTGTTTTGGTGGGCATCTATCATGTTGCTTTACCTGCTGACTATTTCTCTGCCTTTTCATTTTATTTAGATTGCTGTGTTTGAGGTGGCCTTTCTGGATGCTGGAAGTTTGTGGTTCCTCTTTATTGTGGAGGTTGCTCCCTGTGGGTGGGGTTGGACGAGTGGCTTGTCAAGGTTTCCTGTTTAGGGAAACTTGCGTCTGTGTTCTGGTGGGTGGAGCTGGGTCTCTTCTCTCTGGATTGCAACGAAATGTCCAGTAGTGACTTTTGGAGTGTCTGTGGGTGTGGTGTGACTTTGGGCAGCCTGTATTTTCATGTTCAGGGCTGTGTTCCTGCATTGCTGGAGAATCAGTGCGGTATGTCCTTCTTTGGAACTTGCTGGCTGTTGGGTGGAGCCTGGTTTCTGTGTAGGTATGGAGACTTTTGGATGAGCTCTTGTCACTTCATGTTCCCTGGAGTCAGGAGTTCTCTGGTGTTCTCAGGTTTGGGATTTTAGCCTCCTGCCTCTGGCTTTCAGTTGTATTCCTACAGTAGCCTCAAGACTTCTCCATCCATACAGCACAGATGATAAAACATCTAGGTTAATGGTGAAAAGATTCTCCACAGTGAGGGACAACCAGAGAGGTTTACTGAGTTACATAGAGCAAAGAAGGGGAAGGGAGGAGATAGAGATAACCTGGGGGAGAAAAAGGAGAGTCAAAAGGGGAGAGAGGAATCAAGCCAGTAATCACACCCCTAAGTAAAAATGGGTACTGAAGATTAGAATCTTTTTTTTTTTTTTAGGAAATGCCTGTCTGTATCTAGTTTGCTGAGAATTTTTATGATGAATGGGTGTTGGATTTTATCAGATGATTTTTTCCCTTCATCTATTGATATGATCTTGTGATTATGAAGATTAGATTCTTAAAGGTACAAAATTGATAACAAATACCAAAAAGCAAAGATTAAAACTCTAGAATAGAGGTTAGACCCTCAAAAATACAATATTAAAAATACAAAACAAAATGAATCACAAAAATTATAATATATATATATATATGAAATTTGCTTTAAAAATAGGGTCTTTTGTTGCAAGGTAATAGTAGATTATAAACATGAAAATTAAAAGAGTAATAAAGAACTTGAAAAAAATTAAAAATGATAATAGTAAAAATATATCTAGGAATTTGTCTGGAGTTGTTGGGGGCACTGTGGGGTCAGTTCAGTTTCAGATAGTTCCTTGTTCCAGCTTATACTTCTTCTTGAGGTCTATAGGCCCCTTCCAATGCTTAGTCAATGCTAACTACAGGGTTTTAATCTGTTGCACCTGTCACTTCTAGAGTGGTTCCCTCTTCTTTGTTTATTTTGGCTTCCTCTGTCTACAAGTCTCTTCAGTGTCTAATTTCTGCCCTGACACAAGGGGGCCAAGGTGGTCACTTATTTAGGCTCACTTGTTCAGTTGTGTTGTGGGGAGGGAGGAACACTCTAAACAAGTATCACTGGCATATGTGGGGTGTGCTCACAGTGGATAGACCACACTTGGGTTTGCCCCAGCTCACAGCAGCGTGTGCTTTCCAGGTCTAAACTGCTCAGGCTCCAGGTTGCTCTGCAGGGGAACTGTCCAAAGTGGGCCCTGGGTTTCATGCACTTCTGGGAATGTCTTTTTATAACTTCACTTCTGCATAGTTTTCTTAGATATAGCTTTTTCTTTCAGCATTTCAAATATATCATCCCACTGCCTTCTGGCCTCTGGTTTCTAATGAGAATTCAGTTGTCAGTATTATTGAAATGTCCTTGTTTGTGATGAATTATTTTTCTTTTGCTGATTTCAAGATTTATTGTCTTTCGCTTTAGACATTTTGACTATGTGTTCTAGGTATGGGTCTCTTGAGTTTACCATATTTGGAATCTTTGAGCTTCTTGACTATGTAGATTCAAATAGTTCACCAAACTTAACAAAATTTCAGTCATTACTTATTATTCTTTTTCCCCTTTCTCCCCCTTTCCTTTATCTGGACCTCCCATTATGTATGTTGGTAGGCTTAATGTTGTCTGTTGGGTCTTTGGGTCCTGTTCCTTTTCATTTGTCTTTCTGATTCTCAGTCTCAGATAACTGACCTATCTTCAAGGTCAGTAATTGTTTCTGCCTGCTCAAGTATGCTGTTGTGCCTCTGTAGGGAATTTTTCATTTCAGATATTATACTTTTCAGCTCCAGAATTTCTGTTTTGTTCCTTTTAAAACTTTTTCTGTCTCCTGTTATTATCTTTCATTTTTTAAGGCATCATTCTATTGCTTTCCTTTTGCTCATTGAACATATTTACAACTGTTGATTTAAATTCTTAGTCTAGTAAATCCAGTGTCTGGGCTTTGTCTAAGATAGTTTCTATTAATATCTTTTTGGCTGTCAGCGGGTCATGCTGTGCTTTTTTTGCTGTCATAGTTTTTTGTTGGAAATTGGACATTTGTAGTACTGTAGTATGTAACTCTAAAAGTTAGATGTTTCCTTCTCCAGGGTCTGTTGTTGCTCTTTATTTAGTGAATGACTAAGTAAATCATGGTGCTGCCACCAGATAGAATAGTAAGTGACTATTTAAGATGATAATTGTGAAGTCAGTGTACTATGTAAAATTTTAAATATTATGTCAAATGAATAAAGTCTACATGTAAAAATATAAGATGCATTAATACTAGAACTGGGTAAAAACAGAAATAAAGAGGAAAAGAAAGGAATAGCAAAAGTGATAGTAATTGTATTATGATGATGAGATTATAGGTGAGTTTTCATTTGTACTTTCCAAGTTTTCTTTTTTTTTTTTTTTTTGGTTCTAGTATTTTTTTTTTTTAACTTGGCCATGATTCTTTATTTATTTTTTTTTTCCAGTGGGTTTTGTCATACATTGATATGAATCAGCCACGGATTTACAAACTTTTTGTGCTTTTATTTTTCTTATCCATTATGGTTTATCACAGGATATTGAATATAGTTCCCTGTGCTATACAGTAGGACCTTGTTGTTTATCCATGCCGTATATAATAGTTTGTATCTGCTAACCCCAAACTCCCAGTCCTTCCATCCCCCACCCACTCTCCACCTTGACAACCAGAAGTCTGTTCTCTATGTCTGTAAGTCTGTTTCTGTTACTTTTTGTGCTTTTAAATATTGGACATTTTATTTTAGTTTTTATTATGAAAGTAGTACATGTTCATTGTTGAAATTCAAAACACAGTTTACAGAAGATTTCAAAGTGAAGAATAAGACTCTGTTTCTCTGGTAAAGAATCCGCCTGCAATGCAGAAGACCCCGGATCAATTCCTGGGTCAGGAAGAGAAGGATTTAGGCTATCCACTGCAGTATTCTTGGGCTTTCCTGGTGGCTCAGATGGTAAGGGATCCACTTGCAGTGCCACACACCTGGGTTCAATCCCTAGGTTGGGAAGGTCCCCTCGAGAAGGGAACAGCTACCCACTCCAGTATTCTTGCCTAGACAATTCCATGGACAGAGAAGCCTGGGAGGCTTTAGTCCATGAGGTCACAGAGAGTCAGACACGATTGAGCAACTTTCACTTTCTCAAGATAATTAGCCAATTATCATTTTTCATGTAGTATTTCATACATTGTACATACATGTGTATATAGAATCTTAATAATTCTTTATGATGTTAAACTTACAGAAAAGTTGGAAAAACAGTACAAAGAACTCCCACATACCCTTCACCCATATTGTTCCATTGTTAACATTCTGCCATAGTTGTGCAGTGTGCATGCATGTGTTTGTGTGTGTGGACCATCATTATCATTAGGCTTTTTCTGAACCATTTTTTTAGAATAAGCTGCAGACATCATGCTCCATCATCCCTAAATACTCTAATGTGCTTCTCAAAAATCAAGGACACTCTTATACATAACTACCACATTGTCAAGCAAAAGGCCAAGCACATACAGGGAACTCTGCTCAATATTATGTGGCAGCCTGGATGAGAGGGGAGTTTGGAGGAGAATGGATACATGTATATGTATGCCTGAGTCACTTTGCTGTCTACCTGAAACTATCACAACATTGTTAATCAGCTATATTCCAATACAAAATAAATGTTTACTTAAAAAAGGTGAAGAAGGAGCAGGCAGAACATTGCAAGCAAATGAATTTGTGAGGGAGTTGGATTCAAATGTGCCAAAGTTCAGTGTGGAGAAGTTCATAATGCGAGGAATAGAAGAGGAAGCTGGGAGAATAAGCAGCAGTGGCATTGGAGAGGCATACTAATCCAAGAAATCTGAATTCTATCCTTGGGACAAGAGAGAGGGGAAACACACTTTTAAACAGCTGTGTGGAGTGCTGTGATTCACTTGTAACTGATCAGGACCCTATGAGGCCTTCCTAGAACAGACGCCCCCACCTATGTCCTCCACCTGTCTTTTGCCTGTTTTTAAAAAACCTTTAGTCAAAGAATAAATTTAATGAGAGAAGTGAGAAAATGAAGAAAGAAAGGAAAACAATCAGGCAAGACCCAATAATAGTAATTTAGCCATTAAACAAAGTCAAGGACCTTTAGTTCTTCCTCAAGGACTATAGATAATATTCTGAGCCATGTCATTTGAGCTGTTTTGCAGATTTTGAAATCCCCTCTAGTATGCTACCCACAAGCATGTAGTCCTCTAGGCTGGCTGGAACCAGAAGTTTGATGATGCTGACACCCAATTACCTCACCACAAACCCATCAGAACAGTATCCATGAGCTGATCTTGCCTTGTTCCTTGAACACTATAAGACACCTCACTGTCCCTTCCAGGACGGGACACATAGTCTTAAGGGTAGGAGCCCACTGTGGCCCCCTTTTCCTGGCAAAGCAATAAAGCTACTTCTTTTTACTTTACCTCCCCACTGCCCCAAAAAGGCCAAGCACCAGAGTGCCTAATTGGGCTTGTAAAGTACAAACAACACCCCCTTTTTAGATAAAGATGACTGCAGCACCAGTTGTGGGACACTCCACTGCCAAGGACCCCCCTCTAGACTGCAGCTCAGGAGTTTATATTCTGTAGTTATACCCTGCCTGGCGCAGGGCTCAGAGACTCATACATCAGCAGAATACAGAAGGCAAAGAAAAACTGTCCCAGGGCAGCCTCCCAGGGGAGATAAGAAGGTGAGAGGGAGATAGACTCACAAACCTCCCATCCTCATGTTTCAGTTGGATCACAAGACATCCTGCCAAGACCCAGATAAGTCACAGCTTGAGCTCTGCTTGAACAGATACATGGAAGGTCATGAGGGCACTTTGGTAGGCCCATTCTCTATATCTTCACCACTGACTTGTCACATACCCAACTAAGAATTCTCAGGAGCATAGGTCACCCCATCAAGTATACTGTAATTAATTGTACTGATAGAGGCTTATACCCAATCCACACAGGACCAGACTATGACTGTGATTCCCTAGTATTATGATCAGGCCCACTTGGAGGACAGACTTCAGCCAGGCTCCCCAGTGGGAAGTAAGCCAGTTAAATATCTCATTGATCCAGGCACAGTAACGGGTTTTGCGGCTGCACATACCCTGCCTTGACAAACCAGCAGGAAGTCCAGGACATCATCATTACCACTTACACTGAAGAATATAGAGTGGTTTGTGTATGGCAGGCTAGTATAGGCATGCTATTCTGAGAAATGGAATTATGTCCTGCCATTATCAGTAAATGAAGGCTGTCACAGTCATCAGCGATTGCAGCCACCATGTGGTGAATTGATGAGCCCTGAGGGAACTCAGGAAGGAAAGAACACCCACCATCCAGCAGCCATCAGACTGCAGCCACTCCCAATGGTGAGCCCTGAGGAAAATCAGCATAAAAAAACACAGGATACTGACCCCAGATAGCTGAGGTGCACATCAAAGAAATGATCTCAGTGAGCCCAGACTTTTGCATCTTCCCATACATAGAAAAGCACCAAATTCCTTAACTTGAGATAGCTAGGTGTTTTTTGTTTGTTTGTTTGTTTGTTCTCATTTATTTTTATTAGTTGGAGGCTAATTATTTTACATTATTATAGTGGTTTTTGCCATACATTGACATGAATCAGCCATGGATTTACATGTGTTCCCCATCTTGAACCCCTCTCCCACCTCCCTCCCCATCCCATCCCTCTGGGTCATTTCAGTGCACCAGCCCCAAGCACTTGTCTCATGCATCCAACCTGGACTGGCGGTCTGTTTCACACTTGATAATATACATGTTTTGATGCTGTTCTCTCAGATCATCCCACCCTTGCCTTTTCCCATAGAGTTCAAAAGTCTGTTCTATACATTTGTGTCTCTTTTTCTGTCTTGCATATAGGGTTATCATTACCATCTTTCTAAATTCCATATATATGCATTAGTATACTATATTGGTGTTTATCTTTCTGGCTTACTTCACTCTGTATAATGGGCTCCAGTTTCATCCATCTCATTAGAACTGATTCAAATGTATTCTTTTTTATGGCTGAGTAATATTCCATTGTGTATATGTACTACAGCTTTCTTATCCATTTGTCTGCTGCTTGGCATCTAGGTTGCTTCCATGTCCAGTCAGAATAGCTGCTATCCAAAAGTCTACAAGCAATAAATGCTGGAGAGGGTGTGGAGAAAAGGGAACCCTCTTACACTGTTGGTGGGAATGCAAACTAGTACAGCCACTATGGACAACAGTGTGGAGATTCCTTAAAAAAACTGGAAATAGAACTGCCATATGACCCAGCAATCCCACTCCTGGGCATACACACCGAGGAACCCAGAACTGAAAGAGACACGTGTACCCCAATGTTCATTGCAACACTGTTTGTTTGTTTTTAACAGTAATCTTTTGTTCCTACTACTTGTCCTTTGTTGCAAAACTTCTAAATAACCTGTCTTCTCTCTCCTACCACCTGCCTCCTTGGATCACTTCTCTCAGGGCTACTTGAGATGCTGCCTCCTGAGCTTAAGTCCTAAAAATTTCTGTCAAATAAAACATAACTCTCAATTTTTATGTGTATATTTTTTCAGTCAACAATGCATGTAAGAAGTTGTAGCAACCTCAGCAGCAGCATTTTGTTGAGCTGAGGGTCAGAGTCCAATTTTTTTTTTTTTTTTTGGCCATGCCATGCAGTTTTCAGTTGGGCCCTTGGCAGTGAAGTGTTGTTGCAGAAAGGGGGACCCCTTCCAGGGCTCGAGAATGGACTTTTGTCTAAAAATCAGAAATGAATTGTCTGAGGAGTCACACATGCTGACAAAGCAATAGACTTTATCGGGAAAGGGCACCTGGGTGGAGAGAAGGAGGCTAAGGGAACCCAGGAGGACTGCTCTGCCAAGTGGCTCACAGTCTCGTGTTTTATGGTCATGGGGTTAGTTTCCAGATTGTGTTTGTCCAATCATTCTGACTCAGGGTCCTTCCTGGTGGAGCACACATTGCTCAGCCAAGATGGATGCCAGTGAGAAGAATTCTGGGACCTGTAGGACATGAGTCCCTTGGACTGCAAGGAGATCAGACCAGTCAACCCTGAAGGAAATCAACCCTGAATATACATTAGAAGGACCGATGCTGAAGCTCCGATACTTTGGCCACCTGATGCAAAGAACTGACTCACTGAAAAAGATCCTGATTCTGGGAAAGATTTAAGGCAGAAAGAGAAGGGGGTGACAGAGGATGAGATGGCCAGATAGCATCACTGACTCAATGGACATGAGTTTGAGCAAATTCCGGGAGATAGTGAAGGATAGGAAAGCCTGGTGTGCTGCAATACATGGGGTCTCAGAGAGTTGGACACAATTTAGAAACTGAACAACAATTTCATTTTTATTTCATACTGGAGTAGATTTGATATCAAATGTTAGGGTTTGTTTTAGGTGTTCAGGAACTTTTGTTTTAGGTGTTCAGTTATACAAAGATGTATATCTATTATTTGGGGGGGTCCTTTTCCCCATATAGGTTATTACATTGTGTCCAGAAGATTTCCCTGTGCTATTCAGGAGGTCGTTTTGGATTACTTACTTGATATTCATTAGTGTGTGCATGTTAATTCCAAAGTCTTAAATAATCCTTCCCCCCTGACATTTTTTTCATAATCATAAATTGGTTTTATATGTTTGTGAATTTGTTTCTCTTTTGTAAACTAGTTTATTTGTATGAATTTACAGATTCCATCTGTGATATCTTATAACATTTGTCTTTCTCACTCCGACCTACTTCACTTAGTATAATGTCTTGGTGCATCCACACTGCTGCCAATGCCATTATTTGGTTGTGTTTTATGGCTGAGTAGTATTCCCATGTAGGGTTATACCAGTTAGTCCTGTTTTCTGTTGATGAACATGTTGGTTGATTCCATTTCTTGACTATTGTACATAGTGCTGCCCTGAAAACAAGGGTGAACATGCGACTTCAAATTATGGTTTTCTCAGGATCTAAGCCCAGAAGTCACATTGCAGGATCCCATGGTTCCTCTATGTTTTCGTTTTTTAAGGAACACCTATACTGTTTTCCATCCTGGCTTGCAGCCATTTACATTCCCACAAGAGTATAGGAGGATTGCATTTGTCCTCCACCCTCTGGAGCATTTATTCCCTGTAGATCTTTTTGATGCTGGCCTAAATTACCTCCAGTGTGAGGTAATTTCTCATTGTAGTTTTGATTTGCCTTGATTTAATAGTGAGACGGAGTATCTTTCACATGCTTTTTGATCTTATACAACGTGAGTACAATTGACCTCTTGAAACTGGCTTCTTGAAAGTCGGCCCATCTTTAAATTCTTTCCTGATAATTTACATGAGGAGATTACTTGAGGGCAGGTGTCATTTACAGCCCTGCAGGCCTTGTGAAGTTTGAGACCATTTCAGCACCGGTTTTAAAGCTGTTACAGGAAACAGCCACAAGGTGGCAGCATTTCTTCATGCCCAAATCTGGTTACTTGGGCAAGCAGAAAGTGAAAGTGTTAGTGGCTCAGTCATGTCCAACTCTGTGACCCCGTGGACTGTAACCCACCAGAGTCCTTTGTCCATGGAATTCTCCAGGCAAGAATACTGGAGTGGGTTGCCTTTTCCTTCTCCAGAGGATCTTCCTGACCCAGGGATCCAACCTGGGTCTTGCAAGCAGATTCTTTTTTTTTTTTTTTATTAGTTGGAGGCTACCTGTTCCTGGATTGTCAATGATGGAATGTGCCAGAAGAAACACTTGAGGCTTGTGTCCCATTACTTCTTCCCCCTTATGCTTTATGCTCCAGACACACCCCAGTTCCTACAAGACTACTCTGCAGAGGGTGCTGTCATCTGTTGCTGGGGTGACCCTCAGGAAGGCGGCTGGAGGTGGGAATCCCATGATCAGGAGACATGGAGTCAGTCCAGGGAATTTTTCACAGCTCTTCCAGCCCAGAGGCTCCGCCATCCTTTGGCTGCAGTAGGCTCAGTTTTTCTATGAGGGCCCGCCTGGACCTGGAGACTGTGGGCTTATGCAGGGGCAACAGGCAGTCCAGGTCCATTGGGAGGGGCAGGGCCCTTGGCTGGCATGTCCTCCCAGTTCCCTCAGCCCCACGACACTCCAGCCTTTGACCCCAGGCATGCTTAGGCTCCCAGGATATGACACCAGCCCAGGTCACCAAGGCCTGAGGGGAATAGACTCAGCATTTCTTCTTCTACTTTTACATACTTCAATATGAATTGGAGTGTATGGGTGATTATTTGCCTTTTCATACTGTTGATGTGGCTCTTGAGGCAAGAATATTGGAGCGGTTTGTCATTTCCTCCTCCAGTGAACCACATTTTGTCCAGTGGAGGAGGGAATGGCAAAGGAGAGCTGAGAAAGCCTTCTTAAGTGAACAATGCAAAGAAATAGAGGAAACCAATAAATAGAACAGGAAAGACTAGAGATCTCTTCTAGAAAATTGGAGGTACCAAGGGAACATTTTCTGCAGTGATGGGCATGATAAAGGATAGAAATGGTATGGACCTAACAGAAGCAGAAGAGATTAAGAAAAGGTGGCAAGAATACACAGAACTACACAAAAAAGATCTTAATGAACTGGAAAATAACGATGATGTGGTCACTTATCTAGAGCCAGACATCCTGGAGTGTGAAGTCAAGTGGGCCTTAAGAAGGATTACTACCAACAAAGCTAGTGAAGGTGATGGAATTCCAGCTGAGCTATTTCAAATCCTAAAAGATGATGAGGTTAAAGTGCTGAACTCAATATGCCAGCAAATTTGGAACACTCAGCAGTGGCCACAAGACTGGAAAAGGTCACTTTTCATGCCAATCCCAAAGAAGGGCAATGCCAAAGAATGTTCAAACTACCACACAATTGTGTTCATTTCACATGTTAGGAAGGAGGTCATGCTCAGAATCCTTCAAGCTAGGCTTCAATAGTACATGAACCAAGAAATTCCAGATGTACAAGGGTTTAGAAAACACAGAAGGAAGCAGAGATCAAATTGCCAACATACTTTGGATCATAGAGGAAGCAAGAGAATTCCAGAAAAACATCTACCTCTGCTTTACTGACTATGCCAAAGCCTTTGACTTTGTGGATCACCACAAACTGTGGGAAATTCTTTTTTTTTTTTTTCATTTATTTTTATTAGTTGGAGGCTAATTACTTTACATTATTGTAGTGGTTTTTGCCATACATTGACATGAATCAGCCAGGGATTTACATATGTTCCCCATCCTGAACCCCCCTCCCACCTCCCTCCCCATCCCATCCCTCTGGGTCATCCCAGTGCACCAGCCCTGAGCACTTGTCTCATGCATCCAACCTGGACTGGCGATCTGTTTCACACTTGATAATATACATGTTTCAATGCTATTCTCTCAGAACATCCCATTCTCGCCTTTTCTGATAGAGTCCAAAAGTCTGTTCTATACATCTGTGTCTCTTTTTCTGTCTTGCATATAGGGTTATCGTTACCATCCTTCTATATTC
The DNA here is from genome assembly GCF_910594005.1 of Cervus elaphus. NCBI lineage: Eukaryota > Metazoa > Chordata > Mammalia > Artiodactyla > Cervidae > Cervus > Cervus elaphus. The sequence continues at coordinate 25,459,482 of NC_057848.1, forward strand.
CATATATATGGGTTAGTATATTGTATTGGTGTTTATCTTTCTGGCTTACTTCACTCTGTATAATGGGCTCCAGTTTCATCCACCTCATTAGAACTGATTCAAATGTATTCTTTTAAGTGGCTGAGTAATATTCCATTGTGTATATGTACCACAGCTTTCTTATCCATTCATCTGCTGATGGGCATCTAGGTTGCTTCCATGTCCTGGCTATTATAAACAATGCTGCAATGAACATTGGGGTACATGTGTCTCTTTCAGTTCTGGTTTCCTCAGTGTGTATGCCCAGGAGTGGGATTGCTGGGTCATATGGCAGTTCTATTTCCAGTTTTTTTAAGGAATCTCCACACTGTTGTCCATAGTGGCTGTACTAGTTTGCATTCCCACCAACAGTGTAAGAGGGTTCCCTTTTCTCCACACCCTCTCCAGCATTTATTGCTTGTAGATAGTTGGATAGCAGCCATTCTGACTGACGTGTAATGGTACCTCATTGTGGATTTGATTTGCATTTCTCTGATAATGGTGATGTTGAGCATCTTTTCATGTGTTTGTTGGCCATCTGTATGTCTTCGTTGGAGAAATGTCTGTTTAGTTCTTTGGTAATTTTTTGATTGGGTCATTTATTTTTCTGGTATTGAGCTGCAGGAGTTGCTTGTATATTTTTGAGATTAATCCTTTGTTGCTTCATTTGCTATTATTTTCTCCCATTCTGAAGTCTGTCTTTTCACCTTGCTTATAGTTTCCTTTGTTGTCCAAAAGATTTTAAGTTTAATTAGGTCCCATTTGTTTATTTGTGCTTTTATTTCCAATATTCTGGGAGGTGGGTCATAGAGGATATTGCTGTGATTTATGTCAGAGAATGTTTTGCCTAAGTTCTCCTCTAGGAGTTTTATAGTTTCTGGTCTTACATTTAGATCTATAATCCATTTTGAGTTTATTTTTGTGTATGGTGTTAGAAAGTGTTCTAGTTTCATTCTTTTACAAGTGGTTGACCAGTTTTCCCAGCACCACTTGTTAAAGAGGTTGGATGCATGAGATAAGTGCTCGGGCCTGGTGCACTGGGAAGACCCAGAGGGATCGGGTAGAGAGGGAGGTGGGAGGGGGGATCGGGATGGGGAATACATGTAAATCCATGGCTGATTCATGTCAATGTATGACAAAAACCACTACAATATTGTAATTAGCCTCCAACTAATAAAAATAAATGGAAAAAAATAAATAAAAAAAGAAAAGAAAAAAGAGGTTGTCTTTTTTCCATTGTATGTTCTTGCCTCCTTTGTTGAAGATAAGGTGTCCATAGGTACGTGGATTTATCTCTGGGCTTTCTATTTTGTTCCATTCATCTATATTTCTGACTTTGTGCCAGTACCATACTGTCTTGATGACTGTGGCTTTGTAGTATAGTCTGAAGTCAGGCAGGGTGATTCCTCTAGTTCCATTCTTCTTTCTCAAGATTGCTTTGGCTATTCGAGGTTTTTTGTATTTCCATACAAATTGTGAAATTATTTGTTCTAGTTCTGTGAAAAATACCATTGGTAGCTTGATAGGGATTGCACTGAATATATAGATTGCTTTGGGCAGTACACTCATTTTCACAATATTGACTCTTCCAATCCATGGACATGGTATATTTCTCCATCTATTTGTGTCCTCTTTGATTTCTTTCACCAGTGTTTTATAGTTTTCTATATATAGGTCTTTTGTTTCTTTAGGTAGATATACTCCTAAGTATTTTATTCTTTTCATTGCAATGGTGATTGGTATTGTTTCCTTAATTTCTCTTTCTTTTTTCTCATTGTTAATGTATAGGAATGCAAGGGATTTCTGTGTGTTAACTTTATATCCTGTGAGGATATATTGATTTACTATATTCATTGATTAGCTCTAGCAATTTTCTGGTAGAGTCTTTAGGGTTTTCTATGTAGAGAATCATGTCATCTGCAAACAGTGAGAGTTTTACTTCTTGTTTTCCAATCTGGATTCCTTTTATTTCTTTTTCTGCTCTGATTGCTGTGGCCAAAACTTCCAAAACTATGTTGAGTAGTAGTGGTGAGAGTGGGCACCCTTGTCTTGTTCTTGACTTTAGGGGAAATGCTTTCAATTTTTCACCATTGAGGATAATGTTTGCTGTGGGTTTGTCATATATAGCTTTTATTATATTGAGGTATGTTCCTTCTATTCCTGCTTTCTGCAGAGTTTTTTTTTTTATCATAAATGGATGTTGAATTTTGTCAAAGGCTTTTTCTGCATCTATTGAGATAATCATATGGTTTTTATCTTTCAATTTGTTTATGTGGTGTATTACATTGATTGATCTGCGGATATTAAAGAATCCTTGCATTCCTGGGATAAAGTCCACTTGGTCATGATGTATGATCTTTTAAATATACTGTTGTATTCTGTTTGCTAGAATTTTGTTAAGGATTTTTGCATGTATCACTTCATCAGTGATATTGGCCTGTAGTTTTCCTTTTTTGTGGCATCTTTGTCTGGTTTTGTTATTAGGGTAATGGCCTCATAGAATAAGTTTGGAAGTTTACCTTCTGCAATTTTCTGGAAGAGTTTGAGTAATATAGGTGTTAGCTCTTCTCTAAATTTTTGGTAGAATTCAGCTGTGAAGCCATCTGGTCCTGGGTTTTTGTTTGCTGGAAGATTTCTGATTACAGTTTTGATTTCCATGCTTGTGATGGGTCTGTCAAGATCTTCTATTTCTTCCTGGTTCAGTTTTGGAAAGCTATACTTTTCTAAGAATTTGTCCAATTCTTCCAAGTTGTCCATTTTATTGGCATATCGCTGCTGATAGTAGGCTCTTATGATCCTTTGTATTTCAGTGTTGTCTGTTGTGATCTCTCCATTTTCATTTCTAATTTTGTTGATTTGGTTATTCTCCCTTTGTTTCTTGATGAGTCTGGCTAACAGTTTGTCAATTTTATTTATTTTTTCAAAAAAACAGCTTTTAGCTTTGTTGATTTTTGCGGTGGTCTCTTGTTTCTTTTGCATTTATTTCTGCTCTAATTTTTAAGATCTCTTTCCTTCTGCTAAACCTGGGGTTCTTCATTTCTTCCTTCTCTAGTTGCTTTAAGTGTAGAGTTAGGCTGTTTATTTGACTTTTTTCTTGTTTCTCGAGGTAAGCCTGTATAGCTATGAACCTTCCACTTAGCACTGCTTTTACAGCATCCCATAGGTTTTGGGTTGCTGTGTTTTCATTTTCATTCATTTTTATGCATATTTTGATTACCTTTTTGATTTCTTCTATGATTTGTTGGTTATTCAGAAGCGTGTTATTTAGCCTCCATATGTTGGAATTTTTAATAATTTTTTTCCTGTAATTGAAATCTAATCTTACTGCATTGTGGTCAGAAAAGATGACTGCAATGATTTCAATTTTTTTTAATTTACCAAGGCTAGATTTATGGCCCAGGATGTGATCTATTCTGGAGAAGGTTCCCTGTGTACCTGAGAAAAAGGTGAAATTGATTGTTTTGGGGTGAAATGTCCTATAGATATCAATTAGGTCTAGCTGGTCCATTGTGTCATTTAAAGTTTGTGTTTCCTTGTTAATTTTCTGTTTAGTTGATCTATCCATAGGTGTGAGTGGGGTATTAAAGTCTCCCACTATTATTGTGTTATTGCTAATTTCCCCTTTCATACTTGTTAGCATTTGCCTTACATATTGCAGTGCTCCTATGTTGGGTGCATGTATATTTATAATTGTTATATCTTCTTCTTGGATTGATCCTTTGATCATTATGTAGTGTCCTTCTTTGTCTCTTTTCACAGCCTTTATTTTAAAGTCTATTTTATCTGATATGAGTATTGCGACTCCTGCTTTCTTTTGGTCTCCATTTGTGTGAAATATTTTTTTCCAGCCCTTCACTTTCAGGCTGTATGTGTCCCTTGTTTTGAGGTGGGTCTCTTGTAGACAGCATATATAGGGGTCTTGCTTTTGTATCCATTCAGCCAGTCTTTGTCTTTTGGTTGGGATGTTCAACCCATTTACATTTAAGGTGATTATCGATAAGTAGAATCCCTTTGCCGTTTACTTTGTTGTTTTGGGTTTGAGTTTATAAACCTTTTCTTTGTTTCCTGTCTAGAGAAGATCCTTTAGCATTTGTTGAAGAGCTGGTTTGATGGTGCTGAATTCTCTCAGCTTTTGCTTGTCTGTAAAGCTTTTGAATTCTCCTTCATATCTGAATGAGATCATTGCTGGGTACAGTAATCTGGGTTGTAGATTATTCTCTTTCATTACTTTAAGTATGTCCTGCCATTCCCTTCTGGCCTGAAGAGTTTCTATGGAAAGATCAGTTGTTATCCTTATGGGGATCCCCTTGTGTGTTATTTGTTGTTTCTCCCTTCCTGCTTTTAATATTTGTTGTGTTTGATCTTTGTTAATTTGATTAATATGTATCTTGGGGTGTTTCACCTTGGGTTTATCCTGTTTGGGACTCACTGGGTTTCTTGGACTTGTGTCACTATTTCCTTCCCCATTTTGGGGAAGTTTTCAGCTATTATCACCTCAAGTATTTTCTCATGGCCTTTCTTTTTGTCTTCTTCTTCTGGGACTCCTATGATTCGAATGTTGAGGCATTTCACATTGTCCCAGAGGTCCCTTAGGTTGTCCTCATTTCTTTTGATTCTTTTTTCTTTTTTCCTCTCTGCTTTATTTATTTCCACTATTTTATCTTCTACCTCACTTATCCTATCTTCTGCCTCCGTTATTCTACTGTTGGTTCCCTCCAGAGTGTTTTTGATCTCATTTATTGCATTATTCATTTTTAATTGACTTTTTTATTTCTTCTAGGTCTTTGTTAAACATTTCTTGCATTGTCTCAATCCTTGTCTCCAGACTATTTATCTGTAACTCCATTTTGTTTTCAAGATTTTGGATCATTTTTATTATCATTATTCTAAATTCTTTTTCAGGTAGATTCCCTATATCCTCCTCTCTTTAGTTTGGCTTGGTGGGCATTTTTCATGTTCCTTTACCTGCTGGGTATTTCTTTGCTTTTTCATCTTATTTAGATTGCTGTGTTTGGGGTGGCCTTTCTGTATTCTGGTAGTCTGTGGTTTCTTTTTATTGTGGAGTTTTCTCCCAGTGGGTGGGGTTGGACGCTTGGCTTGTCAAGGTTTCCTTGTTTGGGAAGCTTGCGTCGGTGTTCTGGTGGGTGGAGCTGGATTTCTTCTCTCTGGAGTGCAATGAAGTGTCCTGTAGTGAGTTTTGAGTTAGGTCTATGAGTTTCGTGTGACTTTGGGCAGCCTGTATATTGACGCTCAGGGCTATGTTCCTGCATTGCTGGAGAATTTTCGTGGTATGTCTTGCTCTGGAACTTATTGGCTCTTAGGTGGTGGTTGGTTTCAGTGTAGGTATGGAGGCTTTTGGATGATCTCTTATTAATTGATGTTCCTTGTAGTCAGAAGTTCTCTGCTGTTCTCAGGTTTGGGGCTTAAGCCTCCTGCCTCTGGATTTCAGTCTTATTCTTCCGTTAGCCTTAAGACTTCTCCATCCATACAACGCTGATAATAAAACTTATAGGTTAATGGTGAAAAGATTCTCCACAGTGAGGGACACGCAGAGAGGTTCACAGAGTTACATGAAGAGGAGAGGGAGGAAGGAGATAGAGGTGAGCAGGAGGAGAAAAGGGGGGATTCAAGAGAAGAGAGACAGATCTAGGCAGTACTCTGTTCCCAAAGTGTTCTCTGCAGCCCAGAACACCCACAGAGATTCACAGAATTGGACTGAGAAGTGAAGGGGGAGGGAGGAAATAGACGTGATCTGGGGGAGAAAAAGGAGAGTCAAAAGAGGGAGAGAGTGATCAAACCAGTAATCCCACTCCTGAGTAAAAATGGGTACTGAAGGTTGGATTCTTAAATGTCCAAAATTGATATCAAATACTGAAAAACAAAGATTAAAAATCTAGAGTAGAGGTTAGACTCTTAAAAATACAAAATAAAAAAATAAATTTAAGAAATATATATGAAGTTCACTTTAAAAATAGGGTCCTTTTTTTTGCAAGGTTATAGTGGGTTATAAAAATGAAAATTAAGGAGTAATAGAGGAGTAATAGAGGACTTTAAAAAAAAGAAAAAATTAATTAAAAAATAATAATAATAGTAAAAATATATCTAGGAATTTCTCTGGAGCTGTTGCGGGCAGTGTGGGTTCAGTTCAGTTTCAGATAGTTCCTTTTTCCAGCTTACACTTCTCAATATCTATAGGCCCTTTCCAGTGTAGTCGGTGTTAACTACAGGGATTTTAATCTGTTGCACCTGTCACTTCTAAAGTGGTTCCCTTTGTTTATTTGGCTTCTGTTTGCAGGTCTCTTCAGTGTCTAATTTCCGCCCTGACACAAGTGGGTGGAGGTGGTCTCTTGTTTAGGTTCGCTTGTTCAGTCCTGCTGTGGGGAGGGAGGGGCACTGTAGACAAATATCACTGGCATGTGTGGGGAGCACTCGCAGTGTTCCGGCCACACTGGGTTTGCCCCCTGCTCACAGTGTGTGTGCTTTCCCCGTCCACACTGCTCAGGCTCCAGGTTGCTCTACGAGAAGCGGGCCCTGAGCTGTGTGCACTTCCCAGGCCCAAGCCGCTCAGGTTCAGGTTCTCGGGTACTCCCCAAAGGCACAGGCTCAGTTGGACCTGCGTTTTATTCCTTCCCCGGCCCGAGCAGCTCAGGCAGCCAGGAGTTTGACGAGCACGCTCTCCCATGGTGTGGTGTGCCATAATCCTCTCCGCAGTCCCAGCCTCAGTTTCCGCATGTGCCGGTTGGGTGCGCCTTGTGTCCCTTCTGGAAAGCTGGTTTCTGGCTGCGACCCTCCCAGCGGATGTCAACCATCCAGAATCTCAGGAGGTCTTTGGTTAGAGACTGGAAGCCTGTTTGCAGTTTGGTAGGGGATGCCGTCTCTGGGGCCAAGTTTGTTTGTTTCCGGCTCTGGCTGGCGCCGCCTCCCCACTGCCTCCTGCCTCCAGCGGGGGATGGGCCGGTCCGCAGCCAGCTAGCTCTTCTCTGGTATTGCTCAGTCCTTTGTTCTGCAAACGGCCAGCAGTGCCTTTGGTTAGGGCTTTTCGCAGGTTAGTTCTCTCTCTCTTGCTGTCCCACAGTTTAAGTTGCTATCTCATGTTAGCTCCATCAGATGGCCCTCAGGGCTTTCAGGTCTGGTCCTTACCCTAAGCAATGCCGCCCGCTCCTCTCCGTTCAGCCCCCACTTGCTGGTGGCAGATGCGAGCGTCTGGGGTACTTTTCTGCTGGGAGTTGCTTTTAGGCATATAGTCTGTGGGTTTTATTTATTTTTCCTCCCAGTTAGGTTGCCCTCCGAGATTCAAAAACTTCCCCCAGACCTGCCAGTGAGAGGGTTTCCTGGTGTTTGGAAACTTCCTCTATTAAGACTCCCTTCCTGGGAGGGATCTATACCCCTAACTCTTTTGGCTCTCTTTTTATCTTTTATATTTTGTCCTATCTCCTTTCGAAGACAATGGGCTGCTTTGCTTGGTGCCTGATGTCCTCTGCTAGTGATCAGAAGTTGTTTTGTGGTGTTTTCTCAGTGTTCAAATGTTCTTTCAATGAATTTGTGGGGGAGAACGTGGTGTCCCCGTCCTATTCCTCCACCATCTTAGCTCCTCCTCGAAAATTCTTAAAGAGATGGGAATACCAGACCACCTCACCTGCCTCCTGAGAAACCTATATGCAGGTCAATAAGCTACAGTTAGAACCAAAAATGGAACAACGGACTGGTTCCAAATTGGGAAACGAGTACATCAAGGCTATATATTGTCACCTTACTTAGTTAACTTATATGCAGAGTACATCATGAGAAGTGCTGGGCTGGATGAATCACAAGCTGGAATCAAGACTGCCAGGAGAAATATCAATAACTTCAGATATGCAGATGACACCACCCTTACGGCAGAAAGTGAAGAGGAACTAAAGAGCCTCTTGATGACGGTGAATGAGGAGAGTGAAAAGCTGACAAAAACTGAGATCATGGCATCCGGCCCCATCACTTCATGGCCAATAGAAGGGGGAAAAGTGAAAACAGTGACAGATTTTATTTTCTTGGGCTCCAAAATCACTGCAGATGGTGACTGCAGCCACGAAATTAAAAGGAGACACCACATGTCTTGGAAGCTTGCTCCCTGGAAGAAAAGCTTTGACCAACCTAGACAGCATATTATAAAGCAGAGACATCACTTTCCTAACAAAAGTCCATATAGTCAAAACTATGGTTTTTCCAGTGGTCATGTATGAATGTGAGAGTTGGACCATAAACAAGGCTGAGAGCCGAATAATTGATGCTATTGAACTGTGGTGTTGGAGAAGACTCTTGAGAGTCCCTTGGACTGCAAGGAGATGAAACCAGTCAATCCTAAAAGAAATCAACCTTGAATATTCATTGGAAGGGCTGAAGCTCCAATGCTTTGGCCACCTGATATGAAGAGCCAACTCATCAGAAAAGACCCTGATGCTGGGAAAGATTGAAAGCAAAAAAGCAGAAGCAGCCAACAGAGGGTGACATGGTTGGATGGCATCACCCACTCAATGGACATGAGTTTCAGCAAGCTCCAGGAATTGGTGATGTACAGGGAAGCCTGGCATGCTGCAGTCCATGGGGTTGCAAAGAGACGGACATGACTGAGTGACTGAACTGAACTGAATGGTCTAGTGGTTTTCCCTACTTTCTTCAATTTAAGTCTGAATTTGGCAATAAGGAGTTCATGATCTGAGCGACAGTCAGCTCCCGGTCTTGTTTTTGCTGACTGTATAGAGCTTCTCCATCTTTGGCTGCAAAGAATATAATCAGTCTAATTTCAGTGTTGACCATCTGGTGATGTCCATGTGTAGAGTCTTCTCTTCTGTTGTTGGAAGAGGGTGTTTGCTATGACCAGTGTATTCTCTTGGCAAAACTGTTAGCCTTTGCCCTGCTTCATTCTGTACTCCAAGGCCAAATTTGCCTGTTATTCCAGATATCTCTTGACTTCCCACTTCTGCATTTCAATCCCCTATAATGAAAAGGACATCTTTTTTGGGTGTTAGGCCTAGAAAGTCTTGGAGGTCTTCATAGAACCGATCAACTTCAGCTTCTTCAGTGTTATTGGTTGGGGCATAAACTTGGATTACCATGATATTGAATGCTTTGCCTTGGAAACGAACAGAGGTCATTCTGTCATTTTTGAGACTGCTTCCAAGTACTGCATTTCAGACTTTTTTGTTGACTATGATGGCTACTCCATTTCTTCCAAGAGATTCTTGCCCACAGTAGTAGATATAATGGTCATCTGAGTTAAATTCACCCATTCCAGTCCATTTTAGTTTGCTGATTCCTAGAATGTCAATGTTCACTCTTGCCATCTCCTGTTTGACCACTTCCAATTTGCCTTGATTCATGGACCTAACATTCCAGGTTCCTGTACAATATTGCTTTTTACAGCATCAGACTTTATTTCCATCACCCGTCACATCTACAACTGTTGTTGTTTTTGCTTTGGCTCCATCTCTTCATTCTTTCTGGAGTTATTTCTCCACTGATCTCCAGTAGCATATTGGGTACCTACCAACCTGTGGAGTTCATCTTTCAGTGTCTTATCTTTTTGCCTTTTCATACTGTTCATGGAATTCTCAAGGCAAGAATACTCAAGCGGTTTGCCATTCCCTCTCCAGTGGACCACGTTTCATCAGAACTCCCCACCATGACCCGTCTGTCTTGGGTGGCCCTACACAGCATGGCTCATAGTTTCATTGAGTTAGACAAGGCTGTGGTCCATGTGATCAGATTGGTTAGTTTTCTGGGAAAAGATTAGGAGCATGTTTTATAGCCCGTTTCTCTCCCTATGCAAAAATCTCTGAGCCAAGCTTCTGGAACAGCACATGGGGACACTGGCAAGCTTCTTTGAGTGATACCCCAGCTCTAGGACCTAAATGGTCAGGGCCAGGGTTAGTAGCCTGAGGTTTTTTCAGGCACAGAACCACCATTTCATGGCGTGGGCAAGGTGATCAGGGACCTTGATCTCAGTGCTCCATATCCAAGTTAGAGTCTCCTCCCATGTCTCAATTGCTCTTTCCTAGGACTTAGCCAAAGCAGCAGGGAGGTGGGGGCAGGATAAGAAATGCTTAAGTCCTGTTTCTCATGGGAAGAAAGCCCTCCAGCTGGGAGCTAGGGCTAGGTTGAACCCTGTGTTCTTGGCTGCACAAGTCTGGAATGGAATCTCCTCTTTACTGAGCTAGGAGAAGGAAAGGAGGGAGGAGATCTGTCGCAGGGCCCAAGAGGAGGCTTTTGTCTAACGCCTGGAAATCAACTGTCTGAGGAGACACACATGCTGAAAAAGCAAGAGACTTTATTAGGAAGGGGCACCTGGGCAGAGAACAGTAGGGTAGGGGAACCCAGGAGAACTGTTCTGCCACGTGGCTTGCAGTCTCAGGTTTTATGGTGATGGGATTAGTTTCTGGATTGTCTTTGACCAGTTATTTTGACTCAGGGTCCTTCCTGGTGGTGCACACGTTGCTCAGCCAAGATGGATTCCAGCAAGGGTTCTGGGAGGTGGTGGGACATGTGGCATCTCCTTTTGACCTTTTCCTGAACTCTTCTGGTTGGTGGTGGCTTGTTAGTTCCATGTTCCTTACCACTACCTCCTGTCCTAAAATAACTCACGCAAATGGTTACTATGGTGCCTGGCCAGGATTGGCAGTTCCAGTCAGTGTGTTTCCCCTAAGAGATCTCAATTCAAATACTAGAAATTCTTAGGGAATTTTTGTGGATTTTCTTGAGTTTCTATTTGCTCCTCAGACTACTCCCAGGGACTTTAATAATTCAAAGATAATTTTTATAATTTTCACAAGGGAGGGGGTGTCTGCAGAATGCCTCACACTGTCAGGCTGGAAGTTGATCAAAGTGTCATCTCTGAAAGAAGCTGAAGTTAAGGTACAGGAGAGAGAAATTTGTGGGGAGGCTACAAACCTGCTGGTACCAATAAGCACTGCTCTGAATTTACTCATTGTTTTAAGTGGCCTTTTGTCAGCTCTAACAAAGGAACTTTGGTCTGGGCTTATCTCATACTTTGTCTGCCCCAGCTCCAGAACCAGCCATTTCTCTCAGAGGGGGCCCTGGTTACCTTTAGTGAGAACCAATATCTGGGTGCTTGATGTGTTCATAGCTACTGGGGTATCATTTCTTCTAATCTAATGAATTGGACAGAGTCAGGAAATACATGCATCTATATGTGCACACAGCCCTATATCTGTGTATACATAAATTTTTCCTTGGAAAAAACTTTCACATTAATACTTCCAATTTCAGTCCAAGACCGTAAGATTCATTTTATCCTTCCCCCTATTCATGTTTGTATGTCATTTCTCTGACACTGACAAACCTGGCTTTCATTTCCGTCAATATATTTACTTATTTGCTACATCATTTGGCCCCAACCAAGGCCCTCATCCCAGCCCTGCTTCCTCAGGCATGGCATGTACTTTGACACTTCTGAGTACCCACCTCCTCTCCCCACATTCCTATTTTACAAATTACAACTCAGATTATCAGGTTAGAAAAAGAATTTCAAATAGCCATAACTGTATCAGTGTAAATAGCTTAGAAGGGACACATGCTGAAGGCTGGCCTGTAAAAATACTCAAATCATCTTATTCCCCTCAGATTTTCTTTTTATCACTCTTGTTTGACAAAGTACATACCATACCTCCTAGTTCCTTATTTAAAACTTACAACTCTTTATTTTGCAATAATTACAAATTAACAGGAAGGTGCAAAAATAGTACAGGGAGTCCCAGTTTCCCCCAGTGGTAAGATCTTACACATCGCTATAGTCCAACTTCAAAACCAACATATTGACAATGGTACAATACTGCTGACTAGACTATAGAGCTTATTTGGTTTCACCAGATTTTACATGCACTCCATTTGTGGGTTTTTTTGTGTAGCTGTATATAGTTTTAGCACAGATATACATTCATGTAATCAAACCACAATCAAGAAATAGAACTGTTCTATCAGCATAAAGGAACTGCTTGTGTTGTTACCCTTTATAATCACCCATATCTCATAACCCCTCCAGTCCCTATCCCTGGTAACCATTAATCTGTTCTTCATTTTATAATTTTTTCATTTCAAGAATTTATAATGTTATACATATGCAGTCATACAGTAGGTGACCTGTTGAGACTGACTTTTTTCATTCATCGTAATACACTTGAGGTCCATCCAAGTTGTGTATATCAATATTCTGTTTCTTTACATTGCAGAGTAGTACCCATGGTGTGAATGGTTGGTTTAACTGCACACTCAACTGCAGGACATCTGGGTTGTTTCATTTGGTGCTATTACAAATAAAAGTGCTAATAACATCTGTATAGAAGTTTTTGTGCCAAAATAGGCTTTTATTTCTTTGGGATAGGTGTCCAGAGAAACAACTGCTGGGTAATAAAGAACATGTTTGTTTAACTTTCGATCCCTGGGTCAGGAAGGTCCCCTGGAGAAGGGAATGGCAACCCACTCCAGTATTCCTGCCTGGGGAATCCCTATGGACAGAGGAACCTGGCAGGCTACAGTCCATGGGGTCCAAAGAGTCAGACATGACTGAGCAGCTAACACTTTCACTTTAATGTTTAACTTTATTAGAAGCTTCCAAACTCTTTTTTTCAGAGTGGCTTACCATTTTACATTTCATTCAGCAAGGTATGAGATATCCAGTTTGTATGCTCAACAGCATCTCCTATTGTCACTATTTTAAAAAATATTTGGCCACACCCCGAGGCATGTGGGACCTTAGTTCCCCAACTGGGGATCAAATCCATGCCCCCGGCATTGAAAGGCAGAGTCTCAATCACTGAACTGCCACGAAGTCCCCATTTTCACTATTATTTTCTTTAGCCATTCTGATAAGTACATAGTCATAATTCCTTGTGGTTTTAATTTGCATCCCCTGATTACTAATAAGATTCAATATTTTCTCCTATGCTTGCTTGCTATCCACATTCCCTCTTCAGTGCTATGTCTATTCATGTCTTCTGCTCATTTTCTAATTGTATTATTTTTTCCTCTTGACTTTATATATTCTGGATTCATTGCGATAAATGGTTTGCAACTGATTTCTCTCAATAACATCTTCCTCTTAAATTGTTTGCAGAGCAGAAGTTTTTCCTTTTGATAAAGTCCAGTATATTAACTTTTTCCTTTTAGGACTGTGCTTTTGGGGTGAAGGCCAAGAGCTTGTTGCCTAGCCCAAGATCCTAAAGATTTTTCTATGATTTTTTTCCCTAAAGGTTTTACAGTTTTACATCTTACACCTAACATCATGATACATTTTCAAATTTGTATAATGTGTACAGTTTAGGTCAAAGTTCCTTTTGTTTGCCAACTGCACCAACATGATTTGTTGAAAAGACTATCCTTCTTCAGTTGAATTGCTTCTGTACCTTTGTCAAAATTGATTGGGCTGTCTTGATCACTGCAGCTTTATAGTAAATCTTGAAGTCAGGTAACATGAGTCCTCCCAATTTTTCATCTTCAAAATGGATTTAGCCTAATTAATTTTATTCCTGGATATTTTCATTCTTCCTACAGGGAAAGAAAAGAATAGAGAAGAACTGTGGCTGTGGGAAATGAGGGAAAATACAACATTTAGACTACATATCCCCTAGGAAAGTTCATGACCTTTTCTGGGTTCCGCTCCTAAGAGATGAAGTCTGACATCCAAATTATTATGGTACAGGTAGTTCTGGACTATACTTTGAAATTTGAAAAGCAATAATTTAGGGAGAAATGGGAAGAAAAAACAAAAACCAACCCTTTATCACTGTTGTTGGCATTAGGACTTTCTTTGTCATCTTTCTAACTCCTTCAATTCCCACTGTAATTTCTAGTATGAGGTAGGCTTGGCTCTTTTCTGAAGACACACTTATCATTTGTGGTTACACATGGTAAGAAGGATGCAACAGAACTTTTTAAAGTGTGATTTCTGTTACATCCTAGGTCCTAAATGTTTCTGGAAAAACACATTCATATTATACTAGAAGTTCTTAGGGTCTAGGATCTGCTCAATAGGAATTTGCTTCAAGGTCAAATATGCCAGAACTCATGTTTTTGGTTATAAAGAGCACCCACATAGATTCAACCTTTCCTAGATATCTCAGAATACCTATTTTAGAGATCAGGAAGGAAGACACGAGATACATGCCTGTCAGTGGGGGCAAAAAGTATAGGTAGAGTCACTTCTTTCCACTGACCCTCGTGTACTTATTTGCTTGTCCAACATAAGCATCCTAACTACAAAATCAAACATGAAATACTCTTCTTCCTTTAGCTCATTCCAGGGGAAAATGAACATTTAAGATACACTCCCCAGACATTTTATTATAGAATGTCCTTGCCAATGAACCTTTCACAGTCTTTAAAAAGCTTTCATATTCTACTTAAATCACCCTGCATCTGCTCTGTGTAGGCCAGTTCCAGGTAGGAGGGTTCATTAAGCCCCAATGAAACTTTCTGGAAGATGTTTTGTGTTTGTTTACTGCAGACATAAGACACACCCACTGGGATATAAAAAGAGCTGCTCCCTCATCTTCCTACCCATCCTGTACGTGAAATTGCAGACTGTGTTTAATACAAATTGGAAGCAAAGCGTTTTACCCCGTTCTGTCTCCTGCTTTATTCTAGAGAAGAAAGTTCTTGCAGAAGCTCTTCCTTTTCTTGTTGCAGCTCCTGCACATGCTGTTGGTTTTGCTCCAGTCTGTCCTCCAGCCACTGTAGTAGAGGTCCACTGACCGCTGACATCTGACTACACAGATTCTTGGTAAACACTTCAACAGAAGCAAAACACAAGGACAACGTTCCATCAGCAGCCCCACACCAGGGAGTACAGGAAGAAGGGGAAGGAGGAGAACATAGAAAAAGTATAGTAGTAGAACTGACAGACAGCTTTGGATGGGCAGCCAGGGGAAAGCAGGATAACTAAGCAAAGAAGATACTTATTCGGAGGTTACCCTGAACATCCCTGGACCCATAATCCAGAGGGAAGCCTGCCTAGGCAGAGAGCAGAAAGATAACCAGCTTTTCACTCTCATAGCGAAAGGGCTAAGACCTCCAAAAGGGTCTCTTTCCCCAAATTTCAAGACTTTCCCACACTAATCCATAATCTATGCTGTCACCATAGATTGTGCTGTGCTTAGTCACTCAGTCGTGTCTGACTCTTTGCAACCCCTCGGACTGTAGCCCACCAGGATCCTCTGTCCATAGGGATTCTCCAGGCCAGAATAACTGGAGTGGGTAGCCGTTCCCTCCTCCAGGGGTTCTTCCTAATCCGGAGATCAAACCCCGGTCTCCCGTGTGGCAGATGGATTCCTTACCTTCTGAGCCACCAGGGAAGCCCCATTACTCTTGCCTATTCTTGAATTTCATATAAATGGAACTATAAATTATGTAACAGTTTACATGACGCTTCTTTCACTTGGCCTAATGGTTTTGAGATTCATCAAGGTTGTTCATGTGATGATTTGATGATTTAGTTGCTAAGTCGTATCTGACTCTTGTGACCCCATGGACTGCAGTCTGCCAGGTTCCTCTGTCCATGGGATTCTCCAGGCAAGAATATTGAAGTGGGTTGCCATTTCCTTCTCCATCATATATCAGTAGTTTGTTCTTTTCGTTTCTGAGCAATACTTTTTTGTATGGATGGATCACCCTTTGTTGATCCATTCGCCTACTGAAAGACGGCTGGGTGTTTCCACTTTTTGGCTATTGTGAATAATGCTGCTGCAAACATTCCAGTTTTCCTTTGGGCAGCATGTATAGTATTCAGTTGTCTGCAGGGTTCAATAGAAAAGTTGGGGGGGGCATGCTTAGCGACTGGCAAAGCTCTTGGGAAAGAAAACTCCAGGGTAATTTGTACTCACCAATTCAGTTACTTCAGCTAAATTTGCTTTGGTCATGTGAGTATTTTACTGCTTATACTTTAGGGAAAAAAATCTTACCTGAGCCATTATGGATCTTGGTTACTGAGTCCAGATGTGTAAGGCTAAAGGGATAGGATAAAATAGATTAGTAGCAGAGCATCAATTCATCTAATCTGCCTGGCACCAGTCTGCTGCCAGAACAGATAAATATGGATCATTTAACTTTCCATTCTTGTTAAATTTTTCATGACTGGGGGGACGTACTTTCATTCCAAACACTGAAATAATTAAAAGAAATAATCCGGAAATTACTGTCTCTCACTGAAGGTGTCACATAGTACATGGGGTTAAGTTAGATGTTAATTTTTTCTAGCTACTAAAAAATTATCTTTGCCCCAGGAGGATGCAAAGTGCATCAGGAGAGAAACAAGTGGTAAAGAGACTGTTATCATACAAGGTTAGAAACCTGATGACTGCAAACTACCATAAAGGTTTTTCATAGGAGAGCGAAAAAGCAAAGGGGGCTCGCAGGTTGAGCTGCCAAAGATGACAGGACGGGAGGGAATGGGGACCAGGCCCTGAGAAGTAGGAAGATGAGCAGCGAGGGTCTTACCTGTGGATCCTCCTATAAGCATCTTGTTCTTCTTGGCACAGGATCTTGGGCAGCTCAACTGCTGACTCAAGGCATACTTTCCCAATGGTTATGTGAGGTACAATATGAATTGGGATTTCAATTCTCTCATACCTGGAAGACAACCAGGTCAGGTCATGTCAGTTTTTGTTTCCAGCTTTATTGAGGTATCTTGAAGGCAGGAGAAGGGGACGACAGAGGATGAGATGGTTGGATGGCATCACCAACTCAATGGACATGAGTTTGAGTAAACTCTGGGAGTTGGTGATGGGCCTGGCATGCTGCAGTCAATGGGGTCACAAACAGTCAGACAAGACTGAGGGACTGAACTGAATTGATGCAAACAGCTGATTCACTGGAAAAGACCCTGATGCTGGGAAAGATTGAAGGTGGGAGGAGAAGGAGATGACAGAGGCTGAGATGGTTGGATGGCATCACCAACTCAGTGGACATGACTTTGTGTAAACTCCGGGAGTTTGGATGGACAGGGAGGCCTGGGGAGCTGCGGTCCATGGGGTCGCAAAGAGTTGGACATGACTGAGCAACTGAACAGAACTGAACTTATTGAGGTATAATTGACAAATAATTGACAAATTATATAAGAAAAGAGAAAGAAAGAAAGTGAACTCACTCAGTCGTGTCCAACTCTCTGCGACCCCATGGACTGTAGCCCACCAGGCTCCTCCATCCATGGAATTTTCTAGGCAAGAGTACTGGGGTGGGTTGCCATTTATTTCCCCAGGGGATCTTCCCAACCCAGGGTTCAAACCTGGGTCTCCTGCATTGTGGGCAGCACTTTACGGTCTGAGCCATCAGACAAATTATATATATATATATACACACATGTGTGTATATATATATATAATTCTTTCCGCCATAACCCAGGTGGAGTTAGCTTGATGGTCTTTCCGGTTCATGGGCATCTTTTTCAGTCGCCATTACTGTAAATATGTGGGCCAGGAGGTTCCGAACAGTCACAGAAAAAGCAATTGAGAAATAACAACTGCAGACAAAAAAAAAAGGAGAACCGATGGGAATGGCAGACCTCTTAAGATTCATTTTATCTGAAGAAGCAGCCCTGAAGAGGTGAAAGAGGAAAGAACTGGAATCAGGAATGGCTCTTTCTCAGGAACAGCTGGCATTCAAGGATGTGGCCATCCAATTCACTCAGGAGGAGTGGGAATGCCTGGACCCTGTTCAGAGGGCCCTGTACAGGGGTGTGATGTGGGAGACCTATAGGAACTTGGTCTCTGTGAAAATATAGATTACTATGAGCAATCACGAGCGCAGGAGGGCCGAGAGGAGCTACTCCACGTTCAAGGTCAGGAGGGGCAGCTGTGAGAAGATACCCCTCGTCCATGGTAAGGGGCAGTGGCTGCGCTTTGCTGGAACAGCCAGGAAGAGATACCCCACGTCCAAGGTAAGAGAAACCCAAGTAAGACGGTAGGTGTTGCAAGAGTGCATCAGAGGGCTGATAGACTGAAACCATATTCACAGAAAACTAGCCAATCTGATCACACGGACCACAGCCTTGTCTAACTCAATGAAACTAAGCCATGCCGTCTGGGGCCACCCAAGACAGACGGGTCATGGTGGAGAGGTCTGACAGAATGTGGTCCACTGGAAAAGAGAATGGCAAATCACTTCAGTATTCTTGCCTTGAGAACCCCATGAACAGTATGAAAAGGCAAAATGATAGGATACTGAAAGAGGAACTCACCAGGTCAGTAGGTGTCCAATATGCTGCTGGAGATCAATGGAGAAATAACTCTAGAAAGAATGAAGGGATGGAGCCAAAGCAAAAACAATGCCCAGTTGTGGATGTGACTGGTGATAGAAGCAAGGTCCGATGCTGTAAAGAGCAATATTGCATAGGAACCTGGAATGTTAGGACCATGAATCAAGGCAAATTGGAAGTGGTCAAACAGGAGATGGCAAGAGTGAACATTGACATTCTAGGAATCAGCGAACTAAAATGGACTGGAATGGGTGAATTTAACTCAGATGACCATTATATCTACTACTGTGGGCTGGAATCCCTTAGAAGAAATGGAGTAGCCATCAGGGTCAACAAAAGAATCTGAGATGCAGTGCTTGGATGCAATCTCAACAATGACAGAATGATCTGTTTCCAAGGCAAACCATTCAATATCATGGTAATCCAAGCCTATGCCCCAACCAGTAACACTGAAGAAGCTGAAGTTGAACGGTTCTATTAAGACCTACAAGACCTTTTAGAACTAACACTCAAAAAGATGTCCTTTTCATTATCAGGGACTGGAATGCAAAAGTAGGTAGTCAGGAAACACCTGGAGTAACAGGCAAATTTAGCCTTGGAGTACAGAATGAAGCAGGGCAAAGGCTAATTGAGTTTTGCCAAGAGAACACACTGGTCATGGCAAACACCCTCTTCCAACAACACAAGAGAAGACTCTACACATAGACATCACCAGATGGTCAACACCAAAATCAGACTGATTACAGTCTTTGCAGCCAAAGATGGAGAAGCTCTATACAGTCAGCAAAAACAAGACTGGGAGCTGATTGTGTCTCAGATCATGAACTCCTTATTGCCAAATTCAGACTTAAATTGAAGAAAGTAGGGAAAACCACTAGACCATTCAGGTATGACCTAAATCAAATCCCTTATGACTATACAGTGGAAGTGAGAAATAGATTTAAGGGACTAGATCTGATTGACAGAGTGCCTGATGAACTATGGATGGAGGTTTGTAACATTGTGGAGACAGGGATTAAGACCATCCCCATGGAAAAGAAATGCAAAAAAGCAAAATGGCTGTCTGAGGAGGCCTTACAAATAGCTGTAAAAAGAAGAGAAGTGAAAAGCAAAGGAGAAAAAGAAAGATATTCCCATCTGAATGCAGGGTTCCAAAGAATAGCAAGGAGAGATTTTAAAAAAGCCTTCCTCAGCGATCAATGCAAAGAAATAGAGGAAAACAAGAGAGTGGGAAAGACTAGACATCTCTGCAAGAAAATTAGAGATACCAAGGGAACATTTCATGCAAAGATAGGCAAATAAAGGACAGAAAATAGTATGGACCTAACAGAAGCAGGAGATATTAAGAAGAGGTGGTAAGAATACACAAAAGAACTATACAAAAAAGATCTTCACAACCCAGATAATCACATGGTGTGATCACTCACCTAGAGCCACACATCCTGGAATGTGAAGTCAGGTGGGCCTTAGAAAGCATCACTACAAACAAAGCTAGTGGAGGTGATGGAATTCCAGTTGAGCTATTTCAAATCCTGAAAGATGATGCTGTGAAAGTGCTGCACTCAATATGCCAGCAAATTTGGAAAACTCAGCAGTGGCCACAGGACTGGGAAAGGTCAGTTTTCATTCTAATCCCAAAGAAAGGTAATGCCAAAGAATGCTCGAACTACCACACAATTGCACTCTTCTCACAAGCTAGTAAAGTAAAGCTCAAAATTCTCCAAGCCAGGCTTCAACAGTATGTGAACTATGAACTTCCAGATGTTCAAGCTGGTTTTAGAAAAGGCAGAGGAACCAGAGATCAAATTGCCAACATCCGCTGGATCATCAAAAAAGCAAGAAAGTTCCAGAAAAACACCTATTTCTGCTTTATTGACTATGCCAAAGCCTTTGACTGTGTGGATCACAATGAACTGTGGAAAATTCTTCAAGAGATGGGAATACCAAACCATCTGATCTGTCTCTTGAGAAACCTGTATGCAGGTCAGGAAGCAACCGTTAGAACTGGACATGGAACAACAGACTGGTTCCAAATAGGAAAAGGAGTACGTCAAGACTGTATATTGTCACCCTGCTTATTTAACTTATATGCAGAGTACATCATGAGAAATGCGGGGCTGGAAGAAGCATAAGCTGGAATCAAGGTTGCCGGGAGAAATATCAATAACCTCAGATATGCAGACGACACCACCCTTATGGCAGAAAGCAAAGAAAAACTAAAGAGCCTCTTGAAAGTGAAAGAGGATAGTGAAAAAGTTGGTTTAAAGCTCAACATTCAGAAAACTAAGATCATGGCATCTGGTCCCATCACTTCATGGGAAATAGATGGGGAAACAGTGGAAACAGTGTCAGACTTTATTTTGGGGGGCTCCAAAATCACTGCAGATGGTGATTGCAGCCATGAAATTAAAAGACGCTTACTCCTTGGAAGGAAGATTATGACCAATCTGGATAGATATTAAAAAGCAGAGACATTACTTTGCCAACAAAGGTCTGTCTAGTCAAGGCTATGGTTTTTCCACTAGTCATGTATGGATGTGAGAATTGGACGGTGAAGAAAGCTGAGCGCTGAAGAATTGATGCTTTTGAACTGTGTTGTTGGAGAAGACTCTTGAGAGTCCCTTGGACTGCAAGGAGATACAACCAGTCCATCCTAAAGGAGATCAGTCCTGGGTGTTCATTGGAAGGACTGATGTTGAAACTCCAATACTTTGGCCACCTCATTCGAAGAGTTGACTCATTGGAAAAGACCCTGATGCTGGGAGGGATTGAGGGCAGGAGGAGAAGGGGAAGACAGAGGATGAGATGCCTGGATGGCATCACTGACTTGATGGACATGGGTTTGGGTAGACTCCGGGAGTTGGTGATGGACAGGGAGGCCTGGCGTGCTGCAATTCATGGGGTTGCAAAGAGTTGGACACGACTGAACTGAACTGATGTAATTCTTATTTGTCTTATATACCTATATTTCCTAAGGTGTAAATTTGTATAAATTGACATTATGATATACATACATACACATTGTGAAACGAGCAACACACTCAAGTGCATTAACATATCTATCAGCTCACATAAGTACCATTTCTGTGCTGATTTAACATTTAAGATCTCCCTTAACAAATTCCAAGTAGATACTCACCATGTTGACATTAGATCTCCCAAACTCGTACCCTTAGACAAACACTTCCTCATTTTCCCCTCTACCACCCCTGCCATCACCATTCTCCTCTCTAGGTCTAGTAGTTTGACAGGTTTAGATTCCACATGTAAGTAAGAGCATTGTTTTTGTTGTTCTTTGCTCAGTTGTGTCCAGCTCTTTGTGACCCCATGGACTGTAGCATGCCAGGCTTCCCTGTCCTTCACTATCTCCCCGAGTTTGCTCAAACTCATGTCCATTGAGTTGCCGATGCCATCCAACCATCTCATCCTCTGTCGTCCCCTTCTCCTCCCACCTTCAATCTTTCCCAGCATCAGGGTCTTTTCCAATGACTTGGCTCTTCATATCAGGTGGCCAAAGTATTGGAGCTTCAGCTTCAGTATCAGTCCTTCCAGGGAATATTCAGGGTTCATTGTCTTTAGGATTGACTGGTTTCATCTCCTTGCTGTCCAAGGGACTCTTTCAAGAGTCTTTTCCAGCACCACAATTTGAAAGCATCTATTCTCTGGTGCTCAGCCTTCTTTATGGCCCAACTCTCACATCTGTACCTGACTACTGCAAAAACTATAGCTTTGACTATACGGATTTTGCTGGCAAAGTGATGTCTGCTTTTTAATATGCTGTTTAGGTTTGTCATAGCTTTCCTTCCAAGGAGCAAGAGGTCTTTTAATTTCATGGCTGCAGTCACCATCTGCAGTAATTTTGGAGCCCAAAAAACAAAATCTGTCACTGCTTCTACTTTTATCCCTTCTGTTTGTCATGAAGTGATAGGACTGGATGCCATGATCTTTGACACACATTTAGGTTGTTTTCATTCCTTGACTACTGTGAGTAATGCTGTGATGAACATGGGACCCCAGATATTATTTTGAGACCCTGATTTCACTTCCTTTGGATATATACCAAGAAGTTGGTAAGCTTTTAATGCTGAGTTGTCATAATCAGAAGTTTTCTATAGTTTTAATAGAAATTTTTGGACATGGTATGCTTCAAACATTAAATATTCCTGTAACTCATTTAGTAACTCCAAAGGGGATATGGTTCAAACTGAGTTCATGTGGGGAGCAATTTGGAAGTACATTTGCAGAGCCAGTATTCTCATAGAAAATAAAGTCCTTATACTCATTCCCCAGACAAGAGAAATAGCTTATTAATACTGTTTTCAGAAAGTTGCCAATTAGGTGGAACACACTGATCACAAAGCTTGGGGAAAGAAGAACTGGAGATTCTTCAATGGCTCCATCAGCTTTGTTACGTGGAAGGGATTAGTTACACAAATAGTCACTTGTTCTAATTCAGTGTTCACCTGATTTCCCATTTTCTCCCCTGGAAGGAAATAGGTACGTAATATACAAATATTTCCATTTTCACGCTAGAGTAGGCTTGTTACTCCAAGGCCAACCAATCTACCTCTAAATACTTCTCACCCCGAATACACCTGATCTCCACCTAACAGTGGGTTCAATGGAGCATCCAAAGTTGAGGGTCCCTGGCACTCTGTGACCTCATTGGCCCAGAGTTGTACCTTGACATAAGATCTAGCTCCCTTCTCTCTCTGTCTCACCCAGCAGAATATGTCTGGCCCCCTTACCACTTCTCTTCAAAATAACATTAGATCTCTGAGCCAGAGAAATTCTGCAAGTAGAACAAATAAAGGTATCCAAACTGGAAAGAATGAAGTCAAACTCTGTTTGCAGAAGCCTTAGTCTTATATGTAGAAAACCCTTAATACTCCCCCATCACCTCACCCCCAAAAACCTATTATGGCCCCACATCTGAAAGCTCTAGATGGGAAACACTTCCTGGACACGGGCACATTCTTGTGGCTTGAAGAGATTCTTGGCTTCTGGCAGCCTAACTCCTATCTCTGTCTCTGTCTTCATGTGGCCTCCAATATCTGTGCACTTGGGAGGTGATTAGGCCATGACGTTGGAGCCCTCATGAATGGGGTCAGTTAACATCTTTATAAAAGAGGGTATTTTTCAATAATCTCTCTTCTGCTCTTTGGATCTCTGATCCTTTCACCAATACCACCTGTCTTGATTATTATAGCTTAATAGCATCTCAGTATCTGGGAATGTGATTCCTCCAAATTTATACACATTTCACCAGATCTTTTTGGCTATTAAGGTTCTTTTGCCCTTTCATAAAATTTTAGAATAGCAGGTCTGATCTCAAAAAAAAATTTTTTTTACTCTGGAAGTTTTATTGGCTCATAAGACCTTTGCATATAAAAGAAATACCCAAAACACTATGCAGTATTAAACCACAATTACATTTTTTTTATGCTGGGAATTTTATTGCTGTTAAATCTACAGCTTTGAGGAGAATTGATATGTTTGCTGCTCTGACTCTTCTAACACATGAACATAGTGTATCTCTCTATTTATTTAGATCTTTGACTTTATTCATGAGTTTTGAATCATTCAACATACAAATCCTGTATGTGTTCCTTCTATTGCACACAACATGACTATCTATATGAGTTTAGCAAGGTCATAAAGTACAAGATTAACACAGACACAGATCAGTTTCTATATGCTAGCAATGAACATATGTACAGGGAAGTTTTTAAAAATGTCATTCAAAATCTCTCTCCACAAAATGAAGTATATATAGGTTGTTTCCATGTCTTTTTTGTTGTTCACTCAGTCATGCCCGATTCTTTGCAACCCCCTGGACTGCAGCATGCCAAGCTTGCCTGTCCTTCAATGTCTCCCAGAGTTTCATCAAACTCATGTCCATCGAGTTGATGATGCCATCCAACCATCTCATCCTCTGTCGCCATCATCTCCTACTGCCCTCAATCTTTCCCAGCATCAGGGTCTTTTCCAATGAACTGGCTCTTTGCATCAGGTGGCTAAAGTATTAGAGCTTCAACTTCAGTTCTTCCAATGAATATTCAGGATTGATTTCCTTTAGTATTGATTGGTTTGATCTCCTTGCTCTTCAAGGGACTCTCAAGAGTCTTCTCCAACAACACAGTTCTAAAGCAGCAATTTGTCAGCGCTCAGACTTCTTTATGGTCCAACTCTCACATCCATACATGACTACTGGAAAAAACATACCTTTGACTATTTGGACCTCTATGGGCAAAGTGATGTCTCTGCTTTTTAATATGCTGTCTAGGTTTGTCATTGCTTTTCTTCCAAGGAACATGCATCTTTTAATTTCATGGCTGCAGTCACCATCTGCAGTGATTTTGGAGCCCACGAAAATATGGTCTGTCTCACTGTTTCCATTTTTTCTCCAACAATTTGCCATAAAGTATGCCACTGGATGCCATGATCTTAGTTTTCTGAATGTTGAGTTTTAAGCTAGATTTTTCACTCTCCTCTTTCACCTTCATCTCAAGGCTCTTTAGTTATTCTTCACTTTCTGCCATAAGGGTGGTGTCATCTGCATATCTGAGGTTATTGGTATTTCTCCTGGCAGTCTTGATTCCAGCTTGTGCTTCACCCAGCCTGGCATTTCACATGATGTACTCTGCATATAAGTTAAATAAGCAGGGTGAAGGTATACAGCCATGATGTACTCCTTTCCCAATTTGGAACCAGTCTGTTGTTCCATGTCTGGTTCTAACTGTTGTTTCTTGACCTGCATACAGGTTTCTCAGGAAACAAGCAAGGTGGTCTGGTATTCCCATCTCTCTAAGAATTTTCCACAGTTTGTTGTGATCCAGACAGTCAAAGCCTTTCATGTAGTCAATGAACTAGAGTAGATGCTTTTCTGGAATTCCCTTGCTTTTTCTATGATCCAATGGATGTTGGAAATTTGATCTCTAGTTCTTCTGCCTTTTCTAAATCCAGCTTGTACATCTGGAAGTTATCAGTTCACATGCAGTTCAAGCCTAGCTTGAAGGATTTTCAGCATGACCTTGCTAGCATCTGAAATGAGTGCAATTGTGTGGTAGTTTGAGCATTCTTTGGCATTGCCCTTCTTTGGAATTGGAATGAAAACTAACCTTTTCCAGTCCTCTGGCCACTACTGAGTGTTCCAAATTTTCTGACATATTGAGTGCAGCACTTTAACAGCATCATCTTTTAGAATTTGAAAAAGCTCAGCTGGAGTTCCATCACCTCCACTAGCTTTGTTCCTAGTGATGCTTCTTAAGGCCCACTTGACTTCACATTCCAGGATGTGTAGCTCGAGGTGAGTGATCACACCATCGTGGTTATCTGGGTCATTAACATCTTTTTTGTACATTTCTTCTGTGTATTCTTGCCACCTCTTCTTAATATCTTCTGCTTTTATTAGGTCCTTGCCATTTCTGTCCCTTATTGTGCCAATCTTTGCATGCAATGTTCCCTTGGAATCTCTAATTTTCTTTAAGATATCTCTGATCTTTCCCATTTTATTTTTTTCCTCTATTCCCTTGCAGTGATCACTGAAGACGGTGTTCTTATCTCTCCTTGCTATTCTTTGGAACTCTGCATTTAGATGGTATATATTTCCTTTTCTCCTTTGCCTTTTGCCTCTCTTCTTTTCTCAGCTATTTGTAAGGCCTCCTCAGACCACCAGCCTTGTTGCGTTTCTTTTTCTTTGGGATGGTTTTGATCACTGCCTCCTCTACAGTGTTACAAACCTCTGTCCATAGTTCTTCAGGCACTCTACCACGTCTAATCCCTTGAATCTATTTTTCAGTTCCACTGCATAATCAAAAGAATTTGATTTAGGTTATACCTGAATGGCCTAGTGGTTTTTCCTACTTTCTTCAATTTAAGTCTGAATTTTTCAATAAGGAACTCATGATCTGAGCCATAGTCTTGGCTATTTTGAATAATGCTGTAATGAACGTGGGTGTGCAAATATCTCTTTGAGATTCTGTTTTCAATGCTGTTGGATATACACAAGTGACATTGCTGGTCATACACATAGCAATTTTTTTTGAGGACCTTCTGTATTCTTTTCCATACTGACTACACCATTTTACATTCCCACCAACACAGCACAAGGGTTTCAACTTCTTCACATCCTCACCACACATCTGTTCTTTGCTGTGTTTTTATAGGCATCCTAGTGCATGTGAAGTAATGTCTCACAGTGGTTTTGATTTGCATTTTTTAATGATTAGTGATGTTGACCTCTTTTCAGGTTTGTTGGCCATTTGTATATCGTCTTTGGAAAAATGTCTACTTAAGTCCTTTGCCCATGTTTAAATTAAGTTATTTTGTCATTCAGTTGTAGGAATTCCCTATATATTCTGGATATCAACCTCTTATCAGATATAGGATTTGAAAATATTTTCTCCCATTCTGTAGGTTGCCTTTTCAATTATTTCCTTTGATGATCAAAAGCTTTTAAGGTTTATGTAGTGCATTCGTCTGTTTTTCCTTTTGTAACCTGTGCTCTTGGTGTAATATCTAAGAGTGAAAGTGAAAATGAAGTCCCTCAGTCGTGTCCAACTCTTTGCAACCCCATGGACTGTAGCCTACCAGGCTCCTCTGTCCATGGGATTTTCCAGGCAAGAGTACTGGAGTGGGGTGCCATTGCCTTCTACGAACAACATCATACTTAATGCTGAGACACTGATTTCTCCAAAGATCAAGAAGAAGGCTACCATGACTACTCTCACTGTCTTTAAACTGTATTCAGCAGTTTATTAGAGCTCTCACTGAATGCAGTAAGCTGAGAAAAATAAACATCCAGATTGGAAAGAAAGTAGTAAAACTGCCTTTAATCACAGATGATGATCTGTGTATTAACAGGCAATCCAACATACTCTTCAGAAAAAGTTACTAAAATTAACAAGTGAATGTAGCCAAGTTGTAGGATACAATCAATATACAAAAATCAAATGTATTTTGTATAGCAGCAAAGAACAGTAGGAAATGAAATTAAAACAGTATGATAAAAACATATAATATGTGGGGATAAGTCTGACAAAAGATATGCAAGACCTGTACACTGAAAATGACAATAAATTGTTGAGAGAATTCACGACCTAAATAAAAGTCCATGTTTATGGATTGGAAAACTCAGTATCTTTAAGATATCTATTCTCTTCAAAATGATCAACAGAGTCAATATCATCCCAATAAAAAAATCCCAGCAGGCTATTTTAGAAAACAGCCTGGTAATTTCTGAAAAAGTTAAATATACACCTACCATATGTTTCAGCCAGTCTGCTCCTAGGTATTTCACAGGGGAAGAGACAGTATATGTCCATACAAAGATTTGCACACTAATGTTCAAAGCAGCTTAATTTGTAATAGACAAAAACTGCAAGTAACTCAAATGT
Source organism: Cervus elaphus (assembly GCF_910594005.1). Classification (NCBI taxonomy): domain Eukaryota; kingdom Metazoa; phylum Chordata; class Mammalia; order Artiodactyla; family Cervidae; genus Cervus; species Cervus elaphus. The sequence goes on from NC_057848.1 coordinate 25,487,136, forward strand.
CTATCAACAGGTGAATGGATAAAGAAACTGTGGTATTAGCTGTACGATTTAATACTGTTCTATAATGAAAATAATGAACTATTGATATATCCTATAACATGGATGAATTTCAAAATAATTCTGTTGTTTGAAAGGAAACAAACAGTACATATTCTGTGTGTGTGTGTGCATGCTCAGTCACTCAGTCGTGTCCAACTCTGTGATCCCATGGACTGTAGCCTGCCAGACTCCTATGTTTATGGGATTTCCCAGGGAAGAATATTAGAGTGGGTTGCCATTTCCTCCTCCAGGGGATCTTCTTGACCCAGGGATCAAACCCATGTCTCCTGCATCTCCTGCATTGCAGATGGATTCTCTACTGCTGAGCCTCTACTTATATGCATATTGCTAGAAAATGCAGAGTAATCTTTAGTGACAGCAAACCAGGGTTTCCTGGGGTTTGGGGAGGGACATGAAATGGCAAGAGGGAGGAATTACAAAGGGGCATAAAGAAAACTTGAAGGGTGATAGATGTGTCCATCGTCTTGATTGTGGTGATGGTGTGTATAGGTGTGTATATGACAAAACTTATCAAATTGTATACTTTAAACATGTGTAGTTTATGTCAATTATAACTCAATAAAACTGCTTAAAAATAAAAGGAACCAGGGTTCCTTGGAGAAATGCTAAATCTAGGACTGAATGCAGGAAAAGGAGGAGATGAAGCCACAACATCTTCTTGTGTTAGAATATCAGGTAGTACTCAAAGAATAGTGGGAACATGTCAAGAGAACATAGGAGGGGCTTCCAATGGCCAATTCTGAAACAATGTGTGTCTCAAAATAGCTAGTGACAATAATGGGTTAAAATCTATTAGTAAAATAAGAATCCAGGTGTCCACACTAACGTAAATAAGTAAACAAATAGCAAGAAGGACAAGTCCTTCCCTGCAGTGGAATGCTAACTAGTAAATGTAGGTGGAATGATGGAATTAGACCATTGCCTTTATTTTTTATTTTTATTTTTGACCATTGCCTTTAATAACTATTTTAGTAATAAATAATTGGGAAAGACTCATTTAATGAATGCTAAAACTCCCCACAAGATACTTACTAATTTCAATGGTAAAAATTTACAGTGGAAAACCTCACAGACATTTCATTAAGCACATGCAAAACTCCAGTCACATATGATGGGACAAATTGATATCATGTGCCTCCTAAAACAAATCACTAAGAACACAATATTACTTTTGTGGTGTTATTGCCAAAACTGCATAATCTCCATCTAATTATGGTAAAACATAAACAAATCTAAAACAAAGGACATTTTCCCAGAATAACTGGCCTATATTCTTATTTTCAAATGGATCAGGAAAAATAATGCATTGGTATAAAGAAAAAAAATAATGGAAATATGATAAAATTCTGACATTTGAGGGATCTGGGTAAAAGGTACATAGGAATCCTTTGTACTAGTCTTGCAACTTTCTGTAAATCTGCAATTATTTCAAAACAATGTTGTAAAACATGAAGAGTAATGACTAAAAGAATGAAAACAGTAAGGACAATTTCTAAAACTGAGAAAAAAGCAGGTAATGGAAAACTCCATCAGAGTAACAGAGAGAAGGAAAGGTAAAAAGAATTAAGCAGGATGTATGACAAAAAGAATGCAGAAAGAATAATGGTAGTCATACTGCCACATGTATCAGCAATGATAATAAATGAATGCATTGCATTCACCTAAAAATAGACAGATGTTCTGATTGCTTAAAAGCAAATAGCTCAAGATCTTGCTACATTCTATTTACAAGAGACATACCCAAAGCAAAATAACTGAGAAAGGTTGAGAATAAAGGGATGGAAAAAAAAGTTATAACAGGAAAGGATACTGACAAGAACTGCAACATGAAAACAAACAGGGAGTGGCAGAGATCGCTGGCTGCACCAATTAAAATCTCCTTGGTAACAGAAGGCCAAGTTTCAGCCAGGACAGAGGTATCTTGACAGGCCCCCCTGGGAGATCAGGCGTGGGGACCTGACTAAATTCTGCCAAGGAGATGAAAATGGAATTGTTTTCTGGGGCTGTCTGGGAGGGTCACTTATTAGAAACCGGCAGACCTGGGCCCAGATCCTTTTTGTCCTCCTACCTTTCCTCCTCCTTCTGTCCCTCAATGGAGATGTGCTGGCTGGAGCTCCAGAAGTCTCGAGGACCACGAGGGGACCTTAGGATGGAAACCATACACCAAGATGGTGAAGCAGAAGGTAGGAGTCTGATAATATCGCAGAGTCCTGGAACACCTATCTCTAGACTTCTTCTACCCAAGCAAGAATCTTTCTTCTTTAATTTTACTTATTATTTTTCCTAATATATATAGTTGAACCTCATCCTAGGAGGTTCAACCTCATCCTAAGAGGTTCAACTATTACTGTGTAACAGCTACAGTAATCAAATAATAATATTCTTTACAAAGAAAGAAGGCATATTTAAATATATGCATAAATAGATGGGACAAAGAGAGACACTTCATAGTTTAGGAAAAAAAATATAAAAAGTTATGAACCTTTATCCATTCTTTATGCACTAACAATACAGCTTCAGAATACACAAAGTTAGTGTGTTAGTCGCTCAGTCGTGTCTGATTGTTTGTGACCCCGTGGACTGTATGTAGCCCGCCAGGCTCCTCTGTCCATGGGATTCTCCAGGCTAGAATACTGGAGTGGGTAGCCGTGCCCTTCTCCAAGTGATCCTCCCCAACCAGGGATTGAACCCAGGTCTCCTGCATTGCAGGCAGATTCTTTACCAGCTGAGCCATGAGGGAAGCCCACATAAAGCTAACCATGATTAAACTATAGGAAGTAAACAAATTTAGTTACAATGGGAGGTTAATATACATCTCTCTCAATGAGGAAGGAAATAAGGATCTGTATAACAGCGACAGTAATCAGAACACTATGGTACTGGCATAAGAAACAGACAATAGACCAATGGAACAGAATAAAGTATAGGAATAAAGTGAAGTCGCTCAGTTGTGTCCAACTCTTTGCAATCCCATGGACTGTAGCCCACCAGGCTCCTCCATCCATGGAATTTTCTAGGCAAGGGTACTGGAGTGGGTTGCCATTTCCTTCTCCAGGGGATCTTCCTGACCCAGGGATCGAACCTGGGTCCCCAGCATTGTGGGCAGATGCTTTACCATCTGAGCCACCAGGGAATCCCAAGTACAGGAATAAACTCACACACACACAGTCATACAAGGCTATAAGGGACTTGAACTCGAGACAATACACATATATTTCAATTCATATGAAAAAGTTATGAAAGTCGATCATGTTTTAAGTCAGGCAACAACCTTTTCATGAACAGGCCAAATAGTAAATTTTTTAAGCTGTGTGGGCCCCAAGGTCTCTGTTACAACCATTCAGCTTTCTAGTTGTTAACTGGAAACTAGTCATCAGTTCAGTAGCTCAGTCGTGTCTGACTCTTCACGACTCCATGGGCCACAGCACGCAACAAGTCATAGGTAGTATGTAAACAAATGGGCATGGCTGTATTCCAAGAAAACTTGATTTCCAAAATAGGCACCAGGCCCATGTGGCCTGCAAGCTGTATTTTGTGGATCCCTGTTCTAGGTAACAAAGGAAATACCAAAAAACTTCCATAAAGCTGATATCACACAGGCGACAGTTACCATCACGTAGTGTTAAAAATTAACATAAGAAGAAAAAATATCCCCTCAAACTCCAGTGCAGATCCATACATATGGAAATTTTTAAATGTATTTCTAAATAACTCTCAAGTTGAAAAGGAAATAAAACCAGAGAACAAAATGAGTTAGAAGTTAAAAAACCTCACTGGAACTACTATACAACAAAACCTATGTAATGGAGACAAGTGAGGAAGAAAATTTATGGCCTTAAAGGTATTTATCAGAAACCAAGGGAGACAGAAAATAAACTTAGTTTTCACCTCAAGAATTTAGAATAAGATAAAAATAAGAAGAACACCACAGCAATAATAAAACATCCAGAAAATAAAATGAAGAAATTACTAAAGAGAAAAACAGAATATTTTTTAAAAAAAGAAGAAATTGAGTTGATCAAGAGAACCTAATGCTGGGCCTTTGAAAAGACCAACAAAATAGATAAGCCTCTGCAAACAGTATATCAAGACAACAGCAAGTAAACAGCATTAGCAATGGAAAAGGGGACATACTTAAAAGAAAGCTCACACAATCATTCACCCAAGAAATATTTACTGAATGGCCACTGTGTGGCAGGCCCTGACATAGGCCCCACAGTCAGAGACAACAGTCTAGTGGAGAGACCATAAATAATGAAAAATTAAATTAGTTGGCTCAGACAGTAAAGAAATCACCCACAGTGCAGAAGACCTGGGTTCCATCCCTGGGTTGGGTAGATCCCCTGGAGGAGGGCATGACAATCCACTCCAGTGTTCTTGCCTGGAGAATCCCATGGACAGAGGAGCCTGGCGGGCTATAGTTCATGGGGTCGCAAAGAGTCAGACATGACTGAAGTGACTTAGCACAGCACAGCACAGTGATAAATGCTACAAAGAAAATGAAACGTTTAAAAAATAAATGTAATTAGCCTCCAACTAATAAAAATAAATGGAAAAAATAAAAAATAAGTGTTTTTTATTAAATGCTTATTTAATAAAAACAAATAATAAAATATTTAAATAAAAATATTTTAAAAATATGTATATTTCCTCAAGCCAAGAAAATGGAAAAGTTAGATGAAATGGACAATTTTCTAGGAAATATAAATTACCATTATGGACTCAGAGAAAACCTGGGGGGAAAAAAAAAACAAAGAGATTTAAATAGTGAGGAAGGGCTTTGCTAGTGGCTCAGCGGTGAAGACTCCACCTGCCAATGCAGGACACACAAGTTTGATCCCTGATTCAGGAAGATCCCACATAGGGTTAGTCACTTGGTCGTGTCCGACTCTTTGCGAGCCCACAGACTGTAGCCTGCCAGGCTCCTCTGTGTCCATGGGATTCTCCAGGCCAGAATACTGGAGTGGGTGGCCGTTCCCTCCTCCAGGGGATCTTCCTGACCCAGGGATTGAACCTGGGTCTCCTGCATCACAGGCAGATTCTTTACCGTTTCAGCTACAGGGAAGACCTTGAGATTGACAGTCACCCCCTCAAGATGCCACGTGCCGTGGAGCAACTAAGCCTGCGTGCCATAACTATGGAGCCTTGTGGTCTAGAGTCTAGAGCTGCAATTGCTGAGCCCATGTCTTGCAAATACTGAAGCCTGAGAGCCTAGAACCCCTGCTCTGCAACGAGAGAAACCACGCACACTGCATTCAGAGAGTAGCCCCTGCTTGCCGCAATGAGACAAAGCACAATCCCCAGTGCAGCCAAAATTAAATAAATATAATTTAAACAGCGAGGGAAAAATCTACACCCTCAGAAGGGATGAGTTGATTAATCAAGAGAAATTCCAGTCTGATGTAGCCTGTTCCAGCACATACAACTATTACAATGATAAAATAAAATATAGCTAAGGTATATTGGGGGCTTCCCTTGTGGCTCAAGCTGGTAAAGAATCCACCTGCAATGCAGGAGACCTGGGTTCGATCCCTGGGTTGGGAAGATCTGCTGGAGAAGGGAACAGCTACCCACTCCAGTATTCTGGCCTGGAGAGTTCCATAGACTATACAGTCCATGGGGTCACAAAGCGTCGGAGATGACTGAGTGACTTTCACTTTCACGGTATAGCTAAGAGAAGAATTCTCTTAAACAGATAATGAGTATCTGTCGAAAATCTACAGCAAGCATCACACTTACTGGTAAATTATTAAAACCTGTTCCCCTGAATGTGAGAATAAACACGGCTGCCTAATAGTATCCCTGAAAGCCCTAGCAAATTTATTAAGGCAATAAAAAATAAATAAAAGGCATATAGATAAGGAAGAAAGAAAATTGTGATTATTCACAAATGATCTGATTGTGTGTGTAGAAAATTATACAAAAGGCTTCCCAGGTGGTGCCAGTGGTAAAGAAGCTACCTGCTAATGCAGAAGATACAGGAGACTTGGGTTCGATCCCTGTGTTGGGAAAATCCCCTGGAGAAGGAAATGGCAACCCACTTCAGTATTCTTGCCTGGAAAATCCTATAGACAGAGGGAGCCTAGTGGGCTACAGCCCATGGGGTTGCAAAGAGTTGGACATGACTGAGCTGTACACATTAGAATTAATAAGTAAATTTAAGTTGGTCACTGGGCACAAGACCAACTTACAAAAATCCACTGAATTCATATATACTAGCCAAAAAGTAGGAAATTAACTTTTTAATATGATGCCATTTATGATAGCTTTACAGTATTTTTAAAACAAGCATCAAATAGCTAGGAATACATCCAACAAAGGATGTGCAATACATCCAACCAAGGGCCTCTACACTGAAAATTATAGCATATTACTGAGAGGAACTGAAGAGCCACACAAAAGGAGGGATATAACATGCTCATGGAGTGGAAGACCTCACTTCAAAAATGTCAGGTTTCCCTGAATTGAGCTATATATACTTAGGCAATTTTAATCAGCATCCCAGCAGGTCTTTTTCCTGGGGATATTGAGAAGCTAAATTCTGCAATTTATGTAGAAATGCAAAGGACTACGAATAGTTGAGGCAACATTTAAAAGTACACAGCTGGACAATTCATATATTATCAAATGCAAGACCTGTTGTAAAGCTACAGTAATCAAGACAGTGTAGTACTGGTACAAGGAGAGACAAATAGAACCAAGAATTCAGTAACATGAACACATAAATGAATGCATGACTGATGTCAGAGAAATGGTCTTTTCAATAAACGATTCTAACTGGACGTGATGTGAAAAAAAAATTGATCTTGCCCCCAGCTTCAGACCATACACAAAAATCAAATCCAGGTGTTATTATAGATCTAAATGTGAAAGGTGAAAAAATAAAACTTTGAGGTAAAAAGTAGAACATCCGAATGAACTTCAGGTAGGAGAAAGAGCTCCAAAGTGGGGGGGGCGGGGAGGAAATGATATGTATTAAAATTAAGAACTGAAAAAAAAAATAAAATTAAGAACTGGCATCAAATATTTGAAAGTGAAACCAGCCCAACATGTAAAGCAAATATCTTGCAATAAAATTAAAAAAAAAATATTTGCAAGCCACATATCTCCTAAAGAGTTAATACCCAAAATATATAAGGAATTCCTAAACAGAAATAGAGTCACAGATGTAGAAAACAAACCTACGATTACCAGGGGGAAAGTGGGTGGTGGGGGGGAATAAGTTGGGAGATTGGAATTGACATATACACACTATTATGTATAAAATACATAATCAATAAGCACCTACTGTATACCACAGGGAACTCTACTGAATACTCTGTAATAAGCCACACAGTATGGGAAAAGAATCTAAAAAGGAGTGGATATATGTATATGTATAACTGACTCAATTTGCTATACAGCAGAAACTAACATAATACTTAAGTCAACTATACTCTAATAAAAACTAAAAAAAAATGAACTCCTACAACTTTAAAGGAAAAATAAAAGTCATGCAATTAACTTCCCAGTTGACTCAGTGGTAAAGAACCCACCTGCCAATGTAGGAGGTGTGGGTTTGATCCCTGGGTCGGGAAAATCTCCTGGAGAAGGAAATGGCAACCCACTCCAGTATTCTTGCCTGGAGAATCCCATGGACAGAGGAGCCTGGAAGGCCATAGTCCGTGGGGTCTCCAAGAGACACAACTAGGCGTCTGAGCACACATACACATCCAATTAAAAATGGACAAAGGACTTGGACAGAAATCTCCAGACATACAAATGTCCACCAGGTATAAGGTAACCAATTTATCTATTCATCAGGGAATGCAAATGAAAACTACAAGATATCGCCTCACACCTGTTAGGATGACTAATATTAAAAAAGATAAGTGTTGGCAGTGAGTTGGAGAAATTGGAATAAACCCTTGTGCACCATTGTTGGGAAAAACAGTATGGAGGTTTCTCAAAAAACTAACAACAGAGCTACCATATGATCCAGCAACTCCACTCCTAGGCATATATACAAAGGAAATGAAACCAGGATCTCAGAGATATCTGGACTGTCATGATCATTGCAGCATTACTCACAATAAACAAGATATGGAGACAATGCAAGTTTTCTCTAAATGAATGGATAAAACTGTTATATGCATACATATTATAAAGTGTAATATATATATATGTGTGTGTGTGTGTGTAAGGAATATCATTCAATATTAAAAAAAACAAGGAAATCCTACAATTTGCAACAACATGGATGAATCTGGAGGACATTGTACCTAACTAAACAGGCCATCACAGAAAGCCAGATACTTCACGATTCCACTTATATAAGGAATCTAAGATAGTCTAAGCATAGCATACAATACTTGTTGCCAGTGGATGTGGGTAGGGGAAAGAGGCGTAGTTATTCAGTGGACATACAGTATTGCAGATTTCAAATTTTGTTGAGGGTAACTCTCATGTTGTCTTCTTACCACGAAAACAAAATTAAATGAAACAAAACAAAAACAACAGAAGGAAACTTCAGAAGTGTTGGATATGTCTATTCCTTGACTGCGCGGATATTTAATTCATATTTCAGGCTTCCCAGGTGGCTCAGTGGTAAAGAATCTGCCTACCAGTGCAGGAGACAAAGGAGACACGGGTTCGATCCCTGGGTCAGGAGGATCCCCTGGAGAAGGAAATGGCAACCCACTCCAGTATTCTTGCCTGGGAAATCCTATGGACAGAGGAGCCTTGCAGGCTGTGTAGTCCATGGGGTCACAAAGAGTCAGACACGACTGAGTGAGTACACATTTATCTAATAACAGTCAACTTGTTTACTTTTTTTTCCCATGATGGAGATTTAAACTTTAACTTTGCTAAAGGCATTATTTTTTAAAAAATTTACTTGGTTCTCAACCAAGTGTAATTTTAACTAACACAACCTAATAAATTGTTACCACATGTTATGGACCTGAATAAAAACATCCTGATTATTTGACTTTAATTTTGGGGTTAGGAACATAGGGCTTGATCTATTTGGGAGATGTGAACACAGAGTTTAATTCAAGGACTATATATGTGTGTAGTGAAAGTCACTCAATCATATTCGACCCTTTGTGACCCCGTGGACTGTATTTTATGGAATCCTCCAGGCTGGAATACTGGAGTGGGTAGCTGTTCCCTTCTCCAGGGGATCTTCCTAACCCAGGGATCGAACCCAGGTCTCCTGCATTGCAGGCGGATTCTTTACCAGCTGAGCCACCAGGGAAACCCACATATGTGTGTAAGACAGATGCTGTTCATATAATAAAAACATGCTAGAACTAAAAAAAAAAAGAAAAAGAAAAAGTTTTCAACTTTACGAGTGACCACAAAATGCAAAATAAAGCCACAGTGCAATACTCTACCAGAATGGAAAAAAGGAACAAGACAGATGTTACTGAGTATTAGCAGGAATGTCCAGGAAGCAACTCTCCAACATTGGTGTTAGGAGTGAAAAACAATAAAGACGCTTTGGGAAAACTGCTGCATTATCTACTAAAGCTGAATATATACATATATACATATGCATTCCACTCCTAGATATGTACCTAACAGAAATATCTAACAAATGTACATCTGTTAGAATATTCATAGCAGCGTAATTTGTAAAAGCCTTTTAAAACCTGAAATTATCTCTCAATAAAAGAATAAATAAACAAAGTATGGTATATTCAGACAGTGGAACACTATACAGCAATGAGAATTACTAAAATGTTGCTTCATGTAACCACATGGATGAACCTCACAAACATAATACTGATTGACAGAAACTAGACCCAAAAGAGTACATGTTATATGGCTCTATTTACATATGGTTCAAAAATAGGTGAAAGTAACCTATAGTGTTAGACATCAAGATAGCAGAAAATCAAGATTCCACCCAAAGCATCTGACTATAGAGCCATGTTCTTAATTATTATGCTATACCATCTTTCCAAACAAGAGAAAAAAATCCAACTTATTTTATAAACTAATAATCCTGATACCAAAACCAGACAAGAGAAGTCCAAGACAAGAACACTGCACACTAATCTCACATATGAACACAGATGTAACAATCTTAAACCAAATATTAGCAACTAGAATCTACTTTGTTAAAAGAACAATATATCATGGCAAAGTAGAGTTTATCTCAGGAATGTAACAACAGTTCACCATTTTAAAAGCTTTCAATGTAAATCATTACCTTTACTAACTTTAAAGGGAAACAACCACATTATCATCTTAGGAAATGACAAACAGGCATTTGATAACACTCGAGACAATTATGATTAAAAATTCTCAGTAAACTAGAATTAGAAACTTCCTTAATTTAATAAAGGAATAGAGGGTGTCTACCACATAATCATAACAAACTCATACTTAATGGTGGAACATCAGAAGTATTCCCATTAAAGTCAGAAAGAATGCTGTTTGCCACCCAACTCTGCTATTCAAATCTATAGGTCCATAATATAGGTTCTAAATGCATAACATAGGTTCTTATAAAATAAGAAGAAAATACATAAAACTATTATTTATCATCATGAAGAAAAGAAAGGTCTGTGAAAGAAGAAAAGCAAAAAGCATAAATAAAATGAAGGATAACAGTGATTCATTGTTTTAAAGCTTTCGCCTGACACATGACACAATAAACGAAGTCAGCTTGGGAGTAAATATTTGCAACATATGTGACAGACAAAAAGATGAAATTTCTAGAACATGTAAAGAAATCATGCAAATCAGCAGGAAGAAAGAACAAATAACTCTATATAGAAAAGTAAAGAATATGAATGGGCAACTCAGAACTGCCAAACAGGAGATAGGCGCTCTCACTAAAACCAATTTACAGGTGGCATACTGTTAACTCATCTGTCAGACTGGTAAAAATTAATGTTTGAGGGACTTCCTTGGCAGTCTGGTAGTTAAGAATCCACCTTCCACTGCAGGGGGCACAGGTTCCATTCCCGGTCAGGGAACTAAGATCACACATAGTTATTGTTCAGTCGTGTCCAACTCTTTGCAACCCCAGGGACTGCAACAAACCAGGCTTCACAGTCCTTCACCATCTCCCAGCATTTGTGCAAATTCACATCCATCAAGTCGGTGATGCCATCCAACCATCTCATCCTTTGTCTTCTCCTTCTCCTTCTGCCTTCAATCTTTCCCAGCATCAGGATCTTTTCTAATGAGTTGACTCTTGGCATCAGGTGGCCAAAGTATTGGAGTTTCAGCTTCAGCCTCAGTCCTTCCAATGAATATTCAGGGTTGATTTCCTTTAGGATGGACTGGTTGGATCTCCTTACAGTCCAAGGGACTCTCAAGAGTCTTCTCCAACACCACAGTTCAAAAGCATCAATTCTTTGGCACTCAGCTTTCTTTGTGGTCCAACTCTCACATCCATACATGACTACCGGAAAAACCATAGCTTTGACTAGACGGACCTTTGTCAACAAAGCAATGTCTTCGCTTTTTAATTCGCTGTCTGGGTTGGTCATAGGTTTTCTTCCCTATGGTACTAACGAGGCACCTAGGATCGCACATGCCACCAGGCAACTAAGCCTGCAAGCCTCAACTAAGACATGCCCCAACTAAGACACATGCAACCAAATGAGTATTTTTTAAAAAGTTCCAAAAAATTAACATTTGACATTGAAAATGGCCCTGTACACCAGCCTTGTGACGCCAAGCAAGTTTCTTAACCTTGGAGGTCATATCCTCATTAGTAAAAGGGGAACAGAGTTGTTACAAGTACCTGGTAAGTTTCCATTAGCATGACTTTTAGCAGATGTCTCCCCAGTATCTATTGATCTAACCATATGCTTTTTCTGCTTTAGTTTGTTGATGTGAAGAATTATATAACATCCTGAATTACCTTGAAATTTCCTGAAGCTGAATGGACTTTATATCTGTGGATTAAACTGAACTTGTTCATTGTGGATTGTTCCCTAATACAGTTATATTTACTGATTTTTTTTTCTGAAGTTTGACATCTATATATGAGATGGGTCAATAGTTTTCTTCTATGTTATCTCAAACTGGGTTTTGGTGTTAAAATTATTCTACCTGTTTTAAAAATGGAGGAACTTTTAAGCTTTCCATATTGTCTATGATAATGTAGAAATTGAATTAGACCCATCCATCTTTCAAAAGTTAGAATTCAGCTGTAAAGCTATGTAAACTGGCTGTCTTTTAAAATTACAGATCCTTAATCACCATTTTCAATCTCTACTTTGGTAGACTGAATAAGTTTTCTTAATTTCTTAATTTCTAAATTTCTTAATTTTGATATGAGACTATCATATGAGTGCAATCACACCGTAGGTAGCCTTTGGAGACTCACTTCTTTCACTCAGACCATGAAATTCTTCCAAGTTGTTGCTTGTTATCAAAAGTTCATTCCTGGGACTCTTCCCTGGTGGTCCAGTGGCTAAGACTCCGAGCTTGCAATGCAGGGGGCCTGGGTTCAATTCCTGGTCAGGGAACTAAATCCCACATGCGGTAAGTAAAGATCCTGCATTCTACAACTAAGACCCCAGGCAGGCAATTAAATGTAAATTTCTTTTAAGCTCATTCCTTTTTACTGCTGATTAGTTCTTCAATGGAAGTCTTAGGCTTTCATAATCAATTCACCTATTGAAGGAATTTGGGTTGCTTCCACTTTGTGACAATTATGAATAAATTAAGAAATATACACACATACATACATATACATATGCAAACAGGGTTTGTGTGAAATTGTGTTCAGTTCTCTATGGAGTAGGACTCCTGGGTCACACATTAAGCATACATTCAACTTTATACAAAACTGTCAAAAGAGTTTTCTAAAGTGACAATACCATTGTGCATTTCCACCAGCATCATGAGAGTTCTAGTCTGCATCCCTGCCAGCATTTGGCACTGTTGATAAGTTTTATTTTAATGACTCTAATGGGTATGTAGGGGTATCTCATTGCAGTTTCAATTTTCACTTCCCCAGTACTTAAGGAGCTCAGTATCTTTTCCTGAACAGTGATGTTCAGTTAATCTTTTTATGTGCTTACTTGCCATTCTTACGTACTTCTTGGTGAAGTATCTGCTCATATCTTCTGCCCATTTTTTATTGGGTTGTTTCCTTTTTTATTGTTGAGTTTTGGGAGTTCTTTGTATATTCTAGATACAAGTCTGTTGTCAGATAAATTATTTGAAATATTTTCCTACTGTAGCTACTGTTTTCATTATCTTTAGTTTCTTTCATTCTGTAGTTTTTAATTTTGATGACGTGTTCACATATTTCTTTTATGGAAAATGTTTTTTAACAGTTTTATTGTAGTTGATTTACAATGTTGTTTTGGTTTCAGGTGTACACCAAACTGAATCAGTTAAATATATATATCCACTCTTTTTAAGATTCTTTTCCCATATAGGTCATTACAAAGTATTGAGAAGAGTTCCCTGTGCTGTATTCAATTTCAGTTTTTCAGTTCAGTTGCTCACTCATGTCCAACTCTTTGCAACCCCATTAACAGCAGCACGCCAGGCTTCCCTGTTCATCATCAACTCCCAGAGCTTGCTCAAACTCATGTCCATCCAGTTGGGTGATGCCATCCAACTATCTTCTCTGTCATCCCCTTCTCCTCCTGCCTTCAATCTTTCCCAGCATCAGTGTCTTTTCAGATGAGTCAGTTCTTCACATCAGGGGCCAAAGTATTGGAGTTTCAGCTTCAGCATCAGTCCTTCCAATGAACACCCAGGACTGATCTCCTTTAGGATGGACTGGTTGGATCTCCTTACAGTCCAAGGGACTCACAAGAGTCTTCTCCAACACCACAGTTCAAAAGCATCAATTTCTCTGTGCTCAGCTTTCTTTGTGGTCCAACTCTCTCACATTCATACATGACTACTGGAAAAGCCATAGCTTTGACTAGACAGACATTTGTTGGCAAAGTAATGTCTCTGCTTTTTAATACGCTCTCTAGGCTGGTCATAGCTTTTCTTCCAAAGAGCAAGCGTCTTTTAATTTCATCACTGCAGTCACCATCTGCAGTGATTTTGGAGCCCAAGAAAATAAAGTCTCTCACTGTTTCCATTGTTTGCCCATCTATTTGCCATGAAGTGATGGGACCAGATGCCATGATCTTACTTTTTGTATAGTAGATCCTTATTATTCATCATATATAGTAGTACATATATGTCAATCCCAATCTCCCAATTTATCTGCATCCTCCTTTTTCCCCCTGGTAACCAAAAGTTTGTTTTCTACATCTGTGACTTTGCTTTTCTCTTACAAATGAGTTCATGGAAAATGCTTTCAGTTCCAAGAATAAGAAATTGTTGGCAAGCCCAGTATTCTATAGATTTTCTATCTTTTCCCCTAAAACTTCCATACTGTTTTCAGTTTGGACCTATGATCCCTTTAAATTTTTGTTTGGTATGAGATTTAGATTGATGTTTATTTTGTATATGGTAGTCGAACTGTCCTAACACGTGTTGACAAGGCTATCCTTTCTCTACTAAATAGCTCTTCAGCTTTGTCAAAAATCTTTGTGGGGGTCTACTTCTGAACATGACTCTGTTCCACTAATCTAGGTATTTATCCCTTAACCGATACTACACTGTCTTATTATCATTTCATAATAAGTCCTAAAACTGTGTAGTGTGATTCCGCCAACTTTATTCTTCCTTTTCAAAATGAAGGTTTTCAACTTTCTTTGCCTTTCCATATAAATTTTAGAATCAGTTTGTATCTACAAAATACTCTTGCTGAATTTTTGACTATTGCTCTCTAAATCTATAGATTATTTTGAGAACTGAAATCTTGACTATTAAACTGCTGAGTCTTCTAGTCCATAAACATGGTATGTCTTTCCATTTAACCAGGTTTTTTTTTTATATCTTTCATCAACATTCTGTGGTCTTCAGCATGTAGATTTGATAGATTTTGATAATTTTTACACCTGTTTCATTTTTTGTAGTACTGTGTTAAAAATTTGTTTCTGATTTTCCATTGCTAGCATAAATATTCCCTTTGTGTGTTGACACCACATCCTGTTGCTATCATTTAAATCACTTATTAGTTCTATGAATTTCTTTATAAATTCCTTGGGATTTTTTATGCAAACAACCATGTTTTATGCAAATGGGGATTGATTTATCTTTTCCAATCCATATGCCTTTTACTTCTTGCTTTATTGCACTAAGACTTCAGGCACAAAGTTAAATAGAAGTGGGTAGAGGGGGATTTTCAGCACCAAACTCTACTTCTAGGATTATTATGATTGATAGACCTTTAAATCTACAGGTCTCTCCAGCTCTGTTTTTTGGAGGTAAAATTCAGAGAACATAAAATTCACCACTATAGCCATTTTAAAGTGTGTGATTCAGGGACTTGTACATTCACAATATTGTGCAACCATTACCGTTAACCTAATTCTATAATAGTTTCTTCACCCCAAAATGAAAGCCCACACCTGTTAAGCAGTCACTCCCTGTTATGGTCTGAATTGTGCCCCCTCTCCACGCAAATTCAAATGTTGAAACCTTAAGCCCCAGTACCTCAGAAGGTGACTGCATTTGGAGAAAGGGCCTTTGAAGAGGTAATTAAAATAAAATGACAGTTAAGGTTGGGTCCAAGTCCAGTCTGACCGGTGCCCTTATAAGAGAAGGAAATTTGGACATGCAAAGTAACAGGCATGCACATGTATGGGAAAAAGGCTACGTGAGGACATAATGAGAAGGCAACCATCTGCAAGCCAGGAAAGTGAAAGTGAAAGAAAGTGAAGGTTGCTCAGTCGTGTCCGACTCTTTGCAAAGGCCAGAGTACTGGAGGGGGTAGCCTTTCCCTTCTCCAGGGGATCTTCCCAACCCAGGGATCAAACCCAGGTCTCCCACAATGCAGGCAGATTCTTTACCAACTGAGCCACCAGGGAAGCCCAAGAATGCTGGAATGGGCAGCCTAGCCCTCCTCCATGGGATCTTCCCGACCCAGGAATTGAACTGGGGTCTCCTGCATTGCAGGTGGATTCTTTACCAACTGAGCTATGAAGCCAAGAGGAAACCTCAAAAGAAACCTGGTCTGCCAGCACCTTGATCTTGGCACTTCTAGCCTCCAGAACTGTGAGAAAAACACTGATAAATTTCTGTTGTTTAAGCCACTCAGTTGGTGCTATTTTTTACAGAAGCCCTGGCAAAATAATACATTCCCAGTTTATCTCTTTCCTCTAATTTTTGTCACTACAGATCTGCCTGTTCTGGACATTTCCTACCACATGGCCTTTTGCACCTGGCTTCTTTCACTTAACATGTATTCAGGGTCACAGCATTTATCAGTACCTCATTCCTGTTTATGATAGAAAAGTCCAGTGTATGTTTATACTACTTTTTGTTTATCCACTTATCAGATGATGGACATCTGGGTTTTTTTCACTTTTTGTCTATTTATGGACAGTGCTGCCATGAACATTCAAGTATGTTTTTTTTCCATTTAAAATTCTTTTTTTTTTCATTTATTTTTATTAGTTGGAGGCTAATTACTTTACAATATTGTAGTGGTTTTTGTCATACATTGACATGTACATATTTTTTTTGAATACCTGTTTTCTGTTGTCTCTTGTATACACTTAGGACTGGAATTGCTAGGTCATATGGTAATTCAGTATACACATTTTTGAGGACATCACCAAACTTTTCCACAGCATCTGAATCATTCTAGATTCCCACTTACAATGAGTCAAGGTTTCTTTCTCCACATCCTCAGCCACACATTATTTTCCTTCAAAAAAATTATAGCCATCCTAAAGTGAAGTGAAGTGAAAGTCGCTCAGTCATGTCTGACTCTTTGTGACCCCATGAGTCTATACCGTCCATGGAATTCTCCAGACCAGAATACTGGAGTGGGTAGCCTATTCCTTCTCCAGGGGATCTTCCCAACCCAGGGATCGAACCGAGATCTCCCGCATTGCAGGTGGATTCTTTACCATCTGAGCCACCAGGGAAGCCCAAGAATACTGGAGTGGGTAGCCTTTCCCTTCTCCAGGGGATCTTCTCGACCCAGGGATCGAACCCAGGTCTCCTGCATTGCAGGTGGATTCTTTACCAGCTGAGCCACAAGGGTAGTCCATGGTCATCCTAGTATCTCATTACAGGTCTTAAAGACTAATGATGTTGGGCAGCTGTTTCTGTGGTCACTATATATCCTCCTTGGAGAAGTGGCAATTCGAATCCTTTGCCCATTTTTAAAAATTGAGATGAAATTTACATAACATAAAATTAGCCATTTTAAAGGCAACAATTCGGGAGGTGGGAGGGGGGATCGGGATGGGGAATACGTGTAAATCTATTGCTGATTCATGTCAATGTATGACAAAACCCACTGAAAAAATAAATAAATAAATAAATAAATAAAGGAAACACTAAAAAAAAAATAAATTTAAAAAAAAATAGAAAAAAAATAAAGGCAACAATTCAATAGAATTTAGTACATTTACAGTGTTGTAAGACCACAACTTCTATGTAGTTCTAAAAAACTTACATTTCCCCAAAATAAAATCCCGTATCAATTAAAGCAACTGCTCCCCATCCTTCCCTCTGACCAACCCATGCCAAACACCAGTCTTTGTCTCTATTCTGGATACTTCATATAAATGAAATCTTACAGTATGTGACCTGTTTTGTTTGACTTCCTTCACTTAGCATTAATGCTTTCAAAGTCCTTCCACATTGTAGTATGTTTCAGCACCTCATTCATATTTTTGCAATGAGTAATAGTCCACTGAATGCATATATCATTAAATTTTGTTTATCCATTCATCAGTTGATGGACATTTGGGTCATTTCCAACTTTTGGCTATTGTGAACAGTGCTGCTATGAATATTCATGTCCAAGTGTTTGAGTACCTGTTTTTAATTCTTTTTGGTATATACCTAGGAATAGAGTTGCTAAATCATATTTCTGTGTTTAACTTTTTGGAGAACCTCCCCCTGATGCTTTCTCACAGCAGCCTCACCATTTTACATTCCCCATCAGCAATGCCTGAAGGTTGCAATTTCTCCACATCTCTGTCAACATTTGTTATTCTCCATTTTTAATATTATGGTCAACTCAGTGGATTATGGTGGGATCTTGTTATAGTTTTGCTTTGCATTTTCCAAATAACTAATGATGTCGAGCATCTTTCCATGTGCCTGTGAACCTTTTGCATATTTACTTTGGAGAAATATCTATTTAAGTCCTGTACCAATTTTTAAGATGTCATTTTATACATTCTGGATACTAGACTCATTCAGATATCAGATTTTCAGTATTTTCTTCTATTCTATAGGTTGTCATTTGGCTTCCTTGATGTCATTTGATGCAGAAAAGTTGTTATGAAATCCAATTTATCTGTTTTCTTTTGTTATTCATGTTTTTGGTATCATATATAAGACTCCATTACCAAATCCAATGTCATGAAAATTTCAGTTCAGTTCAGGTCAGTTGCTCAGTCGTGTCCAACTCTTTGCAACCCCATGAACCTCAGCATGCCAGGCCTCCCTGTCCATCACCAACTCCCGGAGTCCACCCAAACCCATGTCCATCAAGTCAGTGATGCCCTCCAACCATCTCATCCTCTGTCATGCCCTTCCCCTCCTGCCTTCAATCTTTCCCCGCATCAGTGTCTTTTCAAATGAGTCAGCTCTTCGCATCAGGTGGCCAAAGTATTGGAGTTTCAGCTTCAACATCAGTCCTTCCAATGAAAACTCAGGACTGATCTCCTTTAGGATGGACTGGTTGGATCTCCTTGCAGTCCAAGGGACTCTCAAGAGTCTTCTCCAACACCACAGTTCAAAAGCATCCATTCTTTGATGCTCAGCTTTCTTTATAGAAATTTTCTTTCATGAAAATTTACCCCTATGTTTTCTTCTAAGCATTTTATAGTTTTAGCTCTTCTGTTTATGTCATTAATTTTTATACCTGGTGTATGTGGATAACCAGTTGTTCCAGCACCACTTATTGAACAAACTCTTCTTTCCTCATTGAATGACATCAGCACCTTTCGTGAAAACCAATTGGCCGTAGATAAGCAGCTTTATTTACTTCATTAGTGTCTATGTCTCTACTTTTGCCAGATCCACAAACTTTGGTTAGTGAAACTTTGTAATAAGTTCTGAAATCTGGAAGTATGACTCCTCGAATTTAATTCTTCTTTTTTGATATTTTGACTCTTCAGGACAGTTTGGAATTCCATGAATTTGAGGATCATCTTTTCCATATCTGGAAAAAGGGCCATTGGAATTTTATAGGGATTTTACTGAATCTTTGGTAAGTACTGTCATCTTCACAATATTGTGTCTTCTGATTCATAAACAAGCGATGTCTTTTAATTTATTTAAGTATTCTTCCTTTCAGCAATGTATCCTAGTTTTAACTTTACAACTCTTTCCATTCTTGCTTAAATTTTTTCCAAGGTATTTTATTATTTTGGATGCCATCATAAATGGATTTTTAAGTGTCCTTTTTTTGATGGTTCATTGCTGGTGTATAGAAATACAACTGATTTTGAACAGTGCACCTTTGCTGAATTTGTTTATCAACTCTAGTAGCTCTGGGGTGTTTAACATTTTCTATATATAGGATCACATCACCAGCAAATAGCTTTACTTTTTACTTTCCAATTTGGATGCCCTTTCTGTTTTTGCCTAATTGTTTTGGCTAGAACTACCAGTAAAATGTTGAGTAAAAGTGATAAAAGTGGGCAACCTTGTCTTGTTCCTGATCTTATGGGAGAAACCTTTCAGTCTTTCAACGAGTAAAATGTTAGCTGTGGGATTCATAAAAGCCCATAAATATTGAGACATGTTCCCTAGATCCCTAGTTTTTTGATTGTTTTATTATGATTTTTAAAGTTGTCAAATGCTTTTTGTGCATCATGTGTGTTTTTTTTTCTTCTTCATTCTATTAACGTGGAGTATTAATCAACTGATTTTCTTATGTGCTGTTGAATTCAGTATGGTAGTCTTTTGTTGACGATTTTTGCATATTAAAAAGATTATATGCCATGATCAAGTGGGATTTACCCTGGCATACAAGTGATGTTCAACATAAGAACTAGTTAGACAAAGATATCACAAAAAATTGTAAAATGTTATTATGAATACAGATGCAAAAATCCTCAACTAAATACTACCACACTGAATCCAATAGCATCTTTGGCCTCTGGAAAGAGTTTGAGAAGGATTAGTGTTAATCCTTCTTTAACTGGGTGGCAGAATTAACCAGTGAAGTCCTCTGCTGGTCTTGGAATTGTCTTTGTTGAGGTGTTTCTGAATACTGAGTCAATCTATTTAATTTTTATAAGTCTGTTCAAGTTTTCCATTTCTGTTTGAACCAGTTTTGGCAATTTGTTTTTCTAGGAATTTGTCTACTTCATTTAGGTTATCTAACAGTTGTTCAGTTCTACCTTATAACCATTTTTTTATTTCTGTAAAGTGAAAAGTGAAGTCGCTCAGTCGTGTCCAACTCTTTGCGACCCCATGGACTGTAGCCTATCAGGCTCGTCCATCCATGCATTTTTCCAGGCAAGAATATGAGTGGGTTGCCATTTCCTTCTCCAGGAGATCATCCTGACCCAGGGATTGAACCCAGGTCTCCCACATTGTAGGCAGACCATCTGAGCCACCAGGGAAGTCTATTTCTGTAAAGTTGGTAGTAATGTCCCTGCTTTGATTTCAGATTTTAGGTTCTTGTCTCTTCTCTCATCTTTATTAGTCACGTATGCAGATAGATAAAGATAAGTCAATTTTGTTGCTCTTTACAAAGAACTAACTTTTGCTTTCTTTCATTCTGTTATTTCTCTATTCCCTATTTTCTTTGTCTTTATTAATTTCCTTCGTTAACTGCTTAGAATTTAGTTTGCACTTCTTTTTCTATTTCCTTAATATGTAAAGTTAGATTACTGATTGGAGGTATTTTTTTAAAGTTGGCATGTATAGTGATAAATTCCTCTGTGAGCACTGCTTCTGCTGCATCCCATAATATTGCTATGTTGTGTTTTCATGTTATTAGTTTCAAAATATTTTCTAATTTATCTTGTGATCAACACTGGTTGGTTAAGAGCATGTTTTTTCATTTCCACATATCCATGAATTTTCCAGATTTCTCTCTGTAACTGATTTCAGATTCCATTCCATTTTTGTAGAAGATATTCTGTATGATTCCAATCTTCAAAACTTTACTGAGGCTTGTTTTGTGAGCTAACCTGTGGTTTATCCTTGAGAGTGTTTCATGTGCCCTTGGAGAGGGTGTGAATTCAGCTGTTGTTTGGTAAGGAATTTTGTATGTCTGTTAGGTGTAGCTTGTTTATAGCATTATTCAGATATATTTCATTATTTTTTTCTAGTTGTTCTATCCTTTATTGAAAGTGGGGTGAAGCCTCCCACTAGTGTGTTTCTCTCTTCAATTCTGTTAATTTGTGTGTGGTACATTTTGGGGTTCTTTTGTTAGGTGCATATATGTTTATAATTGTTATGCCTCTATCATTTTATGTTCCTCAATTCGTCCACTACTGCCTTTTGTATAATAAAGACATTTTCTAGTACACTGTTTTCTTTCCTTCCTCCCTTCCTTTCTCCCTCTCTCTACTATGTATCTCTATTTTTCTTAATAGTTTCTCAGGAAACTGCAATTAACATATTTTTTTAATTTTATTTATTTATTTATTATTTTTGACTGAGTTATACAGTCCAGGTCAGAATACTGGAGTGGGTAGCCTTTCCTTTCTCCAGGGGATCTTCCCAACCCAGGGATCAAGCCCAGGTCCCCCGCATTGCAGGCAGATTCTCTACCAGCTGAGCCACAAGGGAAGCCCTACAATTAATATCTTAATTTATAAGAATTTAGCTCAAATTAAGGACATCCCTAGTGGCTCAATGGTAAAGAATCCACCTGCCAATGTGGGAGATGCAGGTTCAATTCCTGGGTTATACACCATGTTTATTTCTGAGTGCTAGTATTATGGGTACTTTTCTTCTTTCCGTATTTTATGAAATTTTTTTGTGATAAGTATGTATTATTTGGGGCATCCCAGGTGGTTCCATGGTAAAGAATTTGCCTGCCAGTACAGGAGACAAAGGTTCAATCCCTGGGTTGGGAAGATCCCCTGGAGGAGGACATGGTATTCTTCTTGCCTGGAAAGTTCCACGGATTGAGGTGCCTGGTGGGCTACAGTCCACGGAGCTGCAAAGAGTCAGACATGACCCAGCACAACAATTATACTTAGTCATATTCACAATGTTCCTACATAACTCCATTCCGATGCTTTTGTATTATTGTTATCACATCTTTCTACAATATGTGACTATCAACTTAGATTTATAACTGTTGCTTTATGTAGTTGTCTTGGAGTTGAAATTCGTGGATGTACAATTAGGTTCATACCTTTCAAAAATTTGAGATGTTTTTGACCATGATTTCTTTGGATACATTTTCTGCCCCTTTCCATCCTCTACTCAGACTCCTATTATGAGTTCACTGATCATGCTTTAAGATGCCCAGCAGGTCTTAGGCTCTTCGTTTTTCTTCATTCTTTTTTTCTTTCCTTAGACTGGATAATGTCAATTCACCTGTCTTCAAGTTTGGTGATTCTTTCTTTTGTCTTCTCAAACCTGCTATCGAACCCATCTAGTGAATTTTTCACTTCCTTTATTGTACTTCTCAGTCTAAGAATTCTTATTTGATTCCTTTTTATAACTTCTCTCTTTATGGATATTTTCTATTAGATAGTCTCTATCATTCACATGACTTTCTTTGGTTCTTTGTATATCGTATGCTTTAGCTATTTGAGAATATTTTAAACAGCTGATAGACAGTCTTTGTCTAGTAAGCCCAATGGCTTGGCTTACTCCACGAATGCTTTTCCTGCTTACAGCCCATAATTTGTTTATCTGAATGCCTTTTTGTTGTTGAAAACTGGGGTTTGTCATTGCTGCTTGTTTTATCTGATTTTGTTTGTGCATTTAGTGACTTTCCATAACTAATTTTTTATAGTCTGGATTCTTTGCTATGTATGGCCAGTGAGGTCTCTTTCCTGTTAGCTTAGTGGCCATCTAATGACTTGAGAGGGATTTCCTTATATATGGAGATTCTGGTGTTTCTTTCTGGATTTAGTATTTGCCTGCTTGCTATAAAATATTGATTAGTTTCTAGAGTTCCAATAAAGTTGATTCTGACAGTTTTTGCCTGACTATTCACTGCTTTTATGGAGGTCTTTTAAAGTTTCCTACTCTGCCATTTTTACTGATGTAGCTCTCTCTAGTCACTTTTTCAATGTTAATGTTCAATTTGGAATTCTTTAACCATTAGGGTTATTAATGAAGAATAAAAGTATTTTCAGGCAAGCACAGACTCAGGTTTAGCTCAAATGCACACTTTTCTTAGGAAGTTACTGAAGAGTCTTTAACAGCAAAATGACAGAGTGAACCAGAAAAATGACATGAAATCCAGACAACAACAGAACTAACTCAGGAGGATAATGAAGAAGAGTCCCAGGACATTAGCTGAGACCTGATTAGCAAAGGAAAAGGGAAGGCTTTAGGGAGTGATCCTAGGAAAAAGCAAAGATTCCAAAGATCTCCATAGTACGCTTAAGAATTTGGAGCTCAGGGAGGTGATAAAGGCACAGAAATAAGAGATAAAAAGCCATTCAGAACATCATGAAAAAGCAAAAAGCTATACAAGAAAGGAAATAGAATCACAGCATACTACTTTACAGTGCTTGGTTGTACATGGAATAATATTTACAGAAGCATGACAATATAAACATTTTGCTTCCTAATCTTAGAATCAACAAGCAGACAAAGCACAGAAAACGCAATTATGATCACAAACACAGAACCCAGATTTTTGCAACTGTGAAAGTATCAAGGTTTATGGTAAATCTGTCAGTAACAGTAGGGAGTCAAAAGATATTGTCTGTTATCTGCTGTTGATAGGATAATTAAAGCAGCAAACTACTTAAGGTTAGAAAAGTAACAACAGAAGAACAGAAAGGAGGAATATAACTACACTGGGCAGAACGGAGATGGGCCAGTATCAGTGGGCTAAATCCTCCTTTGTGAGAAGAAGAGCTAATATCTAAAATTAGTAAATCAAGAAAAAATATCAAAAAGTATGTTATTTAGAGATATCAAAGGAAATATTAGAAGAACTAAAAACAAGATTTGGAGAAAGAAGTCATTCCTCCTGAGGAGTAAGACTATTGATCATAAAATGTGTACCATTCTGTATTTTTATTCACATACATCTATTACTGTGATGAAAACTGTAACCCTTGTGTATGATTCAACATTCCAAACCCATGTAAAAATACAATGAAGTCTTCCCACTTCCTCTCTGCTGCAGTGACTGATGTGTTTTTGTCCAGATATTCATGAATGGTATAGCATTCTATACATACTATTCTTGTACCCTGCCTTTTACTATTTAACAATGTATCTTGGAGATGTATATGTATCACTCCTGAGCTTCCTCCTATTTTTAATAGCCGAATATTATTCTATTATTTAGATATATCATAATTTATTTAATCAGTACTATACTGAGAGACACCTGTTCTTTTCCCCAGGTCTTTGCTCTTTCAAACAACGATATTATTAGAAATTGAGCAATACTGTAAGAAAAAAATCTGAAGCATTCTTTGCTTCTGTCTCCCAATGAGATATTGAATGTTGCTTTCATCCCTGCCTACTTGGTGCCTGCCATGGTGTATGGCATGCAGTAAATACTGTATTTGCTAATTTAGCTTGAACAAAATTTCAATGAGGGAAGTAAGCTAGGTAAACATTTCAATGAGATGCTGTACATCTAAAATCAAGTTTATGGCACAGGATACCCAAGAGCTTATACAAATCTATAAGACTGCATACTCAGTCTTTGTTTCACAATTCATCAGAGAAAGAAAATGTTAACAGTGCAACTCAGTTTAGAATAATACTAGAAAGGAAATCTGGGACAGGGCTGTAATGATGTAATTGCAATGTCCAGACTACTTATGTTAGCCTAGCTTTGTATATCCCCAGTATCCAAGATACTAAAGAGATGCTAACTCCTCACAGAGATGTTAGTAAGTATAAGTAGACTACAGAATTCTCCGCATCTTACTAATGAGAGAAATATTAATAAAATGAAACAAAACAATCAATTCCCTGGACTGGAGATTAACCCACCCATACATACATATATCTCTGTCATACTTACTCTGAGCTCTTTTGGGCCTGTATGGATTGAAAGCAAGTATAGAGTACCCGTCCAGTCTTAAAAAAAAAAAAAAAAAGAAAAAAAAAAGAAAAAAAGAAATAAAAGTCACACAGAGGATTAGTATTGAAAAAAGTACAGCAACTTAGTAGACTGTAACCTAAAACTCAAATGCCCCTCTGGAACTGGAAGGTTAGAAGAGATTTCTAAAGATGGAATATGCATAAATCAGTTTCTGTAAGAAGGATAAAATACTCAGTCAACATGAAATGGCTACAATGAAACATCTGCTCATATGACAGCAGATAAATGGTCACCCAAGAAACTGAGAAACCCATTCAGACTCCTTTGTTGGAAACTGACAAACTGATTCTGTAACTATCTATAATGACAATAAATAAATTTATAATGACAAAGCCAGAAGCATTTCAATGAACTATGAAGTTCAAGATACTGAACTTCAATGTTTTCAGAAGAGTGATATTATGAAGACTATTCACTATGAACATAGATCCTGAGACTATAACTAATGTACTAAACAACAGAACACACTTGGTGAGCTGGCAAAATTCACACTTGCAGTGTGAAATTTTCTTTTCATTTGCAGTGACACATAGTAAAAGCTCTTGATCAGAACATAAAACTCAAACAGAGGCACTCTAAATAGAGAATGGCGTGCATGCTAAGTTGCTTCAGTCATGTCTGACTTTTTGCAACCCTGTGAACTATAGCCCGCCAGACTCCTCTGTCCATAGGATTCACCAGGTAAGAATACCAGAATGGGTTGCCATGTCTTTCTCCAGGGGATCTTCCCTGAGAATGGCAAGACTAGCCATTGATTGAGCTACTTAACTACTCTGAGCTTCAGTTTACTTATCCAGAAAATATGGATAATAGTAACCCTCAGAGGCTGTTGTCAGGGTCTGAGCATATTTATGTCAAACACATAATGACTAAGTGCCATACAATCCATGATAAATGGTGGCACTTGTTACTATGATTAGCCATCAAAAAATATACAGAATCTGGCCACTTCTCATTGACTCCACTCCTACTGCTGTAGTCAAATGTCCATTATCTCTTCCCCAGTTACTGCAGTTTCTCCTTAACTGGTTTCATGGAAGTCATGGATTCTGCATCCCCTCCTTCCCTGTGTCCCCACCAGCACCCCCTACCCCAGACATCACTGGTAGATGAGCACACGAGTTATCATCCAAACCAGGATACTTCCAAGAAGTAAAGGTGTGGCCTGAATAGGAGATTGGGGGCAGTGGGGTGAAACTGGGACTAATGGAGGCAAGCTGGGACAGATGGTCGTGTTGCAGCCACACTGACTTCCTCAATGTCCCCCCAAACATGCCATGCTCACCGCAGGGTCTTTTCACTGGCTCTTTCCCCTGCCTGGAATGCTCTTCCCCCAAGAAATCCTCAAGACTTGCTCCCTCACTATCTTCAGGTCCTGACTCAATGACCCTGCTCGTTGAAACCTTCCCTGGACACACTATGCAAATTCCCAAAGATCTTTCTCTATTCTGTGTGTGTGTGTTTATACCTGCACATGCCTACATGCCCACATCCACAGAGAGACACACACACACAATACCTTTGTATTTTTATCTTCTATGAAGCAGGAAAATATAAGTCCTACAAAGCCTTGATCCATCATCTGGTACATGGCTTGTGTGCGGACATCTGCAAAGAAACAAAGATAAAAATCCACTGTCAGTGAACTCTATCTCCCAGATGTGAAAATATAAAGATACCCAGGATTCAGATTCTAAAAGGACAATGGGGATATATTGGAATGACAATACTCTTGTCAAAGTATAAGTTTTTTCCTTCGTTAGGGAAATACTATGGCAATTAAATAATAAAATGTACTAATGATTCTAGGATGCCTAGCCCATGACTAGCCCTGCTATGAAACAGAGTGTAGAAAGAAGATGGAAAACTTCTATTAGCCCCAAAACACTTGATAATTTCTTGCAGGAGGACTCCAAAAGAAAATAAAAACGCACGGAAAGGAGACAAAAAAAGATTTCTGAGAATAAACTTTTGATGGACAGCTTCTAAAGAAGTGAATATATTAGACCTGATATTAAAGAATGGCAGTGTCGAACTATAACCTAGGAAACCATTGTACAGAAGTGACTGCTATATTTTAAATGGATAACCAATAAGGACCTACTCTATAGCACAGGGAACTCTGTTCAATGTTCTGTAGCAGCCTGGATGGGAGGGGAGTTTGGGGGAGAATGGATACATGTATATGGATGGCTGAGTCCCTCTGCTGTCCAAATGAAACTGTCACAACATTGTGAATCAGCTGTTGTTGCAGATGTTCAGTCACCCAGTCATGTCCGACTCTTTGCGAACCCATTGACTGAAGCATGCCAAGCTCTCTGTCCCTCACCACCTCTCAAAATTTGCCCAAGTTCATGTCCATTGCATCAGCAATGCTATCCAGCCATCTCATCTTAATCTTTCCCAGCCTCAGGGACTTTTCCAATGAGTCAGCTGTTCGCATCAGGTGACCAAATTCAGTATCAGCCCCATCCCAATTCCCAAGAAGGGTACTACTAAAGAATATGCTAACCGTTGGACAACCACACTCATCTCCCATGCTAGTAAGGTCATGCTTAAAATCTTGCATGCTAGGCTTCAACAATAAGTGAACCATGAACTTCCAGATGTTCAAGCTGGATTTAGAAAAGGCAGAGGAACCAGAGATTAAATTGCCAGCATTCGCTGGATTATAGAGAAAGCAAGGGAATTCCAAAAAAACATCTACCTCTGTTTCATCAACTACACCAAAGCCTTGGACTGTGTGGATCATAATAAACTGTGGAAAGCTCTTAGAGAGACGGGAATATTAGACCATCTTACCTGTCTCCCAAGAAACCTGTATGAGGGTCAAGAAGCAACATTTAGAATCCTGTATGGGACAACTGACTGGTTCAAGATTGAGAAGGAAGTACAACAGGGCTGTCTGCTGTCACCCTGTTTGTTTAACCTATATGCTGAGCACATCATGAGAAATGCCGGGCTGAATGAGTTACAAGCTGGAATCAAGACAGGCGGGAGAAACATCAACAACCTTAGATATGTGGATGATACCACTCTAATGGTAGAAAGCAAAGAGGAACTAAAGGGCCCCTTGATAAGGGTGAAAGGAGAGTGAAAGAGGTGACTTAAAACTAAATATTACACTAAGTTCCTGGCATCTAGCCCCATTGCTGCTGCTGCTGCTGCTAAGTCGCTTTAGTCGTGTCCAACTCTTAGCGACCCCATGGACTGCAGCCTACCAGGCTCCTCTGTTCATGATATTTTCCAGGCAAGAGTACTGGAGTGGGTTGCCATTGCCTTCTCCAGCCCCATTACTGCATGGCAAACAGAAGGGGATGGTGACTGCAGCCATGAAATCAAAGACACCTGTTTCTTGGCAACAAACCTAGACAGTGTGTTGAAAAGCAGAGACATTATTCTGCTGACAAAGGTCCATATAGTCAAGGCTATGACCTTCCCATATGGTATGATCACCTATATTATCAGCCTATGGTATAATGGTTCCAAATTGGTATATGGTTCCAAATCGGGAAAGGAGTACGTCAAGACTGTATATTGTCACCCTGCTTATTTAACTTATATGCAGAGTACATCATGAGAAACGCTGGGATGGATAAAGCACAAGCTGGAATCAAGACTGCCGGGAGAAATATCGATAACCTCAGATATGCAGATGACACCACCCTTATGGCAGAAAGTGAAGAAGAACTAAAGAGCCCCTTGATGAAAGTGAAAGAGGAGAGTGAAAAAGTTGGCTTAAAGCTCAACATTCAGAAAACTAAGATCATGGCATCTGGTCCCATCACTTCATAGCAAATAGATGGAGAAACAGTGGAAACAGTGACAAACTTTATTTTGGGGGGCTCCAAAATCACTGCAGATGGTGACTGCAGCCATGAAATTAAAAGACACTTACTGCTTGGAAGGAAAGCTATGACCAATCTAGACAGCATATTAAGAAGCAGAGACATTACTTTGCCAACAAAGGTCCATCTAGTCAGGGCTATTGTTTTTCCAGTGGTCATGTATGGATGTGAGAATTGGACTGTGAAGAAAGCTGAGCACCAAAGAATTGATGCTTTTGAACTGTGTTGTTGGAGAAGACTCTTGAGAGTTCC
Source organism: Cervus elaphus (assembly GCF_910594005.1). Classification (NCBI taxonomy): domain Eukaryota; kingdom Metazoa; phylum Chordata; class Mammalia; order Artiodactyla; family Cervidae; genus Cervus; species Cervus elaphus. Next base: position 25,516,578 of record NC_057848.1, read on the forward strand.
TTGGACTGCAAGGAGATCCAACCAGTCCATCCTAAAGGAGATCAGTCCTGAATATTCATTGGAAGGACTGATGCTGAAGCTGAAATTCCAGTACTTTGGCCACCTGATGTGAAGAGCTGACTCATTTGAAAAGACACTGATGCTGGGAAAGATTGAAGGCGGGAAGAGAAGGGGGTGACAGAGGATGAGATGGTTGGATGGCATCACTGACTCAATGGACACAAGTTTGAGTAACCTCCGGGAGTTGGTGATGGACAGGGAGGCCTGGAGTGCTGCGGTCTATGGGGTCGCAAAGAGTCAGACATAACTGAGCGACTGAACTGAACTGAACTGATGGTATAATCAGCTATACCCCAATACAAAATAAAAAGTTAAAAAAAAAAAAAAAGACTCACAGACTTAGAGAACAAACTTATAGTTTCCATGGCAAAGGACAGAGGGAAGGGATAGTTAAGGACTTTGGGATGGCCATGTCCGCACTGCTGTATTTATTTTTTTTTTCTTTTTTTTTTTTTATTTATTTTTTTTTGTCATACATTGATATGAATCAGCCATAGATTTACACGTATTCCCCATCCCGCACTGCTGTATTTAAAATGGATAATAACAAGGACCTACTGTATAGCACATGGATCTGCTCCATGTCATGTGGCAGCCTGGATGTGAGGGGGCTTTGAGGGAGAATGGATACATGTATATGTATGGCTGAGTCCCTTTGTGGTCCACCTGAAACTATCACACCATTGTATGTTAACTGCCTATACTTCAATACAAAATAAAAAAGTTTGTTTTTTTTTCTAAAAAAAAGTGACTATAGTAGAATTAAACACTACATTCCAGGGAATAGAAACAAAATCTCACTAAATAGTTATGCAATTTTTGAAAAGGAAATCATAAACACCAGATAACATTTGAAAGGATTAAAAATTACCAAACACTGAACAGATGCCAAGTTGAAAGGTCTGAAGCCTTCAGACCACAATTTATGGATACAAAAGATCCAGCAAAACGGTGCAGAGAGCATGGTTTCATCTGGTGCCTTATGCCAATTTACCTTGTTTTAGATGTTCTTAAAGATACTTTGCATTTATACCTTTTTATCTGGATCGGGACTTCTACCTACCATCTTCCTAAATAAAAAGGGAACTCCTGACATAGATGATTTATGGGCCTAAAGCCAGACTAGGTGCACATAACTTGCCTACCACATATATGCAACTCAACATGTCCAAAAGCACAGACTGGATTTCCTCCACAGGATCTATTCCAAATGCATCCCCTTCTCAATCAGCAGCAATTCCATCCTTCCAGGTGAGAGTGTTCATGGCCTCAGTAGAGAGGCCAGAAGTCCCCAAACGGCAGGAGGAAACAAACTTCTCATCCTGCGTTGTCATGGCAATGCCTGGTTCTGCCTAAACTTAACTCCATCTCGAACTTTGAGCTCTGCAATGCATTTTTCTCACGGAAGTGTCTTTCTGAAGCCATCATAAGGAACTATGTATTTGCTTGGAGATCAGCCTGTCTTCAAGATTCTTGGCAATTGTTTTACGGCCTGGGGATGAATCACCCTTCGTCAGTGTGATCTCAAGAAGCATGTTGTGGGTGAGGGGCCTGGTGCCGCTCTGTTTTGGTTTCCTTTCTCTGATTAGCAACTTGCTTGCTTATAGGTATATAGTTCAGTTCCATTCAGTTGCTCAGTCGTGTCTGACTTTGTGACCCCATGAACTGCAGCACGCCAGGCCTCCCTGTCCATCACCAACTCCCGGAGTTTACTCAAACTCATGTCCATTGAGTCAGTGATGCCATCCAGCCATCTCATCCTCTGTCGTCCCCTTCTCCTCCTGCCCTCAATCTTTCCCAGTATCAGGGTCTTTTCCAATGAGTCAGTTCTTCACATCAGATGGCCAAAGTAGTGGCATTTAAGCTTCAACATCAGTCCTTCCAACAAACATTCAGGACTGATCTCCTTTAGGATGGACTGGTTGGATGTCCTTGCAGTCCAAGGAACTCTCAAGAGTCTTCTCCAACAACACAGTTCAAAAGCATCAATTCTTTGGTGCTCAGTTTTCTTTATAGTCCAGCTATCACATCCATACATGACTACTGGAAAATAGGTATATAACTCCTTGCTAAAAAGTAGCGAGGAGGCACTCTTTCTGCCCCCTTTTGATGTCTGTGTCAGAAGCTTTCTCCATCTCTTTTAGACTTTAATAACACTATATTATACACAAAAAGCTCTGAGTGATCAAGCCTCATCACTGGCCCTGGATCAATTTCCTCTGGTCTGGGGGCCACGCATCTTGGCGTCAGTCACGGCTTGTGGCAGCAACCTTTCACAGGGTCCCCACCATCACCTCCCCGCCCTCACTTCCCACCAGTGTCCCCCTTGATCACTCAGCTCCAGCCACACTGGCGTTACTGCTTTTCATCATATATTCCAGCCATGCTCGTCCTCAGGGCCTGTGCAGTGACTATTCCTCTCTGCCTGGAATGCTCTTCCCCAAGATATTTGCACAGTCATTCTCACTTCCTGCAAGTTTTGGATCCCCCATTACTTCCTCCATGAGGTCTAACCATGCGCCTTAAAATATAGAAACTCTTTGCCCTTTACCTTGATGTACGTCTTTTCATCAGATACCTTAATTCCTTGTCAATTACAACCGAAAGGCCGAACCCAAAAGATATACTTTAGTCTAAAGGATGGCAGTCTATGAGAACTTCCTGCAACTGTGTTGTCCAGTTTTCTTTCAGCATCAGATGGTCTCAAGGCACAAAAGAATGCCCACTTCCCATTTCCTGGTGTGAAACAATCACATATATAATCTCTCATTCTCTTAAAAACCTTTATTCTGGGGCCTGTGGTCTCTGTTTCAGGCAAGTTGAGAGTAAATGACAAAAGATGAGAGATGATATGCACAATTTGTCTTTAGAATATGAGCCCTGAGTTAGCCATCCCATTATAATAAAATTTTGGTTCCGCCTTCACTTACTCTGGCTCTTGTCCTAACAGAGTTTCCATCTTAGTCGGTTTGCTAAGAAGAGCACAGAAATGTAATATCCAACAAAATAAAAATTGTTGATGATTCTGAGGAGTATTGACTTGTAATTTCTAGAAGAGAATGTTTGTTTAGGAAAATGTAAATGTTTTAAATGACTGGTTATAGAAAACTGCTTAATTAAAACCACAGCCTATATTTGTCACGGTAGGTTGATGGGATCCAGCAACTTTTGGTGATAAATTAACTAACAATGACATCACTCTAACAGTGTTTCATTTCTTACAAAACAACTGAGTAGGTATCAAAAATAAGAACATACCTACAGTCACACTTGTTCTCTTACTATGCACTTCCAAAGACAGGAAAGTGAATGTAAGAGTGACTTAAAAATAGTGCCAAGTCTCACGCAATTTACAAGATGCTACTGCTGCTGCTGCTAAGTCGCTTCAGTTGTGTCCAGCTCTGTGCGACTCCATAGACGGCGGCCCACCAGGCTCCCCCGTCCCTGGGATTCTCCAGGCAAGAACACTGGAGTGGGCTGCCATTTCCTTCTCCAATGCAGGAAAGTGAAAATTGAAAGTGAAGTCATTCAGTTGTGTCCAACTCTTAGCGACCCCATAGACTGCAGCCTACCAGGCTCCTCTGTCCATGGGATTTTCTAGGCAAGAGTACTGGAGTGGGTTGCTATTGCCTTCTCCAATTTACGATTTAGGCTGTGCTATTTCAATTGCTTGTCTTTTTCTTTTGGAAACCATGAGTAAGTAAGTGAAGTTGCTCAGTCATGTCCAACTCTTTGCGACCCCATGGACTATACAGTCCATGGAATTCTCCAGGCCAGAACACTGGAGTGGGTAGCCTTTCCCTTCTCCAGGGGAATCTTCCCAACCCAGGGATTGAACCCAGGTCTTCTGCATGGCAGGCAGATTCTTTACCAGCTGAGCCACCAGGGAAGCCCCTTGGAAACCATGCCCTTTAGGTAAAATTTGGGGAAGTTAGTTGCACAGGTATGATGTCACTCAACTATCTCTTTCCTCACCACCAAACTTAAGCTTCCTCTTCCATTTCCTGTTTTCATAAATAGCATTCCCACTTGATGGGACAAAGCAGACCCTGGGTAATCAGAGGCCCCCAATTCACAGAAACCTCTGTTCAGATACTGACTCTGCTACTTAGTAGCTGTCTTGTCTGGGATGAGGCCTTTCAGCTCAGAGTCTGGGCTTAGTTTCTTCCCTTAAGAGCCATGCAGCCCTCATGATTATCTGAAAAGTGTTTCAAGAAGTAGAGAGTGGTTGTAGAGTCACATGCTACATAATGTGGAGACTTAAGAATGTTTCCTAGATTTTCAACGTGAATGTCTCTGGTGACTCTGGCATGATCCACTTCAACAGTAATAGGCTAGGAGCCAGACTACAGTGAGGTGAGGAGTAGGCATGACAGCATTACAATTCTTGTTACACATATACACACCCCATTCTCACAGCCTTCTCTCTCTCTTCCTTTTCTTGAATGGAAAAAAAAAATGTCATTTACTCTTTTCATTCATTAACATAGCTAGGGATTCTTTCCCTATGAAATGTATGTACTGTACATACTTTAAGTCAAACTTTTTTTAAAATTCATCACTCATTTTTTTTCCAAGGCCTGCTAATACAGGGCCACTGTTTGACTCGATTCTGAAATGGCTGTTTGGAGATAAGCTGTATACAGCAATTTATCAGGGAGATCATTTTTTCTTTACTTCTACTCACAGTTCGACCACCACAAATCCTCTTTAGATGGCAGCTGAGAGACCTAATGGATTCTTCTTGTTAATCATTCAAATGGTGTCTGCCCTGCAACTTTAGATATTCAATTGTACTCTCTCTTTGTCCTTAAAAGAGTTTTGCTGATGAATACTGTGGCATCTTTTTTTGGTATTGTAATAAACATGGGACAAAAATGCCATATAGAGTCATCCCTCAGTATTTGCAGGGATTTGTTTCAGGACACTTAACTCCCAGGGCAGATACCAAAATCTGCAGAGGCTCAAGTCTCTTCAATAAAATGGTGCAATATTTGCATATAACCTAGGCACATCCTCCCATATACTTTAAATCATCTATTATTAATATAATACCTCCTGCTGCTGCTGCTAAGTCGCTTCAGTCGTGTCTGACTCTGTGCCACCCCACAGACGGCAGCCCACAAGGTTTCTTTGTCCCTGGGATTCTCCAGGCAAGAATACTGGAGTGGGTTGCCATTTCCTTCTAATATAACACCTGATACAATGTAAATAGTTGCAAATACTATAACAGTTGCCAGCATGCAGCAAATTCCAGGTGCTCAGTTCGATGAGCCAACAAAAAAATTAGAACGATGCCAGTAATTTCAATAATTGTAGGATATCAATATAAATTTATCAATTTTGATAAATGCACACTGTGACTATATAAGAGAATTCTTTGTATTTAAGAGAGTCACACCAAGAGTACCTAGGAGTAAAGGGGGATTGGGGTCTGCAACTTACTCTCACACACATGCATATACATACATGTATGTAGACAGAGTTATACAGCAAATGTTTTGAAATGTTAACATTTGGCAAATCTGGAGGAAGAGTATTCAGGAATTCTGTGTACTATTTTATCAACTTCAAGTCTGAAATTATGTCAAAATCAAAGTTAAAAATACCACTATTCTTGTTGCCACAGGTTCCAGCTTCCAACTTTTTCTCTTCCATCAAACAAAGTGTTTCGATCCACTCCCTGGAATTGTGGCAATAACAAACAGGGTGAGGAAAGATGAATTTAGAGCAGGTACATTTTAGAAAAGCTCTCCCAGGTGACTGAGAGGTAGTCTTCACCACATGAAGAACCATGACTCCTAATTTGGGGGAATTCATGTCACAGGGTAGATGAACACAGAAGTGTTCTAATCCACTGATGACTATGGCTAGGATGAGAACCTCACAGTGGAGAGACTACAGACCTAGGAGACAGATCTGGTTCAAACCTCAGCTCTGCTAACTCCTCACTGACGTGAGGGGGGAGACCTCTAACTCACAGGGTAGAGGAGAAAACATTCATTTCTGCAAGTCAAGTTATTCTACGTCTTTCCAAAGAGTCGGGTACAGACAAAAAGATGACCATGATTAGACAAAAGGGATAAAAATCAAAGGAGAGAAAACAATTTTGTTTAATTATACTAATTAGAGGGGTGAGAAGGTAGCTTCAGAGCACCAAGATATAGGATGATATATATGTCAAAGAGAAAAAGTAAACATCAAGTTTGTAAATGCCCCCCTTTACATCTTTGATTCTTCCAAATGGGAGTGTACCAGACAGGCACATTCAACAATTTTCAGTTACAGTTTATTTATTATTAGCAATAAGACTCTATTTGGATATCAGCCAGTTGTCAGGTTTTAGTCCTGATTTCCTGAACAGTGTCAAAATGGAGCACTGAAATTTTATCTCTGTGAACAACAAATCAGTATGACATAAATCAGTACTTTTAAAACTGTAAAATGAAAAGAAGGACATCTGCTTAAAGAGAGGACTTCCCTGGTGGCTTGGATGGTAAAGAGTCTGCCTGTAATGCTGGAGACCAGGGTTCAAACCCTGGGTCGGGAAGATCCCCTGGAGAAACCATAAGCCGTGTAGCAGAGAAGGAAAAATGATATTCATTTCTAAAAACAATAAACACTACAACCCTAGAATACTTACCAACATGTGAAGGCCAAACAGTTATATGGGGATGGGAGTGATACCAACCCACAACTCTCATGGGGCGACCCGTCAGTTCAGCCAACCTGTGTGTCTGTCAAGGTATTTTCAACTTGTGGAAACAAAATCTGTGATGCTAATAAGGGCTCAGAGAGCATCTTAAAGTTTCAAGTAAACCCGTTACAATTTAATGTCAACAAAAATCTAAAAAGGTCAAAGGTCAATGCCAAAATATCCCACACTTTCCATCTAAAGATGAAGGTTTTTCTTTTTTAAAAAAAGCAGAATTGGTTTCCATTCTTGGATACAGTTATAGCCTCTTAATCCAGTTTAGCTAGTATTTGGATGTCACATGATTAACTTGAGTAATCCTCTATTCTCTCTCTAGTCCAACCTATCCTTATCCTCTTAAGAAGTGCAAAATTTTTAAAAAGTCATGGGGGGGCTTCCTTGGTGGCTCAGTGGTGAAGAATCTGGCTGCCAGTGCAGAGGATGCAGAACTGATCCCCGATCTCGGAAGATCACATATGCCATTGAGCAACTAAGCCCATGCGCCTTAACTATCTGAGGCTCTACCTTGAGATAAGAACTCAGCTGAAGAGAAAAAGCTGTCCCCTTCTGTTGCTGGTTCATTTTCCTGAAAATGACTTACGTTGAAACCCAACAGACCTGTCTACACAACTAAGTCTAAGACAACTTTTTAGGCAATCCCTGGTGGTCCGGTGGTTAGGGCTCCACGCTTGTACTGCACTACCATCAGTAAAAGGCTGAAAATAACCTCAACATCTGCATGAGGTCAGCCCAACCATCAAGGGCTGTGTTATGCAGGCTTAAGAGTGAGGTATCTCTGTATCGGTGGACAATTCTCTAGGTACACTGTTATGTACCATTACAGCTACCATATGTATTCAAAACTCTGTAAAAAAGAAAACATTCGTATATGTTTCTGTATGCAAATAATTCAACCATAAAGATACATGAAGACGTGATAGTCCTGGTTATGTCCAGGGAGGAATGGTTGGGGAACTAGGGCATGGAAGCTGGAGAGAAGTACTTATTTTATACACACTATTGTACCTTTTAAAAGTTTCTACCATGCATGTTTTCTAGTTTTCAAAGTTACTTTTCAATTGACTAGAAGATTAACTTATTCCAAAGGAATGATAAATTACTAAAACCACTGATGCAAATTTGATTTGTTATGGTTGACCTATGGAATCTAGAATCATGGGAAGCAAATGCCCCATCTGATCACTTAACCAAGCAACTGGATCTAAGGGGTAAATATGAGAACTGAGAAACAGTCACCAAGCAGAAAAGGAGCAAACAGAGGAACCTGGAAGCCTCAGAGCACATAAACGCTTCTCATCGACCAGTAAGGATATCTCTGCCTCTGTTGAGGCCGCAGACAGCTGCTCTGGAGAAATTTCCACGCGATCCTTCCTCTTATCGGAACGTCGCAGGATGATGACAGAATGAATGTGAACAATTCTGACGGTGTCAACCTACAGGAAAATCCACAGAAATGTTTACTTCTGTCTCTCTCCAATAATTATCTCCTCCTGCAATTAGAGGACACATCATATTACACTATCAGGTTAAAAAGTTGCCATCTTAGAAAACTGGGATTTTCTCATGCATGATGGAATGTTTCAAATATATCCAAACTCAATATATACATTTCCAAACAAAATGTGAGATTTACATCAAGGGAGGACTTTGGCAACAACCAAGTAATAATCATTTGATTTCCAACTGTGTGCAAAAATACAACGCTGAGCGCCGACCACCTAACATGCGGTTGCACAACAAGAATCATATGTGAAACTACATTAAAATAATGCAGTAAATAAATGCTATAGAAGCTCAGGGAAAACGAGTCACTTATTTTGAAATAATAAAAGAAAGAAAGAAAGCTTTCCAGAAAAGGCAGCCAAATGTATCTTATCTCCTAATTGTTGTGTGTATGTGCACGGATAGACAGAATTTCCATAGATTCCAAATTGACGTCAGTAAGATGTTTGGGAGACAAACTGGCCAACTGATTGAAATCAAGAACTCGAGGTGGAATGGCAGACAGGCTGAGAAATGTTAGAGTGGAAATATTCAAGGTCTCGATAGCAAGCCGTGGTCTGCAGGATGACGTCCAAGGAAGGAGACTATTTCAGATCGCTTGACCATGAAGTACTAGCCTGTGTGTATGTCCAAGATGGAAGAAACAGACTGGAGAATCATTAAGAAGAATCTGCAAGATTTCAGAGCTTATGCAACCTAAGTGATACAGGCCAGGAAACTGTCAAGGTTGAAACTCAGAACAGAGGAAGCAGATCAAAGCTTAGAAAGGGTCTAGGAGAGGGAAGATGAGAGTGTTTTCAGATGAGCTGAACTCAGATGAGAGCCTGGAAATCAAGGCAAGGAATTGTGTGAGGACAGGGAACAGAGGTCCAGGGTGAATCTAGGGGTGCACCCATGGTTTAGGATGGGGTACAGTAAGAGGAACGAGGAAGGGAGACAGAGGGGTCAAAAGCAGAACGATGAAATGGTTGAAGAGTTTCAGGAAAACAGGTGGGTATGGAATTGCCAGAAATTACAAGGACGAGGGTGAAATCTGAGACATCTGAAGTAAGTGATAGACCCTATACTGTGCAGCAAAGCAGCCATGAGGCACGTGCGGCTACTGTGCTTCACCTGTGGTTCCTTTTCATGCCTTTTTTTTCACCTCATGAACTCTTTCATAGATTTTAAATTCCCTGCTCATCCTATAGAGTATGAGTCCTTCTCCCCTCCCACACAACTTCACTTATTACACCCACATATCTGCTAGAGCTTACACATGTCCATTTGTTGACAATCTCCTCCTCTAACAGAGTTGGACCATAAAGAAGGCTAAGCGATGAAGAATGGATGCTATTGACCTGTGGTGTTGGAGAAGACTCTTGACTGCAAGGAGATCCAACCAGTCTATCCTAAAGGAAATCAGTCCTGAATATTCATTGGAGGGACTGATGCTGAAGCTGAAACTCCAATACATTGTCCACCTGATGTGAAGAACTGACTCATTGGAAAAGACCCTGATGCTGGGAAAGATGGAAGGCAGGAGGAGAAGGGGACAACAGAGGATGAGATGGTTGGATGGCATCACTGACTCAATGGACATGAGTTTGAGTAAACTCTAGGAGTTGGTGATGGACAGGGAAGCCTTGCGTGCTGCAGTCCATGGGGTCGCAAAGAGCTGGACATGACTGAGTGACTAAGCTCAAGTACCAGAACATCTCATCCTCTGTCGTCCCCTTCTCCCACCTTCTGTCTTTCCCAGCATCAGGGTCTTTTCCAATGAGTCAGCTCTTCGCATCAGGTGGCCAAAATATTGGAGCTTCAAGAGACATGAATTTGAGCAAATGCTGGGAGATAGTGGAAGACAGAGGAGCCTGGCGTTCTGCAGTCCATGGGATCACAAAGAGTTGGACACAACTTAGCGAATGAACAATAACTACTAGAACACAATCTCCTTAAGGGCAAGCAACATGTTTTAGTTATTTGCTAACCCCAGCCACCATACAGTATCTGGCAGGCACGGAGGATACAATAAAGAAAATTAGGGAATTTCCCTGGTGGTCAGGGGCTAAGACTCTGCACTCCCAAAGCAGGGGGCCTGGGTTCAATCCCAGGTCGTGGAACTAGATACCACATGCTGCAACTAAAGACCCTACATGCCACAACTAAGACCCAGTGCAGCCAAATAAATCAATGTTACCTTTAACACAAAAAAGAAAAGAAAATCAAAAGTAGAGACAGAAAGAAATTCGACCTTCCAGGGAGCAACAAGGCAAGAGCTGACTTTGAAACAGAACCAAGCATAAAGAGAATGGGTGACATTTTCATGTGCAAAAAAACGGAGAGATCATTATCAGCCCAGAAACACTAAAAAGAGAAAGGAAAATCTCAGGTATGACAAAGTGAGGAACACTGTAAAGGGTAAAATATGAGTAAATACAAATACAGCTAACTGTACAGAACAGCATGACAATGTCATGTGGGGCTTAAAATAGCATATCAATAAAATCCATGCAAATAGTAATCTAAAAGGTGGGAGGATGGAAATGAAATTTCAATGTTCAAAGCTCTACTGTCATCAGGGAAATATTAAAAACAGTAACTTGTATTAGACTAACAAATCAAGAATGCCTATTGCAATATGTAGGATAATAACTACAAAAAGAGTAAAAAAATTTATATCTAATTAATGGAGGATCACAGGGAAATAATATACTGATGAATTCAAAAGAAGGCAAGGAAGGAGAGAAAAAGAAAAAAAGGTCAAATAGAAAGCAAAAATATGACAATTATAACATATATATTTATAGATCTGTGTGGTGTGCATGTTATATATATAGTTACATTAAATGTATTTGGACTAAACAGTCCAATTCAAATGATTTTCAGACTATAGATTTTTTTAAAAACTACAGGCTGCCAATAAGAGACACACTTTCAAATATTAGTACACAGAAAGGCTAAAGATAAAAGGATGAGAAAAAGATATTCCATGCCAACATTAACTAGACAGGTAAGGTTCCTCAACTCATGAAGTTTCATATCGAATGTGCATGGTACAAACTGACAGAGAATTCAAGATGAGGACATGGACTCTGAAAAAATCAAATTATATCATTAAACTATTTTAACAGGAGTTGCTGCCCAGGGTGAATTTTCTTTCTCTACTCAGAGAAAGGTTAGTGCCTAAGAGGAATGAAAAAAAGAAGTTTAGAATAGGGTGGTGAGACCAGCCCAGGTCTCAAAAAGAAAATAAAATAAGCACAGAGGTCACAGAGGACTGACAGATGTCCCCAAAAGTCACAGGGAGCTGAAGGGATTCAGGAACAGACTGTTATGGTCATAGTCACACAGGAAAGAAGATATTCCAGCTGGACTAGATCAGCCCCTATCCTTTTCCAGTTCCTTTTGCGCTTCTGCCCTGGTACAGATCAAAGGTCAGCAAACTATGGCTGGCCTGGTCTCCCTCAGGCCAATTCTGGCCGTGTTCATTCATTTATCTTCCAGTAGCTGCTTCTGCACCACGCTGGCAGAGCTGAGGAACTACAGCAGAAATTGTATGGTCCCCAGTGCTAAACATATTTACCATCTGGCCCTTTCCAGCAAGTCTGCACCCCCTAGCATGGTGCTCCAGGGATCCTGGGCAGGTAACCCTAATTTCCTACTGCAGGGGAGGTATGCTAATTCAAACAAAATGTGTTTATCAAGTCTGTACGATATGTGAGGCACTGCATGAGGGTTAAAGTATACAAAGATAAACAGGATACAGTAGTTACATCCGGAAAGAGAGACAGGTTGACAGCTCGAAGACAACATCCCTGATGTACCCTAATCGATATGCTACAGGTCAGGGCAGGTTCCTTTAAGGCTTCTGCACTGAACCACAAGGGAAAGGGAGTCAGCCAAACAGAGAAGGATAAGCAAGCAGCCCAGACATAATACCCAGCAGACAGAAAAAGTGAAACAGCACAGCATCAGCTAGAAACTGACATCATTTGCCATGGATAGAACTTGGACCCACCTAGAGACATGTAAGGAGAGAAACAGATATGAGGTCAGGAAAGATCCTGACTTCTTCACTAAGACTTCATCCTAAGAAAAAAAAAAAAAACAGAAAAGCCACTGCCTTTTCAGCAGACTTGTAGCAGAGTGCTGTTCTCAAAAGATCACATCATAAGCAGTCACAAGAAAAGCCTACAAGGCAGGACAGACTCCCAACAAGGAGACCATGGAGACACCATGGTTCCCAAACATGACTGCATGTGAGAATCACCTGGGGAGCTTTGCAGACTGCCGCCACACAGGTCTCACCAAAAACCGAGTCGGAATCAGGATTCTGTAGCAACTATTGGGCGATTCCAAGATGCAGCTAGGTTTGGGAACTGCTGTGGCAGGAGGAATGTTGGAGGAGAAGGTTTGGGAAAGAAGAAAGTTTTGAACACTAAACATGGATGTCCAGAAGGCAGTGGAGTATGAAGTTCTGGAGCATGGGGTAATTTATACTAACTAGCATCTACCAAGCATTAGCAACCAGGCAGAATGGCCAACATTTACTGGCTACCTGCCACGTGTCGGGCATTTGGAAAAGTGCTTTTCATGTATTAACTTAATTGAACTCTCCCCATGACCCAGGGAGGTTGGTACTACTGGAATGCCCACTCTGCAGATGATGTTTTACACACATTATGCAGATCCAACTCTCTCAACAATTCTAGGAAGCTGGCGGCTATCGTTATCCCTATTTTAGAGATAAGGAAAGCAAAGCTCACAGATGTGAAGTCACATGCCCAAAGTCACACCATAAGTATCAGAGAAAGTGTTTGCAGACAGATCTGTCTAACCTCAATGTCTGCTGCAGGTAAAGCCACAGGGAAGTTCATGTTGGCCAAGAAGACATTCTGGGAAGAGGAGGTGAAGGCAGAAACTAGGAGACTACCATATTTGAGGCAGAAGAGGAAAAGTCCATAAATGATGAGAAGGAGAGAAGGAAGGAACAGGTAGACACAGCTATTAAAGCAAGGACACAAGAGCAGTTAACTACAGGAACAGACAGAATTGAGATGTTATTTTTCCTTCCTTTCTGAAAAAAACAGTAATTGAAGCACAGCTGTATTCTAACACAGGAATAGGTTGAAGACTCAAAAGAGAGAAAGGATATTTGAGAAGCAAGGTCTGTGAAGAAGCTACAGCTTTAAACAGGAGTAGATTTCTTTCCTAATTATGGGAAGAAGAAAGGCAAAGTGGTTTAACATGGAGAGGATTGTATGTGCGGGTAATAATTAGATGGAGTTGTTGCCTGATAGCTTTTATCACCTTCATCATCTGCTTCATGGGAGGACAGAATTCATTTTTATTGTATTTTACAGAAGCGTCGGTCTGTGACACACTAGGGGAAAAATTAACTGGTTCTAGAGCTAAAGGAGATCAGTCCTGAGTGTTCACTGGAAGGACTGATGTTGAAGCTGAAACTCCAATACTTTGGCCACCTGATGAGAAGAGCTGACTCATTTGAAAAGACCCTGATGCTAGGAAAGATTGAGGGCAGGAGGAGAAGGGGACGACAGAGGATGAGATGGTTGGATGGCATCACTGACTCAATGGACATGAGTTTGGGTAGACTCCGGCAGTTGGTGATGGACAGGGAGGCCTGGTGTGCTACAGTTCATGGGGTCGCAAAGAGTTGGACATGACTGAGCAACTGAACTGAACTGAAGAGCACAATTAGGTTGAGAAGCATGATACTCGACCACAAAAACTGGAGAATAACAGAAAAGGTGGGGCAGGAGTGTAGACAGGTTGCCTGTAACCAGAGAGGGGTTGCCTGAGTGACTGTTGGAACTTGTGATAAAAAGATAACAGGATGCGAACCAGCCAAAGTCTCAAGGAAGATGGGAGAAGGGCCACAAACCCAGCAGAGGCCTGCGAGGAGGAGAGCTGATGGCAGCTACTCATTTCGATGGAGTAGGAAAAATTCACTGCAAAGAATAGGTCCCATTCCTAGTGAGGAGATTCTTCATCTGATTTTACTAGAGAGAACAACTCCTCCCCCCCCCACCTCGCCAGCCACAAATGAAGGTCTGCAGGAAGGAGGTTCATCCTCGGCTGAGCCCATCAAACAGAAATCCATCCCCTAGTGCAAGTTTGCATCATGCAAAATGAGAGCACACGTACCTTTTCAGCAACTGTGCGCATTTCAGTTCCAGTATATGTAAATTTGGGGTCATTCCTTTTGGGGATAAATTAGAAAAAAAGGAACTGAGCTTGGGAATATAAAAAAGGTCTCAAAGCAAAGTAACAGGATTAGCAGTTTTTGCAATGAAACAGTAGAGACAGAGAAAGAAGAGGGAAATAAACTGAGACTAGAGCTGTGCTCATGACTGTTAGGAGGAGTCTGAGACACATGCTTAAGTGGCAAGTGCACAGTTTTCATGGTCAAAGCTAAAGTCCTATAACGCTGGATATTAAGCAGTTGAGTTTGCCAAGGAGAAATTCTGCTATGCTTTGACGTTTCAATAAAGTTAACCCAAAGCTTTCACGGCCAAAAGCATTCAAGCTGCTGGAGATCTCCGAGATCCCTGTAGGGTCCACCAGGGGGAGGCAGAAAGCCACTGACAATTTAGACAGAGAAATGGATTAATTGAGGGACACGGCCCCTTCCCATGCAGGCCATCTGCCCCAAAGAGCTTTCACTTAGGATCTTGGTTCCCACAACCATATTTTTCACAACCATATCTCAACTGCCAATCCTCCTAACTAGAAAGTCAGGTGGAAAACAACTTTCAGAGGTGGGGTGGGATTGAAACTGGGTTATTGAGGGAGCTCCAGAGTCATCATGGTAAGTTAGAATACAACCGGTCCAAAATACTGGGAAAGCTGTGATAATTTGGCGTTAACAGTAACAAAGAGATCAAAAGATAGGAATAAACAAATAGACTCTTACCTTAAGTCATCATTTAACTAGAGTGGAAAAGAGCAGAAAAGATTATTGATCACATTAACCGTATTAGAGGTACACGATGCAGATAAAATGAAAATCAGGTGATAGGTTCCTGTACACCAGCATGAAAACCTGGTCAACTTTTACTTCGGATTGTCAACAAGTAAGCTCGGTCTCTTTCGCCCCCTGCAATATTTAACGCAGCAGAAATTTGCGATTCTTGGAAAAGTCTCACCTGTCTTAGGTTATTTGATGCCGTCAAAATGACTCCCAGAGGGACAGTGAAGGCCCTAATCGTGGACGCCTGCTTCCTAATACACTGATGGCCTCACTATAACAGATTCTTTCTGTTCTGACTCGCGGGTTTGGTCACTGGGGTGGTAACTCCAGATCTAAAGAAAAGCCACACAGTACAACCCGCCTACCAATGTAGGAGATGAAGGAGACCCAGGTTCTACCCCTGTGTGGGGAAGATATCCTGGAGGAGGAAATGGCAAGCCACTCCAGTATTCTTGCCTGGAGAATGTCACGGACGGAGGAGCCTGGCGGGCTGCAATACACGGGATCGCAAAGAGTCGGCCAGGACTGAGCACACCCAGGAGAAAATCCAAGTCTTCCCTCCCCCCCCCGCCGCTCCCCAAGGCTTGATGGGGACCGCTGGGGGCTTGTGGAGGGCTCCAGAAGCTTTCAGCGAGCCGAGGCAAAGGGAAGGACCTATCCAAGGATGAGCCGAGGGGGCCTGTGGCCTGCAGAGCCCCGGGCGCGGCCAGCAGCCACCCGGGGAAGTGGGGGGACCGCTCGGCAGGGTCCTGGCCGAGCTGGGCGGCTGACTTACCTCCCCAATGCACAGCCCCATCACCTCTTCCTTCTCCGTGCTCAGAGCGTGGTTGAGACACACGAGGAAGGCGTCCGACTCCAGATGGACCGCTTGCACTGCCTGCACCACCTGCACCGCCATCTTGGCCCGGCCCGCTCACGTCCGCCTCCGGCCAGCTCGGGCCTGGCCAACCCGCCGCTCAGCCGGGCGGGTTCCGCGGGGGGCGGGGCCTGGGGCGCGGGGCGGGGCGGGGCGCGCGGGGGCGGAGCTGGGGACGTGGGAGCAGGGCCTGGGGCGCGGAGTGGGCGGGCTCGCGGGGGCGGAGCTTGGGACGTGGAGGCGGGGCTTGGGACGCGGAGTCGGGGCCTGGGGCGAGGGACGGGGCGGGTGGGCGCGCGGGGGCGGAGCTTGGGACGTGGGGGCCGGGCGTGGGGCGGGGCATGGGGGCGGAGCTTGGGACGTGGGAGCCGGGCCTGGGGTGCGAGTGGGCGGGCGGGAGGGCGGGGGCGGGGCTTGGGGCGAGGCGGGGCCTGGGGCGTGGGGCAGGGCGGGCGGGCGCGCGGGGGAGGAGCTTGGGACGCGGGGGCGGGGCCGGCCCAGCGGCACCTGGGAAACGCCCGCGCCGGTTGAGGCAGGCGTGGCCGTCGGGGCGGAGGGCGGTGGCCGGCCGCGGGCAGGACGTGGGGCCGGGCTCGGGGGGCGGCAGGGAGGCGGCGCTGTCGGGCCGCGGGCGGACGTGGTGTGTGAGGAACGGGCGTACGGCCGGGCCGGCGCCTCCTGCTCGCCGGCGCCCATTTTGCCCGCCCGCCGAGAAGAGCCGTGCGCGGCCTACACGCTCCGGGGACCTCCCGCCAGCGGCATCACTGCCCCCGCCGGCCTTCTCGCGCCCAGGGGACACTCTTTGGAAATTGGGTCCCGAGTTAAGGTGTTCTTTTATTTTGTTTCCAAGTTAGGGGCCCTGAATTTGGGACCACTCTTTCACTGGACCACTTCCGGTAACCGGCCCGCGCCCCGTAACTTCGGTTCGGTGACCTCGGCTCGGAATGCGCCTCGGCTCGCCCCGGGCTCACGTCCCGATCTCGGCTTGAGTGGCCCGGGGTGGGTGACCTGAAGTTGTAGCCTCGCTGCTCTTGAGGCGGATTAATTAGCCCAAGAAACACTATATTCATGTGAGTAACCTCTTGGCAGAAACAGTGCTACACTGTATCTGAAAAGTATCACTCCTAAGCTTGGTGGCTGCTACTTTCTCCGAAGGCTTTTAGGTATCTCTGTGTTTGATACAGGGAAAGGGAAAGGGGAACTCAAGTTTCGATTCGAGGTCGGATGTGTCTCAGATCGCCGCAGATACGCACGAGTTTCCTCAGCTCGCCTTGTCTCGGTGATATCAGACCCGGTGAAATTATACGTAAAAGTCATTTTCTTTGAAGGTGTGATAAACACGCCATAAGGGAAAGTACGCATCTCCCAACTGCCAAGGCTAGAAATTACACGCAGGTTCTCGAATGAGTCTAAATCAAAGACAATCTATGCGGTGCTGCCGCTACGGCCGGTCAGTGCCTGTTGGTTTGACCGGTTTCGTGTGTAGTCTGGGAGCCAGGCGAACAGGCCAGTACTGGAAAGGGAACACGCCCAGGGTGCTGCTGGAGGACGTGTTGATGCTTTGCTCTTCTCCCAAGTCAGTTCCAACCCCAATCTCCCCACAAATAGGGCCAACGTCCCGTGGAACTATCAGGAACATCCATGCCAGCAACCTGCATTGTTTACCTGAAGTTTAAGAATCATATTACAGATCCTTCCACTATTCGTTTTGCTAATGATGAAGCAGGGGCGACATTTCAAGTGTGCGATTATACTCGACCTATCCAATTTTGCTCTTAAGCTTCGATTTTACAGCATGTATTCTTTTCAATTGCTCTTCGCGGCTAGTGTGCCCTGAGCTGATGGTGCACGAATGGCTGTTGTTATTATGTTTTCTGATGGGACTTCTTCCGTTTATAACCACTTTTAGGCAGCACTAAAAGAGAAGAAAAACACCTTTTGTCTGTGGTTGGTGTTAGTCAATCTCACATTCAACATTGACAGTCTCTTTTATAATGCTCATGGGTGCATTAGACAGCTCTAAAGTTTAATTGGAGTAGAAAAAAATAACATTTATGTCAAGTTTACTATGTGCTAGACTACGAAGCATCTCTATGTCTCATATGTGTAAACTGCCCAAGTTGGAACCGGCGTCTGCAACTTCCTAGCTGTGTTACCTTATGCAAGTTAGCTAACTTCTCTGTGCCTTACTTCCGTCATCTTTAAGTGAAGGTAATCATAGTATCTCATGAGTCATTGTGAAGATGGCAAGTGTCAATATATATAAGACATGTAGAAACTGCTAAGTAAGTGCTGACAATCATGATCAATATGTTCTTTATCTCATTTAACATTTTAGAAAGCTGGAGTGTAGAGAGCTTAACTTATCTGAGGTCACAGAGCTAAGAAGTGGCAAAACCAGCATTCATATACAGGTCAGGCTGACTCCAGGGCTGGCATTCTTGATATTAATAACTTCACTCATTGTAATTAGATGAGTTTATTAATTCACTTCAAATAAAATAAGTGTATTTGACTGATTCAAGTTTGAAAGCTGTTCAAACACCTGGAAGTTAAACCAAATTATAAATTTTTAAAAAGAGACAATAATTCATTCTATACATGAAAAATAATGGTTGTACGTACATACCTAAGGAAGTCCTTCTTTGTGATCTGTCATCTATTTAAAATAGTTTACAAACCCGCCTTACTAATAAATAGTCTATCTAGGCCAGTGTGGTCCCTGGTCATATTCAGGTTACCATCAAGGTAACCCCCATGGGGGCAATCTTTTTTAGTGTATTCATGGGTATGCTCAGTCGTTCAGTCATGTCCGACTCTTTGTTACTCCATGGATTGTAGCCTGCCAGGCTCCTCGGCCCATGGAGTTTTCAGGGCAAGAATTCTAGAGTGGGTTGCCATTTTCTCCTCCAGGGGATCTTCCCCACCCAGGAATCGAACCCATGTCTCTTATGTCTCCTGCATTGGCAGGTGGATTCTTTACCACGAGCGCCACCTGGGAAGCCCTACATTCATGGGTAATAAAGGAATATAAACACTTTTTTTGGCCACACTGTGAGGCATGCAGGAACCTTTGTTCCCCCACCAGGGATGGAACCCATGCACCCTGAATTGGGAGCACAGACTCTTAACCACTGGACTGCCAGGGAAGTCCCTGTAAACACTTGTTTGAGTCCACTTGAATTTGCATCTGGTAGTGTTCCTTGAGTTGAGTGGAACAGGGTTATGTTCTGTGTGTTGTATTGCACTTTGTACCTAAGTTTATCTCGAGGTTTTCAGAGATTCATCTTAGTTCACAGGGCCCTGAAGTTTATGCACAAGTGTCATATAGAGAAGAATGTTCTCTAGTCAGATAAATTGGGGAGAATGTTTAAGTTTCGTGACTGCGTAACTTGCCAGAGCTTTTATTATCCTTAGGTGCTTTATGCTTCCCTAAGATTCCCAAACTTACTTGACCAAGAAAAAGTTAGGGGCCAGCGTCCCAAGGATCACCTCTGGGGAGACTGTGTTCCGTTCATACAACCTGTGATCCTGGGGCTGCTAAGTCACTTCAGTCGTGTCCAACTCTGTGCGACCCCATAGACGGCAGTCCACCAGGCTCCCCCGTCCCTGGGATTCTCCAGGCAAGAACACTGGAGTGGGTTGCCGTTTCCTTCTCCAATGCATGAAAGTGAAAATGAAAGCAAAGTCGCTCAGTCATGTCCAACTCTTAGCGACCCCATCGACTGCAGCCTACCAGGCTCCTCCGTCTGTGGGATTTTCCAGGCAAGAGTACTGGAGTGGGGTGCCATTGCCTTCTCCGATGATTCTGGGGGCTTTGCTCTTCATCCCTCTCACTGAGCCTTTGCGTTTCTCAGCTGAGGTTCTTGTTGGTTTGCATTCACAGGGCAGCTTCTCAGTCCCTTGATCCCTGCAGTTGCCTTCCACTGGGCCATCACGCATCTCCGAGTGGGAGTCCAGGGCTGTGTGCTGGGGCTTGTCCCCAGGCTCACCCCACCAATGTCCAGCATGTTGTCCTGTGGGCCACAGTGGTACACGTGGTGCCCTTCCTCTAAGAATATTTCGCAGAGGTTCACAGGCCCCTTGGTAGTGATTCTTCCTAACTTAGCCCATCCAATTGGTTGGCCCTCTATTCTGCTGGCTGTATCTCCTTTCAAAGTCAGGGTAACCAGTAAACGTTTGCTTTTCCTTCAAAACATGTAAATGTCAGTGTGACAATCTGTTAGTTGTTGCCAGGGCCTACCTGTGAAGTTGAGATGGCCCTAAAACCCTCAACACTGGGTTTCTACTTTAAAGGCGGGTGGGGGGAACACACCGATTTCTTCTGTATTCAAAATTCAGACTTGACTCTCTTTTTGACATTCCTACTTACTGTTTTTCTTTTCTTGGCTCGCTCCTTTCCAAAGCTGTGGGGTGGGGGGCAGGGAAGAGAGGCACAATAGTTGTGTCTGCTAAATGGAAAAAAAGGCTTTGAACAAAATAACAAACAGATATCTAATCTACCCAAAGAATGAACCACTCTCTACCCATGTTTATATGGCCTTTTGTCTGTCTACTCAGCATACCATGTCCATCCACGCCCAGGAACACTGACTAGTATTTGAGGCTCACAGTGCCCCAGTCCTGCCCAGTACTATGTTATTCCTTCTGTCTAGGTGCTTGTAATACTATATTGGGGTGGGGCAGGGACAGGACTTGTGAAATAAGCAGAGCAAAATGCAAAGCAATTTATAATTAGTGGCCAAAATGTGACTTTTAAACATAAATGTTCAGTAGTCATCAGAGGCAAGATGTTTTCATCAAGGAGGCAGACATACCCTCTGTGGTCACAGCACTGAGATAGGCAGAGAGGACTGGGAAGGCATATTATACGTGAGTGGACAGGGAGACTGCAAGGAGATCCAACCAGTCCATTCTAACGGAGATCAGTCCTGGGTGTCCATTGGAAGGACTGATGTTGAAGCTGAAACTCCAGTACTTTGGCCACCTGAAACGAAGAGCTGACTCATTGGAAAAGACCCTGATGCTGGGAAAGTTTGAGGGCAGGAGGAGAAGGGGACGACAGAGGATGAGATGGTTGGATGGCATCACCAACTCAATGGACATGAGTTTGGGTAGACTCCGGCAGTTGGTGATGGACAGGGAGGCCTGCTGTGCTGCCGTCCTTGGGGTTGCAAAGAGTCGGACATGACTGAGCAACTGAACTGAACTGGACAGGGAGAACAAGGATACAGCACTAGACACAATGAACCTGCTATCGGGGGGAAGTTGGTCTCAAATAATAGTGATAGTGGCGCTGGTTGTCATTGGTGACAGGTGGGATGTACCCACTGAAGAAGAGGAGGAAGTACAGGAAAAGTCAAGTTTTGAGTCTGCAGGATCAGGAGAGGCTATGTTGCCACCGAGAGAAATCAGGATTTGGTTAAGGAGAAGGCGTTCTGCCTTTGATGAGTTTGAAATAAGAGAGTCGTGTAAGACAAAGGGCTTTCCTTGTAGCTCAGTCGGTAAAGAATCTGTCTGCAATGCAGGAGACCCAAGTTCGATCCCTGGGTTGGGAAGATCCCCTGGAGAAAGGCGTGATGACCCACTCCAGTATCCTTGCCTGGAAAATCTCATGGACAGCGGAGTCTGATGGCCTGCAGTCCATGGGGTCGCAGAGTCGGGCACGACTGAGCGACTAACACTTTCTTACTTACTCATAAGACAAAAGGTATGATAAGCTCAGAGTCAGGTCCACTCAGGGTACAATGGGCAAAGCAACTGTGCTGCTCATAAATCATTCATGCCAATCAAACCATTTCCTCCCTCTCTCAAACATATTTCCATGTACCTTTCAGTGAAGGTAAACTAACAAGGAAGGTAAACTAAAAATTTCCTTAACTAATGTTAAGGAAAAACAACAACAAATAAGACTCAGCTTGTTCTGGCAAAGAAGGCTGGGTTCATCTCAGTTCTCCTCTCAGACTTCACCCTACGTTCTGGCTTCTTGTTTGCTCTTGACAATCTCATTTTGAGGGTTTAGCAACCTCCCAAGCCATATTGCAGCCCCTCTCTTACCTAATGGTCACCCAGTGGGAATAGAAGGCCTCTGTTTTTTTGGAGTGGATTCCCCAATGGCATGTCTGCACCCTGCCCAATGTAGAGGTCCAGGGAAGCCACCCTGTGATGCTGTAACCTGGCCCCCAAAGGTTCATTCCTGCAAAATGCAGGTCAAGTTATTGTGAGACCCTGAAATCCGATCCAGAAGTGGGCAGAGGATCCTCATAGTAGAGCTGAGTTTGTGTTATGTAAGAGTTGGCCCCGAAAGTGTGCTTCACTTAACACCTCTCAAAGAGCAGGTGGGCTTTTCTGCTCTTCTGACTAGGGAAAACAGAATGTAAAGCCATCCATCTGTGGGAGAATGGGCTCCTGTGACACCTGAAGCATAAGAATGAATTGAGATGGGTAACTCTCATTTGCCGTCTCTCAACTCTGAACCATCATGATCCCAGAGTCTCTTGGAACTGAAACATTCCATGATGTGACCTTATATATTTTCCCTAAAAAGAAAACTGCCTTCTGGAAATGCCTAGCCCCTATAAGTAAGCTTTCTAAGAAAACTGGTAAATAGGTCGTTTGCCCTTTAAAATAAAATTCTGATTGCCATTTAGAAAGCCACATACATGATTACATGATTTGACCTGCACAGTCTTACCTTTTAAGATCGAAACTGCTTGGAAAGGGCTTTTACTTGGGGACGGATGGCATGCATGTGTCTGTTCTACTGCTTTCCTGCCCCAATAAGTGTGTCCTGTGCACTGCTGTGCATACTCCATGGCTCACTACATTTTGTCCAATGCTGCTTGCGGAATGCAAAGACTGCGAGACCAGCCCCCAACCCCTGGCTTCCCATTAGCGCTGTTCCTACGTGTCCCCAGAACCCCTTCCCTGCCCAAGTTCTCAAGTGCTTCGCCGTCAGCAGCCTCACCCGAGGTTCCGCCCCAAGTTTCAAACCAGCCACGAGCTTCAGATGCCCTGGGTTCAGTGTAGACAGTGCGAGTAGGCGTCAAAGAGGTTGGCTTCTAGTTGGTGGTTGCTAGTACCAGGTCCCCTGGCTCATGGGTGTGTTCAATCCAAGCCCCAAAGTCACACCTGTGTCCTGTGCACGGGTGCTGCAGGCTTAGCTGGAGAAAAGCAGGGCTAGCATTGGACCCCAAAGCCCAGGATGGCAGGACAGGATGTGGGGGCCCCACCCGATCGCCTCTGGGTTCACCAAGAGGGTGTCTACCGCGACGAGTACCAGCGCACGTGGGTGGCCGTCCTGGAAGAGGTAATTGTTTCTCCTTTGCGGATTTCTTGATCGATTTTTTGCTTTCAAGCACATCCATCGCACCATCCTGAAGTCTCTGGTTTTCTGTGTGATCGCTTCTCTCCACCAGGAGACGAGCTTCCTAAGGGCCCGAGTTCAGCAAGTTCAGGTTCCTTTAGGTGATGCAGCCAGGCCAAGCCACCTTCTCACCTCCCAGCTACCTCTCATGTGGCAACTCTACCCCGAGGAGCGCTACATGGACAACAACTCTCGCTTGTGGCAAATCCAGCATCATTTAATGGTAGGCCTGTTGCTTAATCATGTTTTTTTTCATTGTCCTGGGCCTCTTATGACAGAGTACTCTATAAACTTTTCTTTTTCTGGCAGGTCAGGGGCGTACAGGAGCTGTTGCTTAAGCTTTTGCCTGATGATTAACCGGGTATGTATTTTCTCTCTCTCCCCCCTCCCTACCCTGCTGCTTCTTTTTCGCTCTGATCGTGGTGATGCTAATGATCTTTTCTTTTCCACCCCCCCAGGTGCTGGGATTCTAGGAAGAGATGCTCCACTGTTCTGTTCAGTAAATGACAATCACGACATTCACCACTGCAGTGCACCCACCTGTGGGCCTGGGGGTGGGGTGGGGCACGGGGTGAAAAACTGCTCAAGAACACAGAAGTTTAGAAAGGGCCATGAAGAACACGGAAAGTGGAACTGCAGAGGAAGGGTTATGCAGGCAGAAAGCAAGCCAACACAAGCACGTAGTTAGGATACGTAACTTGCCATTGACTCCTTTGGAAATTGCCATAGACCCGTTAACGGACATCATCCGCTGGACCTGGGATCTGATGAATCCCACAAAAGTCAGCACCTGCTACAGAACAGATGCCCCGATCACCAAGGACTTGGTACTGATTTAGAGAGAAGAGAGCAACTGCTAGCAGCATCAGCATCTCTTTGTCGCTTATTTGCCCTGCAGCAATTCACCTGCCTTTCCTTCTCCCATCCTGTAAATATCCTAGGTTTTGCGCCAGTGTTTCCCATCCCAGTACTGACCTAACTCAGATCTACTGAGAAGTTAGGGGGCTCTGAGGGGAAAAAAAGAGAGAAAGGAGATTATTTGCATTCATGAAATAGCTACCAAGGCTCCTGGGCCTTTTTCCTTTCTGAAATGGTGTCTTCACATTATTAGAAGTTGCTGATCAGAATCATGGGCACTTAAGTTTATTCTCTGGTTTCAAATATCTGAAGTTGGTTTCTGTAAGAACTCCAAGAAAAATTTTAACTGCTTACCTAGCACCTTTCTCAGGAAGTAGTAATAGCACCAAATATTGCTGATTCACTACCCGATAAAGACATTCCCTGAGTTAAAATACTCATAGCACTTTATGTACATTAAAAGTAAGGTTTTACTTGTTAAAAAATCTCGGGAATAATAGCGATCATGTGTTCAGTCCTTACTGCCTTCCAGGCACTGTTCTATGCAGTTTATCGCCTTTATGACATTTAATCCTTCCATCAGTGCTTTCAGGTAGGTATTATCCCTATTTTACACATCAATAATTAGGAAAAAGGCTCAAGGAGTTAAATCGTTTATAAAGGTGGTTCTGTAAGTCATAGAGCCGTCAGGTTGCAGCTCTGGCTCCTCTAGCCCAATGTTGGTTTACAGTGGTCAAGATGAGTTGAATTCAAGGGTTTTTTTCAAGCTATTTATATCTTCCAAGCCAAATGCAATATTATACAAATACAGCATATTCATCCTCTGAAATGGAAGAATGTTTTAGTGTAATTGTTTTCCAGCAATTGTAAGAGCATACTGCTTGTCTCAGAAGAAAATTCCATCTAGAGGGGGTTTAAAGTCTTTATGTATAAAAAACAAAATAAACATAATTTTTCTTATTTTAGTTTTCTGGATATGCCGCAGAAGGATCCGTGCCAGAAACAAGCCTGTGAAATACAGAAATGTTTACAAGGTAGTACGTTAAATGCTTTTTCTATGTTTCCACTTTATCTGTGAACTAACAAGAGACCAAATGTTCTTTTTATCAGCAGACAATACTAACTCTACTCACAATATAATATTTCTGTAATTAATTTATCCTCAAGATTTTCCTCATTATATCAACAAAGATGGCAGAAAATAAAGCAATGTGACCTAAGCTTAGGGTTAACAAATCCTGGTTGTACGTTTAGAATCACCTGGAGAACTTCAAAAACTTGCCTAGAACAATTAAATCACACTCTCTGCAGCTGGGGTCTGGGTAGGACTCAATCGAAATAGTTAACCAGGTGAATTTTTAATACACAGCCAGAGTTGATAATCACTAAGCTGAGCAAAGTCATTTTTAAAAAAGACTAGTTTTAAATGGGTTGGTCATACTTTACAAACTCACTTTGGTGGCCGACAACTCACTTTTTAAGAGCAATCAGGTTAGAAGGTGTGGGGGTGAAAATACAATTGGGATTCAGCAACTAACTTAAAGGCAAAAGTTAATTTCAGCTAAGGCATATTTGATATGATTTGTCCATTTTGCTGGACCAAGTGCTAGAAGATTTTAGTTTTTTAAATCAGCCAGTGACCGCTTCTCGGCCTTTTGGCTAAGATCAAGTGTAGTATCTGTTCTTATCAGTTTAAATCAGCCAGTGATTACTAGCAGAAAGCTACAAGGCTATCTGAATTTGAAAACTGATTTTTTTGATCATTTTTTCCCATTATTAAAGTAACAGACATGGATCCCCATGAAAATATAGAAACAAAAGAGGAGAAAATGTTCAGAATTCACCCAAAGACTCACCACCAAAGAAAACCCTTGTTTGTGTATTTCCATTGACCTTTAACTTTCATTCTTGGACTTTTCCATTTATGATGAAAGCAATATTTTTAAAATCTTTTAATCTGAAATGTTAATGGAAAATAAGAATGCCATTTTATTCATCCTTTTCTTTCCTTTCTCCAAATTGACAAAAAAGGAAGGGGAATTCCCTGGCAGTCCAGTGGTTAGGACTCCATGCTTTCATTACCATGGGCCCAGGTCATCCACCCCCTGCCCGCCTGCCTGCAAAGAATGCTTTTCACAATTTCTTCTCCCACATAAATTCTTAGGTGATTCTGATTCTTTCCTGATTTGAATTAGCATCATATGGCTAAAGGAGAAAACACATCAAGTTAGAGCTGGTTACACCCCCTTGCTATGGTGAAAGCTGGAAGGACTGAAATAGAGACCATTAAATACTCGCTGAATGACAATCGCAATTGAAAGGGCTTTAAATAACATTGACTTAATCCTTTCACCCGTGAGATGGATATAAGCTTTGTAACTTGTCCAGGGTCACAGAACTAGTAAGGGGCACAGTGACGATTGGAACTCCTTTGGTCTGGGTCTAAACCTGGACTTAGCCGCCCAACCACACTCTTGCTAATCTGAATTGTCTTTCCTATCCCAGACTAACCCCCATGCACCCCATTTTAGTACTGGGGGACTCAAATCAATCAGCTTACCTAGAACCTTTAGATCAAATCCTCCTAGACTTAGGGTCTATCTTTGGCAGGGATATGCAAATGTTTTATGTAAAGGACCTAACAGGAAACATTTTAGGCTTTGGAGGTCAGGAGGACTTTGGGTGGGTGTGTGTGGCTGTGGGTGTGGGTGTGTGTTTACAGCCTTCTGTAAAAACCATTCTTAGCTCATGCATGGGAAGTCGCTTCAGTCATGTCTGACTCTGTGCGATCCCATGGACTACAGCCCACCAGGCTCCTCTGTCCATGGGGATTCTCCAGGCAAGAATACTGGAGTGGATTGCCATGCCCTTCCCCAGGGGATCTTCCCAACCCAGGGATCAAACCTGCATCCCTTATGCCTCCTGCATTGGCTGGTGGGTTCTTTACCACTAGCGCCACCTGGGAAGTCCCCAAATAAATTTATTCTTAGCTCAGCTGTTAAAAAGAGTAGAATTCAACCCTGAGGCTGCAGTTTCTCAACCCCTAATGCAAAGGTTTCTTTGGGAACATCTGGCAGCCACCTTAAACTGAGTGCAAACTAATGTGCAAGGGATTAGTGACTCCTCCCTACAAAAAAACAAAAGAGAGGAGGTTAGAAACCGCTGCCCTAGAAGAAGGCACTTAAAGTAATCAGCCTTAAAGAAAAAGTAATTAGATGTGAAAATATCTTTCGAGCACTTTGTAAATCATACTTTTCTTCCTTATTAAGCTGCGATGGGTCTCTAAATCAGAAAGAATTCAGTGGACGTGGTTACATCCTCTTTCTTCCATGTCTGTAGGTACATTAAGGTGAAAAGGACTGGGAAGTTCAGGTCTCAACGTCCCTGTGCCTGAGTCCTATGAGATCATGACTAGGGTCTGCCTGTCTGTCTTTCAGCCAACAACTACATGGAATCTAAGTGTCAGGCTGTCATCGAAGAACTGCGTAAGTGTTGTGCTCGATATCCCAAGGGAAGATCTCTCGTCTGCTCAGGATTTGAGAAAGAAGAGGAAGAAAAGCAGACACTGAAGCGCACACCACAGTAAAGTTCTGCTGAGAACCGAAACGCTGCTCTACGTTTCCACCATGCGGGTTTTATTTATCCTCCTGACTCTTTCTTCAGGCCAGGTAGCAGCAAATATCCAATGAAAAAGTCAACTATAAAAGTTAATATGCCATCTATGCAGAACAAATATAAATATATTGAACAAATGTGTAGAATGTGATAAAACTGAGCTGCTAAAATAAATCTTTTCAGTGAACATTTTTGGTTTGGTATATGTGATATTTTGCTTTCTTGTTACTAAAGGCAGATTTGACTGCTTGTTCGAAAGGCGGCAATGGAGGGTCAAGTGTCAGTAGAAAAGCAGGCAAGCTGGAGAGGAGGTGTACTCTTGTCCTCACTCCAATTCTGAAGATTATGATCAGCCATGACAGTTTTTAAAGGGAAAAGGAGGAAGAATCTCAGGGAATCATTGAAGCAGGAGGTTGGCTTCTGCATCCTTCTCCTTTGTGTGCAGACTAGCTGACTCTTCAGATGTTATCTTGCTGGCAGGATTACTTATGAGGGCTACTGGGGGCGGAGGCCTACTTACTTCTGTCTAGGAAAAGAATCAACATGTTAGGCGAGGCATGGTGTGCATTCAGGAGAACATAAGTCAGGAGTTTGCTTAAATTGCCTGGTGATCTCATTCCTATGATCAGGTTCTTTTAAGGTTACAGGGGAACCAGAAATGGGCAAATAGGAAAAGGGCAAAAGAGCTGCTTTCTTTATAACAAAATATATATTTGGTCTTTATCTCCATTCCTGGCACTGTGCTCCTAAAACTCTTAGAATTTCCTAAGTGATAAGTGCAATCAGGGAAAGCAAAGAGGAACTAAGGAGCCTCTTGATGAGGGTGAAAGAGGAGATTGAAAAAAGCTGGCTTAAAACTCAACATTCAAAAAACTAAGATCATGGCATCCAGTTCCAACATTTCATGGCAAATAGATGGGGAAGAGAAACAGTGACATATTTTCTTTTCATGGGCTCCAAAGTCACTAAGGACAGCACTGCAGCCATGAAATTAAAGGACACTTGCTCTTTGCAAGAAAAGCTATGACAAACCTAGAGAGTGTATCAAAAAGCAGGGACGTCACTTTGCCAACAAAGCTCTGTATAGTCAAAGCTATGGTTTTTCCAGTAATCATGTACAGATGTGAGAGTTGGACCATAAAGAAGGCTGAGCACTGAAGAATTGATGCTTTCAAACTGTGCTGGGGGAGAAGACTCTTGAGAGTCCCTTGGACTGCAAAGAGATCAAATCAGTCCATCCTAAAAGAAATCAACCCTGAATATGCATTGGAAGGACTGATGCTGAAGCTCCAATACTTTGGCCATCTGATGCAAAGAGCTGACTCATTGTAAAGACTGAGGGCAGGAGGAGATGAGGGCATCAGAGGATGAGATAGTTGCATGGCATCACCAACACTATGAACATGAGTTTCAGCAAACTCTGGAAGACACACCAGGGAATCCTGGTGTGCTGCAGTTCATGGGGTCACAGAGAAATCAGACAGGACTTAGCGACTGAACAAGTGCAATCAAAGTGTCTTTGGTTATGTTAATGAGGATACTTTTGAAATCCCCTAGATGACTTTAGGATGGGGGCTGGTTGTCAGGGGAACCAAGCTGCAATGTTAGAGGGTTGGAACTTCCAGTTTCCACCCCCACCCTGACCTCTAAGGAGGGAAGAAGGGTGAGAGGCTGAATAAGACTAAGTTCAATCACCAATGACCAACGATTTAATCAATTGTGCCTTGTCACAATCAATGGTGATCTTTGTGACTTGTCAAAGGATCACAGAAAGACTTCCCTGGTGGTGCGGTAGATAAGAATCCACCTGCCAATGCAAGAGACGCAGATTCAAGCCCTGATTCCGGAAGATCCCACGTGCTGAGGAGCAACTAAGTACATGCACCACAACTGCTGAAGCCTAAGTGCCCTAGAGCCTGTGTTCCATGAGAGAAGCCACCACAATGAGAAGAAACTCGTGCACTGCAGCTAGAGAGTAGCCCCTGCTTGCCGCAACTAGAGAAAAGCCCACACAACAATGAAGACCCAGCACAACTTAAATAAATGAATAAATAATTTACCAAAAAATCATAGAAAAATAACAAAGTCAATTAATCATCAAAGTAGTAGTTAATGAACATTTATTGCACACACACCAAAAAGACAGTTTGTAAACACAGAGCATTTAAACCAAAACATGGAATGAGGCCCAGGGGTGTACTGTTATAAAGTAGTTTACAGAGCATGATAGCAGTGATTTTTTTTCTTCACAGTGATGGCTTATATTATCAGAATTTTCCTAAACGGTAGGGAATTGGTCAGTGGTTACCTCATATCAGCCTTGGAAAACAGTTCAACTTTGTCTTACGATTCTCAGAAGCATAAGCAATAAATGACCTAGGTCAGGTTAGTCTCCCAAAGTTAAATTAAGCCTTGCTTGTGTGACTAAACTGGTTTTGTCTGCTCAAGGAGTTTTCAAGGCTAGTCTCAGTTTTTTCTTATTTCTTTAATTTTTATTGAAGTATGCTTGATTTACAATGTGTTAATTTCTCTGGTGCAGCAAACTGATTCAGATATACACATATATACATTCTTTTTCATATTCTTTTCCTTTATGGTTTATCACAGGATACTGAATATAGTTCCTATAGTTCCATTAGGACCTTGTTGTTTATCCATCATAAATATAATAGTTTTGCATCTACCGAATCCCAAACTCCCGGTCTCATCCCCCACCCTTGGCAACCTCAGGTCTGTTCTTTGTGTCCATGAGTCTCCTGCTTTGCAGATAGGTTCCTCTGTACCATATTTTAGATTCTACATATAAGTGGTGTTTGTCTTTTCCTGACTTCCTTCACTTAGTATGATGATCTCTAGGTTCATCCACGTTGCTACAAATGGCAAAATTCCATTTCTTTTTATTGCTGAGTAGTAGTCCACTGCATATGTATCACATCTTTATCCATTCAATGGATGTTTAGGTTGTCTCCACGTGTTGGCTATCATGAATAGTGCTGCTATGAACATAGGGGTACCTGTATCTTTTCAAAGTAGAGTTGTCATATTTTTCAGATATATGCCCAAGAGTGTTGCTGGATCGTATGGTAGCTCTATTGTTAGTTTTTTGAGGAACCTCATACTGTTTTCCATAGCAGCTGTACCAACTTTCATTCCACCAACAGTATAGGAGGGCTCCCTTTTCTACACACCCTCTCCAGCATTTGTTATTTGTGACTTTTTTTTTTTTGTTGGCCATGCTGTACGACTTACAGGATCTTAGTTCCCTAACCAGGGGTTGAACCCATTCCCTCAGCAGGAAAGTGTGGAGTCCTAACCACTGGGATGCCAGGGAATTCCCTGTTATTTGTAGACTTTTTAATGATGGCCATTCTGACTGGTGTGAGGTGGTACCTTAAGGTAGTTTTGATTGGCATTTCTCTAATAATTAGCAATGTTGGTCATCTTTTTTATCATGTTTTCATGTGCCTATTGCGCATCTGTATGTCTTCTTTGGAGAAGATCTTTATATCTTCTCCCCATTTTTCAACTGGGACATTTGTTTTTTCTTATTGAGTTGTATGAACTGTTTGTATATTTTGGAAATTAAGCCCTTGTTGGTTGCACAATTTTCAAGTATTTTCTCCCAGTCTGTAAGTTGTGTTTTCATTTTTTTATGGTTTCCTTTGCTGTGTAAAACCTTATAAGTTTCATTAGGTCCCATTGTTTATTTTTGCTTTTATTTCTATTCCCTTGGGAGACTGACCTAAGAAAACATTGAAATAATTAATGTCAGAGAATGTTTTGCGTATGATCTCTTCTAGGAGTTTTATGGTGTCATGTTTTATGGTTAAGTCCTTAAGCCATTTTGAGTTTATTTTTTATATATGGTAAGAGGGTGTGTTCCAACTTCATTGATTTACATGTGGCTGTTCAGCTTTCCCAGCACCACTTCCTGAAGAAACTGTCTTTTCCCCATTGTGTATTCTTACCTCCTTTGTTGAAAATTAACTGACCATTAGGGCTTCCCAGGTGGCTCAGTGGTAAAGAATCCACCTGTCAATGCAGGAGACACAGGAGACCCAGGTTCAATCCCTGGGTTGGGAAGATCCCCTGGAGAAGGAAATGGCAACCTACTCCAGTATGCTTGCCTGGAGAATCCCACAGACGGAGGAGCCTGGCAGGCTGTGTAGTCCATGGGGTCACAAAAAGTCAGACACGACTGAGTGACTGAGTACACATTTTACACAATTGACCATAGGTGTGTGGGTTCTTAATGGGCTATTCTGTTCCATTGATCCATATGTCTGTTTTTGTGCCAATATCATGCAGTTTTCACTACTGTAGCTTTGTAATACTGTCTCAAGTTTGGGAGGGCTATGCTTCCTGCTTCATTTTTTTTTTTTCTTTAGTATTGCTTTGGCAATTCTGAGTCTTTTATGGTTCCAAATGAATTTTAGGATTATTTGTTCTAGTTCTGTTAAAAATATAATGGGTAATTTGTTTGATAGTGATCACATTAACTCTGTAGATTCCTTTCGGTAGTATGGCCATTTTAACAATTCTTTCAATCCAAGAGCATGGGATATCTTTCCATTTCCTTGAATCATCTTCAATTTCCTCTATTAATGTTTTTTTGTGCTAAGTTACTTCAGTCATGTCCAACTCTTTGTGACCCTATGAACTGCAGCCCGCCAGGCTCTTCTGTCCATGGGATTCTCAGGCAAGAGTACTCAAGTTGGTTGCCATGCCCTCCTCCAGGGGAACTTCTGGACCCAGGGATCGAACCCACATCTCCTATGGCTCCTGCATTGCAAGGGAATTCTTTATCACTGAGCCACCAGGGAAGCAGAACTAAAAGAATGTTCTTTTAGTACTCAGCATATGTCTTTCACTTCCTGGGTCAGGTTTATTCCTAAGTATTTTTTAGTGTAATTTTAAAACAGATTGTTTACCTTCCCTTTCTGATATTTCATTGTTAGTGTAAAGAAATGCAAACAGTTTCTTCCCCTACCCTGCCCCACTCCCTCCTCCACCCCCTGCAACTGATTTCTGTTATGTTAATCTTAAATCCTGCTACCTTGCTGAATTTGTTGATCAGTTCTAGTAGTTTTTGTGTGGACTCTTTAGGATTTTCTGCATATATATATATATATATATATATATATATATCATGTCATCTATATACAATGGCAGTTTTACCCACTTCCTTACCAATTTGAATACCTTTTTTTTTTCTCTTATCTAATTGCTGTGGCTAGGAATTCAAATATAATGTTGAAGAAAAGTAAGAGGGTTTCCTTTTCTTGTTTCAAATTTTAGTGGGAAGGCTTTCAACTTTTCACCATTGAGTATTAGATTAGCTGTGGGTTTGTCACAAATACCTTTTATTATGTTAAGGTATGTTCCCTCTATACCCACATTGGTAAGAGTTTTAATCATAAATGGATGTTGAATTTTATTTCACTTTTTCTGCATCTATTGAAATGATCATGTGGTTTTTGTCCTTTGTTGATATGGTGTATCACACTGATTGATTTGTGCATACTGAACCATCTTTGTGACCCTGGGATGAATCCAACTTGGTCATGGTGTATGATTTTTCTTTTTGTGTTGCTGGATTCAGTTAGCTAATACTTAGTTGAGAATTTTTGCATCTATAGTCATCAAAGATATTGGACTGTTTCTTTTTTGGTAGTGTCTTTGTCTAGTTTCAGTATCAGGGTGATGGTGGCTTCATAAAATGATTTTGGAAGTGTTCCATCCTCTTGTCTTTTGGAAAACTTTGAGAAGGATCAGTATAAGTGCTTCTTTGCATATTTGGTAGAACTCACCTATGAAGCCATCTGGTCCTGGACTTTTGTTTGTAGGGAGTGTTTTGGATTTGTTTTTATTATAGATTCTATTTCATTTCTGATGATTGGTCTTTTCAAGTTGTCTATTTTTTTTTCTATTTCTTCTTGATTCAGTTTTGGTGGGCTGTATTTCTAAAAAATTGTCCATTTCATCTAGGTTGTCAAATTCATTGGCATATAATTGCTCATAGTATTCTCTTATGGTTTTTTTTTTTTTTGTATTTCTGCAGTATGAATCATATAGTTTTTCCTCTTTCATTTCTTATTTTGTCTATTTATTTTCTCTCTTTTCTTCTTGATGAGCTTGGTCAGAGGTTTGTCAATTTTCTATACCCTTTCAAAGAACAAATTCTTGGTTTTATTGACTTTTTTTTTTTTAAATTTTTACAGCAACTCTATACTTCTTTTTTTTTTTTTTTATTTCAACTACAGAGGGCAGGTCTTTATTCCCAATCCCGATCCCCCCTCCCACCTCCCTCTCCACCCGATTCCTCTGGGTCTTCCCAGTGCACCAGGCCGGAGCACTTGTCTCATGCATCCCACCTGGGCTGGTGATCTGTTTCACCATAGATAGTATACATGCTGTTCTTTTGAAATATCCCACCCTCACATTCTCCCACAAAGTTCAAAAGTCTGTTCTGTATTTCTGTGTCTCTTTTTCTGTTTTGCATATAGGGTTATCGTTATCACCTTTCTAAATTCCATATATATGTGTTAGTATGCTGTAATGTTCTTTATCTTTCTGGCTTACTTCACTCTGTATAATGGGCTCCAGCTTCATCCATCTCATTAGGACTGGTTCAAATGAATTCTTTTTAACGGCTGAGTAATATTCCATGGTGTATATGTACCACAGCTTCCTTATCCATTCATCTGCTGATGGGCATCTAGGTTGCTTCCATGTCCTGGCTATTATAAACAGTGCTGCGATGAACATTGGGGTGCACGTGTCTCTTTCAGATCTGGTTTCCTCAGTGTGTATGCCCAGAAGTGGGATTGCTGGGTCATATGGCAGTTCTATTTCCAGTTTTTTAAGGAATCTCCACACTGTTTTCCATAGCGGCTGTACTAGTTTGCATTCCCACCAACAGTGTAAGAGGGTTCCCTTTTCTCCACACCCTCTCCAGCATTTATTGCTTGTAGACTTTTGGATAGCAGCCATCCTGACTGGCGTGTAATGGTACCTCATTGTGGTTTTGATTTGCATTTCTCTGATAATGAGTGATGTTGAGCATCTTTTCATGTGTTTGTTAGCCATCTGTATGTCTTCTTTGGAGAAATGTCTGTTTAGTTCTTTGGCCCATTTTTTGATTGGGTCATTTATTTTTCTGGAATTGAGCTGCAGGAGTTGCTTGTATATTTTTGAGATTAATCCTTTGTCTGTTTCTTCATTTGCTATTATTTTCTCCCAATCTGACGGCTGTCTTTTCACCTTGCTTATAGTTTCCTTTGTAGTGCAAAAGCTTTTAAGTTTCATTAGGCCCCATTTGTTTAGTTTTGCTTTTATTTCCAATATTCTGGGAGGTGGGTCATAGAGGATCTTGCTGTGATTTATGTCGGAGAGTGTTTTGCCTATGTTCTCCTCTAGGAGTTTTATAGTTTCTGGTCTTACATTTAGATCTTTAATCCATTTTGAGTTTATTTTTGTGTATGGTGTTAGAAAGTGTTCTAGTTTCATTCTTTTACAAGTGGTTGACCAGTTTTCCCAGCACCACTTGTTAAAGAGGTTGTCTTTTTTCCATTGTATATCCTTGCCTCCTTTGTCAAAGATAAGGTGTCCATAGGTTCGTGGATTTATCTCTGGGCTTTCTATTCTGTTCCATTGATCTATATTTCTGTCTTTGTGCCAGTACCATACTGTCTTGATGACTGTGGCTTTGTAGTAGAGTCTGAAGTCAGGCAGGTTGATTCCTCCTATTGACTTTTTAAATTTTGAAATCTTTATTTATTTATTTCCTCTCTGATCTTTATTATCTCCTTCCTTATGCTGACTTTAGGTTTTGTTTGTTCTTTTTCTAAATCTTTTAGGTGATGAGTTCAGTTGTTTGAGATTGTTCTTATTTTTAAAGAAGGCCTGTATTGCTATGAACTTCCCTGTAAGAATACTTTTGCTATATCCCATAGATTTTGTATGGCTATTTTTTCATGGTTTGCCTCAAGGCATTTTTAATTTCTTCTTTGATTTCACTGTTGACCCATTGGTCTTTTAGTGTCATGTTGTTTAGCCTCCATGTAATCATTTTTTACTCATTTCTTTTTCTGTGGTTGATTTATAGTTTCATGCCATTGTGGTTAGAAAGATATTTGAAATAATTTCTATACTCTTAAATTTATTGAGGCTTTTTTTGTGCCCTAGTTTTTGGTCAGTCCTAGAGAATGTTCCATGTGCACTTGAAAAGAATGTATATTCTGGGTTTTTTTGGATGTAATGTCCTGAAAATATAAATTGAGTGTGACTGTTCTATTGTTATCATTTAGGAATCTCTGTTGCCTTATTGACTTTCTGCCTCAAAGATGTGCCCATTGATGTGAGTGAGGTGTTAAAGTCTCCTACTATCAAAGCAATGAGAAGCCCATGCATCACAATGAAGAGTAGCCCCTGCTCACAGCAATTAGAGAAAGCCCATGTGCAGTAATGAAGACTCAGCACAACTAAAAATAAATACATAATTTACAAACTCCTACATATACCCAATATCAGTCAGTTTAGTCACTTTGACTAGACTGACCTTTGTTGGCAAAGTAATGTCTCTGCTTTTTAATTTGATATTTAGGTTGGTCATAGCTTTTCTTTTCCTAAAGGACATCAGTCCTGAATATTCATTGGAAGGACTGATGCTGAAACTGAAGTTCCAATACTTTGACCACCTGATGCAAAGAACTGACTCATTGGAAAAGACCATGATGCTGGAAAAGATTGAAGGCAGGAGGAGAAGGGGACAACAGAGGATGAGATAGTTGGATGGCATCACCGACTCGATGGACATGAGCTTGAGCAAGCTCTGGGAGCTGGTGATGGACAGGGAAGCCTGGCATGCTGTGGTCCATGGGGTCACAAAGAGTCAGACACAACTGAGTGACTGAACTGACTGATATTGGGTATATATAGGAGTTTGTAAATAATTTATGTATTTATTTTTAGTTGTGCTGAGTCTTCATTACTGCACGTGGGCTTTCTCTAATTGCTGTGAGCAGGGGCTACTTTTCATTGTGGTGCATGGGCTTCTCATTACTATGGCTTCTCTTGCTGCACAGCACTGGCTCTAGGTGCATGGGTTTCAGCAGTTGTAGCATGCAGGCTCCGTAGTTGCAGCTCTTGGGCTCCAGAGTGCAGGCTCAGTAGTTAAGGCCCATGGGCTTTGTTGCTCTGCAGCATGTGGAATCTTCCTGGACCAGGGATCAAACCTGTGTCCCCTGCATTGGCAAGTGGATTCCTATCCCCTGGACAACCAGGGAAGTCCATGTGTTTTTTAACACTGTGTAATGAAGCCTCCTTAAAAACTCAAAAGGATGGGGTTCAGAGAGCTTCCATGTTGGTGAACCAGAATGCATCCACATGCCAGGAGGGAACACACTGCAGTTCTGTGGGGACAGAAGCTCTTGTGTTTCAGAGCTGGCTGGACCTCACCCTGGTACCTCTTCACCTGGCTGCTGTCCATCTATATCCTTTATAATAAACTGGTAAACACTGAAGTGAAATGTCCTCCAAGCTCTGTAAGCTGCTCTATAGATCTGTTGAACCCAAGGAGGCATTGTTGGGAACGTCAGGTGTGCAGCTAGTTGATCAGAAGCAGAGGGTGACAACTGGGGTTTGGAATAGGAATCTGAACAAGAGGGTGCAGTTTTGTGGGATTGAGCCCGTCATCTGTGTGACTCTGTGGCCAATAATTGAGCCACGTGTCCTTCCAGATGCCACTCAGAACACCTCTTTCCACTTCTGCATTCTCCCATTATAAGTGCCTAGTCAGAAGCCACTTCAAATTTGTTCAGTGACTCTCATGAGAGAACTGGCGGGAAAGTTCTTAAGTGGTTTACCTACACTGTATGGCCTTATAATCAAAACATATTCCAGTGGATACTGATGGTGTTAACATAAGGCTATTGAAGGAAGCCTGTTGACAATTGTCTGACTTCATGCAGTGGTTGAGGGGGGAGCAGTACTGAACAGGCCATTTGCTTTCCTCAGGTGCTAGAAACATCATCCCTCTACCATCCCCGCCCCCCAAAAAAAAGGAATACAATGACTTTTTAAGCAAAAGCTTAGTCCATTCAGGCTGCTGTAACAAAAGACCATAGACTGGGTGGCTTCAACAACATACATTTATTTCTCAAAGTTCTGGAGGCAGAAAATCCAAGATAAAGGTGCTGAGATTCAGTGTCTGTTGATGGCCCTCCACCCGATTCATAGATGGCAGCCTTCTCACCATATCCTCACATGAAGGAACAAGGGAGCTCTCTGGAATCTATTTTATAAGAGCACTAATTCCACTTATGAGGGCCTTGCACTCATGACTTAATCACCTCCAAAGGCCCCACCTCCAAATGCCATCACCTTGGGTATTAAGGGGTTAGGATTTCAAGCCAGAACAGGGAGGCTCCTTCCTCCCCTTTCAGTATGCTAGAGTCTACACTGCTGTGAACAAACTCAGATAGTCCCTGGTATTCAAATACCACTACTGTTTGAAACCAAGTGTTCTTTAAATCAGCATTTCTAAGAATTGCTGTAATGGAGGAAAAACGCTTGCCTGGTAAGCTAAATTTGGGAAATACCAGGTTCCACAAAAATCAACAGGTTTCTTTCCTGCAAGGTTAAAGCAGTTCATATGCTCATGTGAAGTATGATTCCCTGGATAGGACTATTATATGTAATACTTGCCAACTCTACCAGCAAACCCCATTTTGCAGATAGCATCTCTCAAAGGAGGGGGACATTCTCCTTTGGAGAAATGCTGCCTTAAGAGACCAGGGAAACAGGGCTACATTTTCATAAAATCATTTGAATGTCTTGTGTTAATAGTAAAACAATTTAATGAAACATTTTACAACTACATTTACATTATATACAAATCTAAAGTTCATTTAAAGTATCAGTCGAAAGTGGTGTTGGAGTCACATTAACAATCACTACATAATCAGAGATTGCTGTTCTGTGCTTTATTACAAAATTATCTTGATTGAGTTAACTACTCAAAATTGACTGTTTTAATCCCCCGCCAGTATACTACTTTCTTTAGAACTCCTAATGCTTCAAACAATTGTTCCTTCCTGTCTTTAAACTCAGTCCTGTCTCAATGTAAGTCAACATCTATTAGCAACACTGATTTCAATCTTATCCGTCTTAGCTATTACGATGACATATAGGGAAACCAAAGAGCCATCAGAGAAGCTTAATACTTACCAATTGTTTATTAGGGGCCATGATTAGCACTGAATCTCAGTCTTCAGGGAAGAGCTAAGGTGATAACTATGATCTCATCCTCCATTTTGAGACTCAAAAGCCTGCTAAGTGGGCTCGGAGTGATGCTAAGTTTAATCACTTGGTTAACTAGTGATTGAGACAGACCTCTCCACTGGAAAGGTAGTTTTCCTTTGGTAATGGGTAGATCATTTGTGGGGTGATACATTGGCACCATGTGAATACCCCAAATGCCCCACAATCTTCTAAGATGTTTACATCCACTAATGACAAAGGCCCAGGGCTGCCATCATGTTACCCTCATGCAGCCAATCCACACAGTTCCTATAACATTTAATAAACTGTGATATTATGCTCAGTATTCAGAAGGCATCCAAAGTTGCAGGGCACTTCATTTAAAAGTCTTTAATGGCCTATTCAGTAGTTGCTTGCTGATTTTATTAGCACCAGATTCCAAGTCTGTAGTTCAGTGGTTTCCAACTTTAGCCAAAGTTGCTATTTGCTCCTCAAATATCTGAGGCTGCCCCACTGGTACCAGTGCAGTCAGAACCTCCAAGACAGCAGCCAGGGAAGCCAGGATGAGAACCACTGCTGTCAATCATCATAATGGCAGTTCTTTACCATTGAAAACTATAGAAGGTAGAGATTTGGCAAGCTGAATAGTTTTAGTTTTTTTTTTCATCATTTTCTAAAAATGTGAGGAAAGTACAGCACTGTCAATTGTTGCCAGAAAAATATCACTTCTGAAATTCATGATTGCTTCAGTTCAGTTCAGTTCAGTCACTCAGTCGTGTCCGATTCTTTGCGACCCCATGAACCGCAGCATGCGAGGCCTCCCTGTCCATCACCAACTCCCGGAGTCCACCCACATCCATTGAGTCGGTGATGCCATCCAACCATCACATCCTCTGTCATCCCCTTCTCCTCCTGTCCTCAATCTTTCCCAGCATCAGGGTCTTTTCAAATGAGTCAGCTCTTCGCATCAGGTTGCCAAAGTAATGGAGTTTCAGCTTCAACATCAGTCCTACCAATGAACACTCAGGATTGATCTCCTTTAGGATGGACTGGTTGGATCTTCTTGCAGTCCAAGGGACTCTCAACAGTCTTCTCCAACACCACAGTTCAAAAGCATCAATTCTTCAGCACTCAGCTTTCTTCACAGTCCAACTCTCACATCCATACATGACCACTGGAAAAACCATAGCCTCGACTAGATGGACCTTTGTTGGCAAAGTAATGTCTCTGCTTTTTAATATGCTGTCTAGGTTGGTCATAACTTTCCTTCTAAGGAGTAAATGTCTTGTAATTTCATGGCTGCAATCACCATCTGCAGTGATTTTAGAGCCCAGAAAAATAAAGTCAGCCACTGTTTCCACTTTTCCCCCATCTATTTGCCATGAAGTGATGGGACTGGATGCCATGATCTTACCTTTCTGAATGTTGAGCTTTAACCGAACTTTTTCACTCTCCTCTTTCACTTTCATCAAGAGGCTCTTTAGTTCTTCTTCGCTTTCTGCCATAAGGGTGGTGTTGTCTGCATATCTGAGGTTATTGATATTTCTCCCGGCAATCTTGATTCCAGCTTGTGCTTTATCCATCCCAGCGTGTCTCATGATGTACTCTGCATATAAGTTCAATAAGCAGGGTGACAATATCCAGCCTTGACGTACTCCTTTTCCTATTTGGAACCAGTCTGTTGTTCCATGTCTGGTTCTAACTGTTGCTTCCTGACCTGCATACAGGTTTCTCAAGAGGCAGGTCAGGTGGTCTGGTATTCCCATCTCTTGAAGAATTTTCCACAGTTTATTGTGATCCACAGTCAAAGGCTTTGGCATAGTCAATAAAGCAGAAATAGATGTTTTTCTGAACTCTCTTGCTTTTTTGATGATCCAGCAGATGTTGCCTATTTGATCTCTGGTTCCTCAGCCTTTTCTAAAACCAGCTTGAACATCTGGAAGTTCACAGTTCACCTATTGCTGAATACTGGCTTGGAGAATTTTGAGCGTTACTTTGCTAGTGTGTGAGATGAGTGCAATTGTGCAGTAGTTTGAGCATTCTTTGGCATTGCCTTTCTTTGGGATTGGAATGAGAAGTGAGCTTTTCCAGTCCTGTGGCCACTGCTGAGTGGCCAAATTTGCTGGCATATTAAGTGCAGCACTTTCACAGCAAGATGCTTAAGAAGTATCAAACATCACAGACATACACCATACTATATGATTTCTGGGAAATAATGTCCAGAATAATAAGTTTTCTGCCCATCTCTCCAAGAGATCACACCACTATTGTATACGTGTTCAAGCAAGCCCCAGACTTGGAACCACAACAAAGAAATAAAGCTGGTAACTTGGTGGAGACCGCAGAGAGGGGAGGACTCAAATTTTGTCTGCAGGGTCCAAAACTGGCCTTAAGGAAGTTTCCCTCAGAGAAGAAACTAAGATCATCATGGAATACCAATGATACTCAGATCTTGCCAATCTATCCCTAAGACAATTTTTAAAATCCAATGGATGGCACTTCCCGAACTACAAAAAA
Source organism: Cervus elaphus (assembly GCF_910594005.1). Taxonomy (NCBI): domain Eukaryota; kingdom Metazoa; phylum Chordata; class Mammalia; order Artiodactyla; family Cervidae; genus Cervus; species Cervus elaphus. The sequence continues at coordinate 25,558,306 of NC_057848.1, forward strand.
GTAGAAGTTCAAAGTAAGAGCCCAGTCTTTAGTCATGTCCATCTTTTCTGGCAAATGTCAAACAGAAGGATGATGGAGGGGACACTTTGACAATAGTTAAGCATTTTCAAAACCATGAGCACTCACCCCATGTGAGCTAGAGTTATGGAAGTCATTCATCATGTCCTGGGTCCTGGCAGGTGTATTAGGCGGTGCTCTTACCCAGGTGACAGGCCACACATGAGAGTGAATACCCCATTTCGTCCTATTGATGAATGTCCCTGAGGCCGAGTGTCGGGATGTGGGAGCGGACACCTGACCCAGACGGGTGGTGGGAGGGGTCTTATCTGCATGTTATAATCATCACAGTGATGTGCACCACAGTCAGGTTGCTCCAATTTCAGCCATGCTGGCCATGAGGATACAGAGCCTTAGCAAGACTGAAGACACAGGAATCTTATCTGTCAGCCCTGAGCAGGCAGTAGCCAGAAAGTGAACCCTGGACCCCTCTTCCCCTCCTCTGCAAACAGTTCCTCATCCGAGCTGGTCCCAGGGTACCCCAGAGTGGCAGGCAACAGCAGGCACACAAGGGGGCTCAGGGGTGAGGAGTGAAAAGGGAGAAAAGCCGCCAGCTGTCAGAGGTGGCACAGGCCAGGCCAGAGCGGGGAAGCTCTGAGCAATGGGGAGTGGACGCCCAAACCCAAAGGGACTACTGGAAAGGCTTCAAGAGAAGCTGCCATCTCTTCAGCCCCCATCACTAAAAAGAAGGCCCAGCACAGTACTGCCCTGGAGGAAAACACATGCCTCGTTAAACAGGCCTTGCAGTCACGGGCGAACACAGCATCAGTGGGTACAGCTGCCTAGTCCTGGCATGTTTTTGCAGGAAGGGGCGGCAGCTGCCCTAGGGGAAAACCACCTTCACCATCTGAAACCAAGCTGCTGGCAACAAGGCCTCCATTTAGTTCAGCTCAGTTCAGTCACTCAGTCGTGTCCAACTCTTTGTGACCCCATAGACTGCAGCATGCCAGGCCTCCCTGTCCATCACCAACTCCCAGAGCTTGCTCAAGCTCATGTCCATCGAGTCGGTGATGCCATCCCACCATCTCATCCTCTGTCGTCCCCTTCTCCTCCCACCTTCCATCTTTCTCAGCATCAGGGTATTTTCCAATGAATCAGCTCTTCACATCAGGTAGCCAAAGTACTGGAGTTTCAGCTTCAGCCTCAGTCCTTCCAATGAATATTCAGGACTGATGTCCTTTAGGATGGACTGGTTGGATCTCCTTGCAGTCCAAGAGACTCTCAAGAGTCTTCTCCAACACCACAGTTCAAAAGCATCCATTTAGAGGCTCCCCTAAAGGCCTGGGAGGACTCCATTAAGTGCCACCAGCGCTGTGCACCAGAGCCCTGCCACTCTCCAATGTCAGCACCCACTTGGCATGGCTACCGGTGGTGGCCCCGCACAGTAGGCAGAAGGCCAGGCCATTCTCACTGTAGTATGATGAGGGCAACCTGTAATACTGACCTCAACCGTACCAGGGACAACAGGAAAACCAGAGACAGGCCACCCACCCCCACCTGCAACCCAAAGGGGCACAGGGCACTTCAGTTAGCTTTGCAGCCCCCGTATTCCATTGGCGTGGGTGGGGTCACATGAGCCTAATAGTGGATCTATGTATTTATGATTTTTAAGAAGAGTTCTTACCGTTTAAGACACATACCAAAATATAATAAAGGGACACATCTGGTATTTGTTTCAAAGCCACTGATAAAACAACCTGTATTTTGATGATCATTATAGGTGGGTGGTGGGTCCATGGGGGTCACTGTACTTTCATATATATTTGAACATTTGTATGTTTACATATGTCTGAGCATAAGAAAAAGTGAAAAATTTTTGAGTTCTTATACAAAAATATAGGACAATGTGGCTCACACCATTATGATTTGTATATAATCCACATGTTACAAGCAAAACTACTTAATGTTGCCTTAAAATATTACAATAAGGAGAAAAATGCAAACGGATGAATTCTAAAAAATTCCACACATCTGCTAGTAGCTACAATTTCCAAATTCAAGTTAAAAGGCAAACATTTTAAAAGGAGGGCACTGAAAACATACATTTTGCAAGGGATCACCTACAAGTTTAAGAATTCCAAGTTTTCAGCATTCTCAGAACTTGTCAAGTCTCAAAAATCCTGATCACTCCATTTTCCACATACTTTTCTATGACCTCATTACTCATATATTCAACAGACTGAGTATCTACTAAGTGCTTGACTCCATGTATACAATGGTGAAAACACAGCCTTGCCTTTCTGCACTGGATATTCCAGATATGGTAAAAGGCCATTACAGAAAAATGACTTGTTTCTAAGGATGGGTGTGTGTATAAACTTGAATTCTAAAGATAAGTTCAAAGAATTGGGGTCATCATGAGACAGTAGATACCTTTGATGCTACTGTTCTAAACTTTTAATGCTTGGAAATGCCACCATTTTAAAACTCTGGATAAAGAAATAGAATTGACACAGAGGAGCTACTGGTTACCCCTGACGTTTTGACCGGAAGTAAACAAAAGTTCAAAGCTTTAAACCCTTTCTATTAAATAAACACCCAAGAGCTTCTTCCCTCTTACACCTAAAGTCACTTATTTTACCATCAACAAACCTTTGGAAACAGCCACTACCCTGTGTAGTGTAAACATCCCTAGATAATATCTGAATGCCTTTAAATGATTCACTAAGTCTGACCATCCTAAATGTTATCAACTGCTTGGTTTCCCCAAAGGCCTTCCCACCAAACACAGCTTCAGCTCATCGTATGTCACTTTAGGACAAGGTCATTCCATATTCGGATTTTTCAACTGTCGCACACTAAGAGTAGTTCTCTTTCTGTAATCTCAAATATACTAAAACAGAAAGTAGACACCACAATTGCAAAATCTTTCATGCTTAAAGGCCAGTGTATTCAGTTCCTTTCCATGCAAAACTTAATGAGGTATCTTATATGCTTGCGATGTCTTTTCCAAATCAAGTGTGAGGCAACCTTTGAAGATCCACTTGGCGTTGTCATCTTGTCCTATGTTCTGATAAGTATCTTACGCGAGAAAGGAATATACTTGCTGACCTACAGATTAGTCCTGGGGGAGTGTGCTAGATAAGTGCTAACGTCTACAGTCTCTTCCATTGCCGTCAAGCTCACAGTGGGGCCGTTCCCAACTTGAATCACCAGATGCCTACAGAAGCCACTCAGATACGCCATGGCAGGGAGGAGGAAGAGGAGGAGTTTGCTGTCCTAGGGTGGAGGGAAGAGGCTGCTGGTTGGCAAAGCTAGGACTAATGGTGGTGAAGTCATCCCCTCTAGGACGCCATGCCCAGCAGAAAGCCTCCGAAAAAGCCACCAGTCACTAGAACGTTCTTCTTCACAAACGACACCACCTAGGAACAGAAGACAGCACAGTGGATTACTCAGCTGAGAATGCTGTTATCAGGGAGGACGAGGATCTGAAGGCAAGCTGACGGGTCTTAGGCTAAGCTGCTGGCAGAGGTCTCTCCTCCCAACCTGTCCACACGTTCCTCCCACCCACGATCTGCCGGGTCTAGCCAGACACCCTCCTCTGAAATTGGATTTTTTCTCCAATTCCCACAGCTTCCTGCCTCCGGTGAGAGGTCCCGCCTGTTTTGAGACTCGGAGCCCTACGGCTCCCGCACATGTCCATGACTGACCTCCATCCCAGACCGCACTTGGCTGAGCAGGGCGGATAGACACCCTCTTCTCCCATGTGCAAACACCACCTTAGAAAAGTGTTCACCGAGAACACACCCTGCAGCCTGGCTTACTTATTTCCTGAATCTAAGTACCCCCTCCCTGGCCCCCTTATTAGAGGCACTGTCTCTTGCCATCTGCCCTGGGGTGGGGGGTGGGGATGAAAACAGTCATACCATTTTATGAAATACCTGTGTGCATTCATGCTCTTTACTAATGAACCTCAACTTGCTACACCTTGGCTCTCAACCCCACCATCCAACTGCAACTGTTCACATCAAAATCCCTGATGGCCTCCTGGTTGCTACACACTGACCCCAAATATGAAAATGGGCTCACTGCAAGAACAGCCACCCTCCCTTGGAAGAGGAAAGCAAAAACTCAGGGAATGAATGAACCAATTCCAAACCTTCTGGTTAGTTTACAAGTGTTCGCTGTTAAGTCACCAGGAGGTTCTAATCAAACATGAACAATATTATTTTTTATTGTATACATTCCTGTATCATTAAAGAAGCTTTTGATAACCATGCATTATTTTTGTACATGTCTGAATAAAAAAATAATTTAGAAGTGAAAAAAGTGCAACTTTCATAACCTTGAGCTTGAGGGGGATGGAAGGGGGAAGGACTATCTAAGTATGTGAACCCCCACAAAGGCCACGTGCCACTCTGGGCAATGGATAGCTTCGTTGTTTTCATTTGTTTTTCCATTTTACTGAAGTATAGGTTTTCTACAATGTTTGGCAAAGTTAGACACAGCAAAGTTACTCAGTTGTGCACATATATTCTTTTTTAAAATATTCTTTCCCATTACGGTTTATCCCAGGAGACTGGATGCAATTCCCTGTGCTATACCATAGGCCTGAGCAGGTACCCATTCGATACAGTTTTTAATAATCTGTAGCTGCTAATCCCACACTCCCCTTCCCTCCCCCATTAATCTGTTCTCTCTGGAAATCTGTCTCTATTTCATACAGATATTCCTTTGTGTCATATTTCAGATTCCACTGATAAGTGCTATCATAGGGGATTTTTCTCTTTCTGACTTACTTCCCTCAGTATGATCAGAGTGGCTGTAAAACATATGTCCTCATCTTCCTCACTTCCTGACAAGAACTAGTTCAAGGGATGACCAACCCACGTATGTGCCTGCATCCCCAATAAAGCTTACCAAACCTTCTACTGGTCCTTGTAGGTTTACCCTTTGAAATTTTTCTCTTTCTGACTTACCTCCCTCAGTATGATCATCTCCAGGTCCATCCGTGTAGCTGCAAATGGCCAAATGTCATTATCTTTTATATCTGAGTATAATGGACAGCTTTGGCCAAGCACTTACCACCACACAGAGCTGTCTGTTCAGTATTTTCATATTCTGCTAAGTCATCTATGCCTTGTCTAACTACTTTCCAACTTGCAAACATTTGCTGATGTGTTCCTGGTCACTTGGGTCCTTGCAGAATTAATCAGGCACCTTGATCCTGGTCTACTTCCTCCAGTTAAGTGCCTTTACTTTATTTGGGGTATTTGAGAACTTTCTAAAGATCATAAAGACCTAACAAAATATAATACATCTTCCAAAATAGACAGTCTTCTCCTGTCCCTCCAGTATCAGCCAATATAATCTGACCTGATTTTGTACGCAGATCAGGGATTAGCAAACTACAGCCCAAGGGCCAAATTTTATTTTAAATAAAATTTCAATGCAACACAGACACACCCACCTGCCTACCCATCGTCTCTGGCTATTTTCACGCTACACCCTGGAATTCAATAGTTGTGACAGAGACCACGCAGCATACAGAGCTGACAATATGTATCATCTGACCCTTTACAAAAAAAGCTTACCAACCCCTGGGCTACATATTCTGGACACTTCAGAGATGGGTATGGACCCAAAAATATGACTCAAAATGATCAGAAAGGTCAAGTTGCTCAATCGAGTCTGACTCTTTGGGACCCCATGGACTGTAGCCTACCAGGCACCTCTGTCCATGGAATTTTCCAGCCAAGAGTACTGAAGTGGGTTGCCATTTCTTCTCGAGGGGATCTTCCCAACCCAGGGATCAAAACCAGGTCTCCTGCACTGTAGGCAGATGCTTTACCATCTGAACCAACAGGGAAGCCCATCAAAATGATCAGAGTGGCTGTAAAACATACGTCCTCACTTCCTGACAAGAACTAGTTCAAGGGATGATCAACCCACGTGTGTGCCTGCATCCCCAATAAAAGTCACCAAACCTTCTACTGGTCCTTGTAGGTTTATCCTTTGAAAATGCCTCTGAGGTAAAGATAATCCATCCCAGGCTGACATATGGGTATGTCGTCTCCATTTTTGTACAGACAAAGTTGTCTACACCCTTAGGCTGCACAGAAACAAAATGAAGTCTCACCTCCTCTGCTTTGCTCTTGACCTCTGTAGGTATCTGGTTGCTCTTGCGGATCTTCAGCTGTTCTTTGGCCTTTTTCATGTCCTTCTCTACACGCTGCCAGTCCACTTTGATGTAGCCAGTATGGTTTGCAAGCTTTAGTGTCAAAAATGACCACAAAAGAGGAGAAACACAGGCTGGTTATTTCTCTTGTTCAGAATAAATTACTAAAATCCTTTATCAAAAACCCTTCTGAGTTTCTATTTTTTCAAGACATATGCCATCCAGGTTTTGGTACGACCATGATATTCACTCCACAGCTCCTCATCATCCGTCCAATGTGCAAGGCCCAATGCCTGGCACCAGAAATCAACAGATAGGCCTTCAATGACTACTGGCAATTCTTTTACCTTAACTCTTACCCATCTCGATGAAGTTTTAAGTTAGCTTAAAAAATACAATGGTAAATGAAAATCAGAACTGTAAGTAGAGAGATAAGGTAAAGAAACCTTAAAGCCAACATAAACTAGACTTTCTTGACCACTTGAACAGAGCAAGGCTGTCAGGTAGTAATCACTTCTGCTCAGAAATCTTCTAGAACCTGGCCCCACAGAGACTCCTCATGAGTGATTTCTTTTAAGTGGCACAGAGAGAAGCCATTCAAATATACCTACAGAAGATGACTACTTCCCTCACTCAAGACAGGCACACACACAGACTCAGTGGGAAGTATTTCATCACTAACGTGAGAACAGGATAAAACTGATTCAGGCATGACTTTTCCTGATGGACTAGTGTTACCCAGGGAACAAAAAGACAGCCAACCCTCCAAACATAACACTTCTCTCCTTCCAATTTTGGATATGATGAATTGTACCTCTCTGGATAGCTTAAAATATCTGAAACTGAAATTCTTCTCCACTGTCTAGTCTTCTCCTGCACTGTTGCTCGCCCTCAAGTCTTTTAGTTAATGGCACCCGCCAACTAATCCGTCACCCAAACCAGGCTGGAGGAAGTATTTGCAGTACCCGTCAATAAAAAAAAAATTAATACTGATAAAAAGTAAGATTCTTTTAGAGATCAGTAAGGAAGAAAACCCACTTGAAAAACAGAGAAAAGGCAACTCACAGAAAACAGTGGCCAACATAAGGGAGAAGTTCAACTTCGTAAGTAATTAAGGAAATTAACATTACAGTTAACAAGGTACCATAACTTTTTATCAGATTGGAGATAGATAAACTACTGAAAATACAGTGCTGGGAAGGAGATAGGGAATGGACATTCCCTGCCACACTCTTCCTGAGAGGGTTAACCAGCAGCCTTGTAAGAGAGTGGTTTGGCTATATCCAGATGTAAGAGGCATCCAGGTGAGAAAGGAAAAAAAAAACTGTCACTAATTGTTGACATGTTTCTCTATATAATTTCAAAGAATCCAACAAAACCCCACAATTTTTACACCCCCAAAAGTGAATGTAGCCAGGATCTACACTATAAGATGAACACACAAAATCAACTGCATTAGCAATGTTAGTTAATGTTAGCAATGTGAACTGGAAATGGGAAATAAAATTTAAGATTTTACAAGAGTTGCAAAATAACTGAATACTAGGTGCAAATCTACACAAAAATCATACAGGATATCTCTACGCTAAAAATGACAAAATGTTGAAGAAAGAACTCAAAGACGACCAAAATAAATGGAGGAGCAGGCCATATACACAGAATGGAAAACTCAACATAGAAGTGATCAGGCCAATGAAAGAAAGTCAAAGTCGCTCAGTCGTGTCCAACTTCTGCGACCCCATAGACCATAAAGTCCATGGAATTCTCCAGGCCAGAATACTGGAGTGGGTAACCATTCCCTTCTGCAGGGGATCTTCCCGACCCAGGGATCAAACCCAGGTCTCCCTCATTGCAGGTGGATTCTTTGCCAACTGAGCTACCAGGGAAGCCCCAGATTAGGCCAGAGTTACTGCAAACCCAACCCCAGCAAGCTATTTTAAAGCTATCTATCTAAAAAAATAAATAAATAAATAAAGCTATCTAAACAAGCTGCTTCTCAATCTGTATGAGAAGACAAAGAAATTAGAACAGCCAAATCACACTACCTGATTTCACAGCAATCAAGACAGTGTGATATTGGAGAAGACACACAGAAGAGATGGACACAGAGATTAATAGGCCAGAATAAAAAGAACAGAAACAGAAAACACAATCAAAAAACAGGCAAAAGACCTGAATAGATACTTCACCAAAAAGGAGCTCTGGACAGCAGATAAACACATGAGATGATGTCCAACATCAGGAGTTGTATCATTCTGAGTCCAATCAAGAGAGCTTTAGGACTAAGGGTGAGTGGTTGAGCAAAGGCAAAAGAGCAAGGCAAGCTCTTATAAGGAATAAAACTGAGCCATAGATGGACAAGATTTATACGGAAAAAAAATAATAAAATTCTAGGCAAAGATGCTACAGAAGACCAAAAGAAATGGAGAGACAGTCTGTGTTCACAGCTAGATGATACAGTCTCATAAAAGATTTTAATCCCCCCCCCCAATTTATTTATATGGTTCCCATGCAATTCCAATCAAAACAAACAAAATCTCTGAAAGGAATTCACAAGCCTGTCCTAACATTTAAATGGGAGAAGCGAAGGTACAGAGGCCGCCACAATGACCCTGAAGAATAGGTGCAGGAACCCGTCTCGCCAACTATCAAGGACCAGCAAAGCAGACAGTCCAATCCACCCACAGATGAATTCGCACGTATGATAGAGGCAGTGGTACAAATACTGGGAAAAGGAAGACATTCGCAAAAGGTGGCTAGGAGAGTCATCCAGAGACAAGAGAGGAACCTGGATCCTTATGTCAAACGACAAGCCCTGTTCTCCCAACACTGTGACTACACCCTGGTGACGGACCCCCATGTCCCACCTGCCACACGGTCCGTGATCACCCAGGAAAGATAACGACAAGCCCCTCCTCACTCCTTCCTGTTTCCTTCTGGGTTGTCATCATCCTTCCTTCCTCTCACCCCTTTTGACACCAGGACAGTGACAGCTGAATCCCTGTGCACCCTGACCCATCGGGAAAAGTCACTCGAATTGTGACTCTCACATGGGACTACCCTTCTAAAATGGGACCCCAGCACAAGTCTACGAACTATGGCTCCTACAGAGCAGGCATTCGCCAGCTCAGCTGCACCTCAGAAGCTGGAAAATATTCCAATAGACCAGCCTGCCAGTGCTGGGCTGAATCGCTCAGTCCCGTCCGACTCTTTGCAACCCCATGGACTGCGGCCCACCAGGCTCCACTGTCCATGAGGGTTCTCCAGGCCAGAACACTGGAGTGGGTTGCCCTGCCATCCTCCAGGAGATCTTCTCGACCCAGGAATTGAACCCAGGTCTCCCACACTGCAGGCAGATACTTTACCAGCTGAGCTACCAGGGAAGCCCACAAGCTCTGAAATCAGATGGAGGTTGGCAGGCCAGGCCCCAAGCCTTGGTGTTGTATCAAACGCCCAGGTGATTCCAATGTGGAGTCAGGTTTGCAAACCAAGTAGACAGGGGTGGCCTCAGGGAACCAGTAGGCAGTTGTTCAAATATAAACTCCAGGCCAAGGGACAGCACAGACCATCTGACCGTAAGGTCATTTAGCCCTCATGTCTCACCAGCTTAGTGTCTAAGAATAAGTCAGATCACAGGGCGCTTGCATCACACTGGGGATTTTTGAAACCACACCTGCTTCATCTTTCAAGCAGTCTTAAAAACCCTGGAAGGGAGAGATGATAAGGAATACATACGCATGTTCCCATGTTATAAATGACAAAAGAATCCATCTCATGATACTTGATGAAGTTTGACTCAAAAGGTCATCAGCCTTTCAAAAAGTACGTGAAACCATTCAGTGTCACAGAGCCAGGGCTAGATTGCACCTCCCCCGGCTATATTCCGAATGGGCAAGGGGAACAGCCAAGCATCCAGGAACATTTCCCGTACAGACCTGAAGCAGAAAAAATCCACCTCCCACAGCCGTTGCAGCCAGTTTTCCAACCTTCTGGAATATGAAACCCGTGCACCTACAAAAACCAAAGGAACCAGCTGTCAGAGAAGCACACACGTGGACTTCTGACAACATTCATGTCTTACCTTGGGACAATCCGGCCAACTTCCTGCTACATAGGACATATAGTCAGTCCCCTCCAGAGGGAGGAAACGGCAGAGACTTGGAACTCAGAAAGACCCAGACTGAGATCTTGGCTCTACCTACTTTGTTCTGTGGTCTTGAGCAAATCCCTTTATTTCTTTTGTGACAGTTTTTTATTTTAATTGGAGGCTAATTACTTAATATTGGAGTGTTTTTTGCCATATATTGATATGAATCAGCCATGGGTGTACATGTGTTCCCCATCCTGAGCCCCCCACCCACTTCCCTCCCCATCCCATCCCTCTGGGTCATCCCAGTGCACCAGCCCCGAGCACCCTGTCTCATGCATCGCACCTGGACTGGCGATCTATTTCACCTATGGTAATATACATGTTTCAATGATATTCTCTCAAATCATCCCACCCTCGCCTTCTCCCACAGAGTCCAAAAGACTGTTCTTTACATCTGTCTCTTTTGCTTCTCACATATAGGGTCATCATTACCATCTTTCTAAATTATGTGTGTGTGTGTGTGTGTGTGTTAATATACCATACTGGTGTTTTTCTTTCTGACTTCACTCTGTATAATAGGCTCCAGTTTCATCCACTTCATTAGAACTGATTCAAAGGCATTCTTTTTAATGGCTGAGTAATATTCCATTGTGTATATGTACCAGAACTTTCTTATCCATTCATCTGCTGATGGACATCTAGGTTGCTTCCATGACCTGCCTATTATCCCTTGAAACGCCCAACCTGCATTTCTCAGAGAACTCTGGCGATGTGGTGGAGAATGGATTAGAAAAACGGAGGAGACATGCCCGGGGTCTGCACTAAGGCCATGTGGTGGAGGGAAGAAAAACATGACTGTGTTTGAGCCTAGAGGACTCACATCGGAAATGGGACAGGATTCTGCCTCGAATGATGAAGCAGACAGCTGTGGTGTGTATTTATTTCTGCATTTGGCCTTCGCTGCAGCATGTGAGTCGTGGCATGTGAACTCAGTTGCTCCATGTGGGATGTACTCACCTGACCAGGGATCACAGAGTCTCGGCCACTGGCCCACCAGGGTAGGCCCTTTTCTTTTCATCTTTAAAATTATTTCTGGAGAATAAAGTATAGGACATGTGTGGAATTTGGTAAAGCAGTCTGTCAATGTGTCCCAGAGCCAGAATCAATTATATGAGGAATAAAAAAAGATATCCAGCACCCAGTAAGGTAAAATGCACAATAGAAAGTGAAAGTGAAGTCGTTCAGTCATGTCTGACTCTTTGCAACCCCACGGACTGTGGCCTACCAGGCCCCTCGATTTATGGGATTTTCCAGGCAAGAATACTGGAGTGGGTTGCTGTTTCCTTCTCCAGGGGATCTTCCTGACCCAGGGATCAAACCTGGGTCTCCCGCATTGTAGGCAGACGCTTTACCGTCTGAGCTACCAGGAAAGCCCTGCTATCCAATTAAAATTACCAGGCGTGTGGAGCAGGAAAAAAGGCCCATAATGAGGAAAAAAATAACTCAGCTGAAAGCAAGCTAAAAGTGGCACCAAAGATACAACACGGACAAAAAGAGCAGTTACTCTGACTGTAATTCATGTGTTCAAGAAGCTAGAGGAAAGGCTGTATATAATAGGTAGGGACAAGGAACATATTTTGCCAAGATGAAAATCAAACTTCTAGAGGTGAAAACTATAGTGTCTGAGATAAACACTATGCTTGATCGAATTGCCGTTTAGATCAATGTAGAAAAAAGATCAGTAAATGTGACATAACAATAAACACTATCAATATGAAACAGAAAAATACATGAACATGCCTGTAATGCTGAACTACAGTTATACATTGGAGAAAGCTGGAGGATGGGCTCTCTCTGGGTTATTTTTAACAAGCACCCATGAAGCTACAGTTATTTCAAAATAAAAACTTTTTAAAAACTTAAGTGTCAGTGAACCACAGGAAAATTTCAAGCAGTGTAATATCTGTCTTATTTGGAATTGTTGAAGGATAGAAAAATATTTGAGTAAATAATGAGGAAAAAAAAATAATGAGGAAAATGTTCTAGTTTATATCCAGTAAAAATATCTTGCAAAAAACAAAGATGAAGACCTTTCTCAGATACATAAAATCTGAAAAACAAATCATCACTAGCAGACCAAAAGAACAAAGAATACTAAAAAGAAATCTTTCAGGCAGAGGAAAATGATACCAGCTAGAAATGCAGATACACACAAAAGCATGAGGAGCAAAAGAAACTGGGAGAGTAAATTGCAAGGTTTCATTTTCATTATTTAAAAATATGTGGTGGTTTAGTCACAAGTCGTGTCCAACTCTTGCGACCCCAGAGACCCTGCCAGGCTCCTGTTTAAAAATGTAAGAATTAAATATTCAATGAAAAATAATAAGAATGCATTATAGATTAATAACATATAAATGTTAAATGTATGACAATAAAAAAAATAAATGTATGACAATGAAAATCAAGGGTAAAGGAGTTAAATGGAAGTATATTGTTATAAGAGCACCACAGTCTATGTGAACTGGTATTTCTCTTGATGACAGACTCTGATAAATAGAAGATACATCCTATAAACCCTAAAGCAACCACGAAAATTACACAATGAAGAGACATAGCTAATAAACCAAGAAAGGGCATAAACAGAATTACAGGCTTCCCTGGTGGCTCAGCTGATAATGAATCTGCCTGTGATGTGGGACACCTGGATTTGATCCCTGGGTTGGGAAGATCCCCTAGAGAAGGGAAAGGCTACCCACTCCAGTATTCTGGCCTGGAGAATTCCAGGGACTATAAGTCCCTGGGGTAGCAAAGACTGAGCCACTTTCAGTTTAACTTTTCATGTGACTCAGCAGCAGCAGCAGAACTAAGCACAAAGAAAACTGGACTTCATCAAAACTAAAAATTTTGTCCATTAAAGGACATTATCGCACTTCCTTGGAGGTCCCATGGTAAATGTCCAATGCAGGTGATATGGGTTCAATCCCTGATCCAGGAAGATTCCAGATGGCACAAGGCAACCAAGCCTCTGTGCCCAGAGCCTGGGAACTGCAACTAGAGAAAGCCCACACACAGCAACAGAGATCTAGTACAGCCAATTCAATAAATCAAATTTTCTAGAAAGGACTTTATCCAGAAAGTAGAAAGACAACTTAATAGAATAAAATGTTTTCATTCAGGTCTGCTGCTGCTGCTAAGTCACTTCAGTCATGTCCGACTCTGTGCGACCCCATAGACAGCAGCCCACCAGGCTCCCCTGTCCCTGGGATTCTCCGGGCAAGAACACTGGAGTGGGTTGCCATTTCCTTCTCCAATGTGTGAAAGTGAAGTCACTCAGTCATGTCCAACTCTTAGCGACCCCATGGAATGCAGCCCTGGCAAGAGTCAAATATCCCAAGCAAAGAATTCTTACAACTGAAGAACAGAAAGACAAAACAACTCCATTTCTCCAGATCAGAGGCAGAGATGGCCAACACACACATGGAAAGATGCTCAATATCAGTAGTCACCATGTCAGACCCAGATCACGCTAAGATGGCTATAACCATTTTTTTTTACTTGAGAAAACAGTGTTGGTGAGATGTAGCTGTAACAAGGAAAGCAGTCCCAATGCACACTGCAACATGAATGAATATCAAAAACATGCTCTCAGGGAAAGCCAGACACAGAAGGTCACACAGTGTATGATTTGATTTATTTTAAACCTAGAGAGAGGCCATGGTTACACAAAGCTGTGAATGGACTAAATGCCACTGAATTGTACACTCTAAAAGGTCAGTTTTCTTTTGGGTGAATTTCACCTTAATTAAAAAACATATATATGGGTATACACAGTATACCTATGTTTATTACACACACACACCTGATCCAAAAGAAAAGAATACCATGATGATAAATTTAAACCTGATAATAAGGAAAATAAACTTAAATGTAAACAGCCTGTGTGTTAGTCACTCCCTATGGACTGTAGCCCACCAGGCTCCTCTGTCCATGGGATTCTTCAGGCCAAGAATACTGGAGTGGGTTGCCATTTCCTTTGCGAGAAACCATCTAAGAACTCTAATTAAAATGAACAGATTGTCAAAGTGGAATGAAAAAAGGAAGACCCACCTACATGCTGTCTACAAGAAACCTGTTTTAAACATACAGACTCCACTTTCCTGAACCTTGCCCCACATGGCTCTTCCCTTGGTTGATTTTAATCTGTATCCTTTTGTGGTAAAAAATTGTACCCATGAATAAACCAGCTCTCGGTGAGTTCTGTGGATCCTCCAAGGCAATTGTCAAACATGAGAGTAGTCTTAGGGACCCCCAACTCTTCAAACCAGTGACTCTGGCAAGGCTGCAGGGTGCAGGATCAATATACAAAAAGCAATTGCATTTCTGTAATATAAGTGATGAACCACGATTCATAGCAACATATACAAAAGTTAATCAAAACAGATCACCGAACTAAATGAAAAATCCAAACCTATATATCATATAGAAGAAAACACAGAAGAAACTTCTGGTGACCCTGGATTAGGTAAATATTCTCAGACATGACACCAAAAGCCACAGCTATAAAAGAAATAATTGATAAGTGGTATTTCAAGATTAAGATCTTCTGTTCTTTGAAACATACTGTCAAAATAATAAAAAGCTATAAAGTAGAAGAATATACTTGCAAATCATGTATCTAAGACTTGCATCCAGAATATAAAGAAATCTCACCACCCAGTAGTGAGAAAAAATCAACTCCCCAATAAAAACATGTAGAAAATATCTAAGCATACCTCACCAAAAACAGATGGGATAGTAAAAACAAGCCCATGAAAAAAATATTCAACATCATTATTCATCAGAAAAATGTAAATTAAAAGTACAATGAGATATCACTTCACAGCCACTAGGATAGTTGTAATAAAAAACATATTATGCCAGAAATAGACTGAAAGACATAGAGAACAAACCAGTGTTTACCAGTGACAGAAGAAAGTGGGAAGGGACAAGATAGGGCTAGGGGATTAGAACTGCTGCTGCTGTTCAACTTGATAAGCAACCAGGATATATTGTATAGCACAGGGAAAACAGAGCCATTATCTTGTCAGAATTCTTACATTATCTTGTAAGAATGGAGTTTAACCAGCAGAAATACTGAATCACTACACTGTGCATCTGAAAGTAATACAATATTGTAAATCAAGCACACTTAACAAAAAAGACATTATGCCAAGTGTTAGGATTTGGAGAAACTGGAACCCTAATACACTGCTGGGGGAGACGTAAGACAGTACTTTAGAAAACTGTGTGACAGAGTCTTAAAAAGTTAAGACATTCACCTACTGTGACTCAACCATACTTTTTCAAGGTATTTACCCACAAGAAATGGAAAGCATAAGGTCATACAAAGATGGGTATACAAACGTGAACAGCAGTTTTAGCCCCAAAGTGCAAACAAACCAGTATCATCAAAGGGGAATGGATGAACTATTTTATCCATACAGTGGACTAGTACTCAGTAATAAAAGGGAATGAACTAGTGATACACACAACAGCACAGCTGAACCTTGAAATTAGTATGCTCAGGGAAAGAAGCCAGATTTAAAAAAAAAAGAATACACACTGCATAATTCCATTCACATACAATTCTAGAAGATGGCAAGTGATCTATAGTGATTCAAAGCACTAACTATGTGGTCCTGGACAAGTACACCTTTCCAGGTCTTGTGAAGTGAAAGTCACTCAGTCATGTCTGACTCTTTGCGACCCCATGGACTTATACAGTCCATGGAATTCTCCAGGCCAGAATACTGGAGTGGGTAGCCTTTCCCTTCTCCAGGGGATCTTCCCAACCCAGGGATTGAACCCAGGTCTCCCACACTACAGGCAGATTCTTTCCCAGCTGAGCCACCAGGGAAGCCCAAGAACACTGGAGTGGGTAGCTTATCCCTTCTCCAGGGGATCTTCCCAACCCAGGAATCAGCAGGCGGCTTCTTTACCAACTGAGCTCTCAGGGAAGCCCCCTTTCTATGCCTTAGTTTCTATGAAATGATGATAGATCATAGCAATACCCACTTCAGAGTTTTTGTGAGCAGGAAATGCGGGATCTATATCCTTAAAATTGCACCTGGCAAGTAGTGAATACTATGTGTAACCATTAAATAGCACTTGACCATTATGTGTAGATGTATACAACACGTGAGGTGATCAATTGCACAAAAGTCAACGTGTTTTCATCAGTTACAGGAGATGGTTTCTATGACCAAAACACTGATCAATTTCACAAAAGTTAACATGTTTTCATTGGTTATAGGAGATGGTTTCTATGACCAAATCACTGATCAATTTCACAAGTTAATGTGTTTTCATTGGTTACAGGAGATGGTTTCTATGACCAAAACACTCATTGTGCCAAAAACAGACACTGGACATCATTTCCATCACTTACCATCCAGTGACACCTCCAATTAACAGCTGGGTTGCCACACTATACTTTTCGGCTGAAGGCCCAGATTCCTGCCCAAACAGCGTGCGCCACCATGGCTGCTTTTTAGCAAGTTCTGCAAGGTCCAGTGACTCAAACTTTCCCTCAAAGTTTCCTACAAGAATTAAGATACTGCATAAGAAAACAGTTACTGTCACAATAAATTACTAACATTCCTACCCTAGATTAAGAGACATTTAAGGAAACAGAGACAGCTTAATAAGAACCTCCAAATATTTACCTGTTTTAAATAGCAAATTCGCTCGGGAATTCTGACCAGCAACTATTGAAAATCAGATGAAAATCAACAAATATCTTGGAGGGGAAAAAAATCTCCACAATTTAGAATGAGTACTTGAATTTCTCCTCTCAAGCTGAAAAACCTCCAAAAGGACCCAGGAAAAACTGGTAGGAGAACTTAATCATGCCTCCTAAATGAAATGGATTTTCTTCAGTTGTCTCTCTTTTTCAGGAGTAACTCGATACTATTTAGTAGCTCAACAAATTCACAAACTCTCCGTATTAAGTGGCTGGCCACTGAAGAGAACTGTTACTATTGACCAGGCAATGTGCTCAGAAATAAACAGGTATAAGTAAACCCAAAGAACAAAGCAGGTACAGAACAAAGTACAATTTGTTAACCCCATTTTATAGTTCAGAAGTGAAGGCTCAGAAGTTAGGTGATCTATGTACCCTCAAAGGGGGAAAAAGTTAAGTTTAATCCCTCTCTCTATAGGAAAATAAATTTCGTGAAAGAGGTACAAGAACTCTACACTGTAAATGACAAAACACTGCAGAGTGGCAATCTCAGGCAGGGGTCTGGGATCATCTATTCCATCCACACATACAGGCTGCATTGCTCAGGGTTAGTTTGGGCTTCCTTACCACCTGGTGGCTAGGGTCAGGGGTGCCTGTCTGAAGAAAGTGAGTAAGACAGTGAGGAAACTCAAGGGCTAGGCAGAAGCTTCATTATCATTTCAAACCTAGCCTCCAAAGCCATGCAGTGTTATTTCCACTTTATTCCGTTGGAGCAGTCACAAACTTCCACTCAAGATTCAAGGGGCAATATAGATAGATCCCAGTACTGCTGAGTGTCAAAGTCACACTGAAAAAAAAAAAAAAAAAAGCATGGGGGAATGCAGAGATATCGCTGATATCACTGAGGAAAACACAATGTGCCACCAGTGACCAAAACAACTGTGGGAGAAAAAAAAAATAAAGCTCAAAGCATTTGAAGACTTCTTACAAAGTTACAGTAACACTGAGGTAACTAATTTCAAGAGTTATACAACTACTCTATTTGCCAGTGCAGAACTGACGTAAGCATAGAAAAACCTACCAATGGAAGAGACTCCAGAGTCTAGAAGTAGACCTACACATATAGTCATTTGATTGTCAGTAACACGGCACGGAAGTTATTTACTAGGGAAAGAAAGTGTTCAACACATTGTGTGAGAACTACTAGGTATCTGTACTAATAAAGACAAAAGGTCACTCCTTGACACAATGCCCAAAATATAATTGAAGAATTAATTCAAGGCGGATCACATATCCCAAGTTAGCAAAACCAAACTACGGACGTTTAAGGAACTGGATTTTCTAGGGCCTGCTGTTGTTCAGTTGCTCAATCCTGTCTGACTCTTTGTGACCCTATGGACTGTAGCACACCAAGCTCTTCTGTCCCATGGGATTTCCCAGGCCAGAATACTGGAATGGGTTGTCATTTCCTTCTACCCAGGGATCGAACCTGCGTCTCCCACGTTAGCAAGCAGATTCTTTACCACTGAGCCCCCTGGGAAGCCCTGTATGGCCTAAGCAGTAGTTAAATGACAATTTTTCTTCTAATGTAACCACAACACATTAATGCTGTGTTGAAAAAGAAAATCTCTCCCTGGGTTAAAGAACATCACTGAAAACAAGCAAGAGTTTTTGAGTTTTGTTTTAATGTCATTTTATCAAGACCCTTAGCTCAAGAGGGGGCTCCAGCCCAAACGGGTCAAATCAGAGACAGTGAGTTCACCCAAAGTCACTCAGTCATTCAACAAACGCTGCCAAGCGCTATGTGGAAAAGTTAGTAGCTTTGCTTACCGATGGGGGCAGAAACGATTACAGGATTGGTGATCATCAGTATGATAAAGACAAATTCCTACTGTCAACATCAAGGTTTCTCACCACAATTTCCTAGGTGCAAACACCTTATTCGCTACACGTTTTAAGTAAATTGAGTGCAGTCTGCTCTGCAGAAACTCCCTTATGGATACCAACACCTTGCAAGTGTTCATCACTCAGTCGTGTCTGAGTCTTTGTGACCCCGTGGTCTGTAGCCCACCAGGCTTCTCTGTCTATGGGATTCTCCAGGCAAGAACACTGGAGTGGGTTGCCATTTCCTTCCCCAGGGGATCTTCCTGACCCAGATATTGAACCCAGGTCTCCCGCATTGCAGGCTGACTCTTTACCAACATCTTAGAGTCACCACAATTCCGTGGTATGCTGGGAAATGTGTAAGGATCGCGATGGGGTGGGGACAGGCTGGTGTGTCGTGCACACCCACAGCCAGGGCGTGACATCACTGAATTGTGACAGCACTGAACGCGGAGCTGGGGTGGGGGCAGACGTGTGTGTGTGTGTCTGTGTGTGTGTGTGTGTGTGTGTATGTGTGTGCAGACTGGTGGGAGGGCAGACTGGTGTGTGTGTGCGTGTCTGTGGGCAGAGTGGTGTATGTGGGGGCAGACTGGTGTGTGTGTGTGTGTGTGTGTGTGTGTGTGTGTGTGTGTGGAGACTGGTGTGGTAGGACAGACGGGTGTGTGTGGGGGGCAGACTGCTGTGTATGTGTGTGTGTACATACTGGTGTGTGTGTGTGAGTGTGTGTGTGTATGTGTGTGCGCACACAGACTGGTGTGGGGGGCAGACTGGTGTGTGTGTTGCACATGCACAACTAGGGTGTGACACAACTGAATTGTGACGCTACTGAATGCGGAGCTGGGGCAGGGGCAGACTGGTGTGTGTGTGTGTGTGTGTGTGTGTGTATGTACAGACTGGTGTGTGTGTGTCTGTGTGTGTCTGTGCGCGTGCACACGTATGCAGACTGGTGGGGGGGCAGACTGGTGTGTGTGTGGAGACTAGTGTGGTGGGATAGATGGGTGTGTGTGGGGGGCAGACTGGTGTGTGTGTGTGGTGGGGGCAGGGGGCAGACTGGTGTGGAGGGGCAGACTAGTGTGTGTGTGTATGTAGGCAGACTGGTGTGTGGGGGGCAGACCTGTGTGTGTGTGTGTGTGTGTGTGTGTGTGTGTGTGTTGCACAGGCACAGTAAGGGCGTGACATCACTGAATTGTGACGGCGCTGAACGCGGAGCTGGGACAGGGGCAGACTAGTGTGTTGGGGGGGAGCAGACTGGTGTGTGGGGGGCAGACTGATGTGTGTGTGTGAACAGACTGGTGTGAGTGTGTGTGTGTGCAGACTGGTGTAGGGGCATAGACTGGTGTGTGGAGTGGGCAGATTGATGTGTGCGTGTGTGTGTGTAAACTGGTGTGAGTGTGTGTCTGTGTGTGTGTACAGACTTGTGTGGAGTGTTAGACTGCTGTGTGTGCGGGGCAGACTGATGTGTGTTGTGTTGCACACCCACAGCCAGGGCGTGACATCACAGAATTGTGACGCTACTGAATGCGGAGCTGGGGCAGGGGCAGACTGGTGTGTGTCTGCCTCTGTGTCTGTCTTGGACACGCACAGCCAGGGCGTGGTGACATCACGGAATTGTGACGGCGCTGAACGCGGAGCTGGGAAGAGGTGCGGGGCTATCTCCACCACATGGACACGACAGCTGTCCATAACCGAAGAGTACACATAACAGTGAAACATGGCAAATAATAAAGAAAGAATGAATAATGAGTCCTTCCACTCTTGTGTTTTAAACAGTATTTCTGTAACCTTGTTTATGTAAGTTTATAAAACTCATTCAAGTATATATGTTTATATGAGTTTTCAGTAATGGCTCTGTGAGACAGTGAAAGTGAAGTTGCTCAGTCGTGTTCGACTCTTTCCGACCCCATGGACTGCAGCCCACCAGGCTCCTCCGTCCATGGATGTTTCCAGGCAAGAGTAACTGGAGCGGGTGGCCATTTCCTTCTCCAGGGGATCTTCCCTACCCAGGGATCGTACCCAGGTCTCCCGCATTGCAGGCAGACGCTTTACCATCTGAAACCCAGTGAGACAGTACTGAACTGAATATTCACAGTGGGACAAGAAGCAGGACTTCAAAAGACTTGGTCCACTGTGTATTTGATTACAGGGACTCCGTTTTTTATTTTTCTGGGACTCCTGATTATGCAGACTACAGAGATGATTTCCAAGAACCGTACCCTATGTCCCCTTTCAAACCCATCAAAGCGCCAGGAGGGGCAGCCCGCACACAGAACGACCCGCCGGAAGTCTCCGGGTTCCCGACCGCTTCTGAGAACACAGACCAAAAGTTGCCTGGCCCAGGCTGCCCGGGAGGGGCCGGAAGGCGGAGGAGCCTGCCCCGCGCCGACCCCCCCCGGAAAAGCTCGGCTCTAGCGCGGCCGCTGACCTTGGCCGGGCCCGGCCCGAGCCTCAGCGCTCTCCCCCGCCCCTGAGCCGAGCGGGCTCCTCGGGGCGGGGAGCGCGGCCTGGCCTGGGAGGCGCGGAGCCCGTCCCCTTCCGGAGCCCGGGAAGGCGGCTCCTCGCGGCGCCACCAGGGGCCCGCGCCCGCCCTTACCTTGACTGGCGGCAGCCATTTCGGCGAGCTCGTCTCGCGATGACACCCGCGGGGCTTCGCCGCGGGAGGACGCGGAGTGGCGCGCCGCCGTCTGCGCGAGCTGGCTTCCGGTACGTGGGGTAGATGTTTCCATTCCCACGGCGGCGGCGGAAGAGGCCAGGCGGGGCGCGGGCTGTCCCCTCCCCTTCTCGGCGCGCTGGAGCGTCACAAAGCCCCGGGGGGCGGGGCTACAAGCGCCGTGGCCCCGCCCCCCGGAGGGCCAGGCCGCGCGTGCGCAGAAAGCCTCTCGCGGCCGCGTTGGCTCCCCACTTCCGGTCCCGCTCGCTGGTCGCTGGGAAGAGGGTTCCTTTCAGTTACCCGCTAAAGGTTACGCGGCGTTTCCCTCGCGAACGCTGCTTCGCTCCTTCCTTTACGAAAAAGTTCAAAGGTGGGCTTGTGGTGGTTATTCATGTCAACACTGACCACGTACTTATCACTGCCCCAGCCCCAAGCGACAATTGTCGCTGTGACTCCGTCCCAGTTCACGGCGACACCGCCTTGCCAGAAACCTTGCTTTTATTCCAATGCTTCCGTCTCGGCCCAAATGGCCCTCAGGGAACAGGCCACCTGCTTTCGTACCATTAAACCTGATCCTCACGGCTGTGACCAGAGATCACGACCCTCCCAGAGAGCACAGAACCCTACCATGGCTCCCTAGAGCCTTCAGTGTACAAGTCACAGGCCCCTTACTGAAATGTAAGCTTCTGACATTTGCGCGTAACGCACGCATGTAAGGCACGCATCCCATGACCATCGGCATTTAAAATTGCGACCTGGTTCATCTCTCCTCCCCCTTCTCATACTTTCCTTTCTTCTGGGGTGCAGTTCTTAGTTCACCTGACATACATAAGGGACCCCTGTCTTAGAGGTATTGCTTAGCGTCTCTAAGTTGATGGTTTTCCCTGCTGTGCACCCGGTGTTTGTGTAGGACTGTGTCTGTTTAGGACAAATGAGCCGTTGTGTGCTCTTTGGCGAACCACTTCACCACTCTGCCCCTTAGATGGTGCACCTGTACTTACTTTGCAGTCTCACTGTGAGGATTAAATCACATAAAGTGTAAAGCATCTGACAGAGTTCAGTTCAGTCGTCTCCGACTCTTTGTGACCCCAATGGACTGCAGCTTTCCAGGCTTCCCTGTCCATCACCAACTCCTGGAGCTTACTCAAATTCATGTCCAAGAGTCGCCAGCGTCACTGCCGTAGTTATCACGCTCTTTTGTAACTAGAGGCTTTCCTGGTGGCTCAGACTGTAAAGAATCTGCCTGCGACACAGGAGACCTGAGTTCGATCCCTAGATCAGGAAGATCCTCTGGCAGAGGTGGCTACACACTCTAGTATTCTTGCCAGGAGAATTCCATGGATCGAGGAGCCTGGCGGGCTACAGTCCATGGGGCCTCAAACTAGTCGGACACAACTAGGCAACTGACCCTCATGGTAACTATGTATCTACTTTTATGTCTACGCTGCTGTGCTATGACTCCCATAAGGCATGAAATGGATTTTATTCATCTCTGAAGCATGGACGTATAGAAAAAGGGTTAGGAGCATGACTTCTGGAGCTAGATTAAATCTTTTTCTCATGCTACAGTTTACAAACTGTGTGACCATGGCCAGAATGCCTAACCTCTTCCTGCTTCAGTTTCATGACCTGTATGATGAAGACAAGAATGCTTGTTGCCTTAGAAAGCACTTAGAAGACTTCCTGGAATATATTACATGCCCGCTATTATCTCTGCAAAGTTGTGTCTAGCAGAGAGAAGGTCTCAGCAAATATTTAACCAACGGGGTTTCTTCCTGATTGTTTTCAAACCTGACAATACCTTACCAATTGCACCCAGTCAATTCTTATACGTGTACAACTGGACTCTGCATGATAACACTTCTTATAGAAACCCTGACAAAGATTCTTATTAGCTCCTGTTCTTTGAGACCCTTAAGGGAGGCTCTCACGCCTGCTAATATGCATTAAACTGAATACGGTTTCTGCTTGAGTGCAGCATGGCTATATTTTGATGTAAGGAAATAGAGCCTATACTCTGGCCAAATGTAAACAACCTTAAGAAGCATCAGGTAGAAACAGTGCCAGAAACATAAATACATGGATGCTAGGTAGTTCTGAGTGCTCTGTAGGAAAATGAAGCCAATCAATATGGCCCACATATTGATGGTGTCAATGTAGGCAGAGAGCTTACAGTGTCAAGGCACTGGTCCATATATGAGCTCATTAGAAGGCAAAACTTGAGCCAGGAGAGTGGAACCATGTGGTGATCTGGGGAAAAGTAGAGGAGATGGCAGGTGCTAAGATTCAGGTGCTTGGTGTTTTAGAACAAGAAGGCCAGTAGCCGGACTGAGATGAAACCTTAGAGGTAGGGGAAAAGGACATGCAAACCATCAGGAAGACTCTAAAGTGAAGTCCCTCAGTCATGTCCAACTCTTTGAGACTCCATGGACTGTAGCCCACCAGGCTCCTCCATCCGTGGAATTTTCTAAGCAAGAGTACTGGAGTGGGTGGCCATTGCCTTCTCCAGGGGATCTTCCCAACCCAGGGATCAAACCTGGGTCTCCCACATTGTGGGCCGATGCTTTACCATCTGAGCCACCAGGGCATCCCTTAGGGAAGACTCTAGGACATGGTCCAAATGTAAGCTATTGCTCTGAATGAGGTCAGAAGCTGGTGGAGGGTTCTGGGCAAAGAAGTGACTGGATCTGCTTTATGGTTTTACAGGTCATTCAGTGGTGTCTGCACAAGGGGCAAGGGGAGAAGCAGGGGTGACTCTCAGCATACGGGTTGCTCTTGCTCATGCACGGATTCCAGAATCTTCAACATCCTGAGTGACTCTTCTTCCTGCTGCTAAGAAAGAGGGTTGGAGGCCACCGGGAATATGAAGACAGCTCGGTGCTCCTCTTCACCTGGGCCCACTTCTTCCTTTTCTCCAAGGTTCTGAGCAAAGCAACAGTCTCGGGCCCCTGCTGCTTTCAGAGGTGAATGGGTTAAGCTTGAGCTCAGCCTTCCTCTTCCTACTCACTTCTTCCTGTGGCAGCTTCCCACTGCCCAGAAGGAAGCAATCCTATCTGCCACTGCTGAGTGCTCATGCTGCTCTCAAGTCCCCTAAAGACCTTTCAGAAAACTTTGGGACTTTTCACAAAATCGTAGAAAATTTACCTTTCTTTTTTTTGTTTTTGGTTTTTTTGTTTGTTTGTTTGTTTGTTTGTTTTGCCTTCTGGAAGCCTACGATGTTTTTAGAGAACTGATCTTTAGCTTCTCCAATCGAACATTTTCCAGCCATCAGAGCCATGCACATCGAGCTCTCCACCTGCTTCTTTCTGTGCCTCTGGCCATGCAGCTTCGGTGCCATCAGAAGATACTACCTGGGTGCAGTGGAACTGTCCTGGGACTATAAGCGAAGTGAACTGCTCAGTGACCTGCACGTGAACACGAGGTAAACCCAGGTTCTAGAGACACTGGGCAGGATGGTGGGTGTGGGACTCTGGCTGGTGGAAGATACAGACATGGGTTACAGTAGCTGTGATGCTACTGAAGCCCTAAAGAGTATTTCCAAGTCAGTGCCAATCCTTTTCATAGATCTAACCTATTTGTTGATTTTTTTTTTTTTCCCTATCTTGTCCATTGCTTCTCTTTGTCACATGCTGCCACTCTGGAAACTAGAGAGTGGAAAAGAGTGAGGGCAGAGAGGCAAGTAGCATAAGAGATGGAACAAAACTTCTATCAGGGAGAAGAGCAACAAGACCCATCAGTATTACCCAGTTTTGGTGTAAGGATAGAATTAACCATGAATTCAGAAGCTTTTCATCTTTTCCGGGTTCTGGAGCATTTGGGGAGAGTAGGATTAAATAATCTTTCCAATATTATCTATGGCCATTGATTTAGTCAGATTTTCTACCTATTCTTCAGTCAATGTTCATTTATATACATTTTCCTAGAAAGCAATCCATCATCCCTAGATTATAGTGTATTGGAATCAAGTCACGTAGTAGTTGTGTGATATTGTTAACCTCTTTTGTGTTTGTAGTTATATTTATGTTCTTAGCTTGTGTATGTTCTCGTTACTTCTCTTAAAAGTAATATTTTCAGGACGTTTCTGGATTTTATTGCTTTTGTCAGCAACCTGCATCTTTTGGGTCTATGAATTTCCATTTTTACTTTCATCGGTTCATTTCTTCTTCATTACTTCCGTTGGTCCATTTTGTTGATCTAATTGTTTGCTTATTGAGTTAAATGCTGAAAGCATTTATTTACAATTTTGTGATGTTTTCTTTAAATGTGTATTATAAAGTTTTAAGCCCAGTACATACTTGATGGTAATGTAAATATTAAATATGGTCATGTCATACAAGCATTGCAATCTTTTTTGTTCTGTTTGCTTTGCTCCCTACATTTCTTCTACCTGAACCTGCTTCTTGATTATCCCCAATTGGGTACCCTAGTATGGTAGTATAGATTCATGAACACACATGTATTCATATATATGCAAATAAAGGTTTTCTTTGTCATTGTTTGTTTTATAAAAATAGGATACTATACATTTTTGTCACTCATTAACACCAAATGGAATCCGGTGCAAGTCAATTTAATGACTACGTAAAATTTAATGGCTATGTAAAATTCCATATTATTCAAGTTTCTTTTTTGGCCATTATACCCTGTATCATTATATCAGTTCAGTTCAGTTCAGTCGCTCAGTCGTGTCCCACTCGTTGCAACCCCATGGACTGCAGCATGCCAGGCCTCCCTGTCCATCATCAACTCCTGGAGTTTACTCAAGCTCATGTCCACTGAGTCGGTAATGCCATCCAACCAACTCATCTTCTGCCATCCCGTTCTTCTCCTGCCTTCAATCTTTTCCAGCATCAGGGTCTTTCCCAATGAGTCAGTTCTTTGCATCAGATGGCTAAAGTATTGGAGTTTCAGCTTCAGCATCAGTCCTTCAAATGAATAGTCAGGACCTATTTTCCTTTAGGATGGACTGGTTGGATCTCCTTGCAGTCCAAGGGACTCTCAGGAGTCTTCTCCAACACCACAGTTCAAAAGCATCATTTCTTTGGTGCTCAGCCTTCTGTATAGTCCAACTGTCACATCCATACATAACTACTGGAAAAACCATAGCTTTGACAATTCAGACCTTTGTCAGCAAAGCAACGTATCTGCTTTTTAATATGCTGTCTAGGTTTGTCATAGCTTTTCTTCCAAGGAGCAAGTGTCTTTTAATTTTGTGGCTGCAGTCACCATCAGCAGTGATCTTGGAGCCCAAGAAAATACAGTACATCACTGTTTCCATTGTTTCCCCATCTATTTGCCATGAATGATGGGACAGGATGCCATGATCTTTGTTTTTGAATGTTGGGTTTTAAGCCAGCTTTTTCACTCTCCTCTTTCACTTTCATCGAGAGCCTCTTTTGTTCCTCTTCACTTTCTGCCATTAGGGTGGTGTCATCTGCATATCTGAGGTTATTGATATTTCTCCCGGCAATCTTGATTCCAGCTTGTGCTTCATCCAGTCCAGCGTTTCTCATGATGTACTCTGCATATCAGTTAAATAAGCAGGGTGACAGTATACAGCCTTGATGTACTCCTTTCCCAATTTGGAACCAGTCCATTGTTTCATGTCTGGTTCTAACTGTTGCTTCTTGACCTGCATACAGGTTTTGCAGGAGGTAGGTAAGGTGGTTTGGTATTCCCATCTCTTTAAGAATTCTCCACTGTTTGTTGTGATCCACACAGTCAAAGGCTTTAGTGTAGTCAATGAAGCAGAAATAGGTGTTTTTCTTGAATTCTCTTGCTTTTTCTATGATCCAACAGATGTTGGCTATTTGATTTCTGGTTCCTCTGCCTTTTCTAAATTCAGCTTGAACATCTGGACATTCTTGGTTCACATACTGTTGAAACCTGGCTTGAGCATTTTGAGAATTTTGAGCATTACTATGTTACCATGTGAAATGAGTGCAGTTGTGCGGTAGTTTGAACATTCTTTGACACTGCCCTTCTTTGGGATTGGAATGAAAACTGATCTTTCCCAGTCCTGTGACCACTGCTGAGTTTTTATATTTACTTGCATATTGAGTGCAGCACTTTCACAGCATCATCTTTTAGGATTTGAAATAGCTCAACTGGAATTCCATCACCTCCACTAGCTTTGTTCATAGCAGTTTGCAATAACATCTACTTATTATCTCACAGTTTCAGTGGGTCAGAAATCCAGGTGGGCTCAACTAGGAACTCAACTTGGAATCATACAAGGCCAAAATCAAGGTGTTTACAGGGCTGTGGTCCTTACTGGAGGCTCCGGCTTGGGGGAGTAGGGGGAAACCCACTTCCAGGCTCAATTGGAATTTAGTTCCTTCTTTCAGTTTCCATGCAGTGCCGTCCATCTTCATGCTAACAAGTGTACACCAAGTCTCTTTCATGCTTCAAATCTAACTTCAATTTCCATGACATCTGTTAAAACTTCTGCTCTGTCTCCCTCTTCCACTTTTAAGAATCCTCATGGTTACATTGGACCCACCCAGACATTTCAAGATCCTATTCCCATCTCAAGATCAACTGAGTAACAACCTTAATTCCATCTGTCAAGTTTCTTCTACCATGTTAACAGAACGTATTCCTGAGCATAACACCAAGGGGCAGAGGTCATAAGGGACATTTTCCCTACCACAGGTATAATTTACATATAGTGAAACACACAGATTTTTAAATGTGAAGTTTGAGGAGTTTTGACAAATCATACTAGTTACATAAACACTACCCCAATCAATCATCCTGCAACCTTTTAGTAAGTCTCTCTACCTTGACCTGGCACCAGGCAACAAGCTCCTTTCTGGAATTACACATTTGCTTTTGACTTTATAAGACTTTTATATCAGTAAATTCATACAGTGTGCACTCTTCAGTGTCTGGATTTTTACCTTAGGCATCGTGATTTGGAAATTTGCTCAGGCTGTCACATGAAGTTGTTCTGTCCTTTTTATTGCTGATTACTGCTCTTTTGAGGGAATATATCACAACATATACCTTTTCCCTGCCACGTGAACCTTTGACTTGTTTCCAGGGGTTAATATAAATAAACCTGCTGTGAACATTCCTGTACCAGTGTTTGTGTGGCCATCCACTTTCACTTATCTTAGCTGCATATTCGATGAGTGAAATTGCTGGATCATATGGAAATGCACATTTAACTTTATAAGACACTATGAACAGATTTCTGGAATGATTATACCATTTTGTACTCTCATCAACAATGCATAAAAGTGCCAGTTGCAACACATACCAGGTATGTGATGTTGCTAGACAGAGGATGAGATGGTTGGATGGCATAACTGACTCAATGGACATGAGTTTGGGTAAACTCCGGGAGTTGGTGATGGACAGGGAGGCCTGGCATGCTGAGATTCATGGGGTCGCAAAGAGTCGGACACGACTGAGCAACTGAACTGAAGTATTTAATTTTAGTTATTTTAATGATTATGTGCTGATATCTTACTGTATGTTTAATTTTACATTTCTCTGATAACTAAAGATACTGAGCACCTTTACATGTGTGATTGACCATTCCTGTATATCATTTAATAAGATGATGATGCAAATATTTCGCCCGTTTTTACATTGGGTTGTCTTATTATTGTTGAGTTTTGAGAATTCTTTATATATTCTGGATACAAGCACAATTTGTTTTCAAAATTTTCTCCCAGCACAAAGATTTTCATTTTGATGAATTCCAATTTATCTATTTTTTTTCTGCTAGTTGCTTGTGTTTTTGGTATCATATCTAAAAAGCTATTACCAAATCCAAAGTCACAAGAGACTTATACCAGTGCTTTCTTCTAAGAGTTTTATAGGTTTAGCTCTTATATTGAGTTATTTGAGTTAATTTTTTTGTATGGTTTAAGGAAGGGATCCAAGCCTGTGGTTATGCAGTGTGACTGATCCTGAAGTAGAGGCCCAGATGATCAGTAGCCTGGTATATAAATGAACCATTGGCCATTTATCTGTTAATATTGGACTATTTGAAAATTAGTGTTGAGATAATTGTACTTAATATGTTGTGGTTGTATTATAGCTTTCATCTAGCATGCAGGTTGAGGTATAGTGAGTCACAGTCTGTGTTTAAAATTGAATGGAGAAAATGATTTATTTCATATCTAGATTTCTTTTGTTTTATAGGCAGTCACATGTATTTACCAGGAAAAAGTTGATAGAATTTTATTTTGATGATACCATTTTATAGTCCAGATTATTTTGATACTGATTAACAGGATAAGCTGACTCTGAACATATCCTGACAACCTCTGCCAAGACTTGAAATAAACATCTGGGAAATTCAGTTTTATATTATCTATTCCTGCAGCTGCTCAACTTCTTCTAAGCAAAGGTCAGGGAATATAATAGGTTTTCCGATGGATTTTAGATAAAATGTGAAAGAACAGTTCAGGTCAAGGATATTGTTGCGAAATATATTTGGCAAGATTTATATATCAAAGCCCAAGGGAAATGCACAAACAAAAACCCACATAAGTTAGGAAAGAGTAAAACCTGTGAATCTGGGAACATTTTGTCACTTACTGTGCAGATTATGCTGAATCGGAGTCATAAATCACGTCCCAGTTGACTAGGGCCTAGGCCTTCTGTTTTCTCTGTTGCACAACCTTGTTCTTTTATCTAGCTTTTGATTTTTCCTTTTTCCCTCAGAGAGAGAAAAAAATTGCTTCTGTGTACAGATGATCCTGTTCCTTCTCTGGTCTTCCAAGCTCTTGATCTAGTAAACACTTTTTATGTCTTTGATTTTCATTTTAGTCAGAAATATTAAAGTGAAAGCACTGTGCTAGTGTGTAGCAAAATACCTATCTCTGGACATAGATCTGAGTCTTGTTAGAAACCACTGGCAACTTTGGAGAAACTGGGTAAGGCACACTCAGCAGAACCAAGGAGATGGACTAGTCAGAGGGGAAGGGAACAAACTCTAGAGAGGAGTTGATGACTGTGCCTCAAGATTGCCAGAAGATGGGACAAATCAATTCAAGATTCAATAACTAAAAGCCCTGTAGGTCTATGACAAAGCTAGTGCCATGGAAATTTCCAGAGATGGATGAAATTAGAGCACATTGAAATATGAATTAGTGACACAGATTGGGTTCCCTAGAAGCAGACTGTGAGATACAGATTGTCCTGCAGGAATGTTATTTAGAGTTGTCTAGGGATCAATACCAGAGGAAGCAGGAGTGGGCAGAGGGAGAAACTGGGCTGCCATACAGGCCAGCCCTCCACAGAGCTCTGGAGCTCAGATGACCCTTCTGAATTGTCCCGGTTGGGCCAAGGCTGCCAGACCCCTGTGTCTCCGTACTGATCAGCCATTCAGTTCAGTCACTCAGTCGTGTCTGACTCTTTGCGACCCCATGGACCACAGCACGCCAGGCCTCCCTGTCCATCACCAACTCCTGGAGTTTACCCAAACTCATGCCCATTGAGTCGGTGATGCCATCCAACCATCTCATCCTCTGTCATCCCCTTCTCCTCTTGCCCTCAATCTTTCCCAGCATCAGAGCCTTTTCAGATGAGTCAGCTCTTCACATCAGGCAGCCAAAGTCTTGGAGTTTCAGCTTCTACATCAGTCCTTTCAATGAACACCCAGGACTCATCTCCTTTAGGATGGACTGGTTGGATCTCCTTGCTGTCCAAGGGACTCTCAAGAGTCTTCTCCAACACCACAGTTCAAAAAACATCAATTCTTCGGTGCTCAGCTTTATTTATGGTCCAACTCTCACATCCATACATGACTGCTGGAAAAACCACAGCCTTGACTAGATGGACCTTTGTTGGCAAAGTAATGTCTCTGCCTTTTTTTTTTTTTTTTTACGTTTCTTTTTTTTTTCTGCTTTTTAATATACTGTCTAGGTTGGTCATAGCTTCCCTTCCAAGGACTAAGCATCTTTTAATTTCATGGCTGCAATCACCATCTGCAGTGATTTTGGAGCCCCAAAAAATAAAGTCAGCCACTGTTTACACTGAACCCTATCCTGGGAGGGGGCGTGGCCTGCTCCAGAAAAGGGTGTGGTCTGCTCTGGGGTGGGTGTGGCCTCCCTGGGAAAGGCCCCCGGGCTGCTTTGGGGAGGGGACGTCCAGGCCACTGTAGGCGGGGCATCAGCGTCTAGAAGAGAACTGAGCTCTAGGCGGGGGTGGGGGAGCCCTCCAGCAGCACCCTGGGCCCAGGTGGTTGGGTTTGAGCACTTTCCGGGCCATTCCACCCCCCAACCTCGTCTCCATCACGGCCCCCACCCACTCACCCTCCATGTCCTCACGTGTAATGGGGGGCAACTGCTCCAGGTCCCAGGGGCCACTGCACTGTGCCGCTCAGCTAGGGGGACTGCCTGAGGGTGTGACCCAGTCCTGCCCACCTCCCAGGGGGCGGTACCCGCCTCCTCTTCTTGGCGGTTCCCCGGGGGCTCCTCCTCTGGCGCGCTGCTCCTTGGGTAAGCTAGCCCCAGGTCCCCAGGGGGCGTCCCTAGCTTCTCAGTCAGTGAGACCCCTGTGTTTTAGCTGTAAGGACCTTCTGGGATCGCTGAGCCCAGACAGAGCTGCAGGCGGGGATGGGTGGCATAGACTCCCCGGGTGGGTCATAGGGGAAAAGAGATTTGTTTGCTGTTGTTCTTTGGTTCCTAAATCCCTGTGTTCTCACTGGGGCCCCAGAAGCATCTCTGAATCAATGCATATCCGGAACCTTGGAGGCTGACACTCTAGCTTCGTGGAGCTTTAGGTAGAGAGGTCCTCCTATTCCTTTCTCTGTCTGGCAGTTTCTGGATGGGGTGGCATCCAATAAATCCAATGAATGCCATGGTCGTGGGCTCACTGCAGCATGTCCTTTGCTGTACACTGGTCCCAATCTGTTAGGATGCCGTATGGAATCCTGCATCAGTAAATCAAACCCTCGGTGAGTCCTCAGGCAGCGGTGCTAGCTGAGACCCAGCAGGCAGGAAAGCTAACATATCCCTGGAACACATGTCTCTTCACACCAGAATGAAGCGCCAGCCCTTCTAGGATGGAAAGGATTTAAGGCAATCATTTTGCCACCAAATATTTGACTAGTGTGCATGATGGACCAACTGGGAACTGAGCAGTGGTTTCTCTTGCTGGTGGGTTGGATTTTGGGAGGTGACACTAGTTAAATGAGCCTGCAGTTCAGTTGACTTCAGTTGCTCAGTCGTGTCCAACTCTTTGTGACCCCATGAACCACAGCACGCCAGGCCTCCCTGTCCATCACCAACTCCAAGAGTTTACTCAAACTCATGTCCTATTGAGTCAGTGATGCCATCCAACCATCTCATCCTCTGTTGTCCCCTTCTCCTCCTGCCTTCAATCTTCTCAGCATCAGTGTCTTTTCAAATGAGTCAGCTCTTCAGTGTCTTTTCAAATGAGTCAGCTCTTTGCATCAGGTGGCCAAAGTATTGGAGTTTCAGCTTCAAAATCAGTTCTTCCAATGAATATTGAATATTCAGAACTGATTTCCTTTAGGATGGACTGGTTGGATCTCCTTGCAGTCCAAGGGACTCTCAAGGGTCTTTTCCAACACTACAGTTCAACACTACAGTTCAATAGCATCAATTCTTTGGTTTTCAGCTTTCTTTATAGTCCAACAATCACACCCATACATGAGTACTGGAAAAACCATAGCTTTGACTAGATGGACTTTTTTTGGCAAAGTAATGTCTCTGCTTTTTAATATGCTGTCTAGGTTGGTCATAACTTTTCTTCCAAGGAGTAAGCGTCTTTTTAATTCATGGCTGCAGTCTTAGTCAGTGGGAAACTTTGCTTTTCTGTCCACTCACTAATTCTCTCCATAGCTACTTAGCTCACATCTTGACAGCACAGAGATGACACGTGTCAAGGCTGGCTAACGGTAACAGTCATGTTGTCTATGTTATTCTTTTATGCTTCTTCCACAATAGATACTGTCTAAGGCATGAACATAGGACATGCAGGTCTTTTTATTTTGCACCCACTCACTAATATGCTTTGGCCCCAGACATTAGTGTCCCTGACTTTCCACTCCTTTTCCTTCTAGGCCCCTGAACAGACAGTCAAGCTATTTGCTGCTGTCCATCAGTCTGAATATATTTGAACATTGGGCTGTTTCTCTTTCTATTCAAATTGAAGAAGCAACAACTTTATCCAAACTGTGGCCCGCTGGGGGATATTCCTTCTCCACTCTCTGTTAAGTCCAACCCTGAGTGGGGCTGTAATACAGCATCAGTCCATTTTTGGCTTGCACCTTCATATCAAGCTGTGTGTGTGTGTGATCAGTCGCTTCAGGCGTGTCTGACTCTGCAACTCAATGGACTGTAGCCCTCCAGGCTCCTCTGTCCGTGGGATTCTTCAGGCCAGAATCCTGGTGGGGGTTGCCATTTCCTCCTCCAGGGCATCTTCCTGACCCAGGGATCAAACCCAGATCTCCTGCTTTGCGGGCAGGTTCTTTACCACTGAGCCACCTGGGAAGCCCCACAGCAAGCTGACCCATCTGGAAATAAAGCTCAGGGTTTTTTCTCCCCTTAGCAACTGGTTGCCAGGGATCCCCGACATGGCTGTGAGTGTAACGTGAGGTACCAGCGACTGTGTAGCAGGACTAGATGAGTTGGGCTGTTGAGGATCCACCCATTCGGCCACAATCCATGCAGGTTTCCACTGCGTGCTCCGTGAATCAGCTGCTTTTACTGGAAGGGCTTCCTTATCAGCATGTTGGCTTCCGGTGCTCAGCCAGCACAGAGTCATCTGTCCCGGCCTTGGGGCTGGCTGAGCTGCTCGCTGGGCACGTGCTTTCTGGGGCGTTCTGGAAATCCCGGGATGGACTGAGATGCAAGGCTCTCTGGGATGGGAGGGAGGCGGGGAGACACTTAATCTTTTAATTCACTAGATCGCATTTGAAAAGGGCCAAAAGAATGGTCTCCTGGTTCCCCTGATGGCACCTCTCAATAACATCTTGATTCAAAGTTCAAGGTGAGGTCTTCCTTCCCCCTCTTGGCCTCCTTGGTCAACCTCCCTTGAGAGAGGTCCATGCACACTTGGGAGGAGCATTTGCAGTCAATCTTGATGCTCAACCCCCGCAAGGCTGTGGAGGTCTTCCTCTGCGCCTCTGCATCACTTGGCCACTTTCTCTTGTGCTTCCAACCATCTTGACTTTACGTGGAGGAAGGGAAATGTTAAGTGCACGCTCCCCATGTTCAGGCTCAGCCAAACCCTTCCGTTTTCTAAAGAGGCATCTACCTCACTTCCTTGGCTGATCCTTCCTCCTCGGTCTCGACCCCGTCTCAGGCTCACGGAGCATCCTTCCATGAGTGGCTGTCTGGTGTGTCTGTCTGCGTCTACCCCTTTTCTTGCCACCCTTCCCCACTCTTTCATTCATGTTGTCATATGACTTGGCAAGTCTTGTTCTGAGTATGGACTCAAAATAATTGAAAACAGAGTCTTGAGCTGTTTGTACACCCATGTTCATAGTAGCATTATTCTCAATAAGTAAAACATGGAAGCAACCCAAATATCCATCGGTGAGTGAATACATAAACAAAATGTGATATATACATCAAATGGAATAGTATTGAGCCTTGAAAAAGAAGAGAATTATTACACTTGCTGCAAAATAATTGAACACTGAAGAGTTTCTGCTCAGTGAAATCAACCAGTCACAAAAAGACAAATACTGTGTCATTCCACTTGCATGAGGCGCTTACATTAGTGAACTTTATAGAGACAGAAAGTAGGCTAATGGTTTCAGGACCTGGAGGAAGTGGGCACTGAGGAGTTAGAGTTTCAGTTTTGCAAGGTAAGAAGAATTATGCAGAAGGATGGTGGGGATGGTTATCATTACTTTAATGATATTAATATACTTAGTACTAATGGAATGTACACTTAACAATGTTTAAGATACTTTCTCTGCGGAATCACCATGGCGGCTGGGACCCTGTACACGTACCCTGAAAACTGGAGGGCCTTCAAGGCCCTCATTGCCACTCAGTACAGCGGGGCTCAGGTCCGTGTGCTCTCCGCACCACCCCACTTCCATTTTGGCCAAACCAACCGCACTCCCGAATTTCTCCGTAAATTTCCTGCTGGCAAGGTTCCAGCCTTTGAGGGTGATGATGGATTCTGTGTGTTCGAGAGCAACGCCATTGCCTACTATGTGAGCAACGAGGAGCTGCGGGGAAGTAGTCCCGAGGCAGCAGCGCAGGTGGTGCAGTGGGTGAGCTTTGCTGATAGCGACATAGTGCCACCAGCCAGCAC
This sequence comes from Cervus elaphus, assembly GCF_910594005.1. Classification (NCBI taxonomy): domain Eukaryota; kingdom Metazoa; phylum Chordata; class Mammalia; order Artiodactyla; family Cervidae; genus Cervus; species Cervus elaphus. Next base: position 25,594,082 of record NC_057848.1, read on the forward strand.
CTGGGTGTTTCCTACCCTGGGCATCATGCACCACAACAAGCAGGCCACAGAGAATGCAAAGGAGGAGGTGAGGCGAATTCTGGGGCTGCTGGATGCTCACTTGAAGATGAGGACTTTTCTGGTGGGCGAACGTGTGACGCTGGCTGACATCACAGTTGTCTGCACCCTGTTGTGGCTTTATAAACAGGTTCTGGAGCCTTCTTTCCGCCAGGCCTTCCCTAACACCAACTGCTGGTTCCTCACCTGCATTAACCAGCCCCAGTTCCGGGCTGTCTTGGGAGAGGTGATACTCTGTGAGAAAATGGCCCAGTTTGATGCTAAAAAGTTTGCAGAGAGCCAGCCTAAAAAGGACACCCCACGGAAGGAGAAAGGTTCTCGAGAAGAGAAGCTGAAGCCCCAGGTGGAGCAGAAGGAGGGCAAAGAGGAGAAGAAGGCGGCCACCCCTGCTCCTGAGGAGGAGCTGGATGAATGTGAGCAGGCGCTGGCTGCCGAGCCAAAGGCCAAGGATCCCTTTGCCCATCTGCCCAAGAGTACCTTTGTGTTGGATGAATTTAAGCGCAAGTACTCCAACGAGGATACGCTCTCTGTGGCGCTGCCGTACTTTTGGGATCACTTTGATAAGGATGGCTGGTCCCTGTGGTACTCTGAGTATCGCTTCCCTGAAGAGCTCACCCAGACCTTCATGAGCTGCAACCTCATCACTGGAATGTTCCAGCGATTGGACAAACTGAGGAAGAATGCCTCCCGTGATGACCATCTTCTAGCCTAGCTGGGAAAGATTGGATGTAGTTAGGAGGTGGTGACATGGGGCTTTGTAACTACCTAATTCCAGACCCTCCCCCGTGAGGGGGGAGACTACCTGCTGGTTGGGGGGAGAGCGCAGCATGCACAGTCACTTACCACGCCTCCCCGCCGCTGCCGGGTGGGGCCGCAGCCATTCCCAAGAATCAGTTTTAACACTTCAGACCAACAACAAGACGAGGCACAGACTCCTTGGAACAGATAACTGGCCTGTGGGCCCAACTTGGCAGCAGAGCGTCTCTGGGGTATCCCTACTTTCTCACAAGGAAGTGGGGTTCCAAGATTTAAGTAACTTGCCTGTGATCACACGTCTTAGGTGGTGGAGGCAGAATTTTGAACCCAGTGGGTGTCCCTGGAGCCTGTACCATAAACACACCCTGCTGCTTCCTGGAATGTAGAGCAGTCATAAATGTCATTTAACAACCCTGAAAAAAAACAAAAACAAAAACAAACAACAAAACAATGTTTAAGATAGTAAATACTATGCTTTGTGTGTTTTACTGCAACAAAAAATTGGAAAAAATTTACAATCCCTGTAGGTCAGTGATTTTCCAATTTAGCAACTTTTACCACTTTTAGATTGCATTTGCCTTTTCTGCATCAGTATTCCCAGTAAAACCCTTCTAAGAAAAAAAAATTATTATGAGAATAAATGATTCTCTGGTGCAACTACTCCTTAAAGGGATGCTGGAATTTTTGTTTCAGCATAAGGTTGATAAAGAAGTAAGTAATAAATGCAAGATGCCTTGTTATTTATTTCACTTCATGGTAATCCCAGGTATAGTGTGGCTATCGCTCCAAGTATACCAATACCCACAATCAGAAGCTGCTGCTCTTTTTAGCAATTTAGCTTTATTGTTGTCCTTTTTACCATTCTCCATCTCTCATATATCCTGCTTTGCAAAAACCCCTGAGGGGCAATAAGACAAGAAACAACACCCACTCTACATCTATTTATATACCTTTAAAGCCTCTCTTTTTGCATGTTTCTAGCACGTGTTCTGTGATGGTATAATGGCATGCAGTATGTCATTTATAAGTGAATGAATATACATTTGCAGGGGGTGAGTGCTCAACTTTTTTAACTGAATGGGGTTTGGAGAATAGGATCTCCACATGAAAACTTTCTGCCAGGGCAGGAGCCTTGTTTTCTCCATATGAGTCTTTATAACTCAAATGTCCATGCCTCTTGCCTACACGTCCTTGGCTTGTTGAAAGAATGCTAATTGGTAGAAATATGATGACAGACAAGAATTAGGTGGCCAGAGCATAAACCAGGAAGAGAGGCCTTCTATGGCATGTAGAAAACTGCAAAACTACTCCATGGGGTACAAAAATCAGCACATGAAAACCAGTGGGTAGAAATATTCACCTACAACCATTTTGTATTTCCTGCCAGCTTGCCTGGGGCTTTCTTTGCTCTGATTCACCTTAGTCCTTTTGATTACTCAGACTAGACTGGGCCCCAGGACATGCAAACCTAACTTGTCAGATAAGGAGAGAGGAAAAAGTTGGGTATCAGCCTTAACTTAAAAGAGTTTTAATAATTGAGGCAAAGAATAATATTTGGGGAACATTAACATAATTATGAAATGTCTGATTCAGTAGCTGATCCATGCGTAAATGGATGTGGTGTGTGTGTGTGTGTGTGCTCAGTAGTGTCGAACTCTGTGACCCTGTGTACTGTAGCTCACTAGGTTCCTCTGTCCGTGTAATTTTCCAGACAAGAATACTGGAGAGGGTTGCCATTTCCTTCTCCAAGAGATCTTCCCAACCCAGAAATCGAACTCATGTCTCTTGTGTCTCCTGCATTGGTAGGCGAATTCGTTACCACTGTGCCACGTTGGATAATTGGCGGTATCTGGTAATTTTAGGTACATACTGAAAAAATTTGAATTCAAGGTACTTAGATGAAAGTTATAGTCTTTTTTTAGAGATAAAATGAAAGGATGTTATAGTTATTGTTTTGGAAAAGGATTTTTTGGCTGGTAGTGTATGAGTATTGATTTTATGCTTTTTCTTATTGTATGGCACTTAATGTGTCAGATGACTTTCGAAAACAGTGTTTTGATTTGATGGTGGTGGTGGTTTAGTCACTAAGTCATGTCCAACTCTTGCGACCCCATGGACTGTAGCCTGCCAGTGTCCTCTGTCCGTGGGATTTTCCAGGCAAGATTACTCAAATGGATTGCCATTTCCTTCTCCAGGGGATCTTCCTGACCCAGGAATCGAACCCGGGTCTCCTGCATTACAGGCAGATTCTTTACCGACTGAGCTATGAGGGAAGATTTCTCTTTGATTTGATGGGTGTTAGGACGCTGTAAAGAGCAATATTGCATAGGAACCTGGAATGTTAGGTCCATGAATCAAGGCAAATTGGAAGTGGTCAAACAGGAGGTGGCAAGAGTGAATGTCGACATTCTAGGAATCAGGAAACTAAAATGGACTGGAATGGGTGAATTTAACTCAGATGACCATTATATATACTACTGTGGGCAGGAATCCCTTAGAAGAAATGGAGTAGTCATCATGGTCAACAAAAGAGTCTGAAATGCAGTACTTGGATGCAATCTCAAAAACGACAGAATGATCTCTGTTCATTTCCAAGGCAAACCATTCAATATCACGGTAATCTAAGCCTGTGCCCCAACCAGTAACACTAAACAAGCTGAAGTTGAATGGTTCAATGAAGACCTACAAGATCTTTTAGAACTAACACCCAAAAAAGATGTCCTTTTCATTATAGGGGACTCGAATGCAAAAGTAGGAAGTCAAGAAACACCTGGAGTAACAGGCAAATTTGGCCTTGAAGTATGGAATGAAGTAGGGCAAAGGCTAATTGAGTTTTGCCAAGAGTATACACTGGTCATAGCAAATGCCCTCTTCCAACAACACAAGAGAAGACTCTACACATGGACATCACCAGATGGTCAACACCAAAATCAGATTGATTATATTCTTTGCAGCCAAAGATGGAGAAGCTCTATACAGTCAGCAAAAACAAGACCAGGAGCTGACTGTGGCTCAGATCATGAACTCCTTATTGCTAAATTCAGACTTAAATTGAAGAAAGTAGGGAAAACCACTAGACCATTCAGGTATTACCTAAATCAAATCCCTTATGACTATACAGTGGAAGTGAGAAACAGATTTAAGGGACTAGATCTGATAGACAGAGAGCCTGATAAACGGAGGTTCGTGACATTGTACAGGAGACAGGGATCAAGACGATCCCCATGGAAAAGAAATGCAAAAAGGCAAAACGGTTGTCTGTGGAGGCCTTACAAATAGCTGAGAAAAGAAGAGAAGCAAAAAGCAAAGGAGGAAAGGAAAGATATTCCCATTTGAATGCAGAGTTCCAAAGAATAGCAAGGAGAGATAAGAAAGCCTTCCTCAGCGATCAATGCAAAGAAATAGAGGAAAACAACAGAATGGGAAAAACTACAGATCTCTTCAAGAAAATTAGAGATACCAAGGGCACATTTCATGCAAAGATAGGTTTGATAAAGGACAGAAATGGTATGGACCTAACAGAATCAGAAGATATTAAGAAGAGATGGCAAGAATACACAGAAGAACTGTACAAAAAAGTGCCGGGCCTGCCGGCTAGATGAACAGGTCGAGGACGCAATCACCAGAGCACCTGAGAAATAAAAGACTAGGAAAGATGGGGTTGAGAGGGACGGAGTCAGCTTGTGACTGATTCCGACGACTTTATTGAGGCGTAACATACATATATATACTAACAGGATTCACCAAATTTTAGATCAAAGGCTTGCATACGTGCAGAACTGCAGATACTAGTTTTAGGAGTTTTATCTTAACTCCAGCAGGGCATGGCACCAGTGTCTTATAATCAGGTAAAGACTACCTAGACATAAGCCATTCACAGGAGCCCGATAATCTTATCAGAGTCAGGAAAATAGGCAAATGGTGGCTGCAGCGATTTCCTTGAGGGAGGTGAGAAAGGCCAATTTGCACTTTAACAAATCAGGGGTGGCGGGACAGAGAGGGACCTTTTGATCTCTCTCAGGGCCGAGAAGGGGCCTGAGCAGTCAGGCCGGCTCCCCGCATCTCCCCCTTTTCTTTTGACTAATGGCCATTATATCTCCCTCGAAGGAAATGGTCGCGTTTGCAAACGGGAAAACATCAGCAATCTTTTATTTATCATCTCAGATAAGCATTGACAAATGCAAGGGCCAAAACACAGCAATAACAATATGCATATAATGATGAAAATTATAGATTTCCACCAACCACTATGAAACCAGGCAGATATCTGACTCCAAATGCTGGAGTCAGAAAAATCCATAGCGGCTACTTGTTGTTTCATATCTTCTAAAGCATCAGAAACATTTGAGGAATAATCAGGAATATATACACAACACTCCATTTTTATTAAGGCACATGTTCCCCCTTGAGAGGCTGTTAGAATATCCAGAGCCATACGATTTTGTAGAACGGCTTTTCTCATCTGTTTTTGTTCTTCATTAAGAGCCTCTAAAGCTCTTCTAGTATCTGTCAAAGCTTGTTTTGTAAAATTGTTCAAAGCCTCTACCCTGAGCATAATATCAGTGGCTCCTAAAGAGGGCACAAAAATTGAGGCTAAATAATCATACCAATGAAAAACAGAGCGTGACCACCGGGCTTTAACATAAGGTAAATTAACAGGTTGACTAATTTTTTGCTTATGAATTCTCCCAGGGGTAAACACAAACCCTAGGGTACATCTCCCCACCCATCCTACAGGGAGCCAGGGCCAAAGGTTGTATCCACAAATCCATCGAGTGTTATTTGGGGCTACCCATCTTATACCAGGGCTATTTTCCCAATCTGTCCCTGGCCAAATAACAGACTTGTTGACAATAAACGTTACATCCATTACAGTCTTACATTTGTGGGTAGGCAATAGTCCCATATGTTTCATGTGATATCCTGGAAATTCTCGGCCTCCAAATGTTGGTACATGAGTCTTTTGCTCCCAGCAAATGTCAGCAGGGGTCAGTAGCTGTCCTTTTTCAGGGGTCATCCAGAAATATTCATCCCAAACTTGGTAGTAGTCACCCTCAAATCGATTAAAATCATTAGGAGAAGAAACAGATCTATTTTCATAATATAAGTACGCATTAACAATTTCCTGATAACTTTGTGTTACATTAAAATAAGAAGAAGCGTGTAAAGGATCAGAGCATCGAGAATCTATATCAAAATTAACTGTAATTAAGCTTCGATGTTTCTTCTGATATTCTTTTAAAAAATCACATAAAGCCGAAGTTTCATTTTTTGGAAAGGGAAGCACCCACCAGGGTAATCCTTCTGTAACCGATAAAGGCATGCTTGTGCAGACCCAGCAGGCTGTTTCATTGTAAAAATCAGCATAAGAATGAGCCCAGGAAACGAAAGCATTGGCTTCAGCCTGAGGGAAGGCTTGATTCATTATCGCGCATGCCAAAGCGAGGGCGATGTAAGCCAGCGCATATCGAGGTTGGGCCGTCTCTGCAGCCATCCTCCTTGCTTGAAGGATAAACTCATGCATCTGCTGATTTGTCGGGAGAAGATTCCTCTGCTGTAAAGTCAGCCGACCTAATTGCTGATTCAGTAATCTCCTCCGTCTGGCGTACCAGCCTTTCCGGGAGCCAGCGCGGTGCTTCGGCATCCTGTGGAAAAACACATACATGACCCCTCCCCCAAATTAACACAGGATCTGGGCCATGCCAGTTATTATCCAGCGGGTCTTTCCACAAGACCATCGGCTTTCTGCTGGAAATCTGAGGGTCCCAAAATCTCTGCGCGGCTGAATGTCCTTCTTTATCTAAAATTAAAAAATTTAAAATATATAAAGCGTGATTAAGGTAATTTCTGGGTAGAAGGGGGTAGAGCTCCCCCCTCTGTATTTTTTGAAGCTGTAGTTTTAAAGTTTGATTAGCACGTTCCACGATGCCTTGACCCTGTGGATTATAAGGAATGCCTGTTTTTAGGGTGATAGAAAAAGAGGAACAAAAATTTTTGAAGGCAGAGGAGACATAGCCGGGGCCATTATCAGTTTTTATAATCTTTGGCGTGCCTAAAATGGAAAAAGCATAAAGACAATGTGAGATAGAATGTTTTGCGGCTTCACCAGTCTGTAAGGATGCCACAATATATCCTGAAAAGGTGTCAATAGATACATGAACGTACTTTAAACGACCAAAGGAAGGGACATGAGTGACATCCATTTGCCAAAGATGATTCGGTAGAAGCCCGCGAGGATTAACGCCAAGATGTGGAACTGGAAGAAACTTAGGGCAAACAGGACAAGATTTAACAATTTGTCGTGCAGTCTCTCGAGGGATTTGAAACTGCAAACGAAGAGTATTACTATTCTGGTGATGTAGCGCATGTGATTGCTGTGCTGCTTTCACCTGTGAAAGAAAAACTCTAGTGTGAGAATCAGCCATCTGATTTCCCATAGATAGAGGTCCAGGAAGCCCAGTGTGGGCACGTAAATGTCCAAAGAAGCAGGGTAAGGTGCGCTGTTGCAGCAGAGACTGAATTGAACGTAACAAATGTTGAATGTTAGAATTCACAGTAGAAATAAAGGGAACAGTTTCTATATATTGCAAAGCATGAGCAATGTATTTGCTATCAGTAAACAAATTAAAAGACTGTGAGGAATATTGTGAGCATACTTTATGAACGGCTGAAAGTTCTACTTCTTGAGCCGATGTATAGTTCGTCTGCCAGGAGAAAGGGGTATCATTAACCACAAAGGCAGCAGTTCCATTGGAGGATCCATCAGTAAAGATCGTAAGAGCATCTTGAATAGGAACATTAGAAACATTCTTTGGAAAAATAAATGAATGCTGGCTGGCAAAATGCAAAAGTTTATCAGAAGGTAAATGATTAATAATTTGACCTGTAAAGGAGGAAAATGCCAAAGCCCACGAGTCATTAAACTGAAAAAGCCATTCCTGCTGTTCTTTGGTATAGGGCACATAAATGTAAGCAGGATCGGCTCCCAACATTTCTCTGGAAAGACGCCTTCCTTTGGCAACGAGGAGGCTAATGAAATCAAAAAAAAAGGAGTAAGAACTTTTGAAGGCGATACAGGTAAATGGATCCACTGTAAGGGAGCATTTTGATATAACACTGCCGTCGGGGTATGTTTAGAGGGAAACACATATAGTCCCCACGGTTGAGAAAAATCACAGTAGGTAGCAAAATGCTGAGAGAGGGCCTTTTCAACCAATGCCAGAGCAGCTCGCCCTTCATCATTTAATATTCTAGGGGAGGAAGGGTCAGTTGTTGATTAAGATCTCTAAATTGTCCTTCCTCCATTAGCATGTCAAAAGTAACCTGCAGCCCATTAGGGCGGTTACGGTCTTCAATGTTGTTACAGACCTCGCCGTATTTTGAGCGCCACAAGAGATTAGGAGGCAAGTATTGAGATGAAAGACTTTCAATTATGGCTAGAGTAAACGACGCAGTAGGCCCGTATTGAGCGCAAGCTTGTTTCAGTTCTTTCAGTTGTTTAAAAGGCAGAGGCTCATGATACCTCCGATGATTAGCATCTTGAAAAACAGGGAAAATCATAGAATATCCCTCAAGATTTTCACCCTGTTCTCAGGCTGTTTTCACAGCCATTTGTAGTGGTGAAAGTACTGGCCTTTTTAGGCTAGATGGAACATATACTGGCGCTGTTGGAATCAAAGGCGCTTCTGCGAGAGGAGGGGGAGGGAGCGGGACCGGCGGCGGCAGCGGGTCAGGATCTAAACCGGCTATAACAGATGGCGTTTTAGAATGCAACGGCTTAGTTGTATTTATGGGCGATAAGTCTAGTTGTTCCATTCTCTGAGATATGGATGTTAGCATCTCTCTAAGTTCAGAAAAAGGGGAGCCTTGGTCTTTATTCTTTTGTTGAGTTACTATAAAGGCATCCCATCCTTCTTTGTCATGCTCAAAAGCCTGCTCTTTTAAATCGTCTTCCTCATCAGGAGAAAGTTCTGAATCTGAGTCTTGTTCTAGAGCAGTAGTCTCATTATCATTTTTTCTGGAACCTGAAACAGTTGGGGAGTCATATATGTGCTCCACTACCCGTTGGGGGGCACCTGAACACTTGGGTGTTATAAATTTCAAGGCTGTTTCAAGTTTCCTACTCTCGTGTTCTGGGTTTAAACAATCTCTTATTAGAGTCCATAGAGAATAAGCATCAAGTGGAACTTTGTCTGGTCCACAGAGGGTATAAACTGTTTGAATTTGTTCTCCCACCTTTACCCAAGTTTCAAGGCTAATAGTTCCTTCCTCTGGGAACCAAGGACAAGTTTCCTCCACAAAGACAAGAAATCTTTCTAGTTTCTGTTTAGAGACAGAAATTCCTCTAGCTTTTAGCATAGTTTTTAACATAGAAACAAAGAACTGTCTACTATTACTTTGCCCCATAATTTTTACTCTCAACTATACCCTCTCCACCCACAGTTTTCCAACGATACCTGAATAGGTGAGGCTTTCTCCCGGGATCACTTTCAATATTTTTGGGTGGCTGTGCTCTGGGATCCGCCCATGTCCCTCGTTCTGGCGCCACTTGCCGGGCCTGCCGGCTAGATGAACAGGTCGAGGACGCAATCACCAGAGCACCTGAGAAATAAAAGACTAGGAAAGATGGGGTTGAGAGGGATGGAGTCAGCTTGTGACTGATTCCGACGACTTTATTGAGGCGTAACATACATATATATACTAACAGGATTCACCAAATTTTAGATCAAAGGCTTGCATACGTGCAGAACTGCAGATACTAGTTTTAGGAGTTTTATCTTAACTCCAGCAGGGCATGGCACCAGTGTCTTATAATCAGGTAAAGACTACCTAGACATAAGCCATTCACAGGAGCCCGATAATCTTATCAGAGTCAGGAAAATAGGCAAATGGTGGCTGCAGCGATTTCCTTGAGGGAGGTGAGAAAGGCCAATTTGCACTTTAACAAATCAGGGGTGGCGGGACAGAGAGGGACCTTTTGATCTCTCTCAGGGCCGAGAAGGGGCCTGAGCAGTCAGGCCGGCTCCCCACAAAAAAGATCTTCACGACCCAGATAATCATGATGGTGTGATCACTCACCTAGAGCCAGACGTCCTGGAATGTAAATTCAAGTGGGCCTTAGAAAGCATCAGTACGAACAAAGCTAGTGGAGGTGATGGAATTCCAGTTGAGCTATTTCAAATCCTGAAAGGTAATGCTGTGAAAGTGCTGCACTCAATATGCCAGCAAATTTGGAAAACTCAGCAGTGGCCACAGGACTGGAAAAGGTCAGTTTTCATTCCAATCCCAAAGAAAGGCAATCCCAAAGAATGCTCAAACTACTGCACAATTGTGCTCATCTCAGATGCTAGTGAAGTAATGCTGAAGATTCTCCAAGGCAGGCTTCAGCAATACGTGAACCGTGAACTTCCAGATGTTCAAGCTGGTTTTAGAAAAGGCTGAGGAACCAGAGATCAAATTGCCAACATCCACTAGATCATCAAAAAAGCAAGAGAGTTCTGGAAAAAACATCTATTTCTGCTTTATTGACTATGCCAAAGCCTTTGACTGTGTGGATCACATTAAACTGTGGAAAATTCTGAAAGAGATGGGAATACCAGACCACCTGACCTGCCTCTTGAGAAACCTGTATGCAGGTCAGGAGGCAACAGTTAGAACTGGACATGGAACAACAGACTGATTCCAAATAGGAAAATGAGTATGTCAAGGCTGTATGTTGTCACCCTGCTTATTTAACTTATATGCAGAGTACATCATGAGACACTCTGGGCTGGAAGAAGCACAAGCTGGAATCAAGATTGCCGGGAGAAATATCAATAACCTCAGATATGCAGATAACACCACCCTTATGGCAGAAAGTGAAGAGGAACTAAAAAGCCTCTTGATGAAAGTGAAAGAGGAGAGTGAAAAGTTGGCTTAAAGCTCAACATTCAGAAAGGTAAGATCATGGCATCTGGTCCCATCATTTCATGGGAAATAGATGGGGAAACAGTGGAAACAGTGTCAGAGTTTATTTTGGGGGGCTCCAAAATCACTGCATATGATTATTGCAGCCATGAAATTAAAAGACACTTACTCCTTGGAAGGAAAGTTATGACCAACCTAGATAGCATATTAAAAATCAGAGACATTAGTTTGCCAACAAAGGTCCATCTAGTCAAGGCTATGGTTTTTCCAGTGGTCATGTCTGGATGTTAGAGTTGGACTGTGAAGAAAGCTGAGTGCCAGAAAATTGACGCTTTTGAACTGTGGTGCTGGAGAAGACTCTTGAGAGTCCCTTGGACTGCAAGGAGATCCAACCAGTCAATCCTAAAGGAGATGAGTCCTGGGTGTTCTTTGGAAGTACTGATGCTGAAGCTGAAACTCCAATACTTTGGCCACCTCATGCGAAGAGTTGACTCATTGGAAAAACCCTGATGCTGGGAGGGATTGGGGGCAGGAAGAGAAGGGGGTGACAGAGGATGTGATGGCTGGATGGCATCACCGACTCGATGGACATGAGTTTGAGTAAACTCCGGGGGTTGGTGATGGACAGGGAGGCCTGGTGTGCTGCGATTCATGGGGTCGCAAAAAGTCAGACATGACTGAATGACTGAACTGAACTGAACTGAACTGAGGAATTGTCTGGGCTTCCCTGGTAGCTCAGCTGATAAAGAATCTGCCAGCAGTGCAGGAGACCCAGCTCGATTCCTGAGTCAGGAAGATCCACTGGAGAAGGAATAGGCTACCCAGTCCAGTATTTTGGGCTTCCCTGGTGGCTCAGCTGGTGAAGAATCTGCCTGTATTGTGGGAGACCTGGGTTTGATCCCTGGGTTGGGAAGATCCCCTGGAGAAGGGAACAGCTACCCACTCCAGTGTTCTGGCCTGGAGAATTCCAGTGACAGCCTGTCCTGATCTATCCAGGCTTCTATAACAAAATACCATAGACTACGTAGCTTATAAACAATAGACATTTATTTCTCACAGTTCTGGAGGCCAGACATCCAAGATCAGAGTGCCAGCTGATTTGGTGTCTGGTGACAGCCCTCTTGCTGGTTCAGAGATGCCATTTTTCATTGTAACTTACATGGTTACAAGAGGTAAGATATCTCTCCTTTATAAGGGCACTAATCCCATTCATGAGGGTTCTGCACAGAAACATTCAGTTTGTATCAGGGATCCGGATACCATTTCCAGTCTGCATTGTTCACAGTAGAGGAGAATGAGATGGAAGCATGACCTCCAGCTATTTTTCCAAGCGGGTTCAGAGAAGGTCAACCAAAATGAATGACTTTTTCTCTTCTTCACACAGGTTTCCTCCCAGAGTGCCCAAACCTTTTCCATTCAACACCTCAGTCATGTACAGAAAGACTGTGTTTGTAGAGTTCACAGATCAACTTTTCAACATCGCCAAGCCCAGACCACCATGGATGGGTAATGTAAACAAGATTGATTCTTTCTTGTGAAACTGGGCATCTTGTTTCTTTGCAAGGATTCCCCGGCCTTGGACTGCAGTTTTTTAAGAGGGCAGCTGCCAAAGAAAATATTTTCTTGGTCAGTCTTCCCTTATTACCACCTCTTGGGGAAATACACTGACCAAATGGTCTCAGTCTTCTTGCCTGGCTCTCCTCCTGTGTTTATTCTCTAGATGTTCAAGTGCCCTTTATCCTGGACTTAGGTTCATTTTCTTTTTTCTCCATGCTTTCAATTCCTGGTTGTTCTTATCCATTCTCATGGCTTTAAAAGATCATATATGCCAGTAACCCCCGAGTTTATATTTTCAGTTCAGACTGCTTGTTTGAAACCTCCACTTAGATGTCAATTAAGCATGTGAAAGTGAAAGTAGCTCAGTCGTGTCTGACTCTTGGCGACCCCATGGACTATACAGTCCATGGGATTCTCCAGGCCAGAATACTGGAGTGGGTAGCCTTTCCCTTCTCCAGGGGAATCGTCCCAAACCAGGGATCAAACCCAGGTCTCCCACATTGTAGGCAGATTCTTTACCAGCTGGGCCACCAGCGAAGCCCAAATAAGTATGTAACAAGGTGTTAAGATTTCCTGTCTTAGAATTATTGCTGAGAATTATAGCTGACAAGTAGTCCCAAATTCTAAAGAAAGATAACAGCCCACCTATTCAAGACTTGTTCAGATAGTGCTCCAAATTGGTTCAGCAACCTTTAGCCCATCATGTACCTTCAACTTTTATAAAAGAAGGCTAGGAACTTATGAAAAACTTTAGATTTGAGTATTTCCTATGAAAGCATTTTTGGTATTTTGTATATATCCCCATGGAGAGGAAGGATCTCCCCTCCCCGCCATGTCAAGCTACAGCGAGGGAGGCTTCAGGAGAACTGTTTAGAAAACTTGAGATAGAATTTTTGGCACTTGGAAGATACAGACTCATGCCTGATTTTTTTTTTAATTTTTTTATTAGTTGGAGGCTAATTGGAGAAGGTGAGGGTGGGATGTTTCGAAAGAACAGCATGTATATTATCATGCCTGATTTTTATGGAAAAAACTTTCAAGGCCAGAGTCTTGCGGAGTTTTCCCTGATGGCGTCAGAAGGAGAGTGGGATATGGCGGAAGCTAACTGCACCGCCACTGTTAGGTGTGAGACCAGGAAGATTATTGGACAAAAGTTGTCTCAAGAAGACCCTGTCTGAGAGGACTTTTTGCCAGGGCTAGGTGATCCCAGCAGAGAATATCTGTGTGATTGGACTCTCAGAAGCACAAAGTGAGAGGAGAGATAAAGTGAAAACTGGACAGGGCACATCACAGGCCAGGGGGAAATGGAGTAGGATGTCACCATACTGAGATGGGAGAGAGTTCTCAAAGAACTCATATAAGTTCTCTAAGAAAGAAAGACACAGAATTTTGGCCTGTGTCACACGCAGGGGGTACCAAAGCCACATTACCACTGAACGACCAAGAAAGATCTTATAATTATGCCTTTTTCCCACTCCTGTCCTAAGCTCCAACCTTAGAAAGTCCAGAGGCAGTAAGGTGATTGGAGAGGAGGAAGGTGAGAAAGCAGTGAACCTGCCAACCAAACATCTTTTTTTTCCCCCATTACTGATCTCTGAGTCTATTTCAGAATTGAACTGGAGGAGGAGGGAATCCCTGAATTTCAGGGGACATCAAAAATTTGCTATGAGGCCAGACTGGACTTCTTAGTACCTATGATAATACTGTTAATATATGAAGGTTACTTGGGGAAAAAAATTGGGATTGCTCAAAATGCAAGAAAGGCAAATTCTACATACAATTAAAAACTATGAAAAAGAAACCTGTTTCATATTTTCATCCCACTAATTCCAGTCCATTCAGTAAAGTCATTTGTAGGCCTTGTGCTGCGGTTCATGGGGTCACAAAGAGTCAGACACGACTGAGCGACTGAACTGAACTGAACTGAACTATACCTTGTATAAGACTTTCCTGGTGGCTCAGGCAGAAAAGCATCTGCCTACAATGTGGGAGACCTGGGTTCAATCTGTGGGTTGGGAAGATCTCCTGGAGAAGGCAATGGCAACCCATTCCAGTATTCTTGCCTGGAAAATCCCATAGACGGATGAGCCTGTGGGCTACAGTCCATGGGGTCGCAAAGAGTCGGACACGACTGAGTGACTTCACTTTCACTTTCACTTATACCTAGTATGACTGTCTGTAAGTCATCAATTTCCTCCAAATTTTCTGTGCCATGGCCTGATGACCACTCAGTTGCACAAATCAAAATCACAGGAATCATGCCTGATTCCCATGTCTCTCATGCTTCCCTCCCGCCCCATCTTCAACATGCAACTCATGAGCAAGTCTTGTTGACTTGCTGACCTAAAATAGACTACCAGATGTCTCTCCAGAAAAGAAAGGTTTCTTGAGGATCAGCAGAGGATGGCAATTTAGTGTCTGCAACCATGGCAAGTTGCAAACAAGTCCCCGAATAACAAGGGGAGAAGAGCACAGTTCGCAGAGGGGAAAAGGAATTTGGAAGGGCTCGGGAAAACAGAGAGTCCATCGCTGCTCATTGATTGAGTCCTTGCCAACAAAGATGAGGAATTTTTCCCCCTTGGGCTCTGCTATTGTTACAGGGCATGAGAGTTCCCCTTCTGGTTTCCAACTCTATTTAACTGATGCTTCTCTTTATGAATATTTTTATTAATATATATTACTATTTTGAATGTCTTCCTCCAAAACAAGTCTCTAGTCCATTTCTTCTTCTAAATTCCTGTAACCTCCAAAGTCTTACATGTTATGTTCCCTGTCTGCCTCTATAACCTTCTTTTCTACTATCTTCTATCTCATTCACTGTGCTTCAACCACAGGTTATTTTGCTATCTTTAAAGTATCCTCTGCTTCCTGCCTCATCATTTTCTAGTATGCCACCATCGTTTACAGCATTTATAACAACCTAAAGTTTCCTTGTTTATTTACGTACTTAATGGCTTCCCTAATGGCTCAGTTGGTAAAGGATCCACCTGCAATGCAGGAGACCCCAGTTCAATTCCTGGGTCAGGAAGATCCCACCGCAGAGGGCTAGGCTACCCACTCCAGTGTTCTTGGGCCTCCCTTGTGGACCAGCTGGGAAAGAATCTGCCTGCAGTGTGGGAGACCTGGATTTGATCCCTGGGTCAGGAAGATCCCCTGGAAAAGGGAAAGGTTACCCACTCCAGTATTCTGGCCTGGAGAATTCCATGGATACAGTCCATGGGGTCACGAGGAGTCAGACATGACTGAGTGACTTTCACTTTTACTAATGTCTCTATAATTTGATCTCTATGGCCTATCTTCTTAATTACTTCATGCCTAGTGCCTAGGTGGTTTATAGAATGTAGTAGGAAACCAATTATTAGTTGAATGAATCAATGTATTGAATGCATTGCCAGAAATTTGTCCTCAGAACAACCATAAGGCTAGACTGGTTATAGAAGTTAATGCATTCACTTGGCTACTACTTTTTATCAATAATCTGAAGGACTTGCTTCTCTCCTGTGACTGCCAGGGTCCAGCCCCAGCAGGATCCAGGGGAACCCTCAGGATAAACGGTGTCGGCAAGTGAGAGAGAGAGAAAGAGATCAGACCAGGGTGTGCAGCAGAGTCTGGCTGCGTTTTATTTTTCATGGTAGCTTTTATACCCTAAGTTAGTACATTTCTAAGGGGAGGTGAAAGATAAGCATACAAAGTTTAGTTTAACATTACATCAGTTTTGTCCTTCATGAAACCAGGGTGTTTTCTGCATACTTCTTTGTTCATGAGAGTCTTCTTTCATAGTGAATCTTTGTACATTATCTTCTGGCCCTTGGGCCTATTAACATTTTATGATCTAGGTGAAGGCAAAAGTATTTTCCGTAGTCTATACTTTGCTGTTCTATTTTGCCTTGAGTTTAGCAGAAAACAGAAAAGTTGCAGTCTCATGGTACAGCAGGTTGCAACATAGTAGAAATACAATCCTGTTAACACAAATGTCAGCCTTTTTGCAAAAGTTCTCAGCTAAATTTATCTAAAAAGTTTACCACACAAAGACTCTGTGGCTCTGGTGAGGCAGCCTCTGTTTTAGCACTCTTAATTAAAATTAACAATTATCTTATTGTTTCCACACTAGGGCTAAACTCTTATTTTTCTAAATCCTTAACTATATTAACAATAGTTTTTACTGCACAACCTCAGCACAATTACAGCAATCAAACATTGATCCAATAACCACTTTTAGAATAATATTTTTTGTGTTCTCTAATAAGGCTTTCTCACCCCCTGAAGGGCTCTGTGCCTATCAGGGCCTTTTGTGATCAGGTTCTTTATGCTGTTTATGATTAAGGTGTTGTGAGCAGTCATGTGCATTAGTACACATCTGCCAAACAAGCCAGAGCCAGCAAAAGGGTTTTTACTTGAAACATTTCCTTCATTCCTGGCCCCTTCATAGGGAACCAGCATCCAGGAGATTTATTAATTAGGGTTCTGTGTTGGTCTTTATTTAGTGAAAGAGGAGCAGGAGAGCTCTCGGCAGGCAATGCAAAGATCTGCAACAGGACGAACAAGGACAACAGCAAGAGGGGGAGGATACAGCGTTGGGTAGAGGCCGGGGTCAACCTGGAGGGTCCCTTGTAGCCTGAACAGCCTTACATTTCAGGTCTTCTCCTCATGACCTTGTCATGGGTGGGATCTCCCATAATGGCTCCCGGCATGTGACTTTGACCATCATTTTTGTGATAACAGATTTTCTGGAGTGCTACCTTCCAAATGGGGCTTCCCTGATGGCCCAATGGTAAAGACTCAGCCTGCCAATGTAGCAGATGCGGGTTCCATCCCTGGTTCGGGAAGATACCCTGGAGAAGGAAATGGCAACCCACTCCAGTATTCTTGCCTGGGAAATCCCATGGACAGAGGAGCCTGGCAGGCTACAGTCCATGGGGTCACAAAAGAGTTAGACACGTGACTTACCAGCTAAACAACCTTCCAAATGACATTTGGGGGAATATGTCATTCTTGCAGGTCTGCTGGGTCCAACTATCCAGGCTGAGGTTTATGACACTGTGGTCATTACACTTAAGAATATGGCTTCTCATCCTGTTAGTCTTCATGCTATCGGCGTATCCTACTGGAAATCTTCTGAAGGTGAGTCAAATGCCCTCCTATGGTTCAGTCATACTATGGACAGAAGAGTAGTGAGTATAAGGTCATACAGCTAATGAATGGTGGAGTCAGGATTCAAACCTAGGCCCATTGCATGAAGTCAAGAACATTGTTATTTTGGTCTTATCCCAAAGCTTGTCTCTGTCCCCTGTTCTCCCTTGGGGAACCAGGCCACAGATCCTAATATCTCACTTTATCTGCCTTCTTATGCTGAGAAAACTTCCTAGGGAAGATCAAGGCCATTGGTGTAGCAATGAAACCGAATTCTCCTTCTCCTTCCTTAGATTCAGACTTTTCAGATATTTCCTTTCCCTCCCCTTCTCCCAGTTGCTAAAATATGGATGTCACCATGTGGTTAGGGCCAACTAGCTGAAGCACAAGCAGACCTCATTACAAAGAGAAAAAACCTGTTTGCCCACAATCCCCATAGTGCGAGAAGGAATGAAAGGGAATGTCACAGTGGACCCTGATATTGCCCAGATGGACTATGACATATACAGATCAATAAGATTCAAGCAAATCATCAGTACATTATTGGAGCACATGTCCTGTACTGTATGGTCTGACTATGCTTCGATGTTGACTAAGTTCTCATGCAAAAATGTACTACCTTTCTCGGTTGCACTCCTGAGGTCAGGGCAGACGTGGACTGAGGGAAGTTGAACGACAGGAGCGGGCAGGGATATATAGGAGAAAGCATCCCAGGTTCTGCCTGGTGCCTGGAAATCTATTTCCATGAGGTTTATCCACTTGAAAGCTTCCAGAACGAATCTAGGGACATTTTAGAGAGACCAGGGTTCCCCCAATTCTGCACCTAGGAGTTCAGCATAGAGATGACTGTTTTGTACCCTAAGCCTTGCGAGTTCTGGGAAACTAGTCTATCTAATCTCTCATACATACAGCAGTCCAGGAACAATACAGTGAGTCACTGGCCTAATGCCCATGTGATTTATAGTCCTAGCACAAGCTTCTGTGTTTATATGTTATCATCCACAAGTTCTTGGCCTCCTTAGATTAGCCTAGGGGTCCCAGCATGTAAGGTAAATCCATGATGATAAGTATAACTTTGCATGCTTATTGACATTTTTGATATCCTTTAATAAACTATCTGATCAACTGTTTAAGTGTTTTTCCTGTTACAAAGACAGTGGTTTATCTTTTTCTGATTGATTTGTAGAGTTAGTTTATATATTCTGAATACAAATCCTCTGACAGATTGAAATATTTACATATCTTCTTCCAGTCTGTAGCTTTAATTTTCACTCTCTTGATAATTTTTTTGGTAAAGTTCTTAAAGTTAATGAAGCATGAAAGTTCAAACATTCATGAAGCACAAAAAAGGTATCACATGTTTTCCTTGTATGTTAGACTTTGGGTCCTATTTAAGACATTTGCCTACCCCCAAGTCATGAAGGATTTTGTCCATGCTTTCCTCTAGAAGTTCTATTATTTTGCCTTTCATGCTGAAGTCTATAACCCATCACAAATGAATTTTTGTGTATGGTTTCCTGATAGCATTTTAAAACAGTTTTCTTGAGGTTTAAATTACATACCACGAAATTCAGTCATTTAAAGTAGTTTGATGACTTTGACTCTATTCAGACAGTTGTGGGGCCACCAACACCATCCATGTCAAGAAGTTCTGGCCTTGCTGTTCAAGCCCCATTCCCACCCCCAGCCCCAGGCAACCACTGAGTTGCTTTGTAAGCCTGTCATGTTAATCTCCCAAACCAAAACTCTGGGAAATTGTATTTCAGTTCAGCAAACAGCCATCCCCTCCTGCAGAGCAGGAGGAGTACATTTCCCTACCATATTGGTATTGGACATGACCACGTGACTTCTTCTGGCTAATAGAATCTAAAAGCATAAGATGTATGTCAAGACAGCTAGTTCCCATGGAATGTCTGTCAAAGGAGCCAGAAGGAGAGTTAAAAGCAGATCCAGGGAAATGTCAAGTTTGGTCTTGAGCTGAAAAGGGAAACCTGGTGCTAGAGAAATTCTTTAAATTTCTTTTCTGGACAAGAGGGTTCTAACACCACCCTAGGCTGTAAGTAGGGCCACATAATGAGACTGTGAAAAGACAGCATGGGGGCAGACAAGTTAACAGGTGCTGACCCAAAGCTGCTGAGCAGAGATCAGGCGAAGGAAAAAGCAACCGAAGGCACCAGACAGTGCAGTGCAGTAGCCTCTGAAGCACAGCATTTGGCCTGTGGTTGAGTACTCATGCCCAGGGGTCACTGAGCTGGGGTGTCTGAGCAGGTCAGGCTCTGGGGCCCTTGGCCACGCCTGGGGCAAGGCTGATACAGCTGCAGGGGGGTGAATAGAGGGCTTTCCAGAACATTCTCGAATGTTCCCAACACTTGTTCAGAATATAACAGAAGATGGCGATTGCACAAAACACATTCTGCTTAGAGTATTTGCAGGTGGCTGGTATAGAAGCTCAAGTAAGACTCTGAAGACCGAGGTTTCCCAAAGGAAACATACCTGAGTAGACATGGCAACTTTCAAGGCTATGCACAATGCTTTTGCCCATGCACCGCTTACTTCACTTGGTCTGGACAAATCACCTTTGTCTTCACCAAAGGACAGGCCTTGTTGTGAGCAACCTGTGTTGAATCCAAGATCTCAGGTTCCAGCTGTCAACATTCTCCTATTTTGCCAGCCGTCACTCTTTCCCTCCCCACTCCAAGAATTCATTCTCCTTGGGATCCGCAGGTTCCTGGCCTCCTTGATTTACATTCTACTCTCTTGGCTAAACCACTACCCTGGTGAAATCTGTTCTCCATCTCTTCTACTAGCAACCAAGCAAATGGCTATGGTTGAAATAAACCTTGCACCTCGCCTTAAGTGGTGCCTTACCACTGCCCAGATATCCTCCCAATCCACTCACCGTCCTCATCAAGACAGATGCAGTTTTCACACACTCTTGACCTCTCATTAACCCCTCATCCCTCTCCCAACCTTACTATTAGGTAAAAGGGGATTCTTTTCCTAATAAAATGTTTCAAACAAACAAACAAAGGTATAAGAAATAATAGAGCCAACATACATGTACCCATTAGCTCACTTTGAAAGTGACAGTCACTCAGTTGTGTCTGACTCTTTGCAACCCCATGGACTATACAGTCCATGGGATTCTCCAGACCAGAATACTGGAGTGGGTAACCTTTCCCTTCTCCAGGGGAATCTTCCCAACCCATGGATCAAACCCAGGTCTCCCACATTGCAGGTGGATCCTTTACCAGCTGAGCCACCAGGGAAGCCCAAGAATACTGGAGTGGGCAGCCTACCCCTTCTCCAGAGGGTCTTCCCGACTCAGGAATCAAACCAGGGTCTCCTGCATTGCAGGAGGATTCTTTACCCACTGAGCTCTGAGGGAAGCCCTAGCTCACTTTGGCAAATCTTTTTTGAAAACTTTTTCTTTTGTATGGCAGTATAATTAACAAACAATGTTGCAATAGTTTCAGGTGGATAGGGAAGGAACTCAGCCATACAGATACATGTATCCATTCTCCTCCAAACTGCCCTCCCTTCCAGATTTTGCAAATCTTAACATTTTGCTGTCTTTGCCTACTTTATTTTAAGAAATTAAACAGAAGACACAGTTGAAGCCCCTTCTTTACCCCTCCATGAACCCCTCTCTTCCTATCCAAATGTTTTCACTATTCAGAATTTGCTACCAACCCACAATCACACAGAGACATGACCACACTCTCCATCCCAAAGTGCAACTCATGTTTTTCTGAATGTCCACCAGGGTCTGCTAAGCACCAATATTGGTCTGCTGTTGCTTCTGGATGAATCCAGTTGTCCCTAATGCCCAGTGGAGGGATACCCATTTATCAGAGAGGCTGCTTTTGTAGTGAGTCAATGCAGGGGTCTCTTGTACTGCTCTGTTAGAGAGGTCCCTCTATTAGATGTATAGCTATTGTGGGGTAAGATGGAGTATAAATGAAGAACACCCTGAATTCCTTGAATGTTCTGGAGTCCTAGAGACCATTATGAATTCAAGAAACCAAGGTGAGTTTTTAGAAAAATAGTTCAATAACAGTGTAAGTGTTATAGTCAGTGCCTTTGAATATTTTCTATTTCTGTCCACTGAAATGACCTAGAAGCAATAACACTTCTTTAAGAATGAACACATATAGTGCTCATTGTAGAATAAAGGTATCAGATAATTCAGAGGTCAGTTTTAACATCACTAAGGATGGGAGAGCAAGAAAATATCTGTTTAAAAAAATCTCTGCATCTCACCCTTCCCTGACCCTCAGCAGTGCTTACTAAAGAGTCTGAGACAAAGCACATACCCAATGTATGTCTACTGAATTGAATTGAATTGAATTAGGTAAAAAGATGGAATAATGGAAGCAGTATTTTTGTTGCAATCTGAAGTTCTCACAGAACCACTCAACCACTCACATTTGCCCTAGTGGTCAAGAACTCCTCTGAAATATATAAGGCGGCTTCTCCCCATTTATAGCTGCTGCTGGTTAGTATTCCAAATTGTTTCAGAAAAGTTGTTCCTTGCATAGAGTCTACTGGTGACAATAAACTTGATGCCTCCTTGAGTGGGCAATGGGCATAGAAAGGACAACTTTATCTCACCTTGATTTAGGTGCTGCATATAAGGATGAAACCAGCCAAAGGGAGAAGGAAGATGACAAAGTCATTCCTGGTAAAAGTCATACCTACGTCTGGCAGGTCTTGAAAGAAAATGGTCCAACAGCCTCTGACCCACCATGTCTCACCTACTCATATCTTTCTCATGTGGACCTGGTGAAAGACGTGAACTCAGGTCTCATCGGAGCCCTGCTCATTTGTAGAGAAGGTACGTATAAGAAAAAGTAGAAAGTACAAACATCTGTGTCGATTCACAACAAACGGTGTTTGCACTCTTTCATGTGAAAGAGGTTTCTTTTGCTTTGAATCATGGCCATGGAAAGGAGAATAGTCTCTGAGATTAATAGAACTGCATGGTAGGATCTATGCATCCCATATAGCCACAATGCACTCTAATGGCCAACAAAAGCCAAATTCTGGAATTAGGTATTGCTTCTCTTCCCCAGTGGCTCAGACAGTCAAGAGTCAGCCTGCAATGCTGGAGACCCAAATTCAATCCCTGGGTAGGGAATATCCCCTGGAGAAGGAAATGGCAACCCACTCCAGTATTCTTGCCTGGAGAATCCCATGGACAGAGGAGCCTGGCTGGCTACAGTCCGTGGGGTCGCAAAGAGTTGGACACAACTGAACAACTTCACTTTCACTTTCTCTTCTTCTGCTTTATGCTTCACATAGCCTATGGGCTGTCTCAGTAGTCCTTTATACAAATTTTGCGTTAGGTTCCTTGAAACCTCCATGAAGGTAAATAGTACATCTGGGTGTGTGACTAATGGTGTATAGACCATTTCAGGAGGTTAGTTTGTCATCTGTAACCCCAAAACATAAAAATCTGAGAAAAGCAAGAATTTATACATGTTTATAAGTTATGGTAAAAATCATAGTCATTTAAATTGAAACTTTTATAAAAAAATTTTTATTGGGAATTCTCTAGCCATCTAGTGAACTCTGTGCTCTTACTGCCAAGGGCCTGGGTTCAATGCCTGGATGGGGAAGTAAGATCCTACAAGCTGCACAATGTGGACAAAAAAAAAAAAAAAAGTTAAAAAAAACATTTTATTGAAATGTTTGTGAAAAAACATTTAAAAATTTATTGAAATATAATTTTAAAAATTATTGAAATATAATTAACCAACAACACTATTATAGTTACAAGTGCACAGAGTGAGGGAAGTAGCTCAGTCATGTCCGACTCTTTGCAACCCCATGGACTGTAGCCTACCAGGCTCCTCTGTCCATGGGATTTTTCAGGCAAGAGTACTGGAGTGGGGTGCCATTTCCTTCTCCAGTGCACAACCTAGTGCCAAATGCATGAACAAATGAAAAGACACTCAACACCTCTAATTATTAGGGAAATGCAAATCAAAACTTTGAGATATTACCTCACACCCATCAGAATGGCTATTATCAAAAAAGCCATAAATAACAAGCGTTGGTGAGGATGTGGAGAAATAGAGAATCCTCCTGCACTGTTCTGTGTGTGCTAAGTCACTTCAGTCGTGTCCAGCTCTTTGTGACCCCATGGACTGTAGCCCGCCAGGTTCCTCTGTCCATGGAATTCTCCAGGTGAGAATACTAGAGTGGATTGCCATTTCCTTCTCCAGGGGATCATCCCAAACCAGGGATCGAACCCAGGTCTCCTGCATTGGCAGGCGGATTCTTAACCATCTGAGCCACCAAAGAAGCCCTTGGGGAAGATTACTCAGCAATAAAAAAGAATGAACTCTTCTTGCCATTTGTGACTACATGGATGGGCCAAAGGGCATTATCTTAAGTGAGATAAATCAGACAGAGATAGACAAATACTGTATCATTTCATTTATATATGGAATCTAAAAAACAAAAGAAATGAACAAAAATAATAACACGAAACAAAGCTGTAGAAAAAGAGAACAAACAGGTGGTTGCCAGAGGGGAGCAGGGTCGAGGGATGAATGAAATAGTTGAGGGAGATTGAAAGGTACAGACCTCCAGTTACAAAACAAATGAGTCACAGTGATGAAATGTACAGCATGGGGAATAGAGTCAATAACGGCATAATAATCTGTATGGTGATAGATGGCAATTAGACTTACCGTGATCATCTTGGAATGTAAAGAAATACAGAATCACTATGTTGTGCACTTGGATTGTATATGTAATGACATGTGTCCATTATAGTAGTATCATACGGTATCATATGTCACATAGTGTCATATATCATATAGTATCATATAGCATGATATATATGTCGTAGTATCATATCACCACCCTAAAAATCCTGTGTTCTTCCCTGCCTATTCATCCTTCCCTCTTCTACCCTCTGGCAAGCACTGTCCTTTAAATTGTCTTCATAGTTTTGGCTGTTCCAGAATGTCAAATAGTATGTAGCCTTTTCATATTGGCTTCTTCCACTTAGTACTGTATATTTAAGCTTCCTCCATGTTTTTGATGGCTTGATAGCCTATTTCTTTTTAAGGCTGAATAATAGTTTGTTGTCTAGATGGACCACAGTTTATTTATCCATTCACCTACTGAAAGACATCCATTTCACTGCTTGATAAATCTAAAAATATCGTAAAAAGATTTAAAGTCTTTTCAGTCAGCTTTATCTGTATTTTAAAATTGTATGGGTGAGTTACTGTTTCCATCCAATTTAACTTTTACTTTCTAAGCATCAAGAGTAAAAGAGAGAGAAAAGAACATTATAAACAAAACTCTTCCTACTCAAAATAAACCTGCACTTCCTAATCAAATGAAAAATTATTCTGCTAAGAAAGACAACTAACAAATTCAACAGTTAAACCATGAAGCAAGGTCATTTGTAACATTGATAACTTTAAATATTGACATATATGGTGTTCATTTTAATTATGAGTATAGGTATTTAACATGGATAATTGTTACTTTGTTCATAACTTTTAATTTACAATTGCAGAAGTAAAAAAAATAGTTAAAAGCATAATAGAAATTTTCTATCAGTTCAGTTCAGTCACTCAGTTGTGTCTGACTCTTTGTGACCCCATGGACTGCAGCATGCCAGGCCTCCCTGTCCATCACCAACTCCCGGAGCTTGCTCAAACTCATGTCCATCGAGTCAGTGATGCCATCCAAGCATCTCATCCTCTGTTGTCCCTTTCTCTTGCTTTCAGTCTTTCCCAGCATCAGGGTCTTTTTCAATGAGTCAGTTTTTTGCATCAGGTGGCCAAAGTATTGGAGTTTCAGCATCAGTCCTTCCAATGAATATTCAGGACTGATTTCGTTCAGGATTGACTGGTTTGATATCCTTGCAGTCCAAGGGACTCTCAAGAGTTTTCTCCAACACCACAGGTCAAAAGCATCAATTCTTTGGCACTCCGTTTTCTTTCTAGTCCAACTCTCACATCCCTACACGAGTACTAGAAAAACCATAGCTTTGACTAGATGGACCTTTGTTGGCCTTTTTTCTGTATTTTAATAGAAACTATTTTAATTTATGAATTATTTGCATATATGCACATTTCCATGAGCAATGTTTATGATTTTTGCAGTTTTTCTTTTTTTTTGTATGTTTGTTGTGAATATATACATGTACATGAAATTTGATTATGTGGACTTGTCATTTGATTATTTTTAATTTCTTTTTTTAGTAATTAATTTTTGTCATCTTTTATAAAAGTAATGGTTTGCAACAAATTTGAAACTTTTTATCATGTCCTTTACCCCAAATAATTTTAGGAGCACTGGTATAGATGTGACACCAAGGAAATAATGTTATGGTTAAGGGGACGACAGGTGACAAGATAGTTGGATGGCATCAATGACTCAATGGACATGAATTTGAGTAAACTCCAGGAGTTGGTGATGGACAGGGAGGCCTGGCGTGCTGCAGTCCATGGGGTCACAAAGAGTCTGACACAACTGAGCGACTGAACTGAACTGAACTGAACTGAAGTTAATGAGAGATCAAGAGACAAAGCAGTTGATGAAGTCATGTATCCTCCTAGGGTCATTTTTCTGTGATAGGATTTTCTATAGAAGATAAATACTCTCACTTCTTTTTCAGGGACTCTGATCAAAGAAAGGACACAGACCTTGCATGAATTTGTACTACTGTTTGCTGTATTTGATGAAGGTTAGTGACCTGTGATCTGAATTTTGGCCTGCTGAAAGAAATGAAATAGATTAATGTAACGTGGTACTTGAGCTTGAGGGCTGTGAATGGAATGATGTAGATGGGGATGAAAATGAAAGCCAAGAACAAAATGCCCACGGACTTCCACGGGCAGCTATGAAGTAAGAGAGAGGAGCTGGGTAACAGATAGCCTTGTCTCTCATTAAATCCGTCAACAAAGACTTTTCACTTTCCTCTTTTGCTCGCTTAGAAGCAAAGGAAAGACTAATGATTCGATCAAGACGGGAGAGGTACAAGCTTGGGTTTTAGAGCACACGCTCTTCCCACAGTCCCAGGGCAAGGCTGCTTTATGCGGAAGCGGGTGGGCGGAAGTGGGTGGAGCTCTCCACGCAGTAGCAGGTGCTGATCCAGTGGGTGAGCCGCGTCTCTGCCCCCAGGCGCCCAGTGTCTTCTTACGGTTAGTGACCTGCGCACCTTCTTCTCCCAGCTGAGTTGAGGTGCAGCAGTTTTGCACGAAGAACTCTGGTCTGAAGGATGGGGGAAGGGCAAGGCCTCTGCCCCACACGTCTCCTTTATGTAATTTTTGTTTGTTTGTTTGCTTGTTAGTTTTAGTTAAACTTTGTGTGTGCTAAGTCGCTTCAGTCATGTCCAACTCTTGGCGACCCCATGGACTGTAGCCCGCCAGGCTCCTCTGTACTGGCATAGGTTGCCATTTTCTCCTCCAGGGGATCTTCCCCAACCCAGGGATCGAATCTGTCTCCTGCTTTGGCAGGCAGGTTCTTTCCTGCAGAGCCACCAGGGAAGCCCTTGGTGAAACTTGGGGTGCATTTATTTACTTTCCTACTTATCACCAATCATGGACATGAGTGGCTGAGGCTTCTGTCTCTACTCAGGAAAACAGCACAATTGAGTGGCTATCACATCTTATGGAGAATTTCAGTCTTTGGTCACAGCATTTAAGAGCTCCTGGTTTTGGTCCTACAAGCCCTTTTGGAAGTGACCTATTGCTTTATTTTCTCAATGCCCCCTCTTTAAAAGAAATTTTTACTGCAAATCATATATATTTAAGGTGTACAAAATGATTTTAGATATAGATAGAGAAATGATTACTACAGTCAAGTTAACCTGTCTGCCCACATAGTTATCATTGTTGTGTGAAATCAATTCCCTGAGCTTATTTCTGGTGTTCAATGTAGTTTGCTCATCGTGCTGTACATTAGATCCCCAGAACTTGTTTGTCTTAAAAGTTAAAGATTGTCCCATTGGACCAACATCTCCCCATTTCCCGAGACCCTTGCAGTCACCCTTCTCTTCTGTGTTTCTGTGAGTATGCTTTTTCTTATCTTCATCTCTTACTTTTTAAGTAACTTTAGCAAGTTACTCAACCCCTCTGTGTCTCAGTTTCCTCCATTTTAAAGTTGAAATAATATCTACTTTTTCATAGGATGGTTGTGAGGATTGAGTGATTTCAATTCAGTAACGCAGGACCTTGCTTCCCTGATAGCTCAGTTGGTAAATAATCCGCCTGCGACGTGGGTGACCCCGCTTCAATTCCTGGGTCGGGAAGATCCCCTGGAGAAGGAATAGGCTACCCACTCCAGTATTCCTGGGCTTCCCTTGTGGCTCAGCTGGTAAAGAATCTGCCTGCAATGTGGGAGACCTGGGTTCAATCCCTGGGTTGGGAAGATTCCCCTGTAGAAGGGAAAGGCTACCCACTCCAGTATTCTGGCCTGGAGAATTCCATGGACGAGTCCATGTGATCACAAAGAGTTGGACACGACTGAGCGACACTTTTCTGAGGACACACTCTTACTTCAGTTTCACTTTTCAGGACATAAGGTGGTGTTAGTACTTCTGCTTTCTCCTCCTCCTGATAGAATCGTTCTATCATCACCTTCTCTCTCCTCTGGATCCTCCTACACTGCCATCTTCTGAACTGAGACCCCTATCACCTCTCCCCTGACTAGTCTCCTTGTCTTTTTGTGCCCCCAACACGTCATTCTTACTGTAGCAGCCAAAGGGAGCTTAGTGAAATGTGAATCTGATCTTGTCACTCCAGTCTTTAAAATCTTTCAGTTTCACAAGGCAAAATGGAAACTGGATAAATGAACTTATGAGAGTTCACCAAAGGTTCGGTGCTTCAGAAAGTTTCAGTCTTTTGTACATAAGAGCAACCTCAGTTTAGTTCAGTCACTCAGTCGTGTCCGACTCTATGATCCCATGGACTGCAGCATGCCAGGGCTCCCTGTCCATCACCAACTCCAGAAGTATACTCAAATTCATGTCCATTGAGTTGGTGATGTCATCCAACCATCTCATCCTCTGTCATCCCTTTCTCCTCCCACCTTCAATCTTTCCCAGCATCAGGGTCTTTTCTAATGAGTCAGTTCTTGAGGGCAACCTCAAGTCACTGCTAATAATAATATTTCTGCTTCTTTCACTTTTATTAATTTCAGTGACAAGGTTGGGAAGGTTTCCTGTCCATGGGCTTTCATTATTACAGACTAGATGAAGCAAGTAGGACAGGGACAGGTACTGGCAGCCTTTTCTTAGGAGGATTTTCATGTTCTCCCTCTCACATAAGTCAACCAGTGAATAGAAGTCATCATGGTACAAACTAACCAATATTCTCCCTTCTCCTAGTGATAATTTGTCATTATTCTTCTACCTACTGTCATGGATAAATATTGAGAGATAGCATCAATCTGAGCAATAAGTGTCTACCTTTTGGTAATTGTCTTCTCCCTTTTGCCTACTGACTTTGAGGGAAAGTCATCTCTGCTGACAAAAAAGATGTGAGCCGTATTTGCCTGATGGGAGGGAGGGTAGGGGAAATGGAGGGTCAGTCATGACACAGACACTTAGCTGGCCCTCTGTGTGTGTCCTCTCTTAACAGGGAAAAGTTGGCACTCGGGAAAAAATGAGTCCTTGACTCATGTTATGGATTCTGCATCTGCACTGCACACCATCAATGGCTATATAAACAGGTCTCTGCCAGGTATGTACAGTCTGCTCAAGAATCCTCAGGATCTTCTACATTCACCACCAGAGCTGTCTTCTCCCGTTGTCTTCAGACACTTCTGAATTCTGGCCTCTGGGGGATCTTATGGTACCGTGTGACCAGTCCTTCTTCCAGTCATCAAAAAATTAAGGACTGCCAGTGTATGCAGTGTAAACAAACATGAGTTTGGGTAAACTTGGGAATTGATGATGGACAGGGAGGCCTGGCATGCTGCGGTTCATGGGGTCGCAAAGAGTCAGACACGACTGAGTGACTTCACTTTCTTTCTTTTCTTTTCTTAGTGTATACAGAGCTTACTGATTTCTCTTTCCTTTCTAAATGGGCATCCAAGGATGAACAGATACTTGAGGGAAAGCCTGAAACACAAAGACAATATGCAAGATAAGCAAAGTAAATTAGATAACGCATGAGCCCACGGAGATGCTGAGAGAAAGGTGCCTGGAGAGGGCGTGGAAGCTCTGAGCCCTTCCCCAAGCCTTGCCCTGTATGGCACTTCCCCCTAGATGTTCCTGAGTTACATTCTTGTATAATAAACAGATCCTCTAGTAAGTTTACAAAAGTAATAATAGGATTATATGAAAAAGAAACAATTAAAATAAGAAAGTGAAGTCACTCAGTTGTGTCTGATTCTTTGCAGCCCCATGGACTGTAGCCTACCAGACTCCTCCGTGCATGGAATTTTCCAGGCAAGACTACTGGAGTGGGTCACCATTTCCTTCTCCAACATGCTTACAAAATTAGGAATATAATTGTTAAAATACAAACTTAATTGAAAGAAAGCTTTTGTTACTGTTCAGTCACTAAGTCATGTCAGACTCCTTCTGACCCCATGAACTGCAGCACACCAGGCTTCCCTGTCCTTCAGTGTCTCCTGGAGTTTGCTCAAACTCATGTCCATCAAGTCAGTGATGCTATCTAACCATCTCATCCTATCACCCCCTTCTTCTCCTGCCCTCAGTCTTTCCCAGTATCAGGGTCTTTTCCAATGAGTCAGCTCTTCCCATCAGTTGGCCAAAGTATTGGAACTTCAGCTTCAGCATCAGTCCTTCCAAAGAATATTCAAGGTTGATTTCCTTTAGGATGGACTGGTTTGATCTCCATACTGTCCAAGGGACTCTCAAGAGTCTTTTCCAGCACTGCAATTCAAAAGCATGAATTCTTCGGCACTCAGCCTTCTTTATGGTCCAACTCTCACATCCATACACATCTTCTGGAAAAACCATAGCTTTGACTAAACAGACCTTTGTTGGCAAAGTGATGTCTCTGCATCCTAATACAGTGTCTAGGTTTGTCATAGTTTTTCTTCCAAGGAGCAAGCATCTGTTAATTTCATGGCTGCAGTCACCATCTGCAGTAATTTTGGTGCCCAAGAAAATAGAATCTGTCCCTGTTTCCATTTTCTCCCCATCTATTTGCCATGAAGTGATGGGACTGGATGCCATGATCTTAGTTTTTGTAAAATACTCTCGACAGTGCTTGATGTTATGCAAGTGCTCAGTAAATATCGTGGTTATTAATGATATTCAACAATTCTGTAATTAATATGCAAGACTTCAGGTTTAGAAAAGAAATTAACTTTCAAAACATTTAAGTCCCTGCTCTCATATATCATGTTAATTGCTTCTCTGGGCATAAGTTTCCTCTCCTTTAAGAAAGGGATGACAGTTATAGTTTCTTCATTCATAATATAGGGTTGAAAGTGAAGTTGTTCAGTCCTGTCTGACTATTTGCGACCCTGTGGGCTGTAGCCGACCATGCTCCTCCATCCATGGGATGTTCCAGGCAAGAGTACTGGAGTGGGTTGCCATTTCCTTCTCCAGAGGATCTTCCCGACCCAGGGATCAAACCCGGGTCTCCCACATTGTAGGCAGACGCTTTACTGTCTGAGCTACCAGGGAAATACTGAGAGTTAAAACTTGTAAAATATCCTGAACAGTGCTTGATGTTATGCAAGTGCTCAATAAATATTACAGTTATTAATGGTATTGCCATAATTGGTGTTAGATTGGATGTGAGAAGTGAGAGTAGGGACAAGAATAACTCTCACTTGCAGAATTGAATCCAGGCTTGTATTAATACCATTCGCTGAAATAAGGAACTCTGGAAGAAGATGAGGTGGTAAAGATGAAAAATCTGTTTTTGTACCTGTGTATTTCCTGAAGTATCCAGGTGAAGATGTTGAGAAGGTGATTGTGCAAGTCTGGAGTTCTGGGAGAACAGGAGAGTTATTAGCATATGAATGATCATTAATCCTGTGAGATTGAATGATATTAATCAGGGAGAAAATTTGATTAACAAAAGAATAATTAGGCTAAGGATGAGCCCTGAGGTCATCCCCCATTTAATGGATGGGTAAAGAGGAGCGGTCACAAAGCGAAAACAGAAGGAGCAGTCTAAGCCTTAGGGATGCTTTTGAACTGTGGTGTTGGAGAAGACTCTTGAGAGTCCCTTTGACTGCTAGGAGATCCAACAAGTCCATCCTAAAGGAGATCAGTCCTGGGTGTTCACTGGAAGGACTGATGTTGAAGCTGAAACTCCAATACTTTGGCCACCTGATGCAAAGAGCTGACTCATTTGAAAAGACCCTGATGCTGGGAAAGATTGAAGGCGGGAGGAGAAGGGGACGACAGAGGATGAGATGGTTGGATGGCATCACTGACTCAATGGACATAAGTTTGGGTAAACTCCAGGAGTTGGTGATGGACAGGGAGGCCTGGCGTGCTGCGGTTCATGGGGTTGCAAAGAGTGGGACATGACTGAGCGACTGAACTGAGCTGAAGCCTTAGGGAAACAAAAGTCTGTTGGCACAGAGGCCAAGGGAAAACAGAATTTCAAGAAGGAATGAATGGTTAACAGATGCAGAAGAAGACTGAAAAAGATCCATTGGATTCAGAAGCACAACAGTCATTGATGACTTCAGCAAGAGCTGTTAGATTGAGAGTACCCCCGTGTCCTTGGAAAGTTGGGTTTCAAGTCAAGATAATAAAAATTTGTACAGATAGTTTGTTCATCCTATCCTAGAAAGTGTTTTCCATTTTGGATTCTCTGCTTCTTAGCTCTAGTTATGTTATTCCTACTTTCCAGGTCTGATTGGATGTCATAAGAAATCAGTCTATTGGCACGTGATTGGAATGGGCACCACCCCAGAAGTGCACTCAATTTTCCTCGAAGGCCACACATTTCTTGTGAGGAACCATCGCCAGGCTTCCTTGGAGATCTCACCAATAACTTTCCTTACCGCTCAGACAGTCCTAATGGACCGTGGCCAGTTTCTACTGTTTTGTCATATTTCTTCCCACCAACATGGTAATGTCTGTGGATCTTAAAAATGAGTATTAGAAATATCCAGCTCTTCTTTTAAATATTTCACCTTGAATATAAGAGGGCTTGATTATTAGTAAATAGGACTTCGGAGTTTACCTGTGAGAGGGAAGGGAAATGGTTTAGTGAAGAATGAGGTGGCGAATGTGAGGAGGACAGTATATCATTGTTTTCCCAGCCTGATCACATTAAGTAGGCTTCAGTACTACGGAGAGAGCGATTTGGGGTCATGGCATCTAGGATATAATCCTAAGGGCTCCACGATGTCAGTAATGATGCCCCAATATACAGCAAATACAAAAGGATACTGTGGTGCGCCATATGAGACACCAGACAACTGGTATACAAGGAGGCGCGCTGTAGATACTTGGTCAGAGATGAGAGACATCAGGAGAAACAACATGGGAGTGGAAGTTGGTAAACACATGTGAGGCACCACGTGAAGCTTTCAAGGACAAC
Source organism: Cervus elaphus (assembly GCF_910594005.1). Lineage (NCBI taxonomy): Eukaryota > Metazoa > Chordata > Mammalia > Artiodactyla > Cervidae > Cervus > Cervus elaphus. The sequence goes on from NC_057848.1 coordinate 25,627,009, forward strand.
TTGACTTTGCAAAGGGTCAAAGATCCTATCTAAGGAAGTTGCAAATTATTGTTAATGTGAGTGAGCTTATTTGTTGCTATAGGCTATGAAAACTCATGTTACATGATCAGCTCATCCCCATTTTTCTTCCTGTATATTTACTCTGCTAATTCTTAATCTTGGATCAGTCTAATAACTCTCTTTGTCTCCTCCTCTATTGTGGCCATTGAGAGCTGTTGGAAAGAAATGTTGGGGAGGCCTGATCTTTCATGATGAACAGCACTTGCTATTCCTGTCAATCTAGTATTAAACCTCCCTTCAGGTTCCTTGGTTGCCCTGAAAAAGAGATTTGATCTTGTACTTTTTTCTGTTTATGTTTTGTGAGTGACTTTGTTTCTAGTCCTCTGTAGTGATGAAACATAGGAACCTCATTTCCTGATATGTTACATAATAATTATGGGGTTTTTGACAAGACATTAGAGGACAAAATGTGTCATACTGGACAAGTAACAGGAAGTCGATCCTATAGGCACACAGGAAAAGGTCATTTACTTGTATACAGGCTGCTCATGACCTAGTTTGAAGCCTGATTCTGTTTAGGAAGAGTTTGTTTTATGTTCTGTTTCTTTTTCTTATTCTTTTGACCCTTCTTTATGCTGATTTTAATCCTTGTTTTTCAGAAAAATGTTTTGTCTTTTTGGAACTCATACAAAATCCTTCATTTTTAGATCTAGACTGAATTGTGTTTAAGGCCACATGAACCCACACTAGGTGCTTGCTGCTCCTGAAATCTGCCTTGTTCCCCATCAGCCAGTAAATAGGTCTCCTTTCTTAATATTTTTCTTCAAAGCTGCCCTATGGCATTAGATAGGGGAGGGATTATTATTATTTACATTTCATAAAGCATGCAAATGAGATTGAGATTGCTGAATAGACTTGCTCTAAGGCTTACAACTAGCCACAGTCGGACATGCTTTTAAAATATATAATATATTTCCTTAATTCTAAGCTGAACCTTTTCATGTTTTTATTAACTTCAGATATGTCTTAAAATTTATATCTCTACTATGATTTTTCTTGACAAGCTATTAAATCTATGGTTTGTATCATAATTCAATTGACTATATATAAAAATTATTAGGTAACTGTAGGGGTGGGGAGTTAGTCTGACCTAGGCTTCCAAAAGCTGAAAATATGCAATTCCTTGGGCCTTCTCGTTTACAGTTTGAAAGTTGGGAAGTGATAGGCTCAGAGCCAGTTCCAGAAGGGAAAGAAAAGCAAATGAGGAAATCTTGAAACAGGAGTCAAACATAGATTTGAGTCAAACATAGATAGTCAGGCAGAAGGGAAATGATGAGTGCAAAGACCACGGGAAGTACCTCGAAAGTACCAGCTATAGAGAAGGTAATACATATAGGAGGTTAGAACACTTAGGAGAAGGTCTTGAAGGTGTAAGAGAAAACAAAGTCAGAAGAGTTAAGGCCAGAAAACCTCTTTGAACCTCACATTGGTTTTGTCTGACTTCAGATGGTATGGAAGCTTACGTCAAAGTAGATAGTTGCCCAGAGGAACCCCAACTATGGACAAAAAATAATGAAGAAGATTATGATGATGGTTTGGATGACTCTGACATGGATGTGGTCAGGTTTGATGGCGACAGTGCGCCTCCCTTTATCCAAATGCGCTCAGTTGCAAAGAAGCATCCTAAAACCTGGGTCCACTACATTGCTGCTGAAGAGGATGACTGGGACTATGCCCCCTCGGTCCTCACCTCCAATGACAGGTAAGGACCTTTTGACTCTTGGTGTTATCTCTTCCTCATAATCCAAAAGCTCTTCCCAGTTTCTCAAAAGAGCAAACCCTTAAGCCATGTGTAGGATTAGGTACAGGCAAGAGTGAAGTTGCTCAGTCGTGTCCGACTCTTTGTGGCCCTATGGACTGTAGCCAACCAGGCTCCTCTATCCGTGGGATTTTTCAGGCAAGAGTACTGGAGTGGGTTGCCATTTCCTTCTCCAGGGGATCTTCCTGACCCATGGATCAAACCCGGGTCTCCCGCATTGTAGGCAGATGCTTTACCTTCTGAGCCACAAGGGAAGTCCTCTCTCCAGCTCAGTGGACCAAAAGCATTAACATATTTCAGAAATTCCCACCAGGGATGGCTATATTTTTCTCACCCTTCCTTGATGAAATCATATCAGCTGTTTTAAAGTTGGATTTTAGCAACCTGGCATGCTTCATTCCAACGTCTCATCTTTTTATGTCTCATACAGAAGTTATAAAAGTCTGTATCTGAACCGTGGTCCCCAGCGGATTGGTAAGAAGTACAGAAAAGTCCGATTTATAGCTTACACAGATGGGACATTTAAGACTCGTGAAGCTATTCAGCATGAATCGGGGATCCTGGGGCCTTTACTTTATGGAGAAGTTGGAGACACACTTTTGGTAAGTTGAAGAAAAGATATAAGCTTGGGTAAGAAGACAAAGGCTGGAGAGTTGTGAGTTTTTTGCAACTTCCTGTTTCAGCCCCTGTCCAATGGGCATCATCTTTTAAAATGTATAAATATTACACAAATAAATGTAAATTATAAATTTGTTTTAAAATATTCATACATAGGAAACATAGTTAATGCCACCCATTAAACCTGCCACTCTGTTGAAATACTCATGGCTTAAACTTTCATACATACCCTTCTACAACTTTTTCCACTAGTGATATAGTACAGGAATCAGCAGACTAAGGGCTGTGAGCCAAATTTGTCTCATAGTCTACTTTTGGAGAACCTGTGAATGTAGAAGGATTTTACATTTTTGAGAGCTGTAAGGAAAAGAATGGGGCTTCCCAGGTGGTGCTAGTGGTAAAGAACCCGCCTGCCAATGCAGGAGACATAAGAGATGTGGGTTTGATCCCTGGTAGGAAGATCCCCTGGAGAAGGAAATGGAAACCCACTCTAGTATTCTTGCCTGGAGAACCCCCATGGACAGAGGAGCCTGGCGGGCTCCAGTCCATGGGGTTGCACAGAGTCAGACATGACTCAAGTGACTCAGTAAGGAAAAGATAACAAGGATATGTAACAGAGAGTAGATATAGCCCACAAAGCCTAGAGCATTTACTATCTACCCATCCCTTTCCAGAAAACATTTCATGACCCTTGATGGAAGATATTAGTAACACTTATGCTGCAGAGAACAATGGTTTAAAAAAAGCAGGGATATTTTTTCACAATCATGTCAATGAGGGGGAAAAAAATGCACAACCTAAAAAGTGGAGAGTTACATTTTATTCAGTTAACATTCTTAGAACTTAAAGCTGGGGAGACAGCATCTCAAATAACTTTGAGAGAACTCCTCTGAGGAGGGGAGCCATGATATATAGGAGTCTTTGCAACAAAGACTTCCCTGGTGGCTCAGACGGTAAAGTGTCTGCCTATGATGCAGGAAACCTGGGTTCGATTCCTGGGTGGGGAAGATCCCCTGGAGAAGGAAATGGCAACACACTCCAGTACTCTTGCCTGGAAAATCTCATGGATGGAGGAGCCTGGTGGGCTGCAGTCCATGGGGTCACAAAGAGTTGGACACGACTGAGCGACTTCCCCTTCTTTCTTTCTTTCTTTGCAGCAAAAGGTAGGTAGTCAGACTGTCAAAAGATTCATTGGTAATTAAAGAAAACTAGATATGTCAAGTTGAGGAAATTAGGGCTTTTCTGTGCATGGGAAGATCCCAGAATGTGCTCAGTGAAATCATTCCTTTGATCTGCACTTCAGCTATCTGGGGCCAGGATCCTATGTTTTCACATCCTGAGTTTCCTCAAGCTGCACCATTGGGGGTGGCTTCAGCTTGCTGACCGCTAGATGGCAGGCATTCCTTGTTTCCAGCTTAAGTTCCCCAAGGGCTCAATTGTTGAGGGTGGCTGCAATTGCTGATGACTGCAATATCCGTTGCTTACTGATATGGCAGGCAGCATTACTTTTTTTTTTCTTTTTTTTAAATTATGAAAGTATGATAATGCATTTACAGGAGACTTGGGAAATACACATACTTCTTCTATATATTGCAATTATTTTTTAAGTAGGTAAATGAAGATTTTAGTTGGAGTTTCAATACCAAACTCTCAAAAATTAATAGAATGAATATACAGAGAAGGAGAAGTATATAGTAGACCTGAAAGGCACTGTGAACCAATTCAACATAATTGAAATTTATACAATTTTCATGCAACAGTAACATACAAATTCTATTCAAGTCCCTATAGACTATAAATGAGGAGACCCTGGAAGATATCTAGGGCCATAAAGCAAGGTGTAAAATTTTCATGATCTAAAGGTGTTGAAATCATACAGAGTCTGTTCTCTTATCACTGTGAAATAATGTTAGAAATGGCCATCTTTTGCTTATATATTTGTAAAAGGCTTTATGTATTACGGATATTAGCACATTATTATTTATCTTTCATGTATTTTTCTCAGTATGTCACTTGCACTTTAACTCCTTTATGATGCCTTTTTCCCTATAAAGATTTTCAGTTTTAATATAGTCAAGATCTTTGTATCAGTCTTTACATTTATATTTTTCTGAATATTTTTCATTTATGTTTTCTGCCTAGGAGCATCTTCACCACCCCCTAAGAGATGAAAGAAATAGTCTACTATATTTTGTTCTTTTTGTGTTTACAGTTTTATTTTTATAATAAGCATTCTAATTGCTCTGGAAGTTACTTTTGGGTATAGAGCATTGTGTCAAATAGGGATTTCTGCAAGTGACAGCCATTTGGCCCAATCAATTTTTCTTCACTAATTTAAAAATGCCTTTTTTATTATATGCATGCATGCTTAGTGGTGTCTGACTCTTTGTGAGCCCATGCACTGTAGCCCACCAGGCTCTTCTGTCCATGGGATTTCCCAGGCAAGTATACTGGAGTGGGTAGCCATTCCCTTCTCTAGGGGATCTTCCTGACCCAGGGATCAAACCCAGGTCTCCTGCATCGCAGGCAGATTCTTAACCACTGAGCCACCTGGTAAGTTCTTTTTATTATATGCTAAAATGCTGAAATCTGTTCTCTTTGACTGGTCTGTTACCATACTGTTTTAATGACTACAATCTTGTAATATGTTTTGATATTTGTAGGGCACGTCTTTCTTCATTGCCCTTCTTTAATATTTTAGTTAGCTATTATTGTACATTTTTCTTTTTGAATTTTATTTACCTGTTTTTAATTAGTAAGAGTAACTCAAAAGGCAAAAAAGTGTGTGCAAAACAAAAGGAAACTTTCCTTCCTCCCAGACTTCTAGTTCCCTAGTCTGAGTTGCAATTTTTGCTGTCAGTTTTTCATTTCCCTTTCAGGAATAATGTAAGTTATACAAAGACATGCATAAACTACATATACTACATTCCATGGGGTTGCAAAGAATCAGAAACAACTGAGCAACTAACACCATAGAAATACATGTGCATATATTTCACATAAAAACAGAAGCATGATGTAGATTTTTCTGTGCAAGTGTGTTCAGTCGCTTACTTGTGTCTGACTCTTTTTGACTACATGGACTGTAGCCCACTAGGCTCCTCTGTCCATGGAATTTTCCAGGCAAGAACGCTGGAGTGGGTTTCCATTTCCTCCTCCAGGGGATGCTCCCAACCAAGGGATTGAACCCACGTCTCCTGTGGCTGCTGAATTGGCAGGTAGATTCTTTACCACTGAGCCACCTGTGAAGTCCCTGCAAATTGTTCTGTACATTGATTTAAAAATTTTAACAATATATCTTGGATATCATTTCATATCAAGATATATAGGTCTACCTCAGTTCAGTTCAGTTGCTTAGTTGTGTCAGACTCTGCAGCCCCATGTACTGTAGCATGTCAGGCTTCCCTGTCCATTACCAACTCCCAGAGCTTGCTCAGACTCATGTCCACTGAGTCAGTGATGCCATCAAACCATCTCATCCTCTGTCGTCTCCTTCTCCTCCTGCCTTCAATCTTTCTCAACATCAGGGTCTTTTACAATGAGTCAGTTATTTGCATCAGGTGGCCAGAGTATTGGAGTTTCAGCTTTAGCATCAGTCCTTCCAGTGAATATTCAGGATTGATTTCCTTTAGGATTGACTGGTTTGATCTCCTTGGAGGGACTCTCAAGAGTCTTCTCCAACACTATAGTTCAAAAGCATCAATTCTTTGGCACTCAGCTTTCTTTATGGTCCAACTCTCACATCCATACATGACTACTGGAAAAACCATAGCTTTGGCTAGACAGACCTTTGTTAGTAAAGTAATGTCTCTGCTTTGTAATGTGCTCTCTAGGTTTGTCATAGCTTTTCTTCCAAGGAGCAAGCATCTTTTAATTTCATGGCTACAGTCACCATCTGCAGTGATTCTGGAGCTCAATAAAATAAAATCTGTCACTGTTTCCATTGTTTCCCATCTATTTGCCATGAAGTGATGGGACCAGATGCCATGATCTTAGTTTTTTGAATGTTGAGTTTTAAGCCAGCTTTTTTACTCTCTTCTTTCACTTTCATCAAGAGTCTTTTTAGTTCCTCTTCACTTTCTGCCGCAAGGTTGGTTTCATCTGCATATCTGAGGTTATTGATATTTCTCCTGGCAATCTTGATTCTAGCTTGTGTTTCATCCAACCCAGCATTTCGCGTTGGAGAACCTCATTCTTTCATTTTTCTGTGTTGTGAACTTACATATGCTGAATCCTGTGAGGCTTTTCTGTTAATGTGGAAATTGGAGGATTATTTTTTACATTGTATACAGAAATTATCAAATTTATCCAGAAGTAGAGAGAATAGTAAAATAAACTTCCTTGAATCCATCACTCAGCTTCAACATTTATCAACAAATGGCTAATCTCATTTCATCTGTAAATCAACTAGGTCTAACAGACATCTATAGATCAGGCCACCCAACTCCAATAGAATACATATTCTTCTCAAATGCACACAAAACATTCTCCAGGATAGACTATATATACATTAGGCCACAAAACAAGTCTCAAAATTTTAAAGAAAACTAAAGTCCAAAATTCCTTGTGAATATAAATGCAAAAATCCTCCACAACACATTATTAAACCAAATCTAGCAACACTTTTAAAAGATCATACACCATAATCAAGTGAGATTTATCTCAGTAATGTAGGGATGATTAAAATATGAAAATTAGTACAACTCAACATATTAATGAAAAAGGACAAAAATCATGTGATCATGTAATAGGTGAAGAAAAAGGGCTTGGCAAAATCCATTACCCATTCATGATAGACAAAACTCTCAGTATACTAGCAACAAAATGCAAGATCCTTAACTTGATGAATAGCATTTAAGAAAAATTTATAATATGGTGAAAGACTAAATGTTTTCCCCTTGAGATTAGGAACAAGTTAAGATGTCCACTCTTGCTATGTTTATTTAACACTGTTATTGTTGTTGTTCAGTTGCTCAGTCATGTCCGACTCTTTGTGACCCCGTGGACTGTAGCCAGAGGCTCCTCTGTCCATGGAATTTCCCAGGCAAGAATACCAGTGTGGGTTGCCATTTCCTTTTCCAGGAGATCTTCCTGACCCAGGGATTGAATCCATGTCTCCTGCATCTTTGCATTGGCATGCAGATTCTTTACTGCTGAGCCATGGGGGTAAGCCCATTTAACACTGTACTGGCAGCCAATGCAGTAAGTAAAAAAAAAAAAAAAGGAATTAGAGGCATTTAGATAAGAAAGAAAGAAGTAATACTGTCTGTATTTGCTGATGATACAATCTTTTATGTAGAAAATCCTAAGGAATCTACTAAAAAGGTTCAATTCAGTTCAGTTCAGTCACTTAGTCATGTCTGACTCTTTGCAACCCCATGGACTGTAGCAGTTTAGGCCTCCCTGTCCATCGCCAACTCCCGGAGTTTACTCAAACTCATGTCCATTGAGTCAGTGATGCCATCCAACCATCTCATCCTCTGTTGTCCCCTTCTCCTCCTGCCCTCAATCCTTCCCAGCATCAGGGTCTTTTCAAATGAGTCAGCTTTTCGCATCAGGTGGCCAAAGTATTGGTGTTTCAGCTTCAGCATCAGTCCTTCCAGTGAATATTCAGGACTGATTTCCTTGAGGATAGACTGGTTGGATCTCCTTGCAGTCCAAGGGACTCTCTAGAGTTTTCTCCAACACTACAGTTCAAAAGCATCAATTCTTCGGCACTCAGCTTTCTTTATAGTCCAACTTTCACATCCGTACGTAACTACTGAAAAAACCATAGCTTTGACTAGACGGACCTTTGTTGGCAAAGTAATATCTCTGCTTTTTAATATGCTGTCTAGGTTGGTCATAGCTTTCTTTCCAAGGAGCAAGCATCTTTTAATACTAAAAATGTATTGGAACTAATAAACAAGCACAGCAAGGTTATGAGATACAAGATCAATATTAAAAAATAAGTTGTATTTCTTTACACTTGAATGAAAAATCTGCAAAGAAAATTAGGAAAGCTTTCATTCGTGATAACATAAAAAGAATGAAATAACTTGGGATAAATTTAACAAAAACAGCATAAGACTTGGACACTGAAAACTGAAAAATGGATTGTAAAAAACTGTAAAAATGTGAAAAATATATTGTAAAAAATTATAAAGTGAAAAATGAAAAAAATGTTACTGAGATAATTGAAAATATCTAAATAAATGGATAAACATATAATATTCATAAATTGAAAGAGTCACTTACTTTTAAGGCTCTTCCAAATTTATCTGTAGATCTAATTAAATACCTATCAAAATCCCAACTGTCTTTTTTGCAGAAATTGACAAGCTGATCCTAAAATACAGATGAAATTGCATAGGACCCCTAATAGACAAATGAATCTTGGGGTAAAAGAAAAAAACAAAGTTTGAGGACTCACACTTCAATTTCAAAACTTACCACAAATCTACAGTAATCAAAAAAGAGTGGTACTGGCATAAGGTTAGATATGTAGATCAATGGAAAACAATTGAGAGTCCAGAAATAAACCTACGTATCTATGGAGACTTGACTTTTTAATTGAAGTATAGTTGATTTACAATATTAAGATATGTTAATTTCAGTATAGCGATTCAGTGTTTTTGCATATTATACTACATTATAGGTTATCACAAATATTGGGCATAATTTCCTATTGTTGTGTTAAGTCACCAAGTTGTATCCAATGTTTCATGACCCCAGGGACTGCAGCACACCTGACTTCCCTGTCCCTCAAAATCTCCCGAGGTTTGCCCAAGCTCATGTCCATTGAGTCAGTGATGCCATCCAACCATCTCATCCTGTGTCATCCCCTTCTTCTGCCTTCAATCTTTCCCAGCATCAGGGTCTTTTCTAATGAGTTGGCTCTTCTCATCAGGTGGTCAAGCTACTGGAGCTTCAGCTTCAGCATCAGTCCTTCCAATGAATATTCAGGATTGATTTCCTTTAAGATTGACTGGTTTGATTTCCTTGCAGTCCAAGGGACTCTCAAGAGTCTTTTCCAACACCACAGTTCAAAAGCATCAATTCTTCGGCACTCAGCTTTCGTTATGGTCCAACTCTCACATCCATACGTGATTACTGGAAAAACCACAGTTTTGGCTATACAAGCCTTTGTCGGCAAAGTCATGTCTCTGCTTTTTAATATGCTGTCTGGGTCGGTCATAGCTTTTCTTCCAAGGGGCAAGCATCTTTTAATTTTGGGGCTGCAGTCACCATCTGCAGTGATTTTGGAGCCCAGGAAAATAAAGTCTGTCACTGTTTCCATTGTTTCCCTATCTATTTGTCATGAAGTGATGGTACTGGATGCCGTGATCTTAGTTTTTGTAATATTTAGTTTTAAACTGGCTTTTTCACTCTCCTCCTTCACCTTCATCAAGAGGTTCTTTAGTTCCTCCTTACTTTCTGCCATTAGAGTGGTATACAGTAAATCTTTGTTGCTTATCTGTGTTATGTATCATACTTTTTATCTGTTAATCCCATTTATCCCCCCTCCCCTCTCTTTCCCTTTTGATAACTTTAAGCTAGTTTTCTATGCATGTGAGTCTGTTTCTGTTTTGTAAATACATTCATTTGTGTCATATTTTATATTCCACATATAAGTGATAAATGGTATTTTGTCTTTGATTTACTTCATTTAGTACAATAATCTCTGGGTTCATCCATGTTGCTGCAAATGGCATTATTTCATTCTTTTTTACAGCTGAGAAATATTACATGAGCCTGGTGCTGAGAAAGATTGAAGGCAAAAGGAGAAAGGGGCAACAGAGAATTAGATGGTTAGATGGCATCACCGACTCAATGGACATGAGTTTGAGCAAATTCTAGGTAGTGGAGGACAAAGGACCCTGGTGTGCTACAGTCCATGGGTCCCAAAGAGTTGGACGTGATTTAGTGACTGAACAGCAACAATATTGCATGGTATATATGTACCACATCTTTTTTATCCATTCATCTGTTGATGGACATTTGGGTTGTTTCCATGCCTCGGGTTTTGTAAATAGTGCTGCAGTGAACATTGAGGTGCATGTATCTTTTAAAATTAGAGTTTTCATCTTTTCTTGATATATGCCCAAGAGTGGGGTTGCTGGATCATATGGTAGCTCTACTTTTAGTCTTTCAAAGGAACTTCCAAACTGTTTTCCATAGTGGCTGCACCAATTTACGTTCCCACCAACAGTTTAAGAAGTGACTGACTTTTCACAAATGTCCCAAGACCAATCAATGGGGAAAGAATACTGGGACAACTGGATACCCACATGCAGAAGAAAGAGGTTTGACCACTTCTTCATACCATACACAAATTAAAAGTAGATCAAAGATATAAATGTAAGAGCTAAAACTATGAAACCCTTAGAAGAAAATACAAGAGTAAATGTTTGTGACCTTGGATTACACAATGGTTTCTTAGGTATGACATCAAAAGCAACAAGCAACAAAAGATAAAAGATTGGAGTTTATCAAAATTAAAAACTTCTGTGCCTCAAAGACACCAACCCTAGAGTTAAAAGACAACTCATGGAATAGAAGAAAATAATTACAAATCATATATCTGATGAAAAGAATAGTATCCAAAACATATAAAGGACTTTTACAGCTCAATAATAAAAAGGCAAATAATCCAACTAAACAAAAATATGCACAGGATTTGTATAGACATTTCTCCAAAGATGATGTGTAAAGAAGTGACCAAAAAGCACATGAAAAGATGCTGAACATGATTAGCTTTGGAAAGGAAAGGATTAGTCACTCAGTCGTGTCCAACTCTGAGGCCCCATGGACTGTAGCCCACCAGACTCCTCTGTCCATGGGATTCTCCAGGCAAGATTACTGGAGTGGGATGCCATTTCCTCCTCCAGGGGATCTTCCCCACCCAGGGATCAAACCTGGGTCTCCCACATTGCAGGCAGATTCCTTACCATCTGAGCCACCAGGGAAGCCATTAGCTATTGGGGGAATGCAAATCAAAATCGCTGGTGGCTTAGATGGTAAAGAATCTGCCTGCAATGCAGGAGACTTGGGTTCAATCCCTGGGTAGGGAAGATCCCTTGGAGAAGGGAATGGCTACCCACTCCAGTATTCTTGCCTGGAGAATTCCATGGACAGAGGAGCCTGGTGGGCTATAGTCCATGGAGTCGCAAAGAGTCAGACATGACTGAGTGACTAACACTTGCACTTTTTCAGAATAGCTATAATCAGCAAGGCAGATAATAACAAACACTGGCGAGGACATAGAGAAATTGGAAGCCTCATGAACTCTGATGGGAAAGAGTTACATCCAGTCTGAGATTTACAGCCACTTTGAAAAACAGTTTGGCAATTACTCAGAATGTTAAAAATGGAGTTACCCTGTGACTCAGCAGTTCCTTCTAGGCATATACTCAAGACAGATGAAAATATAGGTCCACACAAAGACTTGTATGTGAATGTTCACAGTAGCACTATTCCTTATAGCCCCAAATTGGAAGCCATTCAAATGTTCACCAATTGGTGAATGAATAAACAAAATGTAGTATACCCATATAATTGGAATGCTAGTCAGCAATTACAAGAAGTGAATGACTCATACATGATACAACATGGATAAAACTCAAAGCATTATGATAAAGAAGCCAAGCAAAAAAAGACTTACATGATTTAATTTATGTGAAATATCTAGGAAAGGCCTATTTGTAGGGCAGAAAGCACATTATCAGCTTGGGACTCCAAGTTTGGGTGTTCCACTAAACAAGTCAGAAAGTGCCTCACTTTTAACGACCCAGCATCGGAAGTCACACAGCATTTTATGGCATAATCTGAGTCAAAGCCCACCTGGAATCAAGGAGAGGGAAGTTTTAGCCTACCTCTGATGGGAGGAATGTCAAAGAATTTGGCAACCGTATCTTAAAACTGCCACATAAACTCACAACCTATTTCTCAAAAGCAGCAAAGGAAGCCAGAAGACACTGAAGCCACATATTGAATGTGTTGCAAGAAAATCACTATTAACCTAGCAAGGATCACCATTTTATTGGCAATTTATCCCAATATTCAAGGGATATATAATTCATATTCAAATTTTTAAGTTTATTTATTTATTTATGACTTTGCTGGGTTTTCAGTGCTTTGCTCTGGCTTTCTCTAATTGCAGCAAGCAGGGGCTACTCTTTGTTGTCGTACATGGGCTTCTCATTCCGGTGGCTTCTCTTCTTGCAGAGTGCAGGCTTTAGTTGTTGTGGTACACATGCTGTGGACATGTGTGGTACACGTGTTGCCCTGCAGCATGTGGAATCTTGCCAGACCAGGAAGAGAACCCATGTCCACTGCATTGGCAGGCAGATTCTTAACCACTGGACCACCAGGGAAGTCCTACAGTAAAGGCCCACCAGTACTTATAGGCTAGCACAACCTTAGTTGTCAACCTGACCAGGACAGTATAAGAAAGGAAAATTAAAGTTACAGACCAATCATATTAAAATATGGATTCAAAAAATCCTAAACAAAAGTTAATAAACCCAGTGGTGCAATATATAAAAACGACTTTAAATATATTATGATCTAATTGATTTATCTGAGGAGTACTAGATGAATTTAGTGCTTTTGAACTTGGTGTTGGAGAAGGCTCTTAAGAGCCCCTTGGACTGCAAGGAGATCAAACAGTCCATCCTAAAGGAAGTCAACTCTGAATATTCATTGGAAGGACTGATGCTGAGGTTGAAGCTCCAATACTTTGGCCACCTGATGTGAAGAACTGACTCATTAGAAAAGACCTTGATGCTGGGCAAGAGGAGAAGGGGACAACAGAGGACGAGATGGTTGAATGGCATCACTGACTCAATGGACATGAATTTGAGCAAGCTCTGGGATATAATGAAGGACAGGGAAGCCTGGCATGCTGCAATCCATGGGGTCGCAAAGAGTTGGACATGACTGAGTGACTGAACAAGATGAATTTAACGTTAGAAAATCAAATATGGTAATCTACTATAGTAACACATAAAAAAGTAAAATATCATTTGATAATCTCAATAGTTTCATATAAATATTTGTGAAAATTCAAAATCCATTCATAATAAAAAGTCATAGGAAAGTGTGATTGCAAGGGACATCCTAATACTGATAAAGCTCTACAGAAAATCTATAGTCACCATCATACTTGGTGGTGAAACTCAGAAATCCTTGTTTAAGATCAAGATAAGAAACAGTTAACAGATATCACCACCTTTACTTAATATTTTACTAGAAATCCTAGCCAATATCCTTAGGAGAAAAAGATAAAGTTTTAAAGTTGGAAAGGAATAAACAAAACTGTCATTATTTGTGTGTGTGTGCTAAGTCACTTCAGTCATTTCCGACTCTTTGCGACCCCATGGACCATATTCTGCCAGGCTCCTCTGTCCATGGGATTCTCCAGGCAAGAATACTGGAGTGGGTTGTCATTTCCTCCTCCAGGGGACCTTCACGACCAAGGGATCAAACCCATGTCTCTTACGTCTGTCTCCTGCATTGGCAGGTGGATTCTTTACCACTAGCGCCATCTTGGAAGCCCCAGGTTATTAGTTGAAGATTAAGTAAATGAATGACTGATAGTGGGAGCTATATTTGTCACTGTTGGAGAGGGTATGACCATGACCATGTGAAGTCCCTCAGTCGTTTCCGACTCTTTCCAACACCATGGACTGTATAACCTACCAGGCTCCTCTGTCCATGGGATTTTACAAGCAAGAGTATTGGAGTGGGTGGCCATTTCCTTCTCCAGGGGATCTTTCTCACTCAGGAATCAAACCCGGGTCTCCCGCATTGCAGGCAGATGCTTTAACATCTGTGCCACCAGCGAGAGGGTAATTATAAATAAAAAGAAAAGGCTAGAATAAATCATGTGATACTGGATTAGAGTTGGAGACATTACCATGAGTTCATGTTTGCCTATAGAGACAGATGGATACATACAGAAGTAATTACATATGTGTGCATATGTTTGGATTAGTGTATTTCCTCCTAAGAGGTCCTGGGAACAGTGACACCCCAGTAGCAATGAGCACACCCAGATCTTGGTTTCTAATTACCAGTCTCTAGTGAAAGGAACCAAAGCCCTTTGGAGAAGGGATGATTCTAGGGCTGGGCCAGGGAAGATACAAGATGAAAGAATGAGACTAATGTCAAATGAATACAGGAGCTTCTAATGGCCAAACTGGAAGGATATAACCAATCAAATAAATAAAGTAGTATTGGAGTATACCTTAAATTATAAAATAAATATGCATGAGTCTATATTGATAATAATAAATGATTGAAAAATAAATAAATGGAAGAGTAGGGGCAAATCTCACATAAGAATTCCAAATCAATTATGTAGCTCTGTGATCTGTTTTTCTGAATTTCTGTACAAGGTTAGGTCTGCATCTAGATTCTTCTTCCTACCCCCATTTCTCCTCCTCTTCTTCTTCCTGCATGTGGATGTCTACTTGTTCCAGCCCCATTTGTTGAAAAAACCGTCTTTGCTCCATTTGATTGTCTTTGCTTCTTTGTCAAAAATCAATGGAATGTACTCATGTGGATCTAATTCTGGGTTCTCTTTTCTATTCCAAAAGGAAGTTTTTAAAATGGCACTTCATTATGTACTAGTACACAGGAGGAGATGTCATCGTTAGATAGGAGCTGATTTTAACAGGAGAAAATATGGTCATATATGCATCTAGGTTGGTAGACTTGAGGGTGGGAGGATGAGGAATTTCTTTTCTGAATGCATCTCCCTTCTCACTGAAAAAAAGAAGTACCTGAGCATGAGGATCAGGAAGCAAAAAGTAGCTAAGTGGGAAGATGAATTTCTAGGAGAACAGAATAACTAGGTAGTTTGAGCATCTGTTTGAGATTTTTGATCATTAATTTATCATTAGTAATGATATTACATTAATTAATATATAATTATATTTAGTGCTTTTGAACTATGGTGTTGGAGAAGACTCTTGAGAGTCCCTTGGACAGCAAGGAGATCCAACCAGTCCATCCTAAAGGAAATCAGTCCTGAATGTTCATTGGAAGGACTGATGCTGAACCTGAAACTCCAATACTTTGGCCACCTGGTGCAAAGAGCTGACTCATTGGAAAAGACCCTGATGCTGGGAAAGATTCAAGGCAGGAGGAGAAGGGGATGACAGGATGGCATAGTTGGATGGCATCACCAACTCAATGGACATGAGTTTTAGTAAACTCCAGGAGTTGGTGATGGACAGGGAGGCCTGGCATGCTGCGGTCCATGGCGCCACAAAGAGTCAGACACGACTGAGCGACTGAACTGAACTGAATATATATAATTGATTAATTTAATTAATTAAATCACACAGAGCTGTGTGATTTTTCTCCTACATCATTCTGCTGCTTAGGGGCAGGCAAGGAATAGGTTGTCAGTGGGCTTTTCCCAAATGAGTGGGTGTAAGATAAGCCTGTGAGTAGAAGTTTGTTTTTTTTTTATCCTCATATCATGCAACCTCAGTATAGAGGCTGGTTGATAAGTTCAGGGTGCTTAATGATACTCCCATGTTATCACTCTTCTATTGTTCCTCTCTTTTGGAAAGCTCAGGCAGTCATATGATGCCAGCTGCCACCCTTGCTTAATGCTGTAATCAACTGTCCCCCTGGTCCTGTCTGCTCATCTAGTGAAGATTTTATCACTTGAACCACTATTTTCCTCTCCACTATTGGGAACTCAGTGCCCAAATGTTGTGAAAGACTGAGGGGAAGTAGTGTCCTCAGCTTACATCCAGATTTCAAGTACTAGTGTCAGAAGGTACAAGGAATTCTTCCTGAAGCAACTAAAATAATTTTAAATAAATGAATTTTAAAGAAATGAGCCTTTAATGAAAAACCTAAGTAACTATCTGAGCAATTTTACAAAAGAACACATATTTTGAGCTTTATCTAGGCTCAAACCCCTATACTGTAGATACAAGGCAGCTTTTATTTTCTGGAGACAGGCCACATATTGCTTCTTGATCCTAACTGTCTCAGTACTCAACCTTATATCTCATTTATACTTTCAGATTATATTTAAGAATCAAGCAAGCCGGCCATATAACATCTACCCTCATGGAATCACTGATGTCAGTCCTTTGCACTCAGGGAGATTTCCAAAAGGTAAGCTTTACCTCAATTTTCTAGGCCTTACCTACCTGTAGATACAGATGAGGACACAGCCTCAACAACAACAACTACAATCATGCACATGTATCACCCCACCCTTAATTCTCTTAAGTTTTATTTTATTTAAAAATATGCCTTCATTTTGCCTTCACTTTTTTATTTGTAAAATAATTATTAATTATTTTATTACAATTTATGTATTTGTAAAATAATTATTTATTTTATAAATTATTCATTTGCTTGGCTGTGCTAGGTCTTCATTGCTCCCTGCAGGCTATCTTTAATTGCGGAGAGCGAACTACTCTAGTTGTGGTGCGTGGGCCTCTCACTGCAGTGGCTTCTCTTGTTTCAGAGCATGGGCTCTAGGGCACATGGGCTCAGTAGTTGGGACGCAGGGGCTTAGTTGCTCCATGGCATGTGGAATCTTCCAGGGACCAGGGATTAAACCTGTGTCCCCTGCGTTGGCAGGTGGATTCTAAACCACTGGACCACCAGGGAAGTCCTTGCCTTCACTTTGGAAGGATACTTTTCCTGGACATAGAATTCTGGGTTGGAAAGCCTTCATTTTTTAAGTATTTCAACTTCAGATTTTTGGCAGTTACCTCTGTATCTCAAAAAAATCATTTATTTGCTACTCCTTTGTTTTACAACTTTATATATTTATATAAAGTTATTTACATAAATATATATTTATAGTTACAACATTATATATTTAATTTTGTGTTAAATAAGGATTTAGCATTATGCCTCTTCCTAGTCCAGTTGTTTTAGACCTTTATCAGTGTTTTAGTTCCTCAATTGGCAGCAATTAAAAAATATGCTAAATACCTACTTTTTATATCTTTATGATATTACCCTAAGAGTACTAACAACTGTCCCCTTTTCCATTTCCTCTCATCTATTCTTCCATTTCTCAACTGCTGCCAGCCATACCTTTACTTTTATAAAACTAAAGCTGATAACATTTACATTTTGTTCTTTAATTTTAAATAGCTCCTTGAGTTTTCTATATATTTATTTTAAACTTTAAAAGTCAAAAAACCAGCATTTATATTATTTTAGTATGTGTTTCTTTTTTTTTAACTTAAAAGCTTTTTTTTTCCATTTATTTTTATTAGTTGGAGGCTAATTACTTTACAATATTGTAGTGGTTTTTGCCATACATTGACATGAATCAGCCATGGATTTACATGTGTTCCCCGTCCCAATCCCCCCTCCCGCCTCCCTCCCCACCCCATCCCTCTGGGTCTTCCCAGGGCACCAGCCCCGAGCACTTGTCTCGTGAATCCAACCTGGGCTGGTGATCTGTTTCACCCTTGATAATATACATGTTTCGATGCTGTTCTCTCAGAACATCCCACCCTTGCCTTCTCCTACAGAGTCCAAAATTCTGTTCTGTACATCTGTGTATCTTTTTCTGTTTTGCATAAGGGTTATCGTTACCATATTTCTAAATTCCATATATATGCGTTAGTAGAGTGAAGTAAGCCAGTATGTGTTTCTTACTACAAGAATATGAGTTTATGGCAGAACTAGGTGGTATGCTATGGTTATTCTTTTGTCTACAGTTCCAATGATTTTACTGTTACAGCCAAATGGATTATCCTTCTTTATTCTCTACCAGTAGTTCAAAATCATGGTGAATTTTAGCTTGCAGTATGTTGAAGTGAAGTAAATTTGCTCAGTCGTGTCTGATTCTTTGCAACCCCATAGACTGTACCCTACCAGGCTCCTCCGTCCATGGGATTTTCCAGGCAAGAGTACTGGGGTAGGTTGCCATTTCCTTCTCCAGAGGATCTTCCTGACCCAGGGATCGAACCAGGGTCTCCCACATCATAGGCAGATGCTTTACTGACTGAGCCACCAGGGAAGTCCCAAGATATGCAATATATTAAGACCATACTAATCTTATACATTTTTTGTTTATATTCTTGAAGAAAGGCTTTCTTTTATCATGAGAAGAAATATATGACTTTTCACCATATCCTTAGGTCCTACAGCTTCTTAATCATGCTATTTATTAGTATCTGATCCTTTTTTCTTCTAAAGATGTTCTTGTTGTTCACCAGCTTACTGTTCTAATATGGGTGATTTGCTTGCTAGGCCTGCTACAAAGCTGCCATCTCTGGATTTCTTTATTTGGACTTGTAGGCTAGTGCCATACCTCTCTTGTCTTGTACATTTCTGGATTTTTATTTCTTTTGTTTTTCTGGAAGTATATCTTCAACATACTTCTGAGTGCATTTAGTATATAGGGGATAAACTCTATGAGTCCTTCAGTATGATATGATGGATAGCTAGGCTGGTTATAAATAACTTTGAATCCTCTGTTTTCTAATCCTCATGGTTGCTGGTCAAAATTCAAATGCAAAATTGATTTCCATTCCTTTATGTGAGAAGGGCACAGAAACAAAATTCTGGGTAGATATTGAATGTGTACCCTGAAATTTGGGGGCATCTGCAAATCCACTTCTTAGTAACTTGCTTTTTATGTGGAGCACTCTGAAGAAGAGAGGATAAGAGTGAGGCAGCTTGCCCTTCCTGTTTGACCTCCCAAGGATACATGTGTTTTTTTCTGTAAGAAGTAAATACAGTTGCAAGTAGCTGGCTTGGTCTCTTTTTGAAGATACCCTATCTGAGAAGACAGTGTGAGGGAAGCCAGAAATAATAGGCTTTTGGATATATCACTGGGTGTAACCAGAGCTGGTTGGGGAGAGGAGGGCTACAAAAGAATAGCTGAAATAAGCCTCTCTCATGGCATGGAAGTGCCCAGTGCTGGGGTCCTGATGGTCACTCCAAGGAAAGTATGTGCCTCCCGTAAGAGAAGACCATCATTCAGGCACCTGGCACAGAAAAAGCATTGGTGACCAAACTGTAGAGAAAGTACTCACACAGCAGGATCTATTAAGAAACAATCTATTTTCCCTTTCCTCTAATACCCACCCACCCTCACTCCCTATTATGTGTGCTTAGGGAATGGATATAGCCTGGATACTCAGGTATTAAACATATTCAAAAGTGAGTTTTAATTATGAAAAGCAGACAGTCCTTGTCCTGAGGACCCATTAGCCCAACAGTTCAGGTCAGTCAGTCAGTCATGTCCGACTCTTTGTGACCCCATGAACCACAGCATGCCAGGCCTCCTGGTCCATCCCCAATTCCCGGAGTCTACCCAAACTCATGTCCATTGAGTCGGTGATGCCATCCAACCATCTCATCCTCTGTCGTCCCCTTCTCTTCCTGCCTTCAATCTTTCCCAGCATCAGAGTCTTTTCCAATGAGTCAGCTCTTCACATCAGTTGGCCAAAGTATTGGAGTTTCAGCTTCAACATCAGGCCTTCCAATGAACACCCAGGACTGATCTCCTTTAGGATGGACTGCTTGGATCTCCTTGTAGTCCAAGTGACTCTCAAGAGTCTTCTCCAACACCACACTTCAATACCATCAATTCTTTGGCATTCAGCCTTCTTTATAGTCCAACTCTCACATCCATACATGATCACTGGAAAAACCATAGCCTTGACTAGACGGACCTTTGTTGACAGTAGCCCAACAGCAGATTTCAATTACTGATTCTATTCCTCACAGACATCAGATGCCACAAGTCTTGATACCCCATGTGAGTTAAAACTTCATTGCCCAGTCCTGTGGCATCAATTCAGGCCAATCCAGCTTTGATGTGTCTTTCTTTTTTTGGCACTTGGGTTTTTTTTTTTCTTCTTGATGCATTTTCAGTTATACATTTAAAATCTTTCCAAATATCATCTATTATTTCTTTGTATTTGTCAGAGTGGGGAGACCTGCCCATTTCAACTCAAACTAACATGCTAGCAGAAATCTCCTGTACCTATTTTTATTATAAAAAGTTGCATGAATCTTAAATTTATAAGAGGTGGTAAATTTAATTTTCACTTACTGGGAAACTTCATATGTACATATAAATGGGTAAAGCCATTGTGATAATGATGTAATTACCAATATATTCCTTGTTATACTTCTAATCAAGCTGTTTTTGGGTTTGTGTGTGGGTAGGTGTGAAACATTTGAAAGACATGCCAATTCTGCCAGGAGAAGTGTTCAAGTATAAATGGACAGTGACTGTAGAAGATGGGCCAACTAAATCAGATCCTCGGTGTCTGACCCGATATTACTCAAGTTTCATTAACATAGAGAAAGATCTAGCTTCAGGACTCATTGGCCCCCTTCTCATCTGCTACAAAGAATCTGTAGATCAAAGAGGAAACCAGGTGAGTTCATCTCTTTGCAAGTGCTGAGTCTGAAGCTGAAATGGAATGAGGAGGCATATGCATTTCCAAATAATACCTCCTATATTCTGCTCTCAATGGATGTCTGCCTAAAGCCTGCAGAAAATACAGAAGTCTGCAATATTGAGCAGTGAAAGAAGTGAGTTGGATTTATGATAGCTTTTATTGACTTCGGTGTAATAAACTTGCCTGCTGGATGGACAGGACAGCCTGGGCCCTAGATTATTTCTATAACACTCATTCTTAGCCTAAAATTTCACTCTCGAAGTGATCTTGCCCATTTTTACATGATCAGTTACTTTTAGATTACCCACAAATCTATATGACTGCCTAGATGTCTCCCCTGTATATTTCATTGTGATTGACTCAAAATACTTCTAAATGAACACATCTAGCATAATACTTGGCATTTAGTAGTTCAACAAATATTTGTTGAATAAAACAAGTGAAGTGGAAGTCACTCAGTTGTGTCCGACTCTTTGCGATGACATGGATTTCATGGAATTCTCCAGGCCAGAATACAGAAGTAAGTAGCCTTTTTCTTCTCCAGGGGATCTTACCAACCCAGGGATCGAACCCAGGTCTCCTACACTGCAGGTGGATTCTTTACCAACTGAGCTATCAGGGAAACCTGAGTAAAACTGAGGAAACATATAAAATATTTCAGAATATGCTTAGAATTTGGACCACTTCTGCTGTTTTAGAAAAATAAAGTTAAATACTCTGAATTTAATAAGCTTAAGTTCAGTTCAGTCCAGTCCCTCAGTCATGTCTGACTCTTTGCGATCCCATGGACTGCAGCATGCCAGGCCTCCCTGTCCATCACCAACTCCCAGAGGTTACTCAAACTCATGTCCATCGAGTCAGTGATGCCATCCAACCATCTTATCCTCTGTTGTCCCCTTCTCCTCCCACCTTCAATCTTTCCCAGCATCAGCGTCTTTTCAAATGAGTCAGTTCTTCACATCAGGTGGCCAAAGTTTTTGAGTTTCAGCTTCAGCATCAGTCCCTCCAATGAATATTCAGGACTGATTTCCTTTAGGATGGACTGTTTGGATCTCCTTGCAGTCCAAGGGACTCTCAAGAGTCTTCTCCAACACCACAGTTCAGAAGCATCAATTCTCTGGTGCTCAGCTTTCTTTATGGTCCAGCTCTCACATCCATACATGACTACTGGAAAAACCATAACTTTGACTAGATGGACTTTTGTCAGCAAAGTAATGTCTCTGCTTTTTAATATGATGTCTAGGTTGGTTATAACTTTTCTTCCAAGTAGCATGCATCTTTTAATAAGCTTAATGCTTCAAAATAATTCATTGCCATATTGCTGAGGCTTGACTGTGTGTCTATTTGATTATTTATGATATATAGGATTCCTTCTAGTCTGAAAAGGTCAATCTTCATTGCAATCCCAAAGAAAGGCAGTGCCTTTCAAACTACCTTACAATTGCACTCATCTCACACGCTAGCAAAGTAATGCTCAAAATTCTCCAAGCAAGGCTTCAAATGTATGTGAACTGAGAACTTCCAGATGCTCAAGCTGGATTTAGAAAAGTCAGAGGAACCAGAGATCAAATTGCCAACAGACGTTGGGTCATAGAAAAAACAAGAGAATCCCAGAAAAACATCTACTTTTTTATTGACTATGCCAAAGCCTTTGACTGTGTGGATCACAACAAACTGTGGAAAATTCTTCAAGAGATAGGAATACCAGATCATCTTACCTGTCTCCTGAGAAATCTGTATGCAGGTCAAGAAGCAACAGTTAGAACCGGACATGGAACAACAGACTGGCTCCAAAGTGGGAAAGGACTATGTCAAGGCTGTATATTGTCACCCTGCTCATTTAACTTATATGCAGAGTGCATCATGCAAAATGCCAGGCTAGATGAAGCACAAGCTGGAATCAAGATTGCCAGGAGAAATATCAATAACCTCAGATATGCAAATGATACCACACTAATGGCAGAAAGGGAAGAACTAAAGAGCCTCTTGATGAAAGTGAAAGAGGAGAGTGAAAAAGCTGGCTTAAAACTCAACATTCAAAAAACTAAGATCTTGGCATCGAATCCCATCACTTCATGGCAAATAGATGGGGAAAAAGTGGAAACAGTGACAGACTTTATTTTGGGGGGCTCCAAAATCACTGCAGATGGTGACTGCAGCCATGAAATTAAAAGACACTTGCTCCTTGGAAGAAAGGCTATGACCAACCTAGACAGCATATTAAAAAGCAGAGACATTACTTTGCTAACAAAGGTCTATCTAGTCAAAGCTATGGTTTTTCCAGTAGTCATGTATGGATGTGAGAGTTGAACCATAAAGAAAGCTGAGCGCCAGAGAATTGATGCTTTTGAACTGTGGTGTCGGAGAAGACTCTTGAGAATCCCTTGTACTGCAAGGAGTTCCAACCAGTCCATCCTAAAGGAAATCAGTCCTGAATATTCATTGGAAAGACTGAGGCTGAAACTGAAACTCAAATACTCTGGCCACCTGATGCGAAAAACTGACTCATTTGAAAAGACCCTGATGCTGGAAAGATTGAAGGCAGGAGGAGAAGGGGATGACAGAGGATGAGATTGTTGGATGGCATCACCGACTCAATGGACATGAGTTTGAGTAAACTCATGGTGATGGACAGGGAAGCCTGACATGCTGCAGTCCATGGGGTCGCAGAGTCGGACACGACTGAGCAACTGAACTGACTGACTAGTCTGAAAACATTTCATGAACTTTAATACAGATAAAACATTTGGCACACAAACCCAGAGCAGCATACATTTGGACTAGTACCTTCCCTGACTAATTTTACCTAATTATAGTTTTCCTGTCAGTTTTTGGAAGAAGACGGAAATGTACCTACATTTTCCTATCTTTTTCCTCAACGTTTTCATTTCTGTAGTAATGGGTTATACAAAATGAAATTTATACATGTTACTGAAGTTTATACATTAAATCTTAACAGATTTATTTAGCAAGTGACAGCTAGTAACTTTGGTTCAGATACAAACAGCTCCTCTCAAAAAAAAAACTTTAAACTTTGTATTATAAAACTTAAAAGTAAAAAAAAACTTAAAATTATTAGTGTTAGTAAACATTTATGATTCATCTTAACTTTGTTATTTAAATTTGTTTTCTATTTTTAATTTTTTATAGTTAGCCTTGTGGAAGGACATTTGCTCAATGAAAGTTTAGGAAGGCATTCATCTTACTTGATTTGACTAAATTGTTTAAGAAAGACCTTGAATAATCACTTGGGTCTTTAAAGAGTGAAAATCCTCTAATCTGAACATGGAGAGAATGAGGCTACAGACTCCATGAAAAATATCATCCAGCATATGACCTTGGGACCAGAAGAAACTAAGTTTAATGGGTCCAGTAACCTCTTTCCCTGAGGACACACTTGCTTTAAACATACATTCACTGCTCATAGCATCCACTCCCACTCCTAAGCCCTGGGACATACCATAATAGTGACCCTAGGGGGAAAATGGCATTGATCTAGAGGATTATGGATATATCATATGCATGCCATCACTTACATCACAGGCTGCTAATTTCTACCTGATAGTACTAGTAACATTTCTTTCTTTCTTTCAATGCATGCAATTAACAGATGATGTCAGACAAGAGAAATGTCATCCTGTTTTCTGTATTTGATGAGAATAAAAGTTGGTACCTCACAGAGAATATTCAGCGCTTCCTCCCCAATGGAGTACAGCCCCAGGATCCAGAGTTCCAAGTCTCCAACATCATGCACAGTAAGTGATCCAGCATTTAAGTCCAAAGAGTAATGGATAAAGGGAAGTTGAAACTGCCAAATAGATGTGCAGTTAATGCATTACTTTATATGCCTCACAAGATTCATATTTCCTTAAAATTATTATATATGAGCATGTGCAATTTTATATAAATGCATCAATATGATCACATAATGCATATATATTTTCTTTTAGAAGGCATCAAATATCTACAGAAGTTTATTTTAAAGGATAAATAAAATAAGAGACACAATTTTCATTTACCCAAACATACATAAACCTTAATATGAAATGTACTCAATCAGTAAATTACACATGAAATACAAAGGGAATATGCAATTTCATATATAAATATAGCTGGTAAAACAGTTGCCAGCTTAACAGTTTAACGGTCAAATTAATCAAGACATTGTACATGAAAAAAATGCAACATCTTTTTTCCAGCTTTATTGTATATATTTTAAGTGTAAAACATGATCTTTTTTTACCCTAAGCAATGCCACCTGCTCCTCTCCATTCAGCCCCCACTTGCTGGTGGCAGATGTGAGTGTCTGGGGTACTTTTCTGCTGGGAGTTGCTTTTAGGCATGTAATCTGTGGGTTTTATTTATTTTTCCTCCCGGTTAGGTTGCCCTCCAAGATTCAAAAACTTCCCCCAGACCCGCCAGTGAGAGAGTTTCCTGGTGTTTGGAAACTTCCTCTATTAGGACTCCCTTCCCGGGACGGGTCTCCATCCCTAATTCTTTTGTCTCTCTTTTTATCTTTTATATTTTGTCCTACCTCCTTTAGAAGACAATGGGCTGCTTTTCTGGGTGCCTGATGTCCTCTGCTAGTGATCAGAAGTTGTTTAGTGGAATTTGCTCAACGTTCAAATGTTCTTTCGATAAATTTGTAGGGGAGAAAGTGGTCTCCCCGTCCTATTCCTCTGCCATCTTAGCTCCTCCGATCTTTTTTATATTTATTTGGCTTCCTCTTCACTTTTACCTGCCCACCTCCTTCCATCTTATACCTTTCCACTAACCATTTTGTGTTCAGGTAGCCCATGTTAAAACATATTTTTCCATGATTGTATAATCATATATAAACACATATATGTTGTATTAGTCTGCTAGGCTTGCCATAACAAAATCCCACAAACTGGGTGGTTTCAACAGAAGATATTTATTTCCTCAGAATTCTAGAGAGTCAAAGTCTAGATCAAGGAGTCAACAAGATTGGTTTCTTCTTATAGGGAAAGTTGTAGACAGACATGTGCACACACAGAGGAAAGACCATCTACCAGCCAAGGAGGGGGACTCAGAAGAAACTTAATGATCTCATTTTAAATAATTACCTATCTAAAGATGCTATCTCTCAATGCAGACCCATTCAGAGGTACTAGGGATTAGAACTTCAGCGTAAAAGTTTGGGTGGGAGCACATATGTGTATGTGTTTATACATTCACACAAGTCAGAATGGTCAAAAATATGAAAAAAATTCCAATCTCACTATAGAGAAATGCAAAATTGAATACCATCGTGATAACACTTTAAACCTATCAGACTGGCAAAATTATAATACAATTATTACTAGTGGTTGTTGTTAGTCGCTCAGTCATGTCTGACTCTTTGCGACCCCATGGTCTGTAGCCCACCAGGCTCCTCTGTCCATGGGGTTCTCCAGGCAAGAAAACTGGAGTGGGTTACCATTCCCTTCTCCAGGGGATTTTCCTGACCCAGGGATCAAACCTGGGTCTCCTACATTGCCGGAAGATTCTTTACTATTTGAGCCACCAGGGAAGCCCTATTACTAGTGGGCTTGTGAGTAAAAGGATACTATCGTACAATGCTAGTGCATAACTACCACAGTCTTTTTGAAACCGATCTGATTGAAGCCATTTAAATTAAAAATATGTGCCTTCTGAAGTTCTGGTTCTGATTAAAATAGAATCACTCTGGCAATCCTACTGGATTTTTCCTTAACAGCATGCACTGAGCAGCTGTCTGAGAACCCTGAAAAGTAGTTGGCAGCAAGTAAATTGGGGGAGGAAATTAGAAAGATTTAAAAGAATGCAGATTGGAAGTAAAGGAATAAAACTGAATATGACATGATTATCTACATTGAAAATCTCCAGATATCCACAAAAAAGCCCCTAGAAATAAGTGAGTTTAGTCTAATTGCAGAATGCAAAGCTGACATATAAATTTCTATATAACAATAGCCTAGTAGTCGAAACTTCAATTACAAAAATAATACCATTTATAATGCCTCAAAAAATGAAATACTTAGGCCAAAATCTAACAAAATGTGCAGGATCTGTACACTGAAAATTACAAAACACTGATGAAAGAAATTTTAAAAGACCTAAATAAGTGGAGTGACATATAACATCCATGGTTTGGAAGACTCAATGGAGTGAAGTTGTCAGCTGTTCCCAAACTGATTTATAGATTTAATGCAATTCCTATTAAAATCCCATGATGATATTTTTTGTTGGTAGGGAAAAGTATATTATAAAATTCATATGGAAATGCAAAGGCACAGGAATAGCCAAAACAATTTTGGAAAAGAAAAATCAAGTTGGAAGACTCATACTATATTATCTGATTTTAAGACTTCTATTCCCTGGTAGCTCAGCTGGTAAAGAATCTACCTGCAATGCAGGAGACCCAGGTTCAATTCCTGGGTCAGGAAGTTCCCCTGGAGAATAGATAAGCTACCCACCTCAGTATTCTTGGGCTTCCCTGGTGGCTCAGATGGTAGAGAATCTGCCTGCAATGCAGGAGACCTGGGTTCAGTCCATGGGTTGGGAAGATCCCCTGTAGAAGGGCATGGCAACCCACTCCAGTATTCTTGCCTGGAGAATCCCAATGGACAGAGGAGCTTGGTGGGCTACAGTCCATGGGGTTGCAGAGTCAGACACAACTGCATGACTAAGTGCAGCACAGCACATAAAGCTAAAGTAACCAAGATGGCATTGTATTCACAAAGTTGGATGATATAGAATGTCTAGTGCAGAAATAGACCCACACACATGCAGCTAACTGATTTTTGATGAAGATGGAAATGCAATTCAATGGAGAAAGGATAGTCTTTTCAACAAATAGTGTTGGAACAGTTAGTCACCCATATAAAAAAAGATGAACCTCAACCTAAATCTCACACTTAAAGATTAACTCAAAATGGATCATAGATCTAAATGCATAATGTAAAACCACAAGAAGTTTTTTTAAAAAATAGAAGGAAATTTTCATGACCTGGAGTTAGGCAAAGGGTTCTGATAAATAACACCAAAATCAAAATTCATAGGAGGAAAAACCTGATACATTGAATTTCATCCAAAAGGAAAAACTGCTCTACATAAGATACTGATAAAGACAATGAAAAGAGAAAATATTTGCTAATCACATATACATATCTAAACTCTCAGACTCAGCAGTATGAAAACAAACCCCTAAAAATGGATAAAAGATTTTAATAAATACATTACCAGAGAAGATATATGGAAGGCAAATAAGCACATGAAAAAGTTACTCAACATCATTGACCATTAAGGAAATGCGTATTAAAACTCCAGTGAGATATCACTCCAGGGCTATTTTAACAACCAAAATAAAACAAAATGGATAACATTAAATATACTGGCAAGAGTGCAGAGCAATAGGAACCCTCATGCATGTACAATCAGGTAGTCACTCTGGAAGACAGTTTGGAAATGCAAATCAAAGTCACAATGAAATATCACCTCACATCCATTAGAATGCCTGTTATCAAAAGATAACAAGTGTCGGCAAGGATGTGCAGAAATGGGAACCCTTGTACACTGTTGGTGGGAATGGAAGTTGGTACCACCATTATGGAAAGCAGTTTGGAGGTTCCCCTCAAGTTTAAAGATAGAGCTATCATTGTTGTTGTTGTTTAGTCATTCAGTCATGTCTGACTCTTTGCGACCCCACAAACTGCAGCATGCCAGGCTTCCCCGTCCTTCACAATCTTCTGGGGTTTGCTCAAACTCATGTCCATTGAATCAGTGATGCCATCCAACCATCTCATCCTCTGTCGTCCCCTTCTCCTCCCGCCTTCAGTCTTTCCCAGCATCAGGGTCTTTTCTAATGAGTCAGTTTTTCGCATCAGGTGGCCAAAGTATTGGAGCTTCAGCTTCAGCCTCAGTCCTTCCAATGAATATTAGGGTTGATTTCCTTTAGGATGGACTGATTGGATCTCCTTGCAGTCCATGGAACTCTCAAGAGTCTTTGCCAACACCACAGTTCAAAAGCATCAGTTCTTGAGCACTCAGCTTTCTTTATAATCCAACTCTCACATCCATACATGACTACTGGAGAAACCATAGCCTTGACTAGACGGACCTTTGTTGGCAAAGTAATGTCTCTGCTTTTTAATATGCTATCTACGTTGGTCATAACTTTCCTTCCAAGGAGTTAAGTGTCTTTTAATTTCATGGCTGCAGTCACTATCTGCAGTGATTTTGGAGCCCCCAAAATATAAAGTCTGCCACTGTTTCCACTTTTTCCCTATTTGCCATGAAGTAATGGAACCAGATGCCATGATCTTATTTTTTTGAATGTTGAGTTTTAAGCCAACTTTTTCACTCTCCTCTTTCACTTTCATCAAGAGGCTCTTTAGTTCCTCTTTGCTTTCTACCATAAGGGCGGTGTCATCTGCATATCTGAGGTTATTGATATTTCTCCTGGCAGTCTTTTTTTTTTTTCTTCTCTCCTGGCAGTCTTGATTCCAGCTTGTGCTTCATCCAGCCCAGCCTTTCTCATGATGTACTCTGCATATATGAGAAGTTTATTCTATCTGCATGGGATTTATATGTGTTGTCTGATTTTGTATTTCCTTTTTTCTAAATTTTAAGTTTTTTCTTTTTAATTTTTTGATCCATTAAGTGTTTTTAAATTCCAATTGTTCTTTACTATTTTGGAAGTTCTGCACACTTCTGTTTTCATTGTTGGAGGGGACTTGCCTTTGAAATTTTACCCATTATACAGAGAATGTTGTTGTTTGTTTTGTTTTGTTTCCAGCATTATTAATATAAAGTGGTCATACAACATTGTATTAAACATTAAGGTGTACAATGTATCTACTTCATACACTTATATACAGCAAAATGATTTGATTTCCACAATGATTTTAGCTAACACCTCCAGCAGATCACATAATTGCCATTTCTTTTTTTTTTTTTTTTTTTGTGATGAGAACAGTTCAGATCTAACTCTCTTAGCAACTTTCAAGTATATAAAATACAGTATCACTAATAAAATCACCATGCTGTACATTAGATCCTCGGAACTTTTTCCTCTTATATAGCTGGAAGTTTGTACCCTTTGACCAACACCAACCCATTTCCCCAACACACACCCCAGCCCCTCATAATCACAATTCTCCTCTCTGTTTGTATGAGCTCATCTTTTTTTACATTCCACATGTAAGTGGAATCATAAAGTAATTCTCTTTCTCTGACATTTCATGGAGGATCACATTTGATTTGTAATGTTGAGCATCTTTTCCTGTACCTGTTGATCATCTGTATGTCTTCTTTTGGAAAATAAAGTCTATTCAGTTCACCTGCCCATTTTTAAAATCAAATTGAATTGTGTTTGTTTGTTTTCTTACTGAATTATATGAATTCTTTATATATTTTACATATTAATCCCTTATCAGATATATGATTTACAAATATTTTCTCCCATTCCATAGGTTGCCTTTTCATTGTGTTGGCTATTTTTTTGTGAAGATTTTTAGTTGGATATAGTCCCACTTATTAATTTTTGCTTTTGTTGCTTGTGCTTTTGGTGTCATATCAAAAAAATTATTGCAAAGATGAGTTTCCCTATGTTTTCTAGTTTTACAGTTTCAGGTCTTATGCTTCAGTCTTTAATCCATTTCAAGTTAATTTTTGTGTATCATGTAATGTAAAGGTCCAAACTCATTCTGCATGTGGCTATTCAGTTTTCCCAACACCATTTATTGAAGAGACTATCTTTTCCCCATTGAATATTCTTGGCTCACTTGTCATTTATTAGTTGGCCATATATGTGAGAGTTTATTTCTGGGCTCTTGATTGTTTTCCATTGATTTATGTGTCTCTCTTTATTCCAGTGCCATACTGTTTATTTCTTTTTTGCCATACTATTTTAATCATTTTTTCTTGGAGTATAGTTTGAAATCAGGAAGTGTGATACCTCTAGTTTTGTTCTTCTTTCTTAGGATTGCTTTGGCTATTCAGGGTCTTTTGTGGCTCCACATGAACAGCCATCTTTTCCATTAGCATTTACCAAATAGTTCATTCTTTCTGCTACTGTTCTGGGATGCTCCCTTTATCATATATTAAATTTCCATTTATGTCTGTATCTGTTTCTGGACTCTATGTTCTGATTGATATAATCATCTATACCTGCAACTCTGTGCGACCCCATGGACTGTAGCCTGCCAGGCTCCTCTGTCCATGGGATTCTCCAGGCAAGAATACTGGAGTGGATAGACATTCCCTTCTCTAGGGGATCTTCCCAACCCAGGGATGGAACCCAGATCTCCTGCATTGCAGGCAGATTCTTTACCACTGGAGCCACCAGCAACCATACCTGCATTAAGACCATGCTTATAATTACAATAGCTTTAAAATACCTTTTATCACTTTGAAGAGAAGAAACTTTGATTCTGAGTTAGTTGCACTAAGCTAGTGTCTGAGCATAGCTTACTGGATTTGTGGGCCACCACCTTGCAGAGTAGACAAACATTTATTGATTGGATAGACAGATATATGGAAGAGGCTTTCAGAAACAATTCTCTTAATAAGTTGAAATCTATTTTACTTTTTTTTTTACTTTTTTATTTACTTTTCATTCAGAAATAATTTCAAACTTACAGAAATGCTGCAAGAATAATAGAGAACTCCCATATACACTTTATCCAGATTCACTCATTTTTAAGATTTTGCTATGTTTTCTTTATCATTCTTTCTTTTATATACATATTTTATAACTTACTTTCAACGTGAGAATAGACTGTAGACATCATATCCCTTTATCTTTTAATACTCCGTTGTGTATTTCCTATGAATAAATATATTCTCTTACATAATCAAAGTGGAGTTATGAAATTCAGAAAATGTAGCATTGATACATTATCTAATACATAACATAATATGTTTATCTAATTGACAGCCAATATTCCAGTTGTATCAATTAATGCTGTTCTTTGTAGCATTTCCTCTTCCCAGTTCAGGCTCTAGTCCTGGACCTAGTTGTCCTGATTCTTTGAAATTTGTTTCCTTGAATTTGGAACATTAGCAGATAATAATTTTAATCACCAGATCAAGGATTTTCTTGTTTTTTTCCTCTGTATAGTTATTATTTTTCTCTTTGCAATTAATAAGCAGTGTGTAGGGAGATACACTGACACCATGCAAACGCTCTCCTCCTCATTAACCTGCTGCCCACCACATAGCACCTAAATGCATCATTACCATGGTCTACAACTCTCCTCATTTTGAGATTGAAACCTAGCTGATCAAGCATTACAGTTTGCTTTTTTGGAAGGTATAATGTTATCTCCTTTTGAGAATAAGATATGGAGCATAACTTATAATCATTTATAATCATATCATGACAATCAAAAATAATAAATCCAGATACTGTTAAAATCTTCTATTCTCCATTTCTTTTGCAGGCATCAATGGCTATGTTTTTGATAGCTTGCAGCTGTCGGTTTGTTTGCATGAGGTGGCGTACTGGTACATTCTAAGTGTTGGAGCCCAAATTGACTTCCTCTCTGTCTTCTTCTCTGGATATACCTTCAAACACAAAATGGTCTATGAAGATACACTCACCCTATTCCCCTTCTCGGGAGAAACTGTCTTCATGTCAATGGAAAATCCAGGTTAGTTATTTATATTATTCTTTTACTAACAGCAGTGTTTGCTTCACTGGCCATTCACATGGTTTTTTGCCCACTAGCTCACATCTGCCCACTAGCTCATCACATGCTAAATGGTTCAGGTGATTTTGGTAATTGCAAGGCATTTTAATGATAGAACCATATCAAATGAGCTTCACAGGTGGCTCAGTGGGGACAGAATCTGCCCACAGTGCAGGAAATGCAAGAGATTCAGGTTTGACCCCAGGGTTGGGAAGATCCCCTGGAGGAAGACATGGCAACCCACTCCAGTATCCTTGCCTGGAGAATCCCATGGACAGAGGAGCCTGGCGGACTACAGTCTATAGGGTTGCAAAGAGTTGGCCATGACTGAGCATGCACGCATGCACACGTGCACCAGAGCAAATGTTTAAGTTAAAAGTCTTTGCTTTTTTAAAAAGTACCTTTACTTGCTGTGGGCCAACCTTTTAAGTGTGTTTATTAGACTGTAGTGGTGAATATACATTTATATCTGCAGTTAACACACAGGGGCTGGCTAAATATGTTTCTGAGTGCCTTGTGAACGTTGGTTTTGTTGGTAAGTGCATAATAATCTCCTCTTGCATGCATACATACCATCAAACCACTGTGAAGCCTTCAGGACAAACATGACTGTCAACTTCTCATCACCTACCTCCCTCCAGAATGACTCAAAAGCAAAGCTTTTGAGTGCATCCAGTCTGGTGATCAGGAGGGACACCGACCCTGTCTAAACCTGACAAATTGTAGTCATTCTCTTACACTTATGGCTTTTCTGGAGATAAATTCTCATGGGGAAATTTCTAGGGAATCAAAACCAATCTTATCATATAAAACCATAGATTCACCTTCATACCCAGAAACTCATCTTATACTTCAGCAATGTATTTTTGTGGGAAGTGAGTGAAGAAGACCCTGACAGAACTCCAATAATACCTCTGAAAGTATCTTGTTTCTTCATGTTTATATCTTCATTATCTGCTTTGCAGCTAAGTTGCAAGGTCTCAAAGACCTTGTCATCTTGTTTGTCATTGAATCCCCAATGTTTATAGTGCCTGGCCTATAGTAGATACTTAATAAACATTTTTTCAATGAATGAATAAATTAAAAATGTGCAAAAATGTTATAAAACAGTATGCATAATATGATTATAATTGTCTAAACCAAAGAAAGTGTGTGTGTGTGTGTGTGTGTGTGTGTGTGTAGGCAGAGAATGCTATTTAAAATATCAATATTTTCAGAAGCTTGTAAACTACTTTGGTGATCAGTTAAATTCTAAAGACAAATTAAAACTCTGCTCTTTGTTTCTTGAGGGGAAATTTTCTATCTTGATTATAAAGCTCAAGCTAAATAAAGCCCCTGGTCTATGTTGCTGATTTCTTATTTTAACTTCACTGTGGTCATGTAACAGACTCTGTATGATTACAGTTATTTTAAATGTGGTGAGACCTGCCATGCACCTTTGACACTGGCACCACCACAGCAGGTGTGCTCAGGCTCAAAACACAGGCATAGTGAATTCCATTGTCACACTAGGCACCCGCACTCCAAACAGTGGAATCATCACAAATGCATGTACGTCTCTGCCCCCAGAAACCAGCACTATTACCCAGGTCTGTGTGCTCACATGCCAGACCCAGCACCAAGAATCCCCTCAGCTAGGACCTCAGTCTATGGGTGAAAAGAAGAACAAAAGAACCCCAGCAGCCTTCACCACCTAGGAGGTCAACAACCCTCACCACCATCATGGACACTCAAAGCTTTGACAACCAAGGACCCTCCATAATTTTGCTGACACTGACCTCAGCTGACCGAGCTGCATGTGGTCTATGCTGTTGTGCCCTCGCTGGAACTGGAGCTTCTGAATCACACGCTGAAAAAGAAAGAAAGAACCCAGAAATTCTGGAGCTAAAGAATACAGTGAATGAAATGAAAAAATGCAACAGAGAGCTTTAAAAACACACTTGATTAAGCTGAAGAAAGAATCTGCAAACTCCAAGATAAATCTTTTGACACTATTGAGTCAAGAGGAGAAAAAAAGGAATGAAGAGAGCCTGCAGAACTTACGGAATACCATTACATTTTTCCAAAAGAGACAGAGAAGTGACCAACAGGTATATGAATATGCTCTCAACATCACTAATCATCAGGCAATGCAAATCAAAACCACAGTAACATATCAGTTCATACCTGTCAAAATGACTGTTATCAAAAAGTCAGAGGATGACAAGGATGTTGGCAAAGATGTAGAGAAAGCATCCTTGTGCACTTTTGGTGGGAATGTACATTGATGTAGCCATTATGAAGAACTGTGTGGAGATTGCTCCAAAAGTTAAAAAGAGAACTACCATCTGATCCAGCAATCCTGCTTCTGGGTATACGTACAAAGGAAATGAAATCAGGATCTTGAAGAGATACCTGCACTCCCATGTTTATCACTGCACTCTTCATAATAACCAAGACATGGAAAGAACCTAAGTGTCCATTCATGAATAAATGGCAGAGTAGAAAGACCCTGAGCTCACCTCCTCTCACAGGCACACCACAATCACAATTATTTATAGAACGACCATCAATGGAAAAGACTTGCACCTACCAGAGCAGATCTCCTACAACTAAAGCTATAAAGAAGGAACTGCAATAAGACAGTAGGACAGACATCATGATATTGTCCAATCTTATATCCCTGGGTGGGCATTTCACAAATAGGAGAAGAATTACAGGTGCAGAGGCTCTCTCAAAAGAAGTAAGACGTATAGCCCCATATTAGACTCCCCAGTCCAGGGATCCTGGACCAGAAAGACAAACCCCCAGAGCATTTGATTTTGAAGGCCAGTAATGCATACAATTGAGAGTCCCATAGAGCTGGGGGAAATAGAGATTTCACTCACACGGTCCAGGGAAAAAGCAGGAATAGGAGGCTGGGTCAGACTTGCCTGCTGATTTTGGAGAGTCTCCTGGAGAAGCAGGGGGCAACTGCAACTCCTATGTCCCTGGGGACATAGAAACTGGTGGCAGCCATTCTGGGGAGCTCTTTCTACCACATGTACACTGGTGCTTGCAAATGCCATTGAGGAATCCTCTATCTGGCTTATTAGCAAGAAAATGCAGTCCTGTCCTGGCTCAACATCTATAGGTGCCAGTTCTGGGACACATGATGGCAAGCTAATAACTGGGCATGAACACAGCCCACCCACCAACAGACAGGTTGCCTTATGAACCCCCTGAGACACAGAATCCCCTGGACATGGCCCTGCCCACCAGAGGGCACAGGGTCTGTCCCTGCATACCAGTGTGCAGGCACCAGATCCAGGACCTCCAGCCAGAGACCCTGGGACCAAGCTCTACCCACCAGTGGGCAGGCACCAGCCCTAGAATTACCTGGACCCTGGTCCTGCCCTTCAGTGAGCCTGCTATAGTCTCAGAACCAGCTTCACCCACCAGTGGATGTCACTCTTTGTCACTATTCGCCATCATTATCTGCATGTGACATGATGCTGTACATAGAAAATCCTAAAGACAGCACCAAAAAACTACTAGAGCTCATCAGAGAATTTGGTACAGTTACAGGATATAACCCCAC
Organism: Cervus elaphus; assembly: GCF_910594005.1. Lineage (NCBI taxonomy): Eukaryota > Metazoa > Chordata > Mammalia > Artiodactyla > Cervidae > Cervus > Cervus elaphus. The sequence goes on from NC_057848.1 coordinate 25,663,081, forward strand.
TAGGGCTTCCCTTGTGGCTCATCTGGTAAGGAATCTGCCTGCAATGCGGGAGACCTGGGTTTGATCCCTGGGTTGGGAAGGTCCCCCTGGAGAACAGAAAGGCAACCCACTCCAGCATTCTTGCCTGGAAAATCCCATGGACAAAGGAGGCTGGCAGGCTACAGTCATGGGGTCACAAAGAGTTAGATGAAAGACCTGTACTCATAAAACTATAAGACACTGATGATAGAAATCAAAGATGACACAAACAGGTGGGAAGATAGATCATGTACTTGGATGGGAAGAATCAGTACTGTAAAAACTACTATGCTACCCAAGGAAATCAACAGATTCAATGCAATCTCTATCATATTACCAATGCCATTTCTCACAGAACAAATGACACTGATTAGCCAAAATAATCTTGAGAAAGAAAAACAGAACTAGATGAATCATCCTCCCTGACTTCAGACTACAAAGCAACAGTAATCAAAACAGTATAGTACTAGTACAAAAAACAGAGACATAGATCAATGGAACAGGGTAGACAGCCCAAAAGTAAACTCACACACTATGGTCAATCTATCACAAAGGAAGCAAGAATATACAATGGAGAAAAGACAGTCTCCAGATACTGAAGAAAAACTGGACAGATACATGTAAGAGAATGATATTCGAAATTATCTAACTTAATATACAAAAATAAACTCAAAATAAAGACCTAAACTAAATACTATAAAACTCCTAGAAAACGACATAGTGAAACACTCTTTGACATAAACTGTGGCAATATTTTTTGGATCTGTCTCTTAAAGCAAAGGAGATAAAAGCAAAAATAAATAAAAAGGACCTCATTAAACTTAAAGCTTTGCACAGCAAAAGAAACCATTGACAAAACAAAAACAGAAAGACAACCTATTGAATGGGAGAACATATTTTGCAAATGATATGACCGGTGGGCTAATACCCAAACTATATAAACAGCTCACACAGCTCAATCTAAAAAAAGAAATTCAATTAAAAATAGACAGAAGGCCCAAATAGATGTTTTTACAAAAAAAGACATAGTAATGGCCAACAAGCACATGAAAAGATGTTCAGCATCATTAATTATTAGAGAAATGCAAATCAAAACTACAATGAGGTATGACCTCACACCGGTCAGAAGGTTTCATCAAAAAATCCACTAACAGGGCTACCCTGGTGGTCCAGTGATTAAGAATCTGCCTACCAATGCAGGGGATACGGGTTTGATCCCTATTCGAGGAAGATGACACATGTTGTAGGACAGCTAAGCCTATGTACCAGAACGACTGAGCCCATGCTCTAAAGCCCGTGCTCCCCAAGAAGAGAAACTGCCACAATAAGAAGCCCACACAGCACAACTAGAAAATAGCCCCCATTCCCCACAACTAGAGAAAGCCCACGTACAGCAGTGAAGATCCAGTGCAGCTATAAATAAATAAATCTTTTTTTTTAAAAACCCACAAACAATAAATGCTGGAGAATGTGTGGAGAGAAGGACACCCTCCTACACTGTTGCTGGGAATGTAAATTGGTGCAGCTGCTATGAAAATCAGTGTGGAGGTTTCTCAAAAACATACAAATAGAACTACTATATGACCCAGAAATTCCACTCCTGGGTACTTATCCAAAAAAGTGAAAACTCTAAGCTATGCATCCCAAAGTTCATAGCAGCACTATTTACAATTGCCAAGCTAGGTATCTGTCAATAGATGAATGAATAAAGATGTATACACACACACAGGCTTCCCTGGTATATTGCTCAGCTGGTAAAGAATCCACCTGCAATGCAGGAGACCCTGGTTTGATTCCTGGGTTGGGAAGATCCCCTGGAGAAGGGAAAGGCTACCCACTCCAGTATTCTTGGGCTTCCCTGGTGGCTCAGACAGTAATGAGCCTGCCTGCAATCCAGGAGACCTGGGTTCAGTCCCTGGGTTCAGAAGATCCCCTGGAGGAGGTGATGGCAACCCACTCCAGTATTCTTGCCTGGAGAATCCTCATGGACAGAGGAGCCTGGCAGGCTACAGTCCATGCTGTTGTAAAGTTGGGCATGACTGAGCAACTAAGCACAGCACAGCACTGCATACACACACAGTGGACTGCTATTCAGCCATAAAAAAGAATAAAATACTGCCATTTGCAGCAACATGGATGGGCTTGGAAGACATTAGGCTGAGTGAAATAAGTTAGAGAAAGACAAATACTGTATGATGTCGCTTAAAGGTGGAATCTAAAAAAAAATACAACAAACTAGTGAATATAACAAAAAAGGAATAGACTCCCAGATGTAAGGAAGAAACTAGTGCTTACCAGTGGAGAAGTGGGCAGGGGCAATATAGGGGCAGAAGATTAAGAAATACAAACTAGTAAAATAAATAAGCTACAAGGATATATAGAATCACACAGGGAATATAGCCGATATTTTGTGATAACAATAAATGGAGCATAATCTTTAAAATTTGTGAGTCGCTATATTGTACACCTGAAACTTGTATGGTACATCAACCATAACTTAATAAAAAAGAAAAAATTTTAATAAAAAATTTAATTAAACAAACTGAAAACTAAAAAAGTGACATATGTATATATGATGAACTACTATTCATCGATTAAAAAAGAAGGAAACACTAGCATTTGTGACAATATGGAGGAACCTGAGGGCATTATGCTAAGTGAATAAGCCAGATGAACACAAATGTTATATGGAATCATTAATATGCAAAATCTTTTTCTTGAAAATAAAAATTTGAACTCCGAAACACATAGTAGAATGACGGTTATATCATGTTTTGCAATCACATAGTAGAATGACGGTTATATCATGTTTTGTAATCCGATTTGTGGAGAAGGAAATGGCAACCCACTCCAGTATTCTTGCCTAGAAAATCCCATGGACTGAGGATCCTGGTAGGCTACAGTCCATGGAATCGCAAAGAGTCGGACACGACTGAGCGACTTCATTTCACTTTTGGGCTTCCCTCATAGCTGAGGTGGTAAAGAATCTGCCTGCAATGCAGGACACCCCAGTTCAATTCCTAGCTGGGGAAGATCCCCTGGAGAAGGGATAGGCTACCCACTCCAGTATTCTTGGGCTTCCCTGGTGGCTCAGATGGTAAAGAATCTGCCTGCAATGCAGGAGACCCCAGTTCGATTCCTGGGTTGGGAAGGTCCCCTGGAGAAGGGAAAGGCTACCCACTCCAGTATTCTGGCCTGGAGAATTCCCTTAGGGTCACAAAGGGTCAGACACAACTGAGCAACTTTCACTTCACTTTTGCTCACTTAATGATGTTTTTTATATTTTTCTGTGTCAATAAACATAGATGAACATCTTCATTTTAAAAGACTGGTTAGTATTCCATGCTAGGGATACTGCAGTACCCTTGGATTGTTAAAGATCTCTTGGCTACTGAAGCCTGAGGTGGGCTCCTCATCCACTTGTGATCAGGTGGGCTGTGTCTCTCTGGGTTACTCTGATGGGAACTAGCTCCAGGATTGAAGATCAGCCTAAAAATTTAATCAGTTCTCTGAAATCCCTGGGTATATCACTGAGGTTGTAGACAGGTCTGTATATTTGTGTACTGACCATTCTCAAACTTGACCAGGCATGTTATGCTTGTGTAAGAAGCTGGAGTAGGAGATTGGCAGCTGTATCACCAAGGGAATTATAATTTAATTTTCTTTGCATCTCTGGTTATATCTCCTTTCTTATTTCAAATTATATATATATATATATATATGATAGAATTTATTTTTATTTGGTTATTTAATTGAGGTTTTTTTTGAACTCACATTTAAGCTCTCGGATTGAAATTTATTAATTACTATAATCTTTTAACTTATTTTTATTCACACATGTAATACAAAAAGATGTTATCATTACAAAATTTCAACCAGTACATATATAACTAAAGTTCTTCTTGACACTATTTCCAGTCCCAGGTCTTTCTCAGAGTATGGTGGGTGTCATTCCAAACCAGTTTATAGAGTTTCATTTCCCCTTTTCTCATCTATTACTGTCTTTGTCAGGGAGAGGAAGTATTAGATTTAGCTAAGTTATAACAAAATGGTTGTCTGTGGAGGCCTTACAAATAACTGAGAAAAGAAGAGAAGCAAAAAGCAAAGGGGAAAAGGAAAGATATACCCATCTGAATACAGAGTTCCAAAGAATAGCAAGGAGAGATTAGAAAGCCTTCCTCAGTGATCAGTGCAAAGCAATAGAGGAAAACAATAAAATGGGAAAGACTAGAGATCTCTTCAAGAAAATCAGAGATACCAGGGGAACATTTCATGCAAAGATGGGCACAATAAGGGACAGAAACGGTATGGATCTAACAGAAGCAGAAGATATTAAGAAGAGGTGACAAGAATATACAGAAGAACTGTACAAAAAAGATTTTCATGACCCAGATAACCATGATGGCGTGATCACTCACCTAGAGCCTAACTTCCTGGAGAGTGAAGTCAAGTGGGCCTTAGAAAGCATCACTATGAACAACTAGTGGAGTTGATGGAATTCCAGTTGAGCTGTTTCATATCCTAAAAGATGATGTTGTGAAAGTGCTGCACTCAATATGCCAGCAATTTGGAACACTCAGCAGTGGCTTCAGGACTGGGAAAGGTCAGTTTTCATTCCAGTCCCAAAGAAAGGCAAAGCCAAAGAATGTTCAAACTACCTCACAATTGTATTTATCTCACACAATAGCAAAGTAATGCTCAAAATTCTCCAAGCTAGGCTTCAACAGTACATGAACTGAGAACCTGAGAACTTCCAGATGTTCAAGCTGGATTTAGAAAAGGCAGAGGAACCAGAGATCAAATTGCCAAAACCATCGGATCATAGAAAAAGCAAGAGAATCCCAGAAAAACATTTACTTCTGCTTCATTGACTATGCCAAAGCCTTTTAACTGTGTGGATCACAACAAACTGGAAAATTCTTAAAGAGATGGGAATACCAGACCATCTTACCTGCCTCCTGAGAAATCTGTATGCAGGTCAAGGAACAACAGTTAGAACTGAACATGGAACAACAGACTGGTTCCAAATTGGGAAAGGAGTACATCAAGGCTGTATATTGTCACCTTGCTTATTTAACTTATATATAGAGTACATCATGTGAAATGCTGGGCTGGATGAAGCACAAGCTGGAATCAAGATTGCCAGGAGAAATATCAATAACCTCAGATATGCAGATGACACCACCCTAATGACAGAAAACAGAAAGGAACTAACGAGCCTCTTTATGAAAATGAAAGAGGAGAGTGAAAAAGCTGACTTAAAACTCAACATTCAAAAAACTAAGATCATGGCATCTGGTCCCATCACTTCATGGCAAATAGATGGGAAACAATGGAAACAGTGACAGACTTTATTTTCTTCAGCTCCAAGATCACTTCAGATGGTGACTACAGCCACAAAATTAAAATACACGTGTTCCTTGGAAGAAGTTCAGTTCAGTTGCTCAGTCATGGCCAACTCTTTGTGACCCCATGAACCACAGCATGCCAGGCCTCCCTGTCTATCACCAACTCCCGGAGTCCACCCAAACCCATGTCCTTTGAGTCGGTGATGCCATCCAACCATCTCATCCTCTGTCGTCCCCTTCTCCTCCTGCCCTCAATCTTTCCCAGCATCAGAGTCTTTTCCAATGAGTCAGCTCTTCGCATCAGGTGGCCAAAGTATTGGAATTTCAGCTTCAACATCAGTCCTTCCAGTGGACACCCAGGACTGATCTCCTTTAGGATGGACTGATTGGATCTCCTTGAAGTCCAAGGAACTCTCAAGAGTCTTCTCCAACACCACAGTTCAAAAGCATCAATTCTTCAGTGCTCAGCTTTCTTTATAGTCAACTCTCACATCCATACATGACCACTGGAAAAACCATAGCCTTGACTAGACAGACCTTTTTTGACAAAGTAATGTCTCTGCTTTTTAATATGCTGTCTAGGTTGGAAGAAAAGCTATGACAAACCTTGACAGCATATTAAAAAGCAGAGACAATACTTTACTGATAAAGGTCCATATAATCAAAGAAAGCTATGGTTTTTCCAGTAGTCATGTATGGGTGTGAGAGTTGGACCATAAAGAAGAGTGCTTTAGAATTTATGCTTTTGAACTGTGGTGTTGGAGAAAACTCTTGAGAGTCCCTTGGACAGCAAGGATATCAAACCAGTCATTCCTTAAGGAAATCAGTCCTGCATGTTCATTGGAAGGACTGATGCTGAAGCTGAAGCTCCAATACTTTGGCCACCTGATGCAAAGAACTGACTCCCTGGAAAAGACCCTGATGCTGGGAAAGACTGAAGGCAGAGGAGAAGGGGATGACAGAGGATGAGATAATTGAATGGCATTACTGACTCGACGGACATGAGTTTGAGCAAGCTTTGAGAGTTGGTGATGGACAGGGAGGCCTGGTGTGTTGCAGTCCATGGTCACAGAGTCAGACATGACTGACTGAACTGACTGAAGTTATAACAGTGGAATTTTTAGTCAATAATGTGATTTAAATTATTCATTTCAACTCCAGTTCTGGTCTACTCTAACCCAACATGGTTTTATAAAATCAAAAATATGCTCTACATATCATGAAATTGGGTTCTTGTATCCCATGTCTTCATATTTTTTAATATACTCCTTTATTTCAGTAGAAATCATTCTCTAATCACTTCTTGAGAATGGCTGAATTAGAGGCAGATTCTTTGAATCCTTGTATATTAGAAAATCTCTTTATTCTCATTTCCTGTTTGAGTGATTATCAGGCTGCACATAGAATGTAATGTGCATTAATTCCAAAGTGTCTGAACACAGGAAGATTTTTCATGGGCATCCTATTGTCTAATAGGGCTCTGTGAAATATACTTTGAGAAAATTTTTCAGTTAAGATTTTGCTTCTGTAACTTGATGAGACTGTTCATTTACCTGATGGGTAGCTTAGTAAAGGTGTATTTGTTTCCATTTATGCTTATGCATATACTTCACCAACATAAAATTCTTTCACTCAGATAATCCTGTTCATAGTAGATCATTAATATTGTAGTATCATTAATATTTATAGTAGGTTATTAATACTGTTTGCACTGTGATGAGTTATTATGTTATTTGTATCCTAAACCTAAGTCCTGCTCCCTTATGGTTACTTATCCTACACATTGGTCATAGTGGATGCTTGGCATTGTGTTGTGTGATTTGAGTGCATTATTAGATACTATGAGTCATTTATAAAATTGAAAACTGGAGCTCAGAGACCTCAACTGACTTGCTTAAAGTCACACAGCTGATAAATTGTAGCACTGGGACTTGACCCCAGGCAGTGAGGAGGAAATGACAACCCACTCCAGTAATCTTGCTGGGAAAATCCCATGGAGATAAGAGCCTGGCAGGCTATAGTCCATGGGGTCACACAGAGTTGGACACGATTGAGCAACTGAGCACTGAGAGCACAATGTTACTGTAGAACCTACAGCACTGTGCTGTATAGCAAAAACAGCTGGCCTATGTAAACTTTCCAGAGTTAAGTCACTGTCATCACTGGAGTTCTATGTGACTAGGAAGACTCGCCACTCTTATGTATGTTAATTACATTTCTCCATTTTTATGCCAATATATATTCATTTAAAATCACAGCCCTTTCTTGTGGTCACAAAGAGATATGCCACAACAGCAGCAATGCAAAAACTGCTTTTACTATCATTGTTGGACTACTGTTACGTGTTTCTGGCATTTAACATAACAACTGGCAATATAATGGTACTAAGTAGTATTTTTTTTTTCATTTTTCTGGGAATGGAAGAGAATCTCTAGCACAGATCTTGCTTGTGACTTGAGTTATGAGTAATCAGAGTCTTATTCTTCCTCATCTCCAGGTCTGTGGGTTCTGGGGTGCCACAACTCAGACTTTCGGAACAGAGGCATGACAGCCTTACTGAAGGTTGATAGTTGTGACAGGAACGTTGGTGATTATTATGACACATATGAAGATATTCCAACCTTTTTGCTGAGTGAAAACAATGTCATTGAACCCAGAAGCTTCTCCCAGAATTCAAGGTACCCTAGCACTAGGCAAAAGCAATTCAAACCCACCACGACTCCAGAAAATGACGTAGAGAAGATTGACCCTCAGTCTGGAGAGAAAATGCAGCTGCTTAAAGAACAAAGTGTCTCCTCTAGTGATTTGTTGATGCTCTTGGGACAGAATCCTACTCCACACAGATTATCCTTATCTGATCTCCAAGAAGCCAGAAATGAGGCTACCGATCATTTACCTGAACCAACAGAAAGAAACAAAGGCCCATCCCCATCTGAAGTGGCACATCTCGGACCAGAGCTCCATCACAGTGGGGACGGAGTATTTACTCAAGAGCCAGAACTGCCACTAAGATTAAATGAGAATTTGGGAACAACTATAATGGCAGAGTTGAACAAACTTAATTTAAAAATTTCAAGTTCATCAAACAACAATCTAATGCCTTTACCAACAATTCCATCAGACAAGTTGTCAGCAGGTACTGAAAAGACAGGTTCCTTCGGACCCCCAAATATGCCAGTTAATTTTAATAGTCAATTAGGTGCCATTGTATTTGGCAAAAGTTTATCTCATGTTATTGGGTCACGTGTACCTTTGGGCTTGAGTAAAGAAGATGATGATTCCAAGTTGTTAGAAGCAGCTTTAATGAATAGTCAAGAAAGTTCACTGGGAGAAAATGTATTATCAATGGAGAGTGATAGGCTATTTAAAGAGGAAAGAGTTAATGGACCTGCGTCATTGACCAAAGGTGATGCTTTATTTAAAGTTAATATCTCTTTGGTAAAGACAGACAAGGCACCAGCTAACTCAACAACTAACAGAAAGACTCACATTGATGACCCAACAGTATTAACTGAGAATAGTACATCAGTCTGGCAAGATATTGTTATAGACAGTAATACCAACTTTCAAGAAGTGACTTCTTTGATTCATGATGAATTGTTTATAGACAAAAATACTACATCTTTTGGACTAAGTCATGTGTCAAATAAAACTACTTCATCCAAAAAAAGGGAAATGATCCACCAAGAAAAAGAAGGCCCTGGGCCACTAGATACAGAATATCCAGATACACCATTCTTCAAGACTCTGTTTTTGCCAGATTCAACAAATGTGATAAAAAGAACCCATGGCAAGAACTCCCTAAGCTCTGGGCAAAGGCCCAGTCCAAAGCAATTAACATCATCAGTATCAGAAAACTCCGTGAAAGATCAGAATGTCTTATCAGAAAAGAATAAGGCAGTAGCAGAAGATCATGAATTTAGCAAGGACACCGGCCTTGAAGAGATGATTTTTCCAAATAGCAAAAACATAGTTCTTACTAACTTGGCTAATGTCCAAGAAAATGATACAGACAATCAAGAAAAAAAATCCCAGGAAGAGACAGAAAGGAAAGAAACATTAATCCCTGAGAATGCAGTTTTGCCTCAGGTGTATACAGTGATTGGAACTAAGAATTTCCTGAAGAACCTCTTTTCACTAAGCACTAAGCAAAATGTCGGAGGTTTAGATGAAGAGACATATACTCCGGTACTTCAAGACAACAGGTCATTAAATGATTCGGCAAAAAGAGCCGGGATTCATGCAGCCCATTTCTCAAAACGAAGGGTGGAAACAAACGTGGAAGTCTTAGGGAATCAAACAAAGCAAATGGTAGAGAAATCTCCAAGCACTACAAGACTGTCTTCTATCCCAAGTCAGCAGGATGCAGTTCTTCACCGTGATAAGCGGGGTTTGAAACAATCCAGACTCCCACAAGAAGAAGTAAAGCTTAAAAGAGGGGTAACTCTGAATGACACCTCAACTCAGTGGTCCAAAAGCATGAAACGTTTGACCCAGGGCACCTTCACACAGATAGAACACAAGATGGAGAAAAGGACCATTACTCAGTCCTTCTTACCAGATTGTTCTCTGAGGAGTCATAGGTCAATTAGACCTACAGATGTGATCAAGATCCCACCCCAAGATAACTCTTCTCATCCTCCAGCATCAACCTATGGTTGTAACTTGGGGGCAAGTCATTCTGGGATCCAAGAAACCAGTCACTTCTTACAAGGAGCCAAGAAAAATAACCTTTCTTTAGCCTTCCTAACATTGGAAGTGATCGGAAGTCAAAGAAAGAGCAGCGCCCTGGGGAAACAGGCCACAAATCCACTCATGTACAAGAAACTTGAGAACATGGTTCTCTTGAAACAAGGCTTGTCTGAAGCATCTGGGAAAGTTGTTCATCAGGAAGACTTGCCTACAAAAACTAGCAAGGTTTCTCCTGCCCACCTGGATCTCAGGGAAGAGATCTTCCTTCAGAAAACACAGGGGCTTGTTAAATTGAATATAGTCTACAGGCCTGGAAAAGTGCCATCTCTGAAATGGACAACAGAAAGCTCTGAAAAGATTCCGTCCAAGCTGCTGGGTCCCCTTGCTTGGGATAACCAATCAGCTACCTTGATACCAAGAGAAGACTGGAAATCCCTAGAGAGGTCACACAAACTCACATCTTTGAAGACAAAAGATATCACTTTGCCCCTGGACCCTAGTGAAAACTATCATTCAATAGCAGTAGCAAATGAAGGAGAAGATAAGGCCAAAAGAGAAGCTTCCTGGCCAAAGCAAGAAGGGACTGGAAGGGTGTGCTGTCAAAATCCACCAATCTTGAAACGCCATCAAAGGGAGATAACCCTTACTACTCTTCAGCCAGAGCCAGACAAAACTGACTATGATGATACTTTGTCGATTGAAACAAAGAGAGAAGATTTTGACATTTATGGTGAAGATGAAAATCAGGACCCCCGCAGCTTTCAAAAGAGAACACGCCACTATTTTATTGCTGCAGTGGAGCGGCTCTGGGATTATGGGATGAGTAGATCTCCCCACGCACTAAGAAACAGGTATGGGTCCATTGATTATTCCTTTGTGTTATTGTTGTGACCTTTGACTTGACCAGATGCTGAAACAATAGGGAAGGCACAATCTGCAGCGAGACTCCAAAGACTGTTTTATAGAGGAAACTGAGAAGCAAGTGGCAAAGTCTAGATGAAGCTGAGGAGCAAATGGGAGGTTAGGTGGTGACACCAATAATGAGGGTTACAGGATGGTAAATCCAGGCAGCATGAAACTCTTACTCTGGTGAGATGGAGAAGAAGAGGGGTCTACAAAAGGGTAGAGAGGTCAGAGTCAAGAAGCAGCCATGTGGAACAGGAAGGAAGTCAGCCTCACCTAACAGCTTATGAGCTGCCAGGTAAGGCTTAGTCTCCTGAGTGTGCCCTGATACACACAGCAGGAAGCAGTGAAGTGTGTGGTAATGAGATTGAGGTGACAGGGGAGGTCATTTTCCAAAGTACTGGGGATCCAGAGGGCAAAATGGGAGAATTTCAGTGTTAAGGGAGCAGAAGGAGGTTGGACAGGGGAGAGAACACACAGAGAAATATGGAAGATAAACATAAGGAGAGTGAATCAGCCAACAAATATTTATTGAGCATCTGCTACATGCCAGGCACTTGCACAGACACTGAAGAACAGCAAAGCAGGAGCTTATACTCTGCTGGGAAAAGCAAAAGGCAATAAAGTACTAGAAAACTAAATAAGGGAATCTTGGTGCTGTTCAAAAGGTAGAATTGACTGATATGGCAGAGAGTGACAGGGTGTGTTACTTTTGCTGTGGTGGTCAGAAACATCCTCTTTGTGGAGTTGATGCCTAAATGATGATAAGAGGTCAGCTAGGGACTTCCCTGGTAGTCCAGTGACTAAGACTCTGCAGTCCCAATGCAGGGTACTGAGGTTCAATCCCTGGTGAGGGAACTAGACCCCACATGCTGCAAATAAAGATCCCACATGCTGCAACTAGGACCCAGTGCAGCCACATACATTTTTTAAAAATAAATAAAAATGAGGTCTGCTAACCAAAGTTTGAGAGAAGACATTTTCAGCAGAGGGAATAGGAAATCCAAAGGCCCTGCAAATGAAACAAGTTTAGCATGCTTGAGGAACAAAAAAGGACCAGCATGAGTGGAGTACAGTAAAGAAGTGTGTGCAGGGGTAGGGCAGAAGTGAGTGACCACACCATCGTGGTTATCCAGGACATTACTGCCTTTTTTGTACAGTTCTTCTGTGTATTCTTGCCACTTCTTAATCTTATCTGCTTCTGTTAGGTCCATACCATTTCTGTCCTTTATTGTGCCCATATTTGCATGAAATTTTCTCTTGGTATCTCCAGTTTTCTTGATGAAATCTCTAGTCTTTCCCATTCTATTGAACAGGGTAGTGAGGGTGAAAGTAAAAAGAAAGGTAAGGATGTTGAGTATAATTTAAAGATAAGCAGAGAAGGCTTGCTGTTAGATTGAGGATAGGGAGGAATGGTGAGAGAAAACTGAAAAATGTTTCGTTTTTGTCCTGAGCAACTAGGTGGATGCTGGTGACATTTAATGAGATGTGGAAGGCATGAATCAGAACAGATTTATTTGAGGAAACACTCAAGGGTCTGTTTTGTACATATTTAATTTGACATGCCTACTAGATATCCAAGTTCAGATGTTGAGTAGGCAGTTTGATATATGAGTCTTGAAACCAAAGAAGTGGTTTGTGCTGCCACTGCTGCTGCTGTGGTCACTTCAGTCGTGTCTGACTCTGTGCGACCCCATAGACGGCAGCCTACCAGGCTCCACCATCCCTGGGCACTTGCCTGGAGTGGGTTGCCATTTCCTTCTCCAATGCATGAACGTGAAAAGTGAAAAAGTGAAGTCGCTCAGTCATGTCCGACTCTTTGTGACCCCATGGACTGCAGCCTACCAGGCTCCTCCATCCATGGGATTCTCAAGGCAAGAGTACTGGAGTGGGTTGCCATTGCCTTCTCTGTGGTTTGTGCTAAAAGATACTAATTTGAGTGTTATAATCATATTACTAACATTCAAATAAGATTTAATGGGATGATAATGGAGTAAAAGTAGCTGTAAACCATGCCCACTTTAAGGGCTACATCCTCAAAGTAATGGTAAACCAGTTAAACTTGTATTTCATTGACTTATAACCCAGTTTTCGGTCATGCGTATTGTCCATGAAATCCCTATCCTTGATCATAATTTAAGCAAATCTTGAATTGGCAGTGCCTGCAGACATCTGGTAGAACACATAAAACCTCTCGTGGAAGAAACCAAAATTCTAGGCTTCAGGTTATTTTCACAAATGTTCGAGATACAATTTCCAGAACACAAAAATGCTGGGTACAAAACAAGGAAAGTAAGCAAGAGGCCACAGAAACAATAGAGAGCCAAATACAAACTCACAGACTGAAGGTCTCAGAATCACCAGATACAATTAAAACACTAATGCATCATGTAGCAAGAATTGGTGAAGTAGTAGGTAAAAGAAATAATATGAAATGCAGAATGCAGAGCTTTTTAAATGTAATATAGAAAAGAGATAATAAAGATTATGTGTTCTAAGTCACTTTAGTCATGTCTGACTCTTTGCAACCCCATGGACTGTAGCCAGCCAAGCTCCTCTGTCCTTGGCATTCTCCAGGCAAGAATACTGGAATGGGTTGCCATGACCTCTTCCAGGGGATCTTCCCGATCCAGGGATCAAACCCGCATCATCCAGCAGTGGCCGCAGGACTGGAAAAGCTCAGTTTTCATTCCAATCCCAAAGAAAGGCAATGCCAAAGAATGCTCAAACTATCACACAGTTGCACTCATCTCACTCACTAGCAAAGTAATGCTCAAAATTCTCCAAGACAGGCTTCAACAGTATGTGAACCGTGAACTTCCAGATGTGCAAGCTGTATTTAGAAAAGGCAGAGGAACCAGAGATCAAATAGGCAACATCTGTTGGATCATCGAAAAAGCAAGAGAGTTCCAGAAAAATATATACTTGTGCTATTGACTATGCCAAAGCTTTTGACTGTGTGGATCACCACAAACTGTGGAAAAATCTTAAAGAGGTGGAAAGACCAGACCAGGTGACCTGCCTCTTGAGAAATCTGTATGCAGGTCAGGAGGCAACATAGAACTGGACATGGACCAACAGACTGGCTCCAAATAGGGAAAGGAGTACGTCAAGGCTGTATATTGTCACCCTGCTTATTTAACTTATATTCAGAGTACATCATGAGAAACGCTGGGCTGCATAAAGCAGCCCGGAATCAAGATTGCCGGGAGAAATACCAATATCTCAGACATGTAGGTGACACCACCCTTATGGCAGAAAGTGAAGAAGAACTAAAGAGCCTCTTGATGAAAGTGGAAGAGGACAGTAAAAAAGTTGGCTTAAAGCTCAACATTCAGAAAACTAAGATAATGGCATCTGGTCCCATCACTTCATGGAAAATACATGGGGAAACAGTGGAAACAGTGTCTGACTTTATTTTGGGGGGCTCCAAAATCACTGCAGATGGTGACTGCAGCCATGCAATTAAGACATGCTTGCTCTTTGGAAGAAAAGTTATGACCAACCTAGACAGCATATTAAAAAGCAGAGACATTACTTTGCCAACAGAGGTCCATCTAGTCAAGGCTATGGTATTTCCAGTAGTCATGTATGGATGTGAGTTGGACTATAAAGAAACCTGAGCACTGAAGAATTGATGCTTTAGAACTGTGGTGTTGGAAAAGACACTTGAGAGTCTCTTGGACTGCAAGAAGATCCATCCAGTCCATCCTAAAGGAAATCAGTCCTGAATGTTCATTGGAAGGACTGATGTTGAAGCTGAAACTCCAGTACTTGGCCACCTGAAGTGAAGAACTAACTCATTTGAAAAGATCCTGATGCTGGGAAAGATTGAGGGCTGGAGGAGAAGGGGACAACAGTGGATGAGATGGCTGGATGGCATCACTGACTCAGTGGACATGAGTTTGAATAAACTCCAGGAGTTGGTGATGGACAGGGAGGCCTGGCGTGCTGCCATTCATGGGGTCGCAAAGAGTCAGACAAGACTGAGTGACTGAACTGAACTGAATTGGCAGGCAGGTTCTTCACTACTGGTGCCACCTGGGAAGCCCAAAGATCATCAGTTCAGTTCAGTCGCTCAGTCGTGTCTGACTCTTTGCGACCCCATGAATCACGGCACACCAGGCCTCCCTGTCCATCACCAAATCCCGGAGTTTACTCAAACTCATGCTCATCAAGTCGGTGATGCCATCCAGCCATCTCATCCTCTGTCGTCCCCTTTTCCTCCTGCCCCCAATCCCTCCCAGCATCAGGGTCTTTTCCAATGAGTCAGCTCTTCGCATGAGGTGGCCAAAGTACTGGAGTTTCAGCTTCAGCATCAGTCCTTCCAATGAACACCCAGGACTTAACTCCTTCAGGATGCACTGGTAGGATCTCCTTGCAGTCTAAGGGATTCTCAAGAGTCTTCAACACCACAGTTCAAAAGCATCAATTCTTTGGCGCTCAGCTTTCTTCACAGTTCAACTCTCACATCCATACATGACCACTGGAAAAACCATAGCCTTGACTAGACAGACCTTTGTTGGCAAAGTAATGTCTCTGCTTTTTAATATGCTATCTAGGTTGGTCATAACTTTCCTTCCAAGGAGTAAGTGTCTTCTAATTTCATGGCTGCAGTCACCATCTGCAGTGATTTTGGAGCCCAAAAAAATAAAGTCTGACACTGTTTCCACTGTCTCCCCATCTATTTCCCATGAAGTGATGGGACCAGATGCCATGATCTTAGTTTTCTGAGCTTTAAGCCAACTTTTTCACTCTCCTCTTTCACTTTCATCAAGAGGCTTTTTAGTTCCTCTTCACTTTCTGCCATAAGGGTGGTGTCATCTGCATATCTGAGGTTATTGATATTTCTCCTGGCAATCTTAATTCCAGCTTGTGCTTCTTCCAGCCCAGCGTTTCTCATGATGTACTCTGCGTATAAGTTAAATAAGCAGGGTGACAATATACAGCCTTGATGTACTCCTTTTCCTATTTGGAACCAGTATGTTGTTCCATGTCTAGTTCTAACTGTTGCTTCCTGACCTGCATACAGGTTTCTCAAGAGGCAGGTCAGGTGGTCTGGTATTCCCATCTCCTTCAGAATTTTCCACAGTTTATTGTGATCCACACAGTTGAAGGCTTTGGCATAGTCAATAAAGCAGAAATAGATATTTTTCTGAAACTCTCTTGCTTTTTCGATGATCCAGCGGATATTGGCAATTTGATCTCTGGTTCCTCAGCCTTTTCTAAAACCAGCTTGAACATCTGGAAGTTCTCGGTTCACATATTGCTGAAGCCTGGCTTGGAGAATTTTGAGCATTGCTTTACTAGCGTGTGAGATGAGTGCAATTGTATTGTTGGCAAAGATTATAGCCAACACTATTTTCCAAAGATGGATGTGCCAAGATATCTTGTCCTACATGCTTCTTCTACAATGTGACCTTGCCATTCTCCCTTTCAAAAGGTAGTCTAATTCCCCTCCTTTTGATTTGTGCTGGCAATGAATAGAATGTAACAGAAACGTGTGACCTGTAGATATAGTGGAAGTGATGGTATATGATTTCCAAGGCTATCTCAGAAAGTACAGATGTACCGATGTAAGAGTCGGACCATAAAGAAGGCTGAGCGCCAAGGAATTGCCTTCAAATTGTGGTGGTGGAAAAGACTCTTAAGAGTCCCTTGGACTGCAAGGAGATCAAACCAGTCCATCTAAAGGATATCAACCCTGAATATTCACTGTAAGGACTTATGCTGAAGCTGAAGCTGAAGCTCCAGTCCTTTGACCACCTGATGTGAAGAGCCGACTCATTGGAAAAGACCCTGATGGGAAAGATTGAGGGCAGGAGGAGAAGGGGGCAACAGAGGATCAGATGGGTGGACGGCATCACTGATTCAGTGGACCTGAGTTTGAGCACACTCTGGGAGATAGTGAAGGACAGGGAAGCCTGCTGTGCTGTAATCCATGGGGTCACAAAGAATTGGACACAACTTAGTGACTGAACAACAACAACCTCAGAAAGTATCATGCAGCTCACGTCTATCCCTTCAGATACTCTCTCTGACCGAGAGTCCCGACTGAGTCCAACTTTCCAGCATTCTCCACCAAGGCAATAGACGTGAATGAAGCCATTTTGGACCCTCCAGACCAACCCAGATGCCAGTTGAATACCACTGAGTGACATTAGACACCACGAAGAGTGAAACTATTACTTTGCCACGCCCTGCTGGAACTCCAGACTTAACAGAATTGACAAGTATAATAAAAAACAGTTGTTGTTTTAAGCCACTAAATTTTTGAGGTAGTCTGTGATAAAGCAACATATAATCAGAAGAAAGAGGATAGAATGTGAAGGACTAACATATTTTTAATTGAAATCCCAAAAGGAAAGAGTGACTAGAAAAGAAACAACTACCAAATTATTCAGAAATTCCACTCTTGAGTATATATCCAAAGGAAATGAAAACACAAACTCAAAAAGATACATGCACCCCAATGCTCATAGCAGCGTTATTTAGAATTGCCAAGATTTGGAAGCAACCTAAGTGTCCATCAACAGATGATTGATTAAGAAGGTGTGGTATACATACACACACTGGAATATTACTCAGTCATGAAAAATAACGAAATTTTGCCATTTCCAACAACATGGATGAATCTAGAGGGTATTATGCTTATGTTATCATATGTTATCACGTACATGTGGAAGCTGACAAATAAACAAATGAATATACAAAACAAAAACAGATTCATAGATATAGAGAACAGACTTGTGGTTACCAGTGAGAAGAGGGTGAGGGGAGAAGAGGGATGTGGCTAGGGGACTGAAAGTTACAATCTGCTATGTATAAAAAGGATAGATTGCAAGAGTATGTTGTTCTACAGCACAGAGAAATACAGCCATTATTTTGTGATAACTTTAAATGGAGTATAATCTATTAAAAAAAAAAAAAAAAACGGTTGAGTTACCATGTTGTACACCTGAAACCAATATGATGTTGTAGATCAACTATACTTCAATGTTTTAAAAAATCAGATAGACTTAACTCCAACTATATTTTTTAAAGTAAATGTAGATAAATTAAATGTATCAGTTAAAACATAAAAATGTGGCTTCCCTGGTGGTCCAGTGGTTAAGAATCTGCCTGCCAATGCAAGGGACATGTGTTTGATCCCTGGTCTGGGATGATCCCACAAGCCATGAGACAACTAAGCCCAGGCTCTCGAGCCCACCAACCATGACTTCTGAGCCTGCATGCTGCAACTACTGAAGCCCACATACCTAGAGTCCGTGCTCCACAACAAGAGAAGGCAGTGCAACAAGAAGCCCACACACCTCAAAGAAGACCCAGCCCAGCCCAAAATTAATTAGTTAAAAACAATTTTCAAAACAAAACAGAAAAATGTCAGACTTCCTTAAAAATTCATGCAAACTATATATTGTTTATAAGAGACACACTTAAAATCTAAGGATCTAAGTTAAGTAGAATTGTTACCAAAAGAGTATGTGGGTAGGGTCCAGCTGCTCCCTGCTCAAAAGCCAGTAAACAGGCCAGGCTGGTGGAAAGGAAAGTTTGCTTTATTTCAGATGCTGGCAACTGGTGATGGGAAGGGTGGCAAACATCTGTCCAAAGGCCAATCCTACAACCCCCCCCCGGCCCCACCCCCACCCCCCCACCCCGACAAGCAGGGGGTGAGACTATTTATAGACAGAGTTGAGGGGGGAGGTTACATGCATAAACAGCACAGTCATCTCTAACAGGCATGTTCAGTTTTTCATCAGTGGTCTGACTAGCATCATCTTCATTGTTTTACGTACAGTTAATCTGCAGTTCTGGGCTGCACATGTTCCCATTTCTTTGCAGTCAATTCTTGGAATTGTGGCAACTCAAGTCCTGGGTACAGTCTGGTGATCATGTAGTTAACTTCTCCACCTGGTGTTTTGGTATCTATAAGAGAACTCACAGGATATGGCTCAAAATATCATCTATAGCCCTTGAGAAAGAACTAAAGGTCCTTGACAATGCTTGATGGCTACATTATATTATTTAGTCTCCTTAGACTGTTTTCCTTTGTTTCAGCATTTCTTACTTCTCTGATTAAACTTATTCTTTGACTAAAGTTCTTCACAGGCAAAAGGCAGGCAGAAGACATGGGGGGGAGGCAAGAATCATAGAGTCCTGCTCTGTTTCAATCCACCTTTTTCTTTGATACTCTTCAATCTTGAGGAGGAACAGATACTGAACAAGAAAGGCGATAAACTTTCATTGTACCTGGACAAACATTTGAAAATTACTAGACATATTAGGAGCCTGGTAGGCTGCAGTCTGTGGGGTCGTGAAGAGTCGGACACGACTGAGCGACTTCACTTTCACTTTTCACTTTCATGCATTGGAGAAGGAAATGGCAACCCACTCCAGTGTTCTTGCCTGGAGAATCCGAGGGATGGAGGAGCCTGGTGGGCTGCCGTCTATGGGGTCACACAGATTCGGACACGACTGAAGTGACTTAGCAGCAGGAGCAGATATATTAGAGAGTGTATAATAATCAAAATCCACCTTTGTACTGTTTTTTTTGTATTAATGATTAAAGTAGATGTACAATGTATGTTTAATAGGCTACAAACAGGCTGTTTTGCTTAGCCTAAAGTTCCAATTAAATCCTGTATTGACCAGAATGACTTTTCCATACCTCAATATGTAAATATTTTTTCCATAATTTTTCCCTTTTAAGTTGTAAGTCTTTCCATAGAGAGTATTGATAATCAATATATTTTTCCAACATTGCCAGAGTGGTTCATTTGCCTGCTCTGGGTCTATCCATGTCCCTTGGTGCTCCTTTTTATGTATATATTTGCCTAGTTGTCCACATCAGGGGAAAACTAATCAGGTATCATGAACAGGCTCAGAGGTTAATAGGGAAATGCTTTATAGGCCATACATTTTAGCATTCATACCCAATTGTTGCACAAACATTGTACATGTGCTTTCAGTAGTACACATAAAGCCAGCAGTGCTACACATCATAAGCAGCTATACTTTGTGACAACTTTACCAGACAGTTTTTCCATCCTGAACACTGGTGTCAAAAGTATGATTAGAAACAAAAAGATGACTTTCCATTAGAAGTCTCTGTTACCAAAATCAGATCAATATTCAGAACTTTGCTTTCTTAAGAGAGAAAAACCAACTTCAGTCTTGTATCAGGTTACTGTTAATAAAATCCATATACCTAATTAAATTTAGTCTAATCTTAATCCTGATAATGTACACAATTCTTTTTTTTTTTTTCAAAATTCCTTTTTCACAAACCTTTGGTCTCTTTCTAGATCCAAACAACTTTGTCCTGTATTTCTTCATCCAGAGACAAACAACTATAGGACAAAATTATTGTCATCATTTTTCCTCAACAAAATATCTCCATTCTTTATATCTTCTCTTTGTTGACAGCACATATCCTACTTGCTTTACATACCAAAATGTTCTGCTTATCATTTTTACACATCACAATTTTTAACCTTTGAAAATTTTAAGAAAACCAAGAAACAAGTGATTGAAATGTTACACCAGCATTTTCTGATTGGCAAACTTAAGAACATATTTCATAACTTCAGAAAACAGGTTTTTTTCATAGCATAATTTTTCTTCAGTGGTACAACATGCATGTTTAATAAATCAAAACACCTTAAGTTTCCCTCTTGGTCTTAATGAGAATACAAAAGTAGGTAATCAGTTTATAGATTATAACCAGAATAGCCAAATTATACATTCAATTTTAAAGCCTTTTTTCCTTGTTTTCTTTGTACAATTAACCCAAGGCTGAAGATCCAGGCAAAGTGGACTGTGTTTGTCATTCAAGGACATGATAAGCATCAACCTCAAACTTTCTCCCAGGCATATTTTTGTTTTCCCAGGGTCTGAAAAAAAGTGTTTTGTCAAGTTAGCTTTCCCTACCTGTGTATGCAAAAAGAACAGGTTTTTTGAATTTCAAGAGTTTCATCTTAACCAGTTTTCTCCAGAGTGTAAAGAATACTGTAACCATACATTGTCCAAAAAAAAAATTCATCTTTCTTTTTTTAGCTATAAATTCACAACTAAAATTTTTCTTAGTGAATTGAACCTGGATTTCCCATTCTACATAAGACAAGAGTACCAATCATACAAATGGAATATACACCCACACACCAAATGACAGATCTGTCATAAACCCTTTCTGAGGGTGACTGGTACGAAGTCCCAAACCCAACACAAACGGTCCTCAGTGGTAGTCAAATGTCAGAACCAATTGGCAAAGTAACCAATTGGCAAAGTACCCAAATGACACTCGGTGGTCATAAACAGTCCTCAACAGCAGTCAGATATCAGAACCAATTAGCAAGAATGTCCAAAAGCACTTCATGCTCACAAACAGTCCTCAATGGCAGACAGACATCAGAACCAATTGGCAAAAATGCCCAAATAGCAGTCAGAGTTCATAAACGATCCTCAACATCAGATACATGTCAGAACCAACTGGCAAGAATGCCCAAACAGCACCTCGTGTCCCAACAGTTCTCAACATCAGACACACATCAGAACCAACTGTCAAGAATGTTCAAACAGCACTATTGCTCACAAATAATCCTCACAGCAGTCAGAATCAATTGACAAGAATGCCCAAATAGCACTAGCACTCACAAATGGGAAGGTTGCCTGTGTGCACACCGGTGGGCTTACCTGGTCTTGGAGCTCATCATCTCATCCCAAGTGCAAGCTTCCATTCCACCAAGGAAAGTGTAAGTTGGCAGTCAGTGCTGAGTAGGGTAGAAACAGGGAGGATCCTCAAGTCAAATGGCTTTTGCAACTGCTAGGAATGTCCCCCAAATCCCCTACCTGGGGCTAGCTAGCCATGAGCAGCAGTCTCATACATTGTCATAGCTATAGCTCTCCCCTGGAAGACCCAGGAATGCCAGGTGCCATAAAAGCACAGGAGCCAGCAGTGGCCAGCCATAGTCAGCAGTGGCCAGCCATAGCCAGCAGTAGACAGCCCCACTTTTGGCACCAAATCTGTTACGGAAAGGTATGTGGGTGGGGTTCAGCTGCTTGCTGCTCAAAAGCCAGTAAACAGGCCAGGCTGGTGGAAAGGAAAGTTTGCTTTATTTCACATGCCAGCAACTGGGTGGGGGAAAGTGGAAGACATTTGTCCAAAGGCCAACTCCCCACCCCCCCCCCAACAAGCAGGGGTGAGAGCTTTATAGACAGAGTTGGGGTGAGGGTTCTACATGCAGAAACAGCATAGTCATCTCTAACAGTCATCTTCAGTTGGTCATCAGTGGTCTGACTAGCATCATCTTACTATTTTAGGTACAGTTAATCTGCAGTTCTGGGGTGCACTCATTCCCACATCTTTGTGGTCAGTTCTCCGAATTGCGGCAGCTCAAGTCCTGGGTACAGTCTGGTGATCATGTAGTTAACTTCTCCACCTGGTGTTTTGGTATCTATAAGAGAGCTCACAGGATATGGCTCAGAATAGTATCTATATCCCTTGACAACTTGTCCAAAGGAACTAAAGGTCCTTGATTATGATTAATGATTACATGATTATTATTTAGTCTCCTTAGACTATTTCCCTTTGTTTCAGCATTTCAAACTTCTCTGATTAAATTTATTTTTGACTAAAGTTTTCCACAGGCAGAAGACATGGTGGGGAGGGGCAAGGATCATAGAGTCCTGCTCCATTTAGGAATGTAAATTTTAAAGCAAGAGTTGTGTAGAAATAAGGAGGAAATGTTATAATAATAAAACAGCCAATTCAATAGGTAGCTATACATTCTTAAGTTCAGTTCAGTTCAGTCGTGTCCAACTCTTTGCGACCCCATGAATTGCAGCACTCCAGGCCTCCCTGTCCATCACCAAATCCCGGAATTTACTCAAACTCGTGTCCATTGAGTCGCTGATGCCATCCAGCCATCTCATCCTCTGTCGTCCCCTTCTCTTCCTGCCCCCAATCCCTCCCAGCATCAGGGTCTTTTCCAATGAGTCAATGAGGTGGTCAAAGTATTGGAGTTTCAGCTTCAGCATCAGTCCTTCCAGTAAACACCCAGGACTGATCTCCTTTAGGATGGACTGGTTGGATCTCCTTACAGTCCAAGGAACTCTCAAGAGTCTTCTCCAACACCACAGTTCAAAAGCATCAATTTTTCGGTGCTCAGCTTTCTTCACAGTCCAACTCTCACATCCATACATGACCACTGGAAAAACCATAGCCTTGACTAGACGGACCTTTGTTGGCAAAGTAATGTCTCTGCTTTATAATATGCTACCTAGGTTGGTCATAACATTCCTTCCAAGGAGTTTTTAATTTCGTGTTTTAATTTTGTGGCTGCAATCACCATCTGCAGGGATTTTGAAGCCCCCCAAAATACAGTCTGACATTGTTTCCACTGTTTCCCCATCTATTTCCCATGAAGTGATGGAACCAGATGCCATCATCTTAGTTTTCTGAATGTTGAGCTTTAAGTCAACTTTTTCACTCTCCTCTTTCACTTTCATCAAGAGGCTTTTTAGTTCTTCACTTTCTGCCATAAGGTTGGTGTCATCTGCATCTCTGAGGTTATTGATATTTCTCCCGGCAATCTTGATTCCAGCTTGTGCTTCTTCCAGCCCAGCGTGTCTCATGATGTACTCTGCATATAAGTTAAATAAGCAGGGTGACAATATACAGCCTTGATGTACTCCTTTTCCTATTTGGAACCAGTCTGTTGTTCCATGTCCAGTTCTAACTGTTGCCTCCTGACCTGCATACAAGTTTCTCAAGAGGCAGGTCAGGTGGTCTAGTATTCCCATCTCTTTCAGAATTTTCCACAGTTTATTGTGATCCACACAGTCAAAGGCTTTGGCATAGTCAATAAAACAGAAATATAGATATTTTTCTGGAACTCTCTTGCTTTTTTGATGATCCAGCAGATGTTGGCAATTTGATTTCTGGTTCCTCAGCCTTTTCTAAAACCAGCTTGAACATCTAGAAGTTCACGGTTCACCTATTGCTGAGCCTGGCTTGGAGAATTTTGAGCATTACTTTAATAGCATGTGAGATGACTGCTATTGTGTGATAGTCTGAGCATTCTTTGGGATTGCCTTTCTTTGGGATTGGAATGAAAACTGACCTTTTCCAGTCCTGTGGCCACTGCTGAGTTTTCCAAATTTGCTGGCATATTGAGTGCAGCACTTCCACAGCATCATCTTTCAGGATTTGAAATAGTTCAACTGGAATTCCATCATCTCCACTAGCTTTGTTCGTACTGATGCTTTCTAAGGCCCACTTGAATTTACATTCCAGGACGTCTGGCTCTAGGTGAGTGATCACACCATCATGATTATCTGGGTCATGAAGATCTTTTTTGTACAGTTCTTCTGTGTATTCTTGCCATCTCTTCTTAATATCTTCTGATTCTGTTAGGTCCATACCATTTCTGTCCTTTATCGAACCCATCTTTGCATGAAATGTGCCCTTGGTATCTCTAGTTTTCTTGCAGAGATCTGTAGTCTTTCCCATTCTGTTGTTTTCCTCTATTTCTTTGCATTGATCGCTGAGGAAGGCTTTCTTATCTCTCCTTGCTATTCTTTGGAACTCTGCATTCAAATGGGAATATCTTTCCTTTTCTCCTTTGCTTTTTGCTTCTCTTCTTTTCTCAGCTATTTGTAAGGCCTCCACAGACAACCGTTTTGCGTTTTTGCATTTCTTTTCCATGGGGATGGTCTTGATCCCTGTCTCCTGTACAATGTCATAAACCTCCGTCCATAGTTCATCAGGCACTCTATCAGATCTAGTCCCTTAAATCTGTTTCTCACTTCCACTGTATAGTCATAAGGGATTTGATTTAGGTCATACCTGAATGGTCTAGTGGTTTTCCCTACTTTCTTCAATTTAAGTATGAATTTGGCAATAAAGAATTCATGATCTGAGCCACAGTCAGTTCCCGGTCTTGTTTTAGCTGACTGTATAGAGCTTCTCCATCTTTGGCTGCAATCTGATTTCGGTGTTGGCCATCTGGTGATGTCCATGTGTAGAGTCTTCTCTTGTGTTGTTGGAAGAGGTTGTTCGCTATGACCAGTGCATTCTCTTGGCAAAACTCGATTAGCCTTTGCCCTGCTTCATTCCATACTTCAAGGCCAAATTTGCCTGTTACTCCAGGTGTTTCTTGACTTCCTACTTTTACATTCCAGTCCCCTATAATGAAAAGGACATCTTTTTGGGGTGTTAGTTCTAAAAGATCTTGTAGGTCTTCATAGAACCGTTCAACTTCAGCTTCTTCAGTGTTACTGGTTGAGGCATAGGCTTGGATTACTGTGATATTGAATGGTTTGCCTTGGAAATGAACAGAGATCATTCTGTAATTTTTGAGATTGCATCCAATTACTTCACTTCAGACTCTTTTGTTGACCATGATGGCTACTCCATTTCTTCTAAGGGATTCCTGCCCACAGTAGTAGATATAATGGTCATCTGAGTTAAATTCACCCATTCCAGTCCATTTTAGTTCCCTGATTCCTAGAGTGTCAACATTCACTCTTGCCATCTCCTGTTTGACCACTTCCAATTTGCCTTGATTCATGGACCTAACATTCCAGGTTCCTATGCAATATTGCTCTTTACAGCATCAGACCTTGCTTCTATCACCAGTCCCATCCACAACTGGGTATTATTTTTGCTTTGGCTCCATCCCTTCATTCTTTCTGGAGTTATTTCTCCACTGATCTCCAGTAGATTAATGGGCACCTACTGACCTGCCGATTTCGTCTTTCAGTATCTTATAATTTTGCCTTTTCATACTGTTCATGGGTTTCTCAAGGCAAGAATACTGAAGTGATTTGCCATTCCCTTCTCCAGTGGACCACATTCTGTCAGACCTCTCCACCATGACCCGTCCGTCTTGGGTAGCCCCACACAGCATGGCTTAGTTTCACTGAGTTAGACAAGACTGTCTTCTGTGTGATCAGATTAGCTAGTTTTCTGTGATTATGGTTTTAGTGTGTCTGCCCTCTGATGCCCTCTCGCAACACCTACCGTCTTACTTGGGTTTCTCTTACATTGGACATGGGGTATTTCTTTACGGCTGCTCCAGCAAAGTGTACCTTATAATGTAGTTTTAAATACACCAAGTAAAACTTGACATAATTAGAGAAATAGATAAATTTCCAATTGTTTTTAGAGACAGCTGATTTAAAAAGTATTGATGTCCAGATATGCAGATGACACCACCCTTATGGCAGAAAGTGAGGAAGAACTAAAGAGCCTCTTGATGAAAGTGAAAGAGGAGAGTGAAAAAGTTGGCTTAAAGCTCAACATTCAGAAAACTAAGATCATGGCATCCGGTCCCGTCGGGGAAACAATGGCAGACTTTATTTTTGGGGGCTTCAAAATCACTCCAGATGGTGACTGCAGCCTTGAAATTAAAAGGCCTTTACTCCTTGGAAGGAAGGTTATGACCAATCTTGATGGCATATTAAAAAGCAGAGACATTACTTTGCCAACAAAGGTCCATCTAGTAAAGACTATGGTTTTTCCAGTAGTCATGTATGGATGTGAGAGTTGGACTATAAAGGAACCTGAGCACCAAAGAATTGATGCTTTTGAACTGTGGTGTTGGAGAAGACACTTGAGAGTCCCTTGGACTGCAAGGAGATCCAACCAGTCCATCCTAAAGGAAATGTCATTGGAAGCACTGATGTTGAAGCTGAAACTCCAATACTTTGACCTCATGATGAGAAGAGCTGACTCATTTGAAAAGACCCTGATGCTTAGAAAGATTGAGGCAGGAGGAGAAGGGGATGACGGAGAATGAGATGGTTGGATGGCATCACTGACACAATGGACATGGGTTTGGGTAAACTCCAGGAGTTGTTGATGGACAGGGAGGCCTGGCGTGCTACAGGTCATGGGGTCACAAGGAGAACGACACGACTGAGCGACTGAACTGAACTGATGTCCCAAACATCAGTAAAGAAGTTGACTCTTAAACAACACCAGTTTGAACTAAGAGGGTCAACTTAAATGAATGTATTTTTTAGTAGTAAATACTACAGTACTACACAGTCTGAGATTGGTTGCATCCCTAGATACCAAGGAACCAAGGATAGAGAGGGCTAACTATAAATTATACTCAGATTAATCCCTTTGTTTGTCAAGGATCAGTTGTAGAAGATTTGAACATAATTAACAAAGCATATCCAGGGACTTCCCTGGTGGTCCAGTGGTTGACAATCCACGTGTCAATGCAGGGGACATGGGTTCTACCCCAGCCTGGAACGATTCCACATTCCTTAGGGCAACTGAGCCCATGTACCACAACTACTGAGCCCATGCTCTAGAACCCATGCTCTGCAACAAGAGAAGCCACTGCAATGAGAAGCCCACACACTGCAACTAGATAGTAGCCTCCACTCTCCAAACCTAAAGAAAGCACATAAGCAGCAGTGAAGACCCAGAGCAGCCAAAAATAAATAAATAAAGTAAAAAAAAAATCACACCCAGCAAGTGCAGCTTTAACATTTTTTCAAAAAAAAAAACAAAACATTTTTTCAAGTTCACATGGAGTATTTAAAAAAGTAGATCATATGCTGTGCCACAAAACAAGAAATTTTAATTCATCACAAATATATATAAGGTGTCATATATGTAAAATAGAAATAGATTATTGTATCTTGAGAAAGAGTATCTACAAAAATGTATACCAAGCATCATATTTAATGCTGATCCATTGAAAGCTTTCCTTTAGATATCAGGAACACATCACCACTTTTCATTATCATCACTTCTATTCAATACTGTACTGAACACTGAAGCAGTTAAAACACTGGAGTACCGGGGAAGTCCCTAGCCAAGACCCTCTTGGAGAAAAGGAACAAGATTGGAAGAATTGCTGTATAACACATTGAGACTTATTTTAAAGCTATGGTAATGTAAGAGCTGGACCATAAGGAAAACTGAGCACCAAAGAATTGATGCTTTTGAACTATGGTGTTGGAGAAAACTCTTGAGAGTCCCTTGGAATGCACAGAGATCATATCAGTCAATCCTAAAGGAAATCAGTCCTGAATATTCATTGGAAGGACTGATGCTGAAGCTGAAGCTCCAATACTCTGGCCACCTGATGTGAAGAACTGACTCATTGGAAAAGACCCTGATGCTGGGAAAAACTGAAGGCAGGAGAAGGGGATGACAGAGGATGAGATGGCTGGATGGCATCACTGACTGGATGGACATGAGTTTAAGCAAGCTCCAGGAGTTGGCAATGGATAGGGAAGCCTGGTGTGCTGCAGTCCATGGGGTCATAAAGAGTCAGACACAACTGGGCAACTGAACTGAACTGAGAGTAATAATTGGCATAGGAGTAAACAAATCAGTCAGTGAAACAGAACAGGAAATGCAAAACTAGATTCACACTTATATACGCATTTGACTTATGAAAAAGGTGTCACAGAAGAGCAGTTTTCAACAAATGTGCTGGAAATATTTGATATCCATATGAAAAAACATTAAATTGGATCCCTAATTCATACCACGCTCAAAAATCCACTCACAGTGGGTTCCAAGTCTAAATATAAATTTAAACCATAAATCTCTTAGAAAGAAAAAATAAGAGAATATCTCAACAATGTCAGGGTAAGAAAAGAAAGAGAATTGATATCAAGATACAAAAATAATTAACCATGAAAATTTTAAATAAATTTCACTACATTGAAATTACAAGTTTATGCTCCTCAAGAGATAACAAAAAGGGAATGAAAAATTAACCACAGAAGGAAAGATGTTTGCAGCACAAAAGACCATCAAAGACTTGCATCAAGAAAATATAGAGTACTCCTTTGAATCAATAAGAAAAAAATTAGATTACTCAATAGAAAAATTGGCAAAATATAAGAAAAAAAAAAAAACAAGCTTGTGTAGGCGTACCACAAAAGAGATCCAAATGCCTACTATCCATAATAAAAGATGCTTAATTAACCTCATTATTAACCAGGAAATGCAAAACAAAACCACACACACTGCTATCTAACCACTAGAATGGCCCCAAATGCAAAAACACAATCAATATCAACTGTCTATGAAGATTTGGAGCAAATGGAAGTCTCATACATTCCTGATGAAAATGGAAAATGATTCAGCCACTTGGGAAACCAGTGTAGTAGTATCTGCCTGGGCTTCCCAGGTGGCGCTAATGGTAAAGAACTCACCTGCCAATGCAGGAGACATAAGAGACACAGGTTCAATCCCTGGTTTAGGAAGATCCCCTGGAGGAGGAAATGGCAACCCACTCGTGTTCTTGCCTGGGAAATCCCATGGACAGAGGAGTGTGGCGGGCTACAGTCCAGGGGACAGCAAAAAGAGTCAGATACGATTTGGAGACTAAACAACAACAGTATCTACCAAAGCTGAACATATGCATACCAGCAATTCCACTCCTAGATATGTGCCCAACAAAAATGCATATATATGTTTACCAAAAGACGTGTATTTGAAGATTCACAGCAGGACTATGTATAAGCACCAAAAATTACAAACAACTCCAATGCCCATGATTGTGTTATATTTGCAGAATGGAATACTATACAACAATACACATGAACAAACTGTAGCTACACACAGTGTAGATGAATCACAACTATAATGCTCAGTAAAAGAAGCCAGAAACTAAAGAATGTATGCAATATGATTCCATTTGCATACTTCAAAAACAGGCAGAGATAAATGATATGCTTTAGATATGTAGACATAATTGGTACAATTATGAACAAAATGAAATAATTATAAACATCAGAATGGGGTTTACCTTTAGTGGGAACAGAAAGGATGTGATTGGAAAGGCAGATAACAGTGAGTCTTCTGGGCTTCTGGCAAAGTTCTTGATCTTGGTAGTGGTTGCATTTTTGTACCAAAAGCATTTATGTTTCATGCACTTTAAGTTCACAATTTTAACAGAATTTTTAAAAAGTAAAGAGACGTGGCCCAAGGACTGAACACTGAGGCTCTCACATTTAGAATATGTTTATAAACCCTACATCCATTCAACATTCAACATATATTTTCTTTTCTTTTTTTCCATTTATTTTTATTAGTTGGAGGCTAATTACTTTACAATATTGTAGTGGTTTCTGTCATACATTGACATGAATCAGCCATGGATTTACATGTATTCCCCATCCCGATCCCCCCTCCCACCTCCCTCTCCACCCGATTCCTCTGGGTTCTGAGCACCTACTATGTGCCAGGCATGTGTTCCAGTGACTGAGAGTATACCAGTGGACAAAACAGACAAACCCCCCTGCTTTCATGGATCTCACATACTACAGAAGCCTGAGAAGAGTATGTCAAGGGGGACAGAGTGACTGACTATGGAGCATGTTACTTAGATGTCAAGTAAGACGAGGACATAACAAAACTGACTACTGTGATAAGCCACTTGCATGTGTAAGGGCTTCCATGGTGGCTCAGACAGTACAGAACCCACCTGCAATGCAGGTGACTCAGGTTTGATCCCTGGGTCAGGAAGATCCCCTGGAGAAGAAAATGGCAACCCACTCCAGTATTCTTGCCTAGAGAATTCCATGGACAGAGGAGACTGGCAAGCTACAGTCCATGGGGTTGCAAAGTGTCAGACATGACTGAGTGACTAACACACATTGCATGATTTGGATACCACCTAAATATGGATGATCTTCATCCAGACCCCTTTTCTGGACTCCTGATCTCTGTGTATTTGCCAGTATAAATCATATGTATCCAAACTGTATACCCCAACCTACCCCTCTAGGGTTCTCCAGCTCAATGAATTGCATCACCATCCATTCATTTGCCCAAATCAGAAACCTAGAAGTTATCTTTAATCCCTCTTTATCCCTTCCCCTCCCCATGACACTTCCAATTTTTCCTCTGATTTTTTTCACCAGGTCTCAGAATGGAGGAGTCCCTCAGTTCAAAAAGGTGGTATTCGAGGAATTTACTGATGGCTCCTTTACTCAGGCTGTATACCGTGGACAACTGAATGAACACCTGGGACTCTTGGGACCATACATAAGAGCAGAAGTGGAAGACAATATCATGGTAAGTTGAGGACAATGGAATTACAAGAAAAATGATCCATATATGTTTTTTTTTAATTTCTGATTATAAAAATACTGTTTTCACACTTTCTAAAAGGTTTAAAGTATAGAAGATAAGAAAATTGAAAAATAACCCCATAATTATCATTTTTCTGTATGTTCTTATGTTTCTCCTATGTATTCTCTTTATGTATTAAAAATTATACAATTCATCATTCTACTTCTTTTTAAAGTAAATGTCATAAACATTTCTTATGTTATTAAAACACTACATATGTTTTTCAGGTGAAAGAATATTAGCTCATTATATGATTTTATAGTTTATTTAAATGTTTTTCTTTGAACAACCTTTTAGATAGTTTCTTTTTTTTTTTCACTGTTTAAGTAATGATGTTATCACAACTCTTTTCCCAGGATAAAATTCCAGAAGTGAAATGTACAGGAACATTTTTAAGACTTTCTCTAACAAATTCTCTGTTAATGTTCTTTGCATAGTTGAAATTTTTGGAGTGAATGCTTTTCTTGTTAATTTGTATTACCATATATATTATAGATCATTGATATATTAATGATCATTGGTCATTTTAGTGAATAGTATTTTTCCAAGATTATTTTCTTTTAATTTTATATATATTATGTCTGACCCTGTGGACTGCAGCCTGCCAGGCTCCTCTGTCCATGGGATTCTCCAGGCAAGAATACTGGAATGGGTTGCCATGCCCTCCTCTACGGGATCTTCCTAACCAAAGGATCAAACCCATGTCTCCCACATTGCAGGCAGATTCTTTACTGTCTAAGCCACCAGGGAAGCCCAATTTTATATATAGTGATTTTTAAAATAAAATATGTTTGAAGTTTTAGGCAGTAACCCATAAATCTTTCCTTTATGACATTTTGATAGCTTTTATGTTTATAAAAATCCTTCCCTATACAGAGATTTATTTTCTTAAAATCATCTGTACTTTCTTCAACTTTCTTTTACAGTTTAATTTCTTAACGTTTAGCTTTTTAATCCAACAATAATTCCTGTAGACTAGAATTTGCTTTGGTGCACTATATGAGCCAAAGATCAAGGTAGTATTATTTTTTTCTAGAAACAGTCATCCATTGTCCCAACTGATTGTCTACAGGAAGGATATAGAAGGATCTAAAATTATAGGATTGTGAGTGAATTTTTTCTGACTTGAATTTTATTTTACTTTCCACACGTCCCATGAAAATGTATAACTTTTTAATTTGAAAAAAAAGTCTTGTATACAGAGCATATGTAATACATATATATAATACAAATACATATATAATACATATGCAATACAAATCCTGGAATTTGTCATGAAGAACTTTAAGAGCATCAGTTCCTGGGGTTATGGTCCCTTAAAACCCCTATGGTCATATTTTCTCTTTTACTTTAGAATTTCTTTTAAGGATTTAGCATTTTTCTCCTTTGTAACTGTGAGTTCATGTCTTAAAGACTGTGGAAATGAAAAATGTCTCAGTTTCTTTCACAGATCTTTAGATTTGGGTTCTAATAACATACTGATTCCTCCAAGCATTGAAAACCTGGATAACACCCCCTAAATAGGCATTGCTATTCATGAAGTCATGTCGTGAAGTTGCTCAGTTGTGTCCAACTCTTTGTAACTCCATGGACTGTCACCTACCAGGCTCTTCAGGTGACAGTTCATGTAGGCGACAGTCCATGGAGTTTTTCAGGCAAGAGTACTAGAGCGGGTTGCCATTTCCTTCTCCAGGGGATCTTCCCAACCCAGGGATCAAACCTGGGTCCACTGCATTGCAGGCAGATGCTTTACCATCTGAGCCACAGGGAAGTCGGCATTGCTATTAGGGATCTAAAAACTTTACAAGATCCTAAAACATAATACTTGCCTTTTTTTCTCTTGCTCTGCAGGTAACTTTCAAAAACCAGGCCTCTCGTCCCTACTCCTTCTATTCTAGCCTTATTTCTTATAATGGAGATCAGAGACAAGGAGCAGAACCTCGAAAAAAGTTTGTCAAGCCTAATGAAACCCAAAGCTACTTTTGGAAAGTGCAGCACCATATGGCACCCACCAAAGATGAGTTTGACTGCAAAGCCTGGGCTTACTTTTCTGACGTTGATCTGGTAAGCAGGGCTCCTTTGTGCTGGTCCTTTCCTGCTTTGAAAGAAAGGGTCTCAGAATTTCCCTGGCAGTCTCATGGTTAAGACTCTGTGCCTCCACTGCAGGGAACACAGTTTCAATCCCTGGTCAGGAACTGAGATCCCACATGCCCTGAGGTGCAGCCAAAAAGTAAAGTGTTAAAAAAAAAACAGGTCTTCGTGTCAGCTGCTAAGAAGTGTGGTATTTATCCCCAGCATAATGGGAAGTTTTCAATAGGGGAGGTGTCAGCATATTTATGTTTTAGACATATCACCCAGGAATCCACTAAAGAGGAAGAACTGTCCTGTGGGAAGCTGCGGAATGGGGTGGGGGTCATAAAAGCTGATGAGAAATCCCCTCTGGTTCCTAAGCGAGAGAACGTTCATGCCTAGAACTAGTGTTTTTCCTTTCAGGAAAAAGATGTGCATTCAGGCTTGATTGGCCCCATTCTGATCTGCCGCGCAGACACACTAAGTGCTGCTCATGGGAGACAAGTGACAGTACAGGAATTCGCTCTGTTTTTCACCATTTTTGATGAAACCAAGAGCTGGTACTTTGCCGAAAACATGGCAAGGAACTGCGGGGCGCCCTGCCATGTCCAGCTGGATGACCCTACTTTTCAAGAAAAGTATCGCTTCCATGGTAATACTGTCCACACACAAATCTCATTTGCTGTGAAGTGAGCCTGGAGCCTGAGGCTGGGATGTTGTACAATTTGAGAGTATATGGATGAGAGTGCAATCTTCCTAGGAATCCATCCTCTTGGCTGGAATGGAGGGAAAGACCCTGGCACAATAGACGTTAACAGCTTTCTCTGTGTTCTTTCTCCAGCAATCAATGGCTACGTGATGGATACACTCCCTGGCTTAGTCATGGCTCAGCATCAAAGGATTAGGTGGTATCTGCTCAGCATGGGCAGCAATGAAAATATCCACTCCATTCATTTCAGTGGCCATGTGTTCACTGTGCGAAAAACAGAGGAGTATAAAATGGCAGTCTACAATCTCTACCCAGGTACAAACCAGTTTGTGCTCTGTCTTCAACTTCCAGTGCTTGCTGAGGAGCTCCTTTCAAGGTCTAGGCCCTGGGGATATGTCCCTTTAACAAAGCAGAGAGATCATAAAGAACTTAGCAAACCAACATGATCATTTCAAATACAGATAATGTGCTGTAAAGGAAACAGAGCAGAATCAATGGACAATTGATGTCCCAGCACTTTCCTAGGAAAAGATGATTTTTCTCCCAATTCGAATCCCACAGGGCAACCAATAGTGATTGGTTCCAGTCACTAATTGGAATCACCAATGAGTGATTCCCAAAGAGTAATTGGTTTATGTATGAAGACCATATTTTGATTAAACACTGCTCCCACTGTTGATCAAAACAGAATATCATCTTAGTTCTCGAATGTTCCTTTAAAACAGGTTCTGAACTTCCCTGGTGATCCAGTGGCTAGGTCTCAGTGCTTCTACTCCAGGGTGCACAGTTTTGATCAGGGAACTAAACTCCCATATACCTCACAGTGCAGGCAAAAAAGAAGGAAGAAAAAAAAACAGGTTTAATAGTGGAAGTAAACTTCTGTTTCTGTGTAAAAATTCTGATAAGCTCAGTGACTTTTCTTGCTGACTCTTAAGTATGAACAGACCTGCAGTCACTTCACATCACAAAGAAAATTCAAGTCAGACATCATAACGTCCACTTCAACACATTAATCAAAAAAAAAAAAATTTCCCCTTTTTTCTTGGCTGTGCCACACGCCATGCCGGATCTTAGTTCCCTGACCAGAGATGGAACCTCTGCCCCATGAAATGGAAGCATGGATTCGTAACAAGTGGACTGCTGTGGAAATTCCATTCATCAAAATTCTGAATTTCCTTTTATAAGGTTTTATTCTAGATTTTCAACAAGAGGCACCTCCTTCTGGATTTCATGACAAGTGCTCTGCTTTGGCACTCAGTGGGCCCTTTCGCTCTGAAATCATGCATTTCATTCTTAAGCTTTAGGGGATTTTTCTCCTTATCATTTCTCTGATTCCCACCCCTCACCTTTGTTTTCTTTCCTTGCAGAACTTTCATTAGAAAAGTCTTGGACTTCTTCATCTTCTATGACTCAGTTTCCCTCATTTCCTACTGTTTGCTTGCCTTTTTGCATTATGTCCTTAGGTTTCTCTTCCAGATCACTAATTTAGCCTTTAGCTTCGGAACTTGATTTTAACTTCAGTATCTGCTTCTTATGCTTATTATGCTTCCCCCTCCACGCCTGGCTGGTTGTGGCTTTGAATTGTAGCATGGAGTGGGGAGAGGTAAGGGATAGCACCATTGTCTGCACCTGGCAGATATTTAAAGTGAAAGTGTAAAGCCAAAGTGCAAATCGCTCAGTCATGTCCGACTCTCTGCGACCCCATGGACTATAGTACATGGGATTCTCCAGGCCAGAATACTGGAGTGGGTAGCCTTTCCCTTCTCCAGGGGATCTTCCCAACCCGGGGATCGAACCCAGGTCTCCTGCATTGCAGGCAGATTCTTTTCCAGCTGAGCCACCAGGAAAGCCCAAGAAGACTGGAGTGAGTAGCCAAACCCTTCTCTAGCAGATCTTCCCAACCCAGGAATCGAACCGGAGTCTCCTGCATTGCAGGCAGATTCTTTACCAACTGAGCTCTCAGGGAAGCCTGGCAGATATTTAAAGAGGACTCTTCTCTGGTGGGGTACTTACAGGGGCTCTGCAGAAACTCCTTTGGAGGACCCTCTTACATGAAATCCTCTTGACTTGTTTGGTTCCACCTTTATTCTGGATGGTCACTTGTCACTCAGCCCTTAGCCCCTCAGCATTCACCTCCAGCTTCTTGCTCCTGGGGTTACTTTACTCATCAAGGCAGGGAGCCCACATTGTGTCAAAGAGAAATCCACCTCTGGCTCTGCCAAGCCTTGAGAGTGCAGGCCAGTCCTAATGCAGTAGCTTTCTCCCACCTCCACCCCCGAAGTGTCTGGGTACCCTTTCTCTCCTGTTCCCCAGGGTCAGAACTTCACATCCAGTGTCTCCAGCCTCAGGGGTTACATCACAGGCACTTTGGGTCAAAGAGTGGTGCAACTGACTTGGCTAGATCTCCTCTGATGCTCTGCATAAGCTGATGTATCTTATGCCCATTTTGGTGAAAGGAAGTCACTTTTCTGCCTTCTGGTTTTGCTAAGGTGTCTTTGAGACGGTGGAAATGCTACCATCAAAGGTTGGGACATGGCGGATAGAATGTCTTATTGGCGAGCACCTACAAGCTGGGATGAGCACTCTCTTCCTGGTGTACAGCAAGGGTGAGTGGCACTGGGCACTTGACTGCTTTCCACCTCCCTTGAAGGGTGGCCTTTGCCAAGAACTACATACAAGCTCACAGTCATTACCAAATCTAAAATGAATATTGCGGGCAGAAATCAGAGTCCTCAGAGGAGGGCGGATCTGCTTGATGCTTTGAACGCTTTAACACTGAAGTTCCAAGAGCTCCAGGAGCAAATTTTGAAGCTTAATTTTGGTCCTGTTACAAAGTGTAACTCTCAAATATCATCTGGAAGAAGTTGAGTTTTAATCCTCAACATGAAGAGAACCACTGGTCTACTTATGTATGAACCCTAGTTTTCAGTTCAGTTTAGTCGCTCAGTCGTGTCTGACTCTTTGTGACCCCATGGACCGAAGCACGCCAGGCCTCCCTGTCCATCACCAACTCCCGGAGTTTACTCAAACTCATGTCCATTGAGTCAGTGATGCCATCCAGCCATCTCATCCTCTGTCATCCCCTTCTCCTCCCACCTTCAATCTTTCCCAGCATCAGGGTCTTTTCCAATGAGTCAGTCCTTCGCCTCAAGTGGCCAAAGGATTGAACTTTCAGCTTCAACATCAGTCCTTCCAATGAACACCCAGGACTGATCTCCTTTAGGATGGACTGGTTGGATCTCCTTGCAGTCCAAGGGACTCTCAAGAGTCTTCTCCAACACCACAATTCAAAAGCATCAATTGTTCAGCGCTCAGCTTTCTTTATAGTCTAACTCTCACATCCATACATGACCACTGGAAAATCCATAGCCTTGACTAGACGGACCTTTGTTGGCAAAGTAATGTCTTTGCTTTACTCAGTTGCAAAATCTGAGTAGGTCTAGTGCCTTCCTGTTGGAACTAATTAAATGAGATAGTACAATAAAAATCTTGCATCCAGTTCTTGCCATGTACTAAAAAATATGAGCATTTCTTAGTGTTCTCATTGACCTGCATTTGTGAAGCTCTATTTCTGCACTTCTAATGATTGTGCTCCCCTGGTTTGATTTCAGAGTGTCAAATTCCACTGGGAATGGCTTCTGGACGTATTAGAGATTTTCAGATTACAGCTTCAGGACAATATGGTAAACAGTATTCCTTTCTCTCAAAGCACTGAGCTGATTATATGTTTTTTTATTTCTGTTGGAAAGATTCAGATAAACAATCCATCTTCATGCTTCTATAAATTCTACTCCATAGGTGCCTCTCAATCTATTTTCTCTTCTCACCCAAGTAATGCCTCTGCCTCTTTAAATGTCCTGCCTGCCTTCCACGTGGCTTCCCTTCAATCCATTCTCCTCACTGTAGCAAGAAGCTGCATTTTCCTCAAACTGTAGCCCACAGGTCACATTCAGTCCATCACCTGATTATGTATGGCCTTCAAGCTAAGAATTCTTTTTCTATTCTTAAATGATTAGGGAAAAAACAAAAGAAGAATAATATTTCATGACATGTGAAAATTATATGAAGTTCTAATTCAAGTGTTCATAAAGAAGCCACATTTGTTCATTTACAATTATCTGTGGGCACTTTCACTGTGTGTGTGTGTGTGTGTGTGTTGCTCAGTCATGTCCAATTTTCTGCAGCCCCATGGACTGTAGCCTGCCAGGCTCCTCTGTCTATGGGATTCTTCAGGCAAGAATACTGGAGTGGATTGCCATGCCCTTCTCCAGAGGATCTTCCCCACCCAGGGATTGAACCCTGGTCTCCTGCAGTGCAGGCAGATTCTGTACCATTTGAGGTACAGGGAAGTCTCTGTAGCTCTCACTCTATAACAGCATTTAAATGTCACAACACCAGATGATAAAGGCTAAATTATTTACAGAAAAAAAGTTTGCCAAACTCCATTTTAAAGGGGAAAAAACATTTGAAAAAGATGTTTGAGAGTTATATACCAAAATAGTACTATTTTTCTCTGGGTGGATGATGTTTTATACTTCTTTTATTTTTTTAACTTATGTTTTCTTTTTATTTCTAATTTTTCTCCAGTGAACATAGATTATGTAATAGAGAAATAATATTAATTGATGGTACTGTTGACACATTAATATTAGCTAACTACAGGTACAAACAATCAACAAACTTACTAAACTTTAGAAAATAAAATAGACAAGAAGGACAAGCCAAACACTTCAGTAGTCATTGATACTACTCTGCTTTATACCTTTGTCTTCACAGCTAGGATTAGCATTTCTCAAGAGAGTAATTTTATCCCTACGTGTTCAGGACCAACCCAGCTGAATCTAATCTCTCTTCCCTTTCTCGAGCAAAGGACAGTGGGCCCCAAAGCTGGCCAGACTTCATTATTCTGGATCAATCAATGCCTGGAGCACCAAGGATCCCTCTCCTTGGATCAAGGTTAGAAAATGCATTGCATTCCATCACATCACACATTCCTTTGGCAAGCTCAATGCCTTTTATACCTCTTTCCTGCCTAAGTCATTTTCATCAAATCCCAAGTAATAGATGAGGAAAGAACTGAAGAACAGAGTGGCTTATGATTTGTACCAAAAGAGTCAGGACTAAAAGACTCAGGAATAGAACTGAGTGCACTGTGTTTTCTTTTTTAATTATTTTTGCTGCACTTGGTCTTCATTGTGCAGTTTTTTCTCTAATTGTGGCAAGCAGGAGCTGCTCTCTAGTTGTGTGCAAGCTTCTCACTGTGGTGGCTTCTCTTGTGGCAGAGCACCGACTTCAGTAGTTTTGGTTCCCAGGCTTTAAAGCACAAGCCTCAGTAGTTATGGCTCATGGGCTTAGCTGTCCTGAGGCACGTGGGATCTTCAAGGATCAGGGATCAAACACATGTCCCTGCACTGGCAGGCAGAGTCTACCACTGCGCCAGTAGGGAAGTCCTACACTGTGTTTTTAATCTTTCTACTGGGATTAGAATCTCTGAATATTTTTCTATAACATTGAATTTACCACCTCCAAAGACCGCATATTCTGTTTTTAGATGTCTTCAATTGCCTAGGTATCCTTGAGTCCTCCAATTCCTTCATGGTAACACAAAAACAAATGGCTCAATCCCTGGTCCCACAAGGCAAGAAAATGTGGCTTCTTCCTTTTCTAAAACCAAAGCTGTCTTCTTCACAAATTCTACACCACAGAGTAGTAAGAAACACCTGATAAAGTTAGGCCAAATCTGGTCAACCAACTTGGAGTCATTACTGAAAGTGTCCTTAGGTTAACTCAATTTTTTTTTTCAGTGACTCAATCTTTCATTTTTTTTTCCTTCCCCATGTCCTCTGGAGCAGCGCTGGCCAACAGAAATATCATGTGAACCACAAATGCAAAGCACGTGTGTAATTTTCCGTTTTCTAATAGCTGCATTAAAATAGGAACATGTTAAATTCATTTTAATAATACATCTTCTCGGGAATTCCCTGGTGATCCAGTAGTTAGGACTGAGTGCTTTCACTGCCAAGGGCCCGAGTTCAATCCCTGGTCAGTGAATTAAAATCCTGCAGGCCATGTGGCTCTGCCAAAAAAAATCATAATTTTCTTTAATCCAACATATCCAAAAATGTTATGTCAACATGTAAGCAGTCAGGACTAATGTTCAAACACACCACCTTCCTTTCACACCCTTCTCCTTCTCCGTGTAAGTTCCATGAGGGAAGGGCTTTTTTTATTGTTCATGACTCTGTTGCTAGTACCCAGAACAGTGCTTGTGCTCAGTCACTCAGTCGTATCTGACCCTTTGTGACCCTATGGACTGTAGCCCAACAGTCTCCTCTGTCCACGGAATTCTCCAGGCAAGAATACTGGAGTGGGTTGCCATTTCCTTCTCCTAGAAGAGTGCTTGGCATATAACAAATGCTAAAAATATATTCTTTGATGAGTGAATGAATGAATGATGTATAGATAGAGCTTAGAGTCAACTGAGAAAGACTGTCATTAAGTACAAGAGTCCAGACCAGTCTTAGCTGAGTGTGCCAGGCATCTGGGAGAAATTAGGGTACCAACTGATATTAAAATTCATGTAATGCTTATGTGACCCACGCCCCCTTCTTTCAGACCCAACCATTCCTTACTACTAAGGATCGATATTCCATCAGATCCCATGTTAGGTGCCGGGGCTAGAGAGACTGTAAAACCTAACATATTACGTGTTTAGTATGCGCCGGCAGTGAACTCAACACATTACATGTATTAACTCTGTAATCCTTCTGGTAACATTTTGAGATAAATACCATTATTACCTTCACTGTACAGAACAAGAAATTGAGACACAAAAAGGTTAGGTGATTCAGTCAGGCTTATTGCCTTCAGGATCTCAGTCTAATGAGGAAGGCAAAAAGCAAAGAAAAGTTTACAGTGTGGTGCAATAATTTACTATAATGAAATTATATACAAAGTGGACTGGAAGCAGAAAAGAAGCCACCCAAAAGTTCTCTGCATGAGTCAGGAAAGGGTAACCAGGAGAAAGAGTTTCTGCACTAACACTTGCAGGAGGGACAGTAATTTAGCACTGACAGTGATGGTGGGAGGGGGGTAGTCTGGGGACAGAGAAGGCAAGTGGCTTTGTCCAGCCAGAAGCTGGTGTGTCAGGGAGACACCTGCTATGGGGTCCAGGTGTGCAGCACTAAGGATGTGTGTAGAGAAAAGTGGGGCTCAGTGATTCCAAAGTGATTTCCTTTGTCAGGACGTGGCCTGAGGACTCAGTGAACACATTTCCTGTCATTGATTCCACAGCTTCCCACACATCTACATTTCCACACTGGTCTCTGTTGCATTTGCACCTCCAATGGAATACTGGGCTTCTATTGAGGTAGATTCTTCTTAAGCAGAGAAATCATTTCAGAATACGGCACATACCTCTATGTAAAATCAAGTGTTGCTTTCATTGGTAGGTGGATCTGTTGGTGCCGATGATTATTCACAGCATCCTGACTCAGGGTGCCCGGCAGAAGTTCTCCAGCCTGTACATCTCTCAGTTTATCATCATGTACAGCCTCGATGGACAGCGGTGGCAGGGTTATCGGGGGAACTCCACCGGGACTTTAATGGTATGTAATTAGTCCTTTTCAAGAGAATGCTTGAATCTTTTGAGGAGCTTTTGACAGATTTCAGCAATCTGAAATAGAACAAACACTCACAGTTTCTAGAAACTTCAGTTCAGTCACTCAGTCGTGTCTGACTCTTTGCGACCCCATGAACCACAGCACACCAGGCCTCCCTGTCCATCACCAACTCCCAGAGTTTACCTAAACTCATGTCCATTGAGTCATTGATGCCATCCAACCATCTCATCCTTTGTTGTCCCCTTCTTCTCCCACCTTCAATCTTTCTCAGCATCAGGGTCTTTTCAAATGAGTCAGCTCTTCATGTCAGGTGGCCAAAGTATTGGAGTTTCAGCTTCAACATCTTAGACCCCCTAAAAAACATTTTCCACTCATGGACAATAGAGTGATGATGGACCTATGGACAAAGAGGTAGCATGAAGGATCTCTTATGTAGCCCTAGGAAACAGACACTCCAAATGAATTCTAGGACTATGTTGCTAATATAGTCAAGGAAGACAGGTATAATTCCTTACTTGGGGAGAAGATTGAATGTTGAGTAACCCATGACATGTGGTGACATCACAATTTCTCAGATTGTCATCAGTGATACAATAGGATGAATTTCAGGTAAGGAAGGAAGACATTGGGAAGTTAGTAGCATTTGGTTGCTATGGCAACCAGTTTATCATCATCTGACAGTAGAGTGACCTGTCTTCTTTTCATTTGTGGGTTTCCCAGGTGGCTCAGTGGTAAAGAACCTGCCTGCAATGCAGGAGACGCAGGAAACTTGGGTTCAATCCCTGGGTGGGAAGATCCCCTGGAGAAGAAAATGGCAACCCACTCTAGTATTCTTGCCTGGGAAATCCCATGGACAGAGGAGCCTGGCGGGCTCCAGTTCACAGGGTTGCAGAGTTGGACACAACTGAGTATGCATCTTCTTTTTCAGCATACATAGGGGAAAAAGAAATTAAATGTTATGAATATATACAAAGAACATCCATGAACATATATATATATAATCTTGATGGAATCATGGAGTTCTGGAGGAGTCTTCCATGTCCTGGGGTTATAGGCAGATACTTGGACTTTATACCAAACCTAGGAGCAGAGCATGTGAATTGCAGAGTTGCAGTCACAATTAAATGGTCAGCCCCGATATGGTTGTTATGCTAAGGTAATGGCACTGGTGGAAACGGGTGGAACTCTGAGACCTGGGGTGGGTACATTTAGGCAGACATGCATGAGGCTGTGAACCACAAACCTCTAAATTGCCCTAAACCTTCTCTGCTGAAGGAGGCGACCTTTCCCCAGTCTCTGAAGCAGTCATCCCTGCTGTGCACACAAGTCTTTCAGTTGCTCCACCTGGAATAGTTGGCTTCCAACCTAGTGGCTAGTCTCCTTAGGCCACTAAGTGTTTGGCCACTAACAAAAGCCAGATGAGTCATGGAAAAATGACAGATCATCACAAATTTAGTCAGGTGGTGATAAAAAAAATCACAACTCTAAGTATGGTATCTCCTCTGGAGTAAATTAACACAGCACTAGGTACCTGATATGGAACCACAGACCTGGAAGATGCTTTCTTCTTCATTCACACTGACAACCAAAGTCAGAATAGATTTACATTTACGAAGTGGGAACAAGAGTATGAACTTTATGGTTGATGCCTTAAAGCGATGCCAGATCCTTTGTTCCTTATCATAATATAGACCCTGAAAGTGAAGTGAAAGTGAAAGTCACTCAGTTGTGTCCGACTCTTTGCAACCCCATAGTCGCATGAAATTCTCTAGGCCAGAATACTGGAGTGGATAACCTTTCCCTTCTCCAGGGGATCTTCCCAACCCAGGGATCGAACCCAGGTCTCCCGCATTGCAGGCGGATTCTTTACCAGCTGAGCCACAAGGGAAGCCCAGTATAGACCCTAGGGACCCCAAATATCTTGACATCCCACAGAACACCATACTGCTCCATTACATGGAAGACATTATGCTGACTTCCGTGTCAGACTCTTGTGACCCCATGGACTATAGCCCACCAGGTTCCTCTGTCCATGGGATTCTCCAGGTAAGAATATTGGAGTGGGTTGCCATTTCCTTCTCCAGGGGATTGTGCTAACAGGCCCTGGTAAACAGAAAATAATAATCACTCTAAATGTTTTTGTGATAAATATATATATAATCAGAGATATATACACAGACACATAAATATGTATATATTGTGTTGTCAACTAAAAGAAAAATGCACAATGTGAGAGTTGTGAGTCAAATTTTATTCAGGGTCTTACTGAGGACTATAGTCTGGGAGACAAGTCTCTCAGATAGTTCTGGGAGCTGCTCTGAAGAGGTG
Organism: Cervus elaphus; assembly: GCF_910594005.1. Lineage (NCBI taxonomy): Eukaryota > Metazoa > Chordata > Mammalia > Artiodactyla > Cervidae > Cervus > Cervus elaphus. The sequence goes on from NC_057848.1 coordinate 25,706,887, forward strand.
AGGGGAAGCTAGGTTACATGTTTTGCTGTTAAGGCATACATGTAATCAGACATACATCTTGGTAAAATATTACTGCTACTCACAAAGAACAGATGTTTCAAGTTCATGGTTATACTGTTTTTCTGTGTATGGGAAGATGCAAAAAGCAGGGTTCATTACAATTCTTGAAATGCATATTAACTACTTAAGGACCTGTCTGTCCAAAGCACAGAGCATCCTGTTATCATTTTGAATTTCCTGAAACACACAGTGTTTAAATTCTGAAACACACAAATGCCTCATCCTGTTATCCTGTTAATCTTTTCCTCTGAACACCCAGTACCCTGTCTATCACCAGCTGCAGCAGATCAGTCTTTGTAGACTTGGGTGGTGAGCAAAATGCTCTTTGTTCTTTTGTCTGCAGTTTGATAGATATGTATAGATACAGATATATTACCTTTATTATAAATGTGTTTCTTGCTTCTGACTTTAATGGGAATGGATCCCATATTTCACTGTTTAATATAATGTTGTTAATTTCAAATATTTTTTATCACATTTAAAAACTTTCTTGCTTCTACTTTATTTGGAAAGGCTGTAGAATCTCATCACATGATTTTTCAGCATCTTGAATATGATCACATTTATTCTATTTGCTGTAAATTATACTCACATTCAATGGTGGGCTGGTGAACGTTTACCAACCAGCTCTGGGGCAAAGTGGAGGGCAGTCAGGGGAAGGGGCTTTATTTGTAACATTTGCTGATTTCCATAATGTAAATATTTCCCATCACACCTGATTTCAAGCTGCTGATGCAAGGTCACTGAATGCAAACTTGGGAGCAGACAGCCACAATTGCTTCTCACAAGCTAACCCTAGCTGGCTCCAGCACAACTCAGTGCTGCAATCCTGGGAAAACTGCCCTTAGTCATAGTATATTAGTCACTGAATGTTTAGTTGGATCAAAAAAACTGAAATATCTCCATCTCCTCTACCGAACAAGTTTCTGGACTGGTGGTCTAGTCTAATGGCAGTAGAGATAGATGCCTTTTCAGTTCACACTAACCACAACTCTACCATCCCAGAGCATGCCTGATTAATTTACACATTTCAGTCTTAGTCATCTTCCTCCATTATAATGGTTCTCAAATGTTTTAAAATCTTTGTACCATCCACATGTTCAGTCCCTCAGTCATTTGCAGCCCCATGGACTGTAGCCTGCCAGGCTCCCCTGTCCATTTTATTTTCCAGGCAAGAATACTGGAATGGGTATCCATTTCCTTCTCCAGGGGATCTTCCCCACCCAGGGATCAAACCCGAGTCTCCTGCATCTCCTGCATTGGCAGGCAGATTCTTTACCACTGTGCCACCTGTAAACCCCAGGAAACCAGGTGGAAACCACCTGGGCAACCACTCACATACAAAAAAATATTTTTTCATAAGCAATGGCTCATCACAGAAGTCCCTCATAAAGGGAGTAAAAGAACCCAACACCTTTTAAAGATCATTGCTTCACTGGCCACTATTTTTAATATTTCATAATATTTTGAATGTGAATTTTGAACTGTCAATGAAAGTATCAATGATGCAGATCTTTTCCTCTGGTTTTCAAGTTTAAAAGAACAATAATCCTGTCCTTTTAAAATATTTATCTTTGGTTGTGTTAGAAATCAGTGTTAATGTTGACATCAGGTAATGATATACAGCAAGAGAATTCTGTCAAAATCACTGAAGTGTGGCCCTAGCCCAGCTCTCTGTGCTACAAAGTGTCTGAGGAAGATACATAAATGAACCAATGGCAAACAGAAAACAGTCTTTAGTGTTTTCTAAAGTTCGGCTTGAATATGCAATACCAGGCTCTGTGGTAATTCCTCACCTCACTCCCTCAAAGCAAGCTTTTAAGGGCTTCGCCGGTGGCTCAGTATTAAAGATCTTTAAACTATTAAAGATTTCATCCCTGGTTTGAGAAAATCCTCTGTAGAAGGCAATAGCTACCCACTCCAGTATTCTTGCCTGGGAAATCCTATGGACAGAGGAGCCTGGTGGGCTAAAGTCCATGGGGCTAGAGTCCATGGGGTCACAAAGAGTCAGACATGACTTAGTGACTAAACAACAACAAAGGAGGTTTTCCCTTGTGCCTAAATCCAAATGCTCTCACCAGGCACACTCCATAATTCATTCATAAGCATTCTTGTCCTAAGGACGATAAGAGAAGCAGCCAGGGCTGAGTGTCCTAGAAAAAGCAAACGCACAAGAGAGCATGCACCCTCACCACCTTGGCAATAAGTTGGACTGGGCTTTCAGGGCTTGGAAGGCCCCTTCCTGGCAGCCACATGAGAGTACAGGAGGGGTGCCTGCATCTGTCTCCAGTGGGCTCCCCATACTTGCTTAGCCACTGCTTCCACACTGCTGAAATAGAGGTACAAAAAATACCGTAAAGTCCGACCCATTTGGGGGCACTTATCTCATACAACACTCCACATATTCCCCCTCCCCACCAAATATGCAAAAGCAAGATAGATTCCCAAACTGAGTGCTTAAATCTCACCCCAAAAGATTAGTGCTGTCTACAACTTCAGCCTAAAGGATGCATTTTCCCAAACTGAATGGCTGAGAATGAGAATATATTCTCAAGAGCTCTTGTCATCACACTCAACACTAAAGAAAATTTGAGAAAACAGTTAAGTCAGTTTTGCATGTATCATTTGGACCAGAAATCTATAGTGTTTAAAAATGGACCACCACCCTGCTTTTGGGGACCAAGGGCACAGTCTGGCATATACGTGATCACGCTAGACCAAAGAAGGATGCTGATTTTATATATCTGAGTTAAAGGAAGATTTGTAGAAGGGTCCATACTACAAGTAAAACCTGCCTGTGTGGATTACCTGGACCTCTCGGAACAACCTCAACTGAAAACTCCAGGGCACATCTGACACCTTTGTGCTGGAGCTCACCCCACCCTCACCTCTACTCCCAGGCTCACCGCGTTTGCACCGAAAACATACACTTTGCAGCTAAGGACCACTTTGCAAATGATCTCTGTAGATTCATAGGCACAGTGTCCATTTCAAGTGAATGAATCCACCTCGGATCTAAAAGGAAACTATCTAAAAGGGAACTATCTGTTTGTGCTATTCCAATTTTACAGAGGAGATCAATCTAAACCACAGGTCAGGAGTGTCAGAAAGGCTTTATCATAGATTGAGGGCTGTAGTGACAACCGCGGAGGACTGAATACAACGAATTCAACGATTCCAACGAATACTACCTATGAGGCGCATGAAACAAAGGAGGAACTGGGCGATCGCGCAGGCAGACATCGGAATATGCTAAGGAATCAGAGTCACCATGAAAAAATCATGCAGCTAGAGTTCCAAGCCAGAGCTATGCAAATAAATCCTGTGTGAAACGAGGATGTGGGGAAAGGGGAGCCTTCGAGGGGGGTGAAGTGGGGTGAGGGGACAATTGGGTGAAAGGGACCCAAGGGATTCTCAAGTTTATGCTGAAATTCCTGGTGACGTGAGCTGTGTCCTCCGATTCTATTATATGGGTTTGTTTTTTTTTCTGCCACTGTTATGGAAACAAGGTGACTTTAGTCAACTACATTCCGCACCGGGATCAAGGTCTATCATGCTCCCGCAAACGCGCAGGCCAGTGCGTGAGTTTCGGGAACAGGCACAGCGTGGCGGGGTTCCCGTCAGGGATTCATCAGATCCCCTGGCCCGACGGCGAGACGGTTTCCTGCAGAACGAGGTGCAGGAGGTGGTTCTGCTCGGCGCTCAGCAGGGGCCACATCTCCACCTGTAGCGACTTGACGGCCTCCGTGTCCTTCTCGTGCGTGGCCATGACCAAGGACTGCAGCAGCAAGAACAGCTCCTCGGGCAGCGGGCCGCTGCTGTCCTGCCCGTGGCCGTCGAAGGCCTCCCAGGCGTACTTCTCCAGGGTGTGCGCGTGCTCCGGCAGGAGCTTGGCGGGCGGCGGCTGCAGGAGCAGCAGCAGCAGCACGCGGGACACCTCGCAGCGGACCAGCACGTCGGCGAAGGCGCCCAGCGCTGCCGGGGCGGCGGTAGTCGGCGGCCCAGCGCCGGGCGGGAGCGGCGGGGCGAGGGCCGCGGGGACGGCGGGCTGCAGGGGCAGGGGCGGCGGCGGCTGCGGCAGGGGGCCGCCGAGCTCCCGCGCCAGGCGCTGCATGCGCGTGAAGAGCGCCAGCGCGCCGCTGTAGTCCCGGGCCAGCAGCTGGCAGGACGCGGCGTGGCCAAGCGCCTGCAAGGCGGCCAGGGGCAGCTGGGGCAGCTGCAGCTGCGCGGCGCGCTGGAAGTGGCCGGCGGCAGCGGCCGGCTGGCCCAGGTCGCGCAGGGCGGCCGCCAGCTCAAGGCAGAGCGCGGCGGCCGCGGCCGGCTGCCCGAGCTCCAGGTTCAGGCGCACGGCGGCGCCCAGCGCGGCGGCGGCGGCCTGCAGGGCCTCCCCGCCGGCGGCGGGGCAGGCCAGGCGTTGGCGCGCGTCGCGCTCCTGCCACAGAAAGAGGCGCGCGGCCTCTGTCAGCGCCAGCGCCTCGCCGGGCCCGTGGAAGAGCGCCTGTTGGCAGCGCGCCACCGCCAGCTGGCACCAGGCCGCGTACGGCAGGCACTCCTGGGCGCGCAGCTCGCGGCCGAGCTGGGCGAACTGCTCGCCGGCCTCCGCCACGTTCGGCTTCCGCAGGAACCGCTTCTTGAGCTTGTTGGACACCTGACGATAGCGGGCCAGGAAATCTCCCGGTTCGGGCCCTGGGCCCGCGCCGCCGCCGCCCAGGCCGGCCGCAGAAGCCGCCATCTTCGCCGCCTCGGCGCTTCCAGGCGTGCTGACGCAACCGGGCGGCGACCGGCGATGTGCCCTGCGTCCAGCTCCAGCCCACTGCGCGACGGCGCCGGCGCGGCAGCCCAGACGCTCCCGTTGCCGGGGTGATATGCAAAAGAGCGGGCGCGGAGGTTGAGCCGGGATTGGCTGCCGGCGCCGTATGCAAATAGAGGGTCCTGGCGGGGAGTTGGCCGTTGCTAGGTGACAGCTTGCCCCCGCAGGTTGCCAAGCAGGGCATCTCCAGGCATCTCTAAGGGCATACGACCAAAAAGTCACCTGGTGACCCCGCGTGACCCTGATTCCGACTTTGCATACGTGCGAGTTGTGTCCCGCCCACCCCAGTCCCCATCCCGCCGCAGTCTTGCGGTCTAGGCCCCTGCCCCCATGCACATCTAGGCCCTACCCCCATGGGAACCCCTGTCAAGCACACTGTCCACCATCCCTGCATCCCACGCCTCAGGGCGGTCGGTCACCTTGGCACCTTCACCCTACCACGATGCCGCCGTCTCGGTCTTGAGTGTCACCACCAGGACCCCAGCCCCTCTGGGGACTTAGCCTGGCTCCTACTTGCTCAGAGCCAACAGGGGAACCTTCTTTCCCTGGCCTCCCCCCAGACCCCACTCCACTGCAACCCCAGCACAGCCAGCCTCTCCCACCAGGGCCACCGCATGCGCTGTCACAGTGGGCGACCGCTCCCTCTGCCTGCAATCCCTGACTCCATCTGTACCCACAACACTCCCCCTCCACTCCAGCCAGACCCCCGACCCCCACCTCTCCAAGGAGGGGTATCCCACCACCACCTCCCAGGCCAAGTGACTGAAGCACGCACACGGATGTCTTGAAACACTTTGATTGATTCAACATGACTGGGCCCGAGGCACCGGGCTGTGCAGTCGGTCAGTGAGCAGGCCTGGCACCCGAGAGCCGGGGGAAGGCCCGTCTGGGGGCCGGGCACCTGGGTGTGGTTAAGCAGCTAGTGCTGGGCTGGGGCCACCAGGGAGATGGTTTTCATCCCTAAAGAGCTGCTGAGCAGAGCATTGTGGTGGACCGCCATGCCCACCAGCTCTGGGGTGATGCGCCTCTGACCGCTGTTCTGGGCCTTGTTGCCTGCCAGCTCCAGGACCTTGGCAGTCAGGTGCTGCATGATGGCTGCTAGGAAGATGGGTGCGGAAGAGCTCAGGCACTGGGCGTAGTGGCCTTCCCGCAGGAGGCGCTCCATGTGGCTCATGGAGAAAGACAGCTCGTGAAGGGCGGTGCGGCGACCAGACGACCTTCGACGGCCCCTTTTCCTTGGCATGCTGACCGTTGAGCCCGCTGTCTCCGAGGCCTCGCTTTGCTTTGCGGTGCAGTGGGATGAGGTGCGGTGGGATGAGATGCGGTGAGATGAGATGCAGTGGGGTGAGATGCGGCGGGATGCGTCAGCTGGTCCCATCCTCTCAAGGCAACTGGTACTCTCAGACCTCGACTCCGTATCCTAGCAACCACGGGCCAGCCCCTCATTGGTCGGGGCGCACAGTCTGTGACAGGCAGACTCCCTGAGGTCACCAATTTCCCATGCCCCCCACCCCACCCCCACCCCCACAGGCCTGGGCCTGCAAAGACATGGCGCTGGCAGGATGCTGCTCACCCTGCCCATTGGACCCTGTCTTTGTCAGAACGCTCCCTTCCCACGGGAGGAGACCTTTGTACAGAGAAGGCAGCAGACCACCCAGTGGCACCAAGTGTGCACTGGCGGTGCTGGGCCACCATCACCACCGTGTCTAGAACGTTGGCACCACCACAAAGAGAAACCCCTGTACCGACCAGGCACTCACTCCCCACTGCCCCCTCCTGCAGTTTCCCCCACCGCACCCCTGTAGTCCTCAGGCAAGCACTCATCAGGTTCCTGTCACGGCCCTTGGCCTGTTCTGTCGACTTCCTAGAGGTGGAAGCATACAATAAATAGGTGGCCTTCTGTGTCTGGCTGCTGTCACTGAGCATAGGGCCCATGCCCGTGGTGGCACAAATCAGCACTTCTTTCCTTTTCCTGGCTGAATAGTATTCCACTGTATGGCTAGACCACACATATTTTGTATCTGCTCAGCAGTGGATGGACATTTGGGTGACTTCTCCCTTGTGCCTACTGTGGTGGACATTTCTGTACGGGTTCTTTTTGAATGCCTGTTTTCAACTCTTTGGGATTTAAATACATGAATAAATTTATGAGTTTATTTCCAGATTCTTTATTCCGCTGAGCTGTGTGTCTATCCTTATGCCAATACCACACTGTTTTAATAACTGTAGCTTTAATAACTGTAGCTTTGAGTAAGTTTTGAAATCCGGAACTGAGTCCTCCAAATTTTTTCTTCTTTCTAGGATTATTTTGGCTATTCAGGGTCCCTTGAAATTCCATATCTATTTAGGGTTGGCTTTTACATTCCTGTAAAATGGAGCATTGTGAGTTCCATAGGCATTGCATTAAATATCTAGATAGTTTGTCTTCCTAAGATGGTTCCTAATCAAGACATAAGAATTGAGTTTAAAATGAAGCCGATCTATTTATCAAAAATAATGCTGTGCCCATAGATTGACATAGAGTAAAGTAAGTCAGATAGAGAAAGACAAATATCACATGATATTGCTTATATGTGGAATTTAAAGAAAAGGTGCACATGAACTTTTTTAAAAACAGAAATATTCACAAGTGTAGAAAACAAACTTATGGTTACAAAGTTGGAAAGGAGGGGTGGATAAATTAGGAGTTTGATGAACATTTTATAGGACCCCAGAGTAGACTACTTCACCTGCACAGACCTAATCTCCCTTAATCCACTCTTCTTCCTATAATTTTTCTCCTTCATCTTTTGTATTCTAACACCTGTCTAGCCAGTATGGTTTTGAGTGTTCGGTGCTGTTGAAAAGTGAAAGTGTTAGTCATTCAGCCATGTCTGACTGTTTGTGACCCCATGGCCTGGGACCGACCAGGCTCCCCTTCCATGGAATTCTCCAGGCAAGAATACTGGAGAGGGTTGCCATTCCTTTTTCCAGTGGATCTTACTAACCCTGGGATCAAACCCAAGTCTCCTGGATCACAGGCAGATTCTATACCATTTGAGCCACCAGAGGGCTGTTGAGAAATGCACAAATTTAGAAGAAAAAAACTTGATTGGGAGTAATTGCTTCTTATTCTTTCTTCATTTTACAGGTGTTCTTTGGCAATGTGGATTCATCTGGAGTAAAACACAATATTTTTAACCCTCCAATTATTGCTAGATATATCCGTTTGCACCCAACGCATTACAGCATCCGCAGCACTCTTCGCATGGAGTTGATGGGCTGTGATTTAAACAGTAAGTTTCAAGTCATCCCATGTACTTCCCACTCCCAACCATGGGTAGTATGACTAGCCATACTAGTTTTCCTGTGACGGGGAGGGGGGTGTTTCCCAGGACACAGAAGTCTCAATGCTAAAACCAGTACAGTCCTGGGCAAACCCATCATTTGCTCATCCTAACCATGGAATTCCCCAGGGCCAGCCATCTCCTACACTACTATTAACAAGGCAAATCAAACCCAACAGAGCTTAGCAGAGCTGACCAGAAAATCCAGGGCATGTTAACAATAACATGCAAAAGTTAATGCCTGGAAAATGATGTCATGATGACAACTAGAATGTCAGTGGAGGCAGAACCTTGGCTGCAACCTGTTCTTGTGATGACACTCTTTTTCCATTTCTTCAAGGTTGCAACATGCCACTGGGAATGGAGAATAAAGCAATATTAGATACACAGATTAGTGCCTCATCCCACTTAAGCAACATGTTTGCCACCTGGTCTCCTTCACAAGCCCGACTTAACCTTCAAGGGAGGACAAATGCCTGGAGACCCAAGGTAAGAGGGAACAAATTTACCATTTAACTGATTCAGAGTAAGTAGCAGTGGTTGGGAAAGAATAGGGAAAGCTCTGAACTGTTTCTTCAGCTACTTCCATCATCTGATTGTTCCCACCAAGAGTGTCAAGTAAAGTTGACTATGCACAGAAAATCCCACAGATATTTAGTGGATGTGCCATGTGCATTCACACAACATTCATTGGGGGAAATGATCCCTAATTAGGGATAATTTCCTTCTGGAAACAAAGTATCTGTATGCAGTACTGGGCTAATATTTGTCAGTCTGTATATTGCTCATACATTCATTCAGTGAACATTTACTGGGCAGCTATTAAGTGGGTAACCCCAGTTGCTTGCTTTGAGTCTAATATGGGGGACTGGCAAACAGATAATTAATATGCAGAGTGATAAGTGCTGAGTTATGATTAAGAAGGCATTTGGTGATTTCTGGGAGCAAATAGGGATCAACAAGACACTACTCTAACTTCCCCAGGTGAATAATCCAAAAGAGTGGCTACAAGTGGACTTCCAGAAGACAATGAGAGTTACAGGAATAACCACCCAAGGGGTGAAATCTATGCTTACCAGCATGTATGTGAAGGAGTTCTTCATATCCAGTAGTCAAGAGGGCCATAACTGGACTCCATTTCTTCAGAATGGCAAAGTGAAGGTATGCTGATCTCATAGGCACAAAACTTCTCTTAGCACTTGACATCTAGGACACTATGAAAGGCAGAGTAGAGCCAAAAGTTGATTTTCCTCAGGGATATTGATGTCATTCAAGATGGTGGCAAGCATCAGAGGGGTGAAGAAAAATAAGAGTTTATTCATGGAATGCTTAATGATCAGTATCAGCAACAGCAATGCAACTTAGATTCAGCAAGAATTGACCATGGCATGACCTTTACCAATCTCCTAGTGCAGTCTCTTGCCACTTGATCCTTTACTCTATAAGCCGCACTCATACAAAGAAACCCTCAGGTCTCTAAAAACACCGTGTTCTTTCTCACACTACACTTGTATACATACTGTTTCTTCTTCTTAGGACATTTTTTTAGATACTTCCTATTGACCCTTTCACCTGGCTCATTTTTTCAAGCCTCAGATAGACATGATCTCCTCCAAGAAGAATTTCTTGTTCCCTCAAGGCTGAATTAAACACTTATGCTTCTGGCAGTTTAGTGGACTAAAGTATTGATAGTATATGTTCTAGAGGATATTCCCATTTTAAAAAGGGTGTATCTTTGATACATGTTAAAACATGGATGAACCTTGATAACATGTTAAATGAAATACAGCATATATAAAATGACAAATATTATATAATTCCACTTATATGAGTATGTTAGTAAGTATTCTCCAGAGAAACAGAACCAATTGACTCACATGATTATGGAGACTGACAAGATCTGCAGGTTGAGTCAGCCAGCTGGAGACCCAGGAGAGCTGACTGATCAAATTTCTTTGCAACCTATGGACTATAGCCCTCCAGGCTCCTCCGTCCATGGGATTCTCAGGCAAGAATACTGGAGTGGGTTGCCATTTCCTTCTCCAGGGGATCCTGCCAACCCAGGAATCAAACCCACATGTCTTGCATCTCCTGCATTGGCAGATGGGTTCCTTACCACTGAGCCACCTAGGAAGCCCCAGTAAAATTGGATAACCACATGCAAAAGAATGAAGATACCACACACACACTATATACAAAATTTAATTCAAAACAGATCATCACAATGTGGTAAGATTAGATGTCAACTAGAGGGAAAAAAAAAACTATTAAAATACAAACATAGGGAGTATAAACAACACACTTCTGAATAACCAACAGATCATAGAAGAAATCAAAAAGGAAATCAAAATATGCATAGAAACAAATGAAAATGAAAGCAAGACAGCCCAAAACCTATGGGATTCAGTAAAAGCAGTGCAAAGATGGAAGTTCATAGTAATACAAGCCTACCTCAAGAAACAATACAAACATAAAATAAACAACCTAACTTTACACCTAAATCAACTGGAAAAAGAAGAAAAGAAGAACTGCAAAGTTAGTAGAAGGAAAGAAATCATAAAAATCAGAGCAGAAATGAAGGTGACTATAGCAAAAATCAACAAAATGAAAAGCTGGTTCTTTGAGAAAATAAATAAAATAGACAAACCATTAGCCAGACTCATCAAGGAAAAAGGGGAGAAGAATCAAATCAATAAAATTGGAAATGAAAATGGAGAAATCACAACAGACAACACAGAAATACAAAAAATCACAAGAGACTACTATAAGCAATTATATGCCAATAAAATGGACAACTTGGAAGAAATGGACAAATTCTTAGAAAAGTATAACTTTCCAAAACTGAACCAGGAAGAAATAGAAAATCTGAACACACCAATTACAAGCACAGAAATCGAAACTGCACTCAAAAATCTTCCAACAAACAAAAGCCCAGGACCAGATGGCTTCACTAGTGAGTTCTACCACAAGTTTAGAAAAGAGCTAACACCTATCCTACTCAAACTCTTCCAGAAAGTTGCAGAGGAAGGTAAACTCCTAAACTCCTTCTATGAGGCCACCATCATCCTAATACCAAAACCAGACAAAGATGCCACAAAAAAAAAAAAAATAAAACTACAGGCCAATATCACTGATGAACATAGATTCAAAATTCCTCAACAAAATTCTAGCAAAGAGAATACAACAACATATTAAAAAGATCATACGTCATGACCAAGTGGGCTTTAACCCAGGCATGCAAGGATTCTTCAATATTCACAAATCAATCAATGTGATACACCATATTAACAAATTGAAAGGTAAAAATATGATTATCTCAATAGATGTAGAGAAAGCCTTTGACAAAATTCAACACCCATTTAGGATAAAAACTCTCCAGAAAGCAGGCATAAAAGGAACATACCTCAACATACTAAAAGCTATTTATGACAAACCCACAGCAAACATTATCCTCAATGGCAAAAAAACTGAAAGCATTTCCCCTAAAGTCAGGAACAAGACAAGGGTGCCCACTCTCACCACTGCTATTCAACATAATTTTGGAAGTTTTGGCCATAGCAATCAGAGAAGAAAGAGAACTAAAAGGAATACAGATTGGAAAAGAAGTAAAACTCTCACTGTCTGCAGATGACATGATCCTCTACATAAAAAACCCTAAAGACACCACCAGAAAATTCTAGAGCTAATCAATGAATATAGTAAAGTTGCAGGATATAAAATTAATACACAGAAATCTCTTGCATTCCTATACACTAACAATGAGAAAACAGAAAGAGAAATTAAGGACCAATTCCATTCACCAGTGCAAAGAAAAAAATAAAATACTTAGGAATAAATTTACCTAAAGAAACAAAAGACTTATATATAGAAAACTATAAAACACTGATGAAAGAAATCAAAGATGACATGAATAGATGGAGAAATATACCATGTTTGTGGAATGGAAGCCTCAATATGGTGAGAATGAGTATATTACCCAAAGCAATCTATAGCTACAACACAATCCTTATTGAACTACCAATGGTATTTTCCACAGAACTAGAACAAATGATTTCACAATTTGTATGGAAACACATAGAACCTCAAATAGCCAAAGCAATCTTGAGAAAGAAGAATGGAACTGGAGGAATCAACCTGCCTGACTTCAGGCTCTACTACTAAGCTACAGTCATCAAGACAGTATGGTATTGGCACAAAGACCAAAATATAGATCAATGGAACAAAGTAGAAAGCTCAGAGATAAATCCACACACCTTATCTTTGACAAAGGAGGCAAGAATACACAATGGAGAAAAGACAATCCATTTACTGGTCAACCACCTGTAAAGGAATGAAACTACAACACTTTCTAACACCATACACAAAAATAAACTCAAAATGGATTAAAGATCTAAATGTAAGACCAGAAACTATAAAACTCTTAGAGGAAAACATAGGCAGAACACTCTCTGACATAAATCACAGCAAGATCCTCTATGATCCACATCGCAGAGTAATGAAAATAAAAGCAAAAATAAATGGGACCTAATTAAACTTAAAAGCTTTTGCACAGCGAAGGAAGCTATAAGCAAGGTGAAAAGACAGACTTCAGAATGGGAGAAAATAATAGCAAAGGAAACAACCGACAAAGAATTAATCTCAAAAATATACAAGCAGCTCATGCAGCTCAATACCAGAAAAATAAACAACCCAATCAAAAAGTGGGCCAAAGAACTAAACAGACATTTCTCCAAAGAAGACATACAGATGGCTAACAAACACATGAAAAGATGCTCAACATCACTCATTATCAGAGAAATGCAAATCAAAACCACAATGAGGTACCATCTCACGCTGGTCAGAATGGCTGCCATCAAAAAGTCTACAAACAATAAATGCTGGAGATGGTATGGAGAAAAGGGAACCCTCCTACACTGTTGGTGGGAATGCAAACTAGTACAGCCACTAAGGAGAACAGTGTGGAGATTCCTTTAAAAAAAAAAAAAAACTGGAAATAGAACTGCCCTATGACCCCGCAATCCCACTGCTGGGTATACACACCTAGGAAACCAGAATTGAAAGAGACACATGTAATCCAATGTTCATTGCAGCAATGTTTACAATAGCCAGGACATGGAAGCAACCTAGATGTATATCAGCAGATGAATGGATAAGAAAACTGTGGTACATATACACGATGGAATATTACTTGGCTTTTAAAAAGAATGCATTTGAGTCAGTTTTAATGAGATGGATGAAACTGGAGCCTATTATACAGAGTGAAGTAAGTCAGAAAGAGAAACACCAATACAGTGTATTAACGCCTATATATGAAATTTAGAAAGACAGTAACAACAACCCTATATCAGTTCACTTCAGTTCAATCGCTCAGTTGTGTCTGACTCTTTGCGACCCTATGGACCACAGCATACCAGGCCTTCCTGTCCATCACCAACTCCCAGAGTTTACTCAAACTCATGTCCATTGAGTTGGTGATGCCATCCAACCATCTCATCCTCTGTCGTCCCCTTCTCCTGCCTTCAATCTTTCCCAGCATCAGGGTCTTTTCAAATAAGTCAGCTCTTCGCATCAGGTGGCCAAAGGATTGGAGTTTCAGCTTCAGCATCAGTCCTTCCAATGAACTTCAGGACTGATCTCCTTTAGGAGGGACTGGTTGGATCTCCTACAGTCCATGGGGTGGCCAAAGAGTCGGATACGGCTGAGTGACTGAACAACAACAGCAAATATTATTATTATTACATTATTCAGCTTACCTGGCCAATCAGGCAGTAATCAGCAGGGTGGGGTAATACCAGTGTTTACTCCTATAACCTGAGTGGGAGAACATGTGTCTGTCTTTAATAAGCACTGCCAATAATGGCAGTGTAAGACAAGATAAATATCCTCTGTCCTTGGGAAGAATAAATAACTGTTTTGGAAGTCCTAAGCACTGCAATAAGGTAAGAAAAAGAAATAAAATGTGTTAGAATTGGGTAAAAACTCTCAGAATATGTGGAAGATTTGATGGCACATGTAGAAAATCCCAAAGAATCTTATCTATTTAACCTTATTAATAAAATAAGTTTGCAATCTAGCTGAAAACAAAATCAATAACAATTTTTTATTTTATTTCTACATGCCAGAAAAAAATAGAAAAATTATTTAAAATAGCATTTGAAAATTTCAAATACTGAATTACATTCTCATCAGATAATGAAAGCTGCCTAAGTCTCTCCATACAGCTTTCAAAAACCATGTTTTTCTATCTCTCTGTCAGTCAGTCAGTTCAGTCATGTCCGACTCTTTGCAACCCCATGGACTGCAGCACGCCAGGCCTCCCTGTCCATCACCAACTCCCGGAGTTTACTCAAACTCATGTCCTTTGAGTCGGTGATGCCATCCAACCATCTCATCCTCTGTCGTCCCCTTCTCCTGCCTTCAATCTTTCCCAAGTATATCTTTCTGTATATATATATATATATATATATATATATATATATAGTAAATATATAAATATATATTTAAATATTGCAAATAAAACCACTCATAACTCACAGAATAACTAGAAGACAAAGTTTCAATTTACCAAAATTAAGTGGAAAATAAACATGCAAAGCTAGCTCTGCAGAGGAGAGTCCAGGAGAGACTGTGATAGAACACAGAGAAAATCACTTCTAAAAAGACAAAGTCTGACCCTGAGTGATGAAATACTAATATTTGAGCTCTCCTGTGTCATAGCATTGGCTTCTGGAGAACTGAATGGAAAAGGATGGAAAATATGTGGGTCTAGAGGTGGCATTGTTTCTGGTGAAGGACGATAGATCTCTTGGAGGCTTGGTGATTAACAAAAAAAGAAGTCAAGTGGTGGAAATAAAGTTTTCTGGAAAAGCAAAAACCATCACAAGACATATCTTCTTGCCCCATCTATTAAAAAAATTACACTTTTCTCTATCAACAATAGAGGTTGCTCACGGATTAAGAAACCTATGCAGCCACCCAAACCTCTTATATATCTGCCACATAAAATCACTGTATTGCTGGTGACAAGTGAACAGAAATAGCAGATGAGGTAAAAGGCATTATCCTTGATTTTTCACTTCCTCCTTCTTTGACAACTTCACTGACTTTGGGTTTGACAATAGGACTCATTTTGACCAATGTAATGTAAATGCACATGATATACACCACTTTCGGACAGAAACTTTCAGTGTGATCACGTATTTGGCTCACTCTCTTGTGACTCTGCTCTCTGCCATGAGATTAAAAGGTCCAACCTGAGAAGACACAGTTTATGTGAGCCTTGGCCTGGAGCAGAGCCTCAGCTAACCCAGAAGAGTCTTGGTTTCCAAATAGCATGTCCTAGTAAAAGGAAGCTTGACTCCTCAGAGATGCCAAGACTGGATCCAGGAAAATGCCAGGTGATGCTGGAACATCTTCAGTCCGTCAGTTCAGTTGCTCAGTAGTGTCTGACTCTTTGCGACCCCATGGACTGCAGCACGCCAGGCCCCCTGCCCATCATCAACTCCTGGAACTTGCTCAAACTCAGGTCCATCTAGTCGGAGATGCCATCCTCTGTCGTCCCCTTCTCCTCCTGCCTTCAGTCTTTCCCAGCATCATGGTCTTTTCCAATGAGTCAATTCTTCCCATCAGGTGGCCAAAGTTTTGGAGTTTCAACTTCAGCATAAGTCCTTCCAGTGAATATTCAGAACTGATTTCCTTTAGGATTGACTGGTTGGATCTCCTTGCAGTCCAAGGGAC
Organism: Cervus elaphus; assembly: GCF_910594005.1. Classification (NCBI taxonomy): domain Eukaryota; kingdom Metazoa; phylum Chordata; class Mammalia; order Artiodactyla; family Cervidae; genus Cervus; species Cervus elaphus. The sequence continues at coordinate 25,722,820 of NC_057848.1, forward strand.
TCTCAAGAGTCTTCTGTAACACCACAGTTCAAAAGCATCAATTCTTCGGCGCTCAGCTTTCTTTATAGTCCAACTCACACAGCCATACATGACTATTGGAAAAACCATAGCTTTGACTAGACGGATTTTGTCGGCAAAGTAATGTCTGCTTTTTCATATGCTGTCTAGATTGGTCATAGTTTTTCTTCCAAGGAGCAAGTGTCTTTTAATTTCATGGGTGCAGTCACCATCTGCAGTGATCTTGGAGCCCCCCAAAAATAAAGTCTATCACTGTTTCCATTGTTTCCCCATCTATTTGCCATAAAGTGATGGGACCGGATGCCATGATCTTCATTTCTGAATGTTGCGTTTTAAGCCAACTTTTTCACTCTCCTGTTTCACTTTCACCAAGAAGCTCTTTAGTTCCTCTTCACTTTCTGCCATGAGGGTGGTGTCATCTGCATATCTCAGGTTATTGATATTTCTCCAGGCAATCTTGATTCCAGCTTGTGCTTCATCCAGCCCAGCATTTCTCACAATGTGCTCTGCATAGAGATTAAATAAGCTGGGTGACAATAAGTACAGCCTTGACGTACTCCTTTCCCAATTTGGAACCAGTCTATTGTTCCATGTTCAGTTCTGTTGCTTCTTGACCTGCATACAGATTTCTCAGGAGGCAAGCAAGGTGGTCTGGTATTCCCATCTCTTTCAGAATTGTTCAGTTTGTTGTGATCCACACAATCAAAGGATTTGGCATAGTCAATAAAGCTGAAGTAGTTGTTTTTCTAAAACTCTCTTGCTTTTTCAATGATCCAACAGATGTTGGCAATTTGATCTCTAGTTCCTCTGCCTTTTCTAAATCCAGCTTAAACATCTGGAAGTTCATGGTTCATGTATTGTTGAAGCTTGGCTTGGAGAATTTTGAGCGTTGCTTTGCTAGTGTGTGAGATGAGTACAGTTGTGCGGTAGTTTGAACATTCTTTGGCATTGCCTTTCTTTGGGATTGGAATGAAAACTGACCTTTTCCAGTCCTGTTGCCACTGCTGAGTTTGCCAAATTTGCTGGCATATTGAGTGTAGCACTTTCACAGCATTATCTTTCAGGATTTGAAATAGCTCAGCTGGAATTCCATCACCTCCACTAGCTTTGTCCTTAGTGATGCTTCCTAAGGCCCACTTGACTTCACATTCCAAGATGTCTGGCTCTAGGTGTGTGATCACACCATCGTGATTATCTGGGTCATGAAGATCCTTTGTAGAGTTCTTCTGTGTATCCTTGCCACCTCTTCTTGATATCCTCTGCTTCTGTTATGTCTATACCATTTCTGTCCTTTATTTGCCCATCTTTCCATGAAATGTTCCCTTGGTATCTCTAATTTTCTTGAAGAGATCTCTAGTCTTTCCCATTCTATTGTTTTCCTTTACTTCTTTGCGTTGATCACTGAGGAAGGCTTTCTTATCTCTCCTTGCTATTCTCTGGAACTCTGCATTCAAATGGGTATATCTTTCCTTTTCTCCTTTGCCCTTCACTTCTCTTCTTTTCTCAGCTATTTGTAAGGCCTCCTCAGACAATTATTTTGCCTTTTTGCATTTCTTTTTCTTGGGGATGGTCTTAATCACTGCCTCCTGTACAATGTCACAAACCTCCACCCATAGTTCTTCAGGCACTCTGTCTATCACATCTAATCCCTTGAATCTTTTTGTCACTTCCACTGTATGATTGTAAGGTATTTAATTTAGGTCATACCTGAAAGTAGTGGTTTTCCCTACTTTCTTCAATTTAAGTCTGAATTTGGCAATAAAGAGTTCATGATCTGAGCCACAGTCAGGCCCCAGTCTTGTTTTTGCTGACTGGATAGAGCTTCTCCATCTCTGGCTGGAAAGAATATAATCAATCTGATCTCTCTGTTGACCATCTGGTGATGGCCATGTGTAGAGTCTTCTCTTGTATTGTTGGAAGAGGGTGGTTGCTATGACCAGTTCATTCTCTTGGCAAAACTCTGTTAGCCTTTGCCCTGCTTCATCTTATAGTCCAAGGCCAGTTTGCCTGTTACTCCATGTATCTCCTGACTTCCTACTTTTGCATTCCAGTCCCCTATAATGAAAAGGACATCTTTTTTGGGTGTTAGTTCTATAAGGTCTTGTAGGTCTTCATAGAACCGCTCAACTTCAACTTCTTCAGCATTGCTGGTTGAGGCATAGACTTGAATTACTGTGATATCGAATGGTTTGACTTGGAAAGCAACAGAGATCATTCTGTCATTTTTAAGATTGCACCCAAGTACTGCATTTTGGACTCTTTTGTTGACTATGAGGGCTACTCCAATTCTTCTAAGGGATTCCTGCCTACAGTAGTAGATATAATGGTCATCTGAGTTAAATTCACCCATTCCAGTCCATCTTAGTTTGCTGATTCCTAAAATGTCAGTGTTCAATGTTGCCATCTCCTGTTTGACCACTTCCAATTTGCCTTGATTCATGGACCTAACATTCCAGGTTCCCTTGCAATATTGTTCTTTACAGCTTTGGACTTTACTTCCATCACCAGTCACATCTACGACTGGGCACGGTTTTTGCTTTGGCTCCGTCTCTTCATTGTTTCTGGAGTTATTTCTCCACTGATCTCCAGTAGCATGTTGGGCACCTACTGACCTGTGGAGTTCATCTTGCAGTGTCCTATCTTTTTGCCTTTTCATACTGTTCATGGGTTTCTCAAGGCAAGAATACTGAAGTGGTTTGTCATTCCCTTCTCCAGTGGACCTCGTTTTGTCAGAACTCTCCACCATGACCCGTCTGTCTTGAGTGGCCCTACACGGCATGGCCCATAGTTTCTTTGAGTTAGACAAAGTTGTGGTTCATGTGATCAGTTTGATTAGTTTTCTGTGATTTGTGGTTTTCATTCTCTCAGCCCTCTGATGGAGAAGGATAAGAGGCTTATGGAAGCTTCCTGAAGGGAGAGACTGAATGAGAGAAACTGGGTCCTGTTCTGATGGGCAGGACCATGTTCTGCTACTGCTAAGTCACTTTAGTCATATCTGATTCTGTGCGACCCCACAAATGGCAGCCCACTAGGCTCCTCTGTCCATGGGATTCTCTAGGCAAGAATACTGGAGTGGGTTGCCATTTCCTTCTCCATGACAAATTCTATAATGGTAGTCAAATTGAGGAAAAGTGTCAGAGGAGCCTCTTACTGAACCACTCAGCCAAGACCATTTAGTCCCCTACAATGGAGCGACCTCAGCATGTTTCAGCCGAGCCCTGGGTATTCCTCGATTTTTTCCCAGTTGAACCCCCCTACCCAGTACCTTTCCACTGGGTGGGCAATTCTCCTGGCGTCTTTCAGCCAACCCCCCACCCAGCATCTTTTGACTGGGTGGGAATTCCTCAGTGTCTTTCAACCGAGCCCCACTCAGTGTCTAGACCATGAGTGGGTATGCCCCGGATGTTTCACCTGGGCACCCCTCCCCCCCCCAGTATCTTTCCTCCTAGGAGGGGGCAGGTAACCTGTTCCACCGCCAAATAAAACTCAGAATCTTAACCAGTATGGGAGATTTAAGAACCAGGAGAGACTCACCCAATTTCGTCTGCACTCCCTTAGGAGGCGGATGGGCGCAAGGGGCCGCTGCTGGTACCAAAGCTCTGGTTCCTTGTGAAGTACAGTCGAAGGAAGGACTCTGGGTCGCTTCATTGGTCACTGTAACTGTCAACTAAAAAAAAATGTTGTACAACTTGAGAGTTGTTCAGGGGCCATGTTCAGGAAATCTTTAATCCAATTTTCTGTTGATGGGTGAGATGGTGTTCCCTCCCTGTTGTTTGACCTGAGACCAAACTAGATGTTGTGGAACATTTTGGCATGCCACAAAGACTAATGAGTCCATAGAAAAGGAACACAAGAGCTGGCTTGAAGGGGTTCATACTGGGCAAATTTGAGACAATTTAAGCATCCAAAAGAAAAATGATAGTAATAGATTACAATATACACAATGAAAAAAGAATCCAGGAGTCCATAATCATGGTCAAAAACAAAGGGAGAGGAGAGGCTTTTCTCCATAGAAGAATTTATTAATAATAAATTTAGAAGACATGACAAAATTAAGAAACCAATTGGTAACCATCAATACAGTATATAATACTGGTAAGGAACTTCAGTTGATACTGAAACCATTGGATGAAACCTTAATGTGAAACGGAATATTTTGTTGTTGTTGTTGTTCAGTAGATAAGTCATGTCCAGCTCTTTGCGACCCTGTGGACTGTAGCATGTCAGGCTCCTCTATCCTCCACTATCTCCTGGAGTTTGCTTAAATGCATGTCCATTGAGTCGGTGATGCCATCCAAACATTTCATCCTCTGTCGCCCCCTTCTCCTTTTGCCCTCAATCTTTCCCAGCATCAGGGTCTTTTCCTATGAGCTGGCTGTTCGTATCAGTTGGCCCAAGTATTGGAGGTTCAGCCTCAGCACCAGTCTTTCCCGTGAATATTCAGGGTTGATTTCCTTTAGGATTGACTGAGTTGATCTCCTTGTAGTCCAAAGGACTCTCAAGAGCCTTCTCCAAGACGACATTTCAAAAGCATCAATTCTTTGGCACTCAGCCTTCTTTATGGTCCAACCCCCACCTAAGTACTTGTGAGAATATTTATACAGTGTTAAAGCCTCATCCCACAGATTGTAAGAAAAGGAAAGTAATTACCTTTATTAAAGTGAGATGTGGTGGACACCACCTTAAGTAAGGCTCAAACTCTGAAGGAATCAGTATCATGTGTCCTTTGATATGATACAGTGGGAAAGACACATCGCCTAGTTAGTATTATCACTAAAGATGTTGAACTAAGATTTAATAATTAAGAAAATAGTCACAGAAATTTAAAATGTGCGACGTTATCAACACAATGGTCCTAGGCCTTTTTAAATGTCAACATCATGAAAGACAAAAACAGACCAGAGACTAGGTGTCTGTCGTACATTAAAGATGTAAGTGTTCCTTCTGTTATTCTTTCAGTTTCTTGAGGGGAAACAACAAGGAATAAACCTAACAGAAGACGTACAGGTTTCAAAAGTTTACCACAAATATTTATCCAAGAATCTCTTTGTTTCCCAAAAGTTTTATCAAACACACAAACTCTAACAAATGTTTATAATATATTTGCTATGTATATACTGCATTTCTTGCATGTATGGAAGATCAGTGATCAAGGCCTCTGCTGTCATGGAAGTGACATTTGGTGGCGAAAACAGAGGTAATGGTCAATAAGCAGGTAAACAGATAAATGAGAAGATACCAAATGTTGTAAAGAAAAGTAATCTAGATGAAATTGAGTCAACAAGAGTCCTGTTTCAGAGAATGAAGAGCTCTCTAAAGAGATAACGTTTATTTTTTTTATTTTTTTATTTTTAAAGACATAACGTTTAAACCCAAAGTCTTGGCAGATTGAAGTAGTAAAATGCCATGATGTTTACAACTTCTTTGAATTAGTTGAGAAAGTGGGTGAGAACTTTCTTAGAGGTAAGCCATAGCTGGAAGCGAGGGCTCCACAGCAGGTTAGCAAGTGAGTGAGTGAGTGAGTGAGTGAAGTCGCTCAGTCGTGTCTGACTCTTTGCGAACCCATGGACAGTAGCCTACCACGCTCCTCTGTCCATGGGATTTTCCAGGCAAGAATACTGGAGTGGGTTGCCATTTCCTTCTCCAGGGGATCTTCCCAACCCAGGGATCAGACCTGGGTCCTCCCACATTGTAGGCAGATGCTTTACTGTCTGAGCCACCAGGGAAGTCCTGCAGGTTGGCAAGGAGGCTCTTAATTCTAGATTTCATACGCCCTTTCCCAGGCACAGACTAAGTCATTCAGGGGACTAAGTCATTCATTCACCTCCCAGGGTTCAATCCCGAACTACCAAACTACGGGAAGCTTGGATCCCTCAACCAGAAATGAAAAAAGCTTCCGTGTTGGGCTTTGGGGTGGGTGCCCATGAAGAGCTATTGGTGAGTTCCAGACCATGCAGGAGGCCAGTGGAGGTGTATAAGATTGTAATTATTTTCCTGTCAATCAACACATGCTGTCTCTCCTCTTTTAGGTTTTTCAGGGAAATCAAGACTCCTTCACCCCCGTGGTGAATGCTCTAGACCCCCCGCTGTTTACCCGCTTCCTTCGGATTCACCCACGGAGCTGGGCAAACCATATTGCCCTGAGGCTGGAGCTTCTGGGCTGTGAGGCGCAGCAGCAGTACTAAGGGCCGGTGCCTCCCTCCTGTCCCTGAGCCTTTCCTAACTCAGATGCAGCGTCCCTGTGAGCCCTTCCGCCGGGTGACTTCCTGCCCCATGCTGCCCACAGTGCCATCGGTTTTTGCTGTATTTCAACACCTCTATGCCAGCAGTTATGCCCTGAAGCCACCCAAATCAATTGCCATGGGGACTGCGTTCTCTGGAGTCATGTGGAAAGCATTCTCCTCCGGAGGTGGCAGTCACTTCCTCCTCTGTGGTGATGAAGAAGGGTCACGATCATACTAGGCTTCTAAAGGACATGTTTTTAATGTTTCCTCAGAAAAATGAGGAAACTCCGTGGCTCTCTGGGGTAGGAGACCCAACACGATGTACCTGGAAATTCTGTACCATGACTGAAAACTAGAGGCCCTCTTTACAGAGTTAAATCTCGGGGAGTCAGAAGGAAACTGAGCTGGTGGAAGCAGAGAGAAAATTCCTCCAGTCAGCCACATGCCCTTTCCAGGAGGAACCCCCGCCTTGCCCCACCCCTACTAGATAAGGTTCAAAATGGTTTACTGTCCTGGAAATGTCAGTGAAGATTAGAGATTAATTTATAGAAATCAATAAGCTGCTTTGTTGTATAGCCTGGTAGAGATGTTAATCCCCCAAATGATGTGGTTTGACTGCCTGCAAAAGGTTAACCACTTTGATGTCGACCTTAATCATCTTCTTGTAGCATTCTTTTCCCATTGACTGCATACATCTCTCTTTTTCAAATGCTCTTGGAACCAGCTCTTTTGTCTTCCTGCTGGAATAGTCAATAATCAGTTGAATAAAACATTGACATGTAAGACCAAATGCCTTTGAGAGTTCTGTTTTTCTACTGGCAATTTAAATGTGAATGATGGAATTTTACAAAAACAAATCGAGCCACTGAATGGCAGGATAGACAGCTTAGAAAAACAACTGAGTGAGTTAGAAAACCAGATTTCATGTAAATTGCAGTAAAAAATGATATAAGGCGAAGCTAAAATTTTAAAAAATTAGAAGTGGAACCTTGACCCAGTAGCAGAGAGAGAGAGAGAGAGATGTTTAATCTTGACATCCATTAGCACTGTTCTCTTTCTTATCTCACAGATGGGAGTTTCCACTTTAGAAGGAGTAATTAACCCTGATGTTTCTGAGTATTCAGGGTGGCTGCTACACATGAAAAGCAAAGACAAATATGCTTGGCACTCAAGTGATTTATTCAGGCACCTCTTAGGATTAAGGCAGCAGTCCAGGCTCTGGCACATCCCACTAATCCCCCTTTTAAAAGTTTTCTAGAAGGACCAACCAGAATCCTGGAGAAGGTGTGGCAGAATGTGGCAAGCCTAATATGAGAAATGAGTGGATTTGAGAGGTAGATGCTGCACTTGTATCGTCTAGATGTCCTAGATGTCAGTTCAGTGGTTGCATTCATCCCCCAAATGCTTTGGCTAATGGAGGACCTGTACTCAGAAACCTACAAGACCCTGATGAAAGAAATTGAAGATGACACAGATGGACAAAAGACACTGTGTTCATGGATGGGAAACATTAATATTGTTAAAATGACCATGCTACCCAAGGCAATCTACAAATTTAAGGCAATCTTTATCAAAATACCCATGGCATTTTTCCAGAACTAGAACAAACAACTCTAAAATTTATGTGGAAACCAAAAAGACCATGAACAGCCAAAACAATCTTGAGAAAAAAAGAGCAAAACTGGAGGAATCAGGCTCTCTGACTTCAGACTGTATTACAAAGTTACAGTCATCAAAACAGTATGGTACTGGTACAAAAACAGAAATATAGACTAATGCAACAGGATAGATAGCCTAGAAATAAAGTCATGTGCCTATGGGCACCTTATCTTTGACAAAAGAGGCAAGAATATACAATGGACAAAACACAGTCTCTTCAATAAGTGGTGTGGCAAAACTGGACAGCTACATGTAGAAGAATGAAATTAGAACATTTCCTCATACCATATACAAAAATAACCCTATATGCAAAACATAAAAAGAGACACAGATGTACAGAACAGACTTTTGGACTCTGTGGGAGAAGGCGAGGGTGGGATGTTTTGAGAGAACAGCATCAAAACATGTATATTATCAAGGGTGAAACAGATCACCAGCCCAGGTTGGATGCATGAGACAAGTGCTCAGGGCTGGTGCACTGGGAAGGCACAGATCGGGTGGGGAGGGAGGTGGGAGGGAGGATCGGGATGGGGAATACATGTAAATCCATGGCTGATTCATGTCAATGTATGGCAAAAACGACTGCAATATTGTAAAGTAATTAGCCTCCAACTAATAAAAATAAATGGAAAAAAATAATAAAAGTAAAACATAGACTTTATTTAGTTTTTGAACTAAAGAGAATTCTTATTCCTGGATATAGAAGAACCTTATATTAGACATAGACATATATTAGACATAGAAGAAACTTAAATTGTATTATTAGGGCAAATAAAGCTCTTACATATTTGCATAAAAAAATAAACTCAAACTTGTATAATTATTTTGGAAAACAGTCTGGCATTATCTACAAAAGTTGAGCAAACAGATACCCTATGATAATTCTGTTGGGTAATGACCTAGACCCAGAACTGCCATGTGAAACAAGAGACAGGGCAGCACTATTTGAAACAGCTCCAAACAGGAAACAACCTTTGTATATATCTCCTACTGGCTTATTTTAATTGCTGTATAGTAATCCATTATGGCTTCCCTTGTGGCTCAGCTGGTAAAGAATCTGCCTGCAATGTGGGAGACCTGGGTTTGATTCCTGAGTTGTAAAGATCCTCTGGAGAAGGAAAAGCCTACCCACTCCAGTATTCTGGCCTCAAGAATTCCATGGAGTTGCAAAGAGTTGGACACGACTGAGTGACTTTCACGTTCACTTTCAATCCATTATATAATATACATCACAATTCATTTCAGTTCAGTTCAGTTCAGTCACTCAGTTGTGTCTGATTCTTTGTGACCTCATGGACTGCAGCACACCAGGCCTCCCTGTTAATCACCAACTCCCAGAGTTTGTGTCCATTGAGTCAGTGATGCCATCTAACAATCTTATCCTCTGTCATTCCCTTCTCCTCCCGCCTTCAATCTTCCCAGCATCGGGGTCTTTTCAAATGAGTCAGTTCTTTGCATCAGGTGGCCAAAGTATTGGAGTTTCAGCTTCAGTATCAGTCCTTCCAATGAATAGTCAGGACAATGTATTTATCCATTGCTTTTTGGACTGATACATCATTTATGCCAGTTCTATGGATCTGATCATCCTTTTTAAAATTTTGATTTGTAACAACAGTTCTTTGTATGTTAAGAGCATTAACCTATTATCTGTCTTATATGTTATGGAATTTTTCACTTAATTTGTCATTAATGTTTGATCTTTCTTTACAATGTTTTTCTGTATGAAAACTTTACATTTTTATGCAATAAATTTATCAGTAGTTACACCTATGGCTTTGGGGTTTTATGACATGTTCAGAGTAGATTTTTTTATACCAAGATTACAAAAAACTCATGTTTTATTCCAGCATGTGTATGGTTCTATTTTTGTTTAGTCCTTTGTTTGTTTGTTTTTTGTTTTTTTGTTTTTTTTTGTTTGTTTAGTCCTTGATCCATCTAGAATTTTTTTCTGTGTGTATGACTCTAACTTCAGTCAATGCATTCAAATGAATAACCAATCATCATATTAAACCATCCTTTTTTCCCCACTGAAATGAAATGCCATCTATTAAACTGCCATATATACACTATTTTAGGGTGTAGTCGATACCATGTGGCAAACAAAATATCTTAGAATTCTTCAAGCTCAAGAGGCTATGACTACCGTAAGGATGGGTTTTAGTATCAGCACAGATGTTTCCACATAGACCGAAGAAAACATCTGTATGCTTAGCTGTCAGATAGAGACTGGGGGAGGGTCAAGTGCAGTCAATGATATCATAAAAGGGAAGAGAATTCTATTTGGAATTTCAGAAGCCTTAAAGGAAGGTTCTGGCCAGCTTCTTCTGAAGACTGAGGCCGGATTCACTGGCTTCTTCGCCTCCTTACCTGACACAGGTCTCAGCAGTGGATGAGTTATCAGTTGTAAATGTCTTAAGTAATAGAAAGCTTGGATACGAGTTTATTTTTGCAGAGCTAGCAGTTGAGAGGTGGGCAGATAAAGGTGTTGGTTTCGTGGCCTAAAATTGTCATAGCTGAATCCAGGTCATTTTCTCATGCTTTTCCTGCTGATCACAAGATGACTCCTCCAATTCAGGTAACACTTAGAGAATGTTCAAGGCAGCATAACTGGTAAACAGTAGCACCATATCTTTTCCCAAGACAGCAGAAAGTTTTCCCGGAAGCCACCCATCAAATCTCCATTATGCTTCAGTGTCCAAAAGTGGGGCCCATAGCCATCACTAGCAGCAAGGATGGCTGAGAAAATGGTATCTTTTCAATACTAAACTTTTCTAGACTGTCAGGTTGTACGTAATAAGTAAAAAGGGGATGGGGATGACCAGCAATGAAAAAAGTCTGCCCAAAGTCTGCCCATTCATTTATTCATTCAAAAAAAAAAAAACATTATTGAGCACCTGAGCAGCCTATGTGAACCAAACAGAGAGGAGTGTGCGTGGCTTGTTCTTGAGGAAATGAGACTGAGGTGGAGTGATCAAAAGAAGATGATAAGACGTGATTTCAGGGCAGTTTGTAGGGCCCAATCTGACTTACAACAAAGTGACATCTCCTTGGCTCTTCAGTGGAGAAGAAGCTGAAAGGAGGCAAGGATAGTAGCAGAGAGACAGATGATGGGTAGCAGTAGAGGTGGTGAGAAGTGGCAAGATTATGGACACACTTTAGAGAACAAGCCGACCCGATTCCTCTGATAGATCAGCTGTTAGACCCTAAACCACACAGTTTCTACAAAATATACTTCTATTTTCTCCCAAGTTGCGTCAGCAAAGCTGACTCAAACAGGCATGTGTGCAGTGGGAACTTACCACTGCACAGCAAGGAATTTGCTTATGTGGTAGTCAGTGGACTTGGTCCCTAACCTCATCATAAAAATGGCAGGAAGCTATAAACTCTTGTGACCTGTGACTCCCTTCACATCAGCTGCACTGACTGCAGAATTCCTGGGCCACCCCCATGATGGACTGTACCCCCTGATCCCGTGAAATCTATACCAGGTTAACCGTTTACACTGCTTATTTGCTGATTTAGTAATAAATCCTGAGTGCTAACACCACAAGAAGAATTTCAGGGGCTAGGTACTTACTGGGAGAAGGATATGGCAACCCACTCCAGTATTCTTGCCTGGAGAATCCCATGGACAGAGAAGCCCGATGGGCTGCTGTTCATAGGGTCGCAGAGTCGGACATGACTGAAGCGACTTAGCATGCATGCAGTAATAAACCCAACAACAAAGCAAAACACACACCAAAAAGATGTGGGACTGAAAAAGTGAAGTCAAAGACGACACCACCGATTTTCACCTGAACAACTTACAGCATTTCCCACTCATTGAGCTGGAGAAGGCTGAAGGGGGACCTGGTTAGGAGGGAACAGCAGGTGTCTCATCTGCTGAGGCTCAGTAAATTTCCGTCCTGTGTTCTTTCTTCGATGTGGAATCTTTTGCTTGGGAGACTGACTATTGTTCAGGATTCAGTGGTGTCAGTCAGTGAATTTTTTTTATGTTCATTAACAGCTGTAGTTTTGTGATAAAAAACTAAACCATCGTTTTTAACTTTTCAGACAAAGCAATCTTGCAAAGAGCCAAGGGAAACACCATCTGGCCTTGGCACAGGGGAGTCCATAGAAGTCCTGAAGCTGCTGAGCATCACATTTCTGCTGTGCTCTCTGACTTGCCTCTTGCTGGAGACTGTCGCTTCCTCTGTGTCACCTTTATCTGCCTTCAGAGTACAAGACCAGGATGGCCTGCCACAACGCTCAGTGGGTGTGTTTGCTGTTATGATGAAAGTTCCCATCTCCATAGTACCTAAGATTCCCATTGCAGATCAGGAAAAACTGATTTTGTATTTTAAAATAATCTTCATTATTTTTATTTGATTTTAATCTTCATGTACACTATTTCTGGTTGGGTTCAATTTAGTTCAACCAGCACGAGCCCACCTACCATGCACCAATCTGTGTGTTAAACGACATGGATTAGGCATTCACAGGTGGGCAGCCCCACCCACAGGTGTCAACCTTCCATGAAATAATGACAAATGCACCCTGAGGACAAAGGGAGAATTACAGTTGTTTGTGGGGAGGGGTCAGGAAGGACTTGAGGAAGGAAGCAAAATGTAAGCCAAAGCTAATAGGTCACTGACCCACAACTTAGGTGCTCCCAGAGCCCAGTGTGTTGCTTGGGTCCTTCCCGGCTCAAGTGAATTGTGGTGGGTGGTGACCCCTTGTGACTTTAGGTCACAGACACTTGTGTTTACCCTACCTCTCCCCTTGATCACCAGACTCTGTGTAGTTCCTTCTGCCAGCTTCCAAGGCCTGTTCGTCCTCTCTGGGTGCTCCTGGGGCTGGTGACTGTCTCTTCTCTTCACCAGACACTCAGGGACCTTTGCCTCCCAAACACCCTTCTAGGCAAGTAGTTATGAAATCAAGCTCCTCTCTCACAAAGTTCCACATTGATTCATGGAGATAATTGCTCCTATTTGACATACCAGAGGCAAAGATGAAACCATCTGAGGATACACTTTTTTTTTTGCCCCAAATGTGTATTCCTTTAACCGCTTAGCTTAGCAGAATCATTAAAAATATGGGCCCTGGGCCACTATAAGAATGTCAGATCTGGGACTACTCTTTGAACTTGAACCAGAGTTTGTATCCCAACTTCATCATTGACTCGGTGAACATCTGTGCTCTTCCTGCAGAAAATTCCAGGTCCTGGCTGAGCAACTTCAAGGATTACCTGTGTGATCTCGTCAGGAGCCAGATCCCTCCAGCAGCCATTTTTATTTTTCTTATCATGTCAGCATTACTGGGGACCCTCTGCTGCCTCACGTAAGCTTCTGGAAGAGGAGGGAGGGGAGGGAACCGGTACCTAGGGAGAGGCAGGAATGGCCATGTGAGCTCCACCTGTGAAAAAGTCTCCTCCATGTTCTCTTTTTTTCTCCATCCTGCTCCATCCCTTTCCAATCATTGACAGGTGACATTTAAAGACCAGTATTTGCAACTGATCACTTTTTTTAGTAACTTCATTAATTCCTAATTATCCTTTCCTTGGGTATAGGAATCATACATGGAAAACAAATTATTAACTCTTCTTTATTGCCTGGACTTCCCTGGTGGCTCAGATGGTAAAGTGTCTGCTTATAATGCAGGAGAGTGGAGTTCAATACCTGGGTTGGGAAGATCTCCTGGAGAAGGAAATGGCAACCCACTCCAGTATTCCTGCCTGGAAAATCCCATGGTCGGAGGAGCCTGGTAGGCTACAGTCCATGTGGTCGCAAAGAGTTGGACACGACTGAGCAACTTCACTTCATTGCCTCAAAAACTGACCAAAATATTTACTATTAAATCACGTGAAGCCAAAGAGATTCTTGAAATGTCTTACCAAACACTTAAGCTTAGCTAGTTAGTGAAAGTCACTCAGTCATGTCCGACTCTTTGCAACCCCATGGACTATACAGTCCATGGAATTCTCCAGGCCAGAATACTGGAGTGGGTAGCCTTTCCCTTCTCCCATGGGAAGGGACTCTTCCAGGGGAATCTTCCCAAGCCAGGAATTGAACCCAGGTCTCCCGCATTGCAGGTGGAGTCTTTACTAGCTGAGCCACCAGGGAAGCCCAGACAAGCCTCAATTTCATTAATCAATATTTTGCTAAGAGATGACCACTTACCTGTCTCTGTCCTGGTTACTAGAGATAGAGAAATAACATGATTGAATAATTACAGCCTGCTATATCAGGACTCTGAGGTGAGACAGAGCCCAGGTGGAGAAACCTGGATTGAAAAGGCTTTGTGTAGGGGACAGCTGTTTTCAAACTGCAGAATCTAATCAAGTGGCTGTGGTCAAAGATCAGGTGAAGGGTGTGGTTCCTGACAACCTCAAAACGCCCATGGATGGAGAACCATGTCTGGGAAGCAAAGTTGGGTATGGTTCCCAGCATACTAGACTGATTGGAGCCACACAGAACTCAGTGAGCTTATTTGTTGTTTGAGCTGTAAAGCAGTATTTGGACCTGGGAAGGACACGGGCTCTGAAGGCCCCAGAAGGCTTGCTTCCTGACACTTCAGATGCAGCCGCAGGGAACAGTAGACCAGAGGAGCCCCCCAGAGGATGGGCCGTGGTGGGCCAGGGAGCTCAATTTGATGGAAGACGGCCTGCTGAGTGTCTGACCAGCAGGATTCCAGAATGACTACAGAGCAGGGGCTGTTACATGCCTCCCGGTTTTCCTCTTTTCCAACGGGAGGGTTGATGGCGGTTGTCCACTTCCTGTTCCTTCACTGTATGGAAGATGGCGGAGGTGGTGATCAGGGGCACACGGGTTGATTTCGGTTCAAAGTTCTTTTTCCTGAGAGGAGCCACACACAGACTTGAGACCAACAGGCACTCTGGAAGCAAGCTGGGCAGTGGGAGTGTGCAGCATCTTATCAGGATCCCTTATCAGGGATCAACGCCCGTGCAGGGCAGGGGCCGGAAGGGAGAAGCTGAACTGCCTTGCAAGCACAGCAAGGCCTCGAGTGACCTCTTTGGAGTGGTCTTCCCTTTATCAGTACACCTTGAGTGGCAGCTGTGGGACCTAGGCCACCCCAGGAAGTACAGGCTCTGTATTCACCAATCCTGTCCCTCCTTGCCAAGCCCAGAGGAAGACTGCATGTTGCAACTGCAGGAGCCGGGAGTCAAACCAAGATGCATGCGATTCCATATCTTTTAAGTCCTTGTGGCTTCAACTCTGGCCGGCAGGCCAGCTGCCTCAGAAACATCTGAAGGATTTCTGCGAAGATAGTTAGGCAACATGCCAAGAGAAAGACTTCCTTCTTTGAAGTAAATGGCTCAGCCTGGGGAGAAAAACCAATAAACCTTTGCTGGAAACAAGCAAGGACGATAAGAGCAAAAAAAAAAAAAAAAAAAGACGTGGATGACAAAATATAAAAGGAGATAGGGAAAGCAGGACCCCAAAATCTGGCTCTATCAAATAAACAAAGACTTTAGAGAAAGTAAGATTAGAGAAAAAAATGATAGATGCAGGAGACATATCACGAAATTTTTGGTAGATAAAGGACCAAAATAACACAACAGAAACAAATACTTCAAGGCATAATTTTGTCACATGTGGTGGAAACAAAGGAAAGCTTGAGTCTCAAGTCATACAGAAAGACGGGCACTTGGGACTGAGCCCACAGTGGACCGGCACTAATACTTGATTTTCTATGATTACATTTCGCAGTAAACACTGCAAACAGTTTCTCTGTGCCTCATTATTCACCCTCTATAAGCATTAGTGGTGGCTGCAATGAAGGCTTAGGATAAGCTGCTGGGTAGCTAAACAAATCCCCACTGAAGCCTGGAGAATTCTCAGCTCTCTGGCGGCAATCATGAGATGCAGAAATACTTGTATAAGGAATTTTTAGTATGGTTTTCACTAGCAAAGAAATAGAACCAACTGAAATGATTCTTGGCTGGTTAAAGAAAGCCGTGAACATTCATACATTGTTGTAGAAGACTAATCACATGGAATCAGAGTCATGAAATACTGTTGAGTTAAAAAAACACCTATTATAATGGAAGATATACAATTCCACCCAATTTATTGTGAAAAAACTATACTTCCAGGGGAAAAAAACCTTGAAGGATCTAACCAAAGATTTGAACATCGGTTATCTCCTTCAGATAGTGACTAGGTGATTTTAATAATCATGATTGTTGTTGTTACTTAGTTTCAGGTTTATTTTTGTCTGCCCTTTTCAATCTTTCCACAACAAAGCATATTGTTTAATTAGGGAGTTTTTAAAAAGAAACTTCAAAACAAGAAAAACTATCTGAACTTACTTCCTCTCTACCTCTACCTCCAATCCCACACTCCTACTTTCTCAAGTCGTGAAAGCCTTTTCCCGATATGAAATCACTTGGTTCATACTAACAAAAAGCCATCCAAAACCCTATCTTGGAAAAGGTGATATAATGACAAAGTAACTCTGCAGATCAAGACAGTGTGTTGGAATTTAAATTCAGTTCAGCAGTCATCATTCTCTTCCTTTCCCAGTGTTCTAATAGGTGAGCCAGTCCAATGAAGTATGAGAAGATTCAATGGGACAAGTGTAATGCTTAGCTTGCTGGATTCCAAGAGAGTGGAGAGTGTGCTATTTGTGTACAATAAGGAAGTATCTACCAGGTAAAATTAAATTGTCTTACATCTTAAATGATCTTTGCCTTTATTTTCTCCTTTAAAACATGCAATTGAAACAAAATGATAATAGACTCATTACTGTTTTAATTATAAAATCATACATCATGCTCGTGCTCAGTCGTGTCTGACTCTCTGTGACCCCATGGGCTGTAGCCCACCAGGCTCCTCTGTCTGTGGGATTTTCCAGACAAGAATACTGGACTGGGTTGCCATTTCCTCCTCCAGGGGATCTTCCCAATTCAGGGATGGAACCTTTGTCTCCTGCATTGGAAGGTGAATTCTTTCCCACTGAGCCATCTGAGAAGCCCCAAATAATACAGACTTATCACACAAAAAATCATAAAATATAGAAAGAAGAGAAAATACCGATAATTATAGCACCCAGAAACAAACATTCTTTACTTCTTGGTGTATCTTCTTTCAAACTTTTTTCTATTCTTATACTATCAGTTTCCCAAAATCTGTTCTCAAAAGCAATAGCTCTGTTTTAATAAATGTTATGAGACAATAGGACTGTGTGGCCAGTTAGGTTGGAGAGATGCTGAATTAAATAAGTGTAAATGTATTTCTTTGCTCCAGCACTTCTAAGAGCCTTTCACAAGCTAACATGGATCTCCACAAAAGAGTAGAACAGGCATTTCCCAAACAAATGTAAACATGGGCTTTTTTAATGGAGTGAATGCTGATGTATACACAATTGCAGAAAATCGCTCATTAAGATCCTTTCTTTCACCAACCTATCATATTTTGTAGCCTACTTTTTCCTTCACTCTATGACATATGGTGGCTATCTTTCTGTGTCAGTAAGTGCCGCATAGTATTTCTTGCAGTGGATTCAACTGAAGTCATTTAACCACCACCCCATAATAACTTACCCCATGCACTATACAGCCCATGGAATTATCCAGGTCAGAATACTGGAGTGGGTAGCCTTTCCCTTCTCCAGGGGATCTTCCCAACCCAGGGATCAAACCCAGGTCTCTCGCACTGCAGGCAGATTCTTTACCAGTTGAACCACCAGGGAAGCCCTAGGGTGTTCCTACTTGTTCACTATTATACATGTAATGCAGGTTATAGTTTTACAACTTATTCATTTGCTTTCCACTTTGCTGTGGCCACCTGATACAAAGAACTGACTCATCGTAAAAGACCCTGATGCTGGGAAAGATTGAAGGCGGGAGGAGAAGGGGACGACAGAGGATGAGCTGGTTGGATGGCATCACTAACTCAATGGACATGAGTTTGAGTAAACTCAGGGAGTTGGTGATGGACAGAGAGGCCTGGTGTGCTGCAGTTCATGGGGTCGCAAAGAGTCAGACACGACTGAGCGACTGAACTGAACTGCACTGAACTTGCTGTTCCGAATTGGAAATCACTCACCCCGTGAACACTATGGCACACCTCCTGTTCTGAGCAAGTAACAATGCAAACAGCAAGCTTGGCTAGAGTGGAAGACACGGCAGCGCCAGGGGGCTAGGGTGAGAGTAAGCTTGGGGAAGAGCTAAGACCTGGTGGGCCTCCGAAAGGATCTGGGTTCTCCTGGGAGCCCATGGAAAGTGGGGAAAGTCATTTGATGGGTGTTTTTAGAGGGTCATCTCAGTCGCTATGTTGAGAAGGTCCAAAGCAGGGAGACCAGCCAGGAGGTTTCCCAAAATCCAGGCGAGACATAGCCTTGTTGGCACCAGGGTGGGGATTGGCAGAGTTACAGTCAGTGTCAGAATATGGATGGAGGGAGAAGCGAGAGCTATCAGGATTTGATCAGTGATTGGATGAGGTATGGGAAAGAACTGAAGCTTCGAGAATGCCTCCTGGACTTTGGGCCTGAGCAAGCCAGGGGTGGGGTCAGGGCAAACCACAGGAGGTTAGGAATTTACTGCCTCAAAAATGCAAAGAGAAATACCCAACGGGTGTTCTTTTTTTTTTTTGGAATATACTTATCATTTATTCTTGAGGTAAATAGACACTTAAGAATAATTTAAATTACATGCAACTTAAGCAGCATAGGTATATAAAAACTGGAAAGCGGACACAAATCTGTTAATTTTTTAAAAGCTAGTGAGTTGTACACTTTTTTTTCTTAATTTTAATTGGAGGCTAATTACTTCACAATATTGTGGTGGTTTTTGCCCTACATTGACATGAATCAGCCATGGGTGTACATGTGTTCCCTATCCTGACACTCCCTCCCACCTCCCTCCCAATCCCATCCCTCTGGGTCATCCCAGTGCACCAGCCCTGAGCACCCTGCCTCATGCATCAAAAGGATGTTCTGATTGATACAGGGGTGAGATCCCACCACACACCCTCCGTCTCAGACGCCACTCGGTGGGAGGAGACCATCCTCTGATCAGACTTGAAGAGGAAGTTGAACTGACCAGCTTGCACTGAGCTTTCAGTCAGCCAGGGGAGGGAAATCTAAGCTGCCTCCTTACACACACCTTCACAGTCCTTTTTATCTTGCCCACGTTGTTCCTTAAGGCAAATTGCTGAACTGGGAATGGCTGGGTCAGAGGCTGCAGGCATGGTACCATGCCGGTCTTGTGCAAGGCTCACAGACCTTCCCCTCCTGTTCTCTTGAATATTCTGTTGTGTCCTTGGTTTGCTTTATATTTTTGCCAGTTATGTTAGGCAATCCACTATTTAATTTTGCTGGGATTTTACAAATTCCTGAAGTCTCCCTAAACTTGCTGCCCCAGACTTTTCAAGCTTCTTTTTTGCAATATAACCTACCTACAGCAAAGAGCACAAGTCAAAGGAAGTTTGGAGACTTCCCACAAAGCGGACACATTCACCGTCCTTCTCCCCTTTAGGATCAGCAGCCCCTCCTCACGCCACCCCCCCCCCGCCCCCGCCGTAATCTTCATCCTGTCTCCTCATGCCAGAGTCTTGCCTGTTTTTAAGTTTTCTGAAAATGAAACCACAAGCATGCACTCTCTTTTGTGCTTTTCTTCTTTTTCGTTTTGAGCTTCTGCCACGTGGATGCCTGCCTGGAGCTGCAGTGACCCCTTTGTAACCCAACTGCATGAAAAGACCTCTACTCATTTAGCCCATTGATAGTGGACAGACACGTGTATTGTTTCTGTCTTTTGTATTCTGAATAAAGCCTCCAGAAGTATTACTGCACATGTCTAGCAGGGTACACGTGCGAGAGTCTGTCTGAAGAGTGTCATCTGTGATGGCCTTTCTGAGTCAAAGGCCAAGTGCCCCCATCACCCCACACCCTGAGAAGATATAACATCATAGTCTTCATTTTTTTTTTTTTTTGTCAATCTGGTGGATAGAAAATATTATCTTATTGTTTTCTTACTTTGCATTTCCCTGACAACTGATGACATTGAAGATCTTTTCTTGTGTTGATAGGACATTTATCTTTCCCTCTTGTGAAATGCTTGTTAATGAATTGTGCCCATTTTTCAAATTTTAGCTTCATTTATTCCTTATTGATCAGTAGGACTTCTTTGTATACTCAGTATACTAATATGTTGTAGGCTAGAAATGTGGAACATAGTGTCCTTCATTCTGAGGGTTGTATTTTGATTTTAATGTTGTCTGATTTGGTGATAATTTTTTAAATTTTATTTGGAGGCTAGTGACTTTACAATATTGTGGTGGTTTTTGTGATTTGGCGATAATTTTCCTTGTGTCTGTTTAAGGACCCCTTTCCACCCAAAAGTCATAAAGGACATCTCCTATGCTGTCTTCTAACAGTTTTACAGTTTTGCCTTTCACCTTTATGTCCTTCAGCTGCTCGGAATAAAGTTTTCTTTGAGGTGAGGTCAAGTCTAATTTCAGTTTTTACAGAAAATTGTGAGAAACGATGTTTTTCCAGTCGTGAACTCTGAACTGAATTTCTGTGCCTCAAGGCAGTTCTAGCAATTGAGAAAAGCAGATAGCTGCAATAAATTCCAACAAGCAATAAATTCTCAGGGGCAAGGCCTCATTCTGAGCACTGAGCACACTGAACTGGAACCAGCCGACCAGCAACAGGCGAGCGCATGTTGAGAAGAAGACCAGCTGTATGACCAGCCCTCCTCGGAGTCAGACCACTTGCCTTCCCAGTACTTTTCCACTCTGATCTTGGCCTCAGGAAAATCTTCAACTACATTTTGCTGGAGGACTCCCTGCCTCTGAAGTTGTCCGGCGGCCATAGTTTCAATAGCCTGTGTGCCTTCACCTCTGACCAGTCTTGGTTTCTGTTTTGATCCCCAGTTGCCCAGCTGCCCTAAGTACACGTGTGTCCTTTCCCTACTGGTCTGTAACACCTCTTGTCATGTCACCATTTCTTGTCTCTTTTCTGTTCCATTGGTCTATTTGTCTCTTTCTGCGCCTGTCCTACACTCTCCTAGTTACATAACTTTGTAATATGTTGTGCTATCCGGAAGCCAAGTCCCTCCACATTGTTCTTCACAAGTCCACACACATTTTAAAATGAGATTTTCCAGTTTCACAAAACCTATCTGTTGAGACTTTTATTGGAATTGCATCAATATATACATCTAGGAGTGGGGTTGCTGGCTCAAAGGGGAGATGCATGTTCAGTTTGAAGAAACACAAAGCTGTTCTCCTAAATAGTACTGCCAAATGTAGACTCACAGCAGCAATGTTCAAGAACTCACATGGGTTCTCATCTCCTCTAACACTTGATATTGTTAGACTTTTAAATTTGTGACAATTTAATGGAGGCACAGTGGTTTGGTTTGATCACTAATGAGGTTGAACATCTGTTCATATGTTTATTGCTCATGTGTATTTCTCCATCTGTGAAATGCTTATTCGTGTTTTTTTTTTTACCCATTGATCTGCTGGGTTGTTTGTGTTTTTGTTATTAATTTGTAGACCTTTATATATTCATAATTGGAATTCTTCATCAGTTGTATTGAAAATATTTTCTGCAAGTCACATCTTGTCTTTTTTGCTTTTTTAGTTTGCCTTTTGATGAGTGAAATCTCTAATGTTAAAGTCAAGCTGATCAATATTTTTTTACAGTCGATGATTTGTCTGCCTTGTTTAAGAAATCTTTCTCTATCCCAAAGTCTAAAAGTTCTTTGCTGATGTTTTCGGTCAAAAGCTTTGAAGTTGTGTTTTTGACAGAGAAGTCCTCTATCCATCTGGAATACATTTATTTCTGCATATGGCATGTAGAAGGGTTCCAGGTTCCTCTCTTTCAATATAAACAAACATTTCCTAACTGTGGTTAATGAAAAGTTTCTCTTTACTCACCTAACATGGCACTTGTATCGGATACCACAATTACACACCAGCCAGTGTGCATCTCTGCATTTTCTAATCTATCTTATTGCTCAATTAATCTATCTGTGCACGGTATCTCACTGTCTTAATTTTAATAGTTCCCTTTCCTCTGTGTGTGTGTGTGTGTGTGTGTATCTATGTCTCCCTCTGTGTGTGTGTGTATGTGTGTGTCTGTGTCTCTCTACCCCTGTATGTGTCTCAGCCTTCTATAGTTCCTTGAGGGTAATCTTGGAGAAGGGAGCCATCAATCAATAACATGAGCTCAGTCTCTCAGCAGAGAAAACTGGGTGACTTGGCTGCAAATTCTTGCCCTTGGATTTTTCTCTTCGTGGCCAAGAAGTCCTGGAAGGTCGGAACAAGATTACACAGAGTAATGTACTGCTTGTAATACTGCGAGGTTATTCCCTTCGGGTCAAGGAGCCAGGTGTTTATCAGGCAAATGTGTGTACAGATGGCGCGCAGCTCTGAATTCTGTAAGCACAGGAAATGTTTGTTTTGTTCAGCAAGTCTTGCGTGCCTTCGCTGCTGGGGTGAACGCCACGAAGGTGTGAGGGTGCTAAGGAATCCCGCTCTGGTCTTCATAAGGAATGTTGGTCTTTTTGCTGCCACTGAGCATTCCATTTTTTTTTGTTTGTTTGTTTGTTTTCGTGGCTTTAGTCGTCGGAGATGTAATTCTGCGCCCCTTCCGGGCGCCCAGGTGCGCAGAGCCGGGCCCCCGGGGGTCTCGGGGGCGGGGACCAAGCGGGGGCGTGTCCAGGGGGCGGGGTGGGGCGGGGCTCCGCCCCCGCGCGCCCGGCGCGCCTCCTGCGGGGTGGTGACGGCCCAGGCGCGCCGAGTCCCAGCAGCCTTCGCCGCCTCCGCGCGCCGCAGGCCCCCGGGCTCTCGCGCTCCAGCTTGTGCCCGGCCCCACGGCCCCCGCTTCCCCGGCGGCCCGGCTCTCCGGCAAGATGACGCTGAAGGCGAGCGAGGGCGAGGGCGGGGGCGGCATGCGCACGGCGCTTTCCGATCTCTACCTGGAGCACTTGCTGCAGAAGCGCAACCGGCCCGAGGTGAGCTGCTCCCGGGGTCCCCCCAACTGCGTGCGATGAGGGCCGGTCCCCGACTCTAGGCCCGGCCGCCCGCCCTCCTGCCCTCGGGGTAGGGGTCCCTGACCCCCGGGGCTCGTGCGGGACTTCTGGGCGCCGTGGCTCGGGACCCCGCGGCGCCTCTAGGCGGGAATCGGCAGAGGCCGCGGCCCCCGACCCCGAGAGCTGATGAAAGGTCGGGGGAAACTTCTGTGTGGACGGGGTCGGGGTCACGGAGAAGACTTTCAGGCCCAGGGGAGGTCTGCTTAAGTGCTTGTGTCAGCAGAAAGGGTTGGTGGTAAGAGCCAACGCTGGCCCCAAAGTGCTCAGTCACCATGCCGTGGCATTTCTGCGGGGGCCGCTGGTGCTGGGGGGTACCCGGGGGGCCTGTGTCTGTTTGTGGGCAGGCATCATCTCAGGAGTAATTCTGCCCTCCCCCCGCCCCCCGCCCAGATTCCTGCGATGGCCCATAAATAGCGACTCACCTCTATCCTCAAAGATGGCCCATAAGGAATAGTTGATTCTCTTGTTATCTTGGGGCTTCCCTGGTGGCTCAGAGGGTAAAGTCTGCCCGCAATACGGGAGACCGGAGTTCGATTCCTGGGTCGGTAAGATCCCCTGGAGAAGGAAATGGCCACCCACTCCAGTACCCTTGCCTGGAAAATGCCCTGGAAGGAGGAGCCTGCTGGGCTACAGTCCATGGGGTCTCAAAGAGTCTGATAATGACTGAGCGACTTCAAGGTAAGGCTGCACGCCAGGCCCACTCACTCACCTGAAGGCTGAAGCTGGGTCTCAGTGGTCAGCCATCAGCCAGCACCCACCGGTGGCCCTTCAACATTCCCTGGCCTCCTCACAGCCTGCTGGCCAGGTTCCAAGAGAGGATGTCCACAGAGACACCCAGAGATAGAGGGCTCAGCAGACACTTGCTGGCCTGGGGACTCACAAGTGTGAATCTTTTTCCTAGACGGCCAAGATCTTCCAGGGCAGGGCTGTTTGTACACTCACTTTTCCCAGGTGAAATGCCTGATCCAAGGGGCCTCGGAAATGGTTCCCAAATTACTTAGTGCCTGAAGAGGTGGACGTGCTATGCAGCGCACCCATCCGCTTGGGCACACGATGAAACTGCAGATCCCCCAGGTCCCAGCAGACTGGCGAGCAGGCTGGGGACTGTGGACTGGGAGGCATCAGAGGGAGGCTGCATTCTGTATCTGCTTTGAGCTTGCTGCTTCCCTCAGGGCACCGTATTCAGGCTTGTCTGTCTTTGCAAATCAGGATCGCTGTTGTCTAGGCTTCCAGGAGCAGTGGGGATGATCAGGTGGGGAAGACAAAGTTGCAAGTTAGGCAGCAGCATGTGCATTGGAGGGGATCAGGCTCTGAAACTCCTTGATTCCCCATAAGCTTGGAAATGTGATTTTTTGCTTTTCTTCCCAACAGTCAACTCACTTGGCTGAGCCTTAATTCTGTCCCCACCCCCTGCCAAAGTCTCTTTGTTGAATTTTCTTTTGGTAACTTTATTGAGGTTTATTTGGCATACATAGAATTCACCGATTTGTGCAGTTCAGTGACACTGGACACATACATCCCACCCTGTAGCTGTGACCTCACAGTCCTTGAGGGTTGCCCCCCACCACCTGCCATCCCTGGAAGTATGGAACCCCCCCCTCCCCGGCAACATCTGGAAAACACTATCACTTTGCCGTTTTGAGGCTGTCCTACAAATGGACTCCAGTTTACGTAGGCCTTTCTGTGTGCCTGCTTTCACTTTGCACAACCTGAGCGTCACCTGTAACTCAGTGTCCCGACCCCTTGGAGATCCTTCTGCCCCTGGTGGGAAGGCTGGGGAGGTTCGCTGTGTGCAGTTTTGAACAGAAGCCGTCACTACTCTCTGAGTAAGCAGCAGTTTTTGTGGAGCCATGAGTTTATCCTGCAATACCAGATACAGTCTCCTGCCTATGTAGTTTGTTTGTATGAAAGGATTTGAGGGTGGGATAAGAAAAACTGGTAAAGCACAGAATGAAAAGCTTCCAGAACTGCCCAACTGTGGACCCCGGAAGGGGAATCTCCATGCCGTGAGGGGTGGCCTGACCCCAGGAGTCGGCTGATTTCTTATTTCCTGAGGTTCACCTTCCCTCTGAGGAAGCTGTTGGCTTTAAGGCAATTCAGAAATTCCTGTTGCCAAACACTTCATTGAGGAGGATTGCTTTCGGTAAAAGTTCTAAAGACTCGAAACCCAAAGTTTCCCTTCTGATCGTAGTCTGCATTTGATATTGAAAAAGTCTTATCAGAATACAATGTTGTAGTATGTTTGAGGTGGAGGCTCCATCCCCTATTTAACTATAGGTGTCCTTCCTCAGAGAAACATCTTATGAGCTCACTGTGACCTTGTTCTTTATGGCAGTCCCTTAGCACACATAAAATGGGTTGTAAAATTCCTACTTGTCTCTGCCGGCCTGTTTGAAGTTGTCCCTTTCCCATGACCTGAAGAAATAGGTTGCAAGTCCCTGAAAGTTCACTCGGGCCTAATGGCCAGGAATGAAGTCTGGCTCCAGCTGAGTATCCACTCAGCAGAGCTCCTGGCCAGCAGATTCGACCTCATCTGCTGTTGTACAGGTTTGGGGCTGGAGATATCCAGGGTGCCATCGGCCAACAGTGCTCCAGGCAGGGGACATTCAGGGCTCACAGAGGTCTGAGGTGGGGGAGATGAAATCAGGTGACATTTCATGGATGGCAGAGATTTTTTTTTTCCCTTAAGCACCAGTTGCTCAAGTTTTTCACTGTTGCTCAAAAGAGGAGAACTGACTCAAGGGCTGGGAAACCGGAAGACACGCTCCGGATTAGGGAACCAGAGTACAGCTTGGTGTAACATAGAATTTTCTGAGGCTTCACTTTGCCTTTTTCCTTCATGTGGAGACATAGAGTTGAGCCACATCCATACGCATCCGTTCCTCCATCCCTCTGTCCCTGTGGTTCATCCACGACCACAAGCCTCCAGCCACCAGCAGAGGCCACTGACCCTGGACTAAATTGTGTGGTGCTGCGGGGTTGACTGTGCAAGAAATAATCAAGCCGGCGGACCCGTGGCAGCTCACACCCATTGTGTCCAAGGGCCGATTTTACACATTTGTGCTCTGAAGTCACCAGCCTGCCAGTTCTGCTGCAGGTGCTTTGTTTGCCGGCATTCCAGGCACCTAGCTCATCAGGACTGAAGCCAGGACTTGCAGAAAATCCTGCCTCTGAGGCTCTCCTCTCCTCCCAGCCCTTTTGTGCAGCTCTTGTATTTGTGGGGAAACAGTGCCCCCTTTCTTCTGGTACCTTGAGCCCTCTTGGGTTTTCTCATTTTTTTTTTTTTTTTTTTTTTTTTTTCTTGTGTTCTTTCCCAAAGCGGAGCCTGCCCTGGCCCAGGAAGACTGATCAGCTGGTGTCTGGTGTGGGCCATCACTTGCCTACTTGGCCTGGGCCTTCTTCCGAGTCTGTGCAGGTTGCTCAGTCATGTTCAACTCTGGGCAACCCCATTGATTGTACAGTCCATGGAATTCTCCAGGCCAGGATCCTGGAGTGGGTAGCAGCCTTTACCTTCTCCAGGGGATCTTCCCAACCCAGAGATTGAACCTAGGTCTCCCATACTGCAGGCGGATTCTTTCCCAGTTGAGCCCCCAGGGAAGCCCAAGAATGCTGGAGTGGGTAGCTTAGCCCTTCTCCAAGGGAACTTCCCGGCCCAGGAATCGAACCCGGGTCTCCTGCATTGCAGGCAGCTTCTTTCCCAACTGAGCTGTCAGGGAAGCCCCACAGTACCTGGAAACAGTGGGCAGAGGGCTTATCTGTCGGCCCAACAGATGTTGGTTTTTTCCCTCCGGTCACTGGCACCGGCTCTTAATGTGATTTGGTGGCTCCTGCTCGAGTCATCCACCCCCGCCACCCGCCGCCAAGTTTGTTTTTTCATCTCTCTTTTTTTTTAATCCCAGCTTCCTCTGAACTGCTGCCTCTGCCCTTTGAACCCGCCACAGATGTTTCCTCTGAAGAGGGTTTCAGAGGCCAGGCCTTGCCACCCCAGCAGTTTGTGTGATTATGGGCCCCTGAGAGGCTGCGGAGCAAAGGGCGGCCCAGCACCCTCCTCGCGCAGGACGGCCATCCCCCATCCTGACTAAGCATGGCTGGGGGCCCACCCCCGGCCAAGGCGGGTGCTGGTGTCCAAGTTGCGAAGTGTACCCCACATAAAGCAATTGAGCACCTTTGCCCGATATTGTTTGCTCAGCATTGCTTGTATCACTTTGTAATCACCGGCATGGGTGCTTGTGGCACTGGGAAGGATTCAACATTGTGGTCCAGCGTGGGGCCAGTAAGTCCCAGAACAAACCATGGAAAGTCTCTGCCACCCATTGGAAGGCGCATGTCTTACCAGCTCTGGAAACATGCCAAGTTCCAGCAGTTGAGGTGCAGGACAGGGGAGACGTGGGGCTGACTGCAGCCTGTGGCCCCTGCTCCACACGCATCTGTCTGTCTGTCTAACCCTTCCCTGTGGATTGTCTGCAGGCTGGGGGTGCCAAGGGCTGGCATGCCAGGTGCCATCAAAGAGTGGCCAGAGCAGGGTCATCAGGTGGTGCTTGGGGGGCGCCCCACAGGTATGAGTTGGTTCTTGGGGTGCCAGGTCAGAGCATTCCGGGTATCTTGCTCATCACTGGCAGCTTCTGAGGGAGTGTGATAGCAGCTCTGAGTCATTAGGAAGGGGGGCTGTCTTGACGGATAAGCACACTGAAAAGCCCAGCATTTGGCATAGCAAGTGTTGAACTTTCTGGGTTTGGTGTGTTCTACTTCTGGCAGGCTTTGCGGAGTCCTTAATTTAAACGCTGACATGTCCTGGAGCTGAATGAAGAGATGAGGCCCCCAGTCACACAGGCATCCACCCCCTTGCCAAGTTCACTCTGTCTTCCGTGGATTGACTTTCGACTCTGTCCTTGTTGAGAATGTTACGCAGGGCTCCGCCATGTCTGCAAACCCAGATGAATCATCAGAAATGCTTTCTTGATGGTACTTTACAGCACATGATAAGAGAATCTGATCTGTGTTTCCAGACTTTATGGCCACCTTTACCTGCTATGGTTATTGATGGATCCCTGGTTACATGGATTGAACCCAGGTCTCCCGCATTGCAGGCAGATTCTTTACCAGCATTGCTGGGTTGTAAGACTCGTAAGTGGTAGTTGCTGGGAGATCCATGGAATGAATCTGTGGGTTTGATTTTGAGCTTTCTCAGCCCCACAATTACTACTGAACAAAGATTTGTAAATCAGAATCAAGGCAAGTCAGGCATGCAGTCAGTGATCCTTGGACTCCTCAGTCTATACATTCAAATCTCTTAATACCTGCAACATGGTAAAAACGAATAAGGTGCTTAATTTAACAGAAAGAATTCTTCCAACTTGATGCCACATGCTTCCAGGTCGCTGTGGGTAATGCTTTGAGAAGCTCTGGGGTCACTGTGTGCTGTGGCCAGTTAATTTCCAACCCCAGATTCCTGCAACTTTCTCCATGGTTTGTTGTTGCCTCTCCCCATTGGTTACTGTGCTCTCTTAGTTACAGCTCTTTGGGTGCAAACAAGTGCTACCTGCCAGCTATTTTGCTACTTTTCTGCAATAATTTCAACTCTGTCTCCTACAAGATCAAAAATAGTACATTGTCAAAACCATGGACTTGACATTGCTGTCACATGTGAGTGTAGCTCTGGGCCATTTTGTCACATGTGTGAAGATACATATACACCACCACTAGTCTGTTTTCCAGCTCTATAATTTTGTCATCTCAATAATGTTATATACCTGGAATCAAATCATTGGCAATATTTTTATTGCTGGGAATCGTCCCAAAGTCTGGATGGAACATAGTCTGTTGAGCTGCTCACCTATGATAGACACTCCTGGTTATTTCCAGGTTTGAGTTACTGTGAGTAAATCTGTATGAACCTTCAGTTCAGTTCAGTTCAGTCGCTCAGTTGTGTCCGACTCTTTGCGACACCGTGAGCAGCAGCATGCCAGGCCTCCCTGTCCAACACCAACTCCTGGAGTCTACCCAAACTCATGTCCATTGAGTTGGTGATGCCATCCAACCATCTCATCCTCTGTCATCCCCTTCTCCTCCTGCCTTAAATCTTTCCCAGCATCAGGGTCTTTTCAAGTTAGTCAGCTCTTTGTATCAGGTGGCCAAAGTATTGGAGTTTCAGCTTCAGCATCAGACCTTCCAATGAACACCCAGGACTGATCTCCTTTAGGATGGACTGTTTGGGTCTCCTTGCAGTCCAAGGGACTCTCAAGAGTCTTCTCCAATACCACAGTTCAAAAGCATCAATTCTTCGGCGCTCAGCTTTCTTTATAGTCCAACTCTCACATCCATGCATGACTACTGGAAAAACCATAGCCTTGACTTGACAGACCTTTGTTGACAAAGTAATGTCTCTGCTTTTTAATATGCTGTCTAGGTTGGTCGTAACCTTCCTTCCAAGGAGTAAGCGTCTTTTAATTTCATGGCTGCAATCACCATCTGCAGTGATTTTGGAGCCCCCCAAAATAAAATCAGCCACTGTTTCCACTGTTTCCCCATCTATTTCCCATGAAGTGATGGGACCAGATGCCATGATCTTAGTTTTCTGAGCTTTAAGCCAACTTTTTCACTCTCCTCTTTCACTTTCATCAAGAGGCTTTTTAGTTCCTCTTCACTTTCTGCCATAAGGGTGGTGTCATCTGCATATCTGAGGTTATTGATATTTCTCCCGGCAATCTTGATTCCAGCTTATGCTTCATCCAGCCCAGGTACAAACCTTCATGTAGCAGGTTTTGCACTCACATTTGTCTTGTTCCAGTACAGTGAAGACAGTGAAAGTCACTCAGTCACGTCTGACTCTTGGCAACCCCATGGACTATATAGTCTGTGGAATTCCCCAGGCCAGAATACTGGAGTGGGTAGCCTTTCCCTTCTCCAGGGGATCTTCCCAACCCAGGGGTCGAACCCAGGTCTCCCGCATTGCAGATGATTCTTTAGCAGCATTGCTGACTTGTGAAGTACTCATTTTGTTTTCTAAGAAAGCACCTGATTTCCTGAATGGCTGTCCCATTTTACATTGGCACCAGCCATGGAAGAGAGATTCAGTTTCTTTCCATCCTTACGACTATTTAGTTTTGTCACTGGTTTTGATCATAGCTGCTCTGATGGCTATGTGGTGATATTTCGTTATGGTTTTCTTTCTTTCTTTCTTTTTTTTTTTTTAATAGCACTGGTTTGTTTTTCTGTTTTTGTCTCTGCTGGGTCTTCATGGCTGAGCACAGGTTTTCTCTAGTTGTGGCAAGCAGTGAATCCTTGGTTCCACAAGGACAAGCCTTCTGACTGTCACTAAATGCAACCCAAGCGTATGGCCAAAATCCAGCTGAACTAAAAATTCTCCATTCATTCCTTTGGCGGCTTCCCTTCTCGCTGGTCTCCCAAGATCGGAATATCCTTCCCTTCATTCTTTTCTGTCCTATGTGTGTGGACCTTGATGTTGTCAAGGTTCTAACATTGACAGTCTGTTCTTTACCTACAATTGTTTTGCAACTTGCTGTAGGTCGATGCTAGAAAGGGAACATCGGTAGAGGCTTTTGTATTATTCTGACTGGTGGCCAACCCAACAGCTTTATTCTGTTTCTCACTGATACAGCTTCTCCCCAATCTTGTTCAGGATGACCAGACGCCCAACTCAGTTCTTGTTTTCTCAGCCCCTTGTGCATCCTGGGACAGCCGGTTCTCCAGTTCTGGTTGATGAGACACCAGCTTCCTCCTTCCTGCAGTCCTCCCCAGCTTGTTTCTTCTGGGTGCACATTCTCAGCTCTGCTGTCTGCTGGAACATTTTTGAAATCTCTCATCCTCATGACTTCCTTTTTTGTGTGTTTGGGTTTCTATTTACCCTCCCACCTTGGGCTCTCCTTTCAATAGGGCCCAGGGACTTTTCCCAGGCTCAGACTTTTCTGTGGGTTCAATCCCTCCTCTGGGAACTAGATCCTGCAGGCTGCAACTGAGACCCAGCACAGCCAAATAAATGAATATCTAAAAAACAAACAAACAAAAAAACAGGGTCTACACTACACACAAATCCTTAAGCTCCCAACTTGAACCTAAATGACACTCATTTAGGAAAATTCTATCTTGCCACAAGAGAAGGCTTTCATGTGCCTGTTTAGAGATTAATCTGAAATGAATTCAGTTTTCTTCTGAGCCCCTTCTCTTGTCTCCCAGTTCCTCTGTGTTGTTCACTTGTCCTTGCAGAGAGAGATGGCACGTTTACAAGCAGATATGAAGATTTTCTTCTGTTTCACAGCATACCTTTCCTCCTCCCCCTTTTTTTTCACTTAACAACATTTCTTCAAGATCAACCCCTGAACCTCCTTTTCGTGGCTCCACAGTATCTGTGTGTGCTAGGACACCTTGCACAGACATAGAGGTAACTCATCTACTGTAGATGGCCTTGAAGTGCCCTGTAGCTCTGGTGTCCTGAGTTACATCAGTTACGTCTCATCAGTTACTTTGCTAAATACAATCCTTTGTTAGATGCTTCTGCTTTCATAGCGCTGTGGAAGGCCGTGTCACGTGAGTTTGAAGAAGTGCTAGCTGCTGCCCGGGCAGTTTCTCTTTCTTAGGACTTCCCTGATTGCAATAGATCTTGAGAGACAGACACATAGATGGGGCTAGCTGTTCCTCCCTGGGGAATCTTCCTGTTTCTCCTTTGCCACCAACTGGCTGATGAGGTGTCCTTCTCCTGGTCCCACCCATTGGGAAGATCTTCCCTCCCCATGGTCTCTGAGGGGCACCCCCACCCCCACTATGGCTGGATCGCAGCCACCGTCCATGTGCAGTGGAATCCTTCCCTATCGTCCTGATCGGATATTTGACCTGGAGTGGGTGGGAGCATTTTCAGAGTGCTCCTTGCCCTTCTCCAAGCCCTGGGTTACTTCAAGAGCAGTTAAGTTAGAAAGAGGAGGAAGAACCAGCAAAGGAGACTGAGGAATGTTTCAAGGAGATCCATCCATTTATTCTCATTGGCGTGTGATGTCAGAGCCACACTGTTCTTAAAATTCCAAAGTCCATCCACAGTAGGACAGCACCCGAGGGTCCCAGTTCCATGCTCTGTGGCCTTTTCTCACTCTCCTGATGCCATTCCTTCCAGTGTTTTATCTGCAAATTTTCAAACCCACTGCAAAGAACGAACAATTTGATAGTAGCTTCCATTTGACATACCTCCTAGATTCTACCATTAACATGTGGCCATGGATGCTTTGTCACGTGTCTATCCACAAGCCATTTATTCACCTTTTTTTTTTTGCACTTCAAAGTAAATTCTGTGACTGAACCCTGTGCCTACAGCCTGTGCCTTGCAACAGGACAAACCACTGGGATGAGAAGGCCACTTGCCACATCTAGAGAAAAGCCCAGCAGCAGCAACTAAGATCCAACACAGCCATAAAATAAATAAATGAATCTTGTTTTTTTAAAAAAAAGTTGCAAGCATCAGAGCAGTTCACCCCTAAAGGCTTCAGTGTGCATATCATGGATTAGTATTCAGTATTTCTATATGATTTTTTTTTAAATTTTGTGGTCCAAGGCCCATCCGGTGAAATGTACTGGATGAGTTTGAATAAATACATACACCTGTGCTTCCCCAACCCTGATCACAGTTTGGAGCATCAACACTCCAGAAGTTTCTCTCATACTCTACCCAGTTTACCCCTTCCCATCCCATCAGAGGCAACCACCATCTTCAACGTTGTTACTGTCGTTTTGGCGTGTTCTAAAAACCTCACGAATGGGCTCATCTAATGTGTACTCTTTTGCCTAAAGCTTCTTTCACTCAACATCACACTTTTCAGACTGATGCATGTTGACCCCTGTGTCAACATTTTGGTCCTTTTCTTGTTTCTGCCACCTCCTGTGGGTGAATAAAGCCCTGTGAACATCCATGTGCAACCCTGTGTCTTTTCTTTTGGGTGAACACCTCGAAGTGTGGTTGACGGGCCTAAGATCCGTGTGTGCTAAACTTGTCTTTTTCGCCATCAGCTCCCTAGTACATCTTATGAAAAAGCCCAAAAGAATTTTTTGACCCACCCAATATTTCCCTGATTACAGTGCTTGTAGGCTCTTGTAGTGCATGTGGCCTTCTGAAATGAAGCATCTGTTCAAATGTTCTGTCTGTCTTTTCCTCGCTTGTCATCCTGTTATTGAGTCATAAAAATTCTTCACATGTTCTGGTATAAATAAGTCTCTGTCAGATGTATGTATTGCAGCTTTTACAGTCAGGCTGTGCCATGCCTTCATAGCTCTTGATCGTCTTTTGGTGAGAAGGTGTTAGTTTTGATGGGATCAGTTGTCCGCATCTATGATTATTGCTCTCTCTGCCTACTAAACCTTTGCCTGTCTCAGGGGAGTTTCTTTACTTCAAGGTCTTTATATTTTTTAGTTGTCATGCTGTCATTTGGCTCTTTCGTGTCAGATAGAAGGCACCTCTGCTTCCTCCCCGGTTTTGACAATGCACTGTGCTGCTTTTCTCAAAGCTTGGCTGTCTCACCTTTTCTCTTTGGCACTGCCAACTGTCTGGTTTTGTCTAGAAAGTCAGGTGGGGATGAACATCCCTGCTGCCCATGCGGGGTTGACCTGGCACCGTGGATTACCAAGACCAGCCTTCTGTCTGTCCTGCCCAGGCCAGAGGCCTTAAATTAACTTCAGATGTATCATGCAGAGTCTTTCCAGAGTGTAATTCATCTGGCTGTGCTGTCTGCATGGTTGGGGTCAAGGGATCACAGTTCACGTGGCATCTCGGGCCGATGAGAGGGGTGGCCCATTGGATAAATAACATGGCCCATCAAGTCGAATGCAGTCGGCTACCAGCCTAAGGAGATAAGCATAGGTTTACGTAGCTTGGGCTTCCCTGGTAGCTCAGATGGTAAAGCACCTGCCTGCAATGTGAGAGACCCGGGTTTGATCCCTGGGTCGGGAAGTTCCCCTGGAGAAGGGAATGGCCACCCCTCCAGTACTCTTGCTTAGAAAATTTCCTGGATGGAGGAACCTGGTGGGCTACAGTCCATGGGGTTGCAAAGAGTTGGACACGACTCAGTGACTTCACTTTCACTTTCTGTAAAGTGTTGTAGACCTACAGTGACATCCTGGGGGTCCCCTCAGCCACTTGCTTCATCCAATCCTCTGCTCTTTTGCCCCGCCAGCCTGTGTCACCCCAGCTGAGTGCTGTGATGGAAGACATGTACACCAACGGGCCCGCTGCCCCAGGGAGCCCGGCCCAGACTCAGGGCCAGGAGACCCGGAAGGTGCGGCTCATCCAGTTTGAGAAGGTCACCGAGGAGCCCATGGTAACCCCTGTTTTTTGCCACCATCACCCCCCAATGCCCCCCCCCCCCTCCAGAGCAGGCTTCCTGCCTCCTTCCAATGGTTGACACCCCAGGTGGTGGAGACAGAAACTCTTTCTCCCAAGAAATCACTTTCAGATGTCTTAAAGATCAGCTCAGCCTGGAGACGGAAACAGCAACTAACTCCAGTATTCCTGCCTGGAAACGCCCATGGACAAAGAGGAGCCTGTCGGGCTGCAGTCCATGGGGTTACAGGACTGAGCACGTGCACATGAGGGTGGAGGGTTGGTCGCCATAAACTGATAGAACTAAAACAAACAAACAGAAAAAGATCAGCTCAGAAATAGCTCACAGTTAAGCATGCTATGGCCTTGTCTGTCTTCCAGGGAATCACGCTGAAGCTGAACGAGAAGCAGTCGTGTACGGTGGCCAGAATTCTCCATGGGGGCATGGTCCACAGACAAGGTATACGTCCAACCTTCTTCTATACTTTGTGACATGACTATTTTTCCCTTTAGGTAACATTTGAGCAATTACTATATGCAACCCCTTTCATTTGCCTCTGAATACATAGCAGTGAAGCAAAGAGACCATCTCTGCCTCCTGGGGCTACCAGTTAAAATGAGAAAATAGGGAATTCCCTGGCACATCAGTATTTAGGACTCAGTATTCTCACGGCCGTGGGCCCTGGTTCAATCACTGGTTGGGGAACGAAGGTTCCATTAGCTGAACAGCATGGCCAGAAAAAAAAAAAAAACAACTAAGCAAATAGACATTAACACATATTTCAGTAACTGCTGTATCTCCTTCATGGGAAGCAGTCATCAATTTGCAGATGCATCCGTTAGTTAAAGCACTTTTCTTTGTATCTAGGGGAGTGCAGGTAAGATAACCACTCTTCACAGAGAATCACATAGATTCTAAACAGTGATTAACGTGACCACTTGGTTTTGTTTGGAGGTTTTAGCTTAAGAGCAAAAAATCATCAAGCTTGCTGGTGACTTCAGAGTGCCAAGTTCTTCACTTTCTGGTCTTCTTTTAGTGTGTATAGCTGTTATCAGAGGCCCCAGAGATCAGGGGCACTCTAGTTCTAGGACATTTTGAGGATCAGGTACTTTTATTCTTCACTTGGAGTCCTGACGTCAAGGCAGATGACATAGTCAACTTCCCAGTGCTTGCTGGTCCTCATGGGACCCAGAGGGCCATCAATAGAATATTCCGGTCTCTTGTTGTCGAATACTTCCAACCCTGTGTTTTTTTACACAATCTATTGCATCACGTGCTACAAATCACGGTTTCTTTCCTGCAGTGTTTTGACTCCTATTGACAGCTCTTGTCCGAACCTGTGTTCTTTTGTTGGTAGGCTCGCTTCACGTTGGGGACGAGATCCTAGAAATCAACGGCACAAACGTGACTAATCACTCGGTAGATCAGCTGCAGAAGGCGATGGTGGGTATCCACCCTTCCCTTGTCTTGGTGAAACATGGATCAGGATTGCTGTCCATGTACCACATTTTCCTGTGAAAGTGTTTATACCTCATTGAAGGGCCTCTTATCACTCAAGAAATGACAAATCTCTGTTTTCATTTAGTAAACTTCTAAAACAAGGCAGATGACCCAGAGTGTCTGCCTAGAAAGAGCTCTGTACTGAGGGCCAGAAGTCCTCAGTCTTTAACGGCAGCCCTGAATCCCACTCTGCTTTACTCCAGCCCCGTGATTTGGAGCAGAATTCACTTCTCTAAGTCATCTATAACACAAAGATGCTAGTAATCACTATTCTTCTGTTATAGATTTCTTACAGAGAGCAATTGGACTAATAGATGAAAAATCAAAATGACAGAATGATCTCTTGTTTCTTTCCAAGACAAACCATTCAATATCACAGTAATCCAAGTCTATGCCCCTCTAAGGCTTAAGAAGCTGAAGTTGAATGGTTCTATGAAGACCTATAAGACATTCTAGACCTAACACCCAAAAAGATGTCCTTTTCATTATAGGGGACTGGAATGCAAAAGTAGGAAGTCAGGAGATACCTGGAGTAACAGGCAAATTTGGCCTTGGAGTACAGAATGAAGCAGGGCAAAGGTAAACAGAGCTTTGCCAAGAGAAAGCACTGGTCATAGCAAACACCCACTTCCAACAATACAGAAGACTCTACACATGGACATCACCAGATGGTCAATACCAATCTCAGATTGATTATATTCTTTCCAGCCAGAGATGGAGAAGCTCTATACAGTCAGCAAAAACAACACTGGGAGCTGACTGTGTCTCAGATCATGAACTACTTATTGCCAAATTCAGACTTAAAATGGAGAAAGTAGGGTAAACCACTGGACCATTCAGGTATGACCTAAATCAAATCCCTTACAATTATACAGTGGAAGTGACAAAAGATTCAAGGGATTAGATCTGATAGACAGAGTGCCTGAAGAACTATGGACGGAGGTTCGTGAGATTGTACAGGAGGCGGTTATCAAGACCATCCCCTAGAAAAAGAAATGCAAAAAAGCAAAGTGTTGTCTGAGGAGGCCTTACAAATAGCTAAGAAAAGAAGAGAGGCAAAAAGCAAAGGAGAAAAGGAAAGATATACCATCTAAATGCAGAGTTCCAAAGAATAGCAAGGAGAGATAAGAAAGCCTTCTTCAGTGATCAATGCAAAGAAATAGAGGAAAATAATAGAATGGGAAAGACTAGAGATCTATTCAAGAAACTTAGAGATACCAAGGGAACATTTCATGCAAAGAAGGGCACAATAAAGGACAGGAATGGTATGGACCTAACAGAAGCAGAAGATATTAAGAGGTGACAAGAATACACAGAAGAGCTATACCAAAAAGATCTTCACGACCCAGATAACCACGATGGTGTGATCACTCACCTAAAGCCAGACATCCTGGAATGCAAAGCCAAGATGGCCTTAGGAAGTGTCACTACGAACAAAGCTAGTGGAGGTGATAGAATTCCAGCTGAGCTATTTCAAATCCTAAAAGATGTTGTGAAAGTGCTGCACCCAATATGCCAGCAAATTTGACATACTCAGCAGTGGCCACAGGACTGGAAAAGGTCAGTTTTCATTGCAATCCCAAAGAAGGGCAATGCCAAAGAATGTTGAAACTACTGCACGATTGCACTCATCTCACACACTAGCAAGTAATGCTCAAAATTCTCCAAGCCAGGCTTCACCAATGCATGAACCATGAACTTCCAAATGTTCAAGCTGGGTTTAGAAAAGGCAGAGGAACCAGAGATCACATAGCCAACATCTGTTGGATCATAGAAAAAGCAAGAGAGTTCCAGAAAAACATCTACTGCTGTCAAAGCCTTTGACTGTGTATATCACAACAAACTGGAAAATTCTTCAAGAGATAGGAATACCAGACCACCTCACCTGCCTCCTCAGAAATCTGGATGCAGGTCAAGAAGCAACAGTTAGAACTGGACATGGAACAACAGACTGGTTCCAAGTTGGGAAAGGAGTTCATCAAAGCTGTATATTGTCACCCTGCTTATTTAGTTTACATGCAGAGTACATCATGAGAAATGCCAGGCTGGATAAGCACAATCTGGAATCAACATTGCCGGGAGAAATATCAATAACCTCAGGTATGCAGATGACACCACCCTTATGGCAGAAAGTGAAGAGGAAGTAAAGAACCTCTTGATGAAAGCGAAACATGAGAGTGAAAAAACTGGCTTAAAACTCACCATTTAAAAAAACTAAGATCAAGGCATCCAGTCCCATAACTTCATGCCAAATACATGGGGAAACAATGGAAACAGTGACAGACTTTATTTCTTGGGCCCCAAAATCACTGCAGATGATGATTACAGCCATGAAATTAAAAAAATGTTTGCTCCTTGGAAGAAAAGCTATCCCCAACCTAGACAGCAAATTAAAAAGCAGGAAAAAAAAAAGGCAGAGACATCACTTTGCCAACAAAGGTCCATCTAGTCAAGGCTATGGTTTTTCCAGGAGTCATGCATAGATGTGAGAGTTGGACCATAAAGAAAGCTGAGTGCCAAAGAATTGATGCTTTTGAACTGTGGTGTTGGAGAAGACTCTTGAGAGTCCCTTGGACTGCAAGGAGATCCAACCAGTCCATCCTAAAGGAAATCAGTTCTGAGTATTCATTGAAGGGACTGATGCTGAAACTCCAATACTTGGGCCACCTGGTGCAAATAACTGACTCATTTGAAAAGACCCTGATGCTGGGAAAGATTGAGGGCAGGAGGAGAAGGGGACAGAAGAGGATGAGATGGTTGGATGGCATCATCAACTTGATGGGCATGAGTTTGAGCATGCTCTGGGTGTTGGTGATAGACAGAGAAGCCTGTCCTGCTGAACTCCATGGGATTCCAAAGATTCGGACATGACTGAGCGACTGAACTGAACTGAGATGAGACATTGAACGTGTCCTCTAGATTCAGTTGTGCTGGGTGTTTGCCCCTCCAGATTCTTCACCGTGGTTCTTTAGCCCTGCACACAGTGGAGACCATTCCTGTAAGGAAAGCAGGAAAAATCACATGGAGTATTTGGGCGTCATTGGCCACTGCTGGTAGGAAGCACCCCTCAGGCACTTAGCATGGGAATAAAGCAGAGAATAGAAACTCGAAGACAAGTGTGGTTTGAACCAGAGATGAGAAAACTGAACATTGCCAGAATTACATGTTAACATTCCTTTTAAATTTCTGCCAATCTGATGGGTGCAAAGTACTTCATGGTTGCTTTATTTTTCTAATTTTATTCCCAGAGCCAAAGTTGAGCACTTTTCAAGAGCTCATTGGCCATATGCTTTTCCTTCTTGTATCTTTTTGCCCTGTTGTCTATTGGGTTGGTTATCTTTTTATAACAGAGTTTGAGTGAGCCTGATTGTTAGTTGCTCAGTCGTGTCCACCTCTTTGTGATCCCATGGAATGTAACCCACCAGGCTCCTCCGTCCATGGAATTCTCCAGGCAAGAATACTGGAGTGGGTTGCCATTTCCTTCTCCAGGGGATCTTCCTAACCCAAGGATCGAACCCGGGTCTCCGGCATTGCAGGCAGATTCTTTACCATCTGAGCCACCAGGAAAGCCCATATAACAAAGTTTAGAAGCACTTGAAAATTGGTTATTAACTGTCTGCCTATTATATGCACAATAATATGTTTCCAGTAAGTAAGTCAGTGTTAGTTGCTCAGTCATGCCTGATTGTTTGCAGCCCTGTGGTCT
This sequence comes from Cervus elaphus, assembly GCF_910594005.1. Lineage (NCBI taxonomy): Eukaryota > Metazoa > Chordata > Mammalia > Artiodactyla > Cervidae > Cervus > Cervus elaphus. The sequence goes on from NC_057848.1 coordinate 25,762,288, forward strand.
TCAGCCCACCAGGCTCCTCTGTCCATGAGATTTTCCAGGCAAGGGTACTGGAGTGGGTTGCCATGTTCTTCTCCAGGGGATCTTCCCAACACAGGGATTGAACCTGGGTCTGCTGCACTGCAGGCAGATTCTTTATCGACTGAGCTACAAGGGAAGCCCATTATGTTTCCAAGTTTATTGTATATGGTATATTTTGCCACATGACACAAATAAATTTTATATAGTTGATTATATTTACACAAATCAAAAAGAAGTGTAAATTTTGAATGTTCATATATTTGAAAAAGTTGTTTCAAGACTAAGGGATACAGCCTTGCCGTGGGCTCAGAAAAAAACCTGTGCATCACATTCTATTGAGAGGAAATGATGAAGGCCAGGTGCAGAGGAATGTGTTCTGTGCAGGGTACACTGTGAGGATACAAGTCAGCTCCTCAGGCTGGTGAGTGTGAAACACTCCAGCCAGGGTCCCGGCAGGAGACAGGTGACCCACTTCAGAAGGTGGATAAAGTGCTGAATGAAGGGGCTGTTCACAGAGGGGAAGGCCTAAAGATAGAGTGGAACAAAAGCCCCTGATGCTGGGAAAGATTGAAGGCAGGGGGAGAAGGGGACGACAGTGGATGAGATGGTTGGATGGCATCCCCAACTAGATGGACCTGAGTTTGAGTAAACTCCGGGAGTTGGTGATGGACAGGAAGGCCTGGCGTGCTGTGGTCCATGGGGTCACAAAGAGTCAGACATGACTGGGCAACCCAACAACAACAATAATTACTACCACCTGGGTCTGGGGCACGTGCTTTGGGTATTTGCATCAGGATCCAGGTCATATCCACACACTGTGGTTGATGGATACATCGTTTAAGACTCTGAATCCTTCTGTTTTCTGATCTGATCTTTGTGGAAGAAACTCGGTTGTTGGTCCTATAGAGTTTCTCCTGGTGAGAGTGGAATGTCTGTGGAAACATAAGTTGAGGATAGCTCTAAAAGTGTTTTTACCATTTGATTCCACATTTCTCTCATGGGGTTCTAGTCTGTACAAATCAAATGCAAATATACAAGAACATATGTTGAAGGGGGTCTCTGCCAGCAGGTTGTAAGAAAGAAAGTGAAGTCACTCAGTCATGTCTGATTCTTTGCAACCCCCTGGGCTGTAGCCCACCCAGCTCCTCCATCCGTGGAATTTTCTAAGCAAGAGTACTAGAGTGGGTGGCCATTTCCTTCTCCAGGGGATCTTCCCGACCCAGGGATCGGACCCGGGTCTCCCGCATTGTGGGCAGGCACTTTACTGTCTGAGCCGCCAGGGAAGCGCAGGTTGTAGAAGAGAAAACAAAGACTGGCGACAGTGGACACGCCCACTAATGGGGATGGTGGCTGAGGCCGCCGGCACACAAGGAATGTAGCTGAGCCATCAGAGAGAGTGAGTGAGACCTTCATATATCGACCTGGAAACAAGTCGTTGAGTCATGCTTATAGTATAATCCCATTTTGTTAAAAACAACAAAAATGCATAAATATGAATATGTGTATGAATATCTGTACATGTTTGTATTGTATAGAAAAGTGTGGACATATGTGTTCATTTTAGGGGTTCATTTTAAGTACTTCTGGGGATCTTTTGTGGTCACTGGTGAAGAGGAGGGACAATCATTAGCCTTTGGTTCCTGTTGTTATGCTGGTTTACGGGGCACATGACATTTCTGTCTCGAAGAAACTGTTGTGCTACAACATTTCAAAGTGCAATGGTGGCTATTGGGGAAAAAAATAAAACCTCATGGGCCTTTAGGAGGGGAAAAATGACTTCATGATACCTCCAGTCAGCCAAGTTCATTTTACTTAACAGTTATTTCTTGTTTCTTTTTGTAATAGAAAGAAACCAAAGGAATGATCTCATTGAAAGTAATTCCCAACCAGCAAAATCGACTTCCGGCACTGCAAGTAGGTGGCAGCATTTTCTCTGTTGCGGTGACAGCAGGATTCAGACCCAGGATGTTCTCAGAATTTGATTGAATGTGTGATTCTAATCAGTGGAGCTGCCTAGTACTCTCTGAGCCAAATTGACACATGTTGCAGACTGGCAGGCCTTTGCTGCATGTCCTGCATGTGAGACCAAAGGCCCATCTCCTGATTCTGTGGCCCCCCGTCATACACAGCGCATCGTGGCTTAGGAGGGAAATCGCTTGGGCAGATGAACTTTGACAAAAATCAATCTGAAGTTTCTGTCCCAGGTTACTTAAAGTGTGATGGTATAATTTTCTTGTCAAGTAAACTTTTTAAGATTGAAGTTTTGGTATATATGGGCACATAGACAACAAAGTATGCAAATCGTAAGTATAAAACTAGATGAATTTTCACAAACTTAACACACCTATGTGACCAGCACCCTGAGAGTCCCCATCCCCATTTAGAGTCCACCAACCCTGACTTCTGACTCCAGAGATGAGTTTTGCCCCTTTTGGGAATTTGTGTAAATTGACTCACACAGTACGAATCCTTTAGCATCTCGTTTTGTTCACTGGGTATGAAGTCTCTGCTGTAGCAACTGGTGATTCCTTCTTTTTTTGTTTGTTTGAAATTTTAAATGTTTTTTTAAAAATTTTAATCAGAGGCTAATCACTTTACAATATTGTGGTGATTTTTGCCATACATTCACATGAATCAGCCGTGGGTGTACATGTGATTCCTTCTTCTTTCTCATATGAACATGCTCTTGAGGGCCTTCAGCAATTCCAGCTTTTTGGTTCTTACAAAAAAACAAAAAACAGTGCTGCCATGAACCTCAGTATTTCTGAGTTTCAGGGCATTTCTGATGAGTTGTGGAGCATGTTCAACTGGTAATATTGTGCAACTGTTTTCCAAGGTAGCTGTACCATTTTCCAGTTCCAGCTCCACCACATCCTTGCTGAGAATTCTCTGGCATTTTCCCCCTTCCTTTTGGCCATTGTGTTGGTGGTGTTACACTTTGCTGTCTGCTGGGAAGTGGAGTCTTCTCTCATTTTTTAGTCGGCCTGAATTTCATGAATCTTCAGAGAACCAGTGTTGCCTCTCTTGATCCTTTCAACCCTATTTTTTCCGTTTCATTGCTTTCTGCTCCTTCCTGCTTTCTTTCTTTCTCTGGGTTGGATTTACACCCCTGATCTTCCTATCCAAGATAGCTGGTATTAACTTCTAACTTAATAGCTTCTTCCAGTCTTTTTGGCTTCCGTGTATGAAAAAATACTAAATTTCAAGCATAGTAGGTGTTGTTTTTATTTGATAATTTGATAATCAAACACATTTTATTTGCTTGATTTGTTTTGATTTGCTTTGGTTGGAAATGATCTTCTTATTTTATGTGATATCAGCAGCAAGACTTGGGGCACATTTATAAAAGTAGCTGCTTTGTACTCCAGAGTGGACAGCTGAGTCCTAGTAACCACACAGCGTCTTTGCCTCCCTGCTGTCTAGGCAGTGCAGACCCTGCTTATTTACAGCCAAACTTTCCACTAATGCAGCGCCCCTTGCCTGCGTTTTCAGATGTTCATGCGTGCGCAGTTCGACTATGACCCCAGAAAGGACAACCTGATCCCTTGCAAGGAGGCGGGACTGAAGTTCGTCACAGGGGACGTCATACAGATCATCAACAAGGATGACAGCAACTGGTGGCAGGGGCGGGTGGAAGGCTCGTCCCAGGAGTCAGCGGGCCTGATCCCCTCCCCTGAGCTGCAGGAATGGTGAGCCACAATGGACAAGGACCCACGCCTGCCACAGAGAACTGCCCAACTTCTGCAATCTGTCATGCTGTGTATCCTTTCTGTTGCTCAATGAGGCCAACTTCCCAGTTTTCCTAGCAGAATGGACGGGGGCAGGGGCAATGATGCCCTTATGAGCTTGACTGGCTGTTTTATGGCTAAAGGAGCCTGACGAGTTCTCCCTGCATCCACGGATCTCTGTGGCCACAAGTGCTTTCCCTAAGCTTACAAAGCAGGCTGTGGCACTGGGACTCCATCTCCCCTCCCCCAGTGCCCTTCTGAACCATGATCTTCTTGAGTTCTGCAGAAAAAGTGAAAGTGAAGTCGTTCAGTCACGTCCAACTCTTTGCGACCCCATGGACTAGCCCACCAGGCTCCTCCATCCATGGAATTTTCTAGGCAAGAGGACTAGAGTGGGTGGCCATTGTCTTCTCCAGAGGATCTTCCCGACCCAGGGATCGAACCCAGGTCTCCCGCATTGTAGGCAGACTCTGAGTCCTGCTGAGAACAGTCAGATTTTAAGGATGTGTCCTTTATGCATATTTGTGGTACATAGAAAAGGTTATCCCTGTCCCCAAGTTGGATTGCCATCACTAGCAAAACACCCGTAAAATTTTTCACCAATGTAGAACAGTCATGAAACTTATTTGGAACCACACACACACACAAAAAAAACAGCCCTGAGTTGCCAATGCAATCTTAAGAAAAAAGAACAAAGCTGGACTTAGGACAGTCCCTGACTTCAGAGTATACTACAAACCTACAGTCATCAAAAGAGCATAGTCCTCCACTGCTATGTAGCAGCCTGGGTGGGAGGGGAGTTTGTGGGAGAATGGATACACGTATACGGATGGCTGAGTCCTTTTGCTGTCCACCTGAAACTGTCACAATATTATTAATTGGCTATACCCCAATACAAAATAAAAAGTTAAAAAAATAGCATAGTACTGGCACAAAAACAGACACACAGATCAATGGAATGGAACAGAGAGCCCAGAAATAAACACATGTACTTAATATCAATTAACCTATGACAGAGGAGGTAAGAACATGCAAAGGAGAAAAGACAGTGTCTTCAATAAGTGGTGCTAGGAAAACTGGACAACTACATTTATTTTACAAAATAAAATTAGAATATTTTTGACACCATTTACAAAAATAAAAGGGATTAAATATCAAAGTGTTAGACTAGAAAGTATAAAACCCCAAGAAAACATGGAGAACACTAGAGAAACATAGAAAACAGTATTTATTTTATATGTTATACTCTTTGTTTTTTCTGGCTGTGCCGTGTAGCTTGCAGGATCTTAGTTTCTCAAACATGCGTTGAACCCACACCCTTGACAGTGAAAGTGCAGAGCTCTAAGCACTGCATTGCCAGGGGAGTCGTTATATTCCATTTAAAGTTATAAAATAATGGCCTTATGTCCCTATACTATATAATACATCCTTGTAGCTTATTTATTTTATGCATAGCAGTTTTTGTATTGATACCTCTTAATCCTCTATGCCTATATTGCCCCTCCCTCTTCCTTTTCCTCAGTGGTAACCACGAGTTTGTCCTCCATATCTGTGAGTCTGTTCGTTTTGTCTCATTCATTCGTTCGTTTTATATTTTAGATTTCACATACAAGTGATAACTTAGAGTTTTGTTTTTCTCTGAGTTTTCACTAAGCCTCTAACATGGACTCTCTAGGTCCATCCATGTTATTGTAATTGGCAGAGTTTCATTCTTTTTATTAATGGCTGAGTAATATTCCTCTGTGTGTGTGCACATGCGCATATGTGCATGTTACATCTTCTTTATCTGTTCATCTGTTGGCGGACATGTAGGTTGTTTCCATGTCTTGGCTATTGTAAATAATGCCTTGAGAGAAAGGGCCGGAGGCAGATGGTTCTAGGGGTTTCATGTAGAGGGACTGCACAGGCAAATGACCCAGGGCTTTTGCATCAAGAAACCACTGATGTCCTCTGTTGTCTCTTCCCTCCAGGCGAGTGGCGAGTGGGGCCCATTCTGCTCCGAGTGAGGCCCCTAGCTGCAGCCCCTTTGGGAAAAAGAAGAAGTACAAAGACAAGTACCTGGCGAAGCACAGCGCAAGTACGCTCCCTGACTCGCCGCTGCTCCTGGTCTCCTGTGACCATATCCCTCTCCCCGGCTCCACACACTCAGGGCATGTGGGAGGAAGGCTGCCCCCAGGGATCCACCCTGACCACCTTCCAGACCTTTCTCAATACATCAGCCGACATCAGTCTGACCCAGTGCAGGGTTCGAGCTGCCTCAGACAGCGGCCTGTTTTCCTGAACTAACTCTGACTGTGTTCTTTACCTGCTGTGGGCACAAGCAGGTTTTAGATAAGAAAGGAAGAATCATCCATGACTAAGCTATTGTCTGTTAAATGCTTCCTTCCTGCGGGGAGCATTTACGAGAAAGATAGGAGCAAATCACAGGACCTGAAAGCACCTGCTAGGTCAGGAGTCTCCACGGAGCCGTAGAGGGCAGTTGTGTGACATGGGAGGCAGCAGGATCAGAGTCAGGATGACACTCACGTCCCCTGAGACAAGGGCCAGTGCAGGCGGTACTGGGGAGATGACGGTGCTAGAGCTGATAGCTGGGGCCAAAAGCTTACAGAAAGTTTGAGTGCAAAGAACTGACCAACAGCCATGTTGAGTTTCAATGGCAGGGGGTGTTGGGAAAACCAAGACATAGACCCCAAGGAAGGGCACCCACCATCAAAGGTCAGCCCCACCTGCAGTTGTCCCCACCAGTGTCTGAGCCTGTCTGGCTGATCTCAGCCTGCCCAGTTTGCCCAGCTCTGGGATGACCTTGGCTTGCTTTTCTTTGTCCCTAGTTTTTGACCAGTTGGATGTTGTTTCCTACGAGGAAGTGGTTCGGCTGCCCGCGTTCAAGAGGAAGACCCTGGTTCTCATCGGTATCTTCTTGTTGCTTTGCTACTGGACACATTTCTGTTTGTGTTCCACTGTCTGCAGGATGTACCCTACCTCCATTGCCTCCCTGCCTGGAGGATGTAACCTACCTCCATGTCTTCTCCCCATTCTGTTCCTTCAAAAAAAAGTAGGCAGTGAGGAAGAAAAGGAAGTGAGAACTGTGTCTTGGGCCTCCATATGGAGCAGATTTAAGAGTTTTCTGAGCCCTTACCAGGACTCACCTTGGTTCACGTTGCTAGAGAGCGTAAACCTGATACGGTTTTCAGCGACTAATTCTTTTAGGTGTTTTATCCGTCTGGCCAGCAGTAGGGATGCTCTAGGCCTATGCTTGCATTCTCCAGAAAAAGATTTAGGGCTCTTTGAAATGGAGCAAGTCCTCCCTGTCTCTACAGCGAAAAGGTTAGTTGGTTAGAGGATCGGTATTAAGGTTCTGTTTAAACTTGCAGGAAGAGCCTGTTCCATTCATTTGGGGGGAGTCTAGGAAGGCAAATAGCCTTCAGAAAGAAACCGAAAATGCCCTGTGGTAGCCAGCTCCTATGTGCCAAAGACAGCTGTGTTCTGAATTGTCATCGGGACACTAGGCCCTGAAACCCTTGATCCTCCTGACCCCAGCCCTTCAGAAGCCCATGCACTTTGCTTTGACCTGTCACTGATCGTGAGCTCTGAGAGATGAAAACCCAAGTGTTAATCCTCTTTCTAGCCCTGTCTTTGTTTCTGGGGAAAGAAATGGAAGCATTGATCTGCATGCCTGTCTCTTCTGTCCACGCAGGAGCCAGCGGGGTGGGCCGCAGCCACATCAAGAATGCCCTGCTCAGCCAGAACCCGGACAAGTTCTCATACCCTGCCCCGTGTGAGTAGCTCAGGGGCCTGAGGGCCGTGGTTTCATAGTGGTCTGTCTTTCTGTGATTTCTTTTTCCTTCTTGACCATGCCACATAGCCCGGGATATCCCAATCTCCCTGGCCAGGGACTGAACCCACGCTTTGGCAGCAAAGACATAGAGCCCTAACCACTAGGTGGCCAGGGAGGTCCCTTCTTTGTGATTTTTTTCCCCCAAATGTTTGATGATCAAAAGAAAAGATCATTTGGAAAGATACAAATTTGTCCCCAGAGTTGCTGCAACTAACAAAGTAGTTTCGCTGTTGGTCTGCATAAGAGACATAGTGACACTTAGGGTCATTCAATAACTTAAAATGCAAACTGAGTTCGCAAGAGTGGGTGAAAGGTAAGGAGAAGTTGGGTCAAAGAAGGGAGACTTTCAGTGTGCTTCCCAGAAATCCAGACTATAGCCTGTGATCGGTTTTATTTATTTATTTTTTTAATTTTTTCACGACACTGCACGGCACGTGGGATCTTAGTTCCCTGACTAGGGTTCAAACGTGTGCCCCAGCCTGCATTGGAGGGTGGAGTCTTAACCACTGGACCACTTGTGAAGTCTCTGCGGATCTGCTCTGCAAAGATTTCCAGCTTCTGTGTCCCTGGGGTTGGTGTTGGAGAGAGAGGCAACTTTATGACGGCAGGAGGATGAGCGCTCACTCTGGAGCATTTAAACGTGTTCCCGGCCCACTCATTTTCTTGAGTCAGGCCCTGAGGGTCCTGAATAAGAAAGTGAAGTCGCTCAGTCGTATCCGACTCTTGGTGACCCCTGTGGACCGTAGCCTACCCAGCTCCTCCATCCATGGAATTTTCTAAGCAAGAGTACTGGAGTGGGTGGCCATTGCCTTCTCCAGGGGATCTTCTGGACCCAGGGATCGAACCCGGGTCTCCCATGTTGTGGGTAGATGCTGTACCATCTGAGCCACCAGGGAATCCTTTAGAAGATTCCCTGAATCAGAAGCCCCTGCACTAAAAGCAGCTGGGGTGGCAGTGGCGATGCCAGGGTCTGTGCCCCCGGGAGCCATGGAGGGGGGCCCCCAAGTGGCTCAGGGGTTGATCAGGGTTCTCGGGGTGCAGATACGACACGGCCAGCCAGGAAGAGTGAAGAAGATGGCAAGGAATATCACTTCATCTCCACGGAGGAGATGACGCGGAGCATCTCCGCCAATGAGTTCTTGGAGTTCGGCAGCTACCAGGGCAACATGTTCGGCACCAAGTTCGAGACTGTGCACCAGATTCACAAGCAGGACAAGGTCGCCATCCTGGACATCGAGCCTCAGGTGGGTTGGCAGGGAAGACCAGAGTAGATGGGAGCAGGGTGCTGAAGAGCACAGCTCGGGGGAACCTGCAGGGCGTGCACCCTGGCTTCACGGGCTGTCACTGGGGTCACTGGGAGGAAGAGCTGGTCCAGCCGTGCCAGAGACAGTCCTGGCCTTGGCGAGGCCCTAAGATGCCAATTGCCAGGGGTCTGCTTTGACTGCTGACTCTTTTTCCCCTCTCTTCTCCCTCCCTCCACTCCATTTTCTCAGACCCTGAAGATCGTTCGGACAGCAGAACTTTCACCTTTCATTGTGTTCATCGCACCCACTGACCAAGGCACTCAGGTGGGTCTGTGCAGGGGGGCGGGAGACCTGACAGATGGTTGGCAGGGTGCTGGCAGAGCTCAACATCTTGGCTACTGCTGTCTTGCTGCACTTGAGGCCAAGAGGACAGAGTACATGCGTCCAGTCTGTTCAGTTCAATTTAGTTCAGTCACTCAGTCGTGTCTGACTCTTTGCGACCCCATGGACTGCAGCACGCCAGTCCTCTCTGTCCATCATCAACTCCCGGAGTCTACCCAAATTCCTGTCCACCGAGTTGATGATGCCATCCAACCATCTCATCCTGTCTTCCCCTTCTCCTCCCACCTTCAGTCTTTCCCAGCATCAGGGTCTTTTACAATGAGTCATCTCTTTGCATCAGGTGGCCAAAGTATTGGCGTTTCTGTTCAGTGGGGAGTTGTTAACCCACTAGCCGGGCCATTGTTCCAGAATCACAGGGATGGATGGTGGGCTTAAGAGGGGCAAATGTGGGGGACAGGGACCCTGAACATATGTGGCCCTAGGCCCACAGGAGGCATGCTGTGGGGAGGGGGGACCATGTAGAGAAGCCTCCCAGCTCCCTAGGGCCGATGAGCTCCAAACCCCACTGCAGACACTTGCTTTTCATCGAATGCATCTGTGGAGACCTTCCTGGGCCTTTCTCAGGAGCTGTGGTCTCCCATCTTGTGGATTTAGCAGAATTATTTAGTTCCCTAGGGATTCCCTGGCGGCTCAGACAGTAAAGCGTCTGCCCGCAATGCAGGAGACCCAGGTTTGATCGCTGGGTCGGGAAGATCCCCTGGAGAAGGCAATGACCACCCACTCCAGTACTCTTGCCTAGAAAATTCCATGGATGGAGGAGCCTCGTGGGCTACAGTCCATGGGGTCGCAAAGAGTCGGACACGAGTGAGTGACTTCACTCTAGTTCCCTCACTGCCTTCTTGATGGATGTTTAGGTTTAAAACTTTTAGTAGCATCAATATGACAATCCACGATTATGTGCGTGTACCTCCCGTGTGCAAATCTGTCTGTGGGAGATTGCAGGCGGGGTCGTGTTGGGAATTTTGGATGTGGCAGGGGACTTGCCCCCCTGTTTCAGGAGCATATCCTGCACTTTCATCTTTGGAGTCTGCTGAATGGGGAAGTGGAATCTCATTGAACTTGAGTGCTTGACTGGAAGCAGTAAAGCATCTTGTCTAGACTCCCGAGGACCAAGTCTGTCCATTTTTCTCTGAACTACCTGGTCAGCTCCTGAGCTTATTTTTGTTCGGTCACTGGCCTTACTAATTTCTGGGATCTCTGTGTGAGGGTCATTAGCCCTTAATAGTATCAGTTGCAACCACCACCCCCCCAATCTCAATTTGGCCTTTTAGTGTTTATTGGGCTTCCCTGGTGGCTCAACTGGGAAAGAATCCGCCCGCAATGCGGGAAACCTGGGTTCGATCCCTGGGCTGGGAAGATCCCCTGGAGAAGGGAAAGACTACCCACTCCAGTATTCTAGCCTGGAGAATTCCACGGACTGTGTAGTCCATGGGGTTGCCAAGTGTCCCACACGACTGAGCGACTTGCACTTTGTCTTTCACTTTCGTGTTTATTGCTACCGAGACGTCTTCAGGGAGCACCTCTCCACACCCCAGCCCCTTAACATTCTCAGGCAAGGACTTCAGGGTTTTAGGCTTTTTTTTTTTTTTTTCAGTGAAGTGAAGGTCACTGAGTCGTATCCAACTCTTTGCGATACCATGGACTGTAGCTCACCAGGCTCCTCCGTCCATGGGATTTCCCAGGCAAGAATACTGGAGTGGGTTGTCATTTCCTTCTCCAGGGGATCTTCCTGATCCAGAGATTGAACCAGAATCTCCTGCATTGCAGGCAGATTCTTTACCATCTAAGCCACCAGGGAAGCCTTTAGGCTTTTCAGCATGTGATTCAAAGTTGGGTGGTGGGCACGACGATCAAGTGGTGGGCAGGCCTCCACTTGAACCGTCTTGGGCCTCCTGGGCAGGGCACAAACAGCCTGCTCCATCCGTGGGCCTCCCCCTTCTCTCCTCCAGACGGACGCCCTGCAGCAGCTGCAGAAGGACTCGGAGGCCATCCGCAGCCAGTATGCGCACTACTTTGACCTCTCACTGGTCAATAACAGCGTTGAGGAAACCCTGAAAACATTGCAAGAAGCCTTTGACCTGGCGTGCCGTTCCCCACAGTGGGTGCCTGTCTCCTGGGTTTACTAATCTTTGCACCATAGTGGGCAGCAACCAGGGGCCCCTGTCCAGCCTTTGGAAGTCCACCCTGCCTTGCTCTTTTAAGACCACAGGCTCGCTAGCTTTGTGTCAGCTTCCAGCTCTCTGCAACTCTCCTCCTCATGAAGCCGGTGGGTGTCTTGTCTTCTTCACATTTCTGAAGGGCTGGGCTGATTTCCCCACGGAGCAGGATTTCCAAAGGATCCCTGTGAATTGAGGGACAGAAGCACTCGGCCAAGGCAGCTGCTGATCACAGCTGGTGCACACAGGGAGGAAAAGCAATGGACCCCAGCCCTCTGAAGCTTGCACCCCTTTTACCTTCGGCCACACCGGGCATTTCATGTGTCTTTGATTTGAAGAGAGCATTTGTCACTGCGAGTTTCTACCCTGCCAAATCAAACAGCTGTGCAATAGGATGGGTCTGCTCTAGGGAAACCCTCAAAAGCAATAAAGATATTGCTGTGTTAAAATGCCAGTGAGCTTGTGCCTTTTGACTCTCTGGTTCCCAGCCGCGCCCCAAGCCCCTGGAGTGCAGAGATGCCTCTCCCATGTTCTGAAGTCTCTCTCAAGCTTGTGACGACCTTGAGCCTGGAGGTCAGGCTCAACCGGATTTCCGGGCACAGGTGGCGGTGTCTACATGCACATGAGCACGTGTGTGTGGTGTACAAAGACATGCTGGGAGCCAAGGTGTAAGGGGACTGACTCTCCATGCTGCTCTGGGGGCGAGTGCTCTGAACTGATTTGCTTCCACTTGCTTTGGACTTGATTCTGATACACATACCAGATCTTTTTTCCTCCAGAAAGCTACTCCCTATTAGATTTCTCTTGCATTCTGGACACCCAGACCGACTGCCCAGGTGAAGGTAACGTCCCCAGAATAAACTCCTCCATTGGCTACCAGAAGCACAGGTGCAGCTGTGCCCTCAAGACTCACCTGAGGTTTGTGTCCATGTACAGGCACCCGAGAGTGTCTTACCCTGGATGGGAACCCACCATGGGTGCTTCCTGGAGGCGTTGTGTCCTGGCATACCTAGGGCAGGGGAAAGCCAGCCATGGGCTGGTGTGTCCAGGTGGCTCTCAAGGGTCCCAGGCAGTGGAGGCCACCAGAAACCATCACTGGGTATGTGGCCCTGACCCTCACTGCATTTGCACTCCCCTCCCCACCACTCCGCATAGTTTTTGGTTCTAAATCACCTCCCCAGCCATCAGCACAAGCTTTGGCAGCTCCTGGCGTGGGTGTCTGAGCCCAGATGTGTCTGCAGGTGCCCAAATGACCCCTTGTCCCCCACCTCCTGCCTGCAACAAACACGGAGAACCTTCCTCTTCTCTCTGATTGTGGGGATCACCAAATTTGGGAAGGTTCTTTGGTTATCTCATGTCTTGAAGATGCCGGAGTACCTGATCCCATACCAGGCCCCAAGGGAAATGTTACCAGACAAAGAAAAAAGGTAACCACACATACAGGAAAAACACCACATTTCCACTAGGACATAAACACCTCTACAGTTTTAATTGCCATGTCTTCTTGTTGTTCTACTAACTTGTAGATCAACAATTAGAAAAATCCAACAGGAATACTTAAAAAACCAGAAGGAAATTTAATCAGTAAAAATTACAACCTTCTCCCAGCAGGGAAAGGAACAGAGGGGTAAAACGAAGCCTGGAGGAATTTTTTTTTTTTTGGGGGGGGGGAGCTGAGCTCACAAACACAACTAGCCAGGTGGAGTCAGGTGCCTGAGGTGGTATGTATATGTACAAGCTGTGAAGTGTACACAGGGGAGGGCATGGAAAGAGCGCACAAGACAAGCGTGCCAGAGCCCTCAGCCAGGCCTCCACCTGGAAAGAAATCCAGGTGACCGAGGGAACTCTTGACACGAGAGTAGACCGCTGTCCTCAGCACGTTGGCAAAAAAAGATTATTCCCTCAATAACATGGTTCAGTTCTGTTTTTCTTTTTTCACTTGCTCTAGAACATTTTGTGGAACAGCCTTTTTTTGCTTACAAACTTTTTAGACGAGGGAAGTGAGAAGCCAACTGGGAGAGGCCCAGGATAGTCAGCTGGCCCCGGGAAACAGCCGTGGGTGGGCACTGGGCAGCACTGGGTCTGCATGGGAGGTGCTGTGAGTGTCCTGGGCGGAGCAGCGTACAGTGCCCAGTCCGCCCCCTTCACCAGGGTCCTTACAACAGGACGCGATGGGGCAGCGATGCCAGGGGGCGTTGGTGAGGGCTCCGTGAGCTGCTCCCACATGCTGGCCTCTCCACCCTTCTGGGGACCTCGGGTCCCCTCCCTTGAGGACCAACGGAGCTCCAGGTTCACAATAAGGCTTTGATGGCTCCTCCCACCTGGGCACCGTGCCACATGTGGTCGCCCTTACTCGGAGACCATTTCCACTTTGATTTTCTTTTTCTTCTTCTTCTTCTTGGTGCTGTCACTATCCTGGGAGGAAAAGCAAGCAAGCAAGCATCTCATAAGCACCGCCACTTTCCCAGTCCCACCCCGTCAGGGTCACCAGGTGATGCTCATGGCTCGGACGTCCTGGGTGACCTCAATCTTGTGCATCACCGTCTTGAGTTTTTCACTGATGCCTTCGCCTTCACACTCCCCAGCTCCACAGCCTCCCAACCCATCACACACAGAATCCTAACTGAGCCGATTCTAGGAAACCTGGGCCCATCCCATCCTCCCTACTGGGCAGTGGGCAATGCCTTCCCCTCTCAGGAACCCAGGTCCTGGGCCCTCCTGCACACACCCCGGTTCCTGGCTCCTCCGTGCTCTCCATAGCAGCTTTGGCCTTCTCCTTCTTTTTCTTCTTCTTTTCCTTCTTGACCGCCTGCAGAGCCGCCGGGGACGTGTCCTCACTCTCGCTCTCTCGCTTCCGCTAAGGTGGAGACCACAGATGGCATGTTAAATCTGAGACCAACGTGGACAAGAACGTTTACAGTGAGTCACAAAAGGTGGGGAGCCAGCTCGCCAAGAAGATCCTGATGGGATCCAACAGGAAGTTTGTGAAAACCCCCGACAGAGCCTGGTTTAGCAGGCATTCAGAGACTGTCATGCCTGAAGGCCAGGAAGCCGGGGGCACTGCCGGAGTGCCAGGGCAACACAGAAAGGCCGCCTCCTCCCTAGGGTGCTCGCAGGAGGCCTCAGAGGGGGCAGATGGGTCAGGAACCCCACCTGCCAGGTTCCACAGCAGGCCCTTTTCAGGACATTCGGTGCCACCCGCAGTAACAGACAAGCCACCATGCCATCTGATGCCAGCGGCCCCCAGCCCTGAAGCCACCACATGCACAGGTGTTCGCTGGCCTTCTGCCAAGTTCCACCTGGCCCCGAGTGTCCCCGTCTTGATTCCAACACACTCCTGCCATCTGTCAACCCCACTGTTTCACGGCTGTGGCCTGAGCTCAGCCAGTAGCCCAGGCCAATCTAACCCCCAGGCCCACAGACCACCCCCCCAGCAGACACAACAAACCAGCAGCTGGAGGGGCTGGGTGGTGTGTTCCAAAGCCAACACGGCACACCACTCACCTTTGGGGTTTTTACCACCTCAGCAACTACCGGCATGGCTTTGACTGCTTTGGCTGGCACATCTTTTTTGGCAGAATCGCTATGAGAGGAGCAGAAGCAAAGGGTGAGGGTCACAGACATGCTGTCCTCAGAGGCCTGGCTGCACAAAGGCATATATGGCCAGTCGAAAGCCACCGTCAGAATACTGATGCTGGACAGAAGAGCTCACCACTGCCACTTGCAACCTGACTCCATCTAAAGTCCCGCAAGCCAGGCTGGCAAGGGACAACCATCGGCTGTGCAGGGCCCAATGCCCTGACTCACCCGGGGCAGCCGGGGTTCAACGCCAGCCTCCAAGGCAAGTCCCAACAGCCCTGCCCTGAATATGTTTCCTCCATATCTGGCTCCGTACTCATTGGAAGGACTGATGTTGAAGCTGAAACTCCCAACACTCTGGCCACCTGATGTGGACAGCTGACTCATTTGAAAAGACCCTGATGCTGGGAAAGATTGAAGGCAGGAGAAGGGGACAACAGAGGATGAGATGGTTGGATGGCATCACCAACTCAATGGACATGAGTTTCAGCAAGCTTCGGGAGTTGGTGATGGACAGGGAGGCCTGGCGTGCTGCAGTCCATGGGTCTGCAAAGAGTCACACATGACTGAGCAACTGAACTGAACTAAGTTGAGTTCCTCACCAGAGTGGCTGGGAGGCAGAATCCAGTACAAAGAACTCCACGCCCTTCCCTCCTCCCCTGCCGTCGAGGGAGTCCAGGATCTGGGCAGGCCCCCTCTCCACCGCGGGGCTGGCCGACAGCCGCCCTCACCTGTAGTCGACGTACTCTTGCGTCCAGGTGGCAGGCGTGCTATCAGTTGGCTTGCCGTGCTTGTCCAGAAGGCCCTGCTTGATCATCAGCTTCTTCTGACTCGCCTGGAGGACGGGCAGGGTGTCCAGGTTACAACAGTATCTACGCAAAGCAGGTCTCATAACCACACACACACAGAGTACTCGGAACTCACCCTCTCTTCCACGGGTGCAGACATGGGACTTTCAAAGGGATTGCTGTATTCCTGGGAGCCTCTGTGGTCTCATTTGTACCCCTGCCATTCCAGCGGCCCCAGATGCTTCCCTCCCCACTTCATCTCAATATATCACACCATATATTTCCACTGGCATGGCTCAAGCAGAGATCCCCTGCCCCAACTCCCTGACCAGGCCAAAGCCCTCATGGTGGACTCAAGGTGCCAGGGACCTTGCCACACCCCTTCACAGGGCCCTCAATTATGCTGAAAGTCACCATCCCATGGTGCAAGTGGACTGAGGTCCATCTATGGTCCCCTTAGCCTAAATATCGTCAGGTCCAAGTGAGGCACATTCCCAACCAGCACCGACTTCCCAGAGCCCGGCACAACGCCAGCACATGGCAGTGGAGACATACCAAGAGCTGCTCGAGTATTCAACAAAGCAAAATACAATGCTGCACAGGGCACAGGCCCAGTCCCACTTACTTACTTTTGGCCCTAAACCCCACTTTCGAGGGTAAGTGTCTCTCTCCATGATAACTCTCTTGATCTTGGCTACAATGCCGTGGTCACAGGTGGAGATCACTGCTGTGGTCATCAAAGCAATTGCTGCAGGTGTTGGAAAGAGATAGAAGGAAAGACTTGATAAACAATGAGGCCAAATGCCGCCATTTTATACAAGTTTTACAAACTTCTTGAAAACTTCTAAGCTTGGACTTCCCTGGTGGTCCAGTGGTGAAGAATTCACCTTCCAATACATGGGACACAGGTTCGATTCAAAGTTGGGGAACTCAGACCCCACATGCCACAGGGCACCTACGCCGGGGTGCCACAAGCAGTGAGACCACGCACAACCGGAGAGAAGCCCGCACAGCACAATGAAAGATCCTGTGTGCCGCCACTAACACCCAACACAGCCAAACAGATAGATGCTTTTTTAAAAAATAATCTAATTGTTGAAATAAAACTCTTAAGCTCTACTGCCTTGAGGTTTCCATTGTGGAGAGGTGCATATGGAGAAAATCCACCATCACGGGAAAGCAGCCTGTGAAATCATGTTCCACTTATCAAGTGCAAAAAAATACTGATACTGATCACTCATCAAAATCTATGTTTTGGATGTCCTCAGATGAGACTTCTTAAAAAGTATTCGACTGGCCAAAAAGTTCGTGTTTTTCGGTTACATGTCTCAGAAAAATCCAAATCCATTTTTTGGCCAGGCAGATACATCCAAAGCTCCTTGTTTAATGTGCATTATTTACACCAGGAATAAAGTGTGTCATCAGGATCCCTTTCTAGCTGTGCACAATCAAGGTGGCCATAGAGTGGCCAGCAGCCAGAGGGGAAGGGCCACCTCGATATCGAACCCCAAAGACATACACGTCATGCTTGGAGCTCAGACAGGAATAATCCAACAGTAGCTAAAGTTGCGCAGGTTAGCGTTGCACAGAGAGGGAGCAGACTGAAGGCTCCTCAGTTACCACCTTTATTCCTCCCCATCAGTTGATGATTTCTTCTCTCACTGGAGAGCTAAACCGCTGAGACAGGGCACCTAACAGCAGCTGGCGGGACAAGAGGAAACCCCACTGACCCCTTCTCACCCATGCCTGTCCGAACTGGACCTTTGTGCTGTGACCACCCCACAGACCCCAAGGAACACAGGGATTCATTCAGTCACTCCACAAGGCCAGGCCTCGGGCACCCCCTCTGAGGGAGCCTGGCTGTGACGGTGCAGAGCGGACAAGGGTCGCTTGCCTCTTACCCATGCAGATGGCCTCCCCTTTGGTGGTGATGACCACAATCTCCTGATTGACCTCAATGCCGTCCTCGTAGCGCAGGACGCCTGGAAGCATGATCTTTGCCCCGTAGCAGATGGCATTCACCTGGCAGGATGGCAGCCCAATGAGTGCCCCCGTCACAGGGCAGCCCCTGCCCTCTGCCCCACCCCCCATTGGACCAGAGGGGGTTGGGGGGACCAGCGAGGACCCCCTGCCCATGCCAGAGGCCCGATGGCATCCACAGGCGGCCATGCAGCTTTGATCACAGCCGCCACCCACCACAGGTTGACTCAGAAACATAACCAGGGCTGGAAGTCACTACTCCTGTCCAGTTTACCTATTCCCTATTCCTCAGCATTGGAGAAGGCAATGGCAGCCCACTCCAGTACTCTTGCCTAGAAAATCCCATGGACGGAGGAGCCTGGTAGGCTGCAGTCCACGGGGTCGCGAAGAGTCAGACATGACTGAGCGACTTCACTTTCACTTTTCACTTTCCTGCATTGGAGAAGGAAATGGCAACCCACTCCACTGTTCTTGCCTGAAGAATCCCAGGGATGGGGTCGCACAGTCAGACATGACTGAAGTGACTTAGCAGCAGTATTCCTCAGCGTGAAGGGAAAACACCCTGACACAGCTAGGTAATAACTACCTTCCCAGGTAATATTCCTACATGATAATTACATCCCCAAAGGAATGCACAAGCAAGACTGCCAAGGCCCACTGAACCAAGCCTGCACGTGTTGACATGTCCTTTACGGACCCAGAGATACACGTCAAGGCCAACTCTCCCCGAGTCTGCCCACACTCGAGGAGTCCAATCCACCCTGAGGGAATCTTGTCTTCACTCACCATATTTCTCCCCCCCTTGAAACTCCCCCAGAAGCCACTAATTTGACCCTAGCAAAAGGGAATCACATTCACGTTGTCTTGTGTGTTGTTTTCTCAATCATTATAGGGGCAGACAGTGGTATGCCTCTTCAGTTTTTTGTCTTTTATTATAAACTCTAACATCTATATAGTCAAACATGTATATAGTTTAAGATCTGAGTATGAATGAACAAGCTCAAATTATTAAATATATAAACGATTACTTTCTATGAGATTATTTAGTATGCATACTAAGAAAAAAGGCTTGATAATCTCCACCATGTTTAGGTTTTATGGCCTCAAATTGGGATTTATTTCAACAAAGCTCTAAATGGAGATTCTGAAAGGAGAACTAGCCAACTCTCTAATCTCAATCTTTTATCCCCATCAAAACAACTTTTTCTAGCAATAGTTTAAAAAAACCCAAGGTGTCTTAGGCACATGTAAAACTACCAGTTTACAGAAGACCAAATTTTATGTACCACTAATAGTCTATTTCTTGAACCAAGTTACTCTAAGTGTTTAATGGAATTAGGCCCAGTAAACTTTTACTTTATATTTGGTTTTCACTTAATAAAGTTAATCATAAATGCTTCCATTAACAAAAATAAATTAATCCAGGTCCAATATACAAAACCAGAAAAAAAGAAAATAAACCCCAAGGAAAATAGCGGTTGTGAGATCACAAAATCCTATTTTCTCTCTTTAAATAGAATGAAATTTTCAGGCCACGGACCACATCTCCTCTCTTGAGCTCCCATTTTGTGCAAAAAGAACTTACTGCACTGTCTTTCATGACCAGCCGTTTATGAGACGTCAACAGCTTTTCCAAAGGGTAAACAACTCGCCGCAGGTAACTCTCATCCTTGTGGTTGTCATACAGCCATTGGGCATCAAGCACGTCATGCATTGTCACCATGTGGTCCTGGGAAGTAGCCGCGCATGAAAATTAATCAAGGGCCATTGTACCCCCAATAGGCAAATGGACCTCACACTTCCAAACACTGAATCAGTTTTGTCTCATCTGCTAGTCCAAGCTCATTAGTCTTTAGTCTGTTTGCAGTCACCTCTGTAACTGGTGGTCTAGTAAACCTAAGCAGGCATATCTGTAGGCTAGGGAGTAAATGAATAGAGTAACAGTCTCCATCCACACACACCCCAGTCTGAGTTTTAATGTCCCAAAGTTTAATTAACAGAACAAGGAAGCTGCCCTGGACTGAACTCAACACTTTGGGAACTGCCTTTTCTGGGATGGGAAGTAGGTGGAGTTCCACCAAGGGCTGGAAGATCTAAGTATCAGTCGGCTTTAAGAAAAACAACAACTCCCACCAATGACATACCTTTTCACTCATGACTCCAGAACGAACCCTCCGGAGTTCCTGCATCTGACCACCAACTCCCAACAACAAACCAAGGTGAACACACAGCGTCCGAATATAAGTGCCGGCCTCACAACTCACCCAGAAGATTCCTAAAACACACACACACACACACACAAGTAGCACATATTTTCCTAAGTAAACACATGAAAGAAAGAAAAGAAAGTGAAGCCGCTCAGTCATGTCTGACTCTTTGCAACCCCATGGACTGTAACCCACCAGGCTCCTCCATCCATGGAATTTTCTAGGCAAGAGTACTGGAGCGGGTTGCCATTTCCTTCTCCAGGGGATCTTCCCGACCCAGGGATCGAACCTGGGTCTCCCGTGTTGTGGGCAGAATGCTTTACCGTCTGAGCCACCAGGGAATCCCTTAGGGAGAAAGATATTGAGTATGTTTGCTGTAATTCTTTCTTTATGGATACCCGTATCAGGTTGAGGAATTATTCTTCTATGCTTAACTCATTGAATAGTTTTTTATTATAAAAGGGTGGGCTTCCCTGGGGGCTCAGATGGTAAAGCGTCTGCCTGCAATGCGGGAGACCTGGGTTTGATCCCTGGCTCGGGAAGATCCCCTGGAGAAGGCAATGGCCACCCAGTCCAGTACTCTTGCCTAGAAAATTCCATGGATGGAGGAGCCTGGTGGGCTACAGTCCATGGGGTCGCAAAGAGTCAGACACAATTGAGTGACTTCACTTTCTTTCTTTAAAAACACATGACCAGGTGAGAAACCCAGTTATTTTCTACCTGCAGCAGTGAAACTGGAGATGACACAGGCCACAACTACCTCATATGCTCAAGGCAGCTACTTTTACCAGACTCTGATTTTGGAAAATTCATTCAACACCAGAGTGCTCTGTGTCAGCTCAGTGCCCCACAAGCCTGAGGACCCACCTAATCGTCTTTCAGGGTCATACTCAATCATTTTGCTCTCGTAGATGGTTCTGACTCGGAGTTGCCTCTTTACTGCAGCAATAAGTGGGGGTCGTTGGAATAAGGCACCTGTCAGGGTTTCTAGGGCCTAGGAAGAAACACAAACAAAACTGCTCTTACTGCATGGACTCTCAAAGACGATCAAAGGGCAGATTTGGAGAGTTTAAGGGCACAAGTGACACGCAGAAGGTCTCTTGCAATCACTAAAAGGGACTTTCAAGTTTTGATTCCTTCTGCAACTCCACATGGGTGGCTCAGGACTGATCAGAAGCCTCTCCTCAGAAGGGACATGAGCAAAAGTGTCTCTGCCGTCTGCAGTCACCTGCCCAGGTTGGCCCAGTGGCTCAGGTGGCTTCCCTCCAATGACAGACTTACCCTGGAAAGCTGAGTCCCCCCTTCGATAGCATTGTGCAGCCGGACAATCCCCACATACTCTTTGCCTGTAAAATGACAAGAGTAGTCAGGTGTGGCCACTGAGTTTGCTGTTATTTCACATATGCTTGTATCACTCGTAATCTGGTGCAGCCAGGGAAAGCAGGCAAATTTCTATCAAATTTGCAGGAAGAAAGATTTCAGGGTGCAGATGTAGGAAAGGAACGAAGACCCTAATGTCACAGGTTCAACTCTCAACATGCTGAGGTCAAGAACACCTGTGGACAGCCTGCCTGGAGGGCACCTTGCAAGGCCAAGGAGAATTTTCCCTGATGACAACGAGGAAGCATTATTTTAGGCAGAAGCTGCAGGGTATTTCGAAGAGCCCAAAGTGACAGGCCTGCAGTCGGACTTGGACTCAGATCTGCCTCAGGGCTAGAAGCAGATCCACTTGGCTCCACGTGCTTGTCAAAAGCACCCAGAACACCCAACAAGGCAGCCTCATCAGGATCTGGCAGAAGACAGAAGGCACATACCAAGCTAGAGTATCCCTTGCTTCTGTTTTTTTTTTTTGGTTTGTAAGATTTTACCAATGAAGAAATCACTTCTGAAAGCCACATGCAGAAGGGCAAGGAAACACAGAAAGCCTTCCCATCTTCAAGTTGCCCCGTCGTTCCTCCCGCTCTGATTTACCTGCGCTCTGCTGTGATTTCACCAAGCGAGTCGCTCGTTCGATGCACACTATTAAACAACCAGTCACCTTGGGATCCAGGGTTCCACTGTGTCCCGTCTTCTCAACCCGAAGTATTCGCCGGATCCAGGCTACCACCTCATGGGAAGAGGGGTTGGAGGGCTTGTCAAGGTTAATAAAACCTGTCCTAGATTGGGAAAGAAATTACTGTGTCATCAACTCTGGGCCTCGGATGAAAACTAAATTTGCAGAGTAAAGACCAAGTGCTGACCATGGGCACAGGTTATCATATATATTGAGGGCATGTCACCACCTCCTTGAATAACTGATGTGAAACGGTCATTGTGCAAAGAAGTGGGAACAGTGCTTGCTCCCAACACGCTTACCTGATGTAGTCCCCAATCTCCCTCTTCAGAGGATTTGAACCACAAGGAAGAGGTGTGTAATGTGTTGTCCTTACATTTAGCTTATCAAAATTCTAGAAAGCAACGATACAACACAAAATAAGCAATAAATCATTAACATGTGGAAAATTAAGTCAGGACCACTACGAACCATGATAAGGTGACCCTTTGGGTTCCTGTTTTGGATCTTGCTCCTGTATTTCCATTCTGCTGTGACAGACTGCTAAGCCCCACTACATGCTGGAAAAATTATCTAAGTAAGAAGACAAATGTGCTCCCTCCTCCAGAAAGGCCTCCTGGGGTACTACAGAACAAACGTGGCTTCACTGTACAGGCACAGGCTTATGAGTAAAATACGGACTAGCTTTGATTTTCTCAGGGACCAAAGATAGCCAGCTGGAGGATGACTGGCAACATGGTTCCTCACACCTAACTAGCTCACTCCTGCCTTCGATGCTCCCATTACACTCCTTATATCTGCTTCTCCTCGCTCTTTCCAAGCTTCCACCACCAGTTTGAAAACGCTCCCTTCAGTGCAAGTTCATTAGCTTCATGTTGGTACTTCCCACTAGCAGGAATTATTTTTAACTGCCTGTATCTCCCACCTCTAGATTTTACGTTCCATGATGGTAGGACTAATTGCCAACATGGTTTACTGCCAGGTAAAAACAAGAGAACCAGATACTATCTAAATGGCAGACACATCTGGCCAAGCAGAAATTCAACTGCATTGAATTATATAAACAAATCTTTTACCTCCTATTTAGTGGTCAATTCAAATTTTCTAGGCAAGAATACTGGAGTAGGTGGCCATTTCCTTCTCCAGGGGATCTTCCGGACCCAGGGATCAAACCCAGGGATCTCCCACATTGCAGGCAGACATTTTATTGTCTGAGCCACCAGGGAATCCTGTCTTTCAGTAAACTTACCTCTTAATCTCATAGCTAGCACCCATTATGTCAGTAACAAAATTTTAATTCTATTCATCACTGAACTACTTTAAGAAAAATACAACACAACAGTCAATAACTTCTAGAGTACGTGATACATGCTGGGCACTTTGGCATGTTTCATGGATCACCTCCTACAACCCTCAGTGGGCCTTCTGAAAGGAGGTATTATTCGCCAAGAGCCTCAGAGAGATCAAGATTAGCCTAAGGTCACACAGTGCCTGACCCAAATGGGTCTAGCATCGAAATATATGCTGTAAAGTATGTACTACTCCACAAACCAGTAAATGTCTGTAAAGTGAAGCTAAGTACAGAAATTGAGAGTTGTTTATAAAATTTGATAGCAGTCTCACATTGTTGCAAAATTTACCTGTATTCCACAAGTGTTGGGTACACTGGAAATTAATTAAAAAAATAAAATTCAGGTCTTCATCTCAACTACCTTGAGGAACACTGATTTAGGCAGCCTCACCTAGCCTTGCCTAAGTCCAGGATCCATTCTTAATCAACTGTTTAATACTCAGAAACAGTGTAAAAGCCAGACGTTGAGCTGATGCAAAACACATACCTTTAGCAACAGGGGCCACTGAGACGTGTCCAACTGAGCCACTTTGGATTCAGGTTTGATGAGAAATTCTTCAGCATGTTGTATTTCCTTCCAGAGGACAGAAACACAACCTGTTAAGACTCCCCACTTGAATCTGAACCCTTCCATTATGACTACCAAAGTCTACACCTGTGCAATAAAAAACAAGGTGTCTATGCCTTTTCACTGAGATCTCCAAAGGAAAGAGAAGAAATGAAGAACTGAGAAAAATAAGTGAAGTGGCATCAAGATGGGAATAGCCAATTTAAGAGAAAAGAGGAATAGTGGGTCTGATAAGAAAGACAATTTCAGGGAAAGCAGTCACTGTGGGCAACACCATTTAGCAAAGTGTGCCTGACAGCAGAGAGACCTAGGCTGGATGGAGCTTTGTAGTTTCTATCTCAGGACCGCGCGCGATGACACCCCATTCCTTCCAAATCTTTAGAAACAGTTCTTTTCTGCAATCTGGCCTCTAAGAAACCTTTCGAGTCGGAGCAGAGTAAAAATATTCCTACTCACCGCCACAGCCTCCTCTGGTAATGATTTCCGCTCCTTTTTCTTCTTATGTTTCTTCGGCAAAATAAGGACTTAAAAAACACACACAAGAATTGGGAGTTTTCCCCGAAAATCAAGGCGATCGAGTTGAAAATAGAGGACACATCAGGGCAGCTGAAAAACGGCCGTCTGGTATAGGCTCGTAGGGGAAGCGAGCGGGGGTCAGGCCAGTGCCCGGGGCGGCCGGGCGGGCTCGCGACAGCAGCCGCACGTGTCGCCCTCCAGCCCTGTTCACCACGTGGCCGCGCGGGGCTGAAAGGCCCTCCGCCTGCGGGCCCGTAAGTTCCATCAGGGACCGTCCGACGGTCCTCGAGGGCTTGGGGCCCCTATAACTTCTTTTTCGCCTGGGAGGTCCGCGCCCGCCCAAGCCCCTCGGCCCCTTCTCTTCCCCTCCTCGCGCGGCGCTGACCATGGCGGCAGAATGGGGGAGCGCGACCCAGGCCCCGTCGGCGGGAGGCCCGGGCCTCATGGCGTCACGTCACCGCGGGGGCCTCTCAATCTCTCGCCCTCACCCCGTGGAACCAAGGCCAAACGACAAGGTCGGCGGGAGGCGCGGCGGCTGGAGCCAGCGGACAGTTCTGGCCTCGACGTCCGCCACCCCCCACCCCCGGCTTCCCCCCGTCGGAGGTCGCGACCCGGGCCCGGCCGGCCAGCCGCCCTCACCTTCCGCGTCCGCCATGTTGCCCCGCTGAGCTCGCGAGCCGCGTGGGCCACCGCCGCCGAGGAAGCTACTGCAGGCTCCCGCCGCCGTCAGGCTGCGCCGCTAGGCCCCGCCCACCTGTGCGCCGCCCCGTGCGTGTCGTGCAGAGGGGTGGGGCGAGGCGGCGCGGAGCCCCAAGCGCGCGCCGGACGGCTGCACCATCTCATTGGCGGCCGCGGCGGCCCGCGCTGGCGCGGCCGCGCGTGCGCCTTGGGCTTCGCCCCGCCTTCAGCGGCCCGGCCGGGGAGCGCCTGCGCAGCCCACCTGGGCGGGGCTTAGCTGTGGGCGTGGTCGGGCGAAGGTCTAGTCTTTCTCACTGGTTTTTTGTACGGGAAACTTGGGCACCTGGGCACGTGTCTCAGCGTTCCTTGCTTCCCACGCCCCCGCCCCGACCCTTCAAGGTGGCTGTCGGCAGTCCCGATGCCGAAATGAAGACAGACGTCGAGGCACATAGAGCTTTGCAGCTTCTAATTTCCATCCTGCTAGAGCGGCACTGCCCAATAGAAACAGAGTGAGAGTTCCTTGTGGACTTTTAAATTTTACAGCATCCACTTGAAAAAAAAAGCAAAGTAGAAGGTTGCATCGGTTTCAGTAACAGACTGTATTTAACGCAGCAATCGGCAATATTATCGTTTCAGCATATAAGCAATGCACAACATTATGAATGACATATTTTACTATTTTTTTGTTTGGTTGGTTTTTTTCTGTACCAAGTCTTCCGGTGATGCTTTCTGGTTACAGCACAGCTGGATTGCAGCTCCACTACGGGTCTCCTTGGGCTTCCCTTGTGGCTCAGCTGGTAAAAAATCCGCCTGCAATGCAGGATACCTGAGTTCAATCACTGGGTGGGGAAGATCCCCTGAAGAAGGGGAAAGCTACCCACTCCAGTATTCTGGCCTGGAGAATTCCATCGGGTCGCAAAGAGTCGGACAGGACTGAGCAACTGAACTGAATGGGGCTCCAGGCAAAGTGATCAATACTCACAGGTCACTTGCGGTGGTGATACTAGACCGTCAAGCAACTAGCGGCTCCAGGTTCCAGATTTTTCCCTCTTCCTTTGGTTCATTTCTCTTCTCGCTCTCAAGTGGGGATTCTTACACCTAGCCCCCATAGACTTAATTGATCCAGAGTTATTTCTTTATTGCTATTGTCAATGGAATTTTTACCATCTTTTCTAACAAGCTGCTACTGACAAAAGAGGACAACTGTTGCTCTTCTTCCATTTCCTCCTGTGCCATCCAAAGATTAGGAATTTTCCCATTTTATTTGTGGCTTAAAATACACGCAGTGACAGATTTCCTCTTCTTGGGATCTAAAATCACTGTGGATGGTGACTGCAGCCATGAAATCAGAAGACGTTTGCTCCTTGGTAGGAAAACCATGACAAACCTAGACAGTGTTGAAAAGCAGAGACATTACTCTGTTGGCAAAGGTCCATATGTAGTCTTCCCAGTGGTCACATAAGGTTATGCGAGCTGGACGGTAAAGTGGAGTGCTGAAGAATTGATGCTTTCAAACTGTGGTGCTGGGGAAGACTTCTGAGAGTCCCTTGGACAGCAAGGAGATCAAACCAGTCAGTGTAAAGGTAAATCAACCCTAAATATTCTTTGGAAGGACTGATGCTGAAGCTGAAACTCCAGTATTTTGGTCATCTGATGCAAACAGCTGACTCATTGGAAAAGTCTCTGATGTTAGGAAAGATTGAGGGCAGAAGGAGAAGAGGGTGTCAGAGGATGAGATGGCTGGATGGCATAACCAATGCAATGGACATGAACTTGGGCAAACTTTGGGAGATGGTGAGGGACAGAGAGGCCTGGTGTGCTGCAGGCCATGGGGTTGCAGAGTTGGACACAACTGGGCTACTGAACAACAACTATATATATGGGCTTCCCTGGTGGCTCAGATGGTAAAGAATCTGCCTGCACTGTGGGAGACCTGGGTTCAATCCGTTGGTCAGGAAGATCCCCTGGAGGAGGAAATGGCAACCCACTCCAGTGTTCTGGCCTGGAGAATTCCAAGGACAGAGGAGCCTGGCAGGCTACAGTCCATAGGGTTGCAAAGAGTTGGACATGACTGAGTGACTAACACTCATTTTTTATCAGTTCAGTTCAGTTGCCCAATCATGTCTGACTCTTTGTGACCCCATGGACTGCAGCACGCCAGGCCTCCGTGTCCATCACCAACTCTCAGAGTTTACCCAAACTCATGTCCTTTGAGTCGGTGATGCCATCCAACCATCTCATTCTCTGTTGTCCCCTTCTCCTCCCACCTTCAATCTTTCCCAGCATCTTTTCAAATGAGTCAGCTCTTCGCATCGGGTGGTCAAACTCTAAACCCTGCCAGATCCCCCCTCACCAGCAGAAGTGGTTCCTCCTCCCCTGTCTGATAAGGCTGCTTCTACCTTCTTTGGAGACCTTATAATGATATCACCTAGTCAGTTACCAAGCAATGGGATGCCCGTTCTTGTAACCTATTCCTCCCATCCCTTGTTGTCTCCAATCCCAAGATTTGGGGAGTAGGATGTTGGAATGAGTTGTCATGTGCAACCCACTGCCTCGCCCCTTAACTAATGTCATCCCTTCGGGTGACATTACTTTCAGCAAAACACTGAGACATACTTTGGTGAACATTCTGGAGAACTAGTCTCGGGAAGGAGGTGGGAGGTCTTGCCATGGAAACAGTCTTGTGCTCTCAGTGGGAAGGATGGGATCCCAGAGAAGTAAAGTGTAAGTGGTGGCACTAAATCCCATCGAAACAGGACAGGTAACACAAGATACAGCAGGGCTGGCAGCTGGAACTAAGATGGTTCACCCCCAAGGATCTTTGGGGGTGATTGATCATGCTGTCATAAGTAAGCTCTGGGAGTTGGTGATGGACAGGGAGGCCTGGCATGCTGCAGTCCATGGGGTCACAAAGAGTCAGACATGACTGGGCAACTGAACTGAACTGATAAAAAATGAAAGTGTTAGTCGCTCAGTCATGTCCAACTCTTTGCAACCCTATGGACTGTAGCCTGCCAGGCTCCTCTGTCCTTGGAATTCTCCAGGCCAGAATACTGGAGTGGGTTGCCATTTCCTCCTCCAGGGGATCTTCCTGACCAACGGATTGAACCCAGGTCTCCCACAGTGCAGGCAGATTCTTTACCATCTGAGCCACCAGGGAAGCCCATATATATATAGTTGTTGTTCAGCAGCTCAATTGTGTCTGACTCCTTGCAACCCCATGGACTGTAGCACACACCTGTAGTAGACCACCACCAACCAAAATCCTCAGTCTGATGAACAGCAGCCTACCTTTAATCACCACCATGGAAACTCATGGCCTCTCATCGAATTTCCAGACCCAGTCAATTCACAGGCTCAGCTCTCAAGCAAGGGTGAGGCCAGGTACACGGAATACTACAAGTGTGTACTCTTAACCTGCCTCTGACTTACCCTTGGGACCATAGAGGCCACTGTGGTCCACTAGTCGGAGATGGAATCTTAGTCTGGATCTCTCTACCTGTGGACACCCAGTTCCTGCATAATTGGAAACCAACACAATTGGCAGCTGGAAGAATTCCGATGTTGGGAAAACCATCCAAAGGAAGCCCCAGGCACTGTCCCGTCAATTATCTGGCACGTTATCATAAAGAAGTCACCGACTGATTGGATCATCTCATTCTGCCCCAAACCATCATGCTGGCCTGCTCCATTAATGGCATCATGCCGAATGGACCAGATGCCCAGGAACTAGCAAGTATTTCACCACTGAGTGAAAAATAAGCCCTATGAAAATCCAGGGGCCCAAAACTTTTGCAAAGTTTCTGGGCACCAGTGGACTGAGACAGGTTGACAGGGATGGTCCCTCTAAAGAGAAACAAAAGTTGCTGAACCTGGAACTCACTATCATAAAGAAAGAACCCTGACAATTGCTGGGCCCTGGCTGGGAGTGGCACGCCCCGCTAGGATGGTTTTACATCTTGGCCAAAAACCAGCTGGGGAAATTGATGTGGGTCTATTTCTGGGTTCTCTATTCCATTCCATTTATTTATATGTTTCTCCCTCTACTGATACTAGGAAGTGGCAACCCACTCCAGTACTCTTGCTTGGAAAAATCCCATGGACGGAGGAGCCTGGTAGGTTACAGTCCACAGGGTCACAAAGAGTCAAACACGACTGAGTGACTTCACTTTCACTTTTTCTACTGACACCACACAATTTTTTTTTTTACTTTTTAAAAAATTTTAATTGTAGGCTAATTACAATATTGTGGATACCACACAATCTTGATCACTGCAGTTAAATAATGAGCCTTGAAATGTGTTGATCTTGTATCCTGCAACTCTGTAAAACTCACTTATTGGTTATGGGAGTTTTTCCGGTAGATTCCTTTGGATTTTCTATGAAGACAATGATATAATCTGCAAATTGAGACACTGTTATTTATTCTTCTCAATCTGTGCACTTTTTGTTTTTTTCCCTTTATTGCACTGGCTAGAACTTCCAACATTGTGTTGAATAAGAGTAGTGAGGGCAGATGGCCTTGCCTTGTTACCAACCATAAGAGAAAATGCCCTATTTTTCACAATTTAACCATGATGTTAGTCATGTCCTCCATAGATGCTATTTAACAAGTTGAGGAAATTCCCCCTCTAGCCTTAGTACTGAGTGACTTACACTTCATGAGCATTTTGGTCTTGAACTGACATTGGGTTTGTCAAATGTATGCTCTGCATCAACTGCTACAACCATGTGACTTCTTTTGCTTGTCAATATAGTATATATCATTGATTGGTTTTTCATATATTGAATGAGCCTTTTATCTCTGGAGTAAATCCCACCTGCTCATGGTGTATAATTCTTTTTATGTGTTTGTGGATGTGACTTGTGAATTTTACATTATTGGCCTTTCACACACATGTATAGCTATCTCCCCATGTCTGTCCCTCATCTAGAAATTGGAGAAGAATTTTCTTTTCAAATTTTCTCTTTTCACAGAGAATAAGTTAGATGCATGGCAACTTTGCCCCACATAACATAATTAAAATAGAAACTCTTCCTTAATAGTGGATGCTTGCTTTCATAAATCCCTCTATTTACAAGATGTACAGTACTTAAAGAACTGCCAAACTAAACCTTTTTTTTTTTTTTTTTTGGTGGGGGAAACTTCCTCTTCTCTTGTTTTGTTTTTAAATGTTGTTTACTTATTTTATTGAAGTGTAGTTGATTTACAATATCATGTTAGTTTCAGGTGTATAGCACAGTGAATCAGTTATATGTTCTCTTTCAGATTCTTTTCCATTATAGGTTATAAGATATTAAATATGAACTGAAAGTCACTCAATCGTGTCTGACTCTTGTGACCCTATGAACTGTACAGTCCACGGAATTCTCCAGACCAGGATACTGGAGTGGGTAGCCTTTCCCTTCTCCAGGGGATCTTCCCAACCCAGGGATGGAACCCAAATCTCCCGCATTGCAGGCAGATTCTTTACCAGCTGAGCCACCAGGGAAGCCCAATATTGAATATAGTTATTCATATAACTAAATAGATATTGAATATAGTCCCCTGCTACCCAGTAGGTCCATGTTGGTTATCTATTTCAAACTAAGCTTAAGAAGCCACAAAGGGGTTGCTTGTATATTTTTGAGATTAATCCTTTGTCTGTTTCTTCATTTGCTATTATTTTCTCCCAATCTGAGGGCTGTCTTTTCACCTTACTTATAGTTTCCTTTGTAGTGCAAAAGCTTTTAAGTTTCATTAGGTCCCATTTGTTTAGTTTTGCTTTTATTTCCAATATTCTGGGAGGTGGGTCATAGAGAATCCTGCTGTGATTTATGTCAGAGAGTGTTTTGCCTATGTTCTCCTCTAGGAGTTTTATAGTTTCTGGTCTTACATTTAGATCTTTAATCCATTTTGAGTTTATTTTTGTGTATGGTGTTAGAAAGTGTTCTAGTTTCATTCTTTTACAAGTGGTTGACCAGTTTTCCCAGCACCACTTGTTAAAGAGGTTGTCTTTTTTCCATTGTATATCCTTGCCTCCTTTGTCAAAGATAAGGTGTCCATAAGTTCATGGATTTATCTCTGGGCTTTCTATTACACGCCAGTCAGGATGGCTGCTATCCAAAAGTCTACAAGCAATAAATGCTGGAGAGGGTGTGGAGAAAAGGGAACCCTCTTACACTGTTGGTGGGAATGCAAGCTAGTACAGCCACTATGGAGAACAGTATGGAGATTTCTTAAAAAACTGGAAATAGAACTGCCATATGACCCAGCAATCCCACTTCTGGGCATACACACTGAGGAAACCAGATCTGAAAGAGACACGTGCACCCCAATGTTCATTGCAGCACTGTTTATAATAGCCAGGACATGGAAGCAACCTAGATGCCCATCAGCAGATGAATGGATAAGGACGCTGTGGTACATATACACCATGGAATATTACTCAGCCATTAAAAAGAATTCATTTGAATCAGTCCTAATGAGATGGATGAAACTAGAGCCCATTATACAGAGTGAAGTAAGCCAGAAAGATAAAGAACATTACAGCATACTAACACGTATATATGGAATTTAGAAAGATGGTAACGATAACCCTATATGCAAAACAGAAAAAGAGACACAGAAGTACAGAACAGACTTTTGAACTCTGTGGGAGAAGGTGAGGGTGGGATGTTTTGAAAGAACAGCATGTATATTATCTATGGTGAAACAGATCACCAGCCCAGGTGGGATGCATGAGACAAGTGCTCGGGCCTGGTGCACTGGGAGGACCCAGAGGAATCGGGTGGAGAGGGAGGTGGGAGGGGGGATCGGGATGGGGAATACGTGTAACTCTATGGCTGATTCATGTCAATGTATGACAAAACCCACTGAAATGTTGTGAAGTAATTAGCCTCCAACTAAAAAAAAAAAAAAAAAGCCATA
This sequence comes from Cervus elaphus, assembly GCF_910594005.1. NCBI lineage: Eukaryota > Metazoa > Chordata > Mammalia > Artiodactyla > Cervidae > Cervus > Cervus elaphus. Next base: position 25,794,301 of record NC_057848.1, read on the forward strand.
AAGGGAATCCAACTTGTAGAAAAACACTTGCTCTTCATATTATCTACTCTCCCCAGGCTGGAGTGCAAACCAGCTGCCCTCTGACTACCATCATCTCAGATGAATGGAACTTGATTGTTTCAACAATCATGGTGAACATCATGCCGGGCCATTATACTGAAGACATCATGCTTACTACACTTGGTGGCCAAGAGGTACCAAAGACGCTTCATCAAGACACATGTCTGGAGGAGAAAATGGCAGCCCACTCCGGTATTCTTGCCTGGGAAATCCCATAGACAGAGGAGCCTCATGGGGTTGCAAAGAGTTGGACACAACTTGGCAACTAAGCACATGCACGCACACACACTGTTGCAATGAAGGAGGAAACAGACAGAGCTGGACTCCATCTTAGGCCAGACTGCGAACATTAGGCTACATGCATGGTCACCCTCACAATGGACTCTGAACTTTGTGTCTGGTGTCTATAGAAGTGGCATACTAATGGAAAACCAGACCCCCCCCCCCATAAAAGAGCCTCAGGACTTGTACTTGAAGTCTCCATTGCCTAAAAGAATATGCTAATTATCTCTGTAACAGACCAAGTCGTAAATGCCATTATGTTTATCAGGATATGACCACAGTCCTATTGATAAATGTCCACTGTTTATCTAGTCTTGTGATACATGAATCAAGGGTTAATTTTGATCGTATTTCTCTTTTACCTTGTCCAGACTAGTTTCAAGGGATTTGGGGAGGTGGGTTTGAGCAAGTACACTTAGGGTATATAAGGTTTTCACAAAAACTGGTCGGGGTCCTTGGCTAAGAGGAGACTCTGCCTTGGACCCGCCAGTGTAATAAACTGCATTCCACCATCTGCATTGTCCTTCTGAGTGAGTTTGTTTCCCGGAATGCGTGGCTACAACAGCAACAGGGTAACAAGGACATCCCCTGATTCCCAAAAATAATCAGAAGGGAAAAAAAGACACATTTGTGCCAGAGTGTGGAGTGTGAGAGATCAAGCCCATGAAAACCCAAGAGAATGACCCTTAGTGATATTTTGAGATGGTCTGGACCATGCCAGGTATTCAGTAAGTTGCTGCACCTCATACCACCTCCCACTCAGGCACCACATTTGGTGGGGTTCTTCAGATTCTGTAGGCAACATATACTACATGAAATTGTGCCCACCAGTGCTTCAGCAAGTCACCTAAGAGCTGACACGGTTTTGGTGGGACACAGGGCAAGGGAAGTTTCTATGGCAGGTACCAGTTACTCGACACACTGCAAGGCTGCATGGAGCTTATGACAAGTCCGGAAAAGAGAAACATCCTGTGGACTCCTGAAAGACATCATGCCCTCTACTACAAACATATTTTCCTTTTGATCAACAGCTTCTGGCTTATTCCTGGTCTGTGAGAATGTCTGAATGTCTGGCCATCTAATCCTCCATGGGAAGGGGAAGATTTGAGACCAGACTCCTGCAGGTCTGGAAGGTATAGGACAGTCGCTCAAGCAGGTGGTTCCCAGCTCTGCGGCCCCTGTTGTGGATGACCCTTTCCCTTGACTGCCACGTGTCACCTCCTAGGTGTCTTGCTCAAGGTCTCCAAAGGAAGCAAGTGGCAGACTCCATGTGTTGGACTGAGAGTCTAATGGGGAGAATTGTTTTCACAGAGGAAAGTGAAGTCGCTCAGTCATGGCCAACTCTTTGGGACCCCATGGACTGTAGCCTACCAGGCGCCTCCATCCATGGGATTTTCCAGGCAAGAATACTGGAGTGGGTGGCCATTTCCTTCTCCAGGGGATCTTCCCAACTCAGGGATCAAACCCAGGTCTCCCGCATTGTAGGCAGACGCTTTAACATCTGAGCCACCAGGGAAGTGAGAGAGTAACAGGCAGGAAGGCCAGGGGTCTCCAAATGGAGGAAATAGGCTGCAAGTTTCAGACATTTTTATCTCTCTTAAGCGGCAGGAGAAAACAAACTATAGATATTTTTTTCCTTCTCTATACAAATTTAAAAGGAGCTTTCTTTAAAATATTGTGTTGCCATAATGACACCTGGTTTCAATTGAAGTTAACTATTCTCAAACCTTGAGTTAACCAATGCATTTTTCTTATGGAAATGTTTGTCTTAAGCTATGTTAATGTACTATTCAATTACCCCAGACTCTGTCTTCAAGTAGGTTCTGCCTAAAGGCTCAAAACCTACCTGACAAACAAGTATGTTATACTCAGATATTGTTCCCCTAATCTATGTAAATGAAACTATTTGTATGGTAATCTGCCCTTCTGCAAGATTCAAGTCAATCATTTTATGGCCTGGGGTGAATCATCTGGTGCCAAGATTATCCCAAAATGCCTCTTATGGGTGAGGGGCCTGGTGCCATTCAGAGTTTTAAGACATTCCTTTCTTTCATTAACAGACTGCTAGTGACTATATGGTGGCTTAGAGGTTAAAGCGTCTGCGTGGAACGCGGGAGACCCGGGTTTGATCCCTGAGTTGGGAAGACCCCCCTGGAGAAGGAAATGGCAACCCTCTCCTGTACTCTTGCCTGGAGAATCCCATGGAGGGAGGAGCCTGGTAGGCTACATGGGGTAGGCCCATGGGGTCGCGAAGAGTCGGACACGACTGAGAGACTTCATTTTCTTTCTTTCTAGTGGCTATATAACATCCAGCTGAAGACTAGCAGGGGGGGTACACTTTCAGCCCCTTTCTGATGCCTATGTCAGAAGCTTTCTCTATCTCCTTTATACTTTAATAAAACTTTATTACACAAACGCTCTGAGGGATCAAGCCTCATCTCTGGCCCCAGATTGAATTCTTCTCTGGACGCCAAGAATCCCGGCATCTTTTTGTTCAGCAAAAACCTTTCAGAAGTTTACAGAGTAAAGGAATAAGCAGAGAGTAGTGAGTCTCCCCTCCCAGGAACTACCCTTAGGCTGCAGCCACTGGCACTGCTATGTACTCATCCTGTCCACAGCAGAGACCTACATTCATCCCCCAGTAAGGGAGCCTTTGGACTTTCCAGGTAGCTCAGCTGGTAAAGAATCTGCCTGCAATACCAGAGACCCCTGTTCGAGTCCTGGGTTGGGAAGATCCCCTGGATAAGGGATAGGCTACCCATCCCAGTAGTCTTGGGGTTCCCTGGAGGCTCAGCTGGTAAAGAATCCACCTGCAATGCGGGAGACCTGGGTTTGATCCCTGGATTGGGAAGATGCCCTGGAGGAAGGCACGGCAGCACACTCCAGTATTCTTGCATGGAGAGTCTCCACAGACAGAGGAGCCTGGTGGGCTGCAGTCCATGGGGTCACAAAGAGTAAACAACATGGCTTGAACAACTAAGCACAGCACAGCATGGTGGCCTTCCCGGGGGAGGTGGCCACAATTTGTCCTGGCTTGAATAGGTACTTATCTTAGGCGACTTTTTGGATGACTTGGCCCCCCATAGACTTACTGTCTTGCATTCACTTTAGTAATCTTTCACATAACAGTGCTTCCGACCAAGGTAATCCCTGTAAGACACGAGACATGTGCCCTGTGCTCACAGTGAGGGACTGCCCTGAAGACCCAGGCTGGAGACGGTGGGGATGGTCAGTCTAGTAGAGGTCAGTTCCTACCCTAGTTGGTGAAAAGACACTGAAGGGGAGCTGCTGTCTTACAGGAGTCAAGACTGAGGTGGTGGCCATTGTATGGTGGTGTTTCTCCTTTGCTGGAATCCACGGTCTGTGAATCAAGAAGGGGGAATGATTCCTCATGATTAGGAGTCATCATTCCTAATCGTCTACTCTCAGGGCATTTCATCCCCTGCCCGCAGCTTGGAGCTCTGTTGGTTCCCAAGAAAGGGATGCTTCTACCAGAATCCAAGTGTTGGTTCCATCATATTGCAAGTTGAGATTGCCATCTGGCCACATAGGGTTTTTTATGCCACTGAAACAATAGGCAAACTACCAGTCTACTGAGTAGGCTTGGATAGTTGACGTTGTTTTTTAGTTGCTCAGTCGTGTCTCTCTGCAACCCCATGAACTGCAGTACGCCAGGCTTCCCTATCCTTCAAGGGATCCTTTGGGGTACCTCTGACTCCTGCCACATCCAGGCAGACCACACAGGCTTCAGGCTCAGTGGGTAGAAATGTTTGAATCACTTACCAGGTAAAGGATTCTGACCAGCTGAGGTTGGAGAGCAAAAGGAAGGCAGGGAGCGTAGTGAAGAAGGAAATTATAAAGACCAAGGATGGTCTCAAAATCAGTTACAGAAAGAATGGTAGTAGCTGTTGGAGGGGAGGGACATGTCAACTTTACAATTTTCTTTCTCTGCTGATTTTATGGATGTCAAAGAAAGGTTGATCGAGGTTAGCTTTAAGTTTTCCTTTAGGTTTGAGACTGTTGAGGTGAGATGGTATGTGAACCAGAAGTCAAATCAGTATCCCCTAGAGATGGGTATAGTGACTTATGGGCATTGTGGTCTCCTGTTTTAGGGAGTGCTGTTTCGTTTGTAGGAGGAATAGCATAGCAGCCTTAAATTTGCCAGGAACCAGTGGTTGTTGCTAGGGGTGTGTATTGATATTGGCTAGCGAGGGGTTTTAGTACAGTGGATAGTTGGTTTTCCCTTAGCTGCCACTGACTCCTGATGCTACAGCACTTCCAATGGTTTTGTAAGCACCTTTCTCCTTAAGGGCTTCCCTGGTGGCTCAGATGGTAAATGCAGGAGACCTGGGTTCGATCCCTGGGTTGGGAAGATGCCCTGGAGAAGGCAGTGGCCACCCACTCTAGTACTCTTGCTTAGAAAATTCCATGGATGGAGGAGCCTGGTGGGCTACAGTCCATGGGGTTGCAAAGAGTCGGACATGACTGAGGGACTTCACTTTCTTTTGCTCCCTGAATTAAATCCCTTTCTGCTTGAAACCCCTAGAGCAAACTCTGTTCCCCACAGTGAATCCTGACTGATTATAGAACAACACATGAACATCAATGTACAAGAATCATTGCTCTCTGGAAAGACATGGTAGGAGGCTGAGAAGTCTTTTTTGTCAATCAACGAAATGATGTGACCTTTGTTGCTTCCAAGTGTCCCTTCTGAGGGAGAGGCATCACACGGGTTAGAACTTTAGGTGCTGATCCTAATTTTGCTATTCGTGCTTTTGTGTTTACCAAGTGTGTTCACCAAGGGCAGAGTGTCCGTTGAAGAGCATACAGCCAGGCGTGGCTGAGTCTCAGTTCCTCCGTTGGGTGACTCTGGCAGGGGATGTGTCGCTGTGGCTGAGTTTACTCACCTGCACGATTGAGACCGTGAAAATAGGGGGTGTGGATCTAGGGAGCTAGCCGCCTGTCCAGCGTTTGGCATAGTTACGGGGCCCTGCAAGACTCAGCAAGTGTCGTGTGGGTGGCTGTTGTTTACCGGCCTCAGTCCCCGGCTGCATTGTCTTTCTGGGATCCCTCTTTTCAAGTCTGCAAACAGCCCTTGCCTGTGTGAACCTTTCGATCGGGGAGGACTTGGGTTCAGTCTTGCCGCCAGAGTCTGAGATCTTTGGGGGAGAGCTCTAGCAGAAGCAGTCCTTGGCGAACCAGGGGAAGCGGGAAGTCACGGGGCGCTTAGGCTGCGTCCGTGAGCTTTGACTCCGCAGGTGCGGGTGTAGATTTCGCCTCTCGCGACTCCGAGGCCCGAGGCCCGGAGATCAGCCCTTCTTACGCTGCCGATAGGGGTGGGAGGGGAGGACGGGGGGCGAGATTGGCGGTGGGGGGACCCGCTCTGGCCCGCTGGGCTGGGCTGCCTGGAGCCGGGTGGTGGCGCCCGCCCCCCCCTCCGGGCCGAGGGTCGCGGGGCCGCCGGGGTGGGGGGGGCGGCGCTGGGCCGGCGATCGGGCGGGAGGCGCTGGGCCCGCCCCGCCGGCAACCCCACCGACTTCCTCCGCCGCGGGCGCTGGCCGAGCTGGAGGGAAGGCAGGCACCATGAGCGCGGGAGACACCGTCTGCACGGGTTGGCTGGTCAAGTCGCCCCCCGAGAGGAAGCTGCAGCGCTACGTGAGTAGGGGGCGTCGCCCCGCGCCCTCGGGGGGTCCCGGGGCCCTCCCGCCCGCGGGGGACCCCGGGATCCTCTCCACTCCCAGCGCTCGGGCGGCGGGCGAGGCCGGCGGCCGGCAAAGCGAGATTGCACGTCGAGGAGGCGAGCGCCGACCCCGGTCTCGGTGCGGGACCTCCCAAAAGAGCGTCCCGGTCCCCGGGGCCGCGGCGGCGATCGGCCGCGAGCCCCATCCTTCCGCGTAACTGTCATCGGACACCGCCGCCCGCGCGGTCTTCCCCAGGCTGTTCCTTCTTAGCTCTTCCTTTCTTCGGACGCCCCTCTTTGCTGGCACCTCTGGGCACCGCGGGCTTTCGGTAGGAGGAGACACAGGGCGCTCAGGAGACCTCCCCTTCCTACGCATCCCATCACCACCTTAAATGGACGACCCCCGGCTCGAAATTCCTTCTCTCCAGCCGCGTCCACAGCACAAGGTCTTTGCAACGTACACTTGTTCAGACCCTTTTCTCCGCTGAGCCAGAAGCAGACTCGTGTCCGTCTCTTAGAGGCATTTTCTCATTACAGCCGTAGATCTAGACTTGGTTTTTCTGATTCACGACCAGTGTTTACCTTCATCATTCTTTTGGGGTCCACCAGTCCCCAAACACGAGGTCAAATATTTCTCGGGCTCTGAAGCACTGAACAGCTTTGCTAAGGGTGCAGCTGCTTGGAAAACTCACTGACGTTCAAAGGTTGGGGGGTGGGGGGTGACTGTCTGCCACAGACCCGGCCTGGCAATGCCAGCTCGAGGCAGGTTTCCTCTCTGCCCTTCGACATACGAACCATTTTAAAGTTTTACTGGAGAGTGTCCGACGCTGCAGGAAGCTGGCGAACCTGCAGACCAAAGTTCGTGGCAGGTTGTTGGCTAGGACTGGTGTATATCTTGTCTTGAGGAGACTGGCTTAGGAAAGTTGACTAGCCGCTCATCCACTTAGGGATAGCCATGAGTGTCTACACCTGTTATCACATGTGTTTCCTTCTCGGGAGGTCCAATGGAGGTGTGGCAGGTGTGGACTTTGCACAGGTTAGTAGTGTGTGGGGCGTGTGATCAGGTGGTGATGGAAGAGACTTAGGACGCGAGACTGCCTCAGTGGCATCCTCCCAACACACCAAGACCAAAAAGGGTAATTTTTTCTAGAGAGGGACATAGTCCTTTAGACAGGCTTTGATGCTTTTTGGTTGAAAGCCGTCTCTGGAACACACGCCGAAGTCGTTTCTCTAAGTTCTTCAGGAATCTTCTGTGGCCACTAGGTGGCGATCATGCGTCAGGGCCGCGAATCAACGCGGCGCTATCACTCAGCTGCTGTTTGGTTCAGATCTTATGGGGAGTATTCATCCCTTTTTTCTTTTTAATTGAGCACCAACTCAAGGCCTTCCCTAGTGGCTCAGAGGTTAATTGAGCACCAACTCTGAACTAGGCCCTGTGTCATCGAGAAAAAAAGACTTGCTCCCTGTCCTCCAGAAGTCCACACCGTAACATTTGTAACACAACGACATAACAAAGCAGGCTACTAGCACAAACAAGACAATAATTCAGTTCTTACATGGCCAGACCAAGTAGTACTCTGTTCATGTTTTTTGAATGACTAACAGAAGCTGAGTCTGTTTTTAGGTAAGTCTTTCAGTGCAAGCTAAGCTGGTGTTTCATCCTTTTGAATCCATGAGCGAAGTTAGTTTTGTGACTGCTCTTTTAAATTTAAAATTTAACTGTAGTTGATTTACAGTATTGTGTTACTTTAAGCTATACAGCTATAGAGTTTTTCCATGATAGGTTATTGCAAGATATGGAATATAGTTCCCGATGCTACACAGTAGGACCTTGCTGTTTATCTGTTTTATTCATATTCGTGTGTGTCTGCTAATTCCCAACTGTTAATTTATCCCCCACTTTCCCCTTTGGTAACCATGTTTCTTTTCTGTGTCTGTGAATAGATATTGTCTACATGTTTCAGAAATTAAATATATATATATATATATATTTAAGACATACATGGAGAAATCTCAATCTCCCCTCTGTCATCACCCATCTTAATTGCCCTTAGCCCTCAAGTAACCATTTTTTTCTTAGTTTATTCCTTCACATGTCCAATATTTCTTTATATAAATACAAGGACTTATGTACATAGCTCCTTATTTTCTCCTTTCTTGCACAAAAGGTAGCTTAGTCTATATTCCATTCTACGTTGTCTGTTCATTTAAGAAGACAAATAGATGGCTAACAGGCATATGAAAATAGGCTCAACCACTGATTGTCAGGGAAATGCAAACCAAAAGCACAGGTGCCCCTCACACCTATCAGAATGGCTGTTAGAAAGATAAGAGGTAACAAATGCTGGCAAAGATGTTGGAGAAAAGGGAACCCTCCTACACAGCTGATGGGACTATAAATCGGCACATACACTATGGAAAACAGTACGGAGGTTACTCAAAAAACAAAAACAGAGCTACCATATGATCTGCCAACTCCATTTCTGGGTATTTATCCAAAGGAAACAAAATCACTGACTCACAAAGGTATCTGCACCCCCATATCCACTGAAGCATTATTTACAATAGGTAAGGTAAGCCACCTAAGTACCCATCAGCATATAAATAGATAAAGATGTGTTGGCTGCTCAGTCGTGTTGACTCTGCGACCCCATGGACTGTAGCCAGCCAGGCTCCTCTGTCCATGGGAGTCTCCAGGCCATTTCCTTCTCCAGCGAGATAAAGACCCATCTTTATCTATCTATCTATCTATCTATACACACACAGTGGGATATTATTCAGCCGTCCAAAATAAGGACATCTCGCCATTGGCAACAATATAGATGGGACTTGAGGGCATTATACGAAGTGAATTAAGTCTGACAGAGAAAGACAAATACCAGGTGATCTCAATTTTATGTAAACTCTTCAAAATTGAACTCAGAGATACAGAGAAGAGCCTGGTGGTTGCCAGAGGCAGGGGAAGGGGGGTGGGTGGATAACATGAGTGAAGGTGTTCCAAAGGTACAGACTTGCAGTTATAAAATAAATAGTTCTGAGGATATTAATATACAGCATGGTGACTGTAGCTAGTAATACTGAAATGTGGATTTGAAAGTTGGTAAGAGAGTCGATCTTGAAAATTCTCAAAAAAAAAAAAAAGTTACTCTAGGATTCTGTCCATGTGAGTGACCAGAGATCTTCACTATTTTTGACAGCTGTGTAGCATCCTGTTGTGTGGCCATACCACGTTTATTCAACCACTTCCCTATTTTGGACCCCTGAGTTGTTTCTCCTCTTCATGTGTACAACCATGGCCATAACTAGTAACATTGTCCAGGTGATGCTTTCCTATTTGTGCAGGTACACCTGGATGATTTCCAGAGCTTGGGTTGCTGGGCCTGTGAATCTCGAATCCGTAGATATTAACGAATGTTCCATTTTGCATTCCTTCCAGCAGTGTCAATACTGCTTGGCCAACAGCACGTGCTGTTAAACTTGGACATTTTTTGCCATCCGATAGGTGAGAAATGGTGTTTCAGTGTCATTTGAATTGGCAGTTCTTTTATGTGGAGGGAAGTTGAACATGTCTTGACATGTGTGTGTCTTCTCCCTGTTGGTCTTTTTAGCTGCAATTTCTGGGAGATGATTAGTCCTTTGGGAGAAGAGATGTGTATACTTTTCCCCAGTTTTTCACTTGTATTTTGACTCTGCTTCTGGTGCTTGTATGGTTTTGTTTTTGTTTGTATTTTGTTTTATTTGATCATTTTTCCCTTGAGTGTTTGGGGCCTTTGAGGCACTGGGTCTATGGGGGAGATGTAGGTACTTGCAGGTTGGGTCAGGCATCAGCCTAGGGGGATGATGATGCTGGCAGGTGGCCAGGGGTGGGATCTGCACCACCTGGATTGACTTGAAAGTGTGACCCTCAGCTCCCTCTTGCCCAAGCCTGGGGCTCCAACTTGCTTGCCCTGCAGGGGTTATCACCCCTGTCCTGGGCATGGCCTTGTGCTGGGGCAGTGAGTTTGCACATTTCTTCTCCTTCAGGCAAGGCCCACAGCCCTTCTTCCCCAGGAATGTCATCAGCTCAGTGTTTGGGACACTTGGGTGCTGGGTCTGAGCTGCTGAGCAGAAGCAGACAGGAGCCCTGGTTTGTGTTTTATTTTTTACATTTTGATTCGGGATCCATTTGGAGTTTACCTTGGTGCAGATGTAAAGAACAGATCCAATGTTATTGTTTTCCAAGTCGCTGTACAATTTTGCCAACACAAAATTTAAAAAAATTGGTATCCCTACTGATGTCAAATACTGCCCTTCCTTATTATAGATGAAATTTCCATATTTCATTCTGGTTCACTTTCTGGATCTTACGTTATCTTCTATTGTATCTCTGTCAACTCCTGTGCCATTATTATGCTGTTTTCATTAGAGAGGTCTTACAATTGATTTGAATACCGATATGGCTGCTGCTGCTTAGTCGTATCCGACTCTTTGTGACCCCATGGATTGCAGCCCGCCAGGCTCTTCTGTCCATGGGACTCTAAGCAAGAGGACTAGAGTGGGTTGCCTTGCCCTCCTCCAGCAGATCTTCTCGACCCTGGGATAGAACCCGGGTCTCCTGTATTGCAGGCAGATTCCTTACCACTGAGCCACCAGGAAAGCCCCCACAGATATGGCTAGTCCCCCTTTATTGTTGGTGTTTTTTTGTTGTTGTTGTTGGAGTTTTAAGAGTTTAGTTTGGCTAGTTTTGATTTTATTTTGCCACATGAACTTGAGAATTGGCTTGCTTACTTTCAAAAGAAAATCTGTTATTATTGGGAAGGAGGGTTATTTTAGATTTTTAAATTAACTTAGAGAGAACTGACATTATGGTGTTGAGCCTTTCTATCCAAGAACAAAATATGTCTTTCCAGTTGTTCAAGTCAGCTTTTATGTCTTAGAAGAGTATTTCCAGGTTTTTCTCACATAGGTCTTTGCAGAATTCTTATTAGTCTTATGTCTATGTGGGGTTTCTGTGTGTGTGTGTGTGTTGTTTTTTGCACTTTTGTTGTTACTGTAGATGGGACTTTCTCCATTATGTCTACTCACTGTTGTTTGTATCTGTAGGACTATTAGATTCTATCTTCACCTCCATTCCTTAGAAAACACAACTTGAGCCAAAGCTTATTTGCCAAGGCTCTGTTGGGGTTGTAATCTCAGTGTGGTGAGAGTGGTGGAAAAAGGAAAGGAAAGAAATAAAATACAAAATAGTGTGTTATTGAATTGGCTGCAGTTTCATGAGAAAACACACCCACTGGTTGGGTCAGTTGGATGGACTTGGACAGGCTCTATAGAGTCAGTTCGCCTTTGAGAAGGTCTTTTGCAACAAAGAAGGGAGATGAATGTATCTCCCAGTTCTGTTATGGCACTTGTCTCTCTGTGTCTTTCTGGGCAACCACTAGGAAAGCGAATGTTTTGTGGCCTGGTGTATAATCTGAATCCAGGAGTGGTGGAGGGCTCTGGACTATTTGAGGGTCTACTGGGTTAGACCTGGGCAGTGTGGGGAAGGACTCTCAGCACAGGCCACAGCTCTGCACAAAGCGAGCAGCCAGGCCTGGAAGGCAGATGGGGCCAAGTTCAGTTGGAAATGCACAAAATTTGGTCCAGTATAATTTCAACATATTAGTATTATATCCTATTACCTGTGATTTCTCTTATTTTTTGTAGTAGTTTTCAGTTGATTTTTCTTTGGGGATGTCCTATGTAGACAGTCATGTCATCAAAAATAGAATTTTATGTTTACAATTCTTACGTATCTCATTTTTTCCCTCTTGTCCAGATGTGTTGGTTAATACCCCAATGTGAAAAAGTAGTATTGACAATGGGCAAGCCTATTTTGATCTACAGTGCAGCCAAAAAATAAAATAAGTAAGTCAAGATCAGTGTTTTTCTATTAAGAAAGATACTGGAACTTTACACCAATTGAACAACAAATCCTCATTTCCTTTAACCCTGTTCCCTGGGGGCCACCATCATAATCTCTCCTTCTAAGAGTTTGACTATTTTAGGGACCTTTTCTTAAAAGTGGAATCATGCAGTATTTCTTCTTCTGTGCTTGACTTATCTCACTTAACGTAATGTCCTCCAGGTTTATCCATGTTGTCACAGATGGCAAGATTCCCTTTTTTTTAAAGGCTGAGTAATATTCCATTTTATGGACATAACACATTTTCTTTAGCCATGCATCCATCAGTGAATATACCTAGATTGTTTCTCTGTCTTGGCTATTGTAAACAATGTTCTGATGAACATGGAAGTACAGATATCTCTTTGAGATCCCGATTTGAGTTCTTTTGAGCATATATCCAGAAGTGGGATTGCTGGCCCCTCTTGGTATAAAGTGTTAGTTGTGTCTGACTCTTTATGACCCCACAGACAGTAGCCTGCCAGGCTCCTCTGTCCATGGAATTCTCCAGGCAAAAATACTGGAGTGGGTTGCCATGCCCTCCTCCAGGGGATCTTCCTGACCCAGGGATCAAACCGAGGTCTCCTGCATTGCAGGCAGATTCTTTACCATCTGAGTCACCAGAGTATAAAGTCTCAATTATACAAGATAAATTATTCCTAGAGATTGACTGTATAGCATAATGGCTATAGCCAACAATACTGTATTATGCACTTAAAAGTTGTGAGAAGGTTAGGTCTCATGTACGTGTTCTTAGTGCACACACATTCACACACACACAAAGGAACACAGGGAAACTTTGGGAGGTGATGGATCTATTACTTTGTGGTGATGGTTTCACAGGTGTCTACATATGCCAAACTCATCAAATTGTACACGTTAGTTATGTACAGTTCTTTGTCAATTATACTTCAATAAAGCTGTTTGTTAAAAAAGAAATATATTGACTTTTGGGCTAGGAGAATATATTTTCTTCATGTTAGTGAAATATTCCACAGTTTCTGTATTAATGAGGTTTTTTTTCATCAAAAGTCATTTTTGGATTTTATTAAGAAGTTTTTCAGTTTTTCTAGTGATGGTCACATGACTTTTTCATTAAACCTAGCAAAGCAATGAATTCTATTAATAGATCATCTAATATTAAACCACTTTTACATTTCTGGAAAAATTACCAGCTGGATAAAGTATGATTTTATTGTGTTGTTGGATTATTCATACTATTGGTTTGGCCAAAAAGTTCACTCAGGGTTTGAAACCCGAACAAACTTTTTGGCCAACCCAATATTTTATATTGTATATTTGTATCAATAATCATGAGTGAGACTGGTCTTTGGCTTTAAATTTGGCTTTATTTATTTCTGTACAATCTTTAGCAGATTTTGGCATAAATGTTATACTTGGCTCATACAAAAATTTGGAAGTTTGCCATATTCTAGAATATTTTAAGTAGAGTTGGAATTAACAGCCCTTTACAATTTTGGCAGAATCCCCCTCTAAGCTATATCTGGTGCTTTTTTGGTGTGTTTAGATCTTTGTCAACTCTGTTTCTTTTATGGAAATTGATTTGTTTAGTCTATCTTTCCCTGAGTCAGTTATGTAAATTATACTCTTCCTGGAAAAGTATCTGTTTCATTCTGGCCATCAAATTAATCACATATAATTTTATAAAATGTTCTTATGATTTTTACAATTTGTTTTTCCTCTTCCCAGAGGTATTGCTTTCTTGTCATTGTGAGTTTGGGCTGTGTTCCTTTTTCCCCTGTTGGTTAGGTTACTTGGTGTGTTCTGTTTACTAAGTTTTGTTTTGGCACTGAATCAGTGTTTTGCTTACTATTAGTTCTACTTTTTAATTTTTATAGCTCTGTAATTTCTCCTTTTCTATTTATTATTCCTTCATTCAATTTCAGTGCATTTTAGAAATGAGGAAACTTGGATGGACCACATACTCCTTGTAGATGTGGTACTGGTCAAGGTTTTACTTTGCAAGCAGCAGAAGCTGATCCTGACTGATTTCAGCAGAAAAAGAGCTTATCAGAATGATATTGGGTCTCTGACAGACATGCTAAGAGGGCTGGAGAACCAGTTTTGAGGTTAAACAGCCAGGAAAAAACACCCCAAACCACAACTCAGAGCTAGTTCTAGTGAGAAACCCGCTGTCACTACTGCCTACATGCTCCTTCCCTCTCGTGTCAAAGAGAGCGGGTGTCTGACAGGCTGAGTGAGGCCACTGAGCTGGAGTTCACCGCCACCAGCAAACCCTACAGAAAACAGTAGGGAAAAGAAAGGAGAAAGACCATGCCTTAGCTGGTCTTAGCCTCCCTGTGGCTCAGACGGTAAAGTGTCTGCCTGCAATGCGGGAGACCTGGGTTCAATCCCTGGGTTGGGAAGATCCCCTGGAGAAGGAAATGGCCACCCACTCCAGTACTCTTGCCTAGACAATTTCATGGATGGAGGAGCCTGATGGGCTACAGTCCATGGGGTTGCAAAGAGTCAGACATGACTGAGTGACTTCACTTTTTTTCTTTAGCTGATAAAGGTGTTTTTGCCTGGTGAGGTGACTGGAACCTTCTTTCCTGAGGACTCTTGACTCCTTGGAGGCCCTTCCAGTGGCACTGGGGAGATTAGAGTGCTTAGAAGCAGCTCATCACCGTCAAGTGTCCCATTCCAATGCTCTGGGTCCATTCTCTCCTAAATGTGGCTGTGGTTTCACATAGAAGACCTGGTAGAACCATTGGACACCTTGCAGCGTTAGACTCAGGCTGGTTCTGGGGGATCTCAACCTGCACACATAAGCTAGAAGAGAGTCGAGTTTCCCAGACCTGCTTCGCCCAGCGATTTAAGTCTTGGAGTCAGTCAGCCTTTTGCACATCGAGAAGCAAATGTCTGCATTGGAGTACTGGGCACATTGGGTTCAGGGAACTGTTACTTGATGAGGATTTAATTAGGGGACTCACAGACTGTGTTGGGGTCTGCAGCAGCGATCTTGAGGTTGAACTGGCAAGGGAGACCAACTGGAAGTGAAACTGGAACAGAAAGGCTATTCGTGGGAGTGCAGTAGAAATTAAGAACATGCGAATGATTATAGAGAAATAACCAATGTCAGGTGTCTACTACTTAATGAAAACATTCAGGAGAGACAGGTTGTTGAGCAGGGTGGTCTGCAAGCTGGGGCGCAGTGCAGTTTTGTAAATTTCAGTGACTGGCAAGTGTATCAGCGGCGATCTCATGACACTCTGGCCACGTCTTTTGAGTGATCACGTGTTGTTTGGACACTTTACCAACAGGAAACTGGTTACATAACACTCTTCCCAAAGAGGTGTGTGACAGCTCTGACTGGACAGTCTTCCCACTGTTGTTACCTGGCGAGATTACGTGGAACACACACTTGCTCTCACTGACTTGGGTTCCTCTCAGGCATCTGAGTATGGCTGGTGGATGCCGCTGATCCTCCCATGTTGTTGGGCCACTGACCCGCCTCCTCTGAGCTGCTCCCAGGAAGAGAGTGCGCTCCTGGGATCAAAGCCTCAGGCCGAGAGGAGCCAGGTGCCCCCTTCCCCTGCTGGAGGCTGCAGGTCCTCCTGGCTCGGGGCTGGCGGCCACCCCACTGCTGACTCATGCTGGCTTCCTGTCGAGGGAACCGCATTTTCCTCTGTGCTTTTGCTGAGCTCTCTCTCTCTCTCTTCTAGCCTCTGTGTGTGCTGTTGATGTTTTGCTTTGTCAAGGCCTAGGGACTGGACCTTTCCTTTCTTCCTGGTAGATTCCCCCTTTCTGATTGCTGTGGAGCCTTCAGGCCAATCTGTCCAGATCTTTGGAGTCCTGATTACATCATAGAGCCCATGCAGGAGGGAGCATGGGACCACAGACCTTAGTCTGGGGGCAGGTCTTTGAGTTTGAGGGCTTCCCAGGTGGGCTCAGTAGTAAAAAATCCACACACCAGTGTGGGGGATGTGGGTTTGGTCCCTGGGTGGGGAAGATCCCCCTGGAGGAGGAAATGGCAACCCATGCCAAGATTCTTGCCTGAAGAATCCCATGGACCGAGGAGCCAGGTGGGCTATAGTCCAGGGTGTTGCAAAGAGTTGGACACAACTGAGCACAACTACTTGGAGTCACAGAGTCTCAGGGAATGTGTCAGGACCGCTGAGAGGGAAGAGGATGGAGAGATGGGGGACCTGGTTGCTGAAGGCAACAAAGAGGGAAGCATTTCAGTGATTTGCAAGAATCAAGTGACACCCACCTCCAGACCTGGGCCTAACAGAGAAGGAAACATGGCCAAGTGGCAAAATGATATCAGAATAAGGCCCAGAAGGGGGCTTTCGAGGAGTTTGGCTTGTCGCTGTTGATGAGCTGCTTGGATGATGTCTTCATAGGAAAAGCCCCACTAACTCTCTCTGCACAGGTCCTCCTCTGGCTAGAAGTTCCCATGTGCTCGGAACCTGGAGCGAGAGTGGAGAAATCAGGCCATTGTCACCCCTTGGTTTTTTTCTTTTTTTTTATTCGAAGCTGGTTTCTAATTCACCTCCCTGATTATGGACCACCTAGCTCTAGATTGTAACAGGTCAACACTCACATACGTCTTAATTTTCTGAGATCCTCGTATCATGAATCCATCTCAAATCTCAACAGAGTTCCTGGCCTTCGGAGGCAGTATTCATCTACTTCCACATGGAAGGGAATCATATCTGCTTGTCTTTTCATGACTTAATGCTGGAAGGTCCTGTTAGAGGGATTGCTCTTGGCCACTAGACACCTTTTGGCTTCAACTTTAGGCATCTGCAAGGGTTGAGGAATTCAAATGCCCCACCGCTTACACAGGAGATGAAGGACTCAACACAGAGACCCTCCAACAGGAACACACCTGGAATGTTCCAGGAGCAATGAGCTGGGCTGGAACCCAGTGAGTGAGCAAAGAGCATTTGGGGTTAGAGAGGTGATGGGAGAGGGTGGGGGGCTGGTGTCGGGTCTTGGAGTGTCTAAGAAGAGGCCTAGGACTTTTCCTCTCAGTGAGGAAGGAAGACCTTATGTGGGTTCCGAGCATAGAAACCATGTGACTGGACGTGCGTTGTAACAGGGTCAGTCTGGCAGCCGGTTGACAGTTGACTGTAGGGACAGAGCCGAAGCAGATGATGCTGGCTTGTTTGACATCTGGCAGTGATATTCCTCTACTGCTGCTGCTGCTAAGTCGCCTCAGTCGTGCCTGACTCTATGCGACCCCATAGACAGCAGCCCACCAGGCTCCCCCGTCCCTGGGATTCTCCAGGCAAGAACACTAGAGTGGGTTGCCATTTCCTTCTCCAATGCATGAAAGTGAAAAGTCAAAGTGAAGTTGCTCAGTCATGTCCCACTCTTAGCGACTCCAGGGACTGCAGCCCGCCAGAGCTCCTCCATCCACGGGATTTTCCAGGCAAGAGTACTGGAGTGTGGTGCCATTGCCGGCAGAAAGAAAATGGTGGAAAATACTTTTTTATAATCTGCTGTCTCCCGTCAGGGATCAAAGTCCGGTTCCTTCTGGCATGGAACTTCCTGTGTTCTTGTCTGTCTCCCTCCAGGCAAGTCTCACAATGCATCCCACAGCACTGGTAACTCAGTTTCCTCCGCCTTCTTTCCACATCAGAATCGTGCCTACCTTAGAGCGACACCCCAGCTAGGTCTTCTTGTGGGCTGCTTGGTCATCCCGTCTCAGGCCTCCTTTTCGGTGGCTGTTTTGGTTCATCACCACCAGTTCCTATTTCACAAGAAGTAAGTCTGTTACATTGTGGCTTTCAGGGCTGACAAGAAATCCGTGGTTTGGGGTCTTGGGTCCTGCGTGTGGTGTAACTTAGAAATTAAACTGAAGTTTAAACTGTAATTTAACTCCACCCAAATTTTCACAGCAGAGGAGAACTCTCACATGGCCTTGCCGGAAAGGAACACCACTCTTCACAGTGTTACACCCTAAAATGTTGTTCTGGTCAATAGTATGAAGTAAATATGAAAGAAATGGATAATTACTTCTGAGATAGATGCTTGACTTCAAATGTTTTAATATTGGAGAACTTTTGAGCTTTAAAGAACAGCTCACTCTCATACTCTTTAAACTATTTGGGCACAGAAAAGATGCAAACTTCTTCATAACCTTGATAACAAATTCATAAAAATATAGATCAGTCTCACTTCATAGAGACATGGCAAACAAATTCCAGATGTGTTGCATTTAAGTGGAAGACAATGAAATACAGTTTCTACAAAAGAATGTTGTCAGATCTCAATCTGATCTGGAGGTGGGGAAAACCTGTCTAAATATGTTAGAAAATGATTTTGAGAATAAAACACTTCTCTTCATTCATTTCTGCAGCCCTTCAACAAATATTTATTGAGCATCTCCTGTATGCCAAGCACGATTTTAGGCACTGATGCTTCAAAACAATACAAACATATAAGGCAGATGAGTTTATACCCTTGACTTTTGTGAATAATCCTTGTCAGTCATTAGGGAAAGATCAGCATGGAAGTGGGAAAATGGGCAAATAAAAAAGGTCTACAAAGGGGTGTGATGCATAAGAAATAATATAAAGCCTCACGAGACACCAGCCAAATACACATTTAAACAACAAGGTGCTCTTTTGCCTTGGACCAGTGTGACTGCCAGAGCATTCAAAGAGATTTCTGAGGAAGAAAGTAACATTTCTGAACACATGTTTATATAATTCCCCTCTGTGAAACTCATCAAAGAGTCCCAAAATCCATGTACACACAGCTATTTTTAAAATGGAGAACCAACAAAGACCTGCTGGACAGCACAGGGAACTCTGCTAAATGTTCTGTGGCAGCCTGGATGGGAGGGGAGTTTGGGGGAGAATGGATACATGTATATGGATGGCTGAGTCCTTAAACTGTTCATCTGTATCTATTATAATATTGTTAATCAGCTAAAACACAATATGAAAGAAAAAGTGGTATTTTTTAGAGTCCAAAATAGAGCAGGAAAATCTGAACAACTCATGGAATAGACCTTAGATCAGTTAGACCGGTTACCTACCCCTGGAAAGGTACAGTTTTCACAAAATAGGAGAAAGATTTCTGAAGGGTGCCCGTGAAAAATCCTTCACAGTGGTGTGAGCTCCACCTGGACTCTCAGATGTCAAGAGCAGAGAAGGACCCTGTGGGGAACAGAACTGAAGCCAGAGGCAGTGGGCAGTGGCTTGAGGTGCTCACGAGACTGCTGCTTATCACTTCACCCCCAAAACGTGATCACATCCTGATTGGCACGTGTGTGCCAAGGATCCAGAAATGCCCTGGGTTACAGCAGGGAGGAGGCCCAGGGGATTGGCCTTGAACTGTGAACAGTGAAGGGTTCTTCTTTCTGTCGATGTATGTTCTTTCAGCCCAGCAAGTCTTTAACCCAGTTGAAAGCCAGGTTGTTCCTTTTCTCACTGGGTACCTGGGACGAGTCTGTAGGCAGGTGCCCTCTGCAAGCCCAGCTCCTCCCAGGCCTAGACGGGTCCTTCGGTCAGCAGTTGCATCCTCTGGGTTCCTGTGTGGAGCAACTTGAGTCACAGTTTTGTGCTGGCCAGAGGCTGGGAGGTGGATTTGGCAACTTCCTGCAGCCAGAACAGTGTTTCGAGCGGATGAGTCGCCCTGTAACTATCCCTCCGGGGCTGTTAGCAGCCTACCAGCTGGGACTGGTCTCCTGCCCACCACCCTCACTTTCTGTTGCCCCCCTGCGCTCTGGCAACTGAGTCATGGGTGGCGCGCCTGTTCATAGCATTGACATCTTAACTTTTGAGGAATGAATGTGTGGCGTGGTTTTTCTCTGTAGCCTCCAGCTGTCATGTCCTGTTTTTAGAAAACCTTCTCAGAGGCTGGTGTTAAGTCAATGTCCACCTCTATTTTTTCAGTCCTGTTATTTCCTTATTTCAATATTTAAATAAAAATATTTCCTTTTTTAAATATTTAAATCCAAATAAAACATCATTCACATTTAAATTTAAACATAACCTTATTTAAATATTTAAATTTAAACATGTCCTTATTTAAACATGTAAATTTAAACATGTCCTTATTTAAGCATTTAAATTTAAATATGTCCTTATTTAAACATTTAAACTTAAATATGTCCTTATTTAAATACTTAAATATTTAATTCAGGCAGAATTTATTTTGATGACAGGTGGAATGAGCTAGAGATTCATCAACTGACTCAGCAAGATGGACTGAGATCAATCTCGGCACCAGGAGCCGGGGGGGAGAGATTTTAGAGAGATTTTCCTGCACATTAGACCTCAACTGACTTACAGCTAATAACACAAGACCAGGATTTCCAAATGCTTTCCACAGTCTCATGTATTTCAGTAGCTCACAGCCTAGTGAGAGGCCTGCCCCATCTTCCTCCTTAAATGCAAGGGTGTCTCCGTCCACAGGGCAGAGATCCAGGACTCCTCTGCCTCTGTTGACAAGCCCTGGAAGCGGATCTCGTGGGCCAGACCGTCTCCAGGACAATCACAGGAAGTTATTCCACGCCTGTGACAAGTCCCGGCTCTGTGTAGTGGCAGGCAGAAGGTTACAGGCCCATCAAGCTGAAGGGTCACAGCAATCCCTGGGCTGGTGGCACTGAGCCAGGGCTGAGAGGAGCCTTAACCTGCTCCTGGAAATTCCCGACCCCCCGCCCTCGGGTCCCCTGGCTTTAGTGGGCCCCCTTGGCGAGGAAGTAGAAGGCGGAGACTGGGGCCCCCTTGAGTAAAGCACAGCAGAAAATAGAACATTAACCAGGACTTTGTTTCTTCGATGATGTTCACCTTTTGCAACACATAACCGCACCCCAAACTTCCTGAATGTTTTCAAGGTGAAACCACTAGGAAGAAACTGGGAGCTGGGCTTAAAGGAGCCAGGCTTGGGAAGCTACTGAAAGCCTCCAAGCTGTTACCAAAAGCTTTCTTTCATCTCGGGGTCTGGGAGCATTTCCAAGATTCCCAGGGCCTTACACAGGGCAGTCAGGGATGCAGTTGTTAGGTTTGAAAAACACTCACTAACATTTACTAAGTCTCTGTCAATAGTCACACAACGCAAAGAGAAATGTGTTCCAGTCAGAAGAACAGGGATGAGGAAAGATGGAAATGAAGGAAATGAAAATGGAGAAGAAAGAAATGAAAAGGCAGTCAAGAGCATGTCTTAGTCCTGTTTCCTCTTCTGGACTCCAGAGAAGAGTCCACTCCAGAGCTAGATCAAGGGAAATGGCTTTGACAGTTCCATATGACAGGACAGTCTGCAGAAAGCAGTCTAACATGTGACCTTGAGGGTAACATGCTCCGTCACCCTGGTTCCACTCAAATCCCTCCCACTGAAGTGCTGGGGGACCAGGAGCAGCTGGTGAAGGGTTAACAGGAGGAATCCTCATGTTGGAATAGATGCCTTCCTGGGTCACCAACCAATGAAAGTAGGCATGTACCCTCCTGCAACTGTGGCTCTATTTTCTCTCTTCTTTAATTTCAACTAACTGGAATTCAGTCTCTTCGATTACATAGAGCCATGTCCTTGAACACTGAAAGGGAGGGTTGTGAACAAGACCCTCCGTCTCTCTGAGGACCAGCTTCTTTTTCTGGAAAATTAGCTGCCTTGACCACTTCACAGGATTATAGATACAAGCTGACAAACTTAGAAGGAATTGCCATCACTGAAAACTCGTTGACCCTTGTTCCACTCAGGGGACTCTGAGCACCTGCTCATCTCTGCCTCCCCTGTACACAGCCCATTACATAAATGTCTTTTCACCAGCCCATTGAGTATGGTTCCCCTGGATGCAATGATTGAAATCAAGCATCTTATTTTGTGTTTTGATGTGCCCCACTTCTTGGAGGTTTCCTTTTCTGTACATTCTTGACTTCTTTTGCACTAAGCATCTTTTTGTCAACAGATTTAGAAACCTCCATCCCCAGGAGGTTGTAAAGAAACAGGAGCTGCTGTAGGTTTCACTTCACAGATGTGTGTGCGACTGTGTGTGTATACATGTATGTGTGTTTCACTGTGGTTTCATCATAACACATGGATTCCTGTGACCACAACTGCAAGAAACAGAAAGTTCTCTTCCAACATGAGGATTCTTCCTGTTAAGCTTTTCCAGCCAGCCATCCCCCAAGTCCATCACCTGGTCCAACACTATGCACTGATTGTGTGTTGTAGACTAAGACTATTAAAGATACTGGAAGTACTTCAGGGACTGAGACAGAGGAGGCTCCTGCCATCACAGCACATGGGCTAGAGTGGGCATAGGCCAGAGTCCCAGGGCGAGTTGGAAACCAGCTGATGGTCATTGGCTGGGTCTTGGTTCCTAGAGTTCCTTTTTCTGCACATAACTTCTCATGCACCTCAAACGAGTTCCCCTTCCAACTGTGTACTGCTCTTTACGTGTAATGGTGAGAAATGTTGAACTCTTTGCCCACTAGAGCAGGGCCTTGCCACCCACAGATCCTTGGCAGCATCTTTCTGCTTGTTCCCCTCTAATCGAGGCACCTCCTGCAGCCTGACAGATAAGGCCCCTGTGAGAGCAGCTCAGAAGCCCAACATGTGTAAGTAATCAGAACAGACTCAGATTTTGGAGTCTGAGCCCCAGATCCCGGGGCTCTGGACACTTTGGGCCAAGGCAGGCAGCATAGAGCCCATCCACGGGTCCAAGGTGGAGGAAGCCCAAGCAGTTCCTTGGGCAACTGGAATTGAAAACTGTTCCGGCTCAGATGACAGGGACAGTGAAGGATGCAAACCCACAGCTCTAAGTGCAGCTCGACGGAGGTTTCATTCCCTCAGCCCGGGTTGGAAAGCCAGGCGATGCAGGCAGCTTGCTGACCGGTCCTGTGCACATGCAGAGGAAATGATTTCATAGCTTTGGGATTTCACCGCTGCAGAGGGGGCAGGGGGCCAATTCCGCTGAAACAAAGGGACAGTAATCACTTTGGCCAGAAAAGCAGTTTAAATCAAAGGTGTCTCTTTACAGCCTCAGAGACTTCGCAGGATGTTTCTCTGTTCATTTCAGTGTCTTTCAACAATGGATACAATCCAGACATGCCAGTTCAATTTTATTGGAGTGAATTCTGGAGCCTCAGAAGTGAAGCTTGCTCTAACCCAGCCAGGTTTATTTTATTGTGCAAATAGAATCAAGTACAGGAATAAAGTGCTCAGACTTCGAACTTTTGTCTATGGTAATCTCAGCCTCGAGAGCTTCTTTTATTAGCTGAGAAAAGCTCATGTTAGGCATGTGTAGCTGACACCCCAATTTACTCTTGAACAACACACTGCCATATATGTGTGTTGCATCTGCAAATGCTCCAAATGGGAGCATTTGCTGTATTTGAGTTAAAAGGCTCCGACCATACCTTGCCTGACTGCTGAGACCTTGTCTGTCTGATTACCCATCACAACTCCAGTTCCTTGCACATAAATATGTGATGAGTGGATCCTGGCGATAAGGTTTGTTATGAACCCACAACGCTAGTCATGTTTCTCAAGACTAGTGTTTTAAACCTAGATCCAGGGCACCCTGAAGTCATGTGTGAAATTCATTAACTCAGCAAGTATGAGCAGCTCTTCTGTGCCACATAGCAAAGGTTAATGCAGTAATCAAGACAGCAAGGCCTCTGTAGGGGACCGGGGATTGGCGTGGGAGCCAGACACCCATCCTTAAACAGACAGGAAAGAGAAATAGTAGGTATTGAAAGTAGTGTGTTTGAAACTAAGGTGGAAAGTGATGTGCAGCCACTTGGGCTTAAATGTTCAGAGAAGGTTGCTCTGAGATGATGACAATTAAGTTATGGTCTCAGCAATGGGAAGCTGAGATATGAATGACAGGCATGCAGATAATCTGGTGAAAGACTATACTGAGAAGAAGGAGGGCAAAGGCCCCAAGGTGGAAATGAGATTTGACCTGTTCAGGAAGAGCAGAAGGAACAGTGTGAAAGAACCAGAGACTGGTGGAGCTGAAGTGGGAGAGGAGGGTAGGGCTAGGTCCAGGAGGAGGCTCCAGGCCAGGTTCAAGGGGGTAGATTTTATTATAAGGCTTAGAGGGCCTTTGGAAAGGGCAAATCGAGGGAGCCACATGAGCGGATTGATGTTTTTTAAAGACCATTGAGTTCTGTGTCGAGAATGAATTTCTGGGGGGCCTAGGACCAGGGCAGCTGTAGCAGGGTAACATGGAGAGGTGAAAGTACAGTCAGCAGGCCATGCACACAGTTTGGATGTGAAGAGTGAAGCAAGGGTCACTCTGAGAAATGCTACTGGGTGAGGCCAGTGAGGGAAAGCGTGGGCAATTAAATGAAGGAAGGCCATCCTGAACAGTGCATGCATGTGTGCCTCTGTGTGTGTGTGCATGCGTGCATATGCATGCATGCATGTTTCTGATGAGAGAAGGTGCATGACTTTCATCATGTTCTCTAAGGGGTTCACAACTGATAAAAGGATAGACATTCAGTGTTGAAACAGTGCATCTTGAGACTGTGGTTCAGAGATCAATGTATTCTGTTTGGTTGGTAATACATGTTCTCTGAGCTAGAAGCAGGTGGCTTCGAGGTGTTTCATGAGATGGCCTTGGACTCCTAACCACCCTGGATGTGAGATCCAGGAATGTGTGTTTTTAGCAGATCCCTCGGGAGTCTATTCACTTCTTCCCAGGAAAGTGCTAAAAATGTGCTTCCAGTTCACTGACCACTTCTCTGAGGTCTAAGATATTGTTCTGCACATCCAGTGCATTTTCCATTTCAGATATTGTATTTTTACCTTCACAAGTTCCTTTTTGTTCTTGTCTGTATCTTCTATCTCTCTTCTCATACGTACATGTTTTCCTTTAAAAGTCAAATACTGTAAGAGCTGTTTTAAAAATATTGCCTGCTTATCCCATCATTTCTGTCATTTTTAGTTCTCTATTGACTGATTTTCACCTAATATGAGCCACAGTTTCCAGCTTCTTTGCAGTTCTAGTAATTTGGAGGAGGCTTTACTTCATAAATATATTGTTGAGTGTCTGGGTTTTCTTGTCTTTCTTTAAAAAGTATTGAGCTTTGTTTGGCAGTCAATTCAGTAACATAAACATTGGTTTGGTGACTCCAAGTCTTTTTAAACTTTCTCAGGGCAGGTTGAGATGAACCTATACTGAGGCCTGACTCTAAGGTGTAGCCTTGCTAGAGTCTCTCCTGACTGTTTCAGGTTTCTCCATCCTAGCTGGTCTGAACCTCTCCCAGCACTGTGTGAGCTCTGGTAGGTGATCAGTTTCTGGGTGTCCAGTAATTGTTTTTGGATTCACCTCATGGATTGAACAATTATACCAAAGAAATTCTGGCACTGTTAAGAAAGTTCTAGGATCTACAACAGATTTCCCAACCTGGGTATCCAGCAAAGGGACTGAGAACCCGCAGGGAATTTGACTTTGGAAGCCAGTGGGATTTGATCACAGAACTTCCACAGGACTGGGAGACTCTTGGAGGGCACAAATAAAACCTTGTGTGCACCAGGAGCCAGGAGAAAGGAGCAGTGTCCCCACAGAACACTGAACCAAACTTGCCTGTGAGTGTCCAGGAGACTCTGATGGAGGCGTGGGTCGACAGTGGCCTGTTGCAGGGTCAGGGGCACTGAATACAACAATGCATGCACAAGTCCTTTTGAAGGAGGTCACCATTACCTTCGTTACCCCTATCATAGTTTGACCTCAGGCCAAAAAACAGGGATGGAACACAGCCCCACCTATCAACAGAAAATTGGATTAAAAATTTATTGAGCATGGCTCCACCCATAAGAACAAGACCCAGTTTCCCCCATAGTCAGTCTCTCCCATCAGGAAGCTTCCATAAGCTTCTTATCCATCAGAGGGCAGATAGAATGAAAACCATAATCACAGAAAACTAACCAAACTGATCACAGGGACCACAACCTTGTCTAACTCAATGAAACTATGAGCCATGACATGTAGGGCAATACAAGATGGACTGGTCATAGTGGAGAGTTCTGAGAAAACATGATCCACTGGAGAAGGGAATGGCAAACCACTTCAGTATTCTTGTCTTGAGAAACCCATGAACAGTATGAAAAGGCAAAATGATAGGACACTGAAAGATGAACTCCCCAGGTTAGTAGGCGCCTAATATGCTACTGGAGAAGAGTGGAGAAATAACTCCAGAAAGAATGAAGGGATGGAGCCAAAACGAAAAAAATGCCCAGTTATGGCTGTGACTGGTGATGGAAGTAAAGTCTGATGCTTATAAAGAACAATATTGCATAGCAACCTGGAATGTTAGGTCCATGAATCAAGGTAAATTGGAAGTGGTCAAACAGGAGATGGCAAGAGTGAATATCGACATTTAGGAATCAGTGAACTAAAATGGACTGGGATGAGTGAATTTAATTCAGATGACCATTATATCTACTACTGTGGGGAGGAATCCCTTAGAAGAAATGGAGTAGCCCTCATAGTCAACAAAAGAGTCTGAAATACAGTACTTAGGTGCAATCTCAAAAATGACAGAATGATCTCTGTTCATTTCCAAGGCAAATCTTTCAATATCCCAGTAATCTTAGTCTATGCCCCAACCACTAATGCTGAAAAAGCTGAAATTGAATGGTTCTTTGGGAATACCAGACCACCTGACCTGCCTCTTGAGAAACCTATATGCAGGTCAGGAAGCAACAGAACTGGACATGGAACAACAGACTGGTTCCAAATAGGAAAAGGAGTATGTCAAGGCTGTATATTGTTACCCTGCTTATTTAACTTATATGCAGAGTACATCATGAGAAACGCTGGGCTGGAAGAAGCACAAGCTGGAATCAAGATTGCTGGGAGAAATATCAATAACCTCAGATATGCAGATAACACCACCCTTATGGCAGAAAGTGAAGAGGAACTAAAGAGCCTCTTGATGGAAATGAAAGAGGAGAGTGAAAAAGCTGGCTTAAAACTCAACATTCAAGAAACAAAGATCATGGCATCAGGTCCCATCACTTCAGGACAAATAGATGGGGAAACAATGGAAACAGTGAGATATTTTACTTTTTTTTTTTTTTTTTGATATTTTACTTTTTTAGGTTACAAAATCACTGCAGATGGCGACTACAGCCATGAAATTGAAAGATCTGTGCACCTTGGAAGAAAAGGTATGACCAACCTAGACAGCATATTAAAAGGCAGAGACATTATTTTGCCTACAAAGGTCCTTCTGGTCAAAGCTATGGTTTCTCCAATAGTCACATATGAATGTGAGAGCTGGACCATAAAGAAAGCTGAGAGCTGAAGAATTGATGCTTTTGAGCTGTGGTGTTGGAGAAGATTCTTGAGAGTCCCTCAGACTGCAAGGAGATCCAACCAGTCCATCCTGAAGGAGATCAGTCCTGAATATTCATTGGAAGGACTGATGCTGAAGCTGAAACTCCAATACTTTGGCCACCTGATGTGAAGAGCTGACTCATTGGAAAAGAGCCTTATGCTGGGAAAGATTGAGGGCAAAAGCAGAAGGGAATGACAGAGGCTGAGATGGTTGGATTGCCGTGGTCTGTTGGGAGCCCCTTCCCTATACCATCAGCTAGAAACAGGCTTACCGGCTGTGAGCTAGAATGCTAGAGTCTGAGACTCAGACACACTGTTCTCTTCTCCTACACACCACAGCTGACTGTTGCTCAATGTCAGAAGTCATTGGATTCATATATTTCGTCTAGTTTTCTAGTTGGCTTTGTGGGTGGGGGCAAGTTCAGAGCCAAGTACATCAATGTGGTGGAAGTGGAAGTTCTCCCAGGTGATTCAGATGCAGAATAAAAGTGGGGGAATGTCTTAGGTTCCTGGGGCTGCTGTAAGAGTACCACAAACTGGATAGTTTTAAGCTACAGAAACATATCATCTCCCAGTCACGGAGGCCAGAAGTCCATGAGCCAGGCATGGAGAGTTGGTTCCTCCTGATGGCCACGAGGGAGGGTGTGTTCCAGGCCTTTCTCCAGGGATTGGAGAGGCTGTCTGTGCCCTGAGTCTTCACATCATCTTTCCTCCATGCATGTCTGCGCCTCCAAGTGTCCCCTTTTATAAATGTGCCTGTCATATTACATTAGGGCCACACCAAGGACCTCATTTTAACTGGATTACCTCTGTAAAGACCCTGTCTCCAAATAAGGTTACATTCTGAGGTGCTGAGCACTAGGACTTCAACATTGGGATTTTGAGGCAGGGGACACTTCAGTCCATAACAGGGAAATTTAGATTCGAGTCTCAGTCCTTCTTCCCTGGATAACCAAGGCTGCCATTGCACAGTGCCTGCCTCAGGCTTGCAATCACTTGCACCTTGGTTTAACCTGGGGGTCCCTTTCTATCAAGAAACCAACCAGGAGGTGTTTGTAAACAGAATCAGCAAGTTGGATTGGCTAAGATGGTTGAAGACACCACATAGCTTTTATTGTCAGCGGGACTAGATCCAGTTATTCCCCAACCAATTCTAGGCAAATCACAGCTTTCTAGAGGAGTTCAGTTTCACCTCCTTCACATCTGAGAAATGAGCACAAATACTTTTCCACAATGTTACAGGATGTTGCAGGTTTTTGTTGTGGAGATAATGCTGGTAGGGTGGTAATGAGTCACCTTAGTGGCTGTGGCAGGAAAGGCTGATGGGAAATAGATCTTTCATGGCCAGAGCTAGAGGAGCCCTCAGGGCCCAGTGGGGTACAGTGGGGGGATGTGATGCCTGGTGCCCTGGGGGCCAACAATCCCATGTCATTTTACAAGTTACTTTCAAGGTGACAAAGTTCAGCTGTGGAGTTTGCAATCCTGCCCTTGTGAATTGCGAACCTCTCCCCACGGGAAGAGCTAGCAGCCCCTCCCATGCCTGGCACACAGTAAACGCATCCGTGAACATGTCCTGTCCAGAGGAATTGTTTTAAAATCCTTTTTATTGTCAAAGAAAACACAAATATAGCAAACCACATAGGGCAAATGTATAGCTTTATGAATTATTCTTAGGTGACTGTACCCTCCCTTTGTAACCACCAACTGCTTGAAAAATAACTTTGCCACCCATTGCTGGAGCCCCATCATGTATCCCATCTGAACCACAACCTTCTCCTGTTCCCCATATGTGATTACTATCCTGACATGTAGACACATCTCTTCTTTGCATTCTTTAATTTTTTTTTTATCACTCAAAAGGTCATCCCCTAGACATGATAATACAAAGGAATACTACTCAGGCATAAAAAAATGAGTGCCACAATGCAATTTGCGGCAACATGAATGGACCTAGTGGTTATCATAGTAAGTGAAGGAAGTAAGAAAATGACAAATATGACATCACTTATATGTGGAATCTAAACAAATGATACAAATGACCTTATTTACAAAACATAACAGACTCAGAGACATAAAAAACAAACTTATGATTACCAAAGGGGATGGGGCAGGGGAGGGGTAAATTAGGAGTTTGAGATTAGCAGATCCAGACTACTATACATAAAAGAAACAAAGATCTACTGTATAGCATAGGGAACTATATTCAATATCTTGTATTAATAATAACCTATAATGTAAACGAATCTGAAAAAAAAAATATAGATGTGTAACTGAATCTGTGTGCCGTATACTTGAAATTAACAGAAAACCAGAAATAAACTGTACTTCAATAAAAAATAAGCCCACAGGAAATTTTTTATTTATCTTTTAAGATTCATTTACTCCATAGATCCTCTCAGTCCTTCTTTTTCTTGTCATTTATCTGTTGAAGAACCTGGGCCTTTGACCACAGAATTTCCCACCGTCTAGCTTCGTGGGTGGAACTTTCACATTTGCTTGTTCCTCTTCGTAAGTTAGCAACTGTTGAGGGCGAACACCACAGCTTGAGAATGCACTGCGGCAAGCAAAATGGTGAGATTCTAATTGTATTGTTGGTTTTCCTTTATTAGTCAGCATACATTTGTGAAAAGATCATGAAGTGGTTCCCTCACCTGCTCTGAGGATGACACATTCTTTTTCTTTTTTAATATCATGATGAACTCTCAGGTTTAAATATATTTGATGGATTTCAAGCCACTGTAATTATTACAATTTATTAAAGCTCAAATTGCTCCATCTTTGTCCAGTGGGAGTGTCTTCAGCTTGACCCCTGAGTCCTTTCAGTAAGTTCCTTGCAGAATGGTGTCCCTGTGAAGAGCTTCACTTCAGTGCTGACTGACTGCTTTTTAAGGGTCTTTGTCAGGCCTCTTTCACTTCTAGAAGGCTGGTCCCACCTACTTAGTAAAATGCTCCAAGAAAGTGTCATTTCAGCTTTTGTATTATCACAAGTCTTGGGCAGAGATTTAACAACTCGAGGGAGGTTGTGCTGGTAAGTTTTGCACACAGACTGTGCTGGATACAGCTGCATCCTTGGCTCTTCTTCACTTTCAGCTTGGCCACCACGTCTTCCTGAAGGAGGTCTCTTGGGTATGCCCATAGCATCTTAGCTCTCCCTTATCATAGAGTTGATCTTGCTGACAGCAATTGTCTGTTTATCCATGTGCCCATTTCCTCTGTTGCCCACAAGACTGAGTGACAGGGCCTGTTCAGTGGCTGGTTCACCTCCGTTCCCCCCGTGTCTGCCCACTGGCCAGCCTGTTAGGATGTCAACAGATAATTGCTGAACGAATGTCTGTGTCCTTCTAGCAGAGCACTCCTTCATGGGGTTGAAATCTTCCTGTTTCATCTCTTCTTCCCTTCTCAGCACCCCAGCTACTTGGTGAACCCTAATTGTGTTCCCCAGCCCCAGTCCACCAACACTGTTATTCAAGGCTAAGAAATGGGTTTCTACAAAACAAAGAGCAGTTAACTTGAAACTTGTTTCAGCCTCCACTTTGACTTCCTCTTTTAGGATCATTTTTGGGAAGTACGACAAAGTTCCTCTTCACATTTCCCTACCAAAGTGGCCTTTGGAAAGTTTGGGGTACCCCTGGTGCCCCAGGGCGTTCTCTCATCCTGACAGTGACGCTGGAGCTTCCTCTCATGGTCAGGGGCTCCACGCTATCCAGTCCCAGGTTTTTGTGACAGAAAGGTCTCGAATCATTAATGCTACTGTCTTCCATCACTCCCATAAGTCTACACAAATGCTGTTATTTCTGTCATCTTAAAAACAAGCACTTAATTACACTGCTTCCTCCCTCTTCCAAGGGGCCAGATGTCTCCTGAGTGCTTTACACCATCCCTAAAGGCAGACCCTAGCCAGGCCTTACCTGCCAGGTTCTGCTTCCTCTTCCCTGTCCGAACCTCACATGGGGTGACCAGTTGCCCCACCCCCTTCTGATTCTGCCTCTTGCCCAGCATCAAAGGGGCTTTCCATTCTGAGCCCTGATTGCAGGTCATATTCGCCATTCAGTGCCTCATCAAATTCTCTGTTGCCTCAGATCTCTCAGCCCCTGGGCAGGGAGGGAGCTGAGAACACCCCACAGGGGGCTTCTCTCCCCCCGCCCCGCCCCCCTAGTCAAAGCCAAAGCTGGTGGCCTTCTCAATGTGTCAGGCCCAAATGACACTGTAGCAGCCTTCGGAGCAGCCTGCCCTATTTCAGCTCTGGTTTCTTTTCTTTTTTTGAGCCTGGACTCAACTTTGCCTAATCATCTGACCTCAAGATTTGGCTGTTTCCCAGATTCCTATAGCACTAAGGGAAGTTCCTTCCTATTATGGTGTTTCTCAAGAGGGCACAGAGGATTGCTTTAGGCCAGACAGTGTGCACCCCCCCATGCCCCCAGCCTTCTTGACTGGCAGCACAGGGCTATCTTCAGATGTCCCCAAGGGCATCTCAGTTCCTTGATGGAGGAATACTGACCTAGGAGGTGGTTGCAGAAGTGTCTTCCGCTTTATGATAAAACATCTGTAAAGAATTGCTGGCACTACCCATCTCTCTACTTCACAGTACTGATTTTCTTTTACTTCACATTTTCTGATCCTTCCACCCTCCCTCGAGTTCACATCCATTGCTACAATTTAGACAGTCATTAACTTAAGCTAATGATAACCTGCTCTCCTCGCCAATGTGTATGATTTTCCCCTTCTTGTTGAGCAATCCTCTACAAGTTCTACGACTAGGTTAGGTCGCACTGGATTGAGGTACATAGGGGTAAGAAAGCGTCCTTCCTGCCCTTCACTATTAAAGTTTTCTTTTTTATTTGACTGTGCTGGGTCTTAGTTGTGGGGTGAGAACACTTAGTTGTGGGGTGAGAACACTTAGTTGTGGCCTGTGGGATCTAGTTCCCGGAGTAGGGATCGAACTTGGGTCCCCTACATTGGGAACTCGGAATCTTATCAACTGGACCACCAGGGAAGTCCCTAATTTTTTTTAAGCACGCATGCCTGTAAATTTGTGTTGCATGCGTTTGTGATGAATGCATATTTCTCCTCGACCTGGGGGTGTGACTCCCATGGCTACCCCCCGCCGCAATGGCCGACGGGAAAAGTGGAAGAGGCCCAGCGGGCTCTGGGGCTTCCTGTCACGGAGGCCGACGTCTGCTTGCCTCTCCCACAGGCCTGGCGCCGGCGCTGGTTCGTGCTGCGGCGGGGCCGACTGAGTGGTGACCGTGACGTGTTGGAGTACTACCGCAGCCAGCGTGCCAGCAAGCCCATCCGCGCCATCGACCTCAGCGAGTGTGCCGTCTGGAAGCATGCGGGCCCAGGCTTTGTTCGCAAGGAATTCCAGAACCACTTCGTGTTCATTGTCAAGACCACGTCTCGCACATTCTATCTGGTGGCCAAGACGGAGGAAGAGATGCAGGTGTGGGTGCACAGCATCAGTCAGGTCTGCAACCTCGGCCACCTGGAGGACAGTGCAGGTAAGAGCCGACTGCGGAGGGGAGGCGGGGAGCTGAGGCAAAGTGTGGCCCCAAGTGCGCCGGGTGTTGGGGGAACGGGGTGGCCAAGCCCGGGCACTGCCCGCAGAGCATGAGGAGCCACTTTGGTGCCTTCAAAGCTGCCCAGTGGCTTTGCCATCATCAGGACACGCAGGCAGCAAAAGCACAACATGGGTGGGGACATTCTGTACAGCTCTGATTTTCCCCACGCTGCTGTTTCTGGTTTTTCTAGAAATATCAAATATTGCTGTCTTTAAAAAAAATTCTAGGAACTCCAGGTTTTCTGTTGCCTATTGTGTTGCAGTGCTAAATTTTAGAAAGACAGAAGTAGGCTGCCTGTCATACACAGGGAAGGTTTCCGCTTATGTCCAAGTAGCTCAAGGTCTCTGCAACAGAAATGAGTTCTAAGTTTGCTCTGAACCATTTTGGGGCACTGGGAGCAAATGACCCATGTGGCACTTTGTCTATCACTCTTGCTCTCTCTTTTACACACACACACACACACACACACACACACACACACACACACACACACACACACACACACACACACACACACACACACACACACACACACACACACACACACACACACACACACACTGCCGTTTCTATGTAATATACTGGCTATAGCGCACTTAAGGTTACAATTAACTCCCCTTCGTGGATGTTGTTGTTGAGCCCCTGGCACCATGCCTTGATCCTCAAACTACGGACTTCTGAAAGGTTGTTGCTGAACCACGCAAAGACACCAGGATTCTTGGCCTCTGGAGGAGAAGAATTCAATCTGGGGCCAGAGACGAGGCTTGATCGCTCAGAGCTTTGTGTAATAAAGTTTTATTAAATTATAAAGGAGATAGAGAAAGCTTCTGACATAGGCATTAGAAGGGGGCAGAAAGAGTACCCCCTTGCTAGTGTTAGCCATGGAGTTACACACTCTCTAATTAGTTATTACAGTGAATCAAAAGAATGTCTGGAGGTTGTAAAGACCTCACCTACTCCCATGATTTACACCTTAGGATAACAGGATTAGCCAGAAGGATTTTTCCAGAGACTGTCCTCAAGCAGGATACATTATTGTTATATAATCCTAAGGAATGTAAAGGGACAAAAAAAGTTTGTTCTTTCTTCCTCCTTGAGAATTCCAGACCCCTCTCTCCTTGGGGACCCCTGGACTTCTTATCAGTCTGCCTAGGAATTGACTCTCTCACTTCAAATCTTGGTTTCTTTTAGCCTCTTAGCTTAGCAGGCTGAACCTTACCCTTAAATCCCATGGCCTACAGTTGCTTCACCCTTTCTCTCCTTAACTGGGTGCTTTATCGTTTTCCATGGAAATAACCACATTCTAACACTAGGTGGCGCGGAAGAGTCAGAGTTGCGTCCCTCTCTAGACGTTAGGCTGTGTGTGCTTCCTACCAACGAAGTCCTTTTCTTTTCACGACGCAGGCAAACTTACTAAGTGAAGCTACTCAGTTACACCGTTGAACTTTGAGAGCACTCAAGTAAGAGGAACTGAAATGATGGCAGTCTGTTGTCCTTGCTGCAACAGAGTTTCTTTGCAAAGTCGCACTGAATTTGTCAAGACACTGCAATCCAGCAGAGCCTTGCTGCTCTCTCTTCACGCCTAGTCCCTACCTTCGGTGCAATTAGATGCATATTTATGTTTCATGTCATATGTGACGTCTGTTTCCTCATTTGGCAGTGATGCTAAAACATAGATACAATATGCTAAGGGGAGCAGAAATG
Organism: Cervus elaphus; assembly: GCF_910594005.1. Classification (NCBI taxonomy): domain Eukaryota; kingdom Metazoa; phylum Chordata; class Mammalia; order Artiodactyla; family Cervidae; genus Cervus; species Cervus elaphus. The sequence continues at coordinate 25,828,776 of NC_057848.1, forward strand.
AGTAAGGCACCAGGCAGAAAACAGAAAGCTCTGGCCTGAAGTTGGAGGGTGGCAAATCCCCCATGACCTCTTTTGTTCCCTGTAGCAGCCCCCCACTTCGTTTGGAGGAGGATGTAGGGGTTGATTCCTCTTCATCTGAGAACCAAGCCTGAAGGGGCTGTCCTGTGGCTTCTCACATAGAGTGTTTGGTTCTGTCTCTGGTAACCATAGGTAGGTAGCACATCATGTGTACCCTGGCCAGTAACTCCATTACATGCTTTTGTGTATTAGCTCATCTCATTCCTAGACCAACTGTGTGGCAGAGGTACTCTGAGCGTAACCACTTTATAGAGAAGAAAACTTGGATCAAGCAGGTAACTTGCCCAAGGTCACGACAGCTAGATACTAGAGTCTGCACTTGAATCCAGGCAGTTCTGGGCTACTCTGACTCAGGAATCCTAAATTCCTGCCAACGTGGTTCAAAAGGGTAATAAAAGCAGGCTTTTCATCCGGAGTTTCTGAATGTGGGCTTTACCAGCCATCACAACACTTTATTTCTTTCATTCCTTTTCCTTAGACATCGCTAGTGGTCAATCATTCACACTGCTCTTTACGTGTTACTTGTCTCTCTCCTCTGGAGGGTTGTAAATGCCAATGGGGGCAGAGTCTTTGTCTTGACTGGCAAAGTTAGAACAGTCCCGTGCACATAGTAGGTGCAAGAGAAGGTATCTATATAGACATAAGTAGACATATATGTCTGTATCTGCATGCCTGCACATGTGCCCAAATGCATATGTAAGTATATGTGTGTGTATATATATATATATATATTTGTTATGCATATATATGTGTATATTTGTTGAGTGAATAAACAGTGATGCATGCAGAGTTGTGGCTGAGGGCCATGAAGAAGCTGTGTGTAGACTATCTAACTGCAGATTTTTAGGCCAAGAATGATTGCTTTATTTTGCCCTTAATTGATTCAACACTTCACTCTTGGAACATTGGCCTTCTTCCCCAGACATTGTTTATAGCTTGGGGAAATGGTCTTCTCCATCAGTACAAACACCAGCTGTGATTTGCATCTTCTATTTGGCCTCTTAGATGCTGTCTGAGAAACTGTGTTCTAGCCATTCTTAAACATTCAGCTGGGAAACGATTTGTCCTGCAGATTCCATGGAGAGCGGCTGTCGCGCCCCGTCCTCCACGCAGCCCTCCTCCTCCAGCTCCCTTCTCACCAACCCTGCTGCCTGCTCCCTGCCAAGAGGTGACCTGAGCACTAGTACTGTAGCCACTGAGGAAACCAGAAGTGAGTCAGAGTTGCTCTTCCTTCCTGATTATCTGATTCTATCCAACTGCGAGACGGGAAGACTGCACCATGCCAGGTACGCCTCTGCGCCCGGCCTCCTAGTGCGCGCCCCTCCATTGGCAGAACCCACACTGCTTCCTCTTGCAGCCTCTGTGACTGCCATGCCCTCACTGCGAATCAGGCTGTTTAGCTGTAGCATCTTCTAGTGGGTGTATCTCTGCTCCCCTTGCTTCCTGCTGCCACCAGGGCAGGGCCAGATCCCTATCAACCACTATCAAGGCTGAAGCATGTGGTACACTAAACAGAATGACTCAGGCATTTTGGTGTTGTGGCTTTCATTTCTAACCTTGCATTTTCATTTGTATCTTCCACTTAGATGATGAAAAAAAATCAACAAACCTTTTTATTTCCCCCCCCCTGCATTAAGGGGTTGCTGTCACTGAGGGGTGTGGAGGGAATGTCACTATAAAAGTTAAAAAAAAATGGTGACATCAGAGGAGGGGGCGTGATGGCAGCATGGCCTTTTTTTTCCCCACAGCACGGCTTTGCGGTGGGTGGGTGGCTTTCTCTTTCAAACTTCTTGCCAAAGGTGTAGCAGTACCAATAGCCACTGTGGGGACTTGTGACCTTTCAGTCAAATGTCTGTGCTTTTCTTCCCTCAGTCTCCCCACCAGATGTGATAGCTGGTCAAACTCAGAGCGCTCACTGGAGCAGGCTTCCTTTGATGATGTCTTTGTGGACTGCCCACAGCCGCCACCCTCTGGGAGCCTGGCCGGTTCTTCGCACCCCGGGAACGGGTCTCAGGAGGCCCCCTCCATGAGGCCCCAGGCTGCCCTGATCTGGATGAAAGACGTCAATGGCCCATCCAGGGACCACTTTTCTTTACCACTGGGGGAAACTTCCTTAAATTCTGCCATCCAGGTAGATCAAAATCAAGCCTCCTTGCCCTATGGGGTAAAAGAACTAGACATGATGTCTAACACACCCCCTCCTCGCCCCCCTAAGCCGAGCCATCTCTCTGAATGGCGGCACAAGGAGCAGTTCCTGTGCAGAGGGCCCAGTAACCTCAAGAAGCCAGAAGGCACTATGGTGCCTAGAAGAATCTCCCTTTCCGGTTTGGACAACATGAGAACCTGGAAAGGTAAGTGCTGGATGATGCTAAACTTCAGGTACTGACAGCAGCCGGCTCCTCTTTCCTCTGTGTTTCCATGTCAGGGCATTGTTCAGCATCCTTTCCTCAGGCCATTCCAGTGTCCTAGCAGGGTCAGGCTGTGGGTGGAAGTGCACACCTGGAAACCCCCCGCCCCGATCCCAGCGTCCCCCTGCTCATCTCAGTCTGCAGACTGGGAGATATCTTTGGTCCCTGTAGATGCTGAAAGAACTCAGACTCCTGGTGCCCTAGCCATGCCCCTGCCCACGTGATGTCCTCCCCTCCTGAGACCAGGCTCCTTGTGTTCATTTTGAACCACTCAGGGACCCACTTGGTACAGAAGGTGGTGTCTGGCTTCTGCCAAGGGGGGAGAGCAGAGCTCTTGTCTTCTAGTTGTCAACAATTCCATCAGCCTCATCCTTCATGCCACCTGACACGTTCTTTCCAATTTCTCCCTGTCTAAGCTGAAGTGCTCTTGGCCAGGCTATCACCATTGAGGTGATGCTAACCTAGCCATCTCAGCTTGGTCCATTGGCATGCCCTCCTGGAGCCCCCTTTGGCCTTTTTCTGGAAATCTGTTGATTCCCATGGGGTTCTGTGCACACATTCTCTCTCTCCTTCTCTCCTGCTGCATCTCCATCCAAATGTTGTGTTCTTTTGCATGAAAGTAAATAGAGGCTAAAACTCTTTGCCATGAAGTGATGGGACCAGATGCCATGATCTTAGTTTTCTGAATGTTGAGCTTAAGCCAACTTATTTTATTGGAAGGAAGAGTGGAAACGAAAGCACTTAAGCGGATCTTTTGCTGCAACTTATAGGAAAGGTAAAGATCATTACCTTATAGAAAAGGTAAAGATAAAGGTAAAGACATTCACGTCTCACCTTGGTGGCCAGGGAAGTCACCCTCCCTGAGGCTGGCTCTCATTGTCACTGTGCTCCAAGGTGTGCTCATCAAAGAGAGGCTGAAATGCCAGACTGAGAGACCCTATCTTGGGCAGTTTGGTGTCATGGTCACCCAGTTTGTTGATGGATTTCCCCTCTTATTCAGGTGATGAGTCTTGGTGAAATGACACAAGCAGGAGTTGTGTTGTCAGTGGTCAGTTGGCACGGTTGCAGTAGGAACTGATGCACCCTTTTTTTTTGAAGGGTGCAGCACACATTCTGTTGCATTCTGCCTCTTGCTGTCTGAGTCATCATGGTTTAATTTCTTGATGTCATGAGGATTTTGGAATTCAGCCACCTTGTTGGTTCTTCCCAAATAGTGTCGAACAGGAAGCCACCACGGCTCTCGGTGAAGAGTGTCCGGCTAACTGGGAGGTTTGTTTTGAAAATCAGTTGAAATGAATATCTACCACATCATTGGTTCCAGCATATAATAGGTGTTTAGTATCTTTCTGTGTCACATCTTTCTTGTTAAATATTTTCATGACTATATAAGGAAAGCTTTATGACTAACGGTTTATCTCAACCGAAATGTCTTCCTCAAGTAATGTGGAATCTTGTATTCAGTACATTGATCTGATCTTTCCTTTGAGAAAATGTAATATGTAAATGTGTGAAATCTTCATGCAATTTTGAAGACACCTCCTCTCCCCCAGATGTGGAGAACACATACATACCTGTCAACACACCCCTGTAATGATTTATACCTCCTATACTAGGCTGACTGGTTCTCAGAGCCTGTACATAGCACTTTATCTTCATGTTTATTTGATCCCTACTTCATTATCTAGTATTTTACCATAGTTTATGTTCATATTTTTCTTACTTGAGTGATGCACTATATTTTATATTTCTATATTTTATACACTAGGAACTGTAAGTGTTTATGGCTTTAAAGGTTATATTAGAAATTATCTTTAAAAAATTTAAATAAACTACCTTTAACTCTCTTAATTTCCCCACCCCAAATCCCATAAAAACATTTAAAATACAACTGTATTAATGGAAATTTCACACATTTACAAAAGTAGGAGATGGTATGATGAACTCCCATGTATCTATCCCCCAGTTCAGTTCAGTTGCTCAGTCGTGTCGGACTCTTTGTGACCCCATTGACTGCAGCATGCCAGGCTTCCCTGTTCTTCACTATCTCCCAGAGTTTGCTCAAACTCATGTCCATTGAGTTGGTGATGCCATCCAACTATGTCATCCTCTGTTGTCCCCTTCTCCTGCCTTCAATCTTTCCCAGTATCAGGGTCTTTTCTGATGAGTCAGTTCTTCGCATCAGGTGGCCAAAGTATTGGAGTTTCAGCTTCAGCATCAGTCCTTTCAAGGAATATTCAGGGTTGATTTCCTTTAGGATTGATTGGTTTGATCTCCTTGCAGTCCAAGGGACTCTCAAGAGTCTTCAACACCACAGTTCAAAAGCATCAATTCTTCAGCAGTCAGCTTTCTTTATGGTCCAACTCTCACATCCACACATGACTACTAGAAAAAACATAGTTTTGACTATACAGAATGTTGTTGGCAAAGTAATGTCTCTGCTTTTTAATATGATACCTAGGTTTGTCATAGCTTTTCTTCCAAGGAGCAAGTGTCTTTTAATTTCATGGCTGCAGTGATTTTGGAGCCCAAGAAAATAAAGTCTCTCACTATTTCCATTGTTTCCCCATCTATTTGCCATGAAGTGATGGGACTGGATGCCATGATCTTAGTTTTTTGAATATTGAGTTTTAAGCCAGCTCTTTCACTCTCTTCTTTTCACTTTTATCAAGAGGCTCTTTTAGTTCATCTTCACTTTCTCCCATAAGGGTGGTGTCATCTGCATATCTGAGATTATTGATATTTCTCCTAGCAATCTTGATTCCAGCTTGTGCTTCATCCAGCCTGGCATTTCTCATGATGTACTCTGCATATAAGTTAAATATGCAGGGTGACAATATACAGCCTTGACATACTACTCCTTTCTCAATTTGGAACCGATCCATTGTTCCATGTCCTGTTCTAACTGTTGCTTCTTTTTTTAAAAAATTTTATATTTATTTATTTGGTTGTGCCAGGTCTTAGTTGTGGCATGCAAACTCTTACTTGCGGCATGTGAAATCTAGTTCCCTGACCAGGAATTGAACCCATGTCCCCCTGCCTTTGGAGCATGGAGTCTTAGCTACTGGACCACCAGGGAAGTCCCTAACTGTTGCTTCTTGTCCTGCATACAGATTTCTCAGGAGGCAGGTCAGGTGGTCTGGTATTCTCATCTCTTGAAGAATTTTCCACAGTTTGTTGTGATCCACACAGTCAAAGGCTTTAGCATAGTCAATGAAGCAGAAGTAGATGTTTTTCTGGAATTCTCTTGCTTTTTCTATGATCCAATGGCTGTTGGCAATTTGGTTGCCAAATTGGTTCCTCTGCCTTTTCTAAATCCAGCTTGTACATCTGGAAGTTCTCAGTTCACATACTGTTGAAGGATGGCTTGGAGGATTTTTAGCATTACTTTACTAGTGTGTGAAATGAGTGCAATTGTGCATTAGTTTGAACATTCTTTTGCATTGCCTTTCTTTGTGATTGGAATGAAAATTGAGCTTTTCTTGGCCTGTGGCCACTGCTGAGTTTTCTAAATTTGCTGGCATATTGAGTGCAGCACTTTCACAGCATCATCTTTTAGGATTTGAAATAGCTCAGCTGGAATTCCATCACCTCCACTAGCTTTGTTCATAGTGATGCTTCCTAAGGCCCACTTGACTTTGCACTCCAGGATGTCTGGTTCTAGGTGAGTGATCACACCATCATGGTTATCTGGGTCATTAAGATCTTTTTGGTGTAGTTCTTCTGTGTATTCTTGCCACCTCTTCTTTATATCTTCTGCTTCTGTTAGGTCCATACCGTTTCTGTCCTTTATTGTGCTCATCTTTGCATGAAATGTTCTCTTCGTATCTCTAGTTTTCTTGAAGAGATTTCTAGTCTTTCTCATTCTGTTGTTTTCCTCTATTTCTTTGCCTTGATCACTTAAGAAGGCTTTCTTATCTCATCCGCCAGGCTTAACAATTACTAAGTTTTATTTCCTAACTTACTTTGCTGCTTAATTATAAAATATGACATGTCTATAGTGTTTTTATTCCTTGAAGTTTTCAATTTCAAGTGATTAATCAGCAACCTCTTAAAACACATTCCTCAGTTTAAATTTCTGTGTTAATTTTTTTATTGCCGGAGTGCATGAATTCTTACTGGAAAAAGTTAAACGATACAGAAGTACATACTGTATCTTCTTTTTAAAGCATAAATGAAATCTGAATGTATTTACTGTAATGCAACTAGTTATCCTGAGATCATGCCACCGCTATGCTTGTCTGCCTCTAATCTGTTTTCCACACTGCAGTCAAGTGATCTCTTAAAAAATGTAAATCAGATAGTCGGTTCCTTGCTAAAAAACCAATCTAACGTCTTCTCTGTGCACTAGGAATAAAACCTAAATTTCTTACCATAGTGTGCAAGGCCCATTGTGATCTGCCTTGCCTATATCCTTTATCTTTCTTTTATTTTTCTTCCACTTTTACTGTGATGTAATTGACATACAGAACTGTGTAAGTTTAAGGAACACAGCATGGTTTTGACTTATATACATCATGAAAGTTGACCAGTTTTGTGAGCATCTATCATCTCATATAGATATAACATTACAAAAATAGAAGCAAATCTTCCTTCTGATGAGAACTCTTAGGATTTACTCTTGTAACAACTGTCATATATAACATGCAGCACTGTTATTTCTATTTATCTTGTCGTGCCTTACCTCCCAAATACGTATTTATCTTACAACTGGAAGTTTGTACTTTTTGACCGACCACCTTCATCCAGTTCTTTTTCTCCCCATTCCACACTTTCAACTACTACCTTTTTTTTGGCCTCAACCCACAGGCTTGTTCCCAGGATCTTAGTTCCCTGATCAGGGATTGAACCTGCATCCTGAGCAGCAAAATCACAGAGTCCTAACCACTGAACCACCAGGGAATTCTCCTTATTATTTTATTTCTGTCTATAGTTTTTTATGGCTTTTAGTGAAGTCTTGCATATCTCATTAATATATTCCCATGCATTTGTTATTTTTTATGATATTGTCAATGGTATTTTACTTAAAAAATTTTTGTTGTTGCATAAAAATAACTTTGCTTTTCATTTTGATTTTTATATCTACCTTTTCTTTTTCTTTTCTTTTCTTTTTTTTTTTTTTACTATTTATTTATTTGGAAGTGCTAGGTCTTAGTTGTGGCATGTGGTATCTGGTTCCCCACTGGGATCAAAACCCAGGCACCCTGCATTGGGAGTCTTAGCCACTGGGCCACCAGGAAAGTCTCCTATCTTTTCTAAATGTATATTTATTTGCATTTTCTTTGTATGCAATCATATAACATGCAAATACTAAAACCTGTTTTTTCCAGCATCGATATCTTTCATTTTCTTTTTCTCATGTCACTGCTTGGGCTAGGAAGGCCAGGATATCTTTGAATAGTACTGTTAGTAACTGGGATCCTTGTCTTATTTCTGGTCTCACCTGGAAAACTTCTGTGTTTCACTATTGTAATGTGGTTTGCAGGAAACTTTTGTAGATACCAATCATTAGAATAAGTACATTCTCTGACATTCCTACTTTGCTAAATGTTTTTTTTTTTTTTTAAATCATCAAGGGGTATTGAAATTGTTGAAACATTTTATGACCATGTGATTTTTCTCCTTTATCCTGTTAACATGAAGGACTTCACTGGACAATTTTTTTTAGAATTATAGTTGATTATTTATAATATTATATTAGTTTCCCTTTCAAGTGTATAACACAGAGATTCAGTATTTTTACAGATTGTTGTTGTTTAGTTGCTCAGTTGTGTCTGACCTTTTATCATAGTATCTTTTGTATTTTACACCATAGTTCCTGTACACGTTTTTTCTCCTTGAGTGATGCACTGTCTTTTATGTTTTGTGTTAGGAACTGGGTAAAAAGAGTTGGACACAACTTAGTGACTGAAAAACAATATTTTATTGTATATATGTGTCACATCTTCTTTATCCATTCATCTGCTGATGGACACTTAAGTTGCTTCTCTGTCTTGGTTATTGTGAATAGTGCTACTATGAACATCGGAGTGCATGTGTCTTTTTGAATTAGAGTTTTCATTTTTTTTTTCCTGATAAATGCTCAGGAATGAGATTACTGGACAACATGGTAGCTCTATTTTAAGTTTTTTGAGGAACCTTCATATATTTTTCATGGTGACTACACCAGCTTACGTTCCTACCAGCAGCTGTACAAGGGTTCCCTTTTCTCCACATCCTCACCAACACTTGTTATTTGTTGTCTTTTTGATGATAGCCATTCTCACACGTGTGAGGTGATAGCTCCTTGTAGTTTTGATTTGGATTTCTCTAATAATTACTGAAGTTGAACATCTTTTCATGTTCCTGTTGGCTGTCTTATTATTGTTTTTTGTAAAAGTGTCCATTCATTTTCCTGCCCATTTAAAAAAATCGATTTATTTTTTAATTGAAGGATAATTGCTTTACAGAATTTTGATGTTTTCTGTCAAACCTCAACATGAATAAGCCATAGGTATACATATATCCCCTCCTATTTGAACCTCCCTCCCATCTCCCTCCCCATCCCACCCCTCTAGATTGATACAGAGCCCTTGTTTGAGTTTCCTGAGCCATAAGGCAAACTCCCATTGGCTATCTATTTTGCATATGGTAATGTAAGTTTCCATGTTACTCTTTCCATACGTCTCATCCTCTTCTCCCCCTCCCCATGTCCATAAGTCTGTTGTCTATGTCTGTTTCTCCATTGCTGCCCTGTAAATATATTCTTCAGTACCATTTTTCTAGATTCTGTATATATGTGTTAGAATACGATATTTATCTTTCTCTTTCTGACTTACTTCACTCTGTATAATAGGCTCTAGGTTCATACACCTCATAAGAACTGACTCAAATGTGTTCTTTTTTATGGCTGTGTAATAGTGCATTCTTTATCCATTCATCTGTTGATGGGCATCTCGGTCCCTTCCATGTTCTCGCTATTGTAAATAGTGCTGCAGTGAACAATGGGATACATGTGTCTTTTTCAGTTTTGGTTTCCTCAGGGTATATGCCTAAGAGTGAGATTGCTGGATCATATGATGGTTATATTCCTAGTTTTTAAGGAATCTCCATACTGTCTTCCATAGTAGCTGTATAAATTTACATTCCCACCAACAGTGCGAGAGTGTTCCCTTTTCTCCACACCCTCTCCAACATTTATTGTTTGCAGACTTTTTGATGATGGTCATGCTGACTGGTGTGAGGTGATATCTCATTGTAGTTTTGATTTGCATTTCTCAGATAATGAGCAATATTGAGCATCTTTTCATGTTTGTTAGCCATCTGTATGTCTTGTTTGGAGAAATGTCTGTTTAGGTCTTTTTCCCATTTTTTGACTGGGTTGTTTGTTTTTCTGGTATTGAATTGTATGAGCCACTTGTATATTTTGGAAATTAATCCTTTGTCAGTTCATTTGCTATTATTTTCTCCTATTCTGAGAGCTGTCTTTTCACCTTGCTTAGTGTTTCCTCTGCTGTGCAAAACCTTTTAAGATTAATCAGGTCCCACTTGTTTACTTTTGTTTTTATTTCCATTACTCTAGGAGGTGGGTCATAGAGGATCTTGCTTTGATTTATGTCATCGAGTGTTCTGCCCATGATGTCCTCTAAGAGTTTTATAGTTTCTGGTCTTCCATTTAGGTCTTTAATCCATTTTGAGTTTATCTTTGGTATGGTGTTAGGAAGCATTCTAATTTCATTCTTTTACATGTAGCTGTCCAGTTTTCCCAGAACCATATATTGAAGAGGCTGTCTTTGTCCCATTGTATATTCTTGCCTCCTTGTCAAAAATAAGGTACCTATAGGTACATGGGTTTATTTCTGGGCTTTCTATCCTGTTCTGTTGGTCTATATTTCTGTTTTTGTGCCAGTACCATACTGTCTTGATGACTGTGGCTTTGTAGTATAATCTGAAGTCAGGAAGATTGATTCCTCCATCTCCATTCTTCTTTCTCAAGACTGCTCTCTGCTCTGGCTATTCAGGGTCTTTTGTGTTTCCATATGAATTGTGAAATTTTTTGTTCTAGTTGTGTGAAAATGTCATTGGTAATTTTATAGGGATCAAGTTGAATCTGTAGATTATGTTTGGTAGTATAGTCATTTTCACGATATTAATTCTTCCTACCCAAGAATATGGAATATCTCTCCATCTGTTTATGTCATCTTTGATTTCTTTCATTAGTGTCTTATAATTTTCTGTGTTTAATTCTTTTGTCTCATGAGGTAAGTTTATTCCTAGGTATTTAATTCTTTTTGTTGCAATGGTGAATGGGATTGATTCCTTAGTTTCTCTTGCTGATTTTTCATTGTTAGTATATAAAATGCAAGTGATTTCTGTGTATTGATTTTGTATCCTGCTACTTTGCTAAATTCACTGATTAGCTCTAGTAATTTTCTGATACTGTCTTTAGGCTTTTCTATGTACAATATCATGTCATCAGCAAACAGTGAGAGCTTTACTTCTTTTCTGATCTGGATTGCTTTTATTTCTTTTTCTTCTCTGATTGCTGTAGCTAAGACTTCCAGAACTATGTTGAATAATAGTGGTGAAAATGGACACCCTTGTCTTGTTCCTGATCTTAGGGGGAATGCTTTCAGTTTTTCACCATTGAGAATGTTTGCTGTAGACTTATCATATATGGCCTTTACTGTGTTGAGGTAGGTTCCTCCTATGCCTATTTTTTGAAGAGTTTTAATCATAAATGGGTGCTGAATTTTGTCAAAGGCCTTTTGTGCATCTATTGAGATTATCATATGGTTTTTATCTTTCAATTTGTTAATATGGTGTATCACATTGTTTAATTTGCATTTATTGAAGAATCCTTGCATCCCTGGAATAAACCCAACTTGATCATGGTGTATGACCTTTTCAATGTGTTGCTGAATTCTGTTTGCTAAAATTTTATTGAGGATTTTTGCATTTACAGTCATCAGTGATTTTGGCCTGTAGGTTTATTTTTTTGTGTTATCTTTGTCTTGTTTTGGTATCAGGGTGATGGTGGCCTTGTAGAATGAGTTTGGAAGTGTTCCTTCCTCTGGAATTTTTTGAAAGAGCTTGAGAAGGATAGGCATTAGCTCTTCTTTAAATGTTTGATAGAATTCTCCTGTGAAGCCATCTGATCCTGGGATTTTGTTTTTTGGGAGATTTTGATCACAGCTTCACTTTCAGTGCTTGTAATTGGGTTGTTCATAATTTCTATTTCTTCCTGGTTCAGTCTTATGAGATTGAACTTTTCTAAGAATCTGTCCATTTCTTCCAGGTTACGCATTTTGTTGCCATAATATTGCATTTTATTGTTCATAATAGTCTCATAATCCTTTGTATTTCTACATCATCTGTTGTAACTTCTTTTGCATTTCTAATTTTGTTGATTTGATTATTCTCTCCTTTTTTCTTGATGAGTATGGCTAAAGGTTTGTCAATTTAAACAAAGATAAACATCTTCTCGAAGAACCAGCTTTTAGTTTTATTAATTGTTACTATTGTTTGTTTCTTTTTCATTTATTTCTGCTTGGATCTTTATGATTTCTTTCCTTCTATTAAATTTGAGGCTATTTTTCTTCTTTTTCCAGTTGTTTTAGGTGTAAATTTAGGTTGTCTATTCGATGTTTTTCTTGTTTCTCGAGGTATGATTGTATTGCTATAAACTTCCCTCTCAGAACTGCTTTTGCTGCATCCCATAGGTTTTGAGTTGTCATGTTTTCATTGTCATTTGTTTCTAGAAATTTTTTTGATTTCCCTTTTGATTTCTTCTGTAACGTGTTGGTTATATAGAAATATGTTGGTTAATCTCCATATGCTTGCATTTCTTACAGTTTTTTCCTTGTAATTGATATGTAGTCCCATAGTGTTGTGGTCTGAGAAGAGGCTTGATACGATTTCAGTTTTCTTAAATTTACTGAATTTTGATTTGTGACACAAGATGTGGTCTATCCTGGAGAATGTTCCATGTGCACTTGAGAAGAAAGTGTATTCTTCTGCATTTGGATGGAATGTCCCGAAGATATCAATGAGATCCATCTCATCTAATGTATGATTTAAGACTTGTGTTTCCTTCTTAATTTTCTGTTTTCATGAACTGTCCACTGGTGTGAGTGGGGTGTTAAGGTCTCCTACTATTATTGTGTTACTGTCAATTTCTCCTTTTGTCTGTTAGTGTTTGTCTTATGTATTGAGGTGCTCCTATGTTGGGTGCATAGATATTTACAATTGTTACGTCTTCCTCTTGGATTGATCCCTTGATCATTATGTAGTGTCCTTCCTTATTTCTTGCAATCTTCTTTATTTTAAGGTCTACTTTGTCTGATATGAGGATTGCTACTCCTGCTTTCTTTTGGTTACCATTTGCATGGAATATATTTTTCCATCCTCTCACTTTCAGTCTATATGTGCCTTTAGGTCTGAAGTGGGTTTCTTTTTTTTTTTTTTTTCATTTATTTTTATTAGTTGGAGGCTAATTACTTCACAACATTGCAGTAGACAGCATATATATGGGTCTTGTTTTTGTATCCATTCAGCCAGTCTGTGTCTTTTTGGTTGGAACATTTAATCCATTTACATTTAAAGTAATTATTGATATATATGTTCCTATTGCCATTTTCTTAATGGTTTGGGGTGGATTTTGTAGATCTTTTTCTTGTATTTCTTGACTATATAAGTCCCTTTAGCATTTGTTGTAAAGCTGATTTGGTGGTACTGAATTCTCTTAACTTTTGCTTGTCTGGAAAGCTTTTTATTTCTCCATCAGTTTTGAATGAGATCCTTGGGTACAGTAACCTTGGTTGTAGATTTTTCCCTTTTAGTACTTTACATATATCCTGCCATTCCCTTCTGACCTGCAGAGTTTCTGCTGAAAGATCAGCTGTTAAACCTATGGGGTTCCCTTGTATGTTACTTGTCGCTTCTCCCTTGCTGCTTTTAATATTCTTTCTTTGTCTTTAGTCTTTGTTAGATTAGTATGTGTCGTGGTGTGTTTCTCCTTGGGTTTATCCTGTATGGGACTCTTTGCACCTCTTGACTATTTCCTTTTCCATGTTGGGGAAATTTTCAACTATAATCTCTTCAAAAATTGTCTCATATCCTTTCTTTTTCTCTTCTTCTTCTGGGATCCCTCTAATTCAAATGTTTGTGCATTTGATATTGTCCCAGAGGTCTCTGAGAGTATCCTCAGTTCTCTTCATTCTTTTTACTTTATTCTGCTCTTCAGAAATTATTTCCACCATTTTAACTTCCAGCTCACTGATTCCTTCTTCTGTTTCAGATATTCTGCTATTAATTCCTTCTAGAGTATTTTTAATTTCAGTAATTGTGTTGTTTGTTTCTGTATGTTTATTTTTTAATTCTTCTAGGTGTTTGTTAGTTGATTATTGCATTCTCTCCATTTTGTTTTCAAGGTTTTTGATCACCTTTACTATCATTATTCTGAATTCTTTTTCAGGTAGTTTGCCTACTTCTTGTTCATTTATTTGGACTTCTGTGTTTCTAGTTTGTTCCTTCATTTGTGTAGTATTTCTCTGTCTTTTCATTATTTTTTATTTTATTTTTTATTTTTTTAACTTGTTATGTTTGAGGTCTCTTTTTCCCAGGCTTCAAGGTTGAATTCTTTCTTCCTTTTGGTTTCTGCCCTCCTAAGGTTGGTCCAGTGGTTTGTGTAAGCTTCATATAGGGTGAGATTTGTGCTGAGTCTTTTTTTTTTACCTCTGATGGGCAAGGCTGAGTGAGGTGGTAATCTTGTTTGCTGATGATTGGGTTTGTATTTTTGTTTTGTTTGTTGTTTAGATGGGGCGTCCTGCACAGGGTGCTACTGGTGGTTGGGTGATGCTGGGCCTTGTATTGAAGTGGTTTCCTTTGTGTGAGTTCTCACTATTTGATGCTTCCTTGGGTTAATTCTCTGGTAGTCTAGGGTCTTGGAGTCAGTACTCCCATTCCAAAAGCTCAGGGCTTGATCTCTTCATATAGGACTGATGAGATGAAAACAACCTCTTTGTTTTTCAGACCTCCTGTCATAGTTATTTCCGAAATCTGGTCGACTACATCTTCAGTTTCTCTGCATCCAGCATGCCTCAGGAGCCACAGTTCCTCTCTCTTGCCCATTTTCAAATCATGTACTTTTTTTTTTTTGATATTGAGTTTTATGAGCTGTTTATATATTTTGAATATTAAAATCTTGTTGGTCATATCATTTGCAAATATTTTCTCTCATTCATTGGTTGTTTTTTTGTTTTGTTGGTGGTGTCCTTTGCTGTTCAAAAACTTTTAAGTGTAATTAGGTCCTAGTTGTTTGTTTTGGTTTTATTTCTTTTGTTTGCTTACTGTTGTTGTTCTGTTGCTAAATCGTGTTTGACTATGTGACCCTATGGACTGAAGCATGCCAGGCTCCCCTGCATTCCACTATCTCCTGGGGTTTGCTCAAAGTCGTGTTCATTGAGTCAGTGACACTATATAACCATATCATCCTCTGCCACCGCTTCTCCTTTTGCTTTCAATCTTTCCCAGCATCAGGGTCTTTTCCAGTGAGTCAGGTGGCCAAACTATTGGAGCTTCAGCTTCAGCATCAGTCCTTCCAATGAATATTCAGGATTGATTTCCTTTAGGATTGACTGGTTTGATCTCCTTGCTGTCCAAAGGACTCTCAAGAGTCTTCTCCAGCACCACAATTTGAAAGCATCAATGCTTTGGCAGTCAGCCTTATTTAACATCCAACTCTCACATCCATACATGACTACTGGAAAAACCATAGCTTTGACTATACAGACCTTTGTTGGCTAAGTGATGTGTCTGCTTCTTTAATACACTGTCTAGTTTTGTCATAACTTTCCTTCCAAGGAGCCAGAGTCTTTTAACATCATGGCTGCAATCATCATCCACGGTGATTTTGGAGCCCAAGAAAGTAAAATCTGTCACTGTTTCCACTTTTTCCCCCTTCTGTTTGCCATAAAGTGGAGATAGATTCAAAAAATATTGCTACAATCATGTCAAAGAGTGTTCTGCCTATGTTCTCTTTTAGGACTTTTATGGTTTCAGGTCTTGTAGTTAGATCTTTAATCCATTTTGAGTTTATTTTTGTATATGGTGTTAGGAAGTGTTCTAGTTTCATTATTTTACATGTAGCTGTCCAGGTTTCTGAGCATCACCTGTTGGAGGGACTGTCTTTTCTGCATTGTATATTCTTGCCTCCTTTGTCATAGATTAATGGATCATAGGTGTGTGGGCCTTCTATTCTCTCCCACTGATCTATGTATCTGTTTTTGTGAGTCTGGATAGGTTTTACCTCTAGCTTTGTTTTTTTTTTCTCTCAAGATTGCTTTAGCAGTTCTGGATCTTTTTGGTTCCATATGAATTTTAAGATTATTTATTCTTCTTCTGTGAGTATTATTTTGATAGGGATTGCATTAAATCTGTAGATTGCTTTGTTTCATATGGACACTTTAACAATGTTAATTTTTCCAATCCAGGAGCACAGGGTATCTTTTCATTATTATGTATTATCTTCAGTTTCCCTCCTCAATGTTGTATAATTTTCAGAGTATAGGTCTTTTACCTCCTTGGTCAAGTTTATTCTTGGGTATTTTATTTTTGATGTGATTTCAAATGGGATTATTTTCTTGCTTTCTCTTTCTGAGACTTCATTATTAGTGTATAGAACTATGACAGGTTTCTGTCTATTAATCTTGTATCCTGAAACTTGAATTCATTTATTAGTTCTAATAATTTTTTTTGTGGACACTTCAGGGTTTTTATATAAGTATCATGTCATCAGCAAATACTAACAGTTTTACTTTTTCCTTTCCGATTTGGTTGCTTCTGATTTATTTTTCTTGTTTGTTTACTGTGGCTAGGACTGCCAATGCTGTGTTAAATAGAAGTGTCAAGAATGGGCATCCTTCCAGTTTTAGATGGTAGGTTAATTGGTTTATTTGAGATTTTTCTTATTTCTTGAGGAAGCCCTGTATTACTGTAAACTTTACTCATAGAACTGCTTTTGCAGTATTACATAGATTTTGGAGTGTTGTGTTTCCATTTTAACTTGTCTCAAGCTATTTTCTGATTTCCTCTTTGACTTATTCATTGACCCATTGCTTTTTTTATTAGCATATTGCTTAATCTCCACACATGTGTGCTATTCCTACTTTTCTTTCTAGAATTGATTTCTCATTTCATACTGTTGTGGTTGGAAAAATACTTGATATAATTTCTATCCTCTAAAATTTGTTGAGACTTTTTCTGTGGCCTAGCATGTAATTTATTCTGGAGAACATTCCTTGTGAACTTGGAAAGAATATGTATTCTGTTTTTTGATTGAATGTCCTGAAGATATCTATTAAGTTCAACCAGTCTATTGTGTCATTTAAGACCACTGTTGCCTTACTGATTTTCTGTCTGGATGATCTGTCCATTGATGTCAGTGGGGTGTAAAAGTCCCCTAATATTATTGTGTTATTGTCAATTTCTTCCTTTAAGTTTGTTAGTATTTGCTTTATGTATTTAGGTGCTCCTGTGTTGGGTGCATATTTGTTAATGAGTATAATATCCTCTTCTTCTTATTGATCTCTTTATCATTATATAGTGTCCTTCTTTGTCTTTTGTTATAGCTTTTGTTTTAAAGTCTGTTTTGTCTGATATGAGTATTGATACTTCCAGTTTTTTGTCATTTCTGTTTGCATGAAATATTTTCTCCATCCCTTTACATTCAGCTTCTATGTGTCATTAGCCCTGATGTGAGTGTCTTGTAGGCAACATATTGAAGAATCTTGTTTTTGATCTGATCAGCCAGACTACGTCTTTTGATTTTAGCATTTAGCCCATTGACATTTAAAGTAATTATTGATAGATATGTCCTTATTTTCATTTTAATAATAGTTATTATTATTCTCTGTTCATTTATTCTTTCTGTCTTCCCTTGTGGTTTGATGATTTTCTTTAGTATTATGTTTGTGTTACTTTCTTTTTAGTCTTTGTGTATCTATTGTAGCTTTTTGGTTTGTGGTTACCATTGTTTTCATATATGTTGACCTATATCTTCTTGTTTGAAACTGACAGTCATTTAAGTTCAAACAAACTCTTAAAAAATCTATATTTTTTACTCTCCTCCCTCACATTTTGTGTTTTTGATGTCATATTTTACATCTTCATGTCTGTCCCTTAATTCTTTATTGTAGTTATAGTTGATTTTATAATTTATTGTATTTTAATCTTTGTATTGGCTATTTAAGTGGTTTTTCCTCAGTCATTGTTATATATTTGGCTCTCCTAGTGGGATTTTCCTTTTCTTAAATATTATTTCCTTCTTTTCTGCTTAGAGAAGATCTAACATTTCTTTTAAGGTAGGTTTAGTATTGATGAACTCTTTTAGTTTTTGCTTGTTTGAGAATCTCTTTATATCTCTTTTGATTCTAAATGGTAATCTTGCTGGGTAGGTTATCCTAGGTCACAGGTTTTTCCCTTTCGAGCCTTTGAATCTATCATACCACTCTCTTCTGGCCTGAAAAGTTTCTTCAGAGAAATCAGCTGATAGCCTTATGGGGATTTCCTTGTAAATGACTCTTTAGAATTCTCTCTTTATCTTTAACTTTTGCCATTTTAATTATGATATGTCTTGTAAGTCTGTTTGGGTTCATCTTTTTTAGGGACCCTCTGTGCTTCCTGTCTCTGGATGTCTGTTTCCTTGTAGAAAGTTTTCAACCATAAGTTCTGTGAATACAATTTTTTGAACCCCTATAAAGTGAATGTTGGTATGCTTTGGATAGTACATAGAGGAATGGAGTTTTTTATATGCTTTGATCCAAATCAAATGAGACCCCTTTGGCAAAAAAAGCTGCCAGTTTTCATGACTTGCCTTGCCTTGGTAGAACTACTGCTGAGTGAGCTGCTGAGGGTTATGGGAGCACCCCAAACTAAAATGCCACAAATTCTCACTGTTCTTATGTGATATTCAGTAGTTTTTTTTTTTCAATAGAAGCTTCCAAATACAATATGCAATAGTTTTGTTGTATGCTTTTGGTAAATTTTCAAAGTCCCCTAATAGTTTTGTGCAAAAGTAATTTTGTACAGTTTTATCATTGCTTTTGGGGGAATAGCTTTTCTGAGCTCTTCATTCAGCCATTCTAGTAATACCAATTTCTTCTGTTTTCTAATATTTGGGGATAGTGGTGAAGTAGAAAAAAGAAACTTTATTGCTTTGCTAGGCTAAGGAGTCCAGAGCAGGCTAATGCCCTCAAAACAATGTGTCCCAACTTGGAGAGGATAGTGAGATGTTTTATAGTAATAGTTCAAAGAGGGCATGATGCTTGCTAATATTTTAGGATTTTTGTGTTAATGATCATAAGTGATATTAGTTTATACTTTTCTGATATATTTTATCTTTATCAGGTTTAGCTTCCAAAGTTATACTTGCTTCATGAAAAGAATTAGAAATAGTCCTTGGTTTTCTAAACTCTCTAACAAATTTTTGAAGCATTGAGACTGCCTGGTGTTTGAAGATTTGGTAAAACTGTCTGTTGGAACCATCTGATCTCAGTGGTTTTGAGAGGTAGTTTTGGGAGGTGATTTTGGGAAGGTTCCCTGGCTCAGATGATAAAGAGTCTGCCTGCAATACAGGAGATTCAGGTTCAATCTCTGGGTTTGGAAGATCCCCTGGAGAAGGAAATGACAATCCACTCCAGTATTCTTGCCTGGAGAATCCCGTGGATAGAGGAGCCTGGCAGGCTACAGTCCATGGGGTCGCAAAGAGTTGGACACGACTGAATGACTTCACTTTTGGGAGGTGGTTTTGGGAGGTAACTTTATCTGTTTTATTCTATGGAAATTTAAATGTGTAAGATTTCTATCCCCTTTTGTGTCAATTTTGGTATAGTGTATTTCTCTAGAAATTATCCATTTCATCTAGATTTTAAAGTTTATTGGTTTTCTTTTTCATTTATTTTTATTAGTTGGAGGCTAATTACTTTACAATATTGTAGTAGTCTAACCCTAAAGTTTATTTGTGTAGAGGAATGCAGAAGTGTCTCTTTAAAAAAATCTCCTCTGTTTCAATGATTACTTTCTCTCTATCAGTTCTTATTTTGTATGTTTGTGCCCCCTCCTTTATTGATTACATTGACTTGTGGGTTTCCCTCAGGTTAAATTTTTTCCCCAGGAAACCAAGATTTTTATTTTTAAAAAAGTAAATCCACTTCCTCTGGACTTTATTAGTTTTTGCCTTTATCTTTACTTATAATTTCTTTTGGTTTTCTCTATTGTTCCTTTTCTAGCTTTGAACTGGGTATTTAATTCACTTGTTTTCATTTTGTCATTTTGATTGATATAGCTGTTTTAATAGATTTTACATTCTGGGTAGAATTGACTATTTATTCCAGTTACTTGATGGGCCTTTCAATATGTAGATTCAAGTGTTACTTTATTTGTGAAACTTTTCTTGGATTATGATTTCAATATTAGTAATATACTATTGTTTTGTTTTTCTTTGGGGGGAACTAACAATACATATATTGCATCTTCATTGCCTATCTTCTATTTCAATCTCTTTTTCTGTGATTCTTTTTAACTTTGTTTTTTATTCTCTTAGTTGTTTTCTGGCCTTTCTTCAATTCCACCTATTGCATTTTCAGTTGAATATCTTCTTCCCTTGGAATTTTGTAACTTAGGCTTCATTTCTGAGATGGTTTTCTCTAATTTCTTGAGTATTGTTAATCAATTCTTATTTCATTTCCCCCCATTTCCACCCATTTCTCTCCTTTATTTTAAAGCAAAATGTTGGAAATAAACTTTTGATATCTAATATTAATGCTATGCTATGTCACTTCAGTCGTGGCAGACACTTTGCAACCCCATGGACTGTAGACTGCCAGGCTTCTCTGTCCATGGGATTTCCAAGGAAGAATACTGGAGTGAGTTGCTATTTCCTTTTCCAGGGCATCTTCCTGACCCAGGGATCGAACATGCATCCTCTGCATTGGCAGGTGGGTTCTCTACCACTGAGCCACCAGGGAAGCCCAAAACTTACACAGTGCTGTGTGTCAATTACATCTCAATGAAACTGGAAGAAAAAGAGAAATGGTAGTTATGTGATGATATGGAGGTGTTACCTAATGCTATGGTGGTAATTATTTTGCAATATATGTATGACAAATCAGCATATTGTACACCTTTAATTTACACAGTGTTTTTACAGACATATACACACATTCTTAGTAAGGCTGGGTAAAACAAAACTATTTGATTCATTAGAAGGTGATAGTACTTTGGAAAGAGAAAAAGTAGAACAGGGTCAAGGAGATTAGTAGAGCAGGTGGGGGCAAGGGAATAATATGAAAAAGGGTGAATGTGACAGATATCTGTTTCATAGGAATGTGCATCCACTCTCAAATCCTGTCTTTCCTCTCTCGCAAATCCCTTAAAGTAGCTGATGTTGATGCAGGGGTTTCTCTGTAATTGTGTTATTTGGTAATTTCAATAGGAATTTTGTAATAGAGAGGAAGTTAGGGACTGTGTACACATATGCAAGTCCCACATTCTAAATTTTTTTGGGCCACTCTTTGTGGCATGTGGGATCTAGTTCCCTGATCAGGGATTGAACCTGTACCCTGTATTAGGAGCACAGAATCTTAACCACTGGATCACCACATTCTTTATTAACAATGTCCATAATAATTGATAGGATTTAATTAAATACTTCGTGTTCCAAGCACTATTCTAAGTCCTCTGAATGCACTAACACATCTAATCTTTCCAGAAGTCCTGTGAAATAGATTCTATTTTTGGTCTCACTTTACAGATTAGGAAACTGAGAAAGTAACTTGTCCAGTGTCACAGAGCTAATAAGTGGCAGATTAGGGATTTAAAACCAGCGTGACTCCAGAGCATCTTTTAACCAGTACTTCTTCCCCCTTCAAGAAATATAAACATAGATAGACACACATATCTGTGTATATATAAAAGACATTTTTTTAAAAGACATTCTTAATCAATCTCTAGTCTTCATCACATCTTTCTAAGTTGGGAGTTATTCTCTCGCTTGAAGATGATGTTGACTACAGTTAATTTCTCAAAGGCAGCCTGGCTTTTCACATCTCCAGGTTCTAGGGAGACATTTTGCTCCAGTCCCACATGCTGAGGGCCCTTCCCAGCAATGCTCACTGCCAGCAGCCTCCATCTCCTCCTGTGGGCTCTCGTGGTCCTAGCCCCTGGCTTTCCTCCTTCCTCTCCAACTACTCTTTCTCAACATGAGCCAGTCCTCATCTTCCTGCTCTTTGAGTAGTGAGAATCTCTAGGATTTTTAAAAATAATTTTATTAATTTATTTATTTATGGCTGTGCTGAGTCTTCATTGCTTTGTGCACCTTCTCTAGTTGCAGTGAGCAGGGGCTACTCTCTAGCTGGGGTGTGCTGGCTTCTCATTGTGGTGGCTTCTATTGTTGCGAAGCACAGGTTCTAAGACACTTGAACTTTGGTAGTTGCGGCTCCCAGGATCTAAAGCACAGGCTCACTAGTACTGGTGCACAGACTCTAGCTGCCCACAGCATGTGGGATCTTCCCAGGTCAGGGATTGAACCCATATTTCCTGCATTGGCAGTCGGATTCTTTACCTCTGAGCCACCAGGGAAGCCCAGAGTCTCCAGGATTTTATACTTAAACTTGTCTCAATGTTTAAAACCTCTAGATTATCTCCTCTACTCTTAGGTTTTGACTCTATCTCTAAGCAAGTCTCATTTGACTCTGCACACATATATCTTGCTACCTTCTGGATATCTATTTTAATTCAACAATTATTCTGAATTTTTACATCACACTCTATATGGGTCACATCCACCTCAGAAATGTCTAATCTTAGATTCATCCAGCTCTCCTCTCTCTTCAGATCTGTACTGAAGTGCTGACTCTGTAGAAATTCATAGTCACTAATTCGTGTTGACGCTCTGCAAGGCTATAGCTCCTTTGTTCACCCCATTCTCCTGTTCTTTGCAAGGGCTATTTCATGCCTCCTCTCCTCTCCTCAAACCTCCAGCTCTGTTTCTGCCATTTCTAAGTGCAGAAAATTCCTGTGACAAATGCCGCAAGCATTTCTTAATTGCTTCCCATGACTCACCCCAATTCACAGAACTGAAGCATCATACAGAAACCTCTTCAAAATCTGGTCAGCTTTCCACCTGTGGGGGAATGTTCTGGCTGACCAGCTAGACTGAGTAGCAAGCCTCTCTCCCTCTGGAGCACAGGGCCCTGAGCTTAGTTTCAACTGGTGCCCTTCGTTTTCACCACCTGGCTTGTTTCTTGCAGCAGATGTCGAAGGCCAATCTTTAAGACACCGAGACAAGAGGCTAAGTTTAAATTTGGTAAGTTTGGTACTTGAGTTTTTTAAGCCTTAATTTTTACCAAAACATAGTCTACCCTGTATATGTTCCCTTGATATCTTTTGAGATTCAGCACTCTGAATCTCCAAGGACCCTTCCAGTCTCCCATTAAAGCTTGAACTTATCTGGGAACTACTGGACTTCGTGCTCTATAAGGGCCTTACCGGTTCTAATGGTCTACACACATCTCAGACCTGAGGTAGCTATTGAAGTCATCCCATGATTCTTAAAGTATTTACATACATTTCATTGACCCCTGTCTTCCAGCTGAGTCCTAGGCGAGTCATCACCTACCTCCCATGATAAGTCCAGAGGCAGAGCTTGAGTTAGAGGCTGTCTGACTTTCCTAAGGAAGTTCAGAGTTATTCCTAGATAATTTGCAACTGAAATCCAAAATGTAGCCAAGTTGTGCCCACTGGAAGCAGTTTCCATGCTATTCTGTGCTTTCCAACTGGTTTTCATTCCCTTGCAGCCATGCAGGTTCTTCCCAATGTCCCCGCCGACTTCCACCAGCACTGAGGACAGCTACGTGCCCATGAGTCCCCAGACTGCCGCCTTTGCTCTCGGATCCCATGACAGCTCTGACGATTACATCCCAATGAATTCAGGGAGCATCTCCAGCCCTTTGCCTGAGCTCCCTTTAGACCTGGAGCCTCCCCCTGTGAACAGAGATCTCAAGCCTCAGAGGAAGAGTAAGCCACTCCTGTGTGGGATGGGGGAGCAAGGTGTGATAACCGTGTGGAAAAGCTTCCCTCCTAAGCCCCTCTGTGAAGGAAGCACTACAGAAACCCACCACCCCAGGGGCCTTGGAGAAAGACACAGCTGGGATCCAGTGGGAAGGGATGGGGAGCACTGTTGTTCCAGATCATCAGGGTAACAGGAACCCGGAGACTTGCAGTCATGGCAAATGTGGTCTCCAAAGCCAAATCCACTCCAGCAGGCTCATCTTTGGCTGCTTCCCTAACAAAGTCCCAGAAACGAGTGAGGTGGGTGTGAATGGAAGCCCCTTGGTCTCTCTTTGTTTAAACAGCACTTAAATGTAGTCATACCATCCCCGTTATGTAAGGCAGCCAAGCATGCCCTTTGCCACTGATTCCTTAATGCAGACCCAGTCACAGGCCCCATGGTTCAGTGCCCTGTGTGTGCCCAGCTGCAGATGTGTCTTTGTGGGGAGGGAGAACATGGAGGATGTGGAGGTGACAAGTGTGGCTCCTGTGGGCACAGAGCTCCAGGCAGTTCCTCCCATCTGCTGAGTGGCAGGAACAGGCAGGGAGGAAGGCAAAGAGAGTTCGAGCAAAAGTAGGTCAGAGTAACTTGCTAACTTCATTCTCACTCACCGTTGCCTGCCCAGTAGGGCTGGGTGATTCTGAGGAAATACTTGGTACTGCGACCATGACTCCTGACACCCCATCGGCTCCACCGCCACCCATCTTTGCTCTTTGGAAAAACTACTACTTCACGTGGCCACTCTCAGAGCTGTAACTAAGCATCTCGCTTATGCCTGCTCTGCTCCAGCCTCGCCCTCTTTGCTTTGAGTCAAATCC
Source organism: Cervus elaphus (assembly GCF_910594005.1). NCBI lineage: Eukaryota > Metazoa > Chordata > Mammalia > Artiodactyla > Cervidae > Cervus > Cervus elaphus. Next base: position 25,853,165 of record NC_057848.1, read on the forward strand.
CATTTCCTGTGTGTTTGCCTAGCACTAGGGGGAGACAGAGATGATGAAACAAGCAGGGTTCCCCAGGTTGAGGGGGAGAAAGATATGTCAAAACCACCTGGAAGAAGAATTATGCAATAGGTACTAAATAGGAGAACAGGCCCTGTCTCATGAGGTTTAGAGGAAATAACAATTCATTCTGGTGAGAAACCATTTCACAGGCGCCTGTAACTTTGCAGTATATCTTATTGTTTTGCTTGATTACTTTTCTGTAGTAATCCTGTGCAACAGAAGTTTCTGTAATGAAGAAAGTGGGGCTGTTAAACATGTGAAATGTGGCTAGTGCAACTGAAGAAGTGAATTTTAAGATTTGATTTAATTTCAATGCACTTACATTTCAAGAGTCACGTGTGGCTAGTGGCTACCATTTTGGACATCACCAGTCTGAAAGACCTGGTGATGGAGGAAGGTGCAGAGATTTTGGACAGACACAGGGTTGGGGATTCACTGGGTGGCTGGGAAGGTGAACACCTGGGCCGGGAGGGGGTGATTCTGACACACGTGGCTGCTTGGCTGACTGAACAGCAGGAATGCCACTGGTAATATGGAAGGAGTTAAACACTATCTACCAGTGTGGAGGAAAGAGCTAGAAAAACAAGCTGGTCAAGGCAGTAATAGGGGAATATGTGCATGACCGATTCAGCAAGGTGGATTGCTGAGGTGGGGTGAGGGTCAGGCACTAGGTGCTTCTTTAGATGCAAAGGCTACTGCAGTGAACAAACCAGGAAAAAAACCCTGTCCTCCCAGAGTGCAGTCAGTCTAGGCCCAACTCAGTAATGTTGGCGTCATCACAGACAGGTTGGTGCCATGAACAGTAAGCACATGAACTCATGAGAGCCTATGAAGGCCTTTGTGAGCAGGGGATGTTGAGCTGAGATGTGAAGATGACTATAACCAAGCAGAGACATGGGGAAGATTGTTCTACACAGAAGGACCACAAAGTAGACAGTGGCCTGGAGAGGAGGGGATGATTAGAACTTGGGTGATCACCTGTGTCTGTGATGAGAGGGGTCAAAGGTGAGACGGGCAACAGAATGGCATGAGATCAGAGACCTTCATCTGACACCCAGAACCAGGCCTGACTTACGATGAGTTCTCAATAAATGTGTAGTGATGGGATATAACCCCAGCTGCTGATGTGACCACTGGCTCAGTACTTGTCCCCTCTGCTTCTGCTGAGGCAGGAAACAGTAGGACAGCAAAATGGGCACTCATCATTAGCGCTGCTTGTGAGTAAATGTGGGCTTGATGTGCTCAGTGAGTGGAATTGTCATAGTTTTACAGTCTGAAGATTCTGGCCTTGAAACCCTGAGAACTTATATTGGATGTTCTGTGTTATCTTGTAGCACGGCCACCCACCCTGGACCTGAAAAACCTCTCCACGATCCGGGAGCACACGTGTCTAACCAGGACCCACACTGCGCCTTGGTGAGTCTTTGATTGCTCCCAGGGGCCTCATCTGGCGCCCTCTCAGCCTTAGTCAGACCTCTGTGGTGAAAGAGCTTAAGACAAGGGAGGAATAAGATTTATTATCCTGAACTGGAAGTGTTTTGTAGGTCACCAAGGAATGACAGTAACTGAATCTCCCAGTGCAATGGAATCAAGAACGAGAGTATTGCTGGGAACTGTCTCTAATGTGTGCTTCTCTCTTCACATTTGCTCATTCCTCTTTCTTTCAAGAACTCTTTTTTTCTGTTGCACAATCCTCACAGCCTAAAGTAGCCATCCTGTAGATCTGTATTTACCTGCTACAATTTCTAGTACCAACAGAGAGAGGTTCTTTTTCAACCTCCAATTCACATTTGTTGGGAGAGGGAATTGTTTTGCCCCAGCTACAGTGGATGCAGCTCTGGCCTGCTGAGCAGGGCTGGCACTGCTGGCATGGCTTCTAAAAGCTCAACTTTGTGAAGAGAGTTCTCTCGGTAAACGAGCCCTCAAATGTGTCTGCACTCTCTCATCTCTCCTTGTAGAAGCTGGAGCTTCAGAGTCCTGAGCTTGGCCTGGTAGTTTCTTGCTGGTTTAGTCACTCAGTCGTGGCCAACTCTATGCGATCCCATGGGACTATAGCCCACTTGGTTCCTCTGTCTATAGGATTGTCCAGGCAAGAATACTGGACTGCATTGCCGTTTCCTTCTCCAGAGGCTCTTCCCGACCCAGGGATGGAACCCATGTCTCTTGCGGCTCCTGCATTGCAGGCGGGTTCTTTACCGCTGTTTTAAATGCTCAGTCATGTCCAACTCATTGCAACAGTGGCCCACCAGGCTCCTCTGTCCATGGGATTCTCTAGGCATGAATACTGAAGTGGGTTCTTTGCCCACCTCCAGGGGATCTTCCCGACTCAAGGGTTGAACCCAGGCCTCCCGCACTGCAGGCAGATTACTGCTGGTTCACCCTAAATACCACAGCACATGATGACTGTAATGGGTCACATTCCAGACAGGAATGCAGAGCCTCAGCTTGTGCTTCTGACTTGGGAGTAGGATGAAAGTGGATTTGTGGTCTTGGTCTCATCTTCTCAGAGGAATGAAATGAGAGCCTCAAAGGAGCATTTCTGTTTTGCTTTTCTCTCAGTGATGTGATGCATTGGTCTCTTTCTAGAAAGCTCATGAGCTGTGGCACATGGAGGGCCTGCAAAAAGAATAACCTTTGAGAAGTGGGAACCATCTTCCCCATAGTGGGACAGGAGTTGCGGGGTAGTCTCTGTCACTTCAGGAGTTGCTTTGGCCGGAAGGAAGTTGCATCTGGAAGGGGAGGGTGAAACCTCACAGGGGCTGTGTCAGTTCTTGGCTGGCTTTCAGACCAGCTGTAAGACACTGCTTTGACCTCATCTATATTTTTGTTCCTAGCAATCGAACCAGTTTTCTATCTCCAGAAAGAAATGGTATTAATTCTGCAAGATTTTTTGCCAATTCTGTTTCCAGAGAAGAGGAAAAAAGCTACATCCAAATGGTAATCCTCTATTTTTCACATTTTTCTTATTCACCCCAGTCTATATTCTTATGGGTTCACTGTAAAGGAAACATATTGCTCAGAAAGTGCCATGAAATCTTAAAACTATTACTTAATTGTAATGCCAGGTTACCATGTTTTCCAGACTGGGAACAAATTGACATAAATTTGGTTTTCTTTCCTGCAGCATTCAGCTCCTTGTACCATTTAGCTGGGAAAACTCTGACACTGGATGCTCCCTTCCACCAAACCCCCTGGTAGCCCTACTCTGACTTCCTCTGCACCTTTACCAAAGATGCATCACTAAGAGTCCTGTTGGGAGGGTGGCCTCGTGTCCCAGCTCATGGGTGGGTATTAGTTTCTGGAGATTTCTTGTGGAGCCTTTCTGTAAACGTGAGTTCACAAAGACCTGGCATGTTTATCCTCTGATTAACCATCTGTGGTTCTAGAGTCCTGGTATCTCCTTCTTGCCCTCTGTTTCCCTTCCATTCTCTTTCCTTTGATTCTGTTGCCAGTGGGTTACTGAGGACAAAGAGGGCCTTTTAGTACCTCTGGCAAGTATCAGGCCCTTTAGCCAGAACTCTCACCATTCTGTGAGCTTAAAATCTAGGGAACTCTTGAGAGAATTTCTTTTTGAACTGTGAAATTTAGACAATGTTCAAGGCACTGTGACTATATGCTTTTGAGCAGACAACTTTGCCTGCCTTCCTATGCATGACAGTAAAAGGCATTTAAAGTTCTCAAAACAGTCATGTCCAGTGAAGCAGCAATTAAGTGCTACATTTTGCCTCTATTTAATGGACTGTGCTGTGAGTCCCCTTAATCATATGCAGGTGGAAAGTGACTCATATCCAGTCTGCTGTGGTATTCCCAATATTTTTCACACTTAGTAATGGCCCTTGGGAAACTTCTAGAAGAAAACACTCTTATAAAAGATACTGACCAGCTGTGCTTTGTCTCCAGAGAACAGAAAAGGGAAGTGAATCTATAACCTCACGGAAGCAAATGCCGAGTCATTCCAGACACTAGCAGTTATTTCTGATCTTTCATGTTGTGAGAAAGCCCAGTGTCTCGTTAACAACATTGTTCAGGATTGGTTTCTTGCCTATTTATAATCATTGGTTGATTACTGTCTCTGTACATTATTAAGCGATATGACTCAGTAGCTTAAGAGCCCAGAAAGCTGGCTGAAGGAAGGTAACTCTGAGGAACTCATCACAGAAATGTGTTTAAAGACTATCCCATCTCTTTCCACTGTGTGTTTTAACTGCAGTAATACAATATTTTCAAATGCCATTGATTTACAATATTTCACTTGTTCCAAAAAACAATCCATTTGGTAGACTGAACTAATATAATTCAATTTTGATTTTGTACATAATCATATGCATAATTTCTTCTCTTTAAGGACAAGTTCTTACCTGACTGTAAAAATTTAGGCTAGAGTCTGAAAAAGAAGTTTTGTTTTATAAAAGTCCTGTATTCTTCTTTAGTGACTTTATTTTCTAATGAAATGTAGTTGATACACAGCATTATATTAGTCTCGGATGTACTACATAATGACTGACATTTGCATACATGAATGAAGTGATCCCCATGATAAGTCTAGTAACCATATGGACCTCTACAAGGTACTACAATATTGTTGATCCTGTTGCTTGTGCTGTAGATTACATTCCCATGGATTACTTACTATATAATGGAGGTGTATACCTTCAAATCTCCTTCACCTATTCCACCTACCCCTCATCTGCCTCCCTTCTGGCAACTACTCATTTGTCCTCTGGGTCTTTGAGTCTGTTTGTGTTTATTTTTTGATTTCACATCTATGTAAGATCATATGGTATATGTCTTTCTCTGTCTGACTTATTTCATTTAGCATAACGCCCTCTAGATCCACCCATGGTGTCATAACGGCAACATTGCTTCCTTTTGCTGGGTAGTATTCCATTGTGCATGTATATGTATGTGCATGTGTATATGTGCATATATATATAGGTTGTATATGTGTTTCACATATATATGTTTTATATATATATATATGTTTCACATATATATATGTTATATATATATATATATATATATATATATATATATATATAAAACATCTTTATCCATTCATCTATTGTTGGACACTGAAATTGCTTCCATATTTTGGCTATTGTAAATAGTGCTGCAATGAACATGGGACTGTATATATCTTTTTGAATTAGTGTTTTTGTATTGGGGGCAAATACTCAGAAGTGAAATTGGTGAATCATATTTTTAATTTTTGAGGAACGTCCATATTGTTTTCCACAGTGGATGTACCAATTTACATTCCCATGGACAGTGTACAAAGGTTCTCTTTTCTCCACACCCTCACCAACATTTGTTATTTGAGTTCTTTTTGATGATAGCCATTCTATCATCTTAGTCATTCTGACATTCTAACATAGCCATTCTAGCAGGGCTTCCCTGATAGCTCAGTTGGTAAAGAATCCACCTGCAATGCAGGAGACTCTGGTTTGACTCCTGGGTCAGGAAGATCTACTGGAGAAGGGATAGGCTACCCACTCCAGTATTCCTGGGCTTCCCTGGTGGCTCAGCTGGTAAAGAATCCGTCTGCAGTGCAGGATACTTGGGTTCAATCCCTGGGTTGGGAAGATCCCCTGGAGAAGGGAAGGGCTGCCCACTCCAGTATTCTGGCCTAGAGAATTCCATGGGGTTGCAAAGAGTCAGACACGACGGAGTGACTTTCACTTTCATTCTAACATGTGTGAGGTGATGTTTTATTGTGGTTTTGATTTGCATTTCCTTGATGATTAGTGAGGTTGAGCATCATTTCATCTGTCTGTTAGAAACCTGTATGTCTTTGGGAAAATGTCTATTCATGTCTTCTATTTTTTAATCAGCTTATTTTGTTTTTGTTTTGTTTTGATGCTGAGTTGTATGTGTTATTTGTATATTTTGGACATGAAGCTCTTATTAGATGTATCACTTGAAAATATCTTCTCCCATTCAGTAGGCTGCCTTTTTGTTTTATGCATAGTTTCCTTTGCTAGGCAAAAGCTTTTTAGTTTGATGTGGTTCCTTTTTGTGTGTGTATTTGTTTGTTTCCCTTGCCTGAGGAAACATAACCAAAAAATATTTTTAAGACCCATGTCAAAGAGTTAGTCTGTGTGTTTTCTTCTTGGAGTTTTATGGTTTCAGATCTTCAAATCTTTCAGATTTGTCTTTCATCCATTTTGGTTTCATTTTTATATATGGTGTGAGAAAATATTCCAGTTTGATTCTTTTGCATGTAGCTGCCCAGATGGTTGGATGGCATCACTGACTCGATGGACATGTGTTTGAGCAAGCTCTGGGAGTTGGTGATGGACAGGGAAGTCTGGCGTGCTTCAGTCCATGGGGTCGCAAGGAGTCGAACACAGCACAGCGACTGAACTGAATGGAACTGTCCTGTTTTCACAACACCATTTATTGAAGAAGCTGTTTTCCCCCTGGTAGTATATTCTTGCCTCCTTTTACATAGATTAATTGACCATATAAGTATGAGTTTATTTTTCTTTATTCTGTTCCATTGATCTATGTGTCTGTTTTTGTGCCAGTACCATGCTACTTTGATTATTTTAACTCTGTATTATAGTTTGAAGTCAGAGAGTGTGATTCTTCCAGCTTTGTTCTTGTTTCTCTTTCTCAAGATGTTTTTGTGTATTCTGGGTCCTTTATGGTTCCATACAAATTTTAGTGTTTTTGTTCCAGTTCTGTGAAAAATGCTATTGGTATTTTGATAGGAATTGCATTGAATATATAGAATGCCTTGAGGAGTGTGGACATTTTTACAATATTAATTCTTCCAATCCATGAGCTCAGGATATCTTTCCATCTGTTTGTCTCATCTTCAGTTTCTTTCATCAGGGTCTTATAGTTTCCTGAGTATGGTTTGTGAATCTCTTTAATTAGATTTATTCCTAAATATCTTATTATTTTGGATGAAATTGTAAATGGCATTGCTTTCTTAGTTTCTTTTAAGACAGTTTCTTGTTAGTGTATAGAACTGCAACAGATCTGTATGTTAATTTTGCATCTTACAGCTTGCCTAAATTCATTGATGAGTTCTAATGGTTTTTTGATAGTATGATTAAGATTTTCTATATATAGTATTATGTCATCTGCAAACGGTGACAGTTTTACTCTTTCCTTTCCAGTTTTAATTTCTTTTGTTTATATATTTTTTATCTGATTGCTGGGACTAGGACTTCCAATACTACATTGAGTAAAAGTGACAAGAGTAAACATCCTTGTCTTGTTCCTAATCTTAGTGGAAAAGTTTTCAGATTTTCAGTGTTGAGTATGATGTTAGCTACAGGCTTGTTATACATGGCTTCTATTATGTTAAGATATATTCATTCGGTACTCACTTTGTTAAGAGTTTGTATCATAAATTAGTGTTGAATTTTGTCAAATGCTTTTTCTGCCTCTATTAAGATGATCATATAGTTTTTATTCCTCAGTTAGTTAATGTGGTATATCAGATATCGAACCATCCTTGTGTTCCTCGGATAAATCCCACTTGATCATGATGTATGGTCTTTGTAATGTATTGTTGAATTCAGTTTGCTAATGGGAAGTATATTTCCTTCAACCTCATTCTTTTTTTTTAAATTCTGTTATTTTACTTCCTTTGTCTATCCATATATAAGATTTTGAATGAACTTTTCTTTACCTACAAAAATATCCTGATGAGATTTTTTGATTGAAATTGTGCTAAATCTGTGAATAAATTTGGAGAGAATCAGCATCTTTATTATGCTGAATCTTTCAGTTTGTATGTAATACATCTCTCTGTTTATTCAGATGTCTTATTTTTTTTCCTCAGAATTTTGTGATTTATAACATATAGATCTTACATGTAATTTATTATACCTTTACCTAAGTGTTTTATTTTTGGAGCTATTGTAAATGTTTTTTGTGTGTTTTTTAAATTAATTAATTTATATTATGGCTGTACTGAGTCTTTGTTGCTGCGTGTGGGATTTCTCTAGTTGCAGTGTGTGGGCTGCTTGTTGCAGTGGCTTCTCTTGTTGTGGAGCACAGGCTCTAGGTGCATGGGCTTCAGTAGTTGCAGTACGTGGGCTCAGTAGTTGTGGCTTATGGTCTCTAGAGCACGGGTTCAGTAGTTTTGGCACATGGGCTTTAGTTGCCCTGTGGCATGTGGAATCTTCCCAGACCAAGAATTGAACCTATGTCTCCTGCATTGGCAGGTGGATTCTTTTTTTTTTTTTTCATTTATTTTTATTAGTTGGAGGCTAATTACTTTACAATATTGTAGTAGTTTTTGTCATACATTGACATGAATCAGCCATGGATTTACATGTATTCCCCATCCCTATCCCCCCTCCCACTTCCCTCTCTACCTGATCCCTCTGGGTCTTCCCAGTGCACCAGGCCCAAGCACTTGTCTCATGCATCCAACCTGGGCTGGTGATCTGTTTCACCCTTGATAATATACATGTTTCGATGCTGTTCTCTTGAAACATCCCACCCTCGCCTTCTCCCACAGAGTCCAAAAGTCTGTTCTGTACATCTGTGTCTCTTTTTCTGTTTTGCATATAGGGTTATCATTACCATCTTTCTAAATTCCATATATACGCGTTAGTATGCTGTAATGGTCTTTATCTTTCTGGCTTACTTCACTCTGTATAATGGGCTCCAGTTTCATCCATCTCATTAGAACTGATTCAAATGAATTCTTTTTAATGGCTGAGTAATATTCCATGGTGTATATGTACCACAGCTTCCTTATCCATTCGTCTGGCAGGTGGATTCTTATCCACTGTACTACCAGGAAAGTCCTAGATGGCATTTTTGTAACTTCAGCTTCCATTGGTGGTATATAGAAATATGATTGATTTTTTTCTGTGTGTTAGTGTTGTATCCTGCAACCTTGCTAAATTCACTTATTAATTATAGGCATTTTGAATTTTCTTAAGATTCCTTGGGGCTTTCAGTGTACATGATCATCTCATCTGTGAATACAGTGCTTTATTTCTTTCTTTCCAATCTGTGTGTTCTTACATTCTTTTGCTTGCCTTGCCAGGCTAACACTTCAGTGCAATGTTGAGTAGATGTGGTGAGATGAAACTCTTTGTTTCCATCTTGGGGGAAAGCATTAAGTCTTTCACTATTAAATCTGATGTTAGCTGAAGGTATTTTACAGACATTCTTTATCACATTAAGTAAGGTCTCTTCTATTCCTAGTTTTAAGGGCTTCCCTAGCGGCTCAGATGGCAAAGAATCTGCCTGGAATGCAGGAAATGTGGGTTGTATCCCTGGGTCTGGAAGATCTCGTGGAGAGGGAAATGGCAACCCACTCTAGTATCCTTGCCTGGGAAATACCATGGACAGAGAAGCCTGGCAGGCTACAGCCTATGGGGTCTTAAAGAGTTGGACACGACTTAGCAACTAAACAACAACAAAAATTCCTAGTTTGCTGACGGTTTTTTTTTAAACCATGAATGGATGTTGAATTTTATGCTTTTCCACATTCATTGATCTGATCACTTAGTTTTCTTCTTCAGACTGTTATAGTGTAGATTAGACTGATTTATCTTTATTGAACCATCCTTTTATTCACTGAATAAACCTCGTTTGGTCATGGTATATTGTTATTTTTATATATTGCTGGATTTGATTCACTAACATTTTGTTGAGGATTTTGTGTCTATGTTGATATTAGTTGTTGATCTGTCTGATTTTATAATCAAGGTAATGCTGGTCTCCTCTGGAAGTGTTCTACTTTCTGGAACAGATTGAATAGAATTAGTGTTATTTATCAGACAAGACAATGGCACCCCACTCCAGTACTCTTGCCTGGAAAATCCCATGGACGGAGGAGCCTGGTAGGCTGCAGTCCATGGGGTCACTAAGAGTCGGACATGACTGAGCGACTTCACTTTCACTTTTCACTTTCATGCATTGGAGAAGGAAATGGCAGTCCACTCCAGTGTTCTTGCCTGGAGACTCCCAGGGACGGGGGAGCCTGGTGGGCTGCCATCTATGGGGTCGCACAGAGTCGGACATGACTGAAACAACTTAGCAGCAGCAGCAGTGTTATTTATTCTTTAACTTTTTTGGTATAATTCACCAGTGAAACTATCTGGGTGAATTCAATTTCTGTAATACTTGGAGGACCATTGACATGAGTTATGTAATCTTGGGTGAATTTTGGTTATTTGCTAGAAGTTTTATAGTTTTACCTTTCACATTTAGGTCACATTTACCTGGATTTAACTTTTGCATGTGATTTGAGGTAAAAGTCAAGTTTTATTTCTCCCCCATGTTTCTCTAATTTAATAAGTTTGATTATTTAAAGTTATTATCATTTACAACCATTCTGCAGTGCCTTCTTTGCCATATCCATATATGTATGTTTTTTTATGGACTCTTGATTCTGTTTTGTTGGTCTACATGTCTATCATTGGGCAATACCACACTTTGCTAGTTATGGTAGCTTGACAGGTCTCAATATCTAGGAAAGGAAGCCCTCCTGCTTTGTTTATCCTCCTCAAGACTTCTTTGGCTATTTTATGGTCCTTTCTATTCCTATAAAAATTTTAGAAAAATTAGTTAAAGTCTACCAAAATTGGGAAAAAAAAACAAAGAAATGCTGTTCTCTTCAGGAAGGTAGTCAAATTATTTAATCTAACATTGCTGGAAGTGGAACTACATTTGTTCTACTTTTTAAAAATTTGATGCAGCACTTTAGTAGGCAAGGTACCATGAAAGTACCAAGGTACACATCACCACCATATAAGATAATCTTAAAATAGTAGAGAATATATTTTTATACATTTATTTCTATTTATTTGACTGCACTGGGTCTTAGTTGCAAAATATATGATCTTTAGTTGCTACATGTAAACTCCTAGATGTGATATGTGGGATTTCATTCCTTGGCTATGGATCAAACCCAGGCCTCTCCTGAATTGGGAGCACAGAGTCTTAGCCACTGGACCACCAGGGAAGTCCTGCTAAATGTATTCTTTAAATCCAAAACTCAACTGCCAAGAAAAGAAAGGGTATCTCTTAAGCTAAAAATACTGAGAGATTGCAAACCCCTAGAATCAATAGGAACTACAAACAATAAAATCAAGTCTAGAAGTAAGTCATTATTGAAAATATTAGATCTTAAGTATAAATAAGTTTTATATACTTAAAAAATAAGATGAAGGGTTGCAAGTTGGACTGAGTAACAAGGTACTATTTTAAAATGACCAGGTGGATTAAAAAAGACCATTTAGAACTGCTAGACATAAAAATAAGGATGAAATTAGAAGTTCAATGGGTGAAGGTAAACAGGCTGAATCCAAAGAGTAGTTTAGTGAACTGGAATATAGTTGTGAACTCACTAATCAGTCAGGTTAGAGAGACTAAAACAGCCAGAGTTTCAGAAGATGATAAGGAAAAACATAGAGAATCAATATGGAAAGTCATAATGGCAGTTTCTCACAATCCTCAGTCCAAAATCTCACAAGCAGTTTATTGCGTCAAATGTTAGTGGTAGATGTTGATGGCAGGTATATGGGTGTTCATATCATATTTTCTTCAGTTTGACTGATTATTAGAAAATTTTCATAATAATAAAATAAATAAATAAATCCCATTAAAGGAAAATGAATAAAAGTGAGAACAGAAATTTAAAAAATGAACAAAATTAGAGAGAATCAGCACAGACTTGATTTGTTCTTTTGAAAGATTAAACTTGAACATAATCAATCAAGAAAAAGCAATGGATATAAACATATTAGGAATGCAAAGGATGCAATAGCTGCAAATACATCAGAGATAAAGATGTGGGAATATTATGAACAACGTCAAAGTAGTGAATATGAAAACTTTAGTGAAAATAGGCAAAGTCTCAGAAAAATATTATTACAAACTGACTCAAGTAGAAATAGAAAACACAAATGGTTATACAACCATTAGAGAAACTGAATATGTAGGGAGATTTTTACTACAAAAGGTCACAAAGCCCTGAAAACTTTACAGACACTTTCTATCAAAAGGAAGAGATCACTGCCATCTTATATAAACTGCTTCAGGAATGGCAAAAAGAAGACATATTATCCTGTCTAAATTAAACTGTCTAAAATAAGTAGTTTATTTATAAAACTAAAATAACTTGATACCAAAACAAATAGCACTGACATGAATAGAAAATTATATACCAACCTCACTCATTCATGCAGGTTAAAAAATCCTAATCAAGAGTAAGTCCAACCACATCTTGTACATGAACATTCATAGCAGCATTTTTCATAACAGCCAAGAAATGAAAGCAACCCAGATATTCACCAAATGATGAATGGGTAAATAAAATGTAGCATGGATACATGGTGCAATGTTATATAAGCAGCCACACAATGAAATCAGATCCATGAAATGACAAGGATGGACCTTGAAAACAATATACTGAATGAAAGAAACCGGCCAGAAAGACCGCTCTTTTGGGTTTCTGGAGCCAGTTCCAACGCGTGGGTGTTGATTGGAGTGGGTTCACACTAACACCAAGCATTTCCCAGACACCAGCAAGGTGTCTGAGAATTCAACTCGATTCTGACACTTTCTACCCAGAGATAGCATCAGATTCCACAGGTTATGGGTTCAGTCTTTTTTTTTTTTTTTTTACAAGACTGCCCACTCCCTTCAACTTCAGATGCCAGTCACAAGCCCAGGTTGTTATCTGTGCTTCTGCCTGACAGGCTACAAATTGGAGGTTCCCACATCCCCTTTCTTTGGTTTGACTACTTTGCTAGGGCAGCTCACAGAACTCAGGGAAGCATGGACATTTACTAGTTTATTATAAAAAGACAATAAAGGATACAGATGATCATCCAGATGGAAGTGGTATATGAATAGAGGCTGCACTACTGAGAAAGACTGGTTCCCAGATGGGGTACACACAAAAGAGAAGAGAATTAATTGTATCCTTATTTCACCAGCATATGTTACTATTAGGTCAGGCTAGGTTATTACTGAAATGTAAAGGAGCCACCAGAGGAGCCCAGGACAAAACTTAATAACTTAGGAGAAAGTGTGGGAAAACAAACTATGACCTCAGCATAGGAAAAATTCTTTAAATAAAATACAAGAGCAAGCTACTCAGGAAAATATGGATATATTACATTAAAAGTGAGAACAATTCTTCATTTAAAAATGCCATACAAAGAAAGAAAAACCAGCTATAAAATGTGATGGACTATTAGCAACACACACTACCAACAAATTATCACTCTCCTAGGTATGTGAGGAAGTACTGAGAAAAATCAGAAATATACAAACACTTCAGTATAAAAATTTGCAAAACCAAACCTAATCTAAACAGATAATTCATAGAAGAGAAAAATAAATGAGTCAAGTAGATGAAAGGATGGTCAGTTGATTACATTATCAGGGGCATGGAAAATCAAACCACAAGAGGATATGTTTTCCCCCAGATCAAGTGGGTGGTAGTCAAGTTGAAGGTGCCCACATCCCTGGGTGCATGCTGGTAAGAGCCTCCAAACTGGAAGCAACCCAAATGACCATTGTTGGTGGAACAGTTAAATAAATCATGCAATGGAACCATCTATGATAATGAAAACAAATGAAATAGGGCTAGTGCATTTACACGGATGGATGTGAAGTATGTATAAATGGAGTGAAAATAGAAGTCACCAAAAATGCACTCAATATGGCTCTGTTGATCAAAGTTCAAAACACGCAAAACAAAACAGTATGTCACTTAAGGACACTCACACACTCATAAAATCATATTTAAAAAGAAAAGAAGTGATAAACACTAAATTCGAGATTGTGCTCATCCCATTGTAGATGAGAAGGCTGCAGTAGAAGGGGGCAGGTCCTCCTCCACGTGTGTCATGTGTCGTGTAACAGTGGTATATTCTACCTCTGAAGCTGACTGGTAGGGCCATAGGTGTGTGTTGCACACATGTTATCACTGTATTGTGTAAAGTATCTTCAAATGCACTTGGGATGCCTTTACTAGAGCTTTCATAAGTATGACTGATCTTTTCAGGATTTAATCTCTCAGGCATCATGAGCCTGTCAGATACATCAAACAAATTCTTCTTGGGGGAGATTTTGGCCAATCATTTCCATGGTGAATAAAGGCAGGGCTTCATGTGAAGGCCAAATTAGCCATATTGTATTTGCAAGCTCTCCTTGTGATGTGCAGGCCAAGCTGCACAGGACTCATCCACTTTCTGCGGGCAGCTGCTCAAGTAGAGACATGCTCAGCTGCCTTCCCTTGGGCAGCCCAGCCAGAAACTGTTAACCTGAATCCTGGGACATTGGTTTCTAGGAGGAGCGCAGAGCAACCAACTCCTTGAGCAGTGGAGCTGTGACATGGACGAGGAAATTCAGCCTGGATTATTTAGCCTTGGACTTCAACTCAGCGTCACCAGCCCCTGTACAGCAGGTAGGAAGTACTCTGTATCAGAATTCCCAGGAGATTTCATTTCTGTTTGGTTTTGTTTTGATGATTCCACCATGTGTGTTCTTTTTGCAGAGTCTTAAACATAAAGACTTGTACTGTGAAGAATCTTAAAATCAGCTCTAATTCAATCTCCCAGAAATCATGGTGTTTTTCCCTCTGGGGTGTGTTCTTGAATGTCTATGTATAAATGTATGTAGTGTTCATGCTCTTCAAAACTTGGACGATAGAGTTTGTTGGGAAATGTCTGGCAGAGATGAGGGTGGGGTAAATGGTAGACCAGGCACAGGAAGGGTCTGCTGAAGGAAGAAGGGATAGCCTTGTTTGTCTCAACTCTAGGCACTGGGGACAGAAACTCTCAGTTGCAATCAGAACCCCTCCATAAAGGGCCTCAAGTGGCAGGTGGCAGTTTTGACGTAGTATTCTCGTCTGTAAAGTGGGGATTAGAAATAATAGCTATGTTGAAGCCTGTTGTGAGGATTAAATGAGTTAATACATGTAACAGACCCTAGCCATTGACCGTTGTCACTCACTGCACATGGCATGAATGACTGGCAAACAGTGGACAAAAGCTAAATATTTTTGAGCAAAGGATGGTCATAGCCTAAACTGTGCTAACAATGTATTGTTTGATGAGAAAATCAACTTGCTGAACAGGATATACAATATGATTTCATTTTGTGTTTGTGGAGAAAGGTGTTTGGGAGACTTCCCTTCCCTTTTGCTGAAGGGACTTCTCCTTTACCTTTCATTTCATTCCCAAAACCTACAATGACACTTCAGAAAAGCTGGTCAGCAGGATGAGACTGGTAAATTCAAACAGTGAAGAGAGTCCCCAGACCTCCATGGCTTTCGACCACGAAGGCTTCTCAGTTGTTGCCTACAGGACAGTCCATCACAACCATGGCCTTGGTGTCTCAGGTCATTGTCAATTCAGGGGCCACTGTCTTGGCAGAGGAAAAAGAGAGGTGGCAGGATTGCAGGGTGTCACCTCTGCTCACAGTATACTGGTCAAGGTGAGTTAGATGGCGAGAGCCAAGTTGAAGGGAGTAGGGTTGAGGAGAGATTCACACACACACACACACACACACACACACACAGAGTGTAACACTTCTGCATATGATGGCCCAGGAGGAAGGGACAGCAAACGCGTGAACCTATAATCCACCAGGGACATGCTGAATTTTATCGATGAGGTGTAACGAAAACCTTTTTGTTCTCCCCCTTCAGAAAATTCTCCTTTCAGAGGATCAGAGAGTGGACTATGTCCAAGTGGATGAGCAGAAGACACAAGCTCTTCAGAGCACAAAGCAGGAGTGGACGGATGAGAGGCAGTCCAAAGCATGACAGGGTTGGGCTGCAGGTGGGAGGCGGGGCTTGCTTTGAGTTTTTCCTCTGGAAGCCCACTGATGTTCAACACAGGTCAAGACGCAGAGAGTCTTGACGAGACCCTCTTGGAGAGAGGACCCATTTGTACACACTGACTGGGGAGGAGCAGGAAGTGGTCTCCTCCCAGAGGGGCTCTCAGGGGGGCCAGCCCCTGCCCCGACCACCAATCACAGTATTTCTGGTCACAGCCACATGTGCCTCTGCTGAGCCTCAGACCAATGTGGTGTTGGCTCCACAGTCAGGAGCAGCAGAGAGAGAGGATTCCACAGCCATGGACTGGGATGTAGAAAACTCCATTTGGGCAGGATGGGAACAATCGAAACGGAAGTTGGGTTAAACATCTCCAATGGAGCATTTGAAGTGCACATTAGAGCTGGTATCGCTGCCCAAAAGATGACATCATTTGCTTCCAATGCTTGAACTTTTGATCTCTCTCCTGTGCTTCCATTGGAATAATAAATTATCCTAGGAGACATGCACCTGGACACCGTCTTGCCCCCACCGGAAGACACAGTGCAAGAGACCAAGCCTAGGGATGGAGACAGAATATGTACTCCTTACTCCAAAGAATCCAGCAGACAAGTATTTCTATCCTCCAAAGAAAGACAACACAAGTGATGGGGCATTGAGTCCCAGGC
Organism: Cervus elaphus; assembly: GCF_910594005.1. Classification (NCBI taxonomy): domain Eukaryota; kingdom Metazoa; phylum Chordata; class Mammalia; order Artiodactyla; family Cervidae; genus Cervus; species Cervus elaphus. The sequence goes on from NC_057848.1 coordinate 25,869,659, forward strand.
TCCACGATGAGCAGATCACATGACACTGGTGGCTCTAAGAACATCGTGCTTAAGCAGCCACCCATGGCTGGGTGTCCCGTTGCTTTTGGCCTTTTCCCAGTGTTCTTTCACATTCATCATCTCATCTCTTCCCCTAAAAGATCTCAGAAGTTAGTCTTGGCAGAGATCATTGCTCCAGCTTTGAGGGAAAAGATGCTAAGAACTGGAGGAGGGAACACTTTGCCCAAGATGAATCATGCCAAGAGAGCCAGTCAGGCTTCTTCTGCAGTCTATCGCTGCCTCAATCAGGGTAACTTTGGAGACCGGTGGGAAATACATGCAAACACGGGATGGCTCATTGTCCCCTCTCCTTTTCATAGAATTTTGAGCAGGTGCTTTTTATAATTGAAAGGTATGCATGTCAAACCAGGGTTTCTTCGTATGGTGTTCAAACAGGGCACTCGAACATAATCAGCAGTTACCATCAGAGATACCTCCTGAAAATCAGTATGAAGTCCATTTTGGTTCACGTGGTCCCCTTGGCAGTGCATTTCCTGTGAGCCACCCTGGGGAAGACTATCCCTGGTCATCCTGTGCTGGACTTAAGCTTTCAAGTGATAGTTATGATCGGAAAAAAACAAACCCAGCCAGCTCCAGTATCAGGGGTCTTGCCTAACTTTCCCCTTCTGCTTTAGTGGTGACTAGGTCCTGAGAGGGCAAACGTTCCCACTGTGCAACGAGGGCACCTTGTCACCCCTTCCTTTATGAGACACTGGGGTTCCAGGGAGAGGTACAGAAAAAAGGCTCAATTGAGCACAGGGTTTTACTTAATGCCCTTCCTGATTGTTCTGAGCATCTGCAGCTGGAAGACAAATTTGAACAACTGGGTAATAAATAGAGACTGTTATCCTGTCCTGCCACTGTGTTGTACACATGAGGTGGAGGAAGTAGGCAGGCAGGTCTATGACAGTCAGCATTGGTCAGGACAATTGTAGGCTTTGCTACAGGGTTTCAAACTGCTCCAAATGTAAGTGCAAAAATTTGTTTTTTCAGACCATAAAAGAAGTAATTTTAATGTTCAAAATGATAGGATCTCGTGACATCATTTTCTTCCCAGAGAAAGATGGGGGAAATTGCCAAGTTCTTTAATTAAGTTGAGTATTTAGTAAGTCTGGATGGAGCCACAAGAGGGCTCCTGGACCCCACGGCCTGCTCCTCAGCCAGAGCCTGTTAAGGAGCTGCCTTCTTCGTGTGTGACTTGCAAAGAGTCACAGAGCCTCAGGCAAGAATCCAGGGGTACAGACAGCTAGTTCCCATAGATGGTGGCTTTCTGATGTGTGGGCCACCTGTGTTTAGATCACTGCCTGACAAAGGCCAGTGCAGAAAAATTTGTACGTCTGAGAATCAAGAACCTAACCACATTGAAGATAGATTGGAAAAGTAAATGCAGCTGAAATTATGTCAGCAGTGAAATGTCATCCAATTGACCAAAAAAGAAATATTTTTCTACAAAACGTTTCCAGGGACATGTTTACTGCACTAAGCAATAGACACTTGAGTGGTGTGACTTTTTTGGAAGTGATTTGGGGTTTTACAAATATCACTTCACCCTCATTTTCAGGGTGTATGCGTTTATGTCTTGCTTTGATAAAACTGCTAATGGACGGCTACACAAAAACATAACAATTCATGGACCCAAAATACAGGTAGTTTTTGAGCTGACTGCAGCATATGCTCCTGAGAAAGGCACCATAAATCACAACAATGGATGCTAGCCAGATCTTGTTTTCTGGCAGAGATAATCCACATGTAATAAAGAGCTATGATTCTGATGGGCTCGGAGGGATTTTCTTTTAAAAAAGAAATAATCTCTGACACCATTCCAACACAAGTGCACATGGCGTGTCTGTGCACTGTGCATAGTACACCTTTCTAGAAAATTTGGGCGTCAACATAAAGGGGAAAAGGCATCAATTAATCCTCCATTGTTTTCTGTAGTTCCTTTTTGCTTCATTTCCTTCCGTCTCATTTCATTAGGAAATACCTTCAGGTCAGGGGTTGTGTCATGCCAAAAGGGGGGCTGAAGGTTTTCATGGTTGCAACTCCCTAAGTCCACAAGCCCAGGATGTTGGGAGTTAAACTTTCCATGGGGAGGAGGAACTTGAGGCCCAGCACATAGCCCAGCTCCAAGGGCATCGAGTGACCCTGGGGACTGACTGTCCAGGCCACTTCATGCAGTAAGCAGCAGCTGAATTGTGGCTTTTAGGTGCCACGGGAGACTGAAGGCACCCTTCAGGCCTGGCTTTCCCCTCTCAAGACCTCATGCTTGGCTCCTGTTCAAACCATGTTTGTATCTGCAATCATGCTGATTTTTAAAAATTCACTGTTTTTACTATTTCATTTCTGGCATTAATAAAAGTTATAAGGAAGAATCATGACCTAAGCATTCTCTTATTTGTTTTAAGTAATGACCTCTGATAAAAACTCAGAACACATTTTGAAGGCTGAGTGTTGAAAACAGACTTTCCTGCTGTTATCAAGTACAACAGGCCTAACCTGACTCACATGGAATACCCCACATCCATGTTACTTTGCTGCAAGCAGTTCAGCAGGTGGCTGGAACAGGCACTGCTTCTAGTCAGCCAAACCATGTATTTTTTGAGGTCAGAAACTAGCTTCCGTAGTTGACAGTAAAATCAGTGGCCCTGCCAGATACCACAGATAAGGTGACCTTCGGTACTGACATTAAAAGGCAACAGCACCCAGCCTGCCTCCCCACAGCAGGGGTCTGTTGTGCCCTCACCTCTCTTTTCCCCATGGTTGATGCTCCCAGTTGCCCTGGGTGCTGGGTCAGCAGCGTCTCTACGCCATGATGTAAGGCAGAGACAACCAGAGTAGCCGGGGCTTGGGTTTGGGGGAACCAGGCCAAAGGCACAGACCCTACAGTCAAGTGGATTCCTGGTGCTGAGAGAAAGGAGGAGAAGCCACGTGAACTTCCTCACCCTCCCTGGTCAAGGACCAGGCAGCTTACTGCAAATGGCTAACCTGAGAAGCAACGGCCAGGAAACCTAACATGAAGGTCTCTGAGCCCCAGGCCCCTTGAGCCCTGGCCCCCTTACTCCACCAGGAACCTCCCTAAGTTTCCAGTTTCTACTTTATTTTCCTTGATCTTAAATTGCATTAATTATTATTTCTTTATTTTAATTGTGCCATTTGTTTTTATAAATTTAGTTTTTATTTTCTGAGAAAGAGTGGCACTGTGCAGTCTGGAGCAGGGAGTCCGATGGGAGAGAGCAGAGCTGAGACAGAGACCCCTCCCACATGGGCACCTCACTGACAGCAGATGGGGCACTGGAGAGCCTAAGAGACAGGGTGGCCTTTCCAATCAAGGCAGCTGGTCACTGGAACTACATGATGCAGATCGTGAACCCGACATGGGACCAAAGCCGTGCCTCCTGCAGTGGAAGCCTGGAGTCCTGATCACTGAACCACCAGGGAATTCCCTGTGTTCCAGAGTCTTTAAAAAGAAATAGAGAAATAAACATTTAGGTCAATATTTCTAACTTTTGGAATATATTAATACTTTCAGGAAATAACCATGGAAAGAATTATATACATGAATTCCACTGAATCATTAACCAAAGTAATGAAAAAATTGTCAACAACTGGCAGAGTCCCTGGTGCTGGGAAAGTTTGAGGGCAGAAGGAGAAGAGGATGTCAGAGGATGAGATGGCTGGATGGCATCAGAGATGCAATGAACATGAGCTTGGGCAAACTCTGGGGGATGGTGAGCGACAGAGAGGCCTGGCAAGCTGCAGCCCACGGGGTTGCAAAGAGTCAGACAGGACTGGGCAACTGAACAACAAAAACAGCTGCCCAAGCCACATTCTTCCCAATCAGTTTCATCAGTAATACAGCTGATATTTAGGTTGAAACACATGCAAGGGGGATGTGTCAAAGGCTGCAGACACTAAGCTGGACCTGTGTGAAAGGAGAGGTAAGGGACACGCTGCAGGCGTGAGTGGGTGGTGTCAGTGAACTCCTTGTAGAGGAAATGATTCAGGTGGTCCAGCTTATAAAGCCACACACTTTCTTTCAGACTTCCAAAACACAGGTGCTGCTAGTGGTAAAGGATCCGACTGCCAAGGCAGGAGACACAACAGACACAGGTTCAGTCCCTGGGTGGGGAAGATCCCCTGGAGAAGGAAATGGGAACCCACTCCAGTATTCTTGCCTGGAAAATCCCATGGACTGGGAGCCTGGCGGGTTCCAGTTCATGGGTCACAAAGAGTCAGACATGATTGATCCCACACACACATATACACATATATGTTTAATCCAGGAGAAAGCAGAGGTTAGAATAGTGGTTACAGCTCAGAGAACTGTGGTTACAGAGTGAGAGAAAACATGTGGAGGACTTCCTTGGGGGTTCAGTGGACAAGAATTCACCTGCCAATACAACAGACATTGCTTTGATGCCTGGTCTGAGAAGATCCAACATGCCACGGAGCGACTGAGCCCACGCCCCACACCTACTGAGCCTGTGCTCTAGAGCCTATGTTCTGCAATCAGAGAAGTGACCACAATAAGAAGCCTGTGCCCAGCAACTAGAATTTAGACCCCACTCCCTACAACTAGAGAAAGCTTGGGCACAGCAAGGAAGACCCAACACATGCAAAAATAAATCAATAAAATCAACAGGAGGGGAGGAGAGCAGGCCATCTTCTCTGAGTATAGGGCAGGGCAGAGCTGGGCCAGGGATCCTGTACAAAAACCAAGTGGGAAATAAAGCCTTGCAGTTGCTTACAGATGACTAAATGAGCTCTCTGTCCCAGTCTTCCTGCAGGTAGTACAAAAGAGGAGCTGTGAGCAGACGTTGTTACAGTTTCAGTTGTAAGTTTAGCAGATATTCATAGGTTTCTGCCATCATTCCTGGAGAGAAACCGCATCAGGGCAGATCCAGAGTCACATGGGTATGTAGAGTTGGTGCGGACACTCTGGTCAGATATGTGGGAAGAAAGCCCAAACAATGTACCAAGCAAGGATCTAGAGTGTTGACTTCTGCTGTTGTCCATCCCACAAGTGGAAACTCATGAATTAAGCAGACCCACCTAAGGGTCTGACATTAGGCAGAAGGAGAGTCAGTGGGACACCTAGGTGGCTCTGACTCCCACCTCCACATGCAACACCATGAGGACACCCTCATACACCCCACTGAGAGGACTGGTCACAGTTTCCCAGGAGCATAAATGCTGGAGTTCAGGGATGTGCAGTCTTCACTGGAGTCAGTCATACCAGGATGCTCCCTGCTATGGATTCACCCATCTCCACTCCTATCGTATCCTGTGACCTTTGGGGTTTCTCTCTTCTATAACTAGCCTATTTGTATCCTTTGCCTATTTCCACAAACTGCTATTGCACTTAACTTCTTGATGATCATAGGATATTAAAAATAGTTGTATATTCTTGATATTAATCTGTTATGGGCTTAAAACAATGTGTAGGAAGTACTTCCTCACTCTTAGCTCAAAAGGATATTTTATTACATTTTTCTATAATAGTTTTATTTATTTGGTAGCTCAAGGAACATTTTTTGTTGGACACCATTCAAGGTCTCCATGGAGGTTACAGTCTAGCCAGGAGAGACTGTCAAGAAATGAAAAAACTCGGGAAAACAATATGGTGGAGGAGTAGGTGGACATGGAGTATATCTCTCTCCATGGATACATCAGAAATACACCTTGAGAAACAAAGTGCATGCAGAACACCAGCTGAGACCTGACAGGAGTACATGAGCAACAGGAAAGAATATATGGAACCCCACAAAACTCGGGAGGAAGAAGGAGCTAGTGGGAAAAACAGGAGTGTTAGTAGAAACAGAACTGCCCTCAGGGGGTGGGGGAACTGAAATGGGTCCAATCCCCACATCGGGGCAATTGTCTGAGTCAGAGGAGAGACATTTAAGTCTAGGAGTGAAACAGCTGATCTGTGTGGCAGCCTAAATGGGATGAGAATCAGAGAGTCCTTGCTTCAGCCATAGATAGCCCTGACAAGAACACAGGCCCCCTGGAAGGCGCAGTGGCTGGGAGCTGGAATTTAGGGTTTGTGGAAAAATCTCAGGGTGAGGGCTGCTGTTGACTGCAGATAGATGGATAGAGGGGATGTGAGGGAGAAGACTGTGGTGGGAAATGCCCTGTGGAGGAAAGCCAAGCAGCCATGGAAGCAAGTTGATACTGCAGAGTCCCAGGTACGGGGTGGAGCCATCACAATAGCCTCACTCTCCCCACATGTTAGTATCAACAGCTGAACAATAGATAAGCTGGCCCATCAAATGCCTGGCACACTGAACTACAGAGTAGGACCCCAGCCAGAGGGGACCCTCTATGTGACTGATGTGCCGAACAACAGAGAAAGACCCCAGGAACGGGAGCCCTCTAAGTGCCTAAACGGTCAGAGATACAGACAAAGACTGGCCAAAGAGGCCTTCAGACTACCAGCTACAAGAGTCTGGATAGAAGTCACAGAGAGGCCAAGAGTAGTAATGGCATAACCGTGCCCCAAGCAGTAATGCTGAAGAAGCTGATGTTGAATGGTTCTATGAAGACCTACAAGACCTTCTAGAACTAACACCCAAAAGGGTGTCCTTTTCTTTACAGGGGAATGGAATGCAAAAGTTTGAAGTCAAGACATACCTGGAGTAACAGGCAAATTTGGCTTTGGAGCACAAAATGAAGCAGGGCAAAGGCTAACAGAGTTTTGCCAAGAGAACACACTGGTCATAGCAAACACCCTCGTCCAACAACACAAAAGAAGACTACACATGGACATCGCTAGATGGTCAATACCAAAATCAAATTGATTATATTCTTTGTAGCCAGAGATGGAGAAGCTCTATACAGTGAGCAAAAACAAGACTGGGGCCTGACTGTGGCTCAGATCATGAACTTCCAATTGCCAAATTCAGACTTAAATTGAGGAAAGTAGGGGAAACTACTAGACCATTCAGGTATTACCTAAATCAAATCCCTTATGATTATATAGTGGAAGTGACAAATAGATTCAGGGATTAGATCTGATAGAGTGCCTGAAGAACTATGGATGGAGTTTTGTGACATTGTACAGGATGCAGTGATCAAGACCATCCCTAAGAAAAAGAAATGCTAAAAGGCAAAATGGTTGTCTGAGGAGGCCTTACAATTAATTGAGAAAAGAAGACAAGCTAAAGGAAAGGTGAAAAGAAAAGATAAACCTATTTGAATGCAGAGTTCCAAAGAATAAGAAGGAGAGATAAGAAACCCTTCCTCACTGATCAATGCTAAGAAATAGAAGAAAACAATGGAATGGGAAAGACTAGAGATCTATTCAAGAAAATTAGATACCAAGGAAACATTTCATGCAAAGATGAGCACAATAAAGGAAAGAAGTGGTATGGTTCTAACAGAAGCAAAAGATACTAAGAAGAGGTGGCAAGAATACACAGAAGCAGTATACAGAAAAGATCTTCATGACTCAGATAAACATGAGATAAACATATAAACAGATCACTCACCAAGAGCCAGATATCCTGGAATGTGAAATCAAATGGGCCTTAGGAAGCATCACTAAGAACAAAGCTAGTGGAAGTGATGGAATCCTTTTTGAGCTATTTCTAATCTTAAGAGATGATGCTGTGAAAGTGTTGCACTCAAAATTGCAGCAAATTTGGAAATCTCAAAAAAAATTTAGAAAAAAAATGTTTTCCAAAAATATGGAAAATTGTGCCATGAGCACTGGACTGGAAAAGGTCAGTTTTCATTCCAATCCCAAAGAAAGGCAATGCCAAAGAATGTTCAGACTACCCCACAATTGCATTTGTCTTACCCGCTAGCAAAGTAATGCTCCAAATTCTCCAACCGAGGCTTCAACAGTACGTGAAATGTGAACTTCCAGATGTTCAAGTTACATTTAGAAAAGGCAGAGGAACCAGAGATCAAATTGCCAACATCCGTTGGATCATCCAAAAAGCAAGAGAGTTCCAGAAAAGCATCCACTTCTGCTTTAATGACTACACTAAAGCCTTTTGACTCTGTGGATCACAACAAACTGTGGAAAATTCTTCAAGAGATGGGAATACCAGACCACTTGACCTGCCTCCTGAGAAATCTGTATTCCAGTCAAGAAGCAACAGTTACAGCTGGACATGGAACAACAGACTGGTTCCAAATGGAGAAAGGAATATGTCAAGGCTCTATATTGTCACCCTGCTTGTTTAACTTATATGCAGAGTACATCATGAGAAATGCTGGGTTGGGTGAAACACAAGCTGGAATCAAGATTGCTGTGAGAAATATCAATAGCGTCAGATATTCCAATGACACCACTCTTATGGCAGCAATTGCAGTGGAAATAAAGAACCTTTGATGAAAGTGAAAGAGGAAGGTGAAAAAGTTTGCTTGAAACTCAACATTCAGAAAACTAAGATCATGGCATCTGGTGCCATCACTTCATGGCAAATAAATGGGGAAGCAATGGAAACAGTGAGAGACTTTAGTTTTTTGTGCTCCAAAATCACTGCAGATGGTGAGTGCAGCCATGAAATTAAAAGACCATTGCTCAATAGGGAATTAATTACTTGCTAGACTGCTCTCCTCCCTTTTGATTCCCCCTCTTCTCCTCCTTGTTACCTCTATCTCCCTCATCACTCTTCTCTTCTTCATGTAACTCTGTGAACCTTCTGGGTGTCCTCACTGTGGAGAATCTTTTCACCACTAGCCTAGATGTTTTTTTTTTTCATCAGAGCTGTATGGATGGAGAAGTCTTGAGGCTACTATAAGAATAAGACTGAAAGCCAGAGGCAGGAGGCCTAAATCCAAAACTTGAGAACACCAGAAAACTCCTGACTCCAGGGACCATTAATCAGCAAAAGCTCATCCAAAAGCCTCCATATCTACACTGCAACCAAGCTCCACCCAAGAGCCAACAAGTTTCAGAGCAAGACCTTCCAAGCTAATTCTCCAGCAAAGCAGGAACATAACCCTGAGCACAAGAATACAGTCGGCCAAAAGTAACACCAAACCCATAGACACCTCAAAACTCACTACTGGACACTTCATTGCATTCCAGAGAGAAGAGATCCAGCTCCACCCACCAGAACACCGACACAAGCTTCCCTAACCAGGAAACCTTGACAAGTCACTGGTTCAACCCCACCCTAAGGGAGGATGCATCACAATAAAGAGGAACCACAAACTTCCAGCATACAGAGGCCACCCCAAACACAGCCACCTAAAAAAGATGAAAAGGCAGAGAAATATTCAGCAGGGAAAGGAACATGATGAATGGCCACCAATCCAAAAAAATAAGTGGAAGAGGTAGGGAGTCTAACTGAAAAAGAATTCAGAACAATGATAGTAAAAATTATCCATAATTTTGAAAACAAAATAGAGTTACAGATAAATAGTCTAGAAACAAGGATTGAGAAGATGCAAGAAAAGTTTAACAAGGACCTAGAAGAAATAAAAAACAGTCAATAATGAATAATTCAATAACTGAGATCAAAAGCACTCTGGAGGGAACCAACAGTAAATAACTGAGGCAGAAGATAGGATAAGTGAGGTGGAAGATAGAATGGTGGAAATAAACAAAGCAGAGAGGAAAAAGAAAAAAAAAGAATTAAAAGAAATGAGGACAACCTCAGAGACCTCTGGGACAATGTTAAATGCCTCAACATTCGAATCATAGGAGTCCCAGAAGAAGAAGACAAAAAGAAAGACCATGAGAAAATTCTTGAGGAGATAATAGTTGATAACTTCCCTAAAATGGGGAAGGAAATAGCCACTCAAGTCCAACAAACCCAGAGAGTCCCAAACCGGATAAAACCAAGGAGAAACACCCCAAGACACATTAATCAAATTAAGGAAAATCAAACACAAAGAACAAATATTAAAAGCAACAAGGAAAAAACAACAATTAACCCACAAGGGGATCCCCTTGAGGATAACAGCTGATCTTTCAGTAGAAACTCTTCAGGCCAGAAGGGAATGGCAGGACATACTTAAAGTGATGAAAGAGAAAAACCTACAACCCAGATTACTGTACTCAGCAAGGATCTCATTCAGACATGAAGGAGAAATCAAAAGCTTTACAGATAAGCAAAAGCTGAGAGAATTCAGCACCAAACCAGCTCTTCAACAAATGCTAAAGGATCTTCTCTAGACAGGAAACACAGAAAAGGTGTATAAACTTGAACTCAAAACAACAAAGTAAATGGCAACGAGATCATACTTATCAATAATTACCTTAAATGCAAATGGGTTGAATGCCCCAAACAAAAGACAAAGAGTGGCTGAATGGATACAAAAACAAGACCCCTATATATATACTGTCTACAAGAGACCCACCTCAAAACAAGGGACACATACAGACTGAAAGTGAAGGGCTGGAAAAAAATATTTCATGCAAACGGAGACCAAAAGAAAGTAGGAATAGCAATACTCATATCAGATAAAATAGACTTTGAAATAAAGGCTGGGAGAAGAGACAAAGAAGGACACTACATAATGATCAAAGGATCAATCCAAGAAGAAGATATAACAATTATAAATATATATGCACCCAACATAGGAGCATCACAATATGTAAGGCAAATGCTAACAAATATGAAAGGGGAAATTAACAGTAACACAATAATAGTGGGAGACTTTAATACCCCACTCACACCTATGGATACGTCAACTAAGCAGAAAATTAGCAAGAAAACACACACTTTAAATGACACAATGAACCAGTTAGACCTAATTGATATCTATAGGACATTTCATCCTAAAACAAGGAATTTCACCTTTTCCTCAAGTGCACACAGAACCTTCTCCAGGATAGATCACACCCAGGGCCATAAATCTAGCCTTGGTAAGTTCAGAAAGATTGAAATCATCTCAAGAATATTTTCTGATCACAATGTGGTAAGATTAGATGTCAACTACAGGAAAAAACCTATGAAAAATACAAACATATGGAGGCTAAACAACACACTTCTGAATAACCAACAAATCACAGAAGAAATCAGAAAGGAAATCAAAATGTGCATAGAAAGGAATGAAAATGAAAACACAACAACCAAAAATCTATGGGATTCAGTAAAAGCAGTGCTAAGGGGAAGGTTCATAGCAATACAAGCCTACCTCAAGAGATAGGAGAGAAATAAATAACCTAACTCTACACCTAAAGCAACTGGAAAAGGAAGAAATTCAGAACTCCAGGGTTAGCAGAAGGAATGAAATCACAAAAAGTATGGCAGAAATAAAGAAAAGAACGAAAAGAGACCATAGCAAAAATCAACAGAGCTAAAAGCTGGTTCTTTGAGAAGATAAATAAAATGACAAGCCATTAGCCAGACTCATGAAGAAACAAAGGGAGAAGAATCAAATCAACAAAATTAGAAATGAAAATGGAGAAATCACAACAGACAACACAGAAATACAAAGGATCATAAGAGACAACTATCAGCATATATATGCCAATAGAATGGACAACTTGGAAGAAATGGACAAATTCTTAGAAAACTATAACTTTCCAAAACTGAACCAGGAAGAAATAGAAAATCTTAACAGACCCATCACAAGCACATAAATCGAAACTGTAATCAGAAATCTTCCAACAAACAAAAGCCCAGGACCAGAAGGCTTCACAGCTGAATTCTACCAAAAACTTAGAGAAGAGCTAACACCTATCCTCCTCAAACTCTTCCAGAAATTTGCAGAGGAAGGTAAACTTCCAAACTCATTCTATGAAGCCACCATCACCCTAATCATCAAATAATAACCCTAATCATCACCCTAATAACAAAACCAGACAAAGTTGCCACAAAAAAAGAAAACTACAGGCCAGTATCACTGATGAACATAGATGCAAAAGTCTTTAACAAAATTCTAGCAAACAGAATCCAACAACATATTTAAAAGATCATACATCATGACCAAGTGGGCTTTAATCCAGGGATGCAAGAATTCTTTAATATTTGCAAATCATTCAATGTGATACACCATATTAGCAATTTAAAAGATGAAAACCACATGATTATCTCAATAGATGCAGAGAAAGCCTTTGACAAAATTCAACATCCATTTATGATAAAAACCCACCAGAAAGCAGGCATAGAAGGAACATACCTCAACATAATAAAAGCCATATGTGATAAACCCACAGCAAACATTATCCTCAATGGTGAAAAACTGAAAGCATTTCCCCTAAAGTCAGGAACAAGACAAGGATGCACACTCTCACCACTGCTATTCAACACAGTTTTGGAAGTTTTGGCCACAGCAATCAGAGCAGAAAAAGAAAGAAAAGGAATCCATATAGGAAAAGAAGAAGTAAAACTCACACTGTTTGCAGATGACGTGATCCTCTACATAGAAAACCCTAAAGACCCCATCAGAAAATAACTAGAGCTAACCAATGAATACAGTAAAGTTGCAGGATGTAAAATTAATACAGAGAAATCCCTTGCATTCCTATACACTAACAATGAGAAAACAGAAAAAGAAATTAAGGAAACAATTCCATTCATCATTGCAACAAAAAGAATAAAATACTTAGGAATAAATCTACTTAAAGAAACAAAAGACCTATATGTAGAAAACTATAAGACACTGATGAAAGAAATCAAAGATGACACAAATAGATGGAGAAATAGACCATGTTCATGGATTGGAAGAATCAATACAGTGAAAATGAATATATAGATTCAATATATAGAATCTATAGATTCAATGCAATCCCTATCAAGCAACCAACAATATTTTTCAGAGAATTAGAACAAATAATTTTACAATTTGTATGGAATTACAAAAAAACCTTGAATAGCCAAAGCAATCTTGAAAGAAGACTGGAACTGGAGGAATCAACCTGCATGACTTCAGGCTATACTACAAAGCAACCGTCCTCAAGACAGTATGGTACTTGCACAAAGACAAAAATATAGATCAATGGAACAGAATAGAAAGCCCAGAGATAAATTCATGCACCTATAGACACCTTATCTTTGACAAAGGAGGCAAGAATATACAATGGAGAAAAGACAATCTCTTTAACAAGTGGTGCTGGGGAAACTGGTCAACCACTTATAAAAAATGAAACTAGAACACTTTCTAACACCATACACAAGAATAAACTCAAAATGGATTGAAGATCTAAATGTGAGACCAGAAACTATAAAACTCCTAGAGGAAAACATAGGCAAAACACTCTCTGACATAAATCATAGCAGGATGCTCTATGACCCACCTCCCAGAATATTGGAAATAAAAGCAAAAATGAACAAATGGGGCCTAATGAAACTTAAAAGCTTTTGCACAATGAAGGAAACTATATGCAAGGTGAAAAGACAGCCTTCAAAATGGGAGAATAGCAAATGAAGAAACTGACAAAGAATTAATCTCAAAAATACACAAGCAACTCTTGCAGCTCAATTCCAGAAAAATAAGCAACCCAATCAAAAAATGGGCCAAAGAACTAAACAGACATTTCTCCAAAGAAGACATACAAATGGCTAACAAACACATGAAAAGATGCTCAACATCACTCATTATCAAAGAAATGCAACTCAAAACCACAATGAGGTACCATCTCACGCCAGTCAGAATGGCTGCTATCAAAAAGTCTACAAACAATAAATGCTGGAGACGGTGTGGAGAAAAAGGAACCCTGTTACACTTTTGGTGGAAGTGCAAACTAGTACAGCCACTATGGAGAACAGTGTGGAGATTTCTTAACAAACTGGAAATAGAACTGCCAAACGACCCAGCAATCCCACTGCTGGGCATACACACAGAGGAAACCAGATTTGAAAGAGACACATGTACCCCAGTGTTCATCACAGTACAGTTTACAATAGCCAGGACATGGAAGCAACCTAGATGTCCATTGGCAGACGAATGGATCAGAAAGTTCTGGTACATATACACAATGGAATATTACTCAGCTACTAAAAATAATGCATTTGAATCAGTTCTAATGAGGTGGTTGAAACTGGAGCCTATTATACAGAGCGAAGTCAGTCAGGAAAAAAAAAAACAAAACACCAGTACAGTATACTAACACATATATATGGAATTTAGAAAGATGGTAATGATGACCCTATATGCGAGACAGCAAAAGAGACACAGATGTAAAGAACAGACTGTTGGACTCTTTGGGAGAAGACAAAGGTGGGATGATTTGAGAGAATAGCATTGAAACATGCATATTCTCATATGTGAAATAGATCACCAGTCCAGGTTCGATGCATGAGGCAGCGTGGTCAGGGCTGGTTCACTGGGATGATCCTGAGGGATGGGATGGCAAGGGAGGTGGGAGGGAGGGTCAGGATGGGGAACTCATGTACACCCATGGCTGATTCAAGTGAATGTATGGCAAAAACCACCACAGTAATTTAAAGTAATTAGCCTCCAATTAAAATTTTAAAAAAAAAGTGAGAGGGATAAGGAAGGAAAAATGGAAATCCTTTTGAGAAATTTAGCTGCAAAAGAAAACAGTAGATTTGTATCTGGAGGGGAATTTAGACTCAAGAGGGTTTTTTAAGCCTAGAGAAATACATTTAAAATGCTGATTTGCAGTACTTCGTAAAGAGGGAGAAAATTAAAATATACAATAAAGGATATTATCAGTGTTAAGTCCCTAGACGGTTGTCAAAGGCAGGATTCAGCAAATATGAAGGAGTTGGACTTACGTGGAAGGGAACTCAGCAGAGGAAATTACAAGTACATATGCTATCAAAAGTATAGGTTTTTGGACAGGAAATTAAGATAATTCCCATCTGATGGATTCTGTTTTCTCTTTAAGATATTAAGCAAGTTCATCTGCTAAAAAGGGGTATATAAGTAGTAGGGTAAGAAGTTTAAAGTAAAATAAGTAGGTTTGAAGTAGTTGTTATCAACAGTAAAAGAGAATGCTACTTAGGAAAATATAAAAAAAAGATTTCTTGATCTTGAAAGTCCAATTACTTTTGAACGTGATAACCTTAGTGGTGATAGTACTGATTATTTTCTAAGCTTTGTTTTATAGAGTGCAGTATCCCAGGTGTAAGAGAAAAGAGACTTTTTATTGAATAATTTAACTAGATAAAATATTTATCTAATGTGGAGTTTCATCAAGAGGTAAAGGAAATCCTAGAGTGAAGGAAAATTGAAAAAGAGAATTGAGAATATGAGCATGAGAGTGATTAGGAGGGGTGAAATGGGAGTCAGCTGATGGGAAGGAAATTAAAACAGGAGTGGATTGATAGGTAGTAGCAGCATCATGGGATGGAGGTCTTGACAAGGTCAAAGACAAGATGTGATAGGAGTAGCTGGATGAGAGGATTAAAGGTTCTCATAGAAGATGTTCTTAGAGGGAGAGATCTGAAATCATATTTCATAGAAAGAATAATCCTGGGTAGTGAGAAAGTACAGCATGCAGCCAAGGTACTAAGAGGCCATGTTAGATTAACCAGTGGATGTGTGCTCAGTCGCGACCAACTCTTTTCAACTCCATGTACTGTAGCCCACCAGGCTCCTCTGTCCATGGGATTATCCCAGCTAGAATATGGAGTGGGTTGCATTACCTTCTCCAGGGGTTATTTTTGACCCAGGGATTGAACCCACGTCTCTTGGGGCTCATGCAGCTCTGGAATTGGCAGGTGGATTCTTCACCACTGAGCCATGTGGGAAGCCCCTTTCGTTCCCATACTCTTGGCAAATTCCAACCTAAACTGTTGTTTTGTTCTTATTGGCAAGGGTTTTTTTTAAAAAAAATCAACTCTGGGAAGCTTTGTAAGTGTCATTTTGTAAGTGACCTCTTCCCATTGACAACCTATAGTCCTTTAACATAAAATTGGCTGATATGGTTGAATTCCTATACACTGTTTTAAATTTAACTGTAAATAAAGTATTTGAACCAAAAATAAATAAATAAATAAAAGACGCTTGCTCCTTGGAAGAAAAATGATGACCAACCTAGAGAGCGTATTAAAAAGCAGAGACATTACTTTGCCAACAAATGTCCATCTAGTCAAAGCTGTGGTTTTTTTCAGTCATCATGTACGGATGTGAGAATTGGATCATAAAGAAAGTTGAGTGCTGAAGAATTGACGCTTTTGAACTGTGGTATTGAAGAAGACTCTTGAAAGTCCCTTGGACTGCAAGGAGATGAAACCAGTCAATCCTCAGGGAAATCAGTGCTGAATATTCATTGGAAGGACTGATGCTGAAGCTGAATCTCCAATACTTTGGCCACCTGATGTGAAGAACTAACTCACTGGAAAAAACCCTGATGCTGGGAAAGATTGAAGGCAGGAAGAGAAGGGGATTACAGAGGATGAGATGGTTGGATGGCATCACCGATTCAATGGACATGAGATTGAGTAAGCTCCAGGAGCTGGTGATAGACAGGGAAGCATGGCGTACTGCAGTCCATGGCATCACAAATAGTTGGATACGACTGAGCGACTGAACTGCAATGAGGGCCATAACTCCTGGGGCGGAGGCAGTCAGTGTCCCTGCACACTTTGTGCTGCCAGGGTCCCTGCAAGCCAAGCAGCTGCGCCCTCTTCATGCTCAAATCTCACTGGGGTAGAGCTGCAGTAGGCAAAAAATTCTTGCATCTGTGTGTGCAGGGTCGCTTCTGTCGTGCCCAAATCTTGACGACCCTGTAGACTGTGGACTGTCAGACTTCTCTGTCAGGGGGTTCTCCAGGCAAGAATGGTGGAGCATATTGGCCAATACTGGTTTCCATATGCTTCTAGAGCAGTAGATATCCTGCTGCCCTAGCCGCCAACTCCCCTGAGTACCTGGTGCTGCCAGAACCCTTGAAACCCAGGCAGCTGCACAACGTCCACACCTGGCCCTCACGGGGGCAAACCCAAGTCCTCCAAGGCAGCCTCAGGAGAAAACCCCAGTGGATGACCCACATGCAGAGGTGGAAATAAAACGTAATTGATAGCCAGGGGCAGTATGGCTAAGCAAGAAGACCCAAAACCTTCCCACCAGCTCTACAAGCCGCAGATTAAATCCACACCATCAACTAGGCAGACTCTGTGTCTATGGAATATATAAAAGGACATTGATAAAGGGTTGTGTCAATGTATGACAAAACCCACTGAAAAAATAAATAAATAAATAAATAAAAAAAAAAAAAAGGAAAAGGACATTGAGAGCTCCCACAAAAGAAAACGCACTGGTTCTGATAGCTGTGGACATTGGAGACAAGAACATGCAAGAATACACAGTAGGACCAGCTTAGAATCTGAGCTGCCCCCACAACAGGTCCAGAGATCAGCACAGTGTCGGAGGGCATCCTAGGGAGGTGAGGTGAACTGTGATTCCCAGCGAGGGAAATGACTCTGAGCATTGACTGAAGAAAAGCATATATTTTTCTTATGTTTTCACTTGCTCTGTAGGCTCTTCTGGATTTTTTTCCATTTGTTTTCACCCTCTGTTGTAGTTGTTGATTTTATTGACACTATGAAATCTAATTAAGCTTTTGAGCTTTTTTTTTGTTTTCCTCAGTCACATTTTTTCCCCTCAGTCACATTTTTTAATTGTTGTTATAAACCTCTGACTCTACATTGTTCTTTGGCAGTTCTATGGAATTTTCCATTTGTTTCCTTTTCTCTTTTTAATTTTAATTTTTTAAGCTTATTATTACTTTTCTACATTTATTCTTTTCTTTGATTTTCCTAATATTCTTTGCCCATGTGCTCTCCACTGTCTGGAACACCCAGAGAGGTTCATGGAGTTACCTAAAGAAGGGAAAGGGAGGAGAATGATAGAGGTGACCAGGAGGAGAAGAGAGGCAGTCAAAGTGGGAGAGACCAGTCTAGCCAGTAATCAGTTCCCTAAGTGTTCTCTACAGCCTGGAACACCCAGGGAGATTCACAGAGTTAAGTAGAGAAGAGAAGGGGGAGGGAGGAGATAGAGGTGACCTGGGGAAGAAAGGGGAGAGTCAAAATGGGAGAGAGCAATCAAGCTAGTAATCACACCCCTAAGTGAAAATGGATACTGAAGATTCGATTCTTAAAGGTACAAAATTTATAACAAATAACAAAAAGCAAAGATGAAAAATCTAGAGTAGAGGTTAGACTCTCAAAAATACAATATTAATGGAGAAGGAAATGGCAACCCACTCCAGTATTCTTGCCTGGAAAAGTCCATGGACAGAGGAGCCTGGTGGGTTGCAGTCCATGGGGTTATACGACTGAGCATGTGTGCACGAGGGTGGAGGGAGATGGGTTGGTAGCAATAAAGTGGTAGAACTAAAAAAAAATACAATATTAAAAACATGAAACAAAACCAATCACAAAAATTAAATATATATATATATATGAAATTTGCTTTAAAAATAGGGTCATTTTTTGCAAACTAATAGTAGGTTATAAAAATGAAAATTAAAGGAGTAATAAGGATCTTAAAAATAATTTTAAAATGATAATAGTAAAAATATATCTAGAATTTCTCTGGAGTTGTTGAGGGCAATGTGGGGTCAGTTCAGTTTCAGATAGTTCCTTGTTCCAGCTTACACTTCTTCTCAAGGTCTATAGGCCCCTTTCAATGCTTAGTCAATGCTAACTACAGGGTTTTAATCTGTTGCTCCTGTCACTTCCAGCGTGGTTCCCTCTTTTTTGTTTATTTTGGCTTCCTCTGTTTGCAAGTCTCTTCAGTGTCTAATTTCCACCCTGACACAAGGGGGCAGGGTGGTCACTTATTTAGGCTCACTTGTTCAGTTGTGTTGAGGGGAGGGAAGAATACAGCAAACAAACACCAGTGGCGTGTGTGGGGAGTGCTCACAGTGTATGCACCACACTGGGTTTGCCCCAGCTCACCATGGCATGTGCTTTCCCAGTCTACAGTGCTCAGGATCCAGGTTGCTCTGCAGGGGAACTGTGCAAAGCAGACCCTGTGTTTCATGCACTTCCAGGCCTGAGCTGCTCAGGTTCAGGTTCTTGGGTACTGCACAGGGGCACAGACTTGGTTGGGAGTGCGTTTTGTGCCCTCCCCAGGTCTGAGCATCTCAGGCCACCAGGTGCTTGGCGAGTGCACAGTCCCAGGTTGGCTATTTATCTTAATCACCTCCTCGGTCCTGACACCTGTTTCCCAGGTGCATCAGGAGAGCACCATCTCAGATGTGCCATGTGTCTCCTCTGGGGACCTGATCTCAGGCTCTGACCCTCCTGGCCCAAGTTAACCGTCCAGGATGCCAGGAAGGCATTGGTAGCAACTGGGAGCCTGCTCACAGTGTTTGGAGGATGCTGAATCTGGGGCTGAGATGGCCCCTCGCCTTCCGGCTCTGTCTGTCACACACCTGCCTCTCTGCCTCCAGTGGTCCACAGCCAGCCAGCTTTCCTTTGGTGATTGCTCAGTCCTTAGGTCTGTGAGCAGGCCAGGCTGTACCTTAGGTTAGAGCCTTTCCCAGGAAAGTCCCCCCCCCCCTCTTTTTTTTTCTCTTCGATGATCCCACAGTTTGGGTTGCTATCTCATGTTAGCTCCCTCAGACTGTCCTTAGGGCATTCAGGCCCAGTCCTTACCCTAAGCATGCAACCTGCACCTCCCTATCCAGCCCCTGCTTGCTGATGGCGGCTGCGAGCGTCTGGGCTACTTCTCTGCTGGGAGTTGTGGTTAGTCGCCTATTCTGTGTGTGTGTGTTTTTTTTTTCTCCCAGTTATGTTTCCCTCTGAGATTCTAAACTCCCTACTGACCCATCCGTGAGAGGGTTTCCAGCTGTTGGGAAACTTCTCCATCACAAATCCCTCCTCAGGATGGGTCTCTGTCCCTGACTCTTTTGCCTCTCTTTTTGTCTATTTTGTCCTACCTCTTTTCGAACAGAATTGGCTGCCTTTCTGGTTGCCTGGTGTCCTCTGCCAGTGTTCAGAAGTTGTTTTGTGGAAGTTCTTCAGCATTCAAATGATCTTTTGATATATCTGTGTGGAGAAAGTGGTCTCACAAGTCTTATTCCTCCACCTTGTTGGGACCACCCAAGTACCTTATTTTTAACACAGGACGCAAGAATGTACAATGGAACAAAGACAGCCGCTTCAATAAATGGTGCTGGGAAAACTGGACAGCTACATGTGAAAGAATGAAATTAGAACACTTCCAAACACCATACATAAACTCAAAATGGATTACAGACCTAAATGGAAGACTACAAACTATTATAAAACAAGAGGAAAAGACAGGCAGGACACTCTATGACATAAATCAAAGCAAGATCCACTATGACACATCTCCTAGAGTAACAGAAATAAAAACAAAAGTAAATAAGTGGGCCACATTTGGCGACCTGATGAGAAGAGCTGACTCATTTGAAAAGACCCTGATGCTGGGAAAGACTGAGGGCAGGAGGAGAAGGGGATGACAGAGGATGAGATGGTGGGATGGCATCACCGACTCGATGGACATGGGTTTGAGTGGACTCTGGGAGTTGGTGATGGACAGGGAGGCCTGGCATGCTGCAGTTCATGGAATTGCAAAGAGTCGGACATGACTGAGCGACTGAACTGAACTGAACTGAACTAAGTGGGACCTGATTAAACTTAAAAGTTGGAAATGCTTCTGGATTGTCACTCCTGTCCCATGGACCCACAACTCCAGTACTGGACATATAGAATAAGCTATGAAACTAGGCTGTGTTAGTCTTTTTATTTGTGAATAGTCACAATTCTTCAGGCTATCATTGGGCTTCTGTTCTCACATAAATTTCAATATCAGCTCATCAGGGACTTCTCTGGTTGTCCAGCGGTTGATACTCTACCTGCCAATGCAGGGAACATGGGTTTGATCCCTGCCCCGGGAAGATCCCATAAGGTGCAAGGCCACTAAGCCCAAGCACCACAGTGGTTGAGTCTATGCTCTAGAGCCCGCCAGCTGCAACTACTGAAGCTGGAGTGCTTAGAGTCTCTGCTCCACAACAAGAGAAATCACTGCAATGAGAAGCTTTGCTGCAACTAGAGTGTAGCCTCACTCACCACAACTAGAAAAGTCCCTTGTTTGTAGCAGCAAAGACCCAGCCAAGCAAAAATTACATAAACAAACAAACAAATGAATCTTTTAAAAAAGAACCTGCCTCACAATGTGGGGGACATCGCTTTGATCTCTGGTCAGGGAACTAAGATCCTACATGCAGTGGAACAACTACTGAGCCTGGGCATCGCGACTGGAGTGTCTGTGCACTGCAACAAAAGATCCTGCATAACACAATGAAGTTTCCACATTCCCTAAATAAGACCCGATGGAACAAAATAAAGAAAGAAACTACTTGTTTGAGAAATCGGCTCATCAATTTCTACAAAAATATTTGCTGGCATTTTGATGGACTCTATAGATGACTTTCGGGGAAATTGAGCCTTGAACAATATCAATTCTTCTCATCAGACATGATTGAAGAACATGCATATGATACATCTCTGCATTTTTAGGTCTTCTTCAATTTCTCCCATGGTGGTGTCTAACAAATTTTCTTAAATGTACCCTAATGTTTCATAAAGGGCAAGAAGCCCTGTGTGTCTGGACCCAACTAGGCAAAGGGGTACTGGAAAGGGAAGATATGAAGCCAGAGAAGATGCAGGCTGGACCACATAGGAGTTTTCAGTCCACTGGAAGGCTGTTGCTTCAACTCTGACTGACAGGGATCCCATTGGAAGGTTTGGAACTGAATAATTACAGGACCCGACAGGTTTTAAAGCAACCTAGCAGCTTCAGCAGTCCATGGATGGGGTCAAAGTAGCTGAATGATTCCAAGTTTGCTGGCTGAGGGAGGGAGAATCAGATGAGAGTCCCATCCCCCTGGTGGACTGACTTCACCATTCAGGGCCAGTTTGGGGGAGCACTGTCTAGAAATGGCTATCCCTATTCTCCAGCTTTTGCCCTTTCCTCCATCTGCCCATTGTAAACACTCCCCCACCTCTGGCAATTTACCCACAAAAAACTCTCATTTGTCTCTTTTTCTACAGTATGGCTTGATGGTTTCTTACCTAAGAGCCAATCCCTTAGCAAGAAAATTAAGTAATAAATAAAACTGTGGTCCCTCAATTCAATAATAATGAAGACTTTGCTATTGCAAGTGAAAAAAGGAACAAATCAATGCAAAATAACCACCTTGGTTTAAGCCAAAGGGAGAGTCTCTGGGTCTGTGTAACTACAAGGTACAGAGGTAGTTTCTGTCTTCAAGCAAGGCTGGATCCAGCATTTGGTTCCCTGAGATCTGCCTTCTCTCTCCAACTCCCCCTCTGTCCCTTGGCAACCTGCCTCCCCTACAGCTCCCAAACTGTCACTGGTTGGATGATATCACCACAGCTGGAAGAAAGAAGTGCTCTGATAGGTCAGGCCTGAGCCACATGCCCACTCCTGAAATCGCAGGTGACATCAACTCTATCATAATCATAATGAGTGAGAGAAAAGGAAAGGGGTGATTTCCCAGGGTGATAGGAGGATACCAGATCCAAGAGAAGGAAATGGATGCCAGGTGAAAAAACCCATAGATGTCCTCAATGTTGGTATAGACTTTTCCTCAAATTAAAAATCAATTTCTAACTTTTAAAAAAAAAGTGAGATAGGAAAGATTCTTCGTTAATGCAAGCATCGGCCCTGCTACTGACCCTCCCATCAGCTTCCATCCCCTGACTCTGGGGGTCCACATCCACTTCTTGGGGGTGTCCTCTTCCCAATGCTCCCTCACAGACTTTTGATGAATTAAAGTTTGTGAGTAAGTGCTTTTTTCCAATGGGGAAATGGAGAAGACCTTTATGTTCCAAAGCAGCATCATTTCAAAAGTCATGATTCTTTATGAAGATAGTTAAACATGGAAATCTAAATACGGAAATGATTTTCCCTAATGTCTAGTGATAACACTGACAGTTGAGGTGGTTGTGCTTATTCTGGGTGGTTCTACTCAGCATTGCCCCACATGTTCATAGGGCCAGAAAGTCCTGAAAGACAGGAATATGCCAGACCCAGCATTCTGCAATTTGCTTTCATCTCTTTACATATTAGTTCCTAGCTATCTGGTTTGCTCTCTGATTGCCATATGTTATTCCTGCAGGATGAAATTACCATGATTTACTCAATGTTTCCCCCTGGGTTTACCTTCTACCAGTTTTTCACAGTGACAAACAATGCAGTAATGAACACTGTGGTCGATTCTGCCTGGCCCACATATACTAGAATTTTCCTATGATAGATTCCCAAAACTTGGTCAAAGGATATGAGCATCTTTAAAATGTAATAGAGAGTACCAATCAAATGTTCAGATAGATTTTACTATCACTCTAACACTCTTTGTTTTGGCTTTCCTGGAGGTCTAGTGGTTAAGAATCTGCCTGCCAATGCAGTGGAGCAAGTACTGAGCCTGGGCATCGTGACTGGAGTGTCTGTGCACTGCAAGAAAAGACCCCGTGTGACACAATGATGTTTCAACATTCCCCAAATAAGGCCTGATGGGATGAAAGAAAAAAAGTATTTGTTTAAGAAATCAGCTCATCAATTTCTACAAAAACGGTCCTGGGAAAACTGGACAGCTACATGTAAAAGAATGAAATTACAGCACTTCCTAACACATACACAAACATAAACTCACTCTCATACTGTATAGGACTCCTTGTTTTGGATTCCCTGGTGGTCCAGTGGTTAAGAATCTGCCTGCCAATGCAGGGCACATGGGTTTGATCCCTGGGCCAGGAAGATCCCACATGCCTGGTGCAACTAAGCCGGTGTGCCACATCTACTGAGCTCAACCTGATCTAGAGTCCCTGCTCCTTAACAGGAGAAGCCTCTGCAATGAGGAGCCTGAGCACAGCAAGTAGAGAGTAGCCCCTGATGGCTGCAAGCACAGAAAAACTGCACACAGTTAACAAGAGGCGGCACAGTCAAAAGTAAACAAATAATTTTCATAAATAAAAATTTTAAAGAGTCCTTGTCTCCAGCTATAGCCTTCTCGGACATGGAAGATTTCAGTTAATTAAGTTCATCCTACACTAAGATCTGCTCTGGTCCTACAGAGCCAATGTTAAAAAGTAAGACTCAAGAGGATCAAACTGTTCCCAAGCATCTTAACAAGATTTCAGAATAAGGCACAAAAATAAGTTTAGAGATAGAAAAATATCAAGCATGCAAGGGAAATTTGATAATGCTTGGCATTCAGTGTAAAATTACCAGGAGGCAAAGAAGCAGGAAACTCCAATCCATTATAACAGAAATCACTGTGTTGTTGTTCAGTCACTTAATCGAGTCTAACTCTTTGTGACCCCATGGAGTGCTTCTCGCCAGGCTTCCCTGTCCTTCACCATATCCCAGAACTTGCTTAAACTCATGTCCATAGAGACGTGATGCCATCCAACCATGTCATCTTCTGTCATTCCATTCTCCTCCTGCCTTCAATCTCTCCCATATTCAGGGTCTTTGGCTCTTTGCATCAAGTGGCCAAAGTGTTGGAGATTTCATTTTAACAGAAACCAGTTAAAATGCATTAATT